>NC_090657.1:197359455-198639455 GCF_040937935.1 Hyperolius riggenbachi
CTCCCCTTTAATCCCACAATCCCCCCCCCCCCCCACGTTAAAGTTTTGTTTTGCTTTGGCAATGCTAAATGTATTTGGTCCTGCCAATAACGCTTTTTTGGATTTGGATTTGGAGAGAGGGAGAGGGAGAGGGAGAGGGAGAGGGAGAGGGAGAGGGAGAGAGAGAGAGAGAGAGAGAGAGAGAGGGGAAGAGGGAGGGGGAGAGAGAGAGAGAGAGAGAGAGAGAGGGGGGGGGGGGAGAGAGGGGGGAGGGGAGGGAGGGGAGAGGGAGGGGAAGAGAGAGAGAGAGAGAGAGAGAGAGAGAGAGAGAGAGAGAGAGAGAGAGAGAGAGAGAGAGAGAGAGAGAGAGAGAGAGAGAGAGAGAGAGAGAGAGACACACAAAGGGCCATATTCAATTCACTTTTTCACCTGGGTTTTCTCCTAGGTGATATTTTTAAACTTGTGAATATAATTATTTTTAACCTCCTGAGCGATAATCCCGAGCTGAGCTCGGGGTATATCGCGCAGGAGGATTTCTCAGGCCCTGGTGGGCCGATTTGCATATTTTTTTTTTGTTACACGCAGCTAGCACTTTGCTAGCTGCGTGTAACTTCGATCGCCGCCACTCGCCGCCGATCCGCCGCCGCTTGCCGCGCAGCCCCCCCCCTCCCCGACCCCTTGCGCAGCCTGGCCAATCAGTGCCAGGCAGCGCTGAGGGGTGGATCGGGACTCCCTCTGACGTCACGACGTCCAAGACGTCGGTGACGTCATCCTGCCCCGTCGCCATGGCGACCGGGGAAGCCCAGCAGGAAATCCCGTTCTGAACGGGATTTCCTGCTTACTCTGATCGCTGAAGGCGATCGGAGTGGGTGGGGGGATGCCGCTGCGCTGCGGCTATCATGTAGCGAGCCCTGGGCTCGCTACATGATTTAAAAAATAAAAAAATTTAAAAAATAGTGCTGCGCCACCTCCTGGGTTAAGCTTCCAGAAAGCAACATAATGCTCAAAATAATTTTGATAGTAGCTTTTCACCTACTTTTTGCATGTCCTAGGAGTTAACGCAGGTGAAAAAGAGAATTGCTTATGGCCCAAACAGAGAGAAGCAGAGAAAGACGTCGAGAGAGATAGGCCCATATGCAATTCAATTTTTCTCCTGAGTTTTATCCTAGGTGATATTTTTATAACTTTTGAAGTGACCAGCAAGCAAGAAAATACTCAAAATAAATTTGATAGTACCTTTTCACCAACTTTTAGGTACTATTTTCAATTGTAAAATGCTAAAAATGTAGTTTACAGAGAAAATAAAAATTATCTCCAAGTAGATAACTCAGGTGAATAAATGAATTGCATATGGGCCATAGAGAGAGAGACTGGCCCATAGGAAATTAATTAATTTTTATCTTCTCTAAAATAACTTTTCAGCATTTTACAATTAAAAAAGTATCCAAAAGTTGGTGAAAAAGTACTATCAAAATCATTTTGAGTGTTTTCTTTCTTGCTGTTGGTTTCAAAGGCATTTTATAGCAGGTGTAAAAAATATCACCCAGGAGAAAACTCAGATGAAAATCTTTATTGCATATGGGCCACAGACTATGGTACATATGCATTTTTCCTAGGTGAGATTTTCAAATTTGTCAATAAAATGTCTTTTAAACCATCAGCAGGCAAAAAATACTCAAAATAATGATCGTACCTTTTCACCTACTTTTTGGTACTTTTTCAATTGCAAAGTGCTGAAAAATTAATTTAAACACAGAGGTTGAAAAATTATCTCCTAGGAGAAAACACAGGTGAAAAAAAGAGAATTGCACATGGGCCAGAGAGACACAGAGGCCCGTATGCAATTACCTTTTATTCCTGAGATTTCTCCTAGGTGATATTTTCAAACTTGTCAATAAAAATGCCTTTTAAATCACCAGCAAGACAAAAATACTCAAAATGATTTTAATATAGTACCTTTTCACCTACTTTTTGACACTTATTCCTTTGCAAAGTTCTGAAAAGTTATTCTAAATCAAAGATGAAAAATTCTCTCCTAGGAGAATACTCAGGAGAAAACATTAATTCCGTATGGGCCAGAGAGAGACACAGAGGCCCGTATGCAATTCACTTTTTCATCTGAGTTTTCTCCTAGGTGATATTTTCACAACATGTAAATAAAATGCCCTTTAAACCACCTACAAGCAAACAAATACTCAAAATAATTTTGACAGCACTTTAACCTACTTTTTAGTACTTTTTCCATTGCAAAGTGCTAAAAAGTTATTTTAAATAGAAGATGAAAAATGATCTAATAGGAGAAAACTCAGGAGAAAAGGTGAATTGCATATGGGCCAAAGAGAGAGAAGCAGAGAAAGAGAGCGAGAGAGACATAGGCCCATATACAATTAACTCTTTCTCCTGAGTTTTCTCCTAGGCGATATATTACACTTTGCCAATAAAATGACTTAAGGCACCAGCAAGCAAGAACATACTCAAAATATTTTTCATAGTACTTTTTTGATTACTAAAGTTATTTTAAAAAGCAAGCAGTTTAAATATTATCTCCTAGGAGAAAAGTCAGGTGAAAAAGTTAATTGCATATGGGCCATAGAGAGAGAGAGACAAGGGCCCATATCCTAAGTGATATATTTAAACTTGCCAATAAAATCACATTTTAAATCCCCAGCAAGCAATAAAATGTTAAAAGTAGTTTTTATAGTACTATCCACCAACCTTTTGGTACTTTTTCTATTGCAAAGTGCTGGAAGGTTATTCTAAATACAAGAGGAATAAGGCCCGGTTCACACTTGCGGTGGCCCTCCGGAATCGCCGTGCCGGAGCCGCACCGCCTGCAGAACGGACGGAACGGACGCACGGCATAGCAATTAAAGCCTATGCGTCCGTTCACATGGGTCCGTTCTGCAGAACCGGAGCCGGACCGGATCCGGGCCGGATCCGGACTCCGGCCTCCGTTCCAACATGCGCTATTTTTTCCTCCGGCAGCCGTATCCGGGGCGGAGCCGGACTGCACCATCCGGCCAATACAAACAAATGGGAACCGGAGGCCGCACAACACACTGGCTGAGAAATCCGGATGTTCTACCCCACTTCCTATGCGGATTTTTGCGGCGATATTGGCTGGGGACACCTGGGCAAGCATTTTGGAGTGGAGCAGCACGAGCTGGAGGTGTTGGCAGGATGTTGGCAGCATGTCGGAGGTGGAGGTGAGTGCTAAACAGCAGAGGGCCTGATTCCACAGGTCCCCCTTCTGCTGACCTCCCAGACCCCAACATATTTTTTTTTTTTTACGTTAACTTTGCCAAACGGATCCGGATCGCATCCTGATTACCACCTGATGCAACCTGACCGGATCCGGATCGGATCCGGATCAGAACCGTACGGTTCCGATCCGGATCCGGTCCGGATCCGGTCAGGTCATCCGGTCCGTTTGGCAAACAACCGCTAATGTGAACCGGGCCTAAGTATCTCCTAGGTGAAAACTCTGGAGAAAAAGTGAATTGCATATGGGCCAAAGAGAGACACGCAGAAAGAAAGAGAGACACACACAGAGGGACAATATGTACAGTATATAGGTCTTGCCAATAAAGCTCATTTTGAATGAGTGAGAGATAGAGAGAGCGCGAGAGAGAGTCCCAGCTTTATTAGCCTTATTCCTTCATTCCACCAGGCATGGTGATTTAGGCTGGATACTCATGGCTAACCTCCAAGCCATAGACAGACAGCCACAATGGGGCTGATTTAATAATCACATTGCAATGAGTCATTAAGGTGGATGCAGACTCAACACCCATTGACCAAATACAGAGTTGTGTGTACTTGTGTGAGAACCTGGACATGAGCCGCGACTGTGATAATAGAGGGATGAAAGAACATAAATCACTTTCTTAAGATTAAGGAGTTATTCTTGCTGAAAATAGATGCTTGATCTGCATCTATAACTCTCTCCTCCTGCTAGTCTCTATATGGTAAGATTCTGGCCATCGTATGACAGGTGTATCACGTAGCTGTTAGCAGGATTCCTTGGATCGGTTTATTTGGATGTGCAGACAGACCCCTGCCACCACCATTGTGACAATACAAAATAGCAGCTCGGCAAACCCAGGTGTATCACGTGGCTATAGTGTATCCGAGTCAGGGTCATTTCTTGGGCAGTGCGGGCAGGGCGACCTCCCTGGGCGCAGACCAGCAAATAGAAGAAGGGGGGCGCAGGCAGAAGGACATAACCGCTAGGGAGCTGGTGATGCGCGGTGCAGCCAAATGGAAGAAGAAAGAAGATTACCAGCGTGATCACCTTCCTTGACTCCTCCTGGGCTGCCTGCGTCAGACGTCAAGTCATCATCACGTCACCACCGTGTGATGACACCTGATGTCCTGTAGTGGTACTGCAGGCTGTCAGTGCGCAGCGCCCATGGAGGACTGGAGTTGACTTTCCAGGCTCTTTTCGCCTGTGTGTATTCCTGGTCCCTGCTTCCTCCTGATGAGCGGCTGGTCACTATTAAGTAGGAAGATCTACTTGTGACTAGTTGCTGTGTGACTGTCCCTAGAGAGTAAGGGTTCTCGAGTTCTCGGGGGGTGGGGGGGGGGGGGGGGGGGAAGGGGCCACAATTTTAATACCCTCGCCCTGGGTGCAATTTAGCCTACAAGCTGCCCTGATTCGAGTGACAGCTTTTGGTGCATATATTGCACACCAGTGTTCTGCTGTTGTATAGTCAAATGCACCCAATGCGAGCAGTGTGGTGGGTACCTAGCATTGCTCTATATCAGTAATGAGATAATAATAGCAACGCGCACACTTGTCTCAAGGAAAAAGAGATCAAACCAGTCTCACAGTTCCACCAACAGGTATGCTCCACAGATCCAGCTGTTTAAAGCAATGAAATATCCTTTGGTCTCGTGTCGCCGGACAATCACATCCACATGCAAAGAAAGAGTAAAAAACATATAGCGTAATACTGCGATTAAGGTTAGGTCAAACAGCGGAAACCGTCACCACTCTAATCCAGCTGTGTAAGTTAATAGAGCACCTGTAACCAGCACCAGTGTCAGGACACCCCCCTTTGTGCCCGCACTCACCAGGCTGGCCTCCCAAATCTCCGGAGGTGGGATTGAAAATGTGAAGGGGGATAGGCTAGTTCCTCTGCTTCCTAAGGCTATGAAATCCAGATGAGGCTGTAAACTCTTCTTTCAATTGTTACTGCTGCTGTTTACAAAAGAAGGTCTCTTGGAGAATCACTGAAGAACCACCTGGAAGTGACGTCACGCACTCTCCTCTCACTATGGCTGAGTGAGGAAGTCAGAGAACAAACTTCAGGGTCCTACTGTGTTTCACTCTTTCTTTGCATGTGGATGTGATGTGATGTGTCCGGCGACACGAGACCAAAGGATATTTCATTGCTTTAAACGCAGTGGCGTAGCTAAGGAGCTATGGGCCCCGATGCAAGTTTTACAATGGGGCCCCCCAAGCACTCTATACATAACAATTAATACGGCGCACCAAAACCTGCCAATGGCAACTACAGTGTCAGAAGTGCAAGAAGGGGATGGGGAACAGTTAGCTAATGATTACCACTGTTCAGAGTATCTATAGAAGTGATTATTATGAGCACAGGACCAATAGAGCAGGGGTTTTCAATCTTTTCACTAATTGTACCACCTTTTATCACCTGAACATTTTCAAGTACCACCCATGCGCCTGTGTAGTAGGCATACTGACAAGGAGATCTTCGGGGGGATCCTATCGCTGGATCCCCTCGAAAGAAGGGGGAAGCCTCTTTAGCATTCAGGGCCTCCCCCCCCACCCCCAGGTCCCCGCTGTGCTGCCCTGCAGAATAGTTCAGTCAGGCCTCAGATCAGAAAGGGAACTTTGTGGAGGCAAGATAGAACCAGAACAAGTGGCAGGCAAACCTTGTGCGTACCACCTGGCCAACAGCAAAGTACCACTGGTGGTACGCGTACCACAGGTTGAAAAGCCCTGGAATAGAGAGCTAATACTGTAGTTGAGGGAGGGCCCTTCGGGCCCCGATGCGGTCGCAACCTCTGCAACCCCTATTGCTACGCCCCTGTTTAAACGGCTGGATCTGTGGAGCACACCTGTTGGTGGAACTGTGAGACTGGTTTGATGTCTTTTGCCTTGAGACAAGTGTGCGCGTTGCTATTATTATCTCTAATTTATGTTTGCACATTGACATTGCTATACGCGAACCACAGAGTGCTGATTTCCTAAAGCGCATATTTATATTTTATTCTATATCAGTAATGGCTAACCTTGACACTCCAGCTGTGGCAAAAACTACAAATACCATCATTCTGCTGTCTCCCCGAGTTATGCTTAAAGCTGTCAGAGTCTTGCAATGCCTCATGGGACTTGTAGTTCCACCACAGCTGGAGTGCCAAGGTTAGCCATCACGCTCTATATCATAGCCAAATGCTGGGGCACAGGCACAGGAAGGGGTTTATGATGGGAGTCAAGTAAGGGGTAGGACTCAGAAAGAGGCTTACTTGGATGCGGGATGTTAGGGTAAGACATCAAGAAGGGCGAGATGTTAGGGTCAAGATTAGACCACTGAACATTGTTGATCAGGTGTAGAAAGTACAGGCAAAACAACCATGGTAAATGTAATAGCAGAATATGGGAAAACACATATACCGATTTAACTATTGATGAGACGCAGTGCGTTCCTGTCTGATGGGTCACACCTATTCATTTCACAGCAGGGAAGCACCATCTGATCTCCAGCGCTACCATCTGGACATCTGTAGCACAGCAGAGTGTAAGGAATGATGTCACCAGGTCACCCCTCCCACTGGACCAGATGCAACAATACTGACTTCATCACTGGAAACATATTTGATAGTGAAATTCAGGCAATGAAAACAATCATCTGGCATTCATATCTAAAGGGAACCCGAAGGGAGAGGGATATGGAGGGGCTTCATGTATTTCCTTTTAAACAATGCCAGTTGCCTGTCAGTCCTCCTGAACTTGTGCCTCTAATACTCATATCCATAGACCCTGAACAAGCATGCTGCAGATCAAGTACTCGGACTCAGCTTTTACTAGATTAGCCTTATGCTTGTTGGAGGATTTTGACTCAGACACTATGTAAGCCAGAATATTAACAGGACTGCCAGGCAACTGGCATGGTTTACAAGGAATAAATATGGAGGCTGCCATATCACTCTCACCTCGGTTCGCTTTAAAAACCACTTTGCATCCAGACTTTGTTTGTGCCAGAGCAGTTTCAACGTTTAGCCATGTCCCTATTTAATCAGCAATAAATTTGCCCTACTTCGGACATCTAGTTTCTCAGTTTTACAAATTCCAGTTTAAAAATAAAAAGTGCTACTGTAGATTAAAAAAAAACAACATTTTTTTAGGCTATTTCTACCATTTATCACAAAACTTAGATTATGTTTATGTCACAATAGATGGTGAGGATATTTGATTCTGAAAGAATGCTACAGTGTGTATTTTCACTATGAACTGAGTAAATAGAAGTATAATTAAGGTAAAAATCAATCTTATTTGCTCCGGGAACATTTATTCCCTTTCACCAATGTGTGCTGCAATAGACAGAGCTGGAGGTCTATAGAGAAGCAATAACAATGCCCAGCCGTGCACAGCTGTGCTTCAGCTACAAGACGTATATCTACGCTCTCTTGGCTTAGATGAAGTCACAGAGGACTAAGTGTCGATATACTGTAGCTGAGGCTTAAATACATATTGTGTGTCAAAATAGCAGTTCATGTGCAGCATATTTTTTTAAATCTGTAATCTGCAGAGGTTTTCTGAATCCGATAAGAAAATCTGTCTTAGGCCATTTTAGCTAGGTATGTGCCCACAACTGTTTTGTCCCAGAGGGAGGAATACAAAAAAAAAAATGTGTACATGAAATAAAGTTGCCAGGATATGGCAGATAGTAGAATATATCGGTACCATTTTCTGATATTCAACTATTTCGGAGTGTTAATTTTCATTACAAAAATATCAGTAAATATTACCGATATTTTACTATAGCTAAACCCAACCTTACTCTCACACAGAACACTCCCCCCTCCAATGCCTATCCTTAAAGGACAACTATCGGAAAAATTGTATAATTTAAAATGCAAGGAAACACCTACAATATGAAGTAAGTTTCTTCCAGAGTAAAATGAGCCATACATTACTTTTCTCCTGTATTCCTGTTGCTTACAGTAGGTAGTAGAAATCTGACAGTACCGAAAGGTTTTGACTAGTCCATCTCTTCATAGGGAATTCTCAGCATGGCCTTTATTCTTTATAAAGACATTCCCTGAAAAGCATTTATACAAAGATGCTGGCCAGCCTCCCTGCACACTTTTTTGGCAGTTGGGTGGTACAACTGCCATTCACTGAGTGCTTTTGAAAATAAATAAAACCCTGAGAAGCCCCCATGAGGAGATGGGCTAGTCCAAAACCTGTCAGTTCAATCAGACTTTTACTGCCTATTGCAAGTGACAGCAACATAGGTGAAAAGTCATATATGGCTCATTTTGACTGTGGAAGAAACGTTCTTCTTATTTGTATGTTTTTACTTGTAGGTAAAATTTAGCTATTTTCGCTATAGTGGTCCTTTAACCCCCACCCCTTCCTGATGCCTAACATTACCGGTCCCCTCGTGGCAAAACGGCTGCATAAAATGGAAAATACCAGAGTTACTACATAAACAATAATATAAATGATAAATCATATTAATGATTTAATACCGATCATAATGATAATGATCATCAATTTCTAATTGGGTGCCCAGTTGCCGCTAATTAGCATTAGTGCCAATGGTGGCGCCCAAATTGTCCAGTTTCCAGGATAAATCACATAGGCCCTTGTTGGGTTCTCTTTTTTCCCTAAGTTTTGTCCTAGGAGATAATTTTTCATCTTCTGTTTAGAATACATTTTAGCCACTTTGTAATTTAAAAAGTACCAAAAAAGTACTTGAAAAAGTGATGCATTTTCTTGCTTGCTGGTGGCTTAAAAGAAAACTTATGGGGAAAAAGTGAATTAAATAAGGGCCAAGGTTCCATACACTTTACCTACCCATTATTTCCTTAGACTAGAGGCATGTATGGCCAGGGCACTCTCTCCTATTGTGTCTTACTACTGTTTGAATTACGTGTAGTCTCCTCTGTATACTGTTAGTATGAGTATAAAGCGTATAACATCCATCAGTTCTGCCATTGTCTGCCCATGTGCCGGGATTACGCCATAGTTACTTGTACAGTGCCACAGAGGATAAACAAATACATTCAGCAGCATGTAGTGAACATCTGGTAAATGTCAATCAGTCAGAACTGGCATGGAGTGATTTAGGCATAGGCAATGTATCTACAGGGCCAAAACTACCATAGCGTTGAAGTGACCATGCTAGATCTCCCGGCTTGAAGGCGTCAGGTGCCAAGGTAGGTTTCACCCTGGCTGGTATAATTTCACCCCTGTTGTGTGCAGGGTGGTGTGCAGGGTGGTTTTAGCGCAGATTTCAGGTGACCTCAGTGCTGGTGATTTTGTTGCTGGACTTCTTTATCTGTTGAATATTTAGGGTTAGCTTTTTTTTATGCTTTTCATGTTTAAAGTGACAGTGACTGCACTTAAAGAGACTCTGAAGCAAGAATAATTCTCGCTTCAGAGCTCATAGTTAGCAGGGGCACGTGTGCCCCTGCTAAACCGCCGATATCGTGCCGCTAAACGGGGGGTCCCTTCACCCCCAAACCCACCCCCGCAAGATTTGGTCGCAAAGTTGGTTGTGAAATGAGGCAGGGCTAACGGCTGCAGCCCTGCCTCCAGTCGCGTCTATCAGATGCGCATCGCCGCCTCTCCCACGCCCCTCTCAGTGAAGGAAGACAGAGGGGCGGGGGAGAGGCGGAGGTACGCGTCTGATAGACGCGACTGGAGGCAGGGCTGCGGCGGTTAGCCCTGCCTCAATGCGGAAGAGATTCCGCTCTGTACGGGGGTGGGTTTGAGGGTGTAGGGACCCCCGGTAAGCCGCGGGATAGCGGCGGTTTAGCAGGGGCACACATGCCCCTGCTATCTATGAGGTCTGAAGCGAGATTTATTCTCGCTTCAGACTCTCTTTAAACGGCTGCAAATTAGAGCACAACGTTAATCTGACTCATGTCATTTACATTATTATTTATGGTGGGTTAGAGTTCCTCCACAGCTTAGCTTCGGGAGAAAGAGGTAACCAGCTGTCTTCCAGAATTGTCAAATGCTTCTCCCACATCAAACAGAGATCTGGATATATGAAGGGCTTGGGATGGAGGTGAGGGATTTATTTTGTTTTATTTTACGGGGCTAAAATTGGTGGTGTTGATCCAGATGTGGATGGAGGGAACACATTTGATCACTAGATGTCCCTCTCTCTCGTCTTGCATAGGAGGGAGTTGTGATGTTTGAACGCTCTTAGGTAGTGATGAGCACAAATTTTGCATAGACATTTTGCATCAAAATCTGCAATCACGATGCAAATTCATAAAGTTGGCACAAAATTTTTTGGGGATGAAAAAAATATTGCAATTAATTTCGTCTGTGATTGTAGTCATTTGTAATTTTACGTAATTTTCACTTATTTTGTGCTTATTTTAGCAGTAAATAGCAAAGCCCCCATACATGCTAGTGCCACCAAAATTGCCGGATATGTTAAGGAGACAGGAGAGTAGTGGGCACAAGTAAAAAAAAAAGAACTTCTAGTTTCAGAGAAACTTATCTCATTATTAAAAGAGTGGGAAGCTCTTTCTCCTGGACTCCTGCACTGGGAGAGAACCATGTGACCTGATGGAACACTTTAAAGATACTAAGTGGTACCTTCTGGAACAGCTTCAAGGAACACTGGGAAGGTTGGAAATATCATAGGTGGTCTTACAGTAAATTGTATCCTCAAGAGATTACCGGAGGATGGTGGGCGGGATAGTTAAGAGGTGGGGTTTGGGGTTTACGATCAGCAGTATTGTTGTTGTGATTTGGGCATTGTCCTTTTGCAATGTGTGATAATGTAAAACCCTGAGACTTTGCTGTGGTCCTCACATGTCCACATTGTACTGCTTTATCATTTACAGTATATTGGTATGATGTTGAAAAACACACATTTTGTTTTAAAAAAGAAAAAAAAGGATTTCAAAAATACAAATGAAAAATGTTTTATTCTGACTTGAAAAACCATTTTTCCTTTGCATTTGTGAAATCAGTATTTAAAAAAAAACTCCAAGGTCTTTTTGAAATTTTTTTTTTTTTACTTGTACCCACTATTCTCCTCAGCAATTTTGGTGACAATATTCGCTGCTAAAATTGGGAAGAAATTACATGAAAATTACGTGAAATTACGAAGGATTACACGGAATCAATTGAATTTGAAAATCATAATTGCGTATGGGCGTAATTGTGAAAATTTACACAAAATTTCCTGTAAGGGCCCGTTTCCACTAGGGCGAATTCGCATGCGTGGCCTGCATGCGAATTCGCATAGGCAATGAAAGTGGATGGGACTGTTTCCACTTGTCATTGTTTTCGTGCGTTTTTCTGTGCAGGATTTTTCTGCACGGTAGGGCCTGCAGAATTCGCCTGCGTGAGGAATGCAGGCGAATCGCAGCCCATGTATTTAATAGGGAAAACGCACGTGCGTTTTTTGCCGCGAATTCGCATGAAAAGTAATACAAATTGAGTCAGGCAGTGACATGGTTAAATTCGCATAGACCCTGCCTATGCGAAATCGCATGCGAATTCGCGGCAAAAAACGCACGCGGAATCGCATCCGCATGCGATTTCGTCAGCGGTGGAATCCCAGGGATTCGCACCGCACTAGTGGAAACGAGCCCTAATTGTAATTAGCTGATTAGGACCATCACTACTCTTAGGCAAGGAGCATACCTGTGCTTGCGATTCTGCAGGCGGTTTTTAAAACGATAGCGATTTCAAAAATGTTTCCGCATGCAATTTTTTTTTCACAGTTGTTGAAATGTTTCAGTTTGCACAATAAGTGGGGGAAAAAAAAGGTTGTGGGATTTTTTTACCGTGAAAAAAAAAAATGTGCAAAAGGAACGCAGATGAGCACAAACACACTTTGATTGTAAGTCAGTTCATTAGAAACCGTAACCAAGGATTGAACTTCATCCCAATCAGTAGCGGATACCCCCTTTCCCATGAGAAACTTTTTCACAAACGGATCATCAGGGGGCTCTGTATGGCTGATATTGTGGTGAAACCCCTCCCACAGTGTGATGTCAGTGCCTCACAGCCCTGAGGTACTGACATCACACTGTGGGAGCCTTGTTGCATTGTGAGAAATACCAGCTGTTTCCAACTGGCAAAAAAGCAAGCAGCATCTCCTTCCAGTGACATCACCTGCCAGCAGTAAAAATGTCACCATGTGATAAATGTCAGAATGTAAATCAGGGAGAGGAAAGATGTTTAAATGAACAAACACTGACTAAATCATTTATACACAATTATTGTAAAAATTAAGCACTTTTTATTACATTATTTTCACTGGAGTTCCTTTTTAATGACCAGTGCGGCGGTGCATGTTTTGCTGCATGCTCACTGCATTGTGGGAAATAACAGCTTTTTCAAACTGCCAAGCAAGCAATATCTCCCTTTGTGCATAGAACTCTCAGTAATGAACATTCCGCACAGATCACCTGGCAGAACCAAAGATTTCACCACCAGTGTGTAGAAAGTAAATCAGAGAGAGGAAAGATTTTACATTGGGCAAACACTGATTAAATATAATTAAAATAATATAAATGAATATATTTAAGTACTGAAATGTCACTATATCCCGAGTGTGTACCATCATATGACTAGTTCTGATGTATTAGGAGAAGGCAGCGTAGTCATCTGCATGGAAGCTGTTTGTATAATGTAACAATTACAGAGGCAGACAACAATGGCATTCCTGGCTGTGGTTGGTGACACTATGACATTGGAATGAAGGTAAAAGTTGTTATATTGCTGATTGTAGTCCTCTGCCCACACCCGCAGTGCACACAGGTATGTTGACACTGAAAGAATGACAGAGCCTCACCTTACTGTGATAAAACTATTCTACATGTGGAGAACAGCTGAGGGCGATGGGCAGTCAGGGGACAATCTCAATAATGTCACCACAGCAGCACCTGCGGGGCCACTGTGAGCAAGGCACAGACAGGACCCCCCATATCCTGACCCCAGCACAGCTGCAAGTCACTGGACTGCTGAGGGTGGAGGATACTAAGTAAAGGAAAAGAAAAAAAATTCTGAAAATATCCCGCACCTCATTTCCAACCTTAAACTCTAGCTGAGGCCCAAACATTTATACAAGCAATTGCATTTCATAGAAATACATGTAGAAAAAATGTGCATTTAAAATATTGCAAAAAATTTAGCATTTTTTGCAATATAACAA
The DNA here is from genome assembly GCF_040937935.1 of Hyperolius riggenbachi. Lineage (NCBI taxonomy): Eukaryota > Metazoa > Chordata > Amphibia > Anura > Hyperoliidae > Hyperolius > Hyperolius riggenbachi. The sequence continues at coordinate 197,372,829 of NC_090657.1, forward strand.
AAAGGAACTTTCAAGGGACTCCCGAGCAGTGCAGAAACTATGGAAAGATGCATATCATTTTAAAGCTCTCTTTCTCCTCTTTCCAATGGTATATAAACCGCCGCCCTACGCCTTTTAGTGTTTGCTATTTTCGCGATCGAAATTGCCGCGGCCGCGATTTCGATCGCGAAAATAGAGAAAACTAAAAGGGCCGCGGTTTAGGTGTCGTCAGAAAGAGGAGAAGGAGAGCTTTAAAATGATATCCATCTTTCCATAGTTACATTGTATTACACATGGAGACTTTTTCTGCTGAATGGAGCTGCTGACTTTGAGAAAAAGTCGCCCTGTGTAATACAATGTAACTATGGAAAGATGGATATCATTTTAACAAGTTCATCCCCAAGGGTTTTTACCCTAACGGACCAGAGCAATTTTCACCTGTCAGTGCTCCTCCCTTTTATTCCCTAATAACTATATTACTACTTATCACAAGAAAATGATCTATACCTCGTTTTTTTCGCCACCAATTAGGCTTTCTGTGTGTAGTACATTTTGCTAAGAAATTTTTTATTCTAAATGCTTTTTAATGGGAAAAATACAAAAATGATTGAAAAAAAAATCATTATTTCTCAGTTTTCAGCCATTATAGTTTTAAAATTAAACATTCTCCTTTGGATAAAAACCAACACATTTCATTTGCTCAGTTGTCCCGCTTGTTAAACAGTTTAACCACTTCAGGATTCGGCGTACGCTTAACTGCGGCCGTTCCATGTCAGTTCACGGAGGGTGTCTCCGTGAACACCCTGCGAGCCTCCGATCGTGGCTCGCAGGGTAAATGTAAACACACGGGGAAGAGGTAGAGGGAGGGAAGGGGAAGGCGGCCAGGAAGCGCTGCGGAGGGGGGCTTTGAAGAGAGCAAGCAAGCCGCAAGCGCAAGCAGCCGGCGGCGATCAGACCCCCCCAGCAGGACATCCCCCTAGTGGGGAAAAAAGGGGGGAAGTCTGATCGGCCTGGCTGCTAGCTGATCGGTGCTGCGGGCTGGAGAGCCCACGCAGCACCGATCAGCAAAACCACCCGGTATCCGGAAGTGGTTAAATTATGTCATGTTATTTACACTACAGTTCATCTTTAAAGCTGCGATTGGTAGCTGTGCCAACAGCTTGCTGCTGTCTTACACAGCCTTCTTTCCTGCTGTTCCCGCATGCTCCACCCACCTTGCCTATTCCTGGCAGTGATTAACACAATGGGTGTGTGGAGCTAACCCTAGTTCCTATCCCAGATAGGCTTCTCCAATTGCTGTTGTGACTAGTCTCTATGACATTACTGGTTGGGGTTTGTCTGGGAGGGAAGGAAGCATGAATACACTGAATTCTGCACCAGTCTTTGGGGAGCTGTTCCTTGGCCATAAAGGTGGCCACTAACGATCCAATTTATATCAAAAAATCATTCAAGCGATCATATAATTCTGATTGGAAGGGATATCGTAATACATCATTCACTACACCGTCAGCGAACCAATCTTTGCTTCCTGTCTATCACAACCAACAAGAAAATCCAAATTTTGGTTCAAAGAAAATCCAATCGGACAATTGTGCCCATCCACAGAGATTATCTACAACCAATCCAATCACATCCTATCAGAATAATCTGATTGGTAGAATGATTTTTTTTTTTTGCTAGAAATTGGACCGTCAGTGGTCACCTTCAAGCATTACACAACTAATGCAAGCGGTTGATGCATAAGTTATTGGCTATATACAGTGATTGGTGCAAGGGATTTATCGCTGGCAATCAGCTACTATGGTCCTCAGGCTTCCCTCTCTTTAGGCAAGTATCTAATTTTGTACCTGAGGGATAACATTAAGTGGAGGTTAAGGTTAGAATTTTTTATTTTTTGGGGGGTTTGGAAATGTAAATTTTGAACTTTCCTTGAAAAAAAAAATAGTATTGCATTTGGTTGGGTTTTTAAAATCTAAGTAATAGGAAAGAAGAAAGTGTTTTATGCTTTTCTTTTTATTCACTTTTTGCAATAAGCAAGTACATTCGGGTCCTCTGAGTAGATTGTGTGCATGCTTATTACAGGTGCTCTCCTCAGAAACAGCATAAGCCACAAGATAAGTATGGCAGCCAGGTAACCAAGGTTGTGGAGTCTAAGCAATTTTGGATACCTGGAGTCAGAGTCTGTGGTTTCATAAACGGAGGAGTCAGAGACAAAAGATTTTTGTACCAACTCCACAGCCCTGCAGGTAACTGTCATTGTCCTGGAGTGAGGTCAGTAATGGCAGCTCTCATAATTTCCCCAAGTAGAACAACTATTAATGCAGTAACCCTTTAAGTGACTCTATTATGCACTCTGTATTGGAAGCTTACCGTAGTTATTGGCTGGCACAGCATTGATAACCACAGAGCTCTGGGCAGTGACAGGTCCATTGTTAACATCCAGGGCAATCTGCAATGAGAATACAAATCACTGTCAGGCCACCATGTTGTGGGAGGGAATAATACAGCCAATCTGCTTACAGAAAAGCAGAGTGATTACAGAGACACCATTGGACGAGATGTTGCAGAAAGCCGTGATGGTGTGCAGGTAGGAAATGCTAGTCAAGCCATCAGACTACTACGCATTAGATACATTGCATTGGGTGATTAGTGGACATCCAAGTTTTAGCCAATTTTTCGGACCTAAGCTTTAGTTGATTTTTTAGTATTCAAGAATGAAATAAATAATCGGAGTTATCTGACGTTTTGCTTAACCGATTTGTAATATACAATGGCACCAAGGCTATTGCGTGATAGTGGGTGGGGGCTGCAGCAGATGAAGGCAGACTGGACCCAATGCTTGAGGAGGTATACCAGCACCACCACTGCACTTCTCTGCACAGCGGTGAGGGAAATTATGCATTGCGCACACTGGATGGCTGTTGGCCGAGGCAGTTGTTCAGGTCCATCTCTGCCGAGGACCTAGCAGCCCCCAATCCATACTGATGCATTGGTGAGAGCTCTAGAGCGCCAGCCTAGTCCATTGTTCTCCCTCCTTAGCCCTCCCAGTCCATGCTGCTTCATTGTGCAGCCCTAAAAGGCCCATTCACACTAGCAATCTCAAAACGCTAGCATTTTGGGCAAGTAATTTTACTGTGATTATCGCAATGAAATCCCTGTACACTCTCGTGATTGCGATCAGAGCTTTTTTTAAGCACTGTATCACGATCGCTCCATAATTGCGGGAAAATACTGCAAGCAACGCGTTTTTTGCAATTGCCGCTGATGGTGAATCACACACGATCAGCGGCAATCGCGGCAGTGAGTTCACTGCCATAAGGTATGTATTTGAAAAGTGCTACCACTCGGCGATTAGCAGGAATCACCCACTAATCGCCTGAGTGAGAATGGGCCCGAACTGTTGCTCGAGGCATGAAGTCCTAATCCGTGCCTTCCCATAAGTGTGCATGTGTACTCACTTTTAGACAGATGGACACCATGGAAGTGTAGGAGAGCGGCTTTAAAGGAGGGTAGTAAGGTAGGAAGAAGTCGAGGCCCCCTTAGTTGTAGGCAGGGGCTGCTCCTCCAGGTAGTTACCGTATATTATTTTGGAATTATATAGTGCCAGCATCTTCTGGGTCATTTTTCTACTTATTCTTCCTGTACTGGAAAACTATGAGACTCTTTTCTTTGCTACTGATGTTCTATTTCTTAGCTGTACTACACATACAATTCACTATCTCATAAAGTTTATTTTCCCTTTAGATTTGCTTTAAGGGCTCAGCTTCTGACAGAGGAAACCAGGGTTTTTAATCTTGGCTCTTCCTGTTCAGTAAGCCAGCACTTATTCAGAAAGAAGACCCTGGGCAAGACTCCTTAACACTGCTACTGTCTACTGTCTGCTCTAGTGGCTGTAGTTCTGGCGCTTTGAGTCCGTCAAGAGAAAAGCGCAATATAAATGTTCTGTGTCGTGTTTTGTCATTCACCCTGCTTCACTGATATAGCCTATATTCCCCTGGGGTATGTGTGCCACCTCAAGATTGTTTTTTCTGCTTTAGTCAGCAATGGTATTTATGAGAGAGAATGACAGACCATTCAGGGTGCACATAACCTGCAGGCTTACAGTAAAGACATTCGATCGTCACTGTTCCTTCCCAGCATGCACTGCATATCCAGCACAGAAATGTCACTTTAAACCAGACAGACTAGTTTATCTAATGTGTCATGAAATGCTAAGCAGTTTATAAAAATGTATTGTGTGATCCTGCTACACATGTGAGCCATGTGTCTGACGGGTACTGACAGTGTGCGTTCTCCCCACACCCCATGCTAGATGCTCTGGGTAATTCACCTGGGCTGTTCAGAGACCAGGACCCATATGCAATTCACCAGATGCAATTCACTTTTTCACCTGAGTTTTCTCCTAGGAGATCATTTTTCATCTTCTATTTAAAACAACTTTCCAGCACTTTTCAACTGAAAAAGTACTGAAAAGTAGGTGAAATTACTACATATTACAGCCGCGGGGATGCAGCGTTTTAGGTAGGGCTGGCATGTTAAACAGTTTTTTTTAAAAAAAAGATGATTTTCATGAGACTTCAGAGTCTCTTTAAGCCTCGTATAACCAATAAGAAAAGATCATCTGCATGAGGAAAAAATGGCAATGCACACTACCAGGTTCAACTGTAAAACATAATCTTTATTCAAAACACCAAGACCAAACAAATAAAAACACTTAAAATATGGGTCATAGACCCTGGGGATTCTGGGATGAACACTAAATAACTATATATAATGTGGTTGATTCGAAATAGTCAACCAATTGTACTAATACTGGGCAGTAACATATGTCTACATAAATGCAGTCACAAGAAATAATATACATCAAGTGACCAGTCTCACTGTTAATTAATCCATATACATCAAAAAGACTCAGTAGCATAAATGGCTACTGAGGGCTCTGGGGACTGTGTGCACGGGTATACTGACGGGCAGGTAACACTTTACTCTTTCTCATTCTTTCCACTGTCTCGCTGGGAGCGCTGACTGGCATTTAACATGTATAAAATTAACAGTTTATTGTCCATGGTGTGCAAGAGGTTTAGTATCTGATTCAATATCTGTATTATGCTATGTCTTTGCTGGCCAGAGAGTGTTGTAGCCATTTATGCTACTGAGTCTTTTTGATGTATATGGATTCATCAACAGTGAGACTGGTCACTTGATGTATATTATTTCTTGTGACTGCATTTATGTAGACATATGTTACTGCCCAGTATTAGTACAATTGGTTGACTATTTCGAATCAACCACATTATATATAGTTATTTAGTGTTCATACCAGAATTCCCAGGGTCTATGACCCATATTTTAAGTGTTTTTATTTATTGTTTGGTCTTGGTGTTTTGAATAAAGATTATGTTTTACAGTTGAACCTGGTAGTGTGCATTGCCATTTTTTCCTCATGCAGATGATCTTTTCTTATTGGTTATACATGTGTAGTTTACATCTGCTGGGGCACTTATTATGGTGCCAGTTGTATATAGACTCAGTTGTGTTGAGCACATCTCTTTAAGCCTCGTTCACAAACTGGATGTTTAGGAGGCTCTCCGGGGCCAGCTTGGCTGTGAACCTAGTGTATTTATACAGTAGCTTGTTTTACCCCCCAAGCCCCCACCCCACCCACCTAGCAGTAACTCTGAGCCAGGCACAGGACAAAAATCCGCAGCTCAGAGCAGTAACCCCGAGCCACAGTGATGATCTAAACAGTGTGCTGCTTCTCTTCATAGACCAATCAACAGGCTGAGTGTTTTCCATTTTCTAGGCAGGCACTGAAGACAGATCAAGGTTCTGACAGTCCTTCCTGACTGGGGCCTCTGAATCAGAGCACTGGCTGACCAGTTATAGAAAGCATTTGGAAGTCACATGGGCACCGTGATTATCAGTACAACAGAGTAACTAAGCAGCTCAGGGTGACCCAAACCACTAGGAGTGTATAGGGGATAAAAGAGACCTAAAAACCCTCCTACTAAAGAGCAATGTGATTTGCCTTCTTAAAACAGAAGGAAATTTGCAATAATTCAGCTACAAGTGAACATTTGTGGCTACCCACAATGCACCACTACTGAATATGCAAATGATCTCTTATCGCCCCTGTAAGCAAAGCTTGCATCCAGAACTGCTGTTGTATAGCAAGCTTGTAGCTTAAATTTTACACAGCCATATCAAACCCACATGTAGACAGCCTGTTTTGGACTGTTGGTCCTCATCAGTACATGGTAGGGAGTGATATGGCTGTATAGGAATAGGGCTTGGACCAGTACACCAGCGGTTCTGGATGAGAGCTTTGCTTACAGGAGCGAAAAGAGATAATTTGCATATTCAGTAGTGGTGCATTGTGGGTAACCACAAACGTTCACTTATAGCTGAGTGATTATCCGTGTAATTATGGTGCTCAATTCCCACTCTGCGATTCATTGCGATGTGTGATTTTGAAGCAAACGTCCTGCATGCTGCAGTTTTCCTGCGTTTAGGTTTAAATCTGTGGGAGTACACAAAATCCCATTGTCAGGTCAGGACTTTGGGACTGCAATTTCCCCAGGTCACATGAAAGTCCTCTCACTACTTTTATACAATTAAAATTGCAAAGTGGATAAGGACAATCGCATGAAACATTGTGCCGCTATGCATGGGAACTCTTGTTTGTCAGATAGTTGCAAATACCGATCAGATTACATTGTGATTGCAACTTGCTGTGATGTAAGTTTGTGTAAGTTTCTTACTTCAGATTCCTTTTCTGTGAATTTCTCATCCTGATCCTCTTCAGGTTCAGAGCTGCTCACTTCATTTCCCATGCTGCTCTGCGTACAAGAGAAGCAGACATACTGTATATCAGGATATAAACTCAAACCAGCTCTATTATTGGGATGCTTATACTGTGCCTACCTCTGATAGGATGCAACAACACTGTTAAAGAGACACTAAAGCGAAAAAAAAAATAGGATATAATGATTTGTATGTGTAGTACAGCTAAGAAATAAAACATTAGCAGCAGAGATAGGAGTCTAATATTGTTTCCAGTGCACGAAGAGTTAAGAAACTCCAGTTATCTATGCAAAAAAAGCCATTGAGCTCCACAACTTTCAAAAGACGCAGAAAGCTCTGTCTTCTGAAGCTTATTATCTTAACTGTCAGTCACTGTATTTTCTTTTTCTCCCCAGAGGACAGGCCAAGTTTTCAAGACTGCTCTGTAAAAACATTTATAATGCCGAGTAGTGTGTAAACTGCAAATATTAGAGAATGATGCAAGGTTATAAAATAACACTATATAACTGAAAATAAAAATATGAGAATATTTTCTTTGCTTCTAATCTTATAGTAATTATCCGTACTGCACAACCAGTTCATTATATCATAATTTTTTTTTCCGCTTCAGTGTCTCTTTAAAGCAAACCTGAACTAAAAATTAAAAGTCAAAACAAACATACACGGGTCATACTTCCCTCCTGTGTATTCTAGGCCTCAATCTTTTTCTCCTCTCCTGCATCCTATTCGTCCCATTAGATCAATGGAATTTTCAGGTCTTTATTTTAAAAACTGCATTACTCCATAACAGCTCCCAGGTCAGCACACTGTTAAACTGTAATATCACCCACTTGAGTCTAAGGGAAATATGGACATTACCTTGCACATCAGTTGTCCTTTTAGTTATAACTGACAGCAACTGATATATTTTAGTTCTGACAAAATCTTGTCATAACTGGAATGGATTGTTGTAAGAAGAAAATGGTGGGCTTGGTGGAGAGAGGAACTGATGTATGTAATATTCATTTGCAGTTACATCGTGTGCTTATTTTAAACAACTTTACGGGATTCAGGTAGGTTCCCTTTAAGGTGGTCACACATGATAAAAAGATCTAATTTTACAGAAATTTAATAAAAATGATCGGTTGTACAGAAAAACCAAAGGCTTTTAATGTTATTCAAGCCAGGAATCTGATTGAATTTTCAATTTTTTATAAACTCGATGGGAAAAGGCAGACATTTCTGTACAATTTTTCAAAAGATTGAATTCTGTAGGATAGTCAGTCAATTTCTTAATATATACAGCCAAGCAATTCTTTCAGAGTTTACAAAAAAAATTTCACAATTGTGGAAAATTGAACACAAATGGTACATTGGTCAGATTTTTTAAATGTTACAATCAGTCAGAAAATTCATTGTACTTCTTGAATTGAAATCTATAAAATTGAAACATGTGTGGACACCTTAAAGAAAACCTGTACTGAAAATAAAAGTCAAAATAAGCATACACAAGTCATACTTACCTTCCATGTAGTCTACTCCTCAGTGTCTTTCTCCTGTCCCGCGTCCTGTTTGTTCACTATGATCAAGGGAATTTTCCGTCCTCCATTTTGAAAATAGCCATTACCCATAACAGCTTTCTGGTCAGCACACAGTTAAACTGTAACATCGACCACTTGAGCCATAGGGAAACATAGACATTACCTGGTACATCCGTTTTCCTCTCAGCTATAACTGACAGCAACTGATATTTTACTGACAGCAACTGATATATTTCAGATCTGACAAAATATTGTCAGAACTGGATGGGATTATTGTCAGAAGAAAATGGTGAGCTTCTGAGAGGAACTGATGGTGAGGTAACTCTGTAATGTTCATTTGAAGTTACCTCATGTGTTTATTTTAAATATTTTTACTCAGTACAGGTTCTCTTTAAAGACCACCACTTGTTACGATACAATTTGTTAATCGTTTACAAATGATTATTTGTATGAACAACTGGAAATGATCATTTGGGACCACTAGTGGAACAAATCCAATCCGATTGATGGATTTATCCGAAAATCAGATCAATTTCATTAATGGGATTGCATTGGTTAGGAGATGTTTGTCCATTTGTGGTCCCAAACCATCATTTCTATTGATCATACGAATAATCCTTCATACACATTTATTCAACTAATTGTATCGTTAGTGGCCACCTTTAGCCTGACCACATGGTGCCAGTGGCATCAGAATTTTTGCATTTTCTGAATTTAAGTAGGAATCAAGTGTTCTGTAGGTCACGAAGATCCAGTTAGGAATTAGCATTCAGAGAGTTCACATTTATGTCTCCTGTTAGTGGTTAGGGCGAGGCTAGCTTTTCAGGTTAGGGGAAAAGCTTGATGTTAGGGTATGGTTACAATATGTAGGGTCAAACTGGATTTATTGTGAAACATTCTCCCTGAAGGTGTTCAGGTGACTAAAGTCACGAGTGATATTTCACTAACTTTGTCACTACAGGAAATGTAATTAAAGGGAACCTGAAGTGAAAATAAACTTATGATATAATGATTTGTATGTGTAGTACAGCCAAGAAATAAAAAACATTAGCAGCAGAGATAGGAGTCTAATATTGTTTCCAGTACAGGAAGAGTTAAACTCCAGTTATCAATGCAAAAGAGCTTCACACTGATCTGTATGACTTTCAAAGTTGCAGAGAGCTCTGTCTTCTGAAGCTTATTATCAAGTGTGTCACTGTATTTTGTTTTTTCTGCAGAGGAAAGTTCAAAAGGTCATTAGCCTGCTCTGTGAAATCGTTTAGAATCCCGAGTATAGTGTGTAAATTGCAAATATTAGAGAATGATGCTGCAATGTTATAAAAAAAACTAGATAACTGAAAATAAAAATAGACTATTTTCTTTGCTACGAATGTTGTATTAATGAGCCGTACTACAGAACCAATTCATTATATCATAATTTTTTTCACTTCAGTGTCACTTTAAAAAGGAAAAAAAAAAGAAAGAAGACCCTGCCAAAGGCTTACAATCTAAAAGGGGAGGGAACACTTAGTGGGGATGGGAATAGGTGCTCATCTGAGAGAGTTAAAGAAAACCTGTAACAAAAAAACCCCTCTGGGGGATACTTACCTCGGGAGGGGGAAGCCTCTGAATCCTAACAAGGTTTGCCCCGCTATCCTCTGTCCCAGCAATCCAGCACTGCGCGCCCCGAACACCGGCGAGGTAAATACTTACCTACCGTGATCCAGCGCAGGCACAGTAGCGGATCTTTGTTCAGGCTAAGGCGGATATAGTTCAGCCCGGGTCTTATCCGCAAAACTGTGCAGGCGCAAGTCCTCTGGCTATTTCCACCTTAGCCAAACGAAGAGCTGCTACTGTGCCTGCGCTGGAACAATGCGGGAGATGATGAGGGTGTGGATGAGAAGCTTGAAAGTGGTCAAGAAGGGGAGGATCCTTGAGATGTTGCGTAGGTGAAAATTGCGGGCTCTGGTAGCATTTTGGATATGGACATTTTGGACTGAAGGAAAGAGCAGAGTCGTGGCGTGAATATCAGGTAGGGGTGGTAAGGCAAATGGTGGGAAAATCAAGCGCTCGGTTTTAGCTGAGTTCAGTTTCAGGAACCAGGAGGAGATAGTCAAGAGGCATCCTTACTTTGGCCCATCTAGGCCAACAAAGGTCATAATCAATTCATAAGCAATTTGTAACGATCGGTGTAACACAGAGAGGGTCTGATTACCGGTGAACTGCAGTATCACCTAGAATACAGAATATACCGATTATCGATGATCTGCAGTATCACCGATAATCAGATATATCTACTAACCTCTGGACACCTGAGATAACAAGTGAGTGCAACAGCAATACTTTGAGTACTGCACAGAAGTATGTTCCTTGCGAAGGTCTAGACTCTCCAGGGGGAGGAGCTAGACAGAGTAGGAAGGACAGAGTGTGAGTGACACTCTGTTAGAACTGCCTCTAACAGTAAGGTCAGTTCTCGAGGTCGGGCAAGCCAGGTCGTTAACACACAGACAGATAAGGTACAGATTCAGGAGACTGATACGGAATCCAATGGACAGGCAGGGTTTGGCAACGGAGTATCAGAATAACGAGGTACAGAATCAGGAGGCAGATACAGAGTCCCGGAACGAGCAGAGTTTGGCAACAGGATATCAGAAATAGCAAGGTACAGAATCAGAGTTCAAAGGGATAGTCAGGCAGGCAGAAGGTCATAACAAATAATACAGTTCAATATTCCTGACGCTAAGGTGTGAGTTCCTTGATCGTCAACACCTTTGGAAACTATGCTAGAACACAGATACAGACAAGGTTTGAGTTCTACCACGTAGTGATCGCAACGGCAGACACCAGAGAAATGACCAGCCCCCAGTATATATACCACAGCGCTCTCCAGCGCCACCCCTAAGTGCTGGACCAATGGAGGATGGTGAAAATGTCAGCTGACCAGCTTGGTCAGCTGACTCTTCTCTGGCTGTCATATAAGCTCTGCCTCAGCGCGCGCGCGTCCTTCTGAACCTGTGTGGACTAGCAGTCCCAACCACACCAGACATGTTTTGCAAAGTATCAGCTGATTCGGGCGCGGGAGCCGCCGCACCGCTTTCCAAGCAAGCGGTGGACTCCCCGCGTCCAACCACCATGTCAGGGGTATCGCTATGCGTACAAACCGCCGCGTCCAACGCGGACTCCACCGCTCTGCCTATGCGGCATGTGGCGGTTTCTTCGCGTTGTGCCGCCATGTTGGACGCGGAAACAGCCGCCTCACCCTGAACACTTGCGGCGGCTTTTCCGCGTTTCTTCACACAATTAAATTTGTTTGTCACAGTGTACACAATGGTGAACCTCAGTCTCCTTGTTTGTCCCACTGTACAGAATAGTATAACTTACCCCCCATGGTTGTCACATTGTACAGTATGGTGGTCCTCAGTCCCCTTGGTTGTTACATAGGGCCGGCACTTCCAGAGGCAAAGGGGGAAATTGCCTGACACCCCCCCCCACGGACACCTAATGATATTGTGTGATGGGGAGGGGGAATTGGATTGGGCCTGGCAGCCAGCTTAGGGGCCCTGGAGGTGATTTGGTTGAAAAGGGGGGGGGGGGTAAGGAGGGCCCTCTAAGTTACTTTTGCCCCAGGGTCCCAATGTAGCTGGAACCATTCCTGTTGTCACACTGTACAGAGTGGTAACACCTCAGTCCACTTGGTTGTCATTCTGTCCAGAAAGAAAGACCTTAGTCCCCTTGATCGTCAAACTGTCCAGAATGGTGAACCTCAGTCCTCTTAGTTGTCACCCTATACAAAATGGTGTACCACTTTCCCCTTGGCTGTCACACTGTACAAAGAGGCAGGCCTCAGTTACTTTGGCAGTGTAGAGGATGGCAGACTACAATCATCTTGGTATTATTGTACCAGGAACATCCCACAAGACCTGCAATTTTGGGAGTCTATGGTAGAGATTAGTGTGTCAGCTCCTCAGAGAACAGTCAGTGACATGACTATGTAATCTGTAACATGCTGCAGAAGATGTCAGAGCTAGATAAATACATAATAATAAGATGGTATTAGATTGTGAGCTCCTCTGAGGACAGTCAGTGACATGACTGTGCACACTGTAAAGTGCTGCAGAAAATGTCAGAGCTAGTAATATTATTATTATTATTATTATTAAGGCAGGATTAGATGGTGAGCTTCTCTGAGGACAGTCAGTGACATGAAGGTGTACTCTAATGTGCTGCAAAAGATGTCAGTGCTGTATAAATGCATAATAATATGGTAGGGCATTAGACTAGGACTATGGTGGTAGGATTAGATTGTGAGCTCCTCTGAGGACAGTCAGTGACATGACTATGTACTGTGTAAAGTGCTGCAGAAGATGTCAGAGCTACTACTACTACTACTACTACTACTACTACTACGGCAGGATTAGATGGTGAGCTTTTCTGAGGACAGTCAGTGACATGACTATGCACTCTGTAAAGTGCTGCAGAAGATGTGGCAGATAAATACACAATAAGAATAATTCCCCCTAAGGCAAACCTTACTGGAAAGATGTCAGATGATTTATGGCTTAGCTGCGCCCATCAGCTGCTGCTGCTGGCAGTTAATAATGGGCGTTATGCACAGAGCTCAGAAGCCAGCAGGCAGTTATGTGGCGCACTCTGTATTGGGAGGTTTGCTCTCCTAGCAGTTGGGATAAAATTATGTTCTTGTCGGCGGTTTGTAGTTTGGTTTCTTGTTACAATAACTTTCAGGCATGAATATTTCTCCGGAGGGTAAATACATTACAGTACATGTAAATCACAATTACAAGTGAAGGAAATGCAGATGCAGCTCTCTGCATTAGGATGGCAACCTCCACCCAACACCACATTGTTCAGGGCTACATTTCAGCATAGCTACAAAGGCGTGGAGGGGTCAGGTCTGCTGGGGAGACCAGATCAGTAAAGGGAAGCTGTAGTGAGAGGGATATGGAGGCCGATTCCTCCCCCCCCCCCCCCCCTTTAAAAATGTTAGATTATTACCAGTGGAATACAGAAAAAGACACAGAGAGCTCAATATATGTACTGGTAATATGGGTATGACAAAGTAAGTATATAATATTAATATTCACACATACCTCTCAACTTTTTGAGATGAGAAAAGAGGGACACTTAGAGACTCTGTAACAAAAATTGCATCCTGTTTTTTATCATCCTACAAGTTCCAAAAGCTATTCTCATGTGTTCTGGCTTACTGCAGCACTTTGTACTGTCACAGTCTCTGTAATAAATCAACTTATCTCTCTCTTGTCAGACTTGTCAGCCTGTGTCTGGAAGGCTGCCAAGCTCTTCAGTGTTGTGGTTCTGCTATGAACTCCCCCTTCCAGGCCCCTCTATGCACACTGCCTGTGTATTATTTAGATTAGGGCAGCTTCTCTCTTCTCTCATCTTTTACAAGCTGGATAAATCGTCCTCTGAGCTGGCTGGGCTTTCACATAGTGAGGAATTACAGACAAAGGCAAAGCTGTTTGCAGGAAGAAAAGAGCAGCCTGAAACTTCAGTGCATGAGAGATGCAGGGGGAAAGAAACACACAATGATCTCTTGAGATTCAAAAGGAAGGCTGTATACAGCCTGCTTGTGTATGGATGTATTTTCTATGTGTGGACATACTGTACATCAACCTACTTCCTGTTTTGGTGGCCATTTTGTTTGTTTATAAACAAACTTTTTAAAACTGTTTTTAACCACTTTTAATGCGGCGGGAAGCGGCAAAAATGTGACAGAGGGTAATAGGAGATGTCCCCTTACGCACTGGTATGTTTACTTTTGTGTGATTTTAACAATACAGATTCTCTTTAAGCCACACCCCTGATCCCACCCCATCACACCCCTAGTAACGCACATCATAACGATTTCATAAGAAAAGTATGTTTTATGATTCAAACCACACTGGTCCTTTCTATCTTGGTTCATTCTTCATACTAACATTTTAAAATTAGTAATATATCAATTTAAAGGATGGGAATAAAGTTTAGAGTCAAACTTTTTTTTTTTTTTTTTTTGACGAGAAATATATATATTTACATAGAAAAGAGGGACAAAGTCCTGAAAGAGGGACAAATGAGGAGGAAAGAGGGACAGGGCTCCCAAAGAGGGACAGTCCCTCCAAAAGAGCTATGCTAACAAACCAGGGTTACCATCCAGGCAACCACTGTAAGGCAGGTGGATAGATTAGACCTGTCCCCACTCAGGATTAAGAAGTCTCTCTGTAGATCAGAAAAAAAAGGGGGGCAACACCGCTCCAAGGGTGGACTTTGATCATGTACAAGCAAACCGAGGCGCCAAAAGGATAAAAGTCAATTAAAAAAGTTTAAAAAATCAGGGGAGGCCAAGGTGGATTCCCTCCTCCAGATACACAACAAACTACCATGCAGGTTTACTGAACGAGCCTTCTCTGTCCCACAGTTTTATGCTCCGTTCATAGCCCGAGGAAGCGGGATATGCCTGCGAAACGCATTGCACTTTCTGGAGTGTGTAAATAAATATTTGGTTGAACTCTGTCAACAGTTTGTTGTGTCTAGCTGGAGTAGGGAATACACCTTGGTCTCCTGATTTGTAAACTTTTTATCGACTTATCCTTTTGGCGCCTCTGTTTGCCTGTACATAAACGCAGATTGCCTGGCTGTCCTACCACTTTCTCTAAAGCTGGCCACACATCACTCAATGTCAGGTGCACAAGTAGAGTGGAGCAGCCCTTGCGATTTCAGGGGAACTAACCTTTCCCTCCTCCGATACGGGGGTCCATCCTTCAGATCAGGTGTTTTGTGGCTACACTTGTTATGAGTGTGAAGATCATGATGGCCACACTTGTTTTATGACCCTGTGAGATGGACCCCAGGCCATGAAGGACACTAAGTGGAGGCAAGAGAAGGGGTGTGATCATTGGGGGGCCCCATCAAAGTTGCTCTGGGGGGGCCCCATGAATTGTAGTAACGCCACTGCACAAGAACAACAGTTTGATAGATCCCCTCTGAATGAATCTGATCAGAGAGGGATCTTTTGCCGTTCCACACACAGCACAGTGATTCCCAATACAGGTCAGCATAAAATCTATTGGAAATCTTCCTGCCACCATCGCTGGCTGAGCTGGCCGTCCCCAAACCCCTCCTCCCTCCCAACACAACACAGCCGAGTGTGGACACCTCGTGCTCACTGAATGGCAAAATAGCTTACTTAGTACGCATGCATATCTCATGCACCATTATCCCATGACTACCCGCTCAAACTGGCTGTAGCAGGATTCAGGAATGCATCAACATTCTTCACTGAACCCAAATAGCATCCAGGACATCTGGAATTGAACTCAGATAATACCCAGGTACTGAACTCCAGTATCTAGAAGCAAAGATATATGAGACTGAACACTAAACATACATACATACTGTATGACATTCATGTCACTTGTGTATCTCACCTCCCCCCCTCCCCCCCCCCCCCCCCCCCCGCAGATGTAGAAGTGATCCTCCTGTCCTCCTGCGTCCCTGTGTTTAGCGCAGCTCTTGGCCTCCTCCGGTGTTCGGCATCACAGCGAGCGTCTGTACCACATGACTCGGCGCATAAGGATGTTACAATATGCACCAGCGTCACATTGAGCAGGCACTCGCGGTGATGCAGAATACATCAGCCAGCTGAGAGGTGAAGCTTTAACTCTGCATGCAGGCATGGGATCGGTAATCACGATATCAAACGCCATTACCACCGAGCACCCAATCAAGTCAGAAGTTAAGCCAAGTACACACATTAAATCTTTACTGGCCATTGTTACTACTTCCATGTAGTACGTGTCATGATATCGCAGCTAGTTATGATGTTGGGATAATACAGAAGCCATATTTTCCCATTTTTATGTCCGCTATGTACTTTGTCAGATGTGTATGTATGCCAGTCTGCCAGCAGGCTTCATGTGAGTTCCTGTAAATTAACTCAGCATTCATTGTCCAGCAGGAGAAGCTACCATTGTCTGCTAATTAGGAAACACTTAATCAGACAGTTGCTTTTAAGCATATACAGGTGATCGGCTACCCTTTGGTCTGAATACTGTCTCATATGTATACTTTGCTTTGTCACCAGTAACCTGTGCTCCCAGCAAGGAAAGAGGTAATTAGATAACAAGCCGCTCTTTTGTCCTGCATCCTGCAAAGGTGTTGCATTGCTTTGAACTTTGTGTGCATGTAAAGAAGCCAAAATACAATCCAGACTAAAATGAGTCTGGACAGTGGAAGCTAACACAGGAACGTTTGAAGTTTACATATGACAGCCTACTGGAAGTGTGTGAAGTGTTTTGAAGTCTATGTGTAAAAACAGGAAAGCTTTGAAGGTTGCATATCACAGAAAGGATATGACAATCTGAAAGATTGCATTAGTTTTGGGACTGAACATTAAATACCCCCGGGCCACACTGCGGACTATATAAGTGGCCTAGGATAGTCACAACTTGTAGTTCTCTGGGGGTAGCAAAACGCTACGACTAACCTGGTCTGACCAGAACTGCGTCCCCCTCGCAACAACGCTCAGATCTATATGCTGGTACGCTTATTCCCGTTTATTTTATGCAAACTGGCTTGTGTGCATCTTGTGTACCTTTGTAACTTTTACTTTGTTTTTGTAAATCTTTTGTATATATTATTTTCTGCATTGTTCCACTTTTTTTCTGGAATATTAAATTGTTATTTAATAAGTTTGACTTCTGCTGTACTAAGCTAACGCTCATAGCCTAGAAGAGACTGCAGTGTAACTTGCGTTACAAAGTTCAGTGCCTGATTGTGCCTTGCTATTGTACGATTGTACTGTGTGTGTGTGTGGCGTTCCCGTATGCAGCCTAAATCTGACCCGAATACAAACGCGGATTGCGTGCAGATCACTCGACAGCAGAGTGGAAGCGTCTAGCAACAGCTAGTTGTGGCAGTGAGAAGTGTTCTGAGGGGTCACAGCTGTGTGTTAGCTCGACTAAGGCTGCTTCCCCTCTCGATCTAGTCAAACCCGCAGTCGGGAACCGTATCTGCAGGCTTGGACAGTTCCTGACATACGATGCCCACCAGATTCTGAATACTGTGTACAGATTGTGGAGGTAGATATTATTACATGGAGGTGGTAAAACTGGCCAAATTGTGCAGCATCTGTGGCCGGTGATCTTTCGGAGGCGCTACCACTGCGGCACATCGGAGGAAGCACCAGGTAAGTAAAACTAAATATTTCCTTTAAGGCAGAATCAGGGGCGAAACTAGACTTTATAGGGCCCCCCTGAAAAAATGATAGCATGGGGCCCCCTTTGTCCCAGAACCCATGGGATTGGGAGCCGGCGAATGGCAGAGAGTGTTCTGCTGTGAAGCAGCCTCTGGAAGCAGGAAAAAATTACACAGGCTCCTGCACACGGTTTTTGTGAGTAAATGGGGAGGCTTCTTTGCTAATTGGCTGCACTTTCGGTTGGGGAGAGGGGAGGTGGAGGGTCCCTGAAAGCCTCTGGGCCCTCCTGCAATGGCAGGGGTGAATGCTACTCCCACGGGCAGAATTGGCTAAAGCTCGATGTGCAGAACTAATCAGCAGTTACCACAAAAGTTTAGTTGCAGTTGGTGCTGCACAAGGGAGTCAGCCCAAAAATACTAGGAGCAATCAATAAATGCCAGCGATTGGTCAGCCAGGAGGTCCAGCACACAGAGGAGACCCGTATTCTCTTTTTAAATCTCACAGGTTTGCTTTAAAAATGTATGTATTTGTCCAGCCTTCACAAACATCAAAACAAGCTTGCATCCCTACTTTGTGCTAATAGATGCCTGATTGGCAAGCATTGTAAAGGCCCCATGCCCCCTTTATCATGGCTGTTGCATAAAATCTATGGATTTACCACATTATATGCCTATGTATGCTGACTATTATATTTTTTTAGTTTGTTTTATTTTTCCTAATTATGACTGTAAAAAAAATAAAAATTATAGAAAAAAAATATTTTTGAAAACTCATACCCGGTTGATTTTAAATAGAGTGACCAGATTTTTGTGGGTCCAACCTGGGACGGGGAGGGGGGTGTGGGGAAGGGGGGGGGGCCGCGGCGAAAAGTGGGGAGGACTGAGGAGCGCGCAGTGGCGAAGACCGGGGGGGCTGCGCCGCAGCAAAAAATGGGCGTGGCCATGACATTGTATGGGCGGAGCTAACGTAATGATGTAACAGCGAGGCATAAGAAAGCAGTGTTTACGCCATGATGTGAACAAACGAGACTTTGCATCATGGGTGTGCAGAAACTGTGTGATGCTAATAGTATACCGTAACCACAAAGCAGCAAACATAGCCATCTATGACCATTAAATAATAAATGCAGTAACAGTTACCCCGGACACCAGAAAATAAACGCAATAGGCAACATGTCAGCACAAAATAACCGCAATGCGGGCAACATATCAGTATAAAATAAATGCAATGCGGGCAAACATGTCAGTACAAAATAAACGCAATGCGGGCAAACATTTCACCAGACAATAAACGCAATATGGGCAAACATTTTACCAGACAATAAACGCAATGTGGGCAAACATTTCACCAGACAATAAACGCAATGCGGGCAAACATTTCACTAGACAATAAACGCAATGCGGGCAAAAATGTCAGTACAATATAAACGCAATGCGGGCAAACATGTCAGTACAATATAAACGCAATGCGGGCAAACATGTCAGTACAATATAAACGCAATGCGGGCAAACATGTCAGTACAAAATAAACGCAATGCGGGCAAACATGTCAGTACAAAATAAACGCAATGCGGGCAAACATTTCACCAGACAAGAAACGCAATGCGGGCAAACATTTCACCAGAAAAGAAACGCACTGCGGGCAAACATTTCACCAGACAAGAAACGCAATGCGGGCAAACATTTCACCAGACAAGAAACGCAATGCGGGCAAACACTTCACCAGACAAGAAACGCAATTCGGGCAAACATTTCACCAGACAAGAAACGCACTGCGGGCAAACATTTCACCAGACAATAAACGCAATGCGGGCAAAAATGTCACCAGACAATAAACGCAATGCGGGCAAAAATGTCAGTACAATATAAACGCAATGCGGGCAAACATGTCAGTACAATATAAACGCAATGCGGGCAAACATGTCAGTACAAAATAAACGCAATGCGGGCAAACATGTCAGTACAAAATAAACGCAATGCGGGCAAACATTTCACCAGACAAGAAACGCAATGCGGGCAAACATTTCACCAGACAAGAAACGCAATGCGGGCAAACATTTCACCAGACAAGAAACGCAATGCGGGCAAACACTTCACCAGAAAAGAAACGCAATGCGGGCAAACATTTCACCAGACAAGGAACGCAAAGCGGGCAAACATTTCACCAGAAAAGAAACGCAATGCGGGCAAACATTTCACCAGACAAGAAACGCAATGCGGGCAAACATTTCACCAGACAAGAAACGCAATGTGGGCAAAGTTCACCTGGAAAACAAGCATTTACTCACCTGGCAGAAGTCTCCTTTGGCGCGCTGCTCCGTCCCGGGACCGTCTTGTTCCTCCTGCTCTGGTCTCCCGCGCTGACAGGGCTACGGCAATATGGCGCCCGAAGCCCTGTACTGGAGACACAAATAGTCTCCAGTACAGGGCTTCGGCAGCCATCTTGCCGTAGCCCTGCTCGCCTGCCGGTGTCGGAACAGACACCGGAAGAGGAGGCTGGAGCAGGGCTGCGGGCAATGAACTGGCACGGCGTCTATAGACGCCGCTGCCAGTTCATGAGATAAAGTGGCCAGAGTCCCGAGGCCGGGACGTCCCGCTGCTGAAGGCCTGGGACAGCGGACCCCGAATCCGGGACGCGTCCCGGGCAATCCGGGACGTCTGGTCACTCTATTTTAAAGGGACTCCGAGCAGTGCAGAAACTATGGAAAGATGCATACCATTTTGAAGCTCTCTTTCTCCTCTTTCCAATGATATATAAACCGCCGCCCTATGCCTTTTAGTTTGCCATTTTCGCGATTGATGCAATTTTGATCGCGAAAATAGCGAAAACTAAAAGACATAGGGCGGTGTTTTATATATCATTGGAAAGAGGTGAAATCTTTCCATAGTTTCTGCACTTTTTGGAGTCCAGCATTGTATTAAAACAGCACGACTTTTCCCCAAAGTCGGCAGCTCCATTCAGCATAATGCAATGAAATACAAGGAACCCAGGGGGATATAATTACAAACATCATGCTGGTAGGTGTGAGAATATAATTAATTAGTTGTGGGTATGCTTAAAGGCATACCCACAGGCACTGCTCAGAGTCCCTTTAATGCTATTATTAAAAACGTCCATGCTGCATGTGTTTGTGCGTGCAAAAGAAAATGCAACACAAGTGCATACACAATTTTGCAAACGCACCAATGCAGTGTGAAGGAGCTTTTACTTCCTTGCAGAAATCTGGTCAGCAGCTGTGTGCAGAGAAGTAATGGCAGGTAGAAGTGTTGATAGGAGCGGCACAGTGGCATAGTGTTAGTGCTCTCGCCTGGGTGCCCGGTTTGAATCCAAGCCAGGTCAACATCCGTAAGGAGTTTGTATGTTGTCCCAGTGTCTGTGTGGGTTTCCTCTGGGCACTCCGGTTTCCTCCCACATCCCAAACACATAACCACACAGACTACAATGCATACACTACACGATACATACATACATAGACATAGGACTATGGTAGGGATTAGATTTTGAGCCCCTCTGAGGGACAGTTAGTGATGAGACTATATACACTCTATACAACGCTGCGGAAGATGTTGGCGCTATATAAATAATAACAATAATAATAATAGGTGGAAAAGACCAAATGAAGTAGAAGGTGCCCTGCCCCAGTGGATGACTGACACAGAGAAGCTGTAGAGTCAGGGGCAAACCCAGGATTGTCAAGGGGGGGGGGGGGGTTCCTGAAAGGTCTCCCTCAGCCATGCACAATACAGTTTAATAATATGGTAGGACATCATGCTGGGTACACAATGCAATTTCCCACCCGACTGACAGGATCTGACGATTATTTCCTAAATGTCCCATCTGCTCTCAATCGACAATGGGATCGATCAGGAGCAGTTTGGATACAGATAATAATGAGGACAGCTGACATTTGTAATGAAGGGGAAAGTGAAGCATTCACACAGCAGGGCACAGGGCTGTGCTCATACCTGGCTCTGTTAAGTTCCCCAGAGCTACTCCATGCTCTGTACACACACTGCTGCTCCATGCTCTGTACACGCGCTGCTGCTCCATGCTCTGTACACGCGCTGCTGCTCCATGCTCTGTACACGCGCTGCTGCTCCATGCTCTGTACACGCGCTGCTGCTCCATGCTCTGTACACGCGCTGCTGCTCCATGCTCTGTACACACACTGCTGCTCCATGCTCTGTACACACACTGCTGCTCCATGCTCTGTACACGCGCTGCTGCTCCATGCTCTGTACACACACTGCTGCTCCATGCTCTGTACACACACACTGCTGTTCCATGCTCTGTACACACGTTGCTGCTACATCCAAAGTCAACTTTAGCAGGGAAAGAAAGGGGGCAGTGCTGTAAGCTGCAGGATACCTGCAGATATTCTGGTGTCTCAACTTGTGCCTCTCCCCAGACATTGCACCGGCCCTGGTCTGAGGCGGGATTCTGGGCAGCTGTAATCCCCCCTTGCGTTTGCCAATGAGAGTGCATAGGCCCTCCCCACCTATAGCTAGTATACTTTGGGTACAGTAACCCTTTACTATAGCAAATATGTGGACATATCTCTCAAACAGTCCCTTCACCCAGTAATGGTCACATTGCACATTATACACATACTGCTTCCTTTCTTAAGTTGACATCCTTTATAATGTCCTGAGGCAACTTAATAAAACCACTCTGACAGGATTTGCCAAACAATCTGCCTGACAGATCTGGTATACACACAGAATAGTTTGACATGGTAAGTAAACCTGCTGTAAGAGAACCTGCCATTCCTGACCCTCCTTATTAAAGCATTAGCAGCATTTGGCCCTCCTTCCCCCTTCCCCCATATTCCTCACGACAGTACACTTCAAAAAATACATGACACTTTTGTATAAGACAGCACATCACAGTGATTGTAACAGAGACTGGTAGATAGTGTCAGGGTTTTGCTGCTAGTCTATGGATTAAAGCGCAGGTGATGAAAATGAGTAAAAAGCCTCTTGCCTCGTGCAACTCATTATTCCTGTAGCAGCACCAAGGATAAGAGTCTTATTTTTAAACACAAATGAAGCCTGAGAAGGGCAGCTTATCAGTTCTAACACAATGGAAAGTGTGAAATAAGTCCATTTTTCTCACTCTATGATATATAGGGGCCTAGTTATAACTAAGTGGAGTTGTGTTGACAGACTGCCTCCTCTTCTTTCTCCAATCTTGAAAATCAGCTCACCCCTTTAAGACTGCTCTATTTATTAAATGGCAATCCGATTCTTTTATGAATGCTGAATAGTACTTTAATTGTCTGCATAAAACCCAAAAAATGGTGATCCACATTAACTCAAATGAAGCCTTGGTATGCAAGTGGCAAATGGACCGTTCACCAATAAAGTGGCGACCAGCAGCTCCTTGTCTTGCTCACTTCCGGATGTCACGTCTACAGCACCCTCTACTGTTAAAGCAGAGAGCAATTTTTACTTGATTTCTGAGGATTAATGTTAATAGAGGCGACTGCAAAAAGTTGCGATCATTAAGAGTCACTTGCCTCCAGAAAAGCAAATCAGGCACATGGCGCTGGCTGCATAGCGGCAGGTGACGGTGCAGCTGCAGCAGTAATGCTAGGGTTTTTTTTGAAGCCTGTACAACTAGTAATCATGTCTTCAAAATTACATACAGGGACCAAAAGCCACATGGTTCAGGCTCTGTGGGAAGGTCTGCTGCTGCCTAAACTGCATTATCCTACAAAGGGGTGGAGCACAGACATTCTTTCTGAGGAGACTGCAGCTTATAGCAATGACAGTCTGCGGTGCAGGAAGTGATGTGTCTGGATTCCAGACCAGATAAAAAGTGGTTTATTTCACATAAGCTAATCCGTGAGATTCTACACCAGCAGAATTTTTTCACCAAGTGCCTATATAGGACTAGGAAAACAGCGTGGTGCTTTAAGGAGCTGCTGAGCTGACATTTCTGCAGGTGACTCGGGCTGTACAGCTGTAGGCAAGCATCGTTTATCAGCCTATAATAACAAGCTTTATCTGATCTATGCAGAGCTACTAACCGAGGGTAAATAGACGCCCTAAATGTCAACTGCATCTGGCATGAGCATCATACAGCTCCACCACTGCCGGACCCAATAAAGCCATCACTGATAGAAGCATCATAGCAAGCCCTGTACATCAGACAGAGCAGCACTGTCCAGGTTATATACCCGCCAATAGCACAGGGATTGTCTCAGTTTTCCACAAGAAGGGTTTGCATTGACCACGACCATCTGTAACCATGGAGATGTCCTACATGACACACTGCTATCATTTAAAAATGGCGTGAGTTAACAAGGGCGTGGCTATTTCTTTAATGTTTTCTAACTGCTATAACCTTTTTTTGTGGCGCAGCCATCATAATTTGGGCACAACATTAAAACGAAAAGAAAAATTGTGATATCAGTGAATATTGTGGTACAGGCGTTGGTCAGATTTAGGCAACGGTAGAGGGATTTAGGAGAATAAGGTTAGTAAAATATTGCTAATTTTTACTGACATTTTACTATAGAAATTATGCAGTGATAATAGTGGAATATCAGCAATTCCCTGACATTCCTGGTGGTTAGGATTAGGCGTAGGTAGGAGGGGTTAGGTTTAGGCATAGGTAGTGAGGTTAGGATTAGGTATAGGTAGGGGGTTAGGGTTAGGCTAGGGTAATAGCCAGAGTTCAAAATCATGAAAAAAAAAATTTGCAATTCCGACGTTATTAGGCAGAGCCCAAAATACAGACAATTATGGTCAGTAGGGGAATACTTTTGGAAAAAAAACCAAAACCTATGAATCCATGTTTCAGCTTCACCCTGCGCCGTTTTTGAATGTATGCCCTATGGGGATCTCATGAGTGTTAATTAGGGGCACCTACTGTATTTCATGTTTTAAACCTCTGATTGGTGTACATGGTCACAGGAAGTCTGTGTCCTGCATGATTAGACTTCCTCGGCCTATGTGAGAAGAACGGTTTGTTCACCTGAAATATTTTGCCTGCTTCCAAAACTCATTTTCAAGAGCTGGCTATCTGGTGCAGGTGAACATGATTATTCAATACCCTTCCATAAGAGGGGAAACCCTGCAGTGAAAGCAGCAGAGAATGGAGTAGGCAGTGAACCAATAGGAGCCATGAGACTCCTCCTACCAAGCCAGTAAACCAACAACTCCCCCCCCCCCCCCCGTAAAGACAATGGGTCATTTATTCATTTATAGAAGGCGCAGCGAGACTTCTCCCAGTAGAGGTAGTAAGACCCCTCCTACTAAGCTGATTTAAAGCAGCAGGGTCCTCCTGGGAAGAGCAGCAGGAGACCTCCCACCACTAGGGGCAGTAGGACCCACCCACAGAAGCAGCAAGAGTCCGCCCACGACTAGGGGCAGTTAAATCCATCCCACAGAGGCATTAAGACTCATCTAGTAAAAGGAGTGAGAGTCTTTTTGGCAGGAGCTGAGGAGACCTCTCCAGCTAGGAGCAGTGAGACTCCTCACATGCAGAGCAGTAATTGGGGGGTGGATCTGGGAACTCCAGTAAAGACAGATGGGGATGCAGCCAATGAGGAAGCTGTTTGCTGTGTTTTCTCTTGACGGACATAACAGCACGGCTGAACCTGTCCTGTGTTATAGGTTCAGTAGATGAGATTCCAGCCCTTACCCCAATGTTTACATACGGAGCTCTGGGGATGTACGGCTGAGTAGAGACAAGTGGAAAAACATATTTAACACAAGGCAACCCACAGAGGCTCTGACAGACCTGACCACACCGTACACTGCTGTGATGAAAACATGTAATACTGTGTATTGTGAATTATATACAGTGGGTTGCAAAAGTATTCTGCCCCCTTGAAGTTTTCAACATTTTGTCACATTACTGCCACAAACATGCATCAATTTTATTGGAATTCCACGTGAAAGACCAATACAAAGTGGTGTACATGTGAGAAGTGGAACGAAAATCATACATGATTCCAAACATTTTTTACAAATAACTGCAAAGTGACGTGTGCGTAATTCGGCCCCCTGAGTCAATTCTTTGTAGAACCACCTTTTGCTGCAATTATAGCTGCCAGTCTTTTAGGGTATGTCTCTACCAGCTTTGCACATCTAGAGACTGAAATCCTTGCCCATTCTTCTTTGCATAACAGCTCCAGCTCAGTCAGATTAGATGGACAGTGTTTGTGAACAGCAGTTTTCAGATCTTGCCACAGATTCTCGATTGGATTTAGATCTGGACTTTGACTGGGCCATTCTAACACATAGATACATTTTGTTTTAAACCATTCCATTGTTGCCCTGGCTTTATGTTTAGGGTCGTTGCCCTGCTGGAAGGTGAACCTCCGCCCCAGTCTCAAGTCTTTTGCAGTCTCCAAGAGGTTTTTTTTCAAGTTTGCCCTGTATTTGGCTCCATCCATCTTCCCATCAACTCTGACCAGCTTCCCTGTCCCTGCTGAAGAGATGCACCCCCCCGAGCATGATGCTGCCACCACCATATTTGACAGTGGGGATGGTGTGTTCAGAGTGATGTGCAGTGTTAGTTTTCTGCCACACATAGCATTTTGGACAAAAAGTTCCATTTTGGTCTCATCTGACTAGAGCACCTTCCACATGGTTGCTGTGTCCCCCACATGGCTTTTGGCAAACTGCAAACGGGACTTCTTATGCTTTCTGTTAACAATGCCTTTCTTCTTGCCACTCTTCCATAAAGGCCAACTTTGTACAGTGCATGACTAATAGTTGTCCTATGGACAGATTCCCCCACCGTAGCTGTAGATCTCTGCAGCTCGTCCAGAGTCACCGTGGGCCTCTGGACGCTCGTCCAGAGTCACCATGGGCCTCTGGACTGCATTTCTGATCAGCGCTCTCCTTGTTCGGCCTCTGAGTTTAGGTGGATGGCTTTGTCTTGGTAGGTTTACAGTTGTGCCATACTCCTTCCATTTCTGAATGATCGCTTGAACAGTGCTCCGTGGGATGTTCAAGGCTTTGGAAATCTTTTTGTAGCCTAAGCCTGCTTTACATTTCTCAATAACTTTATCCCTGACCTGTCTGG
The DNA here is from genome assembly GCF_040937935.1 of Hyperolius riggenbachi. Lineage (NCBI taxonomy): Eukaryota > Metazoa > Chordata > Amphibia > Anura > Hyperoliidae > Hyperolius > Hyperolius riggenbachi. Next base: position 197,399,367 of record NC_090657.1, read on the forward strand.
TGTGTTCTTTGGACTTCACGGTGTTGTTGCTCCCAATATTCTCTTAGACAACCTCTGAGGCCCTCACAGAGCAGCTGTATTTGTACTGACATTAGATTACACACAGGCGCACTCTAGTCATTATCACTCATCAGGCAATGTCTATTTGTAAAAAATGTTTGGAATGATGTATGATCTTCGATCCACTTCTCACATGTACACTACTTTGTATTGGTCTTTCACGTGGAATTCCAATAAAATTGATGCATGTTTGTGGCAGTAATGTGACAAAATGTGGAAAACTTCAAGGGGGACGAATACTTTTGCAACCCACTGTATATAAAAAAAAAGCTTCAGATATGATAAACAGCCAGATTCCTGTCTTCAAATTATGCAACACATGGCAATCAGAGACATATAAATTTTAATGTTCAATAAAAAAAATGTCTGCACATCTCAGGTAGGTAGAAAACGGAGGCTCCTGAAATGAAAATGAGGAAATTTTCTCAGTGGGGACAAAGACAGGAATAACCAACTTACAGAGGACCTGAAGGTTCTCATCTAGCAATTTTTGGTGGCAGATCGACCAAGAGACAGATCTCTCTCTGATCGAATGTGATCAGAGAGAGATCTGTGACTGTGGCCCCCATAAACCAAAGGCCGCTTCCCAATCTAATGCAGCAAGATATCTTCTGGTAATTGGCTTGGCCTTGTGATGCTGTCTAGTCGCCTCGCTGTGCCCGGTTACTGCCCCCCGAAATATTGTACCCCCGCCTTGGTGCCCTTGCATGAATACTTTACCTGTCAGTGTCCACCACTGTCTCCATCTCCGCAACTCTTCCTCATACACACTTGCCCCACGTAGTTGCTGTCGTATTGCACTGGTTTTCATCCGAATAGATTATAAATTATCGATTTGGATGGTTTATTCGCCAAGTTGAGTAATGTATGGGTACCTTAAACAACCCAAACAAATTAGTTGCCTTCTTGATGAGGAAGAAATAGCAAGGACAATGGCCAAGTCAATAGAGTTGAACATTTTCTAACAGTGGACAGAGTTACAGACTAGTCCTACTCCATAGAGCCACATTAATCCATGCCATGCACTAACGAGGATCAATCAGTCCGAAACAGTCTGTATGCATCATGTTGGCTCTGTAATGTATGGCTCTGTAATATTAACAAGCTGACACATCATTGCATTCCAGCAGATCTGGAGGGGTGTTTAGCTCACAGGGACAACAATGGATAATTTGCAGAGTTCAGCAGTGATGCATTGTGGAAAAAAAATCTCAGAGCTCACTCCAACCTGAATTATCGCAAATACTTTTTGTTTTAAGAAAGCTAATTTTTGTTTTCCCTAACAATAGACAAAATGCAGCGCTATAAACCATTAGTGATGGTCATGTCTAGGGGAACTCATGGAGAAGCTTGTGATTTGTTTGATCATCTGCTAGGTTTGCAAAGCTCTGATTTGCTGTGATAACATCCTGCTTCAGCACATAATCATGAATAGCAAATCAGAGCCTTGCATATCTATCACCTGACCTAACGGATCACATGCTTCTCCATGAGTTCTCCTAGACATGACCATCACTAACCACCATATAAGAGTAGATCAACTTTATCATACCATTTAAAGTCAAATGTAGTAAGCCATACAATTAAAACAGTGTAAAAAAAAAAACCCACAACAACTACAAAACACAAAAACGACGATGACAGCAACAAAACCAAAGTGTCTTTTCCTGACATAGCATTAATGCACCATTTTGTCATCAGTGGGTACATTCGACAAAGTGGACCACATATGATGGTCATCAGTGGCTTCGCTAAGGGGTTTGATCTGGGGGACCGCCCCCGAATCTGTTGCCATGGTGCCCCGGATCCATTCTCCCTCCCCCATGGCCGCTTCGTGCGGCAGGAGGGGAAGCACTGGGCGTAGCGACGGAGGGAGAGGGCACAGGCAATTACAAACTCGCCTTCCTTCGCGATCCCTGCACGAAGCCTAGCTTTATTCTATTTCCTTCCCTGGTGTCCATCCTGGTTACAGCGCCTCCTGTGATTACGTAACCGCATGTCATCACAGGAGGCGCTGTTACCAATGGATGGACGCCGGGTGAGGACGCAGCAAGAAGCTGGAGGCTTCGTGCGGAGGAAGGCGAGTTTGTAATTACCTGTGCCAGCTCCCCCTGCCGCTGGAGACACCCACCTATCTAGCCTATACTGGGGAAACCCACCTATCTAACCTATACTGGGGAAAGTCACCTATCTAACCTATACTGGGTGTATTTTACACCCTCACCCTGGGTGCAATTTAGCCTAGAAACTGCCCTCCCCTCCCCTTGCAGTGGGCCATCTCCCAGTCCCCGCTGCCTCTACACTCAAACCGCAGATTGGCGGCGACTAGAGAGAGGTGCGCAATACCCACCAATACGGAGTCCGCAAGCCCAGAATAACTGCCAGAGTACAGCACACAGACCAGCCTGCCAAAGACAAGACAGAAGCCATATGAGGGGCTTATTTATGTGAAATACTGCCTATTTAAGATATTTAAGTCACACCACTGCTATATTCATGTACATTTGGCCCCAACTATGATCACACCCACTTTCTCACAACATGACCGCGCCCACTTTTCACCATGCCGCAAATTCAGTCCCTCTTGGTGCCCTAGATCTCCCTGGAACCTAGAAATGCCCCTGATGGCCATTGCTAGTATAATTTGCCTGTTTGGTTCCAGGGCTGTCTGGCCAAATAGGGTGAAATGTGGGTACTGCACAGTGATTATGTAATCCAGGTCAACAAGAGTATCCTAAACATTGTGATCCAGTGACACAAGTGTTCCAATCATTGCAATCCACCTGAGGACTTTGCAAAGGGTTGATCATCTGTTCTGTCATAGTGAGAACTACAACAATTAATGGTGAAGGCTTTGATTCCCACCATCCCTTTGGATGAAGGCTTAGGGTTAATTAAATGGGCGGTGATGTGTGTGTGATGGTACAGGTGGTGTGTGTGTGTGTGTGTGATGGTACAGGTGGTGTGTGTGTGTGTGTGATGGTAGAGGTGGTGTGTGTGTGATGGTAGAGGTGGTGTGTGTGTGTGTGTGTGTGTGTGTGTGTGTGTGTGTGTGTGTGTGTGTGTGTGATGGTAGAGGTGGTGTGTGTGTGTGTGTGTGTGTGTGATGGTAGAGGTGGTGTGTGTGTGTGTGTGTGTGTGTGTGTGTGTGTGTGTGTGTGATGGTAGAGGGTGTGTGTGTGTGTGTGTGTGATGGTAGAGGGTGTGTGTGTGTGTGTGTGTGTGTGTGTGTGTGTGTGTGTGTGTGTGTGTGTGTGATGGTAGAGGTGGTGTGTGTGTGTGATGGTAGAGGTGGTGTGTGTGTGTGTGTGTGTGTGTGTGTGATGGTAGAGGTGGTGTGTGTGTGTGTGTGTGTGTGTGTGTGTGTGTGTGTGTGTGTGTGTGTGTGTGTGTGTGTGTGAGATGGTAGAGGTGGTGTGTGTGTGTGTGTGTGTGTGTGTGTGTGTGTGTGTGTGTGTGTGTGTGTGTGTGTGTGTGATGGTAGAGGTGGTGTATGTGTGTGTGTGTGTGTGTGTGTGTGTGTGTGTGAGATGGTAGAGGTGGTGTGTGTGTGTGTGTGTGTGTGTGATGGTAGAGTGTGTGTGTGTGTGTGTGTGTGTGATGGTAGAGGTGGTGTGTGTGTGTGATGGTAGAGGTGGTGTGTGTGTGTGTGTGTGTGTGTGTGTGTGTGTGTGTGTGTGTGTGTGTGTGTGTGTGTGTGTGATGGTAGAGGTGGTGTGTGTGTGTGTGTGATGGTAGAGGTGGTGTGTGTGTGTGTGTGTGTGTGTGTGTGTGTGTGATGGTAGAGGTGGTGTGTGTGTGTGTGTGTGTGTGTGTGTGTGTGTGTGTGATGGTAGAGGTGGTGTGTGTGTGTGTGTGTGTGTGATGGTAGAGGTGGTGTATGTGTGTGTGTGTGTGTGTGTGTGTGTGTGTGTGTGTGAGATGGTAGAGGTGGTGTGTGTGTGTGTGTGATGGTAGTGTGTGTGTGTGTGTGTGTGTGTGTGTGTGTGTGTGTGTGTGTGTGTGTGTGTGTGTGTGTGTGTGTGTGTGTGTGTGTGTGAGATGGTAGAGGTGGTGTGTGTGTGTGTGTGTGTGTGTGTGTGTGTGTGTGTGTGTGTGTGTGTGTGTGTGTGTGTGATGGTAGAGGTGGTGTGTGTGTGTGTGTGTGTGTGTGTGTGTGTGTGTGTGTGATGGTAGAGGTGGTGTGTGTGTGTGTGTGTGTGTGTGTGATGGTAGAGGTGGTGTGTGTGTGTGTGTGTGTGTGTGTGTGTGTGTGTGTGATGGTAGAGGTGGTGTGTGTGTGTGTGTGTGTGTGTGTGTGATGGTAGAGGTGGTGTGTGTGTGTGTGTGTGTGTGTGTGTGATGGTAGAGGTGGTGTGTGTGTGTGTGTGTGTGATGGTAGAGGTGGTGTGTGTGTGTGTGATGGTAGAGGTGGTGTGTGTGTGTGTGTGTGTGTGTGTGATGGTAGAGGTGGTGTGTGTGTGTGTGTGTGTGTGTGTGTGTGTGTGTGTGTGTGGTGGTAGAGGTGGTGTGTGTGTGTGTGATGGTAGAGGTGGTGTGTGTGTGTGTGTGTGTGCGTGTGTGATGGTAGAGGTGGTGTGTGTGTGTGTGTGTGTGTGATGGTAGAGGTGGTGTGTGTGTGTGTGTGTGTGTGTGTGTGTGTGTGATGGTAGAGGTGGTGTGTGTGTGTGTGTGTGTGTGTGTGTGATGGTAGAGGTGGTGTGTGTGTGTGTGTGTGTGAGATGGTAGAGGTGGTGTGTGTGTGTGTGTGTGTGTGTGTGTGTGTGTGTGTGTGTGTGTGTGTGTGTGTGTGTGTGTGTGTGTGTGTGATGGTAGAGGTGGTGTGTGTGTGTGTGTGTGTGTGTGTGTGTGTGTGTGTGTGTGTGTGTGATGGTAGAGGTGGTGTGTGTGTGTGTGTGTGTGTGTGTGTGTGTGAGATGGTAGAGGTGGTGTGTGTGTGTGTGTGTGTGTGTGATGGTAGAGGTGGTGTGTGTGTGTGTGTGTGTGTGATGGTAGAGGTGGTGTGTGTGTGTGTGTGTGTGAGATGGTAGAGGTGGTGTGTGTGTGTGTGTGTGTGTGTGTGTGTGTGTGTGTGTGTGTGATGGTAGAGGTGGTGTGTGTGTGTGTGTGTGTGTGTGTGTGTGTGTGTGTGATGGTAGAGGTGGTGTGTGTGTGTGTGTGTGTGTGTGTGTGTGTGTGTGTGTGTGTGTGTGTGTGTGTGTGTGTGTGTGTGTGTGTGCAGAGCTGGGACAAGGTCCTCCAGCACCCAAGGCTGAGACACCAAAGTGTGCCCCTCCATCCCTCCCACCCCAGCCGTCACACACTGATTGCTATTAGACTAAGAGGGCCACAGGGCCCACAACCTCCCCAACACCTTAATATCTAGTTATCTGGCTTGCAATCACTGCTATGTATCCCCTTTTCTTATTTCTTTCTGCTTCAAACACAATTAGGAATGACAGCTGAATGAATTGTGCGCCCCCTCCTACACTGCGCCCTGAGGCTGGAGCCTCTCCAGCCTATGCCTCGGCCCGGCCCTGTGTGTGTGTGTGTGTGTGTGTGTGTGATGGTAGAGGTGGTGTGTGTGTGTGTGTGTGTGTGTGTGTGTGTGTGTGTGTGTGTGTGTGTGTGTGATGGTAGAGGTGGTGTGTGTGTGTGTGTGTGTGTGTGATGGTAGAGGTGGTGTGTGTGTGTGTGTGTGTGTGTGTGTGTGTGTGTGTGTGTGTGTGTGTGTGTGTGTGTGTGTGTGTTGGTAGAGGTGGTGTGTGTGTGTGTGTGTGTGTGTGATGGTAGAGGTGGTGTGTGTGTGTGTGTGTGTGTGTGTGTGTGTGTGTGTGATGGTAGAGGTGGTGTGTGTGTGTGTGTGTGTGTGTGTGTGTGTGTGTGTGTGTGTGTGTGTGTGTGTGTGTGTGTGTGTGTGTGTGTGATGGTAGAGGTGGTGTGTGTGTGTGTGTGTGTGTGTGTGTTGGTAGAGGTGGTGTGTGTGTGTGTGTGTGTGTGTGTGTGATGGTAGAGGTGGTGTGTGTGTGTGTGTGTGTGTGTGTGTGTGTGTGTGATGGTAGAGGTGGTGTGTGTGTGTGTGTGTGTGTGTGATGGTAGAGGTGGTGTGTGTGTGTGTGTGTGATGGTAGAGGTGGTGTGTGTGTGTGTGTGTGTGTGTGTGTGTGAGATGGTAGAGGTGGTGTGTGTGTGTGTGTGTGTGTGTGTGTGTGTGTGATGGTAGAGGTGGTGTGTGTGTGTGTGTGTGTGTGATGGTAGAGGTGGTGTGTGTGTGTGTGTGTGTGTGATGGTAGAGGTGGTGTGTGTGTGTGTGTGTGTGTGTGTGTGTGATGGTAGAGGTGGTGTGTGTGTGTGTGTGTGTGTGTGTGTGTGTGTGTGTGTGATGGTAGAGGTGGTGTGTGTGTGTGTGTGTGATGGTAGAGGTGGTGTGTGTGTGTGTGTGTGTGTGTGTGTGTGTGTGTGTGTGTGTGATGGTAGAGGTGGTGTGTGTGTGTGTGTGTGTGTGTGTGATGGTAGAGGTGGTGTGTGTGTGTGTGTGTGATGGTAGAGGTGGTGTGTGTGTGTGTGTGTGTGATGGTAGAGGTGGTGTGTGTGTGTGTGATGGTAGAGGTGGTGTGTGTGTGTGTGTGTGTGTGATGGTAGAGGTGGTGTGTGTGTGTGTGTGTGTGTGTGTGTGTGTGTGTGTGTGTGTGTGGTGGTAGAGGTGGTGTGTGTGTGTGTGATGGTAGAGGTGGTGTGTGTGTGTGTGTGTGTGTGCGTGTGTGATGGTAGAGGTGGTGTGTGTGTGTGTGTGTGTGTGTGTGTGTGATGGTAGAGGTGGTGTGTGTGTGTGTGTGTGTGTGTGTGTGTGTGTGTGTGTGTGTGTGTGTGTGTGTGTGATGGTAGAGGTGGTGTGTGTGTGTGTGTGTGTGTGTGTGATGGTAGAGGTGGTGTGTGTGTGTGTGTGTGTGAGATGGTAGAGGTGGTGTGTGTGTGTGTGTGTGTGTGTGTGTGTGTGTGTGTGTGATGGTAGAGGTGGTGTGTGTGTGTGTGTGTGTGTGTGTGTGTGTGTGTGTGTGTGTGTGTGTGTGTGTGATGGTAGAGGTGGTGTGTGTGTGTGTGTGTGTGAGATGGTAGAGGTGGTGTGTGTGTGTGTGTGTGTGTGTGTGTGTGTGTGTGATGGTAGAGGTGGTGTGTGTGTGTGTGTGTGTGATGGTAGAGGTGGTGTGTGTGTGTGTGTGTGTGTGTGTGTGTGAGATGGTAGAGGTGGTGTGTGTGTGTGTGTGTGTGTGTGTGTGTGTGTGTGTGTGTGTGTGTGTGAGATGGTAGAGGTGGTGTGTGTGTGTGTGTGTGTGTGTGTGTGTGTGTGTGATGGTAGAGGTGGTGTGTGTGTGTGTGTGTGTGTGTGTGTGTGTGTGCAGAGCTGGGACAAGGTCCTCCAGCACCCAAGGCTGAGACACCAAAGTGTGCCCCTCCATCCCTCCCACCCCAGCCGTCACACACTGATTGCTATTAGACTAAGAGGGCCACAGGGCCCACAACCTCCCCAACACCTTAATATCTAGTTATCTGGCTTGCAATCACTGCTATGTATCCCCTTTTCTTATTTCTTTCTGCTTCAAACACAATTAGGAATGACAGCTGAATGAATTGTGCGCCCCCTCCTACACTGCGCCCTGAGGCTGGAGCCTCTCCAGCCTATGCCTCGGCCCGGCCCTGTGTGTGTGTGTGTGTGTGTGTGTGTGTGATGGTAGAGGTGGTGTGTGTGTGTGTGTGTGTGTGTGTGTGTGTGTGTGTGTGTGTGTGTGTGTGATGGTAGAGGTGGTGTGTGTGTGTGTGTGTGTGTGTGATGGTAGAGGTGGTGTGTGTGTGTGTGTGTGTGTGTGTGTGTGTGTGATGGTAGAGGTGGTGTGTGTGTGTGTGTGTGTGTGTGTGTGTGTGTGTTGGTAGAGGTGGTGTGTGTGTGTGTGTGTGTGTGTGTGTGTGTGATGGTAGAGGTGGTGTGTGTGTGTGTGTGTGTGTGTGTGTGTGTGTGTGATGGTAGAGGTGGTGTGTGTGTGTGTGTGTGTGTGTGTGTGTGTGTGTGTGTGTGTGTGTGTGTGTGTGTGTGTGTGTGTGTGTGTGTGTGTGTGATGGTAGAGGTGGTGTGTGTGTGTGTGTGTGTGTGTTGGTAGAGGTGGTGTGTGTGTGTGTGTGTGTGTGTGTGTGATGGTAGAGGTGGTGTGTGTGTGTGTGTGTGTGTGTGTGTGTGTGTGTGTGTGTGTGATGGTAGAGGTGGTGTGTGTGTGTGTGTGTGTGTGTGTGATGGTAGAGGTGGTGTGTGTGTGTGATGGTAGAGGTGGTGTGTGTGTGTGTGTGTGTGTGTGTGTGAGATGGTAGAGGTGGTGTGTGTGTGTGTGTGTGTGTGTGTGTGTGTGTGATGGTAGAGGTGGTGTGTGTGTGTGTGTGTGTGTGTGTGATGGTAGAGGTGGTGTGTGTGTGTGTGTGTGTGTGATGGTAGAGGTGGTGTGTGTGTGTGTGTGTGTGTGTGTGTGTGATGGTAGAGGTGGTGTGTGTGTGTGTGTGTGTGTGTGTGTGTGTGTGTGATGGTAGAGGTGGTGTGTGTGTGTGTGTGTGATGGTAGAGGTGGTGTGTGTGTGTGTGTGTGTGTGTGTGTGTGTGTGTGTGTGTGTGTGTGTGTGTGTGAGATGGTAGAGGTGGTGTGTGTGTGTGTGTGTGTGTGTGTGTGTGTGTGTGTGTGTGTGTGTGTGTGTGTGATGGTAGAGGTGGTGTGTGTGTGTGTGTGTGTGTGTGTGTGTGTGTGATGGTAGAGGTGGTGTGTGTGTGTGTGTGTGTGTGTGTGTGTGTGTGTGTGCAGAGCTGGGACAAGGTCCTCCAGCACCCAAGGCTGAGACACCAAAGTGCGCCCCTCCATCCCTCCCACCCCAGCCGTCACACACTGATTGCTATTAGACTAAGAGGGCCACAGGGCCCACAACCTCCCCAACACCTTAATATCTAGTTATCTGGCTTGCAATCACTGCTATGTATCCCCTTTTCTTATTTCTTTCTGCTTCAAACACAATTAGGAATGACAGCTGAATGAATTGTGCGCCCCCTCCTACACTGCGCCCTGAGGCTGGAGCCTCTCCAGCCTATGCCTCGGCCCGGCCCTGTGTGTGTGTGTGTGTGTGTGTGTTGGTAGAGGTGGTGTGTGTGTGTGTGTGTGTGTGTGTGTGTGTGTGTGTGTGTGTGTGTGTGTGTGTGTGATGGTAGAGGTGGTGTGTGTGTGTGTGTGTGTGTGTGTGTGTGTGTGTGATGGTAGAGGTGGTGTGTGTGTGTGTGTGTGTGTGTGTGTGTGTGATGGTAGAGGTGGTGTGTGTGTGTGTGTGTGTGTGTGTGATGGTAGAGGTGGTGTGTGTGTGTGTGTGTGTGTGTGTGTGTGATGGTAGAGGTGGTGTGTGTGTGTGTGTGTGTTGGTAGAGGTTGTGTGTGTGTGTGTGTGTGTGTGATGGTAGAGGTGGTGTGTGTGTGTGTGTGTTGGTAGAGGTGGTGTGTGTGTGTGTGTGTGTGTGTGTGTGTGTGTGTGTGTGTGTGATGGTAGAGGTGGTGTGTGTGTGTGTGTGTTGGTAGAGGTGGTGTGTGTGTGTGTGTGTGATGGTAGAGGTGGTGTGTGTGTGTGTGTGTGTGTGTGTGTGTGTGTGTGTGTGATGGTAGAGGTGGTGTGTGTGTGTGTGTGTGTGTGTGTTGGTAGAGGTGGTGTGTGTGTGTGTGTGTGTGTGTGTGTGTGTGTGTGTGATGGTAGAGGTGGTGTGTGTGTGTGTGTGTGTGTGTGTGTGTGTGTGTGTGTGTGTGTGTGTGTGTGTGTGATGGTAGAGGTGGTGTGTGTGTGTGTGTGTGTGTGTGTGTGTGTGTGTGTGATGGTAGAGGTGGTGTGTGTGTGTGTGTGTGTGTGTGTGTGTGTGTGTGTGTGTGTGTGTGTGTGATGGTAGAGGTGGTGTGTGTGTGTGTGTGTGTGTGTGTGTGTGTGTGTGTGTGTGTGTGTGTGTGTGTGATGGTAGAGGTGGTGTGTGTGTGTGTGTGTGTGTGTGTGTGTGTGTGTGTGTGTGTGTGTGTGTGATGGTAGAGGTGGTGTGTGTGTGTGTGTGTGTGTGTGTGTGTGTGTGTGTGTGTGTGTGTGTGTGATGGTAGAGGTGGTGTGTGTGTGTGTGTGTGTGTGTGTGTGTGTGTGTGTGTGAGATGGTAGAGGTGGTGTGTGTGTGTGTGTGTGTGTGTGTGTGTGTGTGTGTGTGTGTGTGATGGTAGAGGTGGTGTGTGTGTGTGTGTGTGTGTGTGTGTGTGTGTGTGATGGTAGAGGTGGTGTGTGTGTGTGTGTGTGTGTGTGTGAGTGTGTGTGTGTGTGTGTGAGATGGTAGAGGTGGTGTGTGTGTGTGTGTGTGTGTGTGTGTGTGTGATGGTAGAGGTGGTGTGTGTGTGTGTGTGTGTGTGTGTGTGTGTGTGTGTGTGTGTGTGTGTGTGTGTGATGGTAGAGGTGGTGTGTGTGTGTGTGTGTGTGTGTGTGTGATGGTAGAGGTGGTGTGTGTGTGTGTGTGTGTGTGTGTGTGTGTGAGATGGTAGAGGTGGTGTGTGTGTGTGTGTGATGGTAGAGGTGGTGTGTGTGTGTGTGTGTGTGTGTGTGTGTGTGTGTGTGATGGTAGAGGTGGTGTGTGTGTGTGTGTGTGTGTGTGTGTGTGTGTGTGTGTGATGGTAGAGGTGGTGTGTGTGTGTGTGTGTGTGTGTGTGTGTGATGGTAGAGGTGGTGTGTGTGTGTGTGTGTGTGTGTGTGATGGTAGAGGTGGTGTGTGTGCGTGTGTGTGTGTGTGTGTGTGTGTGAGATGGTAGAGGTGGTGTGTGTGTGTGTGTGTGTGTGTGTGTGTGTGTGTGTGTGTGATGGTAGAGGTGGTGTGTGTGTGTGTGTGTGTGTGTGTGTGTGTGTGATGGTAGAGGTGGTGTGTGTGTGTGTGTGTGTGTGTGTGTGTGTGTGTGTGTGTGTGTGTGTGTGTGTGTGTGTGTGTGTGATGGTAGAGGTGGTGTGTGTGTGTGTGTGATGGTAGAGGTGGTGTGTGTGTGTGTGTGTGTGTGTGTGTGTGTGTGTGTGTGTGTGTGTGTGTGATGGTAGAGGTGGTGTGTGTGTGTGTGTGTGTGTGTGTGTGTGTGTGTGAGTGTGTGTGTGTGTGAGATGGTAGAGGTGGTGTGTGTGTGTGTGTGTGTGTGTGTGTGTGTGTGTGTGTGTGTGTGTGATGGTAGAGGTGGTGTGTGTGTGTGTGTGTGTGTGTGTGTGATGGTAGAGGTGTGTGTGTGTGTGTGTGTGTGTGTGTGTGAGATGGTAGAGGTGGTGTGTGTGTGTGTGTGTGTGTGTGTGTGTGTGTGTGTGTGTGATGGTAGAGGTGGTGTGTGTGTGTGTGTGTGTGTGTGTGTGTGATGGTAGAGGTGGTGTGTGTGTGTGTGTGTGTGTGTGTGTGTGTGTGTGTGTGTGTGTGTGTTGGTAGAGGTGGTGTGTGTGTGTGTGTGTGTGTGTGTGTGTGTGTGTGTGTGTGTGTGTGTGCAGAGCTGGGACAAGGTCCTCCAGCACCCAAGGCTGAGACACCAAAGTGCGCCCCTCCATCCCTCCCACCCCAGCCGTCACACACTGATTGCTATTAGACTAAGAGGGCCACAGGGCCCACAACCTCCCCAACACCTTAATATCTAGTTATCTGGCTTGCAATCACTGCTATGTATCCCTTTTTCTTATTTCTTTCTGCTTCAAACACAATTAGGAATGACAGCTGAATGAATTGAGCGCCCCCTCCTACACTGCGCCCTGAGGCTGGAGCCTCTCCAGCCTATGCCTCGGCCCGGCCCTGTGTGTGTGTGTGTGTGTGTGTTGGTAGAGGTGGTGTGTGTGTGTGTGTGTGTGTGTGTGTGATGGTAGAGGTGGTGTGTGTGTGTGTGTGTGTGTGTGTGTGTGTGTGTGTGTGTGTGTGTGTGTGTGTGTGTGTGTGTGTGTGATGGTAGAGGTGGTGTGTGTGTGTGTGTGTGTGTGTGTGATGGTAGAGGTGGTGTGTGTGTGTGTGTGTGTGTGATGGTAGAGGTGGTGTGTGTGTGTGTGTGTGTGTGTGTGTGTGTGTGTGTGTGTGATGGTAGAGGTGGTGTGTGTGTGTGTGTGTGTGTTGGTAGAGGTGGTGTGTGTGTGTGTGTGTGTGTGTGTGTGTGTGTGTGTGTGTGTGTGTGTGTGATGGTAGAGGTGGTGTGTGTGTGTGTGTGTGTGTGTGTGTGTTGGTAGAGGTGGTGTGTGTGTGTGTGTGATGGTAGAGGTGGTGTGTGTGTGTGTTGGTAGAGGTGGTGTGTGTGTGTGTGTGATGGTAGAGGTGGTGTGTGTGTGTGTGTGTGTGTGTGTGTGTGTGATGGTAGAGGTGGTGTGTGTGTGTGTGTGTGTGTGTGTTGGTAGAGGTGGTGTGTGTGTGTGTGTGTGTTGGTAGAGGTGGTGTGTGTGTGTGTGTGTGTGTGTGTGTGTGTGTGTGTGTGAGATGGTAGAGGTGGTGTGTGTGTGTGTGTGTGTGTGTGTGTGTGTGTGTGTGTGTGTGTGTGTGTGTGTGTGTGTGTGTGTGTGTGTGTGTGTGTGTGTGTGTGTGTGATGGTAGAGGTGGTGTGTGTGTGTGTGTGTGTGTGTGTGTGTGATGGTAGAGGTGGTGTGTGTGTGTGTGATGGTAGAGGTGGTGTGTGTGTGTGTGTGTGTGTGTGTGTGTGTGTGTGATGGTAGAGGTGGTGTGTGTGTGTGTGTGTGTGTGTGTGTGTGTGTGTGTGTGTGTGATGGTAGAGGTGGTGTGTGTGTGTGTGTGTGTGTGTGTGTGTGTGATGGTAGAGGTGGTGTGTGTGTGTGTGTGTGTGTGATGGTAGAGGTGGTGTGTGTGTGTGTGTGTGTGTGATGGTAGAGGTGGTGTGTGTGTGTGTGTGTGTGATGGTAGAGGTGGTGTGTGTGTGTGTGTGTGTGTGTGTGTGATGGTAGAGGTGGTGTGTGTGTGTGTGTGTGTGTGTGTGTGTGATGGTAGAGGTGGTGTGTGTGTGTGTGTGTGTGTGTGTGTGTGTGTGATGGTAGAGGTGGTGTGTGTGTGTGTGTGTGTGATGGTAGAGGTGGTGTGTGTGTGTGTGTGTGTGTGTGTGTGTGTGTGTGTGTGTGTGTGTGTGTGTGTGTGTGTGTGTGTGTGTGTGTGTGTGTGTGTGATGGTAGAGGTGGTGTGTGTGTGTGTGTGTGTGTGTGTGTGTGTGTGATGGTAGAGGTGGTGTGTGTGTGATGGTAGAGGTGGTGTGTGTGTGTGTGTGTTGGTAGAGGTGGTGTGTGTGTGTGTGTGTTGGTAGAGGTGGTGTGTGTGTGTGTGTGTGTGTGTGTGTGTGTGTGATGGTAGAGGTGGTGTGTGTGTGTGCGTGTGTTGGTAGAGGTGGTGTGTGTGTGTGTGTGTGTGTGTGTGTGTGTGTGTGATGGTAGAGGTGGTGTGTGTGTGTGTGTGTGTGTGTGTGTGATGGTAGAGGTGGTGTGTGTGTTGTGTGTGTGTGTGTGTTGGTAGAGGTGGTGTGTGTGTGTGTGTGTGTGTGTGTGTGTGTGTGTGTGTGTGTGTGTGTGTTGGTAGAGGTGTGTGTGTGTGTGTGTGTGTGTGTGTGTGTGTGTGTGTGTGTGTGTGTGTGTGTGTGTGATGGTAGAGGTGGTGTGTGTGTGTGTGTGTGTGTGTGTGTGTGTGTGTGATGGTAGAGGTGGTGTGTGTGTGTGTGTGTGTGTGTGTGTGTGATGGTAGAGGTGGTGTGTGTGTGTGTGTGTGATATGGTAGAGGTGGTGTGTGTGTGTGTGTGTGTGTGTGTGTGATGGTAGAGGTGGTGTGTGTGTGTGTGTGTGTGTGTGTGTGTGTGTGTGTGTGTGTGTGTGTGTGTGATGGTAGAGGTGGTGTGTGTGCGTGTGTGTGTGTGTGTGTGTGTGTGTGTGTGTGTGTGTGTGTGTGTGTGTGTGATGGTAGAGGTGGTGTGTGTGCGTGTGTGTGTGTGTGTGTGTGTGATGGTAGAGGTGGTGTGTGTGTGTGTGTGTGTGTGTGTGATGGTAGAGGTGGTGTGTGTGTGTGTGTGTGTGTGTGTGTGTGATGGTAGAGGTGGTGTGTGTGTGTGTGTGTGTGTGTGTGTGTGTGTGTGTGTGATGGTAGAGGTGGTGTGTGTGTGTGTGTGTGTGTGTGTGTGATGGTAGAGGTGGTGTGTGTGTGTGTGTGTGATGGTAGAGGTGGTGTGTGTGTGTGTGTGTGTGTGTGTGTGTGTGTGTGTGTGTGTGTGTGTGTGTGTGTGTGTGTGTGTGTGATGGTAGAGGTGGTGTGTGTGTGTGTGTGTGTGTGTGTGTGTGATGGTAGAGGTGGTGTGTGTGTGTGTGTGTGTGTGTGTGTGTGTGTGATGGTAGAGGTGGTGTGTGTGTGTGTGTGTGTGTGATGGTAGAGGTGGTGTGTGTGTGTGTGTGTGTGTGTGTGTTGGTAGAGGTGGTGTGTGTGTGTGTGTGTGATGGTAGAGGTGGTGTGTGTGTGTGTGTGTGTGTGTGTGTGTGTGTGTGTGTGTGTGTGTGTGTGTGATGGTAGAGGTGGTGTGTGTGTGTGTGTGATGGTAGAGGTGGTGTGTGTGCGTGTGTGTGTGTGTGTGATGGTAGAGGTGGTGTGTGTGTGTGTGTGTGTGTGTGTGTGTGTGTGTGATGGTAGAGGTGGTGTGTGTGTGTGTGTGTGTGTGTGTGTGTGTGTGTGTGTGTGTGTGTGTGTGTGTGTGATGGTAGAGGTGGTGTGTGTGTGTGTGTGATGGTAGAGGTGGTGTGTGTGCGTGTGTGTGTGTGTGTGTGTGTGTGATGGTAGAGGTGGTGTGTGTGTGTGTGTGTGTGTGTGTGTGTGTGTGTGTGTGTGTGTGTGTGTGTGTGTGATGGTAGAGGTGGTGTGTGTGTGTGTGTGTGAGATGGTAGAGGTGGTGTGTGTGTGTGTGTGTGTGTGTGTGTGTATGTGTGTGTGTGTGTGTGTGTGTGTGTGTGATGGTAGAGGTGGTGTGTGTGTGTGTGTGTGTGTGTGATGGTAGAGGTGTGTGTGTGTGTGTGTGTGTGTGTGTGTGTGTGTGTGTGTGTGTGTGTGATGGTAGAGGTGGTGTGTGTGTGTGTGTGTGTGTGTGTGTGTGATGGTAGAGGTGGTGTGTGTGTGTGTGTGTGTGTGATGGTAGAGGTGGTGTGTGTGTGTGTGTGTGTGTGTGTGTGATGGTAGAGGTGGTGTGTGTGTGTGTGTGTGTGTGTGTGTGTGTGTGTGTGTGTGTGTGATGGTAGAGGTGGTGTGTGTGTGTGTGTGTGATGGTAGAGGTGGTGTGTGTGTGTGTGTGTGTGTGTGTGTGTGTGTGTGATGGTAGAGGTGGTGTGTGTGTGTGTGTGTGTGTGATGGTAGAGGTGGTGTGTGTGTGTGTGTGTGTGTGTGTGTGTGATGGTAGAGGTGGTGTGTGTGCGTGTGCGTGTGTGTGTGTGTGTGATGGTAGAGGTGGTGTGTGTGTGTGTGTGTGTGTGTGTGTGTGATGGTAGAGGTGGTGTGTGTGCGTGTGTGTGTGTGTGATGGTAGAGGTGGTGTGTGTGTGTGTGTGTGTGATGGTAGAGGTGGTGTGTGTGTGTGTGTGTGTGTGTGTGATGGTAGAGGTGGTGTGTGTGTGTGTGTGTGTGTGATGGTAGAGGTGGTGTGTGTGTGTGTGTGTGATGGTAGAGGTGGTGTGTGTGTGTGTGTGTGTGTGTGTGTGTGTGTGTGTGTGTGTGTGATGGTAGAGGTGGTGTGTGTGTGTGTGTGTGTGTGTGTGTGTGTGTGTGTGTGTGTGTGTGTGTGATATGGTAGAGGTGGTGTGTGTGTGTGTGTGTGTGTGTGTGTGTGTGATGGTAGAGGTGGTGTGTGTGTGTGTGTGTGATGGTAGAGGTGGTGTGTGTGTGTGTGTGTGTGTGTGTGTGTGTGTGTGTGTGTGTGTGTGTGTGTGTGTGTGTTGGTGTTTCTGCACATCAGCAGCTCTGGATCTGTACTTGGCATTCCACTCACTGAAGATAACTGTTGCATCATGGGAATTCCTTCTTGCTCACAGGAAGCTGAATAAATGGCAAGCACCTTATATTTTATGTATGGACATTTATATTTAACATGGATAATAATTATAGTAAGAATCTTGACGCACATTTTACTACGAATGATGGTGCTTCTTCAGAGGCTTGTTACTGTGACTAAATATTTCCCATAAATTCAACTAATTATAATGCGTCACATCATTGCTATGTTACAAGAAGATGCCATGTGTGTGTTCCTGTTAATTTTATGACTTGTTAAAGTTGATCTACTTTTATATTAGTGTAATTACTACTACACTACAATTTTTAAACGATTAAAAAAAAAAAAAACAACAACAACATACTATTGATTGGGCATCTCTTCCTTCTGTTCCTTATTTATTGAGGTTGTTTGCTCTGTATTTATCAATGGTGGGACTTCACAACCTTCTCTTTCTGTAGGAGTTGGTTAGATGTTTTTTTCCTGGAACGTGCATGTGCTCATTACTCCCAAGAATCTTATTAGGACTAACTAGGGATGCCCTTCCTGGTGTGGGTTCCTGTCTCCTGCAGAGACCGACAGCAGAAAGCATTGCCAAGGTAAGCATCACCTCTCCTTTCTCTCATTCCAGTGGTGATTGTGGTTTCCCCATGGCTAGGACAGGAGCAGGTCTCCTCCAGTTGTATGTATTGAAGCCCAGCTTGATGACGTCATCAACCTGGGAAACAATGCACACAGTTGGAGGAGGCTGGCTGGAGTGCATTAAGGGGAGCACCACTCCTCACTGGAACAGGAAAAGATAACTCAATACATGGCATGACTTCCTGTTGCTGATTTCTCTATGGGGAGGAAGGTGGAAGAGGAGGGACCAGGTAAAAGTATGTAAAAAGGAAAGGGGTATCACTAAACCACAGAAGAACCAATGCAGTAGTATGCTGCCACCGACGAGAGAACGCTGCCACTGATGAGGACACGGAGGGAACTTCTCATGATATGACACATATTTGCAGTGATAAAAAGGCACTTGGTGGCCTTGGAACATTGGATTACAACATGTGTAGCATGGAATAAAGTTACCTGATTATATCTTTGGGGTGCCATCTGTTTACTTTTGATGACTATTAATAATAATAATCCGAACATTTTTATAGCACTTTACTCCTTTTGGATTCAAAGCACAAGAGCTGCAGCCACCGGGATGCGCTCAAGAGGCCAGCCTTGCTTTGAACTTCTTACTGAATAGGTACTGACCTTAGCCAGGACTCAAACCCTGGTCTCCCACATCAAAGGCAGTACCCTACTATTATAGGACCATTACAGTGTTAGGGAAATCCATAAGGAGAAAGGAGTGACCTGTATATGATCAGGGTGGTGGACCACTGAGTGACTCAGAGCTCCCTGATAGGGACTTTATTTTTACAGGCGTGGTAACCAAGCAACAGTTGTTCCTGCTTCAGGCTGCATTCAAACTGTACCGGAAGAAAAACTGATCTTGTAAACACTGACATCAGTTTTTCATCTGGTTCCATCCATTCCCGCTCGGTACCTATCGTTGTCACATTTGCATTTCTATGCTGCTGCTGTCCAAGTCATCTGCATGTTGGAAGCACCAGTATTATGATCCCACCCCCATGGTTATTATTATTATTATTTATTGTATTTATAAAGCGCCAACATATTACGCAGCGCTGAACAATAAATATATACAATGATACAAGGATGACATACATAGGGTTATACACATAGAACAAAGTTATACATACAAATTGTACAAAATACATGATCATGCAATATGGGCTGGTTAGGTAGGCCCAGTAATACAAGTACAGGCTGTCATAGGACAGGAGCACATGATCCTGTAGATTACACTAGGGAGTGGAGGACCCTGCCAGAGGCTTACAATCTAAAGGGAGGGGTGGAAACACTAGGGGGGGCTGTTAAATATTCCTTAGAGCGTTGCTGTGTGGTAGGAGGTGGGTAGGCCATCATAAAGAGGTGGGTTTTGAGGGCTTGCTTGAATGTGTTGAAAGAGGGAGCAAGTCTGATGGGTGGTGGAAGGGCATTACAGAGGGTGGGGGCAGCTCTTGAGAAATCCTGCAGGCGGGCATGGGAGTGTGAAATGCGCGGGGTGGTGAGACGAAGGTCGTTGGAGGAACGGAGGGGGCGACCTGGTGTATACTTGTGAACAAGCTCCGAGATGTAGGTAGGGCATGTTTTGTGCACAGATTTATACGCCAGGCATAGAATCTTGAAACTTATCCTGAGACGGATAGGGAGCCAGTGCAGGGATTCACAAAGGGGAGATGTGGATGCAGAGCGGTGCGAAGAATGGATGAGTCTTGCAGCCGCGTTCATCACTGATTGAAGGGGGGCAGTGCGTTTCAGGGGGAGGCCAGAAAGGAGTGAGTTACAGTAATCAAGGCGGGAGATGATGAGGGCATGGATGAGCAGTTTGGTCGTGTCCGGGGTCAAGAATGGGCGGATCTTGGAGATATTACGGAGGTGGAAATTGCAGGCTCTTGTGATGTTTTGGATGTGTGGGATGAAGGAGAGGTCAGAGTCCAAGGTGACACCCAGGCAGCGGGCCTGGGAGGTAGGGAGAATGGTTGTGTTGTCGATTGTGAGGTGGAAACCTGGGATGGGTGCAGCAGCATGGGGTGGAAAGATCAGGAGCTCAGTTTTGTCTAGGTTAAGCTTTAGGAACCTAGCTGACATCCAGGAGGAAATTGCTGAGAGACACGAGGAGACCTTGTTTATGGTGGTGGCTGAGAGATCGGGGGTATGGAGGTAAATCTGAGTGTCATCTGCATAAAGGTGGTAATTGAAGCCCAGGGAGGAGATAAGCTTGCCAATTGAGGAAGTGTATATGGAGAAAAGAAGGGGGCCTAGAACAGAGCCCTGGGGGACCCCAACTGAAAGGGGGGCAGGAGTTGAGGAGGAGCCATTGAAGGAAGTGGTGAAGGAGCGATTGGATAGGTAGGAGGAGATCCAGGCCAAGGCAAGCCCATGGATGCCCATGGACTGTAGTGATTGGAGGAGGAGGGAGTGGTCAACAGTGTCAAATGCTGCAGAGAGGTCAAGGAGGAGCAGGATGGAATAACTGCCTTTGGCCTTGGCAAGGGTAAGGTCGTTGACCACCTTGGCGAGGGCTGTTTCAGTTGAGTGCGCGGGTCGGAATCCAGACTGTAGGGGGTCAAGTAGGGTATTGGTGTTGATGTATTGGGTAATGCGCTGGTGGACTAGGCGTTCGAGGAGTTTAGAAGCATAGGGAAGGAGGGAGATTGGGCGGTAGTTTGAGGGTAGGGATGGGTCGAGTGAGGGTTTTTTCAGCAGGGGAAGCACAGTGGCCTGTTTGAATGCTTTGGGGAAGATGCCTGTGGAAAGGGAGAGATTGAACAAGGAGGTGAGGACTGGGGCCAGGTCAGGGAAGTGAAGACGAAGAGTATTCGCGGGTACCGGATCACAGGGAGAGGATGTGGGGGGGGGAAGCCACTAGCAGCAGGCTGACTTCATCAATGGTGGCAGGAGCAAAAGAGGCGAGGGGTGGATGAGACAAGGGAGCCGCTGGGAGGGAAGGCAAGGGGACAACCTGAGACGCATTGGTAAGGGAGGGATGGAGGAGGGAAATTTCATTGCGTATTGTTGCAATTTTAGTGGTGAAGTGGTTGGCAAGGTCATTGGCTGGGAGGGGGAGGAGTGGGGTTGAGGAGGGAATTGAAGGTAGCAAAAAGCTGTCGAGGGTTGGAAGCTTGGGTTACAATCAGTGCTGCAAAGTACCTTTGTTTAGCCTCAGAGAGGGCAGTGTGGAAGAGTAACAGTTTGGCCTTGTAATCTAGGAAGTCAGCATTGAGATGTGATTTCCTCCATTTCCTTTCGGCTGCTCGAGTTTCTTTCCTGAGGTTACGTGTGTGGGTGTTGTGCCAGGGTTGGGGGTTGGGGGGCTTGATAGGGCAGAAGATTGAGGGGGCAGCTTGATCTAAAGCAGATGAGAGGGCAAGGTTATATTGTGCAGCCGCTTCATTGGGGCATGTTAGGGTGGGTAGGTGGGAGGAGAGGTAGAGAAGGGGACTTGCTAGGACATTTGGGCTGAGATTACGTAGGTCTCTCTGCCATCGACCAGGCTGAGGGGTGGGGAGAGAAGTTGTTGGTGGGGAGATAGTGAAGGTGAGGAGGTGATGGTCAGAGATAGGGAAAGGTGCGATGTCCAGGTTGCTGAGGGAGGTGGACTTTGAGAATATGAGGTCAAGAGTATGACCAGCGGTGGTGGAATTTGTGTGCTGAGAGAGACCAAGGGATTTGGTGAGGGAGAGTAGCTGCTTGGCAGCAGTGGAGATAGGCTCATCGATGGGTAAGTTGAAATCCCCGAGTATGATGGTGGGGAGGTCAGATGACAGGATGTGGGGGAGCCAGGAGGCCAGGTTGTCCAGGAAGAGTGAAGTTGGAGCAGATGGGGGGTGATATAGGACCGCAATGATGGCTGGGAGAGGTTGGTACAGGCGGATTACATGGGCCTCGAAGGATGAGAAGTGCAGGGAAGGGGGCGGTGATAGGACCCGGAAGGTGCAGGGTGCGGAGAGAAGCAGACCCACTCCTCCTCCAGACCTGTTGTCAGGTCTGGGGGTGTGACTGAGATGCAGTCCCCCATAGGAGAGAGCAGCTCACTACTCAGTCAACCAATGAGAAACTTCACTGTGGAGGGATGATTACCATTGGTCTATGCAACCAATGGGAGCCTGATGGGACTTGGATGGGTATTACGCCTTTATTTCTGTGCAGAAACCTGAATGGATAGCGGCAGCAGTGGCAGAGGACCCAAATGGATGGCAGCAGGTATTTTGTGAAATGCACATGGCAAGAAGCCTACAGAGATGGGGGACAGTCTGTGCTCATAGGTTAGCATTGAGCATTGATTGTGGTGGCCTCCCAACCATCTGCTTAGTCCGGCTGACCTGGAAAAATTGTGCAGGACCTGAACTTGCATTATGCTTGTTGGAATGGAACGAATATATCCTTTCTGAATGGACTGCTGTGAATGGATCCTATTGCTTTGCAAAGGATCCTTTTGCATCAGTTCCAATAATCAGAATGTTTTTATGTGCAGTGACGTGAAAGGAGTCTTACACAGCTAGTTACACATGCAGGAAGGGGAATCTAACTGGGTTGTCTGCACTGAAAACCAGAGGAGCAACACAGAGTACAGATTCCAGAAACGTATTGCAAGTTGGACTTACAGTCATATTTGATCATTTAGAGTCCAGTAGCGCCCAATTAGTGGCAAGCAGGGTAAATGTCAGAGCCCGGAGGAGCATAATAGTTTCAAGGCACCCGGGGGCTTCTGGAAATGCAAATTGCTGCATTGCATAGCGGACGCTACCCGCAAGTCCCTGGTGCTTGCAATTCTATCGAGTAACTAAATTTACCATTGTTGCAGCATATCGCGACTTTGTGGGGGTGGGTTAAACCTCACTGGGGTGTGGTGGTGGTGGGGGGGGTTGGGGTCAGGGGGTGTTGGGTCGGGCACCATCAGAGGGGATCTTAGGGTTAGGCACCGCCGGAAGGGGGGGGGGCAGCACCACCCGGGGACGGTCTTAGGGCTAGACTAGACATCGGTAGAAGGAGAGCTCTGTGTGAGAGTAGAGTTAGGTTTAGCCATAGTAAAATATTGGTAAACATTACCAATACTTTCCTATGGGAATCCAGCAGTAGAATATCACTAATTTGGATGTGTGTATGGTGGAGAGGTTTTGTCAAGAGGAAAAGACCAATTGAAGAGGGGGATCCATATCATCACCAGCCGTCTCACAGACACATCATTGGCTGCCAGACATGGAAAAGTAGCAACTTTCTAGAGCAAGATTTGTTAAGGATTGTATTTAGCTGCTATCAGGCAGCAAGTTGACATTTTTCACTACAGTAGCCCCAAACTAAAGAGATGCTTTATTTCTGATGATCACTTTTCTGTAAGCATATAGAAATAAAACCATCAGCTTTTCTATAATACAGGGGATTGGCAAAAAGCACTGATGTACAGCCAGAGCAGGGACAAGGTCCTCCAGCACCCAAGGCTGAGACACCAAAGTGCGCCCCTCCATCCCTGCCACCCCAGCCGTCACACACTGATTGCTATTAGACTAAGAGGCGCCACAGGGCCCACAACCTCCCCAACACCTTAATCTCTAGTTATCTGGCTTACAGTTATTGTCATGTATCCCCTTTTCTTATTTCTTTCTGCTTCAAACACAATTAGGAATGACAGCTGAATGAATTGTGCGCCTCCTCCTACACTGCGCCCTGAGGCTGGAGCCTCTCCAGCCTATGCCTCGGCCCGGCCCTGTGTACAGCATGGACTCTGCTAACAACTATAGTATTGGCTAGTTAGAAAAGGGCTCTATGTACAGAGATCTGTATGTCACATGACGTGTGACCAGGCTGTGCACTCACCTGTGGTGTGGTCAGTGGTCTCCTCTCCTGGCTCTGTAGAGAATCCTCTGCTTGGCAGGAGCTTAGCGTGTGGCAGTGTCTCCTCTGTAGCTGCAGTCACACTACAGGTCTCTCTGTCAGGGGTGGAGCACCATACCTGCACATTATTACAATGACAAGTGTTTGTTTTGCTAGAGGCTGCTGTCCAGCGCGCTGTCACACACTCCAACATAAGCCATGCCCTTCCCACACAATAGCATTACCTCTCTTACTCTTCCTCCAGGCTACATCCAGATGGGTATCCAGACAGGTCAGTTTAAAGGACAACTCAAGCGAGAGGAATAGGGAGGCTGCCATATTTATTTCCTTTCAAGCAATACTGGTTACCTGGCTATCCGGATGATCCTCTGCCTCTAATGCCTTTAGCCAAAGACAGACCCTGAACAAGCATGCAGCCAATCCTGCCAGATCTGACCAGCAGGGCTCATTCACCATTACCTCCTGAGTCCATCTATCTATCTATCTATCTATCTATCTATCTATCTATCTATCTATCTATCTTTCTTATTATTTCACTGTTTTCCATAAAATAAAGCATGCACAAAAATTTATAGAGAAATAAAAAAAATGTAGGTAGTAGATTGTGAGCCCCTGAGGGACATTTAGTGACAATATACTCTGTACAGCGCTGTGTAATATGTTGACACTGTATAAATACTTAAATGAAAATAAATAAATGTACACCATTAATATAAATAATATGTGGAGAGCTCATTTATATAGCCTTTTAAGGGGAACTGAAGAGAGAGGTATATGGAGGCTGCCATGTTTATTTCCTTTTAAGCAATACCAGTTGCCTGGCAGCCCTGCTGATCCTCTGCCACTAATACTATTAGCCATTCCCCCTGAACAAGCATGCAGCAAATCGGGTGTTTCAGATCTGACAAGACTAGCTGCATGCTTGTTTCTGGCGTTATTCAGATACTACTGCAGAGAAATACACTAGCAGGGCTGCCAGGCAACTGGTATTGATTAAAAGGAAATAAATATGGCAGCCTCCGCATACCTCTATCTTCAGTTCCCCTTTAAAGCATACCTGAACTCAGAACTTCCTCTCTGCTCTAAAACATAAACAGCATAACAACCTTTGAAGAAATACATTTCTTTGTTACAGCTGATTCACATCCTGCAATAAATCTGCAGTGTGTCTACTCCCTGCTTTCATAGAAGCGGACATAGGGTTAACATCCAGTGCTTTCAAATGAGCTTATCTGCCCTATCTGCCGTGGCAGTCAAGTGACAGAGGGAGAGATCAGATTACAACTTGTGATTAGTCACAAATAAGGGGGAATTAGACAGGCTAAACTCTTTAAATGCATACAGGGAGCAAGAGTTCAGGTCCATTAAAGGGAACCTTAACTGAGATGGATATGGATGTTTCCTTTTAAACAATACCAGTTGCTTGTCAGTCCTGCTGATCTCTTTGGCAGCAGTAGTGCTTGATTCACACACCTGAAACAAGCATGCAGCTAATCCAGTCTGACTTCAGTCAGAGCACCTGATCTGCATGATTTTTGAGGGGCTGTGGCTGAAAGTATTAGAGACACAGGATCAGCAGGAGAGTCAGGCAACTGGTATTATTTGAAAAGGAAAAATCCATATCCTTCTCAGTTTAGGTTCCCATTAAGGATTATTTAAGAGGCTGATTTGTGCACTTGTTGGGCAGTTCAGTCACCCATGTCCACCATTTGAGTGCAATTAAATGGCAGCGTTTGTAACACCACACCTCAGCGCTTGACTCATAATGGAATCACCCGGCAGTCAGAGAACCAGCACATGCCACACTCCATGGGTGGTGGTGGAGGGACCACGCCTGTCCACCACCGGTACCAAGTACTAACAAGTGCCCAGGCGATGCAGGAGAGCAACTGACAGGCGGTGAATTCACTGCCTGTCATCTAACCCTCTGAGGGCTGGAACCCACTAGAGCGATTTTTTGAGCATTTATGGAGCGCTTTGAATCGCTAGCGCTTTCCCTAAACGCTCTGCCAATGTAAACAAATGTAACAAATTCCACAGTAGCGATTGCGATTAGCAAAATCGCAATCGCAGGACATGCAGCATTTTGAAAACGTTTGCGCTTCAATGTAATGTACTGAAGCGCTGGCAAATCAGGACCAATGAGGACCAATCAGAATTAAAAATCACTAATCGCAAATCGCTACACAATCGCTGGCAAAAAGCTTACACTTTTTAAAATCGATCCCAAAAGCACTGGAAAACGCTCATGAAATCGCTTACAAATCGCTTTTTAAAAATGCTAGCGATTGTGCTAGCGATTTGCGATTTGTAGTGGGTTCCAGGCCTGAAAGAGGCCTAAGGGCTAATTCACACTACAAGAGCTTTTCTGAGCGCTTTGGGATGTGAAAAGCTCTTGCTAATGTAATGCGATGGGTGTGATCCCACTGAAGGGATGTGATTTTATAAAAAAAATCCCCCATAGCATTGCATTAGCAAGAGTTTTTCAAATCACTAGCACTTAAAAAGCTCTTGTAGTGTAAATCAGCCCTGAGGCCTGGAACCCACTGCAAAACGCAAATCGCTAGCGTTTCGTATGAGCAGTTTGTTAGCGATTCCTTGAGCGTTTTAGGGAGCGATTTTAAAAAGTGTAGCAATTTGCCAGCGGTTGTGTAGCGATTAGCGTTTTAAAGTCTGATTGGTCCTTTCTATTAATTTTAATTCTGTTACAGTGTACATTAACTTCAAAACGCTAGCAAAATCGTTCCGTGCAAGTTTTTAAGAGAGATTACACCAGCGGTTATATACTTTACATTGAAGTGCAAACGCTAACAAAATGCTGCATGTCCTGCGTTCGCGATTTTGCTGATCGCAATTGCGTCTGTGGAATTTGCATCATCCATTTACATTGGCAGGGCATTTAAGGAAATCGCTAGCGATTTCTCACGGCTCAAAAGAAAAAAAATCGCTCTAGTGGGTTCCAGCTCTAAGGGCTGGCTCACACTATGAGCATTGAGAGTTTTTTTTGTTAGTTTTTTTTAAATCACTGGTGTTTCTAAAAGCGATGTAAAAGCAATTGTGTGATGAAATCCTATGTGAGTGTTCTCACAGGAGTGATAAAAGCGCTAAGAATCCAGAGGTGTATCTAGGTAATATGGCAGCCATGGCAAACATTGAAATTGCACACCCCCCACCTCCCCAGGCGCAGGGTGGCTGAGTGCATGGTGGCTGGGACAGGGTGCAGGGTGGCTGTGTTAGGGCACATAGGGTATCATTCATAAAGCATTTCCGCATGCGGAAATGCTAAAAACAGCTGACTTTACCGACCACTCGGCAAAGTCAGCATTCATAAAGGCTCTTTCCGCATGAAAAAAAGACATACCGAGCAGAGTGATAAATCACCGCCTTGTGCGGTGATTAACGGAACAAATGTAGCAAAATGTTAATTCATAAAGAATACCGCCAGCGGTGTCAGGTCGGAAAGTCCCGCTCCCTCTGATGTGGCGATACCAATGCAAGTGAATGGAGACACACAGACCTCCCAGGCAGCTGCAGCAGAGCGGAACACGGAGAAATGTATCAACTCGGCAGCTTCCTGTGTCTCCGCCTGCCTACCGCCTGCCTACCGCCAGCCTAGTTCGGGGAATCTCCGCACTGCCACCGCACCTACACACTTCTTTATGAATGCCCACCCAGAAGTCTAAAGTACCGGTTGCGGAGAAGAACGGTGTTTTCCCGCACTACCGACAGCCTCTTTATGAATGATACCCATAGTGCGTCTGGGTATAGGGCGGCTGGGGCAGAGGTTGGGTCTGGGCACAGGATGTGTCTGGGTTCAGGGTGGCAGGGTCTGGGTAAAGGGAGGTTGGGTGCAGGGTGGGTCTGGGTACAAAGAGGCTGGGTCTGGGTGCAGGGTGGCTGAGGCAGAGAGGCTGGGTCTGGGTGCAGGGTGGGTCTGGGTACAGGGTGGCTGGGGCAGAGAGACTGGGCCCGGGCACAGGGTGGATGGGACAGGGAGCAGAGTGGCTGGGACAAAGTGGCTGGGTGAGCGGTGGCAGAGTCTGGGCGCATGCTGGGTGCCATCAGAGACCTGAATCCTGGTGCCACTAGCTCCCCGGCTGCTGCCTTAGCCGGTTGCCGCTGGCGTCATGGTAACAGACATCATATCAGCGAGACACAGAGGGCGCACGCGCTACCCACGCCCAGCAAACTCCAAATGCAGGAGATGATGTAACTTCCGCATTTGGAGTACAGCGGGCGGCAGGTAACTTGAGCGCCCTCTGTGTCTGACTGATAGGATGATGCCTGTTACCATGATGCCAGCGGCGACCGGCTAAGGCAGCGGCAGGGGAAAGAGCAGCACCGGGAGCAGAAGGCAGACACTGGAGAAGTGGCTGGTGGCATGGGGCAGGCATGGCGCGGTAGCGCCCATGGCTCTAGCCATGCCTGCAACCTTCTAGATACGAGTCTGCAGGAATCACTTAACCACTTGAGGACCCACCCTTTACCCCCCCCCTTAAGGACCAGCGCTGTTTTAGCTGATCTGTGCTGGGTGGGCTGTGCAGCCCCCAGCACAGATCAGGGTGCAGGCAGAGCGACCAGATCGCCCCCCTTTTTTCCCCACTAGGGGGATGATGTGCTGGGGGGGTCTGATCGCTCCTGCCTGCCTGGGTGTTGCGGGGGGGGGGGGGGGGCACCTCAAAGCCCCCCTCCGTGGCGAAATTCCCCCCCTCCCTCTCCTCCCCCCCTTCCTCGAGAGATCGGAGGCTGCACAGGAACGGATCTGTCCTGTGCAGCCTCTAACAGGCTCCTGCCTGTCATGTGACAGCGATCCCCGGCCGCTGATTGGCCGGGGATCGCTGATCTGGTACAACGCTGCTACTGTTAGCAGCGTTTTACGTATGTAAACAAAGCGGATTATTTCCGCTTGTGTTTACATTTAGCCTGCGAGCCACAATCGGTGGCCCGCAGGCTATTCACGGAGCCCCGCCGTGAATTGACAGGAAGCAGCCGCTCGCGCGAGCGGCTGCTTTCTGATTAATTAGCTTGCAGCCAGCGACGCAGAACTGCGTCGCTGGTCCTGCAGCTGCCACTTTGCCGACGCGCGGTATGAGTGCGCGGTCGGCAAGTGGTTAAACTCGCCAACAAAAGTGCTTGCAACATGTTTTGTGAACTAGGCCTAAAAGTATCTTTTCTTCTTAAGATAGGGCTGGTGCACACCAAGAGAATTTGAGCGCTTTTAAAAACGCTAGCGCTTTGAAAAGCGCTTGACTAATGCATTTGATTAATGTTTGGAAAAACTGCACACCACTATGGGTCAGTGCACACCAAAAAGCGCTAGCATAATCGCAAACGCTCAGCGCTTTTTGAAGTGATTTTTGTAGAGCGATTCTAGGCATGTGCCTAGCAATTTTGTAAGCATGCCTAGCGATTTTTGGAGCATTTTGGTGTAGCGTTTTTATTTTTTGTTACAGTACAGCCGGAACTGAACAGATTCTGTAACAAAAACGCTTGGAAAATCGCTCTGTTCTAGTGCTTTTCAGAGCGATTTTCCACTTTCCTGTACTTAACATTGAGGCTGAAATTGAATTGCCTCAGAAAAGCACAGATATGCTGCAGGACCCGCGTTTGGGAGGAAATCACATCGCTCTGGTGTGATCCAACTTATTAGGACTCTTGCATACTACATGCGATTCCAATTTTTGGTACTTATCCGTTAGCCGGGCGCATCCGGCAGGTGGTGCTGTTGATGTTAATTCCAATCATAATTACTTCACGTCAACCTGTGAATGTAAACGCCGGATGCGCCCGGCTTAAACAGATCAAGCCGCCGGCTTGCTTCGTGAGTGTCTCCCTCTCCTCCCCCTCTTGCCCTCTCTCGTATGAGCCTTGGGGAGGGGACATGCGTGTCCCCCCAGAGTCGTTCGTCGCGACATTGCGACGAACGACTCTGGGGGGACACGCATGTCCCCTCCCCAGTGTTCTATAGGAGAGAGGGCAAGAGGGGGAGGAGAGCGAGACACGAAGCAAGCCGGCGGCTTGATCTGTTAAGCTGGGCGCATCCGGCGTTTACATTCACAGGTTGACGTGAAGTAATTATGATTGGAATTAAGATCAACAGCGCCACCTGCCGGATGCGCCCGGCTAACGGATAAGTACCCAATTTTTTTATACGATCTGATTTTTTATTCCAATTTTTAAAAAAAACGTAGCAGCAAGCAGTATTTTTTTTTTTTAAATCAGAATCAAAAATTAGATCGTATAGAAAATCGGAATTTCATGTAGTGTGCCAGAGGCCTAAAGCCACATTCACACTGCACGCGTTGCCGTCCGTATATCGGCAACGCGTGCGGGAGGCAGAAACGCGCGACATCAGAAGTGCATAGACTGCACTGATGTCCACACTGCATGCGTTCCCGGACCAGTGCGCTCTGCGAACACATGTTGCACGCATTTTTTAACAAAACGCGAGGCTGACCCATTCAGTATAGTGAATGGGATCAGCCACGCAACACATGCAAATGCACGGCCATACGCGTTTCATAATGTGAACATGGCCTCAGAATTAGAGCAAAGTGTAAGCTGAGCCAGGGGTGTGTAACTTATGCTGCATACACACTTGAGATAAAAGTCTCTGGAAAAGGCAAGATCACAGACCAATTTTACTCCATTCCATGTAGTATGAGAGCCATACTCTACAGTCTATTCTATTGAGCTGAACTCCCCATCAGATAAAATCTTTGCAAGATGCTGCACACAAAGATGCTGTACACATTCAAAAGATCAGTATCTGCAAAAGATCTCTTCCTGCAATAGATCCATTCCTGCAAAATGCATTCATAGTCTATGAGATCTGCAGATCATCATACACACCTTGTTTAACAGGCAATCATCTGCAGATCAGATCCACCAGGATGGATTTTCAGATCTGCAGATGATTGCCAGATATGCAGATGAAGTCTGTTAAACAAGGTGTGTATGATGATCTGCAGATCTCATAGACTATGAATGCATTTTGCAGGAATGGATCTATTGCAGGAAGAGATCTTTTGCAGATAATGATCTTTTGAATGTGTACGGGCAATCTTTGTGTGCAGCATCTTGCAAAGATTTTATCTGATGGGGAGTGCAGCTCCATAGAATAGACTGTGTAGAGTATGGCTCTCATACTACATGGAATGGGGTAAAATTGGTCTGTGATCTTGCCTTTTCCAGAGACTTTTATCTCAAGTGTGTATGCAGCATTAGGCTATGATGCTCAGTGAACACACCCCTAATACTAATAAGTCTTACTCAGTTCATATTTCAGTGGGATAATGTATTAAGATTCTGCATGTTTTGCATTTTCATATCATTTGACCAACTACAGATTTTCAATTCCACCCATGGAAATTCCAGAGTGCTAATCATATTCAGGACGGCTGCCAGGAGATGGGAAGTGAAATTTGTCAGTCATTTCTTCCTCTCTACAGTAAGGCCTCTTTTCCACGGACAGTTGATAGGCAGTGAAAAGCCTCTCAAACTCTCACAACTGCTTGCTGCTGCCTGGTAACTGCTGGCTGAGCACGCAGTTCAACTGTCCGTAGAAAAGAGGCCTAAAGAAGGGTGAACTCCCCTGGGCTGAGCAGCTGCTTTCATACAGTAGGAAGTGCTGGAACCTCGCCTAAGGGGCAAGTCTGAGTTGGTTTAGAGCCCCAGTTTTATAGCTTAAAAAAAATACCCATTACCTGTAGACAGGTGCGGATGACTGTTCCTCCTGTTGGCCGGCCGCAGGTACTGCACGGAGATCTAGATGCATGTGATGGCCACAAGCTAGCAGTGATGGAAGTTCTTCAGCTATCGCCTGGAATGGATCAGAGGCAGGTTTAGTTGAAGTTTGGATATAGCTATCAGCGCCTTTGGTGATCTCCTCTCTCTGATTTCCTGCTCTCCCCACACAACCTCAGCTGAAGCAATTAGCACAGGTGACCGCTAATCACTTCAGCTGCCAAACAGCTCTGAACTTTCACCAAACAAACTTTAGAAAACAAAACTTATTTTCATGTGTGAAATTGTGTGTGAGCAAATACAAC
Source organism: Hyperolius riggenbachi (assembly GCF_040937935.1). NCBI lineage: Eukaryota > Metazoa > Chordata > Amphibia > Anura > Hyperoliidae > Hyperolius > Hyperolius riggenbachi. Next base: position 197,429,955 of record NC_090657.1, read on the forward strand.
CGTTTTATTTGCTTGTATATCTAACAAATTGTAGGAGGTTGTGTGATTACTCTTTCATTTGCTTTGGGACTATGAGGTGTTTTTTTGTTTTGTTTTGTTTTTTTAAATGAAAATCACGGTTTAAGTTTTTGCAGCGTTTCACACCAACTAAATTTACATATGTTTCAGTCAGGCTAGGACGCTAGGTGCACGCTTACGCTGTGTTTTTGCTGCTAATGGAAGTCTATGGGCCGCAAGAAAAACATACATGGTATGAGAAAAAAACGCATTAAAAATGCACATAATGAAAGTCAATGGAAACGCAATGGCATGCGTTTTAGGGCTCGTTCCCACTATCGCGAATCCGCATGCGTCCAATGCATGCGGATTCGCACATGTAATGCAAGTGGATGGGCCTGTTTCCACTGTAGCGTTGTTGAGGTGCGTTTTTTTCAGCGGTAAAAAAGCGCACAAAAGAGCCAACGAATTCGCCTGCGAGTGGAATGCATGCGAATCGCCGCTAATGTATTTAATAGTAAAAACGCATGCGTTTGTTACATGCGTTTTTACCCGCGATTTCACGTGCGATTTCGCACCTTTTTCAATGTTATTTTGCCCTGGCAGTGTCATGGTTAATTTCGCATGGCACCCTGCCATGCGCAATTGCACGCGAAATCGCGGGTAAAAACGCATGCGGAAACGCATCTGCATGCGTTTTTACAAGCGTCGGAATGCCGGCGAAATCGCGTCGCAACAGTGGAAACAAGCCCTCACTATTTTTTTTGTGATGTATTTCCGCTTCCTGTTGTCGTCCTATTAATTTGCATATAACGCAATTGAAAACGCATACAAAATGTCTGTGTTTTTGTATATGTGAACCCCAGACGCATTGAAAACGCACGGAAAACTCTTGAAAAACGTATCTGCAGTAACCCCCCCCCCCCCCCCGATTCTTATCCGTTAGCCGGGCGCATCCTCTAGGTGGCAATAGAACTCCAGCAGAGTTACATCTTTCCCTACTATCCATGGCGGACTGGAGGGGGAATAGTAATTATCGCCACCTAAAGGATGCGCCCGGCTAACGGATAAGTACCACCCCCCCCCCCCCACACCCCCCACCCCCCAAAAAAACCCACAAAACCCACAAAACCAGGCGCACCAAAAATGCTGTAAAGACGCATTTAAAAATGCACAAAAAAAACCCCATGCACAACGCGAAAAGGTGACATAAAAAACAGCCTTTCATGTTATGGTATGTGTGCACCTACCATCGGTAAGAGGCTCCTTACACACATCCAATTTTAATCTGCAGATGACTGGCCAATTTTACCACTCCTATGTAGTATGAGGGCTACCAGACTTTGAATACTATGAACAGTGTGTAGGTATGCTCTCGTACTACATGGAGATGGTAAAATTGGTCAGTGATTGGCTGATTATAATTGATAGTGTGGACCAGGCCTTAAAGAGACTCCGTAACAAAAATTGCATCCTGTTTTTTATCATCCTACAAGTCCCAAAAGCTATTCTAATGTGTTCTGGCTTACTGCAGCACGTTCTACTATCACAGTCTCTGTAATAAATCAATGTATCTTTTCCCTGTCAGACTTGTCGGCCTGTGTCTGGAAGGCTGCCAAGTTCTTCAGTGTTGTGGTTCTGCTATGAACTCCCCCTTCCAGGCCCCTCTATGCACACTGCCTGTGTATTATTTAGATTAGGGCAGCTTCTCTCTTCTCTCTTATCTTTTACAAGCTGGATAAATCGTCCTCTGAGCTAGCTGGGCTTTCACATACTGAAGAATTACACACAAGGGCAAAGCTGTTTGCAGGAGAAAAACGAGCAGCCTAAAACTTCAGTGCATGGGAACTGCAGGGGGAAAGAAACACACAATGATCTCTTAAGATTCAAAAGGAAGGGTGTATACAGCCTGCTTGTGTATGAATGTATTTTCTATGTGTGGACATACTGTACATCAACCTACTTCCTGTTTTGGTGGCCATTTTGTTTGTTTATAAACAAACTTTTTAAAACTGTTTTTAACCACTTTTAATGCGGCGGGGAGCGGCGAAATTGTGACAGAGGGTAATAGGAGATGTCCCCTTACGCATTGGTATGTTTACTTTTGTGCGATTTTTACAATACAGATTCTCTTTAAGGTGCGCACACACATGCGACTATAGTCGTTTGAAACGACCGTTCCCTGATCATTTCAAATGACGATCGTTTAAAAAAAAAGCAGCCAACGACCATTAAGTCTAACGGCGGACGAGCTAGATCGTTAAAAATGAACGATCTAGCTTGGCGGATTTTTTCCAACAATGATTGTTTGCAAAAGTAGTACATAGTTGGAAACGGTCGTTCGTACTAGGCTTGACATGCGCATTTCGCTATTTCTCCATGGAACTTTTCATTTTTATGCGCAAGCGCAATAGTTGCTTTAGGTGTTGTAACATTCATTCTAACGATCAGATCGTTATACACCTTTAAAAGCTAACTTTAATTAGGTCGTTCTTTCGTCAATTAAAAGTTCGTTTGTCGTTCACAATGAACAATCGTTGTCGTATATGTGTACGTGTATGTGTACGTAGCTTTAAGCCTAGTACACACATCTAATTTTCATTGCCCAATGAAAGACCAATTTCAACACTTCTATATAGTGTGAGAGTTTACCTGCACACTCTATTCAGTATACGATTCGGTACTTATCCGTTAGCCGGGCTCATCCGGCAGGTGGCGCTGTTGTAGCGAATTTCATTCATGCTTAGTTAACGTAGTGCTGTGTGAATGGAAGCGCCGCAGGTGGCGCTAATTGCATTGATACGGCACATAACAATAACGGTGTTAATGGGAACTAATATGTATTTCAAGTGGCCGGAACTGTTACTTAATGCAATTAAAATGAAGGCGGCGGCAATGTAACAGATGAAGCCGCCGCCTTCCTCTGTTCTTCGTCTTCTTCTCCCACTTTGCCCTCCTCTGGCTTCTATACAATGCTGGCAGCCTGCGGGGACATGCGTCTCCCCCCAGAGTCGTTCGTCACAAGAAAACAAACAGGATTCCCTTCCGCGACGAACGACTCTGGGGGGAGACGCGTGTCCCCCCCTCCCAGCTGCCAGCATTGTATAGAAGCCAGAGGAGGGCAAAGGGGGAGAAGAAGACGAAGAACAGAGGAAGGCGGCGGCTTCATCTGTTACATTGCCGCCGCCTTCATTTTAATTGCATTAAGTAACGGTTCCGGCCACTTGAAATACATATTAGTTCCCATTAACACTGTTATTGTTATGTGCCGTATCAATGTAATTAGCGCCACCTGCGGCGCTTCCATTCACACAGCACTACGTTAACTAAGCATGAATGAAATTCGCTACAACAGCGCCACCTGCCGGATGAGCCCGGCTAACGGATAAGTACCCACGATTCTGTTGGCCCTCAAACTACATGGAAAGGTTAAGTGGCCAGTGATTGGCCAATGAAAATTGGATGTGTGTACAACCCTGTGCAAAGTAGTGTTGGGCGAACATCTAGATGTTCGGGTTCGGGCCGAACAGGCCGAACATGGCCGCGATGTTCGGGTGTTCGACCCGAACTCCGAACATAATGGAAGTCAATGGGGACCCGAACTTTTGTGGTTTGTAAAGCCTCCTTACATGCTACATACCCCAAATTTACAGGGTATGTCCACCTTGGGAGTGGGTACAAGAGGAAAATTTTTTTTAGCAAAAAGAGCTTATAGTTTTTGAGAAAATCGATTTTAAAGTTTCAAAGGGAAAACTGTCTTTTAAATGCGGGAAATGTCTGTTTTCTTTGCACAGGTAACATGCTTTTTGTCGGCATGCAGTCATAAATGTAATACATATAAGAGGTTCCAGGAAAAGGGACCGGTAATGCTAACCCAGCAGCAGCACACGTGATGGAACAGGAGGAGGGTGGCGCAGGAGGAGAAGGCCACGCTTTGAGACACAACAACCCAGGCCTTGCATGAGGACAAGAAGCGTGCGGATAGCATGCTTTGTACCACCATGCAGTCATAAATGTAATAAAGATAAGTGGTTCAATAAACAGGGACCACGCGGCAACGCTAACCCAGCAGCAGCACACGTGATGGAACAGGAGGAGGCGCAGGAGGAGAAGGCCACGCTTTGTGAGACACAACAACCCAGGCCTTGCATGAGGACAAAAAGCGTGCGGATAGCATGCTTTGTACCGCCATGTAGTCATAAATGTAATAAAGATAAGAGGTTCCATAAACAGGGACCGGCAACGGTAACCCAGCAGCAGCAGCAGCAGCACACGTGATGGAACAGGAGGAGGCGCAGGAGGAGAAGGCCACGCTTTGTGAGACACAACAACCCAGGCCTTGCATGAGGACAAAAAGCGTGCGGATAGCATGCTTTGTACCGCCATGTAGTCATAAATGTAATAAAGATAAGAGGTTCCATAAACAGGGACCGGCAACGGTAACCCAGCAGCAGCAGCAGCAGCAGCAGCACACGTGATGGAACAGGAGGAGGCGCAGGAGGAGAAGGCCACGCTTTGTGAGACACAACAACCCAGGCCTTGCATGAGGACAAAAAGCGTGCGGATAGCATGCTTTGTACCGCCATGTAGTCATAAATGTAATAAAGATAAGAGGTTCCATAAACAGGGACCGGCAACGGTAACCCAGCAGCAGCAGCAGCAGCAGCACACGTGATGGAACAGGAGGAGGCGCAGGAGGAGAAGGCCACGCTTTGTGAGACACAACAACCCAGGCCTTGCATGAGGACAAAAAGCGTGCGGATATAGCAGCAATGCTTTTTGCCGCCATGCAGTCATAAATGTAATACAGATGAGAGGTTCAATAAACAGGGACCGGAAACGCTAAACCATCCCAGATGTTCATCGGTCATGTTACTTGGTTGGGGTCCAGGAGTGTTGCGTAGTCGTTTCCAATCCAGGATTGATTCATTTTAATTTGAGTCAGACGGTCTGCATTTTCTGTGGAGAGGCGGATACGCCGATCTGTGATGATGCCTCCGGCAGCACTGAAACAGCGTTCCGACATAACGCTGGCTGCCGGGCAAGCCAGCACCTCTATTGCGTACATTGCCAGTTCGTGCCAGGTGTCTAGCTTCATGCCCGGTTTCAGGTCCAGCGGTGCCAGCCACAAATCCGTCTGTTCCTTTATTCCCCTCCAAATTTCCTCCCCTGTGTGCTGCTTATCCCCAAGGCAGATCAGCTTCAGCAACGCTTGCTGACGCATGCCAACAGCTGTGCTGCACTGCTTCCACGATCCTACTGCTGCTGGTGCTGGGTTAGCATTTCCGGATGAGGTACAGCTTTGAGATGCGTTGGAGGAGAAGGAGTCAGAGAGGTAGGTGCTGCTGTTGTTATCCAGCTGTTTGCGGCGTGGGCAACACCCGCGCCGTAGCAGGTGAGGAATCGCTGCCAGGCTCCACAAGGTTCACCCAGTGCGCGGTAAGGGAGATGTATCGACCCTGGCCGAACGCACTCGTCCAGGTGTCAGTGGTGAGGTGAACCTTGCAGGCAACGGCATTCTTCAAGCTTCGGGTTATTTAGCTGACCACGTGCTCATGCAACTCAGGCACTGCAGAGCGCGCAAAGTGGTAGCGGCTGGGAACCACGTAACGTGGGATGGCCACTGACATCATGCCCTTGAAGCTGTTTGTCTCCACCACTCGATATGGCAGCATTTCGCAGGCCAGAAGCTTGGCTATGCTGGCTGGCTGTTACTGCCACGGCCCGGGGGTCATTTGCTGGCAATTTCCTCTTGTGCTCAAACATCTCAGAGACAGACAACTCAACCGTAGCGCTGCACACCGAAGGGCTGTTGGTTGTTGTGTTTGATGAACACTGGGAGACCTCAAGAGCACTAGTCCGGAAAGTGACAGTGTCAGCATCGTCTGATGTTTGTGAATGTTGTGAACCACGCAATGGCTGGGCTACTGCTGCTGCTGAGGCGGGTCTGGTGGTGAGTCTGGTGAACCCAAGGGAGGCAGTGTTGCTGGTGGTACCCTGTCCTGCCGCGTTTGCCCACAGAGTGGGATGTTTGGATAGAATGTGGCGGCTCATGCTGGTGGTGGAGAGGTTGTTAATACTTTTCCCCCTGCTCAGGCGGGTCTTGCACACCTTGCAAATCGCCATGGTAACATCCTCAGTGCAGTCTTCAAAGAAAGCCCAGACTTTAACTGGCTGAGGACTCGGACCTCGTGCGTGATGTGCTGGTGCTGCTTAACCCACTGCTGGACGCTTGAGAGGTCATCCAAGTAATTATCTGGTCCTGTTCTTTTGGATCTGTGAGGGTTGTTGTCCTGGACAACATGGGCAGTATTGAGTGGGTTTTCTTGGGTGCTCCCCTGTGGCCTGTACGTGAACCGTCAGGGGAAACACCTCTTCCCTTGCCCCTCCCTCTTTCACCGGATTTCTTCCTCATTTCACTTATCCTTAAAGTACACGCTGACTGGCAGCAGTACAGTGGCAGTACAGAAATGCTATACAGTGGTGGGTGAGCGGTGTACCACTATTGTCAGCAGTGACACAGAGCACAATGCTATACAGTGGCGGGTGAGCGGTGTACTACTGTTCCCAGCAGACACAGAGTGGAAGTAAACACAATGCTATATAGTGTGGCTGAGCCGTGTACACAGAGTGGCATTAAACACAATGCTATATAGTCTGCTATATAGTCACCCCGAACAGGGTGATGTTCTGCAGAACCCGAACAGTGGCAAACACTGTTCGCCCAACACTACTGGGAGGGAACGCAGATTTTAGTACCTAAACACACGATACAACATGTTTTCCGGGGTCGGACTCTGAGGCACATACAGATGGTCCCGATCATCATCCTCATCATACAACTCTTCTCCTGAGTCTGACCCACCCACCACCTCTGCCACCCCAACATCCCCAGACACAGACCCCTCATCGTCCTCAACATTAACTTGGGATGCTGGCCTGAGCCAGACCTCCTCCTCCACATCAGGCCCCATCATCTCCTCAATGGCAGCCCTCATTAATCGCTCTGGCGACGGACTGATGGACACAACGTTCTCCTCCGGGGAGGGCTGCTGCTGACCACTGTCTGCTGGGGTGGATGTTATAGCTTGCGTGGGGCGTTGGCTGTTGCTGTTGTTGGGAGTGCTGCTCACAGCGGAGGTCTCTGGGGAACTCATGTTGAGCTCATATAGTGGTTGACGGTGAGTGGAGTATTACTGATCCCCGCAATATACACACTGACTGGCAGAGTACGCAATGCTATATAGTGTGGCTGAGCGGTGTACACAGAGTGGCAGTAAACACAATGCTATATAGTCTGGCTGAGCGAGCGGTGTACTACTGTTCCCAGCAGAATCAGAGTGGCAGTAAACAATGGTATATAGTCTGGCTGAGCGGTGTACACAGAGTGTCAGTAAACAATGGTATATAGTCTGGCTGAGCGAGCGGTGTACTACTGTTCCCAGCAGAATCAGAGTGGCAGTAAACAATGGTATATAGTCTGGCTGAGCGGTGTACACAGAGTGTCAGTAAACAATGGTATATAGTCTGGCTGAGCGGTGTACACACAATGCTATATAGTGTCAGTAAACAATGGTATATAGTCTGGCTGAGCGAGCGGTGTACTACTGTTCCCAGCAGAATCAGAGTGGCAGTAAACAATGGTATATAGTCTGGCTGAGCGGTGTACACAGAGTGTCAGTAAACAATGGTATATAGTCTGGCTGAGCGAGCGGTGTACTACTGTTCCCAGCAGAATCAGAGTGGCAGTAAACAATGGTATATAGTCTGGCTGAGCGGTGTACACAGAGTGTCAGTAAACAATGGTATATAGTCTGGCTGAGCGGTGTACACAGAGTGTCAGTAAACAATGGTATATAGTCTGGCTGAGCGGTGTACACAGAGTGGCAGTAAACACAATGCTATATACTCTGGCTGAGCGAGCGGTGTACTACTGTTCCCAGCAGACACAGAACAGTAAACAGAATGCTATATAGTGTGGCTGAGCGAGCGGTGTACCACTATTCCCAGCAGACACAGAACAGTAAACAGAATGCTATATAGTGTGGCTGAGCGAGCGGTGTACCACTATTCCCAGCAGACACAGAACAGTAAACAGAATGCTATATAGTGTGGCTGAGCGAGCGGTGTACCACTATTCCCAGCAGACACAGAACAGTGAACAGAATGCTATATAGTGTGGCTGAGCGAGCGGTGTACCACTATTCCCAGCAGACACAGAACAGTGAACAGAATGCTATATAGTGTGGCTGAGCGAGCGGTGTACCACTATTCCCAGCAGACACAGAACAGTGAACAGAATGCTATATAGTGTGGATGAGCGAGCGGTGTACCACTATTCCCAGCAGACACAGAACAGTAAACAGAATGCTATATAGTGTGGCTGAGCGAGCGGTGTACCACTATTCCCAGCAGACACAGAACAGTGAACAGAATGCTATATAGTGTGGCTGAGCGAGCGGTGTACCACTATTCCCAGCAGACACAGAACAGTAAACAGAATGCTATATAGTGTGGCTGAGCGAGCGGTGTACCACTATTCCCAGCAGACACAGAACAGTAAACAGAATGCTATATAGTGTGGCTGAGCGAGCGGTGTACCACTATTCCAAGCAGACACAGAACAGTGAACAGAATGCTATATAGTGTGGCTGAGCGAGCGGTGTACCACTATTCCCAGCAGACACAGAGTGGCAGTAAACAGAATGCTATATAGTGTGGCTGAGCGAGGTACACAGAGTGGCAGTAAACAGAATGCTATATAGTGTGGCTGAGCAAGCGGTGTACTACTATTCCCAGCAGACACAGAGTGGCAGTAAACAGAATGCTATATAGTGTGGCTGAGCGAGGTACACAGAGTGGCAGTAAACAGAATGCTATATAGTGTGGCTGAGCAAGCGGTGTACTACTGTTCCCAGCAGTGACACAATGACAGGGGGGACCCTGGCTAGCGTGGCTGGAGCGCGAACTACCCTGCCTGCCTACCCAAAGCTAAACCCACAGACAAATGGCGGAGATATGACGTGGTTCGGGTATTTATTTACCCGAACCACGTGACAGTTCGGCCAATCAGAGCGCGTTCGGGTCCGAACCACGTGACCCGTTCGGCCAATCACAGCGCTAGCCGAACGTTCGGGGAACGTTCGGCCATGCGCTCTTAGTTCGGCCATATGGCCGAACGGTTTGGCCGAGCACCGTCAGGTGTTCGGCCGAACTCGAACATCACCCGAACAGGGTGATGTTCTGCAGAACCCGAACAGTGGCGAACACTGTTCGCCCAACACTAGTGCAAAGGACCTAGTTCAGCCTATGGTACGCCCTCTTGCAGTGCTGCAAAGTAAAATCACTCAGTTGAATTTTCAACCCATCCCTTCTGCCAAGCAATTCAATAGCAGAACATAAATACATTATTCGGTACTTATCCGTTAGCCGGGCGCATCCGGCAGGTGGCGCTATTGTAGCTAATTTCATTCATACTTAGTTCACGTAGCACTGTGTGAATGGAACCGCCACAGGTGGCGCTAATTACATTTATACGGAACGTAACAATACAGTGTTAATGGCAACTAATACATTGTATTTGAAGTGGTCGGAACTGTCACTTAATGGAATTAAAATGAAGGCGGCGGCAATGTAACAGATGAAGCCGCCGCCTTCGTCTGTTGTTCTTCTCCTCCTTTGCCCTCTCGCTTCTATACAATGCTGGCAACCTGCGGGGACATGCGTGTCCCCCCAGAGTCGTTTGTCGCGGCAGGGAATCCTGCGTGTTTGCTTGCGACGAATGACTGTGGGGGACACGCGTGTCCCCCCCAGCTGGCAGTGTTCTATAGTTGAATAAAAGTTGGGCAAAGGGGGAGAAGAACAACAGACGAAGGCGGCGGCTTCATCTGTTACATTGCCGCCGCCTTCATTTTAATTCCATTAAGTGACAGTTCCGGCCACTTCAAATACAATGTATTAGTTGCCATTAACACTGTATTGTTACGTTCCGTATCAATGTAATTAGCGCCACCTGTGGCGGTTCCATTCACACAGTGCTACGTGAACTAAGTATGAATGAAATTAGCTACAACAGCGCCACCTGCCGGATCCACCCGGCTAACGGATAAGTACCCAATATTCATTGAATGTGACGGCAAACTATCATTGTCAAACTTTATTTACACATTTATGTTATCAATAACGTGCAATGTCACAAAAGCAGGCCATACACTATACCAGTGGTCCTCAAACTAAGGCCCGTGGGCCGAATGTGGACCCCTGAGGCTTTTTTACCGGCCCCCCCACACAAAATGTATTACTTATAGACGCCGGTCAGCTACATCTTTATAATATTGGTTGTCCGCATATGCTGGCACCACCCATCCACATGGCGGCCAGAGAGCAGTAATTTGCTGGTTTCCAATCTAATTCCACATCAGGTGACACTTGTCCAATTGGACTGCAGGTTGTCACCTGGGTATGCTTCACTGTCTGGCCCGCAAAGATTTCTACATCATTTTATGTATACTCCGGCCCCCCAGCAGTCTGAAGTATGTTAACCCGGCCCTCGACTCAAAACGTTCGGGGACCCCTGCACTATACAATATTTAGCCCAATTCCACATTAAACTGTTGAATTGGGTAAAAAAAATGTTCTAATGGGGCCACGATCATTGCTGCGATCATTGGGTATGTCGGTTCTTTGGCCGATGTCACACATGATATCCAGATCTGTTGCACAGGCCACGTTCACAAGGGTGCACTGCGGTATAATGGCAGCTTTATTACACAGTTTGCCGCACTGTAATGCACTACTTATGCGACACTGACACTCACACAGTGATGTGAGCCTTGCAGTGTAACGATATGCAGCATCTGAACGTAAAGCATTACCCGCAAATGCACCTGTTAATTGGTACAATAAAGCATACTTTTCATTCTGTATGCAACACAGTATACAACACATGGGTAACAGACGGTGCCACTTTCCCGATCTAGGATAGGGAAATTCCCCATCAAGGAAGGAAGCAAATTCAGAAAAAAATGCTTGTCTACACTGTATACATTAATAAATTGACAATCTACCCTACCACCATTCAATTTTCGTAAAAATTGACCAGATCAACCACTCCTGATTGATTTATACGAGGGGGGGTACCTTTAAGGTACCCATACATCTAGCAATTTAGTTAGCCGACCAACCAATAGACAGATCTCTATCTGATCGGAGAGAGATCTGTTGGTCACCGTAAACCGCAGGCTGATTCCCGATCGATATCAGCATGAAATCTCTCAGGAATCAGCCTTGTGTCACCGCCTCGTCCCCTCCGGCCGTTCTCCCCCTAATGTAGACGTACCTCCCCCCCCCCCCCTCCGCTGCCCCCCTAATGTAGACGTACCTCCCTCCCCCCCCCCCCCCCCCCTCCGCTGCCCCTGCACTAATACTTTACCTGTCCGGTGTCCGCACTCCTCCTCTGCGTTTGCACCCCATGTGTTGGCCAGTGTACCCCCAAAATTGTTTGCATTGTTGATCGGTCATGCTTTTGGTGGGACCGATTTTTCATTCAGCGATAATTATCAGATTGGATGGTCGATCGGCCACCAAATCTACAGATGTATGGCTACAGTTTTGTATCTTAAAGCATTACCCATTACCTGTAGACAGGTGCAGATGACTGTTCCTCCTATGGGCCAGCTGCAGGTACTGCATTGAGAGTTTGATGAATGGCATGCAGAAATATAAAGTCATTTTCCATGTTCTGGAATGAGTACATTTGAAATCAGCGCTGGTAGACTTGGGCGCAGGATACAGTGGTATATGGCTGATCCTGCTTCTGCACAAGTCCGGGCCGATTTAATTACTATTCCCCCTCCAGGCCGCCATGGATAGTGGGGGAATGAAATAATTCAGCTTCCAGCGATTGCTGGAGGCCGAATTATTGTGTTTTTTAAGCAACTTCGGCTCCATCTTCTGACGGAGCCGACATTACTCACTGAGCGCCGCTATAGAGTGATTCCTATTACAGTCTATGGAGGCGCCGGGGTACTTATCCGTTAGCCGGGCGCATCCTCTAGGTGGCGACAAAACTCCACCAGAGTTACATCTTTCCCTACTATCCATGTCGGCCTGGAGGGGGAATAGTAATTAGCGCCACCTGCCGGATGCGCCCGGCTAACGGATAAGTACCGGCGCCGGCTGCGCCCAAATCTAGCTGCGCTGAAAAGCACTGCTCCGTTCTGGAACACCCATGTGCCACAAGCCAGTGGTGATGCAAGTTCTTCAGCTATCTCCTGGAATGGATCAGAGGCAGGTTTAGTTGGAGTTTGGATAAAGCTATCAGTGCCTTTGGTGATCTCCTCTCTCTCTCATTTCCTGCTCTCCCCACACAAACCCAACTGAAGCAATTAGCACAGGTGACCGCTAATCACTTCAGCTGCCAAACAGCTCTGAACTGTCACCCAACAAAGTTTAGAAAACAAACAAACTTATTTTTCATGTGTGAAATTGTGTGTGAGCAAATACAACTGTTTTGTTTGCTTGTGTATCTAGCATACATAATTGTATGTCGTTGTGTGATTACACTTTCATTTGCTTTTGTGACTAGGAGGTTGTATTTAAGGTGAAACACGGCTTACATATTTGAAAACAAACCTAGGATTAGATTTCAGGATTGCAAAATGAGGCCTTGTTCATATTGTGTTCGCATTGGGCGTTTGACGCACTTTTTTTTTGCGATTCCCGGCGACTTCTGTGCGTTGGGCATTTTTGGTAAGCATTTTTGTAAGCGCTTTTTTGTGCGTTTTGCTATTTCTAAATGTCCTAGGACTTATTTTTAAAGGGATAAGGACCTAAACAGGGAAAAAAAACACTCCCACGAAATCGATGGCAAAAGCCCTTTTTCTAGCGCTTTGGGCTTTTCCTATACCGGTACTTATCAGTTAGCCGGGCGCATCCGGCAGGTGGCGCTAATTACTATTCCCCCTCCAGGCCGCCATGGATAGTAGGGAAAGATGTAACTCTGGTGGAGTTTTGTCGCCACCTACAGGATGCGCCCGGCTAACGGAAAAGAACCCCTATAACTCCTATTATCGCAAAATCGCCCCGAAAATGGTCCATGCAGAGCTTTTCTGATCAGAAAGCGAATGGAACATCCCAATCTGAACTAGCGCATAGGAAAGCATGGTGTAAGCACGGTACTTATCCGTTAGCTGGGCACATCCGGCAGGTGGCGACAAAACTCCACCAGAGTTACATCTTTCCCTACTATCCATGTCGGCCTGGAGGGGGGAATAGTAATTAGCACCACCTAGTGGATGCGCCCGGTTAACGGATAAGTACCACCTAAGCACTTTCAGGGCAATTTTGAAAAAATCACCAGCGCTTACAAAAAAGAAAAAGCGCCTGTAGTGTGAACGAGCCCTTACACCGAGCAAATTGGCATATGTTTCAGCCGGTATTTTCACAATACTACACCTATGTCTAGGCACACTACAACCACCTACATTCACTGATCAAAGCTTAAAACAGACCTGAACTCAGAACTTCCTCTCTGCTCTAAAAGATACGCAACAGTATAGTAACCTTTAGGCCTCATTCACACTATGCGCACTGCCGTGTGCATTTCGACAGCACGTATGGTGTGTGACAAGCAAGAACATCGGAAGCAGTGCTGCTCGGATACCACTTTTCACTATCTGGATCTAATTCGGATCCGAATAACCCTCTATCCGTTCCGGGTCGGATATCCGAGCTTAACATTTTCCAATCTGGATCCAAATCGGATATCCGACCTTCGTATCCGGCCGCATTCAGATATCCGGATAGAACACCGGAAGTGACCTGAAAATGGCAAAATACCCGTTCGGAGGTCTCCCTCTCTCCCTCTTTAGCTGTTGCTCGGATATCTGAACTAACTAGCTAACTTGCTCGGATAGTCCATTAAAAAAAATTAAAAAAATCCGAATTGCTATTCAAGGTTCGGATAGTGGAAAAAGTTCGGAATACCTGGGTAGTTCAGATATCCGGAATCTGGATGAGCACCACTGGTCGGAAGTACATAGACAGCACTTTTGAAGTTCACATTATATGCGCTGCGCTGCACTGCTGTACACATTTTCTGCAAAGTGCAGCACTGATCCCATTCACTATAATGAATGGGATCAGCAGCGCACAGCAAGCAGATGGCAGTGCGAACTTGCACATTGCGTTCCAATTGCATGGCCATCTGTCTTGTCTAATGTGAACAAGGGGCGTGTTCACACAATGTGCGATCATTGCCGCATGTGAATGCGCTCCCTATGTAATGGTGTAGTTATGTTCACATCCCTGTGTTGTAAGGGATCAGGTTACCTTTAGGCCGGGAGCACACTTGTGTTGGCAATTCTGTGGGCGTTATGCAATCGTGTTTTATGCACAAGATTGTGCACAATTTTTCAGATTGTGGTGCAATGTATTTTATTTGGAAATCCCTGCGACCTGCAAGACAAATCAAACTGCTGTGCAATTTAAATTCACGGCAAAAATGAAAACCCAAACAAATTGATTGTTTGATTCCCATGCGGGCTACTGATTACAGTGGCCAATGGCGGAGCAGTGCTTTTCAGCGCTGCTAGATTTGGGCGCATCCGGCGCCACCATAGACTATAATAGGAACCACATCTATAGCGGCGCTCAGTGATTAACGACGGCGCCGTCAGAGGACGGAGCCGAAGTTGCTTAAAAAACACAATAATTCGGCCTCCAGCAGTCGCTGGAAGCAGAATTATATCATTCCCCCACTATCCATGGCGGCCTGAAGGGGGAATAGTAATGTGCCCAAGTCTACCGCGCCGATTTCAAATGTATGCGTGGCCAATACACGTTCTGACGTGTGCAATGAATCACATGTGCTCTCTGCCTTAGGGGACTTTACCACTATACCCAATGCGTTGCACATCCTGAAACACAAAAACACAAAGGTGATAAAAAGTTACACCACACATTGCTGTTGCTATGCATCCAGTGCAGCATACGGTCGATAGATTTATGCTTGCATCTCAACAGTTGGCCGATAATGCACAGCATGCTGCGCGTTATTCCAAAGGAAATTATTACACTGCAAAGCACAATTGTGGAAGGATCATTGGAATGTAATTGCATTGCACTGTGATACCATTATATTGGAGTAGTGTGAAAGAACCCTTACAGGACTTCCGAGGCGAGGGACAAGAATCTATATTTTTTCATCTGGGGCTTCCTCCAGCCCCTAGCAGACATCTCAGTCCCTCGCCGCAGCTCCAGTGGACCTCGGTGTCCCCGCTGGCCGCTCGTAATGATCAAGACCCTCCGGCGGGGTCGGCTCTACTGCACCTGTGTGGGCACTCATGCCTGCTCGTCCACGTCATCTGGCGCATACTGCTCAAAAAGCTCAAAAAGCACTCATAGTGTGTCTACAGCCTTAAGGTTCGTATACACGTCCAATAAAGATCGTTCGTTACGAACGATTCATGACGTTTACACGATATTCAAATTAGACCGAAAAGATAGTTCGTAATGAACGATTGTGTACACACGTGAACAATATAAGTATAAAGTACTGAACGACAAACGATAAAAAAATGCGTGCGCAAATGGAAGTGACGTTATGACAGGCAATAAGAACATGCGTACTACTCCACAGATAATCATTGTCGGATGATCTTTGTACACACTGCAACGATTGAACGATTATCTTTCGAAAAAATCTACCGGGTTGGATTGAACGATAACGGTCGTTATCGTCCAAAAAATGATTGTTGGAAAATTTGGAACGCACGATTATCGGTACGATTGTCGTTTTCGTTCGTTTTTGAACGATCGTTATCGTAAGTGTGTACTCAGCTTTAGGGTACCATAAACATTTAATTTTAGTTGGCCAATCACTTACCAATTTTACCATCTCCATGTAGTATGAGGGCCAAAAGATTTTGAATGCTATGAGCATATTTTGAAGATAAGCTCCTATACTACAAGGAAGTGGTAAAATTGGCCAATCATTGGTCAATAAAAATTGGATGTGTGTACAGGGAATTAGGCTAGCTTCACACTGAGGCATTACGTACCTGGTTCACACTCCAAGAGGTTTTCTAAGCGCTTGTGATTGGAAAAGCTCTTGCTAATGTAATGCTATGTGCGCGTTCTCACCTGAGCGACGGGATTTTCTAAAAATCCCCCATAGCGTTGCATTAACAAGAGCTTTTCAAATCACTAGCACTTAAAAAGTGCGCCTAGTGTGAACCAGCGCTAAAAACAGGATTGCACCATAAGGGAGCATAAAAGTTGAATTGTACATTATGTGCGCCATGTGGTGCATTCAGTGAAGCATACAGGCAGCGAAAGTATGCTTCATTGCAACTGTAAAATGAGTGTATTGTCCTGTACTTCACAGCAGAGTCGTGACAAGGTCCTCCAGCACCCAAGGCTGAGACACCAAAGTGCGCCCCTCCATCCCTGCCACCCCAGCCGTCACACACTGATTGCTATTAGACTAAGAGGCGCCACAGGGCCCACAACCTCCCCAACACCTTAATATCTATTTATCTGGCTTGTAGTCACTGCCATGTATCCCCTTTTCTTATTTCTTTCTGCTTCAAACACAATATGGGAATGACAGCTGAATGAATTCTGCGCCCCCTCCTACACTGCGCACTGAGGCTGGAGCCTCTCCAGCCTATGCCTCAGCCCGGCCCTGCTTCACAGCACGCCTCACGTTATTCCAAGAGATTCTTGTGCGTCATCAACTTCCTAGTGGGGATGTCATTGCGCGCCTGTCCATTGGATAGCAGTGTCGGCGGGTTGTCACGGTGATCATCAACCTTAACCAGGAAATACAAGGGGATACAATCGTCTACATTATGAAAGACAATACAGTGAAGTCAATAAACTTTTAATACTAAAAAATAGAAAGATCGGCATACGCAAAATATATATAATAAAGAGGCAGTTACATGCGAATACTTAGAAAGAAAACAATGAAGCTCGTTCCTTTCATTCAGCCCCAAGGGGCCGCAAGCTTTAGTTTCAGAAATGACTCTCACTTCATGCTGTAACAGGATTTGCTCATGATTACCTCCACTATTAGGGCCCATTCACACTTGAGTGTTTTGCCGCGATTTCGGCAAAACGCTCAAACGCTATCGCTTTTTAAAAGCGCTAGTGTAATAAAACCCTATGGGCCCATTCTTACTTGGGCGATTTGTGCTAATCGCTGCAAATTGCCAAAAACCGCGAAATGCAAGCACCATTTTCAGGAGATTTCACAGCGATCGCGTTTCAGTGCTATAGAAGCGCTAAACGCAATCGCAGCAAAATCGCCCCCAGTGTTCAGTGATTTTTTTTTCATGTGAAATCGCGGAAAAATCACTCCTGCAAAACGCCGGAAAAAATCGCCAGCGTTTTGCGCTTCTAAGTGTGAATGGGGCCTCAGGGATTGGGATGTGTTTTAACCCATAAATCTCAGATGGTCAGCATTTCCATTATGACAATCTTGCATATGCGCAATGAATCTTCCTGCACCTATGCCTGTTTCTAAGGGGTGTACATGTTCCTGAAATATTGTACAAAGCAGAGTGGTCTGCCCTGTATAATAGGGATTGCACATACAAATTAGGGCATACACAGTATATTTAGAGCGGCAATGCAAGAACTGTTTGAAGCAAATAATTTTTGCACCTACAGTAACTAAGACGCTTTTGCCAGTCTTGAATTGAGCACAGTGATTGCAATTTCCGCATCTAGAATTACCTACTGGTAGGTTTCTTTTCAACCAGTCTGATTCATGCTCTGCCTTAAACTCACTATTGGTGACAAAGTCGCCAATGGTTTTGGCTTTTCTAAACGAAATTAGGTGTTTAGTACTGGCAATACTGGATGTTCTGGTATTTGACTGCAATTAACACCAGTGCTTGTGGATAAGTGCTTTGATTCTCTCAGCCATTGGGAAGTAATCGAAGACACAGGTGAGGGCCTGTCCTTTCTGTCCATGAGTGCATTTGGCCCTACTCCTATTGATCATTAGATCACTCCGTTCTAGGGTGCCTGCCCTTCTGAAGGCAAGGTTCAAATCAATCATAGAATATCCCCTAATGGACAGTCTGATCGCCAGCTCTCTACTTTGGAGGACCAAGTCCTCCCTTTTGAAGTTATTCCATTTGAGCCTGACAAACTGTCCATAACTGTGGATAGATTTTATGGTATGTGAAGGGTGCAAGCTGGTCTGGAGGAGCACAGAGTTGGCTGCAGTGGCTTTTCTGTGTTCCGTGCTGAGAACTTTATGATCCTCAACATACAGTTCTAGGTCTAAAAAATGTAAACTGGTTAACTTTCCGCCAGCTCACCCGTGAACTGCATGTTGAGGTCATTACAGTTGACATACCTGAGGAACTCCTTGAATTCACTTACCGTGTCCCTCCATGTCTGCACCACATTGTCCACATACTGATACCAATGGCCGATTTTCTGTTTGAATGGGTTTTCATCCCCCAGGATGTATCTCTTCTCCCATCCCCAAAGAAAAAGGTTAGAGAAAGTGGGTGCCACAGGTGTCCCCATGGCAATGCCAGATTTCTGATGGTACCCACCTGTCGATAAAAAGAAACACGTTATGAGAAAGCACAAAATGCAAACATTGCATCATACAGTCCACACAGGGTTCATCCTTTCTACATCCTAACAGGAGATCTCTGATAACCTTGATGCCCAGGGTCTGTGGGATTCTGGTATAGAGATTCACAACGTCGATCATTGCCAACCTCTCATTCTCCCCAAGTTCCACACCCCCGATCTTTCCCAGGGCATCCAAGGTGTCAGCCAGGTGGGTGGATACCACCCTGAGAAAAGGTCCAAGTTGGTGATCTAAATATTTAGACAAAGGCTTAGTGAGCCCCTGGCTGACACAATCAGATGACCCGGGGGTGAAACCGGGTCCTTGTAGACAATTTTGTCCCCTTGTATTTCCTGGTTAAGATTGATGATCACCATGACAACCCGCCTACACTGCTGGCCAATGGGCAGGCGCGCGATGACATCCCCACTAGGAAGCAGTACTGCTCATCAGGATTCCGGATATCCGGGTAACCCAGATATCCGAACTTTTTTCAGCTATCCGACTGGCTTTGGATTCCGGATACCTGGGCTCAAATCCGGGTAGCTATCTGCGGATATTTGGGCGCATTCCGCAGATATTGCAGCTATCCGGATCCGAAATACTGTAACTAAGGAGATGACGTTCTGGAGCCAATCAGAGGGCTCCCCGCAGAAGCCCTAGCAACCAATCGCAGAAGGGAACCTTAGCCAGCCCCACCTGACCTCATTGAGCCAATCAGAGGCCTCCCAGCCTAAGCCCTGGTACCCAATCACAGAAAGGAACCCTGGCCAGCCCCCCTGTGGGTGCCATGATGAGACATATCGTCCTGTGTGACTGCTCAGTCACTGAGAGACATGCTGGCATAGTAGTCCTGTATACAGTGATAAACTCAAAGCTGTTCAGTGATTAACCCATCACTATCACTAAACTATTGTTATATTGTTAATTAGGTTGATTTCATTGTGTGACAGTCAGAGTGTGTGCTGCAGGGCTGCAGCTGCTATGTGTCTGTGTGTGTACTGTGCACAGACCAGGCCAGCTGCTGTCTGCTGGCCAGCTATTAGCCTTAGCTAGCTACAGTTTAGGTTAGGTATTAGGGAATAGGATTACTGTGTAATTTTGTGTAGTTAGTACTGTAGTAGTGCAGTCAGTGCTAGTAGTTGTTAGAGTAGTAGTACTACTGTGTTAGCTTTCTACAGAACTGCTGTGCTGTGAGCAGTGCCAAAGTGACAGTTAGTGTGCACTAGTGTCTTCTCCTTTGCTGTCTGGCTGTAACTCGGCACTTGGCAATTGGCACGTGTCACTTGGCATGTGGCACATGTCACTTGGCACGTACCAAGGCGTACGTTAAAAAGGGGCGCTGGGAAAAAAGGGCGCCGGGTTTTTAACGATAAGCATGGATAACGTTTAAAATTGTATTGTACTGTATTTCGTTTAAAATTAACGTTTTTTAAAGTTATAAATCATTAAATAATGTGCATTAAATCGGCAATTGTAAAAACGTTAATCTTTCGTTTAAATAGTGAAACGTATAATAACGTTTAAAAAAAAATTACTAAGTAACCCTCCCTGTACCTACCCCTAACCCCTAGACCCCCCTGTTGATGCCTAAACCTAAGACCCCCCCTGTTGGTGCATAAGTAACCATCCCTGTACCTACCCCTAACCCCTAGACCCCCCTGTTAGTGCCTAAACCTAAGACCCCCCTGTTGGTGCCTAAACCTAAGACCCCCCTGTTAGTGCCTAAACCTAAGACCCCCCTGTTGGTGCCTAAACCTAAGACCCCCCTGTTGGTGCCTAAACCTAAGACCCCCTGTTGGTGCCTAAACCTAAGATCCCCCTGTTGGTTTTTTCGTTTAAAAATAATAAAAAAAAAAAAAAAAAAGTACTGTTTTTCGTTTAAAAATAATGTTTGGAAAAAAAATATTGTACTGTTTTTCGTTTAAAAATAATATTTAAAATGTATAAATCATTAAATAATGTGTAATCATGAGAAACAGTAATAAAACATTAAGTCTCCGGGCGCCGCTTTTAAAACGTTAGTTTTCTCCGGCGCCCTTTTTTCCTATCGGGCGCCCATTAAACGATATTTATTATAGGAGTGAATGGCGGCGCCCGATTTGTCCACTAGCCTCAGGCGCCCGAATTTACTGTTTCCCGTACCAAGTGCCATGTGACAAATGCCAATTGCCAAGTGCTCCTGGCACACGTTACACCTGCTGCTGCTGCATTGCCCTGCTCCTGCTGCCTGTGCAGCTCCCGCCGCCAGGGTGCCACAGGCCACTGATACCACCTATATTTAACCCAAAACACAATTGCTGCGTAATTTTTTGGAGGTGTCTTGGCTGAAAACTGTTATGTCCCAGTTGGTCCGGTTGGACTTTGGACACAATGTGGGCTGCACGACCTCTGTCTGGAACCTAGACCTGATGTTAACTGACAGCCATTTTTTTGGGTGGTTCTTTTTGGAGGGGGGGGGGGGGATTTTAAGTCCCCACATCATCAATTAGTGTTCACCTTTAAAAAATAATGATGCTACATGCCTCATTTACCCTAAAAAACGATTTAGAAGCAATTTAAAGGCCACTTCCGGTTTTCTATTCGGGTATCCAAATCCGCCGGATACTGAGGTTGGATATCCGATTCGGATCGCAAAATTTTGAAATCAGATATCCGACCCAGATCGGATATCTAGGTATCCGGATCCGAATTTTGAAAAGGGGTATCCGAGCAGCACTGCTAGGAAGTTGATGACGCGCAGGAAGCGGGGAGACCTGCCGCTCACCTATTGGTTAGAGCAGCGCCTAGGTCACTTCCGGGGACGGAGCTAAGACGCCGGAACGCCGCGGCCAGCGGTTGTGGGCAGTGCAAACCGTGCTTTGCTGATAAGTGAAACCTATTTAAATCCAGGAATACTTGGATCTCGCTGTACACTCCATTGGCCTCTGAGGAAGCTTGTTGTTAAGCGAAACGGCTGTCAGGCATCCATCACTCCCAATGCATACCCGATGTCTGTACACTGTTTATTAAAAGGTACCTTTTTTGCAATTTACAGTGCCTCAATCTTTCTCCTCTATATGTGCATGACTTGTGTAACGAGAGCACGTTACTGCAGGTACATAATCCAGTGTGTGGCCAGTCTGCCTCCCATCAACATCTAGTGCCAGTTTCTTTTTCTACATTTTTTTTTTTTTTTTTTTTTTTGCAAAATTGGACCAGGCTTTATGCCTATACCATGCAATTTCCCATCAGATAGACAGATTGAAACAATTATTTCCGACAGGTCCAATCAGACTTCCAAAAGTTTTTCTAATCACTTCCATACAAAATCAATCAGAAAAGCGATCACAAATGAGATCAGACCTGCTGGAAATAATCGATTTAACCCGTCTATCTGACATGAAATTGTATGGTGTGTACCAGACATTAGACAAATTGGCAGTGCTGGCTCTTCCTGTTTTGAACCAGCCATTTTTAATAAGGTGAAGTGGGGGGGAGATACATGAAGCAGATGGCAGCCAGGCACCTTGATATCTCTGCGGCCCTACACTCCTGCCCAGTTGCTTTGTAGATGGTTTGGCTTAAAAAGAGAAACCGTGAGCAAGAATTGAACTTCATCCCAATCAGTAGCTGATACCCCCTTTCCCATGAGAAATCTTTTTCTTTTCTCAAACAGATCATCAGGAGGCTCAGTATGGCTGATATTGTGGTGAAACCCCTCCCACAGTGGAATGTCAGGACCAGGGTCCAACTGCTAAAAATGAAAGCAACATCTCCTTCCACTGACATCACCTGCCAGCAGTATTACATTATTGACCTGAAGAAGCGGCTTCGGCTGAGAAACGCGTTGTCATGTGCAAATAAAAACGTTTGACTTTTACCTTGAACTACAATTACTTTTGTCTAGAATAAGAGACATCCAAGGTGTCCATATTACTATTGAGATACTACCGCATAGAGCAATATATATAATCATCAAATATTCCACCAACGGTCCAGTCTCTTTGTCACTCAGTAGTAAAAATGTCACCATGTGGTAAATGTCAGAATGTAAATCAGGGAGAGGAAAGATTTTACAGTGGGCAATATGACTATATCATTTATATATAATTATTGTAAAAATGCACTTTATTTATTTTTTTACTGGCGTTCCTCTTTAAAGAGACTCCGTAACAAAAATTGCATCCTGTTTTTCATCATCCTACAAGTTCCAAAAGCTATTCTAATGTGTTCTGGCTTACTGCAGCACTTTCTACTATCACAGTCTCTGTAATAAATCAATGTATCTTTCCCCTGTCAGACTTGTCGGCCAGTGTCTGGAAGGCTGCCAAGTTCTTCAGTGTTGTGGTTCTGCTATGAACTCCCCCTTTCAGGCCCCTCTCTGCACACTGCCTGTGTGATATTTAGATTAGTGCAGCTTCTCTCTGCTCTCGTATCTTTTACAAGCTGGATAAAGTGTCCTCTGAGCTGGCTGGGCTTTCACATACTGAGGAAATTCAGACAAGGGCAAAGCTGTTTGCAGGAAGAAAAGAGCAGCCTGAAACTTCAGTGCATGAGAGCAGAAGGGGGAAAGAAACACACAAATGATCTCTTGAGATTCAAAAGGAGGGTGTATACAGCCTGCTTGTGTATGGATGTATTTTCTATGTGTGGACATACTGTACATCAACCTACTTCCTGTTTTGGTGGCCATTTTGTTTGTTTATAAACAAACTTTTTAAAACTGTTTTTAACCACTTTTAATGCGGTGGGGAGCGGCGAAATTGTGACAGAGGGTAATAGGAGATGTCCCCTAACGCACTGGTATGTTTACTTTTGTGCGATTTTAACAATACAGATTCTCTTTAAAGTTTTTTTAAAAACTAAACCTGTACTGGGTAGTGGGGCTTAATCAAATACTCACCACGCCTCCAGTTCCCCTCCATCCCCCAACTCTTTTCTCCAATCCATCCTGTTGTTCTGGGCGACTCTAAAACCGGGCATACTGTGCCACTCAAGTGCAGTATGTCTGTTCTGCTCCCCTGTGGCCACGTAGTGATGCCACAGGACAGGAGCGTGCTCTCTCCTGCGTCCCGGCTTGAGGCTGGCTGCAGCTCTCTTGACCCTATGCTAGCACAGCCCATTTTTTCCCAAGTTTATTTTATTTGATTTCAAATTGTTTTGTTTGTTTAAAATCTTTTTATTGTGAGCAGCACAATTTGTCGCTCCCTGCATAAATGAGGCTGGTTTATGTGCATGCAAGTGTTCCCCTTAAAGGTAGAACCTGATATTGCATTAGCTTGAATCTCAGGTTTAACAGTATGGAGTGTTCACATGCTTGCCGACTGGTGTAGGTACAGTAGGGGCCAATTCTAAGGAGGAACCTCAATGCTGGTGAACTGGTCAAGTACAAAAAATTGCAGTCCATTTTTAAAAAGTTAAGATCCTTAAACGTCTCGAACAAATTTGCAACCTAGTAGTATTTATTTATTGTTTCTCCTGCCAATCAAGTGTCAGTTCTTAGGCCCAGTGCAGTGACGCAAACGCAGCAGATGCAGAAACAGCAGGGTAATCAATCCGCTCAGGATGTTCCGGTGTCTACACCGCTTCATTCACATACTTGTCATTTTTCATCCACTGCATTCAACCTGACTGCTTCATTCGCTGCTCGTCCCGAAACCGAGCGGAGCCTAGCAGAAGCATGGGACTCCCTGTCGGATTGTAAAAAAATCAACAGGCATCCTAACTAACAACAGGGAGGATTCTGGTTGGTCCACCATGAACCAATGAGAATTTTCTC
Organism: Hyperolius riggenbachi; assembly: GCF_040937935.1. NCBI lineage: Eukaryota > Metazoa > Chordata > Amphibia > Anura > Hyperoliidae > Hyperolius > Hyperolius riggenbachi. The sequence goes on from NC_090657.1 coordinate 197,454,314, forward strand.
TGTTGAAGCAGGATTACTATTGTTTTTTGAAAACCAAATTGGATACCCCATGCTTCTGATGGGCTCTGATCTGTCATTGGAGGGTACGGCAAGTGTGCCAGCGTCAGAGGAACCAAATCTACCGGACAGGTGAATCGGCGGTTTGCCAACACCGTCCATTCTCATAGGCTTCCATTGGATCGGATTAGTGGCTTTTGCAAAACAATCGCAAAATGGTAGCAAAAAATACAGCAGGTGGGGATTCTGCATTTGCAAACCAGTACGATCACGATGCATTTGCATTAAAATGTGTAAATGCATTCTATTAAAAATCCGTCAATGAACTATCATTAATAACATCCTATTTTTTTGTTATTTTTTTATAGCAGTGTGAACAGGTTCTAAAGTGAATTCAACATTTTTCCTTTTCTGAAACCAAAGGATCACATGACAGCAAGATTATGAGCCGAATCCAGAAAGCACTATATAACAAGGCCAGCATCCATATTTGTGCCAGCATGACAGGTCCTCTTGAAAGGTCGCTGTATCTCCCAATTTGCAGCCTCTCGGCACGCGAGCCCACATACGTGGCCGCACTATTGGCCGAACACAATGGAGAGTGCTGCTGTGTTGGTAAATGAAATTCTGTGCAGCTAAGTAGTTTAGAAAACAGGACATCAGAGCATGCTCACATGAATAATGCCCCCCCCCCCCCACACACACACACACACACATACATACACTAGACTGTTACAAACAAACGGTTTCAGCTTTTGGAGGAGTTTCAAGGTTGCAGCAGAAGTCGGTGAGAACAGAGCAACGTATTGTGCTCTGGCCTGATTGGTGGGCGGTAAAAACATTTGTAGCATCAGTGAGCCTTTGTGTAGCGACTCACGTCCGCAGGGTGCCAGAGGGGGTTAATGTATGAAATGTACATCACTTTATCATGGCAGAAACACTGAGAAGACACATCAGTAACTGTAGTGACATAACTATCATTGAACATCACAATGCATAACAACTTGAATTCGAGATCAGGAATGTGGAGTCAGAGTCAAGGAGTCGGAGTAATTTTGGGTACCTGGAGTCAGTTTTAAAAACTGGGGAGTTGTAGTCAGATGTTTAATTTTTTTGTACCCACTCCACAGCCCTGGTAAATTAGGGTGCATACACACATCAGACCATAGTCTTTGGAAAATGAAAGATCACAGACCAATTTTACCCCCTTCCATGTAGTATGAGAGCCATACCTACACAGTCTATTCTATGGAGCTGAACTCCCCATCAGACAGAAATCTTTGCAAGATGCTGCACACACAGATACTGTACACATGCAAAAGTTCAGTATCTGCAAAAGATCCGTTCTTGCAAAATGCATTCATAGTCTATCATATCTGCAGATCCTCATACACACCTTGTTTAACAGACATTCATCTGCAGATCAGATCCACCAGGATGGATCTTCAGATCTGCAGATGAATGTCTGTTAAACAAGGTGTGTATGAGGATCTGCAGATATCATAGACTAGTATGAATGCATTTTGGAGGAACGGAACTTTTGCAGGAACAGATCTTTTGCAGATACTGATCTTTTGAATGTGTACAGTATCTTTGTGTGCAGCATCTTGCAAAGATTTCTATCTGATGGGGAGTTCAGCTCAATAGAATAGACTGTGTAGAGTATGGCTCTCATACTACATGGAAGCGGGTAAAATTGGTCTGTGATCTTTCATTTTCCAAAGACTATAGTCTGGTGTGTGTATGAGCCTTAAGAAGTCAAGGAGTCAGAGCAATTTTGGGTACCTAAAGTTGGAGTCGTGGTTTCATAAACTGAGGAGAAATAGTAGATGATAGTTGTACTGACTCCACAGCTGTGGAGAAAATTGAAAAAGGATTGACTCCTTTATTGCAAAATTATTTAGGTTAAGAACTAACTCCCATCACACCTCCAGCTAGCAGCACTATGAAGAATTGTAACACTTAGGGCTGGTGCACACCGAGCGGGTTTTCTCACGTTTTTACAGCCACTTGCGGCTGTGGAAACGCGTGGCGTAGCTAAGGAGCTCTGGGTCCCGATGCAAGTTTTACAATGGGGTCCCCCAAGCACTCAATACATAGCAATTAATACGGTGCACCAAAACCTGCCAATGGCAACTACAGTGTCAGAGGTGTAAGAAGGGGATGGGGAACAGTTTGTTAATGATTACCACTACTCAAAGTATCTATAGAAGTGATTATTATGAGCACAGGACCAATAGAGAGCTAATACTGTAGTTTAGGGAGGGCCCTTCGGGGCCCCTCTGGCCCAAGAGCCCCGATGCGGTCGCTACCTCTGCACCCCCTATTGCTACGCCCCGGTAGGTAATGTAATTCAATGGGGTGGTTCACACCAGAGCAGGAGGCGTTTTGCTGAAACGCATACTCCCGGGCTGAGGCATTTTTTGGATTTCTGCCTCCAATGTAAAGTATAGGAAAAACGCAAACCGCTCTAAAAAAACGCCAGTTCAGAGCGGTTTTGCAGGCGTTTTTGTTACAGAAGCTGTTCAGTAACAGCTTTACTGTAACAATGTATGAATTCTGCTACACAAAAACCGCTACCCAAAACCGCAAAATGCTAGCTGAAACGCTTCATAAAAATAGGAAAAAACTGCTAGCATTTTGTGGATCTGCAAGCGGTTTTTGGTGTGCACCAGGCCTTAGGGTGGTTTTACACTGGTGCAGTGCAGTATTTTTACAGCACCCCAATTAAAGTCAATGGGGTCTGCATACAGACGCGGTGCGGCCCGATGCGATGGAAGTGACATTCTCGCTGCGCCCGCGACTCCAGGAACCAGAACCAGAAGTCAAGTAAGTCTATGGCACCACAGGGATTTTTTTTTAAAAAATGTACACGGTGGCGTTGCGGCACAAAAGCATATTTTTACAATGCACTTCCGTATTTCAGAAACAAGAAGTGAGCTCAAGCGAGCATCACTTCCTGTTTGGCTGTCAGCCAGAAGGGCACTACCGTGTATTAACACAGTAATCCCCAAAGGCCTGGTTTTGGCGGTGCGGGCGCACAGCTGCCGCCAATCCACAGTGTGAAACCGGGATCAAGGGTTTTTTTTTCCCTCTATATATAAATTCTCCAATGATCAGCAATAGGGGACTGGAATAACACATGGAGCTGGGGACTTTTTTTTTTACTACAGAGTCTCTTTAAATAGACACTGAAGCGAGAATAAATCTCGCTTCAGAGCTCATAGTTAGCAGGGGCATGTGTGCCCCTGCTAAAACGCCGCTATCCCGTGGCTAAAAACGGGGGTCCCTTACCCCCCAAAACCCCCCTTGCAAAATCTACGACCAACTTGGTTGTAGATTTTGCTGCTGGTGAGGCAGGGCTAACGGCTGCAGCCCTGCCTCACGCGCGTCTATCAGCTGCGCATCGCCGCCTCTCACTCGCCCCTCTCAGTGAAGGAAGACTGAGAGGGTCGGGGGAGAGGCGGAGATACGAGCTGATAGACGCGCGTGAGGCAGGGCTGCAGCGGTTAGCCCTGCCTCAATCAGGAAGTGCAGCCGGCGCTGTACAGAGGGGATTTGGGGGGGTAAGAGACCCTCGTTTAGCGTCGGTATAGCGGCGTTTTAGCGTTATAAGAGAATCAGCGAGATTTATTCTCGCTTCAGATTCTCTTTAAGGCGCCAGAGGCTTCTGGTACTGAAGTGGTTAGTGTAACCCTAAAGTGAGAGGGATATGGAGGCTGCAATACCTATTTCCTTTTAAGGACTCATTAACACTAGTAAATGCGTTTTTTCATGCATTTTACCGTAATTGCAAATTTCAAAACATGAATTTGTCACTGCATTTCTATGTGTTCCACTGCATTGTCAAACCACTGTGTAGTGACGTAGAGGGAAGCAAACCCAGCTGATTCACGGGGCTTATCTGCATGATCCATGCACTGAAAGCACGTAGCATGCATTACTATGCACTGCTGTGCGTTGTAATCAATCCCAATGAGTTGAAATGCACTGCTCAGTAACGCACTGCTGTAGTGTTAATGTTAAAATTGAAAGTCTACGTACTTACATGTTATCCTGTTCATTGCACACTATGTGCAGTGCGTCTCACACCTGAAACAAGCATGTGGCTTCAGGGTGTGTGGCTTAAAGTATTGAAGGCAGGGAAGGAGAGGGGCTCTCTTTTTTTAACTACTTTAGGATCTTAACCAGTTCAGCATATCTGGACAAGTAAATTCGTCCAAATAGGCTCTGCTGCTGCACGGTGCGCGTGATCGGGTGCACTCCCGCCGCCTGCCGCTAGCCCCCCGATCAGTGAATGGGAACATAATTCCCATTCACCGATCTAACCCTCCCGCAGAAAAACCGTCGGTTTCTAATTAGAGACCGCCCTCTTTCTGCCAAAAAAAAAAAAAAAAAAACGTTTCCAGGATCCTTGTAGTTTCTGGATGTGAGATCGTTCGCATCCAGGACTTTGACTATGGCCATCTTGTGGCCAAATAGTAAACTGCACTCACATACATTTTTTATTAAGCAATTCCATTATTTTACATTTAAAATTAGCTGTTTTCCTCCCACACCAAAAATTACCCAAGTGCATTTTTTTAATAAAAAAAAAATTACAATAAAAAAACAAAAACAAATAGTTACCTAGGGGTCTGAACTTTTTAAATATGCATGTCAAGAGGGTATATTATTTTAAATTATAAGCTTGTAAATCGTGATGGATGCAAATTGAAAAAATGCACCTTTATTTCTAAATAAAATATCGGCGCCATAAATTGTGATAGGGACATCATTTAAATGACAAATGGGCAAATAAAATACATGAGTTTTAATTACGGTAGCGTATATTAATTTCAAACTATAATGGCCAATAACTGAGAAATAATGATTTTTCATTTCTTTCTTAATCTTCCTGTTAAAATGGATTTAGAAAAAAATAATTCTTAGCAAAATGTACTACCCAAAGAAAGCCTAATTAGTGGTGGAAAAAAACAAGATATAGATCAATTAATTGTGATAAATAGCAATAAAGTTATTGGCAAATGAATGGGAAGTGACCGTTGCTCGGATGCATGAGATTTTCAACACTGTGGGGCTGAACCGGTTAATGATTGAAATCTACGCCCTGTTTTGATGGCTACCTGGCTGCCAACCGACGCCGCACGTTCTCGCCACTGTCTCCCCACTGCAGCTCACTTGCTTTGCTTGTCTCTATGACGGCAGAGCCCTGTGAGCGCGTCAGGAGACGATTTCATTGACACCTGACCCTGTCCATCAACGTAAGCAGCGCTCATTGGCTTACAGTGATAGGCAGTTTCAGGAGCCAATGAAAGAGGCTCCTTACCGGCTCACCGGAACTCTGCCATCATAGAGACTGCAGAGTGGGTGGCCCAGGTTCCTGACGTGCGGCGGGGACAGCAATTACAGGTATGTACGGCGATTCATCGTTATTCTTCGGTGTTCTGCCGATTCTGGTACCAGCAGTCTCTGGTTCTTAAGGGGGTAGAGACCGCTGGTACTAAATGGTTAATGTATGCTCCCTTTCCTCCCTGTCACCTGGCTGGAGCTCTGGCCTAGGCTTCTCCTTCCATCTTCCTGGGGCCCCCCTTCTGTGCTCCCCCTCTTGGCAGAGTAAGCACAGTGGGGAAGCCTCATATGAGCAACTCACCTCCCTTCCCACTCCAATCGCTGATCACATGCTGCTGGTCTCCTCCGTCTGCATAGCCACTTATACACTCTCTACTTCCTGCTAATCAGGAAGTAGAGAGAGTATAAGCGGCTATGCAGACAGAGGAGACCAGGGGCAAGTGAGTGGTGCTTGAAGCAGGAAGGGAGGCGAGTTGCTCATACAAGGCTTTCCACTGTGCTAATTCTTCCAAGAGGGGGGAACATGGATGGGGGCACTGGGAAGATGGAGGGAGGAAGAAGTCAGGCTCCCCTCCCTGCGACTGAGTCCCAGTCTGCCGGTGGCTCCCTCCTCCATCACTGCGCCCTTCTCCCTCACAGTGCCCAGGGCAGTCACCCGCCTGGCCCACCCCTAGAAACGGAGCTGTTAACTCCCCTGGCAGTATGATTATTTCCAGATTTTAGGGTCTTTTAAAAACGTTTCAGACCCTAAAATCAGGAAAAAATCATGTCGCCAGAGTCTCTGCAGCAGCCCCTGTTCTCACTCACCTCCCTGGGCTCCAGTGCTGCAATTTTACCCCCGTCCTCCAGGTGGCGCTATAACTGTGTGGTGAGATCCAGGGCTGTGGAGTCGGTACAAAAATCCACCGTCTCCAACTCCTTAGTTTAGGATTCCACTGACTGACTCCTCGACTCCGACTCCTCTAATTTGCATATTACAATCTTGTTGATTGAAATTATGTAACATGAAATTCGTCTCTTAACTGCCAACGCTTAGGAATTTTAAAAGACAACTGAAGTGAGGATATGTAGACTGCCATATTTATTCCCTTTAGTCATAGACTAAAACTAGTCCTTGGTAAGAGTACATTTAAAAGGTACAGACCGGAACAAAGAACATCTATCAGGCCCTAGGCAATGTAACTGTGGGTACATTTAAGAATGATGTGCAGGTATTCTGCAGGGGAATGAGGGGATCCTTTCTGCATTACACATTATTCATGCAGGTTTATGGGTGATAGACAACACCTCTATGTTCAATGTGCACAACATTCTCAGTGGATTCCCTGCAGCTCTGTGGGGAGGGCATACAGTGGTTTGCAAAAGTATTCGGCCCCCTTGAAGTTTTCCACATTTTGTCACATTACTGCCACAAACATGAATCAATTTTATTGGTATTCCACATGAAAGACCAATACAAAGTGGTGTACACGTGAAAAGTAGAACAAAAATCATATGATTCCAAACATTTTTTACAAATCAATAACTGCAAAGTGGGGTGTGCGTAATTATTCAGCCCCCTTTGGTCTGAGTGCAGTCAGTTGCCCATAGACATTGCCTGATGAGTGCTAATGACTAAATAGAGTGCAACTGTGTGTATTCTAATGTCAGTACAAATACAGCTGCTCTGTGATGACCTCAGAGGTTGTCTAAGAGAATATTGGGAGCAACAACACCATGAAGTCCAAAGAACACACCAGACAGGTTAGGGATAAAGTTATTGAGAAATTGAAAGCAGGCTTAGGCTACAAAAGGATTTCCAAAGCCTTGAACATCCCACGGAGTACTGTTCAAATGATCATTCAGAAAGGGAAGAAGTATGGCACAACTGTAAACCTACCAAGACAAGGCCGTCCACCTAAACTCACAGTCCGAACAAGGAGAGCGCTGATCAGAAATGCAGTCAAGAGGCCCATGGTGACTCTGGACGAGCTGCAGAGATCTACAGCTCAGGTGGGGGAATCTGTCCATTGGACAACTATTAGTCGTGCACTGCACAAAATTGGCCTTTATGGAAGAGTGGCAAGAAGAAAGCCATTGTTAACAGAAAAGCATAAGAAGTCCCATTTGCAGTTTGCCACAAGCCATGTGGGGGACACAGCAAACATGTGGAAGAAGGTGCTCTGGTCAGATGAGACCAAAACTGAATTTTTTGGCCAAAATGCAAAACGTTATGTGTGGCGGAAAACTAACACTGCACATCACTCTAAACACACCATCCCCACTGTCAAATATGGTGGTGGCAGCATCATGCTCGGGGGGTGCTTCTCTTCAGCAGGGACAGGGAAGCTGGTCAGAGTTGATGGGAAGATGGATGGAGCCAAATACAGGGCAAACTTGGAAGAAAACCTCTTGGAGTCTACAAAAGACTTGAGACTGGTTCACCTTCCAGCAGGACAATAACCCTAAACATAAAGCCAGGGCAACAATGGAATGGTTTAAAACAAAACATATCCATGTTAGAATGGCCCAGTCAAAGTCCAGATCTAAATCCAATTGAAAATCTGTGGTAAGATCTTAAAACTGTTGTTCAAATGCTGTCCATCTAATCTGACTGAACTGGAGCTGTTTAGCAAAGAAGAATGGGCAAGGATTTCAGTCTCTAGATGTGCAAAGCTGGTAGAGACATACCCTAAAAGACTGGCAGCTGTAATTCCAGCAAAAGGTGGTTCTACAAAGTATTGACTCAGGGGGGTTGAATAATTACGCACACCCCACTTTGCAGTTATTTATTTGTAAAAAATGTTTGGAATCATGTATAATTTTCATTTCACTTCTCACGTGGACACCACTTTGTATTGGTCTTTCACGTGGAATTTCAATAAAATTGATTCATGTTTGTGGCAGTAATGTGACAAAATGTGGAAAACTTCAAGGGGGCCGAATACTTTTCCAAGCCACTGTATGTAGAGTATAGTACTACTGTGTAACAAACTAAACCTGAGACAGATGAAATTAAAGTTTTATACATACCTGGGGCTTTCTCCAGCCCCCTTCAGGCTAATGAGTCTTTCGCTGTCCTCCTCCACCACCTGGAGTCCAGGTACTTGAGCCAGTCTGGTGTAGTGCGCATGCACACACTCCGCCGCCAGGAATGTACTACACCTGCGCAGCACTATTGCGCAGGTGCAGAATGCTCCTGGCTGTAGGAACGGCACGTGGCCGGACCGCGCTGACTGTCTGAATTACCGTGACTCATAGCAGAAGATCCAGGTGGTAGAGGTGGACAGCGAGGAACTGATTAGCCTGAAGGGGGCTGGAAGAAGCCCCAGGTATGTATAAAACTTTTCTTTTCATCCTTCTCAGGTACCCTTTAATTCGTAGTCACCAACCCAAATTTTAACAACATATTAAATGATTTGATTTCATGAGCAAAGAGAGTGCATACATTTGCATAAATCAGCATCAACGCAGAATGATTTCCATCTCATTGACTATCTATTAGTGACACAGGCACACAGCTACACATCAGGCTTTATTCTTACAGCATAGATGTTATTTAGAAGTTTAGTATGTATATGTATATACATATATATATATATATATATATATATATATATATATGTATATGTATATACATATATATATATATATATATATATATATATATATATATATATATATTTTTTTTTTTATTATATATATAAAAGATTCCTGTGTGCACATCATACATACTGTACAGTCACAATCAGATATGTATATCTGACTTTAAAAATACGGGGACTGCTTTATTGAAGCAATCCAAGTAACTAATTTTGATTGGTTTATTTCATTTTTGTGGACTAAGCACAGCTATTACTGTATGTATAAATTATTTATGATGACTTATTTGAGAAATAGAACATTTTATCATATTTTCTATTTTAATTACAGTTTAAATTCATTAGTTGAGTCGGAGTCGATGCATTTTTTCCCGACGCCGACTCCAGGCACCCAAAATTGCTCCGACTCCACGACTCCGACTTCACAACCCTGGTGAGATCACTGATGGGGATCTCAGCAGATTCAGAGCCTCGGAGGACAGGAAGGAGAACGGCTACCGACACCTGGATCCCCCGGGAGGTGAGAAAAAACACCTGCAGTGCGCTATAGTCTGCTTAGAGCTCCTGGCAGCTTACCGCCAGGGAGGTTAATATGATGTATAAAATCTCAGCCCTATTGCTAGTTCCATTGGGTTTGTGTGCGAGTGGATGTGTGCTTGTGTTTATATATTATGAATATAGTAAAACTTTCCCCTTCCCTCCAAAATAAATATAGAAACACCAATACAACACCATGAGGGCTGCAGTTCACCCATCAATACATTGTTCAGGATACCCACTTTTACAGTCATTTTCCTGATTTCAGCATCAGAAACACTTCCTATAGCTATATATTGGTATGTAACCCCGCCTTTCCAGTTATGTCAAAGCCTAGGCTGCTTAGCTGTGCTGGATTCTCCTCCCAGAGCATTCTGGGAGACCAGGTATATTTTGTACTGGCTTCGGAACCTTCAGTAAACAAACATTCCCCAGGGATGCACCTGCCAGCTGTGAAGATGAGAAGGGTGAGGAATGAGTTTACAGTGGACAATCACTGACCAAATCATTTATAAATTAATAGTTAAAAATAAGCAATTTTGTTCATTAGGTTATTTTCACTACAATTCCTCTCTGCTCTAAAAGATAAGCAACAGCATAATAACCCTTAAAGAAAAACATTTCTTTGTTACAGCTGATACAAATCCTGCAATAAATCTGCAGTATGTCTACGTCCTGCTTTCCTGGAAGCAGACAGAGGGTTAACATCCTGTGTTTTTACAAATCAGTTGCTCTGCTGAGGCAGCCAGTTGACACAACTGAGAGATCAAATTACAGTTGTGATTAGCCATGAGGCTAAACTCTCTAAATACATACAGGGTGCATTTCTCTAGGTTTTCCTTCCTATGCAAGAATTCAGGTCCATTGGGACACAAGTACAGCAGACAATAGAAAAAAAACGCAAGGACATCACATTGCACCAAATGTGCTGTACAATTTGCTTGCACTTCCATTGCACTTACTCCAAACACAAATGCTGCATGTGCTGTGTATGCATTCAGGTGAAAATAATTTGCAGTGCACCAGAACAAAGGGTGCCATGATTACTCTTAATCACAGTAGCCTTATGCTACATGTCTGTGGAAAAGGCAAGATCACAGACCAATTTCCATGTAGTAGACATTCATCTGCAGATCAGACAATAATTTGCAGATCTGAAGATCCATCCTGGTGGATCTGATCTGCAGATGAATGTCTGTTAAAGCGAACCTGAGGCGGGGTTCTCACAACAAAATCCAGATACAGAGGCTGGGTCTGCCTATAGAGCCCAGCCTCTGTTGCTAATCAGATCCCCCCGAAGTCCTCCCTGTGCTCAGCCAGACCCCATAAATTACAGCCGCACTATGCGGGCTGTGTTTACCTTTATAACGTCAGTCTCGGCGCTCCCCCCGCCTCCTGCAGAGCTCCGCCCCCTCCAATCAGCGGGGAGGGAAGGGACGTGGGCGGGACCGGAGCGATGCAGGAGGCGGGGGAGAGCGGAGACTGACGTTCTAAAGATAAACACAGCCGCTGCTGACACGCTGCGTGTCGGCAGCGCGGCTGTCATTTATGCGGTATTGCCGAGTGCAGGGGGGATTTTGGGGGGATCTGATTAGCAACAGAGGCTGGGCTCTGTATGTGAATTTCGTTGTGAGAACCCCGCCTCTGGTTCTCTTTAACCTCCCTGGCGGTAAGCCCGTGCTGAGCACGGGCTATGCCGCCGGGAGGCACCGCTCAGGCCCCGCTGGGCCGATTTGCATAATTTTAATTAGCACTTTGCTAGCTGCGTGCAGTGCCCGATCGCCGCCGCTACCCGCCGATCCGCCGCTATACGCGTCGCCGCAGCCGCCCCCCCCCCCTAGACCCCGTGCGCTGCCTGGCCAATCAGTGCCAGGCAGCGCCGTGGGGTGGATCGGAGTCCCCTTTGACGTCACGACGTCGATGACGTCATCCCGCCCCGTCGCCATGGCGACGGGGGAAGCCCTCCAGGAGATACCGTTCTTTGAACGGGATCTCCTGATCTCCGATCGCCGGCGGCGATCGGAGGGGCTGGGGGGATGCCGCTCAGCAGCGGCTATCATGTAGCGAGACCTCGTCTCGCTACATGAGAATTTTTTTTTTTTTTTTTAAAACGTATTTGCTGCCCCCTGGCAGATTTTGACAAACCGCCAGGAGGGTTAAACAAGGTGTGTATGAGGATCTGCAGATATCATAGACTATGAATTCATTTTGCAGAAATGGATCTTTTGCAGATACTGATCTGTTGCATGTGTACAGCATCTGTGTGTGCAGCATCTTGCAAAGATTTCTATCTGATGGGGAGTTCAGCTCCATAGAATAGACTGTGTAGAGTATGGCTCTCATACTACATGGAAGGGGGTAAAATTAAGCTGAGTACACACGTACGATAACGATCGTTCAAAAACGAACGATAACGACAATCGGAACGATAATCGTGCGTTCAAAAAGTGTGAACGATCGTTTTTGTGAACGATAACGATCGTTATCGTTCAATCGGACCGATCCAACCCGGCGGATTTTTTCGAAAGATAATCGTTCAATCGTTGCAGTGTGTACAAAGATCGTCCGATAACGCATGTTCTTATTGCCTGTCATAACGTCACTTCCGTTTGCGCACGCATTTTTTTATCGTTCGTCGTTCAGTACTTTATACTTATATCGTTCACGTGTGTACACAATCGTTCATTACGAACGATCTTTTCAGTCTAATTTGAATATCGTGTAAACGTCACGAATCGTTCGTAACGAACGATCTTTATCGGACGTGTATACGAACCTTTAGTCTGATATCTTGCCTTTTCCACAGACTTATCTCAAGTGTGTATGTAGCATTACAATCAGCAAATCACATCTGATCTGAAAATCAGATTGAAGTGCGACAAGTGATAAAGGGCCCCTAAAATGTAACCTTGGTCTATTTTTTTTCTTTCTTCTTCATTAGCAGTAGCAGATTGCAAAACCCAATAATGTTGTATTAGGGCGTTTACCAATTTTTTTTTATTTTTTTTTTGCTGGGGTGGAAGAGGGGGTTATTTACACCTATTTTCTTTGGAGTGTATTGTACTGTTAGTGTGAATTAGCACCATGATAATAAAAAAAAAAAAAATAACTTTTAAGCAATCCATGTGCAATATGAAGTCAATGATTTTAGTGCTCTCCATAGATTACTTGTAAGCAGGCGCCACCTAGTGTTACTTTACAGGAACTGGCTGGCCAGATGTCTGAGTGGAGGGGAAGTCAGAGCTATAGCCAGGTGCTGGGGCATGGAGGGGGTCAAACACCCTCTACACTAGCAGGGAGCCGTGACTTCAGCTGACAACAAGATTATTTGCTGCTCTGATTGGTGCGATTTTAGTAGGAGGGCTTTTCGGTCTCTTTTAGTCCCCTATATTTTTCTAGTGGTTTGGGTTTGCTTGGTTAGGGCTGGTGCACACCAAAACCCGCTAGCAGATCCGCAAAATGCTAGCAGATTTTTAAACGCTTTTTTTTATTTTTATGAGGCGTTTTGCTAGCGTTTTGCGGATTGCTGCTGCGGTTTTCAGTATAGTAGATTTCATATATTGTTACAGTAAAGCTGTTACTGAACAGCTTCTGTAACAAAAACGCCTGCAAAACCGCTCTGAAGTGCCGTTTTTCAGAGCGGTTTGCGTTTTTCCTATACTTAACATTGAGGCAGAAACGCACCCGCAATCCAAAAAATGCCTCACCCAGGCATTTTTCGTTTCTGCAAAACGCCTGCCGCTCTGGTGTGCACCACCCCATTGAGATACATTGACCAAGCAGATCCGCAGCCGCAAGCGGATCTGAAAACGCCCAAAAAGCCGCTCGGTGTGCACCAGCCCTTACTCTGTTCCTGCTCAGAATGCCCAAGCCGCTTAAAATGTACCTGTAGGGAGAAAAGTGCCTCATTTCAAGACTTACGGCAGAGAAAAGTCTCTGGATAATCCAGAAGCTTCCTCATCTTACTTAACCTCACTATTCCAGCGCCGGGACACCCTCAACTTCACCAACAAGGGCTTTTTGATGGAGCATGGCTGCACTGCAGAGCCCCGATAGTTACATAGTTACATAGTTATTTTGGTTGAAAAAAAGACATACGTCCATGGAGTTCAACCAGTACAAAGTACACCACCAGCCTGCTCCCTGAAATATTCCTGTTGATCCAGAGGAAGGCGAAAAAACCCTTACAAGGCATGGTCCAATTAGCCCCAAGAGGGAAAAATTCCTTCCCGACTCCAGATGGCAATCAGATAAAATCCCTGGATCAACATCATTAGGCATTACCTAGTAATTGTAGCCATGGATGTCTTTCAACGCAAGGAAAGCATCTAAGCCCCCTTTAAATGCAGGTATAGAGTTCGCAATAACGACTTCCTGTGGCAATGCATTCCACATCTTAATCACTCTTACTGTAAAGAACCCTTTCCTAAATAAATGGCTAAAACGTTTTTCCTCCATGCGCAGATCATGTTCTCTAGTCCTTTGAGAAGGCCTAGGGACAAAAAGCTCATCCGCCAAGCTATTATATTGCCCTCTGATGTATTTATACATGTTAATTAGATCTCCTCTAAGGCGTCTTTTCTCTAGACTAAATAAACCTAGTTTATCTAACCTTTCTTGGTAAGCGAGACCTTCCATCCCACGTATCAATTTTGTTGCTTGTCTCTGCACCTGCTCTAAGGCTGCTTGCACACCAAGACGTTACAGGCGCACGTTAGTGCGCCTGTAACGCTCCCCCAACGCACAGCAATGTAACACAAGTGGGCTGTTCACACAGCCCATGTTGCGTTACATGTAACGCTGCACGTTCTGTGCAAAGTGCAGCATGCTACGGCGTTGGAGCGGCTATAGCCGCGTTAGACTGTTTGCACATGCGCAGTGGGGGGCGGAGGAGGCGGGGAGAGCCAGCTACAGTAGCCGCGCACATGGCTACTTAATATTCACTGCACTGGCGGGCGCTGATTGGCCGGCGGGACCACGTGATGCGGAGTCTCGCTCCGCATCACGTGGTCCCGCTGGCCAATCAGCTCCACTCTGGGAGACATTATAGGACTCGAGCCGCCTAACGCGGCTCACTCTACCGTCGGCTCTTGCAGCACCATACGTTGTGTTAGGTGCACGTTATGCGACCTTAACGTGCCACCTAATGCAACGTCTTGGTGTGCAAGAAGCCTAAAACTGCAATATCTTTTTTGTAATGTGGTGCCCAGAACTGAATTCCATATTCCAGATGTGGCCTTACTAGAGAGTTAAACAGGGGCAATATTATGCTAGCATCTCGAGTTTTCATTTCCCTTTTAAAGCATCCCAAAATTTTGTTAGCTTTAGCTGCAGCGGCTTGGCATTGAGTACGATTATTTAACTTGTTGTCGATGAGTACTCCTAAGTCCTTCTCCAAGTTTGATGTCCCCAACTGTATCCCATTTATTTTGTATGGTGCTAGACCATTGGTACGACCAAAATGCATGACTTTACATTTTTCAACATTAATTTTCATCTGCCATGTATGTGCCTATATAGCCATCCTATCCAGATCCTGTTGCAATATGACACTATCTTCCTGAGAGTTGATGATTCTGCACAATTTTGTATCATCTGCAAAAATAGCAACATTGCTCACTACTGCATCTGCTAGGTCATTAATAAATAAATTGAAGAGCACTGGACCCAGTACAGACCCCTGTGGGACCCCACTGCTAACAGTCTCCCATTTTGAGTACGATCCATTGACCACAACTTGCACCAGACTTTTGTGGGAAACAGTTAAAAACAATAATGGTGCACAAGCCAGCCTGGGGCCCCAGGAACTCTCACTGCCCGGGGCCCCAGAACCAGCATGCAACACCATATGTGAGCGCAGCCAAGCCCTGGATCTGCCACACCCAGGAGCTTGTCCCCAACTGCTCTGAAACTTACCAAACACACAGGAGAAACTCACTTCCCAAACAGTTCTCTGCTGCTTATATAGAGCCTGCAGGCTGCTTGTAAGCCAATCAAGAAGTGCACATACACATGACACCTAGTCTGCAGTGATTGATTCAAACAGAAGCTGAGCTACTCAGCTAGTCATAGGAGAGGGTTTCAGTTGCATATAGACAATGGCTATATGGCCAGCAGGGGGCACCAGCGTGCAGGATATACCCTCTCATCTGCCCCCCTCCTAACTAAACTGCATGGGAATCTATATTAAAATTTAAAAACAATAATGGTGCACAAGCCAGCCTGGGGCCCCAGGAACTCTCACTGCCCGGGGCCCCAGAACCAGCATGCAACACCATATGTGAGCGCAGCCAAGCCCTGGATCTGCCACACCCAGGAGCTTGTCCCCAACTGCTCTGAAACTTACCAAACACACAGGAGAAACTCACTTCCCAAACAGTTCTCTGCTGCTTATATAGAGCCTGCAGGCTGCTTGTAAGCCAATCAAGAAGTGCACATACACATGACACCTAGTCTGCAGTGATTGATTCAAACAGAAGCTGAGCTACTCAGCTAGTCATAGGAGAGGGTTTCAGTTGCATATAGACAATGGCTATATGGCCAGCAGGGGGCACCAGCGTGCAGGATATACCCTCTCATCTGCCCCCCTCCTAACTAAACTGCATGGGAATCTATATTAAAATTTAAAAACAATAATGGTGCACAAGCCACATATGGTGCGCTCACATATGGTGTTGCATGCTGGTTCTGGGGCCCCGGGCAGTGAGAGTTCCTGGGGCCCCAGGCTGGCTTGTGCACCATTATTGTTTTTAAATTTTAATATAGATTCCCATGCAGTTTAGTTAGGAGGGGGGCAGATGAGAGGGTATATCCTGCACGCTGGTGCCCCCTGCTGGCCATATAGCCATTGTCTATATGCAACTGAAACCCTCTCCTATGACTAGCTGAGTAGCTCAGCTTCTGTTTGAATCAATCACTGCAGACTAGGTGTCATGTGTATGTGCACTTCTTGATTGGCTTACAAGCAGCCTGCAGGCTCTATATAAGCAGCAGAGAACTGTTTGGGAAGTGAGTTTCTCCTGTGTGTTTGGTAAGTTTCAGAGCAGTTGGGGACAAGCTCCTGGGTGTGGCAGATCCAGGGCTTGGCTGCGCTCACATATGGTGTTGCATGCTGGTTCTGGGGCCCCGGGCAGTGAGAGTTCCTGGGGCCCCAGGCTGGCTTGTGCACCATTATTGTTTTTAAATTTTAATATAGATTCCCATGCAGTTTAGTTAGGAGGGGGGCAGATGAGAGGGTATATCCTGCACGCTGGTGCCCCCTGCTGGCCATATAGCCATTGTCTATATGCAACTGAAACCCTCTCCTATGACTAGCTGAGTAGCTCAGCTTCTGTTTGAATCAATCACTGCAGACTAGGTGTCATGTGTATGTGCACTTCTTGATTGGCTTACAAGCAGCCTGCAGGCTCTATATAAGCAGCAGAGAACTGTTTGGGAAGTGAGTTTCTCCTGTGTGTTTGGTAAGTTTTGTGGGAAACAGTGTCGAAGGCCTTTGCAAAGTCCAA
Source organism: Hyperolius riggenbachi (assembly GCF_040937935.1). Taxonomy (NCBI): domain Eukaryota; kingdom Metazoa; phylum Chordata; class Amphibia; order Anura; family Hyperoliidae; genus Hyperolius; species Hyperolius riggenbachi. The sequence goes on from NC_090657.1 coordinate 197,471,286, forward strand.
GTATATCACATCTACAGCATTCCCAATATCCATATTAGCATTCACTACCTCATAAAAGCTGAGCATGTTAGTCAAACAGGACCTGTCTTTAGTAAACCCATGTTGATGCTGAGAAATAAGATTATTTTCTACTATGAAGTCATGTATAGTACTGGCTTTTGCCTCAGAGCCAGGAGCGGCAGGGCAGTTTCTAGACTAATTTTCACCCAGGACGAGGGTGTGTACCCCCCCCCCCCCAGACCCAGGTATAGGTGCCTGCAGTATAGGTTAGCTATGTATGTGCCTCCAGTATAGGGTAGCCCGTATAGTTGCCACCAGTATGGGCTAAATAGGTAGGTGCCCCCAATACAGGGGAAAACCAAGGGTTTTCAAGGGGGGGGGGGGGTGTTCCTGAAAGGTCTCCCTCAGCCACACACAATACAGTATAATAATATGGTAGGACATCATGCTGGCTACACATAATGCAATTTCCCGTCTGACTGACAGGATCTGACAATTATTTCCGACTTGTCCAATCTCCTACGGATCGATCAGGAGCAGTTTGGATACAGATAATGAGGACAGCCGACATTGGTGATGAAGGGGAAAGAGAAGCATTCACACAGCAGGGCACAGGGCTGTGCTCATCATACATGACTTTATTAAAGTGAACCCGTCAGAAAAAAAAAAGAGTTTTACTCACCTGGGGCTTCTACCAGTCCCCTGCAGCAGTCCTGTGCCCTCGCAGCCACTCACTAATCCTCTGGTCCCCTGCTGCCAGCTAGTTTCATTTTTACCGACAGGCCCAACAGGACTGGCCACGCGTAGCTTTTTCCGCATTCCCGACTGCAATTAGCGCTATTGCGGGCCGCAACGCGTACAGCCCCCTTGAAGTTTTCCACATTTTGTCACATTACTGCCACAAACATGAATCAATTTTATTGGAATTCCACGTGAAAGACCAATACAAAGTGGTGTACACGTGAGAAGTGGAACGAAAATAATACATTATTCCAAACATTTTTTACAAATCAATAACTGCAAAGTTGGGTGTGCGTAATTATTCAGCCCCTTTGGTCTGAGTGCAGTCAGTTGCCCATAGACATTGCCTGATGAGTGCTAATGACTAAATAGAGTGCACCTGTGTGTAATCTAATGTCAGTACAAATACAGCTGCTCTGTGACGGCCTCAGAGGTTGTCTAAGAGAATATTGGGAGCAACAACACCATGAAGTCCAAAGAACACACCAGACAGGTCAGGGATAAAGTTATTGAGAAATTGAAAGCAGGCTTAGGCTACAAAAAGATTTCCAAACCCTTGAAAACCCTACGGAGCACTGGGGCAACCTACCTATCTAACGTATACTGGGGGAACCTACCTATCTAACTTATACTGGAGGCACCTACCTACCTACAGCCAAGCAAAGTCCCAGGGCTCCAACCCAGCAAAGCACAGCCCACAGCAAACCAAACCCCCCGGTCTAGCAAAGCCTCCTGGTCCCATTACAGCAAAGCATACAGTCAAGCAAAGCCTCCCAAAATGCCTCCTTAGCCTTTGCTACAGTATAGGTTAGGGATAGGGAATAGGATTACTGTGCTATTGTGTAGTTAGTACTGCAGTGCTAGTTAGTGGTTAGAGTAGTACTGTGTTAGCTTACTACTAGGGTTGCCGGGTCGGCTGATGGAGAAAACCGGACAGGGGGTGGAGTTAGGGGCGGGGTCAGAAGCGCACTTTTATGTAGAGTGGGGCTAAGCAATGGGCTTTTTAAAAAATGTTTTTTACAGTATTTATATCGCACTGACATCTTCTGCAGCACATTACAGAGTACATAGCCATGTCACTAACTGTCCTCACCAGTACATGCACATAAGAGACCACTTTTCACCAGTAAATGCACATAATAAGAGACCGCTTTTCACCAGTAAATGCACAAGCATTACACGTAGCAACGTCGGGAAGCGCGGGCTCGGGGGCGGTACTTAAGCTGGCGTAACTTACGCCGCGTAAGCTGGCTGGCTGTGCCTTTGACTGACAGCCAGGCAGCGAATCAGCGGTCGCGCAGCGCTGGCGGACGGGTGGCGGGCCTGTTACCCAAAACGGGCTACACTGACTTCATAATCAAACTGTATTTCAATTGCTGTAATCGTGTTGAGAGACAGCAGTAACATAAGGTTTGACAAGCATGATGTGTGACAGCGTGCTGCTTCTATACAACACCCCCCGAGCTTTGTGTCCCCATCTCTCACTATCTTCCTACCTGTTAGTGCTGGCCCCTGTAGCAGATCCGAAGTTGAACGCCATACTGCTGGTGACGAGTCCTGCACAGTTTTTCCGAATTACAAACTGCAGGAAAACCCCGCTCCCACCATCAGGAGACAGCCTCACTACGGACACTGCGCATGCGCACACAAGTTAGCGCGGCATGTCGTACATCACCATGTCGCAACTTCGGAGCCGTACAGGCCGCCATGTTGGAGGCGGATCTCAGTATTGTGATGTGATGACAAACAGGGGCGGTGCCATATCCACAGTAGTGCTTCCCGAATCCCTATTGCTAATCGGGCAGAATGATCTCTGTGACTCCGAAACGGCTGATGAACGGATGTTTCGGAGTTACTGGCGGCAAGTGGCAAAAGGCATAAAACCGGACATCTTAATTGTCTGGTTTAACATGCCTTTTTGGACAGGACACAGCGGCCAAAAACCGGACTGTCCGGTCTAAAACCGGACACCTGGCAACCCTAGGAGACAGCCTCACTACAGACACTGCGCATGCGCACACAAGTTAGCGCGGCATGTCGTACATCACCATGTCGCAACTTCGGAGCCGTACAGGCCGCCATGTTGGAGGCGGATCTCAGTATTGTGATGTGATGACAAACAGGGGCGGTGCCATATCCACAGTAGTGCTTCCCGAATCCCTATTGCTAATCGGGCAGAATGATCTCTGTGACTCCGAAACGGCTGATGAACGGATGTTTCGGAGTTACTGGCGGCAAGTGGCAAAAGGCATAAAACCGGACATCTTAATTGTCCGGTTTAACATGCCTTTTTGGACAGGACACAGCGGCCAAAAACCGGACTGTCCGGTCTAAAACCGGACACCTGGCAACCCTACTTACTACAGATTACTGCAGTGCTGCTGTGCTGAGCAGCAGTGTCAGTGTGACAGATAGACAGTTAGTGTGCACTGTCTTCTACTCTGCTGTCTGTCACTCCATGCTAATTTTCTTGAAAGTCCAACCCCGATTTTAATAAAGTACAAGTACCCCACATCATCTGGTGACATCATCATCATCACATATAAGTTGTACTATGTCTGTTGGCACTGGCAGCCGGGGGAGGGGCAGCAAGGCCAAGAGGAGAGGGAGCAACATTGCTGCCACCGTCAGCGGTTCTGCCGCTAGCCACTGGCCGTCCAGCTGTAAGGGGTAGTCGCACTGCGGAGGCGCAGCAGCGTGTAGCGGCCATTTTCCAGCTGATGGTGGATGAGCAGGCTACCACCAGCTCTACAACAGAGACCTCCACCACCACCAGCACTCCTGTTCGCAGGAGCAGCAGCAGCCGCCCAGCAGTTCCTGGGGACTTGGTAATCACGTTGACCCCAGCAGGCAGCCTACCCTCAGTGAGCACGCTTTTCACTCCAGGCACCACAATCACAATCACCAGCAGAGAGTTTGAGGAGGATATTCTGGGCGCATTGGGCTATGTGAAGGAGTCACAGATGCAGACGGTGGTTGTTGGGGGAGGGGTCCTTGCATGTGGCAGCAGAAGAGGAGTTTGGGGGGGTCATCATCCCAGCAGCAGTTGTTTGAGGAGGGGGAGTATGATGTTGATGATGAGATGAAGGCTCATAACTACCATCCACAGGAGGGGGATGTCAGCTCTGAGGAGGAGGAGGATGCGTTGGTGGGTTTGGCATGGAGGATCAGCATTGTAGACAGTGGCAGGAGCAGTAGCGGGCATGGAATGCGGGACCCACAGCCTGCTGCTTCATCTTCTGCCACTACCACCAGCTGCACCACTCAATCCCCAACCGCCACAGGGAGAAAAGCAGCAGCATCCCATTCAGGCCGCAGGGGAATCTTCACGTCCCCAATCTGGCGTTTTTTCACTCTGCCCTTACTGGACAGCAAGTTTGCCATATGCAATGTGTGCAAACTAAAGCTGAGCAGAGGTTGTGACCCCTCCAAGTATGGCACCTCCAGCTTCATCACCCATCTGTCCAAAAAAACATTTTGTTGAGCATGAGGAGTTCAAGAGGCTGAAGCAAGCTGGCGTGGGCAGTGGTCAGACTCAGAGCACCAGAACCGCCTCTGCCACTCCTGCTGACACTGAGGCCTGTTCAGGCAGCCAGTCCTCAGTGGCCTCCTCTGCTCCCTCCTTCGCTTCCCGTGCAAGGAAAAAACACTGACAGACCCTGTTGGGCGAGTCTTTCCCTGTTGTTGGCAAGAGGGGGACATGAAGTAGCTGGGAATCACTATGCCTGCCTTACCACCCTTTACCACCACAACCTTCTGGCTCCTCCTGATTGTTAACTATTACTAAGCCTGGTTCACAATTTTTTTTTACAGCCGTGGTACCAACGCTGCGTGTCATGGTACAATTTTCGGCATGCTCCTGCCACACGTTACACCTGCTGCTGCTGCTGCATTGCCCTGCTCCTGTTGCCTGTGCTGCTCCCACCGCCACGGTGCCACAGACCACTGCTGCGGCTACCACCTATATTTAACCCAAAACACAATTGCTGTGTATTTTTTTTTAGGTGTCTGGGCTGAAAACTGATGTCCCAGTTGTGCGTTGGACTTTGGACACAATGTGGGCTGCACGACCGCTGTCTAGAACCCCCTGATGTTAATTTACAGCCATTTTTTTTTTTATTTCCTAACTCCCCACATAAACAATTACTGTTTTTCTTTAAAAAAAAAACACATGATGCTTCATGCATCATTTACTATAAAAGATGTTTTGGAAGCAATTTGAAGGCCACTTTCGGTTTTCAATCCGGATACCCAGATTTACCCGGATAATGGGTTCGGATATCCGGATCTATTCGGATTTCCAAATGGTTCGAATTCGGATATCTGATCGTATCCAGATTTCTAGCTATCCGGATGAATTCAGATTTCAAAAAGAGATATCCAAGCATCCCTGGATGCAATTCAACTGCCAGCTATTGCTTGCGACCGAATTACAGTGTTTTAAAAGTAATTTGAGCTCAGTCTTTTGACAGCGCACAAATTACTCACGGAGCGCAGCTATAGCTGTAATTCCTATTACGGCCTATTATGGCGCCGGCTGCACCCAAATCTCCTGTGCGGTTTTAACAGCGCTCGGGACAACGTGGGAAAATGGCTCACCATGCGTCTCATACTGGTTCTTCCTGATAGCTGGTTAAATAATGGAAGGACCCTGAAACAAATAAGGGCATTTCTGATATGTGCCCAAGGGTGGAGAGAAAGAGAGAACCACCCTGATAGGCTAAATAGCCAAATGGGGGAGAGCCATGATAGGCTTATTCTCCTCCAAGAAACAATGTCCTAGTCTGGGCTTACCTTCTGCGGCGATTCATATTCGCAACATCTACAATCCTACAGATGGCATCATATGAAGCCACCAGGGAGGAACCCCAGTGCTAAAGTCCATTTGCACACGCCCATCCACAAACAAGAAAGCCAAACATACCTCCCCCCACAGATCACTCAAGATCCGCCCCAAGCAAACAATCCACGCCCACTGGTGCCTCCCTCATACATAATCACCATATTATAACAGGGCAAATAATTCATATTAAAAGGGAAACTATCCAAAATCCTAATATAAATTATTCTTAAAGGGGCACTCAATGTGATCATTACATTAAACCGCACTATTAATGTAGTTTGATAAAACATAAAGGTACAGACTAACCAGCAAGCTCATGGTGAACCAGAACTTATTGGAATGTGTAAGGGGCTACGATGGTCCTAAAAGCCCCCTTACTAAAATGCTATGGAAAACAAAAATGTGCTTTCTTAAAACAGAAAGTATTTGCGATAATTCAGGATGGAGTGAGCTCTGAGATGTCTCCCACAATGCATCACTGCTGAAATATGCAAATCGACTATTGTTGTCCTTAGAAGCTAAACACAACTCCAGTTCCCCTGGAGGCGTGTTTAGCTTCTAAGGACGACAATGGTTAATTTGCATATTTCAGCAGTGATGCACAGAGACATCTCAGAGCTACCTCCATCCTGAATTATGGCAAATACTTTGTTTTAAGAAAGCACATTTTTGATAAAAAACAAAAACCAATAATATTTTATTTACTAGGATTACGGGGTTTTGTTTTTTTTATAGGGGACACATCCATCGAATAATGACGAAAAAAAAAAAATTATTAAATTGGTGACATGCAAGAAACACTAAAAGAATATAAAATGAAGTAAAGTGTTCCAAAAGTGGACCTAAAATATTACACAAGGAATCTAGTGACTGCACCAGATGATGCTCAGTCAATGAATGACAGAAACGTGCACCATTTAACATTATATAGCAAAGTCCCCGGTATTCAGGAACGGTAGGGATTGCCTGATGTCGGATATATGTGCTTGCCGGTTGCTTGAGCAAACAGCCAAAATAGTACCTCCCCTGTGAAATACTTAGAGGCTTCAGCGATATCTGTCAGTCTCCCTCTATCTCCCTACGGGCTCGGAGTGGCTTCCCCAGTGCACAGAAGCCAAAGTGTCAGCTGACCCATATCGGGTCATGTGACACTCCAGCTTCCATACACAGAGAAGCCACTAGGAGCCTGCATGAAGAGAGTGAGAAGGACATCGCTGGAGCCTCGGTAAGTATTTTCCTGCCTCCCAGAACCCACAGAGAGCCCCACAGAAGAGGTCCACGTTATCCCTCAGTCATGCCAGTTAGTTGAGACTTCCAGTTGCCTGAATTCCAGATAACAGGGACTTTTCTGTAAAATGATCAAGTGACAAATATACCGGTACCAGAACAACGTGTGAGATTGCGTTCGAAGGGTCATCAGCGTGCCCAGCCATCCGCTACATACCCACACTAATCCATCGCAGAGTATGAATAAAATGTATATCCTTGAGAAAGATAAAAAACAGTAGTTATCAAATGTAATCTGGCTCACACAATATACTAAGCAATCACATTATACATATTCCTGAACATAAGTATAGTTTGAAGTTACTGTAGGTCAATCCCAAGTTTTTACTTGGCTCAAATCCGCATATGTATTAGCTCATATCATAGAAAAGGAGACAATGATAAAATCTCATTAAAACCTGTATATTCATTAGCTCTTAGATTATAAATCCACTTCATCTACATCTGGAGGAGGAGTTTATCTAGATCTCCACCCCTTCCATGCAAACCTAGTTTTTCAAGTACCATACATTTAACATTTTTCAAACAACCTTTATGTTTTTCCTTCCATTGTATTGCCACAGTAGTATTTCTGTGGGCTGTTCGAATAGGATATAGTTGTCACGGTTTTCTGCACCAATTGTTAGTAAATGGGACAATCCAAATTGTATGTTTAGGTATGGCAGATGGCCAAGCCTTGGGGTCTCTGCCTTTCATAGCTGCTGGCAGAGATTCTTTTCATGAGATGCATTTGCTCTCTGATAAGGCATGCTTGTTTTAATTACTGGTTCAAAGGAAGCCTTAAGGTGCGTACACACGTCTGATTTTCCCAAACGACCGGTCGTTTAGACGTCAAATTGGGCGTGTGTACAAACGATCGTTCGGCTGATAAGACTGATTTTGACCGATCCGCCAAGCGGATCTGTCAAAACCATTATTATTAGATGAACGACCATTTGTACTCAAACCCGATTTGACATCCGAACGACCAGTAGTTTGGGAAAATCAGACGTGTGTATGTACCTTTATTCCCCAGTTACCTTGTGAAAAACCATCTGAATAGGGACATGTGCCTAAATGACTTTAGAAGGCAGGAAGCCCACAGCAGGGGGCCTATTCAGGATCTGGTCTCTGGCAGACATGCCGGAACCGTTTATCCAACATTGAGAATACAGGGCACCGCACGTATGGCAAAATAGGGCATGTGCCTCCCCCTGGCCGTCAGGTGCCCAGCCTCCCACTCCCTGGCGCCTGCTGTGTACTGTCATCTGCGCTGCCTATCAAAGATGATAGAGGCACCAGCCGCTGTGTTAAATTCAATTTAGGGACAGTCAGTAAAGAAGAGACCAAAATTGTGCTTTCCGTAACTCCAGTTATTTTCCTGCATGTGCCGATAAAAAGTAGAAAAATAGTTACCTTCCCTCAGAGCGCAGCCTCCTTCTTAGCCTCTTCACAAGACTAGTCTCCTGGTTACTCTGCCCCTTCCCAGCCACATCAGCCCAATCAGGGGAGGTGCCCACTTGTTTGAACTCAAGCGCGCTTTGCTTTGATGGAGACAGCTTTTGGAGTCAGGAGGATGCGAAAGAATTCTGCACGCTCCTGCTGCCCTGGGGTGCCTCTAGGCATAGGCAGTACAGGCCATTGCCTGGAGTGCCATTGGTCCTGAGGGGCGCCATGTTGTTGGATTAAGCCCCACCTCCAAATTAAACCCAACCGGACTAAGCCCCATCCCCGTGGGTGTTCTATTACTTGCTTCTATTGCATCTACTTAGCGCAAGTTGCAGGCAGCTGCCACCTCTATGCCTTGTGCATCCTTCTTTCCCCCTTTGTGCCTCCTGTGGTGATATATTGGGGTGCTGATGATGTTAGGAATAAAGGAACATATTCTTTCATTTTTCTGCCTGTGTTCCGTGTAGGTCTGCCAGAAGGGAGCTGTTACCTTGAGTTGCTTGGGGCAAGGAAATGGGTGATTGTCTTGACCATATGAGGTGCTTTGAGTTTCTGTATGCAGTTCCTCTGAGAGTGCTAATGGGATTATCTGCCTGGCTTTTTGAACCCAGGAGACAGCCCATTGTCTCAATTCACAAAGCAAGAGGACCAGAGTCTGGAGACTAACACAGGAATGTTGGAAATGTACATGACAGGCTACTGGAAATTAAATTATTAGTGGAGGTGCAAACGATACCCTGTAAATTACATCTATTGGAAGGGGGTTGGAATCTCTGCAGACTTTAAAAACGGAGACAGGAAAAAGCCTTAATCAAGTTTTCACCTGGAGTTGAAAGCCTCACTTCACAATCTTTGATGTATAGACTTTTACCTGGAAATGGAATATGTCTGAGATTTAATTAAAACCTAGTTCCTCCCCTCCCCAAGGAAGTTGCAGCCTCCAGGCGTAGCTCAGAGTATAAAAAGCAGAGGCAGATACCTAGTAAGAATCTTCTCTTGGAGATAGCGCATAGCTAGAGATGATCTCGACTTCTGGTCGAACAAGCGGCATGCTCCTGCCGACAACGTTGAGACCTTCAAGCTGGTAACGTTCTTTTTTCCCCCGTTTATTTTTACGCAAATATCCGTGTGTGTATTTTTGTAACTTTGATCTTTGTAACCTCTTATTTTTGTAACTTTTATCTTTGTAACTTTTTTACTTTGTTTTTGTACATCTTTTGTATATATTAAGTTCTGCATTGTTCCACGTTTTTTATGGAATATTAAATCGTTATTTAATAAGCTTGACTTCTGCTGTACTAAACTAACACTCATAGCCTAGAAGAGACTGAAGTGTAACCGTGTATAAGTTCATGCCTAATTGTACGCTTGAGCAACACTACCGTATGAAATTGTAATTGCATTGTGTGTATGAGGCACTTCTGCGCTCGACAGCCGAGTGGGAAGTCTAACAGTATCGTTCGGAACGACTGTTAGTGGTTTTGCTTCATTACAGAGTTGAGGCCAATCGGTGGCGGCCTGGTGATGCGCTGATCCCACTTTTTTTTACGCAATTTTCAATTTTACTTGGTAGCGCGCCCAGGCTATGCATATGCATAGGTATAATTTAGTTAGTGTTAGGTCCCCTCCCATGGAGGAAAGACTTCTACGACAGTGGGAGGGACGAGTACCTAACAAGTTGCATGCAAGCTGTTAGAGGAAACCAACATCCTCCAAGCGGTAGACAGGTCATGTGTGTGCTCAGTGTGTATTTTATCCCATCAGTGGGGCTTGCACACTTTTGCAGGTAAGCATTCATCTGTTTTTAAGTAGCGCTGCTCAGCTCTTTACTATGTTTCAATTTATTTCCGGCCAGCTGCTCCCACTTAACAGTTTTGCTTTTGGTGTATATGCAGAGCTTCTGTTTGGTTCAAGGTGCGTTTGCAGTCTCTGGGGGGGCTCAGCGCATCTCTGAGTTGAGGCCAATCGGTGGCGGCCTGGTGATGCGCTGATCCCACTTTTTTTTACGCAATTTTCAATTTTACTTGGTAGCGCGCCCAGGCTATGCATATGCATAGGTATAATTTAGTTAGTGTTAGGTCCCCTCCCATGGAGGAAAGACTTCTACGACAGTGGGAGGGACGAGTACCTAACAAGTTGCATGCAAGCTGTTAGAGGAAACCAACATCCTCCAAGCGGTAGACAGGTCATGTGTGTGCTCAGTGTGTATTTTATCCCATCAGTGGGGCTTGCACACTTTTGCAGGTAAGCATTCATCTGTTTTTAAGTAGCGCTGCTCAGCTCTTTACTATGTTTCAATTTATTTCCGGCCAGCTGCTCCCACTTAACAGTTTTGCTTTTGGTGTATATGCAGAGCTTCTGTTTGGTTCAAGGTGCGTTTGCAGTCTCTGGGGGGGCTCAGCGCATCTCTGAGTTGAGGCCAATCGGTGGCGGCCTGGTGATGCGCTGATCCCACTTTTTTTTACGCAATTTTCAATTTTACTTGGTAGCGCGCCCAGGCTATGCATATGCATAGGTATAATTTAGTTAGTGTTAGGTCCCCTCCCATGGAGGAAAGACTTCTACGACAGTGGGAGGGACGAGTACCTAACAAGTTGCATGCAAGCTGTTAGAGGAAACCAACATCCTCCAAGCGGTAGACAGGTCATGTGTGTGCTCAGTGTGTATTTTATCCCATCAGTGGGGCTTGCACACTTTTGCAGGTAAGCATTCATCTGTTTTTAAGTAGCGCTGCTCAGCTCTTTACTATGTTTCAATTTATTTCCGGCCAGCTGCTCCCACTTAACAGTTTTGCTTTTGGTGTATATGCAGAGCTTCTGTTTGGTTCAAGGTGCGTTTGCAGTCTCTGGGGGGGCTCAGCGCATCTCTGAGTTGAGGCCAATCGGTGGCGGCCTGGTGATGCGCTGATCCCACTTTTTTTTTACGTCATTACAGAGTAAGATTGCAACTGTGCGTGTGTGCGTGGCGTTCTCGTATTCGGCCTAAGCGCAAAGCTGACCCAAACACGAAAACGCGGAGTGCGTGTTGAGCACTCGACAGCTTAGTGAACGGGTCTAGCAACGGCTAGTGGTGGCAGTGGGAAGTGTTTGAGGGGTCCCAGCCTTGTTTTTAGCTTAAATAAGGCTGTTCCCCGCTTGATCAGGTTAAACCCGCAGTCGGGAACCGTATACGCAGGCGTGCCGCGGGCCGGTTCTTGACACCTCCTGTCTCTTTTGTGCTTCCTTCTGTCTCCTTGTGCATCCTTAAGTCCCTTGTGCCACCTCTGCCTCCTTCTGTGCCCCTGTGTGCCTCCTTCTGTCCCTGTGTGCCTCCTTCTGTCCCTGTGTGCCTCCTTCTGTCCCCTTTGCCTTTATTTGTCCCCTTCTGCTACCTCTGCCCCTCTGTTCCTCCTCCTGTCCCACTCTGCCTCCTTCTGTCCTCCTGTGCCTCCTTCTGTCCCCCTTTGTGCCTCCTTCTGTTTCCATGTGCCTCTTCATTCCCCATGTGCCACCTCTGTTCCTATGTGCGGGGGAAATGTGTTGGGAAAGTGGTGTCTGAAGCCCTGCACTGGAGACTATTTTTGTTTCCAGTGCAGGGCTTCGGGTGCAATTTTCCCATAGCCCTGCTCTGCCTGTCAGGAGCTGGAGTTCTGCAGCCAGAGTTGCTGCACAAAGAACATAGGGGAGCTGCTGCGTGCCTGAGGGAGGCCTGGAGAAATGTTTTCTTATAGGTGCAGGCAGGTATCAGGGCTATTACGGGGAACTAATGCGAAGGGGGAGAGGAGCCCTTCCTATGTGTATTTTCTGGTGAAATGCTGTTGCATTATGATTATTTTGTGGTGAAACACTGCCGCATTATGATTATTTTCTAGTGAAACACTGCTGCATTATGATTATTTTCATGGGGGGGGGGGGGGAAATGAGGGCGGGGCCCACAGGTTTTCTTGCCTGGAGTAACAAAATGGCTAGAGGCGCCCCTGCTGCTGCCCACAGCTTTCTGGAGGAACAGAGCCATCTTCAGCACACGTGCAGCAAGCAGTGCACTGTCCCATCCTGTACAGCACAAGAGTGCACTACTGCTGCGAAGAAAGAGGCTCTGCCACAGACCTGTGCAACCCTGCAATGTCTCTGCAAACTGAGTACAAATTACATGGGACGCTGTCCCGCTGACAGGACTGTGTGCAGTGAACTCACTCTGCACAGAGATGGGGGGAGGTGGACCTCTGGGCTGGGTCCAGATATTGGCCTCAATTCACTAAGCTTTATCAAACACTTTATCAAATGTTGATAATTTACCTCATGGGTAAAATCTAATTTTGAAGTCACTAAGGTGTTATAGATTTATTAAATGTTTTATTGATAAAACATTTGATAAATATATAACACCTTAGTGAATTCAAAATTAGATTTTACCCATGAACTAAATTATCAAACGTTTGATTAAGTGTTTGATAAAGCTTAGTGAATTGAGGCCATAGAGAGCTTGCTAAGACGGTCTGTAGCAGCTGGTGGTCTAGTAATCTTCCCCTTTTGCCTGTTTCTTGTCTTCCTGGTCTTTCTCTTTCCCCAGGCTGTCTTTTGCCTCCCTGCTTTCTCTGTCTCTCTGCTGTCTGTCTCTCTCTCTGCCTTTCTGCTCTCTCTCTCTCTCTCTCTCTGCCTTTCTGCTGCCTGCCTCTCTCTCTCTGCCTTTCTGCTGCCTGCCTCTCTCTCTCTGCTTTTCTGCTCTCTGTCTGTCTCTTTCTGCTGTGTGTGTCTCTCTCTCTCTCCGCGCCTTTCTGCTGTCTGTCTCTCTGCTGTCTCTGTCTATCTGGTGTCTCTCTCTCTGCCTTTGTGCTGTGTGTGTGTCTCTCTCTCTGCCTTCCTGCCATGTCTCACTCTGCCTTCCTGCCATGTCTCTCTCTCTCTCTCTGCCTTTCTGCTGCCTCTCTCTGCGCCTTTATGCTGTTTGTCTCTCTGCTGTCTGTCTCTCTGGTGTCTCGCTCTCTCTGCCTTTCTGCTTTGTGTGTTTCTTTCTCTACCTTCCTGCTGTGTCTCTCTCTCTCTGCCTTTCTGTCTCTCTGGTGTCTCTCTCTCTACTTTTCTGCTGTCTCCTTCTCTCTCTCTCTCTGCCTTTCTGCTGTCTCTTTCTGCTGTCACTCTCTCTCTGCCTTTTATGCTGTCTCTCTCTGCCTTTTCTGCTGTCTCTCTCGCTCTCTCTGCCTTTTTTGCTGTCTCTTTCTCCTCTCTGCCTTTTCTGCTGTCTCTTTCTCGTCTCTGCCTTTTCTGCTGTCTTTTTCTCTCTCTGCCTTTCTGCTGTCTCTCGCTCTCTCTCTGCCTTTTCTGCTGTCTCTCTCTGCCTTTCTGTTGCCTCTCTATCTCTTCCTTCCTGCTGTCTCTCTCTCTACCGTGTTTCTCTCTCTGCCTTTCTGCTGTGTCTCTCTCTCTCTCTGCCTTTCTGCTGTCTCTTCCTGCTCTCTCTCTCTCTCCCTCTCTCTCTCGTGTCTCTGTCTTTCTGATGTCTCTGTCTCTCTCTCTCTCTCTCTGCCTTTCTGCCCTGTCTCTCTCTCTGTGCCTTTCTACACACACTCTCTCTCTGTGCCTTTCTACTCTCTCTCTCTGCTGTCTCTCTCGCTCTCTCTCTCTCTGCCTTTCTGCTGTGTCTCTCTCTCGCTGCCTTTCTGCTGTCTCTCTCTCTCTCTGCCCTTCTGCTGTGTGTGTCTCTTTCTCTCTCTGCTGTCTCTCTCTCTCTCTCCCTCTCTGCCCTTCTGCTGTGTGTGTGTCTTTTTCTCCCTCTCTCTGCTCTCTCTTTCTCTCTGTGCCTTTCTGCCCTCTATCTCGCTCGCTGCCTTTCTGCTGTCTCTCTCTTCCTCTCTCTCTCTCTCTCTGTCTCTCTGCTGTGTGTGTCTCTCTCTATGCCCTTCTGCTGTGTGTGTCTCTCTTTTTCTCTCTCTCCCTGCTGTCTCTCTCTCTGCTGTGCCTTTCTGCTGTCCTTCCCACCCACTGGCACTCTCCTCCCGCCCATTGTCACCCTTTCCCACCCACTGGCACCCTCCTGCAAAATCTGAGGTGTGGCTTAAGGCCACACAGGGGCATGTCCCTGTCACTACCTAAACTTGGGGGCACCTGTGTCGGAGGCACTCACAATCTAATCCCTACCATAGTCCTAGTTTAATGTCCCACTATTGCTAAGTTCATGTAAATTTGGCTCCACCTGTGAACACATATCGTGTTTCATGGCCACGCCCATTTTTCAGCACCACCTGGAAAATTTTCTGCGGATGCCCATGATTCAGGGAGTATTTGATTTTTGCTTGTTTAAGGAATATTATTTATATGAGAGGTATGAAAAATATATATAATTCTGCTGGCCCGGATCTGGTGAATATTTTAATATTAAAATGGTGCCACTGACATACCCAGCCTCCAAGGTATTCAGCTGCTTCGTGCCAGAACATGTGACACTAACCAAGTTTGATATAAGAATAGTCATATTCTGAGGGCTATGAATCTGTGGTTGCTATTTGTGTGCGGAAAGTGGGAGCTGGTATATGAAAATGTCATATTTTTGTGGACACAAACAAACCACCCAAAAGGTTAACTGCACCCTGTCCAGCCCCTGGGCTGATCCTGAGACCCCGCCCAAAAATGTGGGTCATTCAAAAGAACTCGACGGGGACTCCTCCCCAGTCCTCCATTTTAACATCGGGAAGGGAGCATGCTACTGGCGTGAGGACTAAGCCAGTGGCCATTTTGGATATAGTTTGATCTGAAACAAAAGGAACTTAACTTGTTTTTCCCAAAACGTGCGTATTCCATCGGAACCTTAATATTAGTTTATTTCTTGCACCTTTTATTTTTTACACTGGTTTACTTTTCTCTTTAATTCTTGATTTTAATGATTTTCTGTGTATATTTATATTGCATTTATTAATAAAAGACTCAAAAAATAATCACTTATTTCTCAGCTACACCTACTATTCAGCCACACAGAACGAGTCCTAGCTTTCTGAAGAGTCACTACTACTGTTCAATATAGCCAGATTAGTGTGTGTTCTAATTGTTTTTATTCGCAGGTTTTAGAATCGGTCAGAGTGGGCTTCTCTTTCCCCTTTAAAAAGAGATGGTGGCAGCCTAGTATTTCGCGTTTTATAGTTCGCAAGCCTCCTTCTAGTCTGTCTGCAGCCGAATTCCAGTGGTTTCCGCGCACCGTTTGCGTCCATGAGATTGGATGGTCTGTGTGCTGAAACCAATTAAAAGGCATTGGGTGGTCCAGCCACCAGGGGGCGTGTGACAACAGTATGTTCAAATATTCGTTGTTTGAAATCACTTTTGGTCTTGCCCTTGTGGTCTTGGTCCAGCCACAATAACAAAAAAGATAAGATACACCACATATGTGGTATCACGGTTTGCAAAAAATCAAAATCTAAAAATTGAGATCTGGAATATGATTTGGAGGAGGTCCTGTATGTATGTACCTGCAGCAACCACATTTTCCACAGTGTTACCCTCAGGAAGTCTCCACAGTCTTTGTTTCTCATAATAGCTGGAAGTGAGGCTTTCCCGTAAAGATCTGGATCTACGAATAGTAATTTCAGGTTTTTCTTGTACAAAAGGACTGAGATGAGCATACCCTTTTACAAGGTGCCAATGGCGTGTGAATTCACTGAAAACCATGAACAGATCCAAGATGTATTGAGTAATAAAACACCATCTCCTGACTCTCTGTGGTGGAATTCTTATTTTTGGTTTTAACAAGAAAGCCCAGCTGTTTAATTTGGCCCGTTTATATGCCCTCTTGAACATTTCTTGCTGTAACCTCTTTTTTATGGTACCCATACATGGTACAATAAAAAACGTTTGATTTTTCTCGTTTATTCAACTAAAATGATCGAATGAAAGTAGGAAAGAATCTTTTTTTTTCGATCAAGAAAAACAAACGATTATCCCATTTTTTTCTATAAAAAACTGATCGGACATGTTGGAAAAATGTTTATATTCGATCTAACGGAATAATAGAACGAAATTATGTAATCAAAAAAAGTGTACCATGTATGGGCACTTTAAGTCTGTTGTACAAGTCTCTAGCTTTTAATTCAAAATACATTTCATCTGAACATATCCGTCATACGTAAATATTGAGAAACCGGTGTGCTCCTCTTTAAGAATTCAGGGCGTGCACTTGCTGCATGAAAAATGGTGTTAGAATCAGTATCCTTGCAAAATAAACTACCGGTAGTAGAGATATTGCCATTTCTATCTTTTTTAATCTTAAATCGAAAAAATATCAATTTCTTCATCAGACACTGTATAGGTAAATTGCTAGGCCTGGAGCGCGTGTGCGTTTTCCTGTTGTCAGGGCAGGTGGTTAGGGAATTTTTACCACCATTTTCAATTGATGTGGATTTTCGTCTGCGGGAGGGCTATTTATAAAAAAACAAACTTGTTTTAAATCATGTAGCTAGCACTAGGCTAGCTACATGTGTCCCCTGATTGCCCCGGTGCTGTGTCCCACCCCCGATCGCTACCGGCTATATTTAACGCTACGGGATCCCGTCAGAGCCGCAACTTCTTCATTCAGCTTTGGTCGTCACTATGGCAAAGATCGGACATGACATCTGACATCGACGTCATGCGCAGTCCCAATCCTCGCCATAGCGACGCCTGGTGGTGATGCAAGAGGCTGCGCCAGCACGGGCTCCGGCGGGGGGTGCGTATAACGCCGCCGATCGGGGGATGGGGGGGAGCGGCGGCAATCAGACAACACATGTAGCTGGCCAAGTGCTAGCTACATGATGTACAAAAAGTTTTTTTTAAAAAACATGCTATTCCCCTCTGGCGGTAATGGACGAGCTGAGCTCGTCCATACCGCTCAGGAGGTTAAAAAGTGTACCTGAAGGAAAAAATAAATAAAAAGTGCCCAATTTGGGTACTTACCTCAGAATTACCCCTGAGGCTTCCCCACTCCCCTCGATGTTCCAGTACTGGGACCCCGAGTGCCCTTTCACACTGTGGTGGTGCGGTGTGGCAAATTGCTGCACTGCTACCGCAGCCTAATGAAAGTCTATTGGGGAGTTCACACTCCCCATGTTGCAGTACGCTGCGCCGGAAGTGCCCTAACGTGCTTCCATAGTTACGTTACCGTGCTGCGTCGTGCCGGAAGCCAGCAAGTCTATGGCGACTCATGTATTTTAAAAAATTATGGCAGCGGCAGTGTGTTATGGACCAGTACCCGAAGACAATACATCTCCTGGCACGCATCAGTGATCGGGGATGCTACATCTCCTGGAACGCACCGGCAGCCGAGGAGGGTGCATCTCCCAGCACGTACCAGCAGCCAGGGACGCTTCATCTCCCAGCATGCACCAGCAGCCGGGACACTACATTTCCAGGAATGCACCAGCAGCCGGGACACTACATTTCCAGGAATGCACCAGCAGCCGGGGACGCTACATCTCCAGGAATGCACCAGCAGCCAGGGACGCTACATCTCCAGGCATGCACCAGCAGCCGGGAGACGCTACATCTCCAGGAATGCACCAGCAGCCGGGACGCTACATCTCCAGGCATGCACCAGTAGGAGGGGACGCTACATCTCCAGGAATGCACCAGCAGCCAGGGGGACGCTACATCTCCAGGCATGCACCAGCAGCCGGGACGCTACATCTCCAGGCATGCACCAGCAGCCGGGACGCTACATCTCCAGGCATGCACCAGCAGCCGGGACGCTACATCTCCAGGCATGCACCAGCAGCCGGGACGCTACATCTCCAGGCATGCACCAGCAGCCGGGACGCTACATCACCAGGAATGCACCAGCAGCCGGGGACGCTACATCTCCAGGCATGCACCAGTAGGAGGGGACGCTACATCTCCAGGAATGCACCAGCAGCCGGGGGACGCTACATTTCCAGGCATGCACCAGCAGCCGGGGACACTACATCACCAGGAATGCACCAGCAGCCGGGGACGCTACATCTCCAGGCATGCACCAGCAGCCGGGGACGCTACATCTCCAGGCATGCACCAGTAGGAGGGGACGCTACATCTCCAGGCATGCACCAGCAGCCGGGACGCTACATCTCCAGGAATGCACCAGCAGCCGGGACGCTACATCTCCAGGCATGCACCAGTAGGAGGGGACGCTACATCTCCAGGAATGCACCAGCAGCCGGGGGACGCTACATTTCCAGGCATGCACTAGCAGCCGGGGACACTACATCACCAGGAATGCACCAGCAGCCGGGGACGCTACATCTCCAGGCATGCACCAGCAGCCGGGGACGCTACATCACCAGGAATGCACCAGCAGCCAGGGACGCTACATCTCCAGGCATGCACCAGCAGCCGGGGACGCTACATCTCCAGGCATGCACCAGCAGCCGGGGACGCTACATCTCCCTACATGCACCAGCAGCTGGGGACGCTACATCTCCCTACATGCACCAGCAGCCGGGGACACTACATCTCCCTACACGCACCAGCAGCCAGGGACGCTACATCTCCCTACATGGACCAGCAGCCGGGGACACTACATCTCCCTACATGCACCAGCAGCTGGGGGTGCTACATCTCCAGGCATGCGAGGGGGTGGTGGAGCATCGCATTGCAATGCTACGCTCAGGTATAAAACCAGCCTGAGGGTTTACCTATTGACATGGGCGTCCGCAGAAAATTTTCCAGGGGGGCGGGGGGCAAAAAGGGGGGGGGGGAGGAAGAAGTAACGCAGTGTGCCGAAAACTGGGGGTACGTTGTGTGGCACGAATGGGGACAAATGTGCGCCGAAAAATGGGGTTAAGTTGTGCGTACGCGTGCCGCGCCGAAAAATGGGTGTGGTCATGGACCAGAATGTGGGTGTGGTCGCGGGTGGAGACAAGTTTACATGAACTTAGCAATAGTGGGACATTAGATTAGGACAGGGGTGGCGAACCTTTTGGAGGTCGAGTGCCCAAACTGCAACCCAAAAGTCTCTTAGCAAAGTGCCAACAGCAATTTAAACTAAATACAAACGTTTTAACTCATACATGAACATTATGGAAAATCCAAGTTGAAAATAAACTGTGAAAATAAATTCATCCATCCTACTCCTGAAAAAATGTATTCATTTTTTAAGAACCTCCCAGTTTCATTTTCTGTTTTAAAAAGCTGAAAAAGTTGGTTTAATGCTATTTGTCATAAGATGATGATACAGCTTTTACCATAGTCTCGCAGTCATGTGACCCCCCAACAAGACAAATTCAGCAATCATGAGGCCCCCCCCCCATCAAGACAAATTCAGCAATCATGAGGCCAACACAAGACAAATTCAGCAATCATGAGGCCAACACAAGACACACTCAGCAATCATGAGGCACCAACAAGACAAATTCAGCAATCTTGAGGCCCCAACAAATCATGAGGCCCCAACAAGACAAATTCAGTAACCATGAGGCCTCGAACAAGACAAATTCAGCAGTCATGAGGCACATAAATAGACAGCATTTCACATAAATAGGCAGAATGCCCCCTTAACCTTCTTGCCGGTTATCCCGAGCTCAGCTCGGGGTAACCTGCGCAGAAGGATTTCTCTGGCCCCACTGGGCCGATTTTCAAATTTTTTTTTTACTGCACGCAGCTAGCATTTTGCGTTCGCCGCCGATTCGCCGCTACCCGCCGCCCCCCCTCCAGACCCCTTGCGCAGCCTGGCCAATCAGTGCCAGGCAGCGCTGAGGGGTGGATCGGGATTCCCTCTGACGTCCCGACGTCCATGACGTCATCCCGCCCGGGGAAGCCCAGCAGGAAATTCTGTTCTGAACGGGATTTCCTGCTTACTCTGATCGCCGAAGGCGATCGGAGTGGGAAGGGGGATGCCGCTTGTCAGTGGCTATCATGTAGCGAGCCCTGGGCTCGCTACATGATTTTTTTTTTTAAATTAAAAAAAAAAGTGCTGCGCTGCCCCCTTGCCGCCAGAATTGGAACGGCAAGGGGGTTAATATGGTAGACACATCTCACCTGGCTTCTGAATTCTCCTCTACTGACTGCTGTGCTGTGTGGGCTGAAAGGCCTGGCAGTGATGCTGTGGCCGGGCTGGCGTTGATGCTGTGGCCCGGCTGGCTGGCGGTGATGCTGTGGTCTTTTTGACAGTGATTTTGGGCTGGTTGTCTGGTGGTGATGCTGGGATGGCTGGCCTAGATAGTTTAGGTAGTGACAGGGCCCCCCAGTTAGGGTAGTGACAGGAGCCCCCAGTTAGGGTAGTGACAGGAGCCCCCAGTTAGGGTAGTGACAGGAGCCCCCAGTTAGGGTAGTGACAGGAGCCCCCAGTTAAGGTAGTGACAGGAGCCCCCCAGTTAAGGTAGTGACAGTGCTCCCCAGTTAAGGTAGTGACAGTGCTCCCCAGTTAAGGTAGTGACAGCGCCCCCAGTTAAGGTCGTGACAGCGCCCCCCAGTTAAGGTAGTGACAGCGCCCCCCAGTTAAGGTAGTGACAGCGCCCCCAGTTAAGGTATTGACAGCGCCCCCAGTGCGGAAAGAGAAAAGGGAGCATGTGTGTGGCAGCGGTGAAGGGGGCAGTCCCCCCCTTCCCTCACCTTTGGGGCTCCCTCACTCTCTCTCGCTCCCCCCTTTAGAATGAAGTGATGCAGGCGGCAGTGACGGGACACTTATGCTATTAGCAGGCGTGCGAGCGACTCTCTCTGTGCGCCCCCACCTTCTCCACCGCTGCCACACGCTCCCTTTTCTCTCTCCGTTGCCACCCCAGGGTTACACGTCCGACTTCGGGAGGCTTGGGGGGGGAGGGGGGGCAGAAGCTGGCCAGGGGAGGGCCAACGACCGGTTTTGCCATACGTGCGGACGCCCATGCCTATTCAATCTGCTCATAGTATTCAATAGCCTTCATTCACAATGAGTTACGAAGTGTCAGTAAATTACCGTTCATTACCGTTCATTGACCATATGACCATTTTAATAGTCAATGTTTTGCGGCAGAAATGTCAGTTCGCAGAAAAATTGCATAACAATAGTGATAAGTGTAACAACATGTCGGTAAAAATAATGTTTTAGCAGGTCGGCAAAAATAGTATTTTTACATGTCTCGATGTTTGGGTTCTGTCCAAAGCCCCGACCCCTAAAAGAAGAGGTCATAGGTGTTTCTCTAGGACCAATCAGAGCAGCGCCTGTGACCTTCTGCTAGGGCGTGGGGGCTACGGACAGAAGCTAGACAACCGGTAAGTATAAATAACTTAATTTACATTTTTGACCCTCATACTACATGGAGATAGTAGAATTGGTCAGTGATTTAAAGTGTATACCAGGCTTAGCTCCGGTTCACATTGGGATCGCAAAACACTAGAAAAATTGCTAGCATTTTGCGACTGAGATTTTTTTAAACTTTTTTTGTGTTTTTTACTGGAAGATTTCGTGATTTTTGAGCCATTGTGATTTTAACATTTCAATCATGATCGCTCTAAAAAATGCAAATAAGCGCTGCATGCACCAGGTTTTCCTTTTCTGTGAATCACTGGTGATAAATGTAGTGAGATCACTGCCATATATTTTTAATTATCCTAGTGCTTTTCAAAGTGCTAGCGATCACCGGTGATTCCAAAATCAACAGAAAATGCCTGCATACCTCCCCAGTGTGAATGGGTCATAAAACTGCAATTAATTAGCCAAATCAACAATTTATATACAGATAAAATAATGCAGTAGTTTGTCTCAACGTTGAGGACATGGAGATCTTAGCATAGGTCGGAATAATCATATAACAAGGGCAAAACTGGAACGATTCAATCTTTTTTGTCAATCAAAAGTGTTTATTAAAGCAATTGTCAAAATACAACAAAAAGGCACGTGATCAAAGTTACAATCATACACAATGAGAACAGGTAGTCCCCGACTTACGAAAGCCCGACTTACGAACAACCCACCGATACGACCGATGTTCCCGATGCCATGGGAACAAGTAAAAAAAACAATTTCAAATTGGACTTATAGTTTTTGAGAAAATCAATGTAATTTTTTTTTTTTAAAGAAAAAATGGCTTTTAAACTTGTATAAGCAGGTACAGAGGGCATAGGTGACACAGAGGGTGACACTGGAGGCACAGAGAAGGGAAAAGGGGTCAAAGATGGCACAGTGTTCCGACTTAAGAACAGATTCAGGTTAAGAACGAACCTACAGTCCGCATCTCGTTCGTTAACAGGGGACTACCTGTATTCTGAAAACGGTTTACAGTATCATAATTAGTAGGTTCAACATATTGCAATGGAAAAAGTGAAGAATGGAATAATGAGTAAGTAACATACCGGTAGTAACAAAGTTAGGACATGCAGTGGTTTGTCCAGCAATGCCAAACTTTAATAAATTTACCTGGACGGTTTCAATGTGCATATATTCGCTTTTTGTAGAGGAGTGGATTGCTTAATTTTTGTTTTCCAGACTTCTAGAGAAGGAGGAAGGAACAGTCAATCTTTAGTTTATTATAAAACTATGCACAATAAAATACACGCATTAGCGATGGCCCAAATAAATATATCTTGCAGCTGAACAGATTGATTTACTAGGATAAGCAAGAGATGAGAAATTAAAGTAGAATATCTGAGTTCACATTACCATGTTGGAGTAAGCGATAAAGTTTTTGCGTTGAAATAATCCTAAGTATTGCGGTTTGGCCGGTGTCTTGCTGACCTGTCGATTGACGGAAATTGGACAAAAGATGAAGAAAGGACCCAGATATTGTGTCAGGTCTCTTAAAGGGATACTGTAGGGGGGTCGGGGGAAAATGAGCTGAACTTACCCGGGGCTTCTAATGGTCCCCCGCAGACATCCTGTGTTGGCGCAACCACTCCCCAATGCTCCGGCCCCGCCTCCGGTTCACTTCTGGAATTTCTGACATTAAAGTCAGAAAACCACTGCACCTGCGTTGCCGTGTCCTCGCTCCCGCTGATGTCACCAGGAGTGTACTGCTCAGACACAGACCATACTGGGCCTGCGCTGTGCGCTCTTGATGACATCAGCGGGATCGAGGACACGGCAACGCAGGCGCAGTGGTTTTCTGACTTTAAAGTCAGAAATTCCAGAAGTGAACCGGAGGCGGGGCCGGAGCATCGGTGAGCGGCTGCGCGGGCACAGGATGTCTGCGGGGGACCATTAGAAGCCCCGGGTAAGTTCAGCTCATTTTCCCCCAACCCCCCTACAGTATCCCTTTAAAGGAATACTATCGATGTATGCATTTATTTTTAAATGCTGTATGTTGTAGCACACATTAGGGCAAGTACTAGGAGCAATTTGATTCCTCACACAGCTGTTCCTCTCAGCTGTAAAATCCTCCGTCGGTTTTGGCGTCAGTGTTGGATACAAAATGTATCTAATACTGGGCTCCCAGAGGGCTAGACCATGTCTCTGCACAGGGGAGATTCTATCAACTCCTCAGTTTATAGTTTAATTATCACCTTGCTGAAAGAATCTTGTTGGTATGGTGGTAAGGGGTTAAAGATTCTAGCAATGTGTGTTTATTATCTTTGCTTCTCTTTACTGATAAAGATACTAATAATGCTAATTGTAGACAGTGGTCTGCCCCTCTCAGCAACTTGTAAAGTGGATGCAGCCTGGAGTGAATCACCTCAAGCAGGCAGCCAGTCTGAGTGTAAACACAGACTCCTGGTATAGATAGTTATATTCCAGCAATATTCCAGCTCATTTAGTTACCTGTTACCACCTCAGATCAGCCTATTTCTCCTCATGTCTGCTGCATGCTGTGAGTGACACAGTGAAATATATTTGTGAGCTGTGTGACAGAGTAACCAAGCAGCTCAGGGTGACCCAAACTACTATGAGCTGTGTGAGAAATGAATTTTTAAGCAGGGATAGCGAGAGAGAGACCTGGGTGAATAAATAAAGTGCCCCTAGCACTAGTGGTAATGTGTACACTAATATAGAGTATTAAAAAAAAAAAGTCGTTTCAATCGATAGTACTCCTTTAAGGGCTCATCCCAAGGTGGGAGGACTGTGACAAGCAAAGTCCAGCCTTGACCCAAAGATAAAGAAAAAATCTGGCAGAATTCCTGCTTTGCCAGTCTCTTCATGCCAGTAGTTCATATTATCAAATGGACTGCACATCTGCATTCAGCAGGGCACCATGAGATAAGCTTAGTGAATTGAGGCCAAAGTCTGAGCAGAGAAACTTATATGGGCTTTTGTCAGTTTGAAGACTGATGCCTACTTACCCTGACGGGGTACTGGGAAAAGCCTCTTTTGATGTGACTCTGAAATCTCAGCTCATAGCAGGGAAAAGTTTGTGAGTTCTAATGCTTGTGACCAGGGCCGGATTTAGGCCTAGGCCATGCCACAGGAGGAAGGGCACCAAAGCAGCAGGCTAAACTGGTGCAGCATTTGCAAGATTGCAAATGCTGCAATGCAGGGAGATCAAGCTAGCTCCTGACCGCGGTACTCTGCTGCTAGCCGCCTGTGCAGCAGCCACCTTGCTCTCTGTGCACGTTTGCATTGTAGACGGCGGCTATGGACTTGGGCAGCATTGGAGACAGAAAGGAAGAGGAAGCTTCTGCACTGGAAAAGAGCGGAGAAATAAGTGACACAGATGGCTGCTGCGTTGTGAGAGCGAGCTGGCTACCTATACTGAAAGGTGGGCGGGAGGGGGGGAAAGGAGGGATTAAGGGAGTCATCTGGCTACCTATACTGGAGGGAAAGGGGGAGGAGTCATCTGGCTACCTATACTGGAGGGAAAGGGGATAAGAGTAATCTGGCTACATATACTAGCGGGAAAGGGGAGGAGTCATCTGGCTACCTATACTGGGCGGGTGGGTCATCAGGCTACCTATACTAGCAGAAAGGGGGAGGAGTCATCTCTCTACCTATACTGGAGGAAAAGGGGGAGGAGTCATCTGGCTACCTATACTGGGGGGTCATCAGGCTACCTATACTAGCAGAAAGGGGGAGGGGTCATCTCGCTACCTATACTGAAGGGGGGGTGGCTGATGACAGTGGTCTATGGCAGTAAAGAGTACAAATCCAGCTCTGCTTGTGACTAATAGGCAATGATGCATTCGATTATGAAATATGGTGAATGCATCGCATAGACTGCCATATTTATTTCCTTTTAAGCAACACCAGTTGCCTGGCTATCCTGCTGGTATATATGGCTGCAGTAGTATCTGAACAACACCAGAAACAAACATGCAGCTAATCTTGTCAGATGTGACAAAATAAGTCAGAAACATCTGATCTGCTGCATGCTTGTTCAGGGTCTGTGGCCTAGTTTATTAGTGGCAGAAGATCAGAAGGACTGCCAGGCAACTGGCTTTGTTTAAAAGGAATATGGCAGCCTCCATATCCCTCTCACTTCAGTTGTCCTTTAAGGCTGCTTGCACACCAAGACGTTACAGGCGCACGTTAGTGCGCCTGTAACGCTCCCCCAACGCACAGCAATGTAACACAAGTGGGCTGTTCACACAGCCCACGTTGCGTTACATGTAACGCTGCACGTCCTGTGCAAAGTGCAGCATGCTACGGCGTTGGAGCGGCTATAGCCGCGTTAGACTGTTTGCACATGCGCAGTGGGGGGCGGAGGAGGCGGGGAGAGCCAGCTACAGTAGCCGCGCACATGGCTACTTAATATTCACTGCACTGGCGGGCGCTGATTGGCCGGCGGGACCACGTGATGCGGAGTGTCTCGCTCCGCATCACGTGGTCCCGCTGGCCAATCAGCGCCACTCTGGGAGATATTATGGGCATCGAGCAGCCTAACGCGGCTCACTCTACCGTCGGCTTTTGCAGCACCATACGTTGTGTTAGGTGCACGTTATGCGACCTTAACGTGCCACCTAACACAACGTCTTGGTGTGCAAGAAGCCTAAAAAAAAAAAAACGAACAAAAACAAGTAATGCCCCAATTCATCCTTACTAACTAATAAAAAAATCCAGGAGGTGGAGTAGGGCTTTAATGTTAACAATTTATTCCTCACATCTTCTCTAGTTTTTATGTCAGCTTACAGTCATGCAGTGTACAGCTGTAGCAGGAAGTGCAGAGTCTACAAGAAAATAATCACCACACCCTTTCCCAGAGGACACAGATCACCTCCCCTTCTCCCCTTCTCAGTAGAGATGGGAAGTTCGGATCTTTTCAATGATCCGGATGATTCGAATCGGATCATTGAAAAGATCCGGATCTTTGATCCAAATCTCGGATCATTTTACTACCGAAGCATTCGGGGTGAAATGACTAGCAGGACAGGTCTTTCCCGCGTACGTTAAAAAGGGGCGCTGGGAAAAAAGGGCGCCGGGTTTTAAACGATAAACATGGATAGCGTTTAAAAATATAATGTACTATATTTCGTTTAAAAATAATGTTTTATAAAGTTATAAATCATTAAATAATGTGCATGAAATTGGCAATTGTGAAAACGTTAATCTTCCGTTTAAAAGTGAAACGTATAATAACGTTTAAAAAAAAATAGTAAGTAACCCTCCCTGTACCTACCCCTAACCCCTAGACCCCCGTGTTGGTGCCTAAACCTAAGACCCTCCTGGTGGTGCCTAAACCTAAGACCCCCCTGGTGGTGCCTAAACCTAAGACCCCCCTGTGATAAGCATTAATAACGTGTGAAAAAAATATTGTGCTGTTTTTCGTTTAAAAATAATGTTTTAAAAAAGATTGTACTGTTTTTCGTTTAAAAATAATGTTTAAAAAATTATAAATCATAAAATAATGTGTAATCATGAGAAGCAGTTATAAAACAGTAAAAGTCTCCGGGCGCCGCTTATAAAACGTTATTTTTCTCCGGCGCCCTTTTTTCCTGTCGGGCGCCCATTAAACGATATTTATTATGGGAGTGAATGGCGGCGCCCGATTTGTCCACTTGCCTCAGGCGCCCGAATTTACTGTTACCGTCTTTCCCTGCTGTGGACAGGAGAAGGGGAGGGGGGTGGACACACAGAGAGAAGGGGAGAAGATGGACAGAGGGCAGGGAGTGGACAGAGATGGGAGGAGGGACGAGCAGAGAGCAGAAATGTTTGTGCACACAATACCCACATGCTGCAATCATTATGCTTTACATATATTTCACCTATATGTTCATCTGTGTACTTTCCATGCAAACGTCGCACAGTGAAGGAAAGCATTCCCAGAAGATAAGTGCAGCTGTTTAGTGCCGAGTGGAGGAGGATCATATTGCCCTGCAATCACAGTGCCTGCAAAGTTACTGAGCTGTGCTGAGCTGAGCCAAAAGCTTCCAATGTGATCACTGTGCACAACTACGGAACAGACAGCCTATAATGAGCAGCACGTATAGCCAGTATGTGTGCTCTACACATATCTGGCAGTGGCACCCATGTCCCCTCTCTCTTATCTACCTGCTGTCCCTGCAAGGCTGCCTCCCATCCAACAGAGCGATTAATCTCAGCTCTGCTTCCAGGACCCCGCTGCCCGCTGAGAGGGGCGTGTCGCTTCTGGCCCCGCCCCTTTTGCGATCCGAATCACTCATTTTGATGATTCGGATGATCGACTCACAAAATAGATTCGGATCAAAGATCCGAATCGTTCATGATCCGGACAACACTACTTCTCAGCACAAGACACTTTCAGTTTCCTTTCTCCCTCCTGCTATTAGCCAATAGCCATGGCATCTGCAGATCTCAGAGAGGAGCTGAACTGCTCCATCTGTCTGGCCCTCTACACAGATCCTGTCATCCTCAGATGTGGCCACAACTTCTGCCGAGGCTGTATTGATCGTGTGCTGGATTCACAGGAGGTGACTGGAGGATATTCCTGCCCGGACTGCAGAGAGGAGTTCCAGCAGAGGCCTGTACTGTGCAGGAATATAACTTTACGTAACGTAGCTGAGAGATTCCTCACTTCCCATCCAGATCAGGAGGACACCGGAGTCTTCTGTACTTACTGTGTTGACTCTCCTGTACCGGCTATAAAATCCTGCCTGCACTGTGAGAGTTCTCTGTGTGGTAAACATCTGACTGCTCACAGCAAGTCACCAGAGCATGTCTTATCTGACCCCACAGCAACCCCAGGAAGCAGAAAGTGCTCCGTCCATAAGAGGGTCCTGGAGTTTTACTGCAGCCAGGAAAATGTGAGTACCTGTCTGTACTGTATTGCTGTTGGAGAACACAAAGGACACAATGTGGAGTCACTGGAGGAGGCCTCTGAGAACAAGAAGAAGAAGCTGAGAAATGATCGGGAGAAACTCATCCTAGAGAAAGAGGAAGCTGAGAAAGAAGTCCAGAGACTGGAGGAACGCAGGAGAGAAGCACAAGAGAAAGCAGCCGGAGTAACAGAGAGAGTCACTGCCCTGTTCAGAGACATCCAGAGACTGCTACAGAAACAAGAGAAGAGTGTGCTGAGTGACGTCTCCAGGTGGGAAGAGCAGGTTTCACAGTCAGTCTCTGGATTGATTAAGCAGCTGGAAATCAAGAAAGATGAGTTGTGCACAAAGATACGTCACATGGAGGAGCTGTGCAGCACGACTGACCCACTGACTGTCTTACAGGATCCGCACAGAGGGGACATCTGTGACACCAAGGGGGGAGGGGGTGGGGACATGAAGAATCAGCATGGAGGTGATCTAGATGAAGGTCGGCTCTCAGACATGTTACACAAATTATCTGACATGATACAAAGCTTGCAGATCAGCATCATACAACCATCAGATGTTTTACTTGATGAGAAAACAGCTGCTAATGATGTAGGTATATCAGAAGATCTGAAAACAGCATCCTACACTGGAGGAAACTTAAATCGCCCAGCAACTCCAGAGAGGTTTGTCAATTATCAGGTATTAAGCAGCTGGAGAATTTCTTCAGGGCAGCATTGTTGGGAGGTGGACACAAGTGGATCCACTAGTTGGAGGGTGGGAATGTGTTACCCCAGTATGAGCAGGAGCACTTGTATTGGGCAGAATACCACATCCTGGTGTTTGCGGAGGTCCAGTGATGAATATAGCAAGATGTATAATAACCACCGTGTCCCATTTTCCCACATGTTTTCCAGTCACAAATTCAGGATATATCTGGACTATGAATCTGGCCAGTTGTCCTTTTATGAGCTGTGCGACCCCATCAGACACCTCCACACATACACGGCCACCTTCACTGAGCCTCTCCATGCTGCAATCTCTGTTTTCCAAGGATCAGTGAAGATTACAACCTAGGGGTATATTGCGCTGAAAATGATACATTGTCTTGCAACCTTTTGGGTCTTGGAATTAGTAATTACAGTGACAAATGAGTAAAATATAGTATGACAATATCTACCAATTCTCTATTTTGTACCATTGTCTATATTGTGTGTATACCACTGAGTAAAAAAAAGTAAGAAATATGTTGGCTACATAATACAGAGTATGTTGGCACTTTATAAAATAATAATCTGTTCAA
The DNA here is from genome assembly GCF_040937935.1 of Hyperolius riggenbachi. Classification (NCBI taxonomy): domain Eukaryota; kingdom Metazoa; phylum Chordata; class Amphibia; order Anura; family Hyperoliidae; genus Hyperolius; species Hyperolius riggenbachi. The sequence continues at coordinate 197,500,915 of NC_090657.1, forward strand.
GTTTACAATGTATACAATTTCAATGTACTGTTGAAGCTCCAATGAAGCAGTCTCTCCTACAATCAACTACATTTGTTGTAAATTGTTGGGTGGGGATTGCCTCCTGAATGTACAGTGGATGTCTGGTCAGTCAACAGTGTGACTAGAGCCTTAAAGGGAATATGAAGTGAATGGAATATGGAGGTTGCCATATGTATTTCCTAATAAAACAATACTAGTTACCTGGCATCCACGTCATTTTTCATGCATCAGTAGCGTCTGAATCACACATGAAACAAGCATGCTACAAATCCAGGCAGACTTCAGACATGCGATTTGAATGCTTGTTCAGGATCTACGGCTAAAAGTATCAGAGAAATAAATGGGGCAGCTTCTCTGTCCCTCTCACTTCAGGCGTCCTTTAAGGCACCCACCCATATGCTTTGAGCATTTTAAAAATCACCAGAGTTTTTAAAAGCACCGTAAAAGCGCTTGTGTAATGAAATTCAATGCAAGTGTCCTAATCTGAGCGATGAGCTCGCTTTCCAATTGCAAAACACGAATCCTACATTTTCTGAGCATTTGCGCTTCAATGCAAAAGTACAGGAAAATTGCCAATCGCTTTAAAAAGCACTTAGAACATTGATTTTGTCATCATTTTTCAAGCAAAAGTATGTTAAAGGGAACCTAAACTGAGAAGAATATGGATTTTTCCTTTTAAAATAATACCAGTTGCCTGACTCTCCTGCTGATCCTGTGTCTCTAGTACTTTTAGCCACAGCCCCTGAACAAGCATGCAGATCGGGTGCTCTAACTGAAGTCAGACTGGATTAGCTGCATGCTTGTTTCAGGTGTGTGATTCAGCCACTACTCAGCCAAAGAGATCAGCAGGACTGACAAGCAACTGGTATTGTTTAAAAGGAACATCCATATCCCTCTCAGTTAAGGTTCCCTTTAAAAAATATTGAGTTCCAGGTCATAGATTGCACTTCTTGGTTGTCTCCACATGGAAAATCGCCCCTCACCCCCCCCCCCCCCCCTAAAAAGCCTCTTACAAAATTGCTTAAAAAAATACATAAATAAATAAAAACTGTTTAGCGCTTGCGAATTGTAGTGTGAACTAGGCCTTGGTCTGGTTTCATCACAAGCAGATTCAGTCACTTGCAATCCTCTGGCAAACAACAAACAGCCCTTGGCTGATTTTGAATATTCACTGACCAGAACACAGAAGACCGGAGGGCACGTTCTTTGGCTATTATTGGTTGGATGGTGGAGGTAGTGATATGCCAGTGTGTTTGTACTACATCATAACCGACGGACATTTTTAAAAGTGGGTGAGGTTTAGCTAGGTATTACAATTGAACTTTGTATTTCTAATTGTTGAAGTTTTTTTTGTTTGTTCAGCGGCGGCTGCGCGGTCAGGCTTTCAGTAGCCTTCGCGTCGCGTTCTGATGCGGTCGCGTTTTTTGTTCCCCTAGGGGGACATTAGCCGTCGCGGTTGGCCGCCCCCTGGAAGCTAAATGTTGCTTCCAGGGGCAGCTCGAACGCTCGCGAAAATCGGGACCCGAATGCCGCGATCGTGCAAACGCGCACAAAAGCTCAGTATAAATGCTCCCATTCACTTGAATGGGAGCGTTTACTGTGACGTTCCGAACGCTTGCGGTAAACGCTCCGCAAGCGTCCGTCTGAACCAGCCCTAAGTGATAGGAAGTCCGGATCTTTTTAAGGATTGGATCATTTGAATCGGATCATTGAAAAGATCCGGATCTTTGAACCAAATCATTTGAATCATTTTACTAGGGAAGCAGACTGGGGGTGAAATGACTAGCAGGACAGGACTTTCCCTGCACTGTACATTCTGTATGTTCCTGTTTTTTCCAGACAGACATCCACTGTGAACCAAATCTTTCATTGTGATGATCCAGATGATTCGACTCACAAAAAAGATCCGGATCAAATGAACAATTCGTTCATGCTCCGGACAACACTACAGTCCTACCACGAGTCACCACAGTGCAGTGAATATTAATTAGCCATGTGGCTGGCAGCTGAGGAGGAGGAGGGGAGACCTCCTCCTCCAACATTACTGACCATGTGCAAACAGTCTAACGCTGCTTAGCCCAGTATAACGTACAGCATGCAGCACTTTGTTTAAACGTGCTGCGTTACTATGTAACGCAACGTGGGCACTGTGAACAGCCCATTGATTTTACAGTGCTGTGAGTTAGGCTGCGTTACTGGCTGCTGTAACGTGGGACTTTAACGTCCCACTGTGAAACCAGCCTTAAAGAAAACTTAAAAAAAAGTGCCCCTTGGGGGTACTTACCTCGGGAGGGGGAAGCCTCTGGATCCTATCAAGGCTTCCCTCGTCCCACGGTGGTCTCGCTGTGCCCCTCCGAACAGCAAGCATGTAACCTTCCCGGCTCCGCCGCAGACACGATAGCAGCTCTCAGGCAGAAATAGCCAGTCAGTTCCGCTCTACTGTGCAGACGCAGGTTGCCTGCACAGGGAAGGTAAATATTGCAGGCACTACTGCGCCACAGCCTGACAAATTGCCGGCTGTGGCTTCGGAGGGGCCCAGCAAAATCACCGTGGAGCGGAGGAGGACAGGGGAAGCCTCGATAAGATCCAGAGGCCCCCCCCCCCCCCCCCCCGGAGTAAGTACCAGGGGCACTTTTTTTTGTTACAGGGTCTCTTTATCCACCCGTGAATGCCCAACAATAAAGAGACATTGAAGCAAAATAAAAAAAATAAAATAAAAAGATATAAATGATTTGTATGTGTAGTACAGCTCAGAAATAAAACATTAGGAGCAGAGACATAAGTCAAATGTTTCCAGTACAGGAAGAGTTAATAGGCTCCAGTTATCTATGCAAAAAAATCCATTGAGCTCTGTCACAGAGGCTCTGAGTTCTGAAGGTTGTTATCTGAGCTGTCAGGCAAGGATTTTTCTTTTTCTCTGCCAGAGGACAGGTCAATCGTTCACAGCCTGCTCTGTAAAAACATTTAGAATGCTGAGTAGTGTGTAAACTGCACAAATTAGAGAATGATGCAATGTTAGAAAAAACAATATAAAACTGAAAATGAAAATAGGAGAATATTTTCTTTGCTACTAATCTTCTAGTAATTATTCCTACTACACAACCAATTCATTATATCAATTTTTTTTTCGCTTCAGTGTCTCTTTAAGCCTTGTACACACAAATGAGGACTGTTGCCTGTCAGGGATCAAGATCAAACCAACTGACATTTTGGCGCCCAAAACACACATCTCTAGCCTGTGGGCTATCAGTGTATATGTTACTATGGAGGAGGTGGAACAATTTCATTTGAGCAAAAAACATCAAATTGTAGAATAGAAAAAAGATGTAATGTGTGGCTAGATTTGCAAAAATTGTGTTTTTTGTATTCCGCTTTGCATAGTTTTTGTTCAGGGGAATGAGAATCGCAGCACAATCACTCCCAAAATACTGCATTCAGCGTATTTGCGATTTTACAAATCAAACGCTGCCAGAGCCGGGACACGGTCCTCCAGCACCCAAGGCTGAGACACCAAAGTGCGCCCCTCCATCCCTCCCACCCCAGCCGTCACACACTGCTTACTATTAGACTAAGAGGCACCCCAGGGCCTCCAACACCATAATCTCTAGTTATCTCGCTTGCAGTCACTGCCATGTATCCCCTTTTCTTATTTCTCTCTGCATCAAACACAATAGCAGAATGCTAGCTGAGTGAGTTGTGCGCCCCCTCCTACACTGCGCCCGAGGCTGGAGCCTCTCTCGCGTCTGCCTCGGCCCGGCCCTGAACGCTGCAATGAGAATAGTCCCATAAGGATACATTGTCACATCGCTATGCTGATCACTAGCACCCTTGTGCAAACCTGCCCGAAGTGTAGCTGTTTACAGAGTATAGTAAAATGTTGGTTATCCAGCACTGACAAGGATTAGCTGATGAGAGGATGTGTGCTTTCTGGTTGGTTGAGACTCCATGTTAAAAATTGGTTTAGCTAAAACAGTATTATACCAAACTCTACAGTGGTGTGAAAAACTATTTGCCCTCTTCCTGATTTCTTATTCTTTTGCATGTTTGTCACACTTAAATGTTTCTGCTCATCAAAAACCGTTAACTATTAGTCAAAGATAACATAATTGAACACAAAATGCAGTTTTAAATGATGGTTTTTATTATTTAGTGAGAAAAAAAACTCCAAATCTACATGGCCCTGTGTGAAAAAGTGATTGCCCCCCTTGTTAAAAAATAACTTAACTGTGGTTTATCACACCTGAGTTCAATTTCTGTAGTCACCCCCAGGCCTGATTACTGCCACACCTGTTTCAACCAAGAAATCACTTAAATAGAAGCTATCTGACACAGAGAAGAAGACCAAAAGCACCTCAAAAGCTAGACATCATGCCAAGATCCAAAGAAATTCAGGAACAAATAAGAACAAAAGTACTGTAATTGAGATCTATCGGTCTGGTAAAGGTTATAAAGTCATTTCTAAAGCTTTGGGACTCCAGCGAACCACAGTGAGTGCCATTATCCACAAATGGCAAAAACATGGAACAGTGATGAACCTTCCCAGGAGTGGCCGGCCGACCAATATTACCCCAAGAGCGCAGAGAAAACTCATCCGAGAGGCCACAAAAGACCCCAGGACAACATCTAAAGAACTGCAGGCCTCACTTGCTTCAATTGAGGTCAGAGTTCACGACTCCACCATAAGAAAGATACTGGGCAAAAACGGCCTGCATGGCAGATATCCAAGGCGCAAACCACTTTTAAGCAAAAAGAACACTAAGGCTCGTCTCAATTTTGCTAAAAAACATCTCAATGATTGCCAAGACTTTGGGGAAAATACCCTATGGACCGACGAGACAAAAGTTGAACTTTTTGGAAGGTGCGTGTCCCGTTACATCTGGCGTAGAAGTAACACAGCATTTCAGCAAAAGAACATCATACCAACAGTAAAATATGGTGGTGGTATTGTGATGGTTTGGGGTTATTTTGCTGCTTCAGGACCTGGAAGGCTTGCTGTGATAGATGGAACCATGAATTCTACTGTCTGCCAAAAAATCCTGAAGGAGAATGTCCGGGCATCTGTTCATCAACTGAAGCTGAAGCGATCTTGGGTGCTGCAGCAGGACAATGACCCAAAACACACCAGCAAATCCACCTCTGAATGGCTGAAGAAAAACAAAATGAAGACTTTGGAGTGGCCTAGTCAAAGTCCTGACCTGAATCCTATTGAGATGTTGTGGCATGACCTTAAAAAGGCGGTTCATGCTAGAAAACCCTCAAAGCTGAATTACAACAATTCTGCAAAGATGAGTGGGCCAAAATTCCTCCAGAGCGCTGTAAAAGACTCGTTGCAAGTTATCGCAAACACTTGATTGCAGTTATTGCTGCTAAGGGTGGCCCAACCAGTTATTAGGTTCAGGGGGCAATTTCTTTTTCACACAGGGCCATGTAGTTTTTTTTCTCACTAAATAATAAAAACCATCATTTAAAACTGCATTTTGTGTTCAGTTATGTTATCTTTGACTAATAGTTAAAGTTTTTTGATGAGCAGAAACATTTAAGTGTGACAAACATGCAAAAGAATATTCAGTAAGGGGAAGGGGGCAAATAGTTTTTCACACCACTCTATATCCATACCATGAATCAGTAGCAATGAGGAACTTTAACCCCAGATTAAACTTCATCCCAATCAGTAGCTGATACATACCCGCTATCCCATGAGAAAGCTTTTCTTTTTCTCAAACAGATCATCAGGGACGTCTGTACGGCTGATATTGTGGTGAAATTCCTCCTACAGTGTAAGGTCTTGATCATGGCCCTGAGAGTTCATGTCTGTGAACCTCGTTGCTTTGTGGGAAATAACAGCTGTTTCCAACTGCCAAGCATAGGGGATCTCCTTTTGTGGGATGTTCAGTTACTGAGAGTTCTATGCACAGACATCACCTGGAAGGACTAAAAATGTTGCCAACTAATCAGGAGTGTAACTAGAAATCAGTGGGCCCCGCTGCAAATCTTTGGATGCCCCCCTCCCCTTCCCTCCCTTGCTTTCTGCCCAGGTACACTGAGAACCAATGTTCTTCAATTGTCTAGTGCACACTTGAATGTTTTTTCCCTGTGTCGATAAAAGCAAACAGCAGTGAAGTACTGCAGGCATTTTCTCTATTAATTATACAGTATCAGCTTCTGTAATAAAATATGCATGTTTTCACACATTCAGACACACATGGTGTGCAGAAAACGCATACAGAATACCGATAGAGGAGTGTGCTCCCAGCCTCAGGTTATTACACTCACTCTGTCCATCTCTGATGGAGCAGAACTGGCTCTGCAGACTCCTCCAGCATCACTACAGTACAGAGCAGTTCAGGAGGGATAGAGAGGTTGGGGGATGGGTGCTGCACACTGAATAGTGACTGTCTACAAAACTTTGTATGATTTATTTCAGTGGCTGAGTAGATGTAGTCATGTGAACAATTGTGCAAAGAGCAGAAAGTTTTTTTTGTTCTCCGTGCCCTTAGTTGTCAGTCTCTCAGGACAAGTAAAATAAACTTCTTTCCCCACTGGGTCCCCTGGGGCTTCTGGGCCCCCCTGTGGCTGCATCCCTTGCAGGGTCTATTGTTACGCTCCTGCACCTAATCACTCAGTGCAGCTAGTTCACCCTCAATACTAGCACAGAGTACAGGCCTGTACACATGCTAGAAGTATGTTGCCTGACAGGGATCGGAACCCAATCCCTTGGGCGATCTCACTGGGGGAAGGCTGTACAGATGATATGTCCAGGGTCAGCGAGCAGCGAGAACAAACCTATCAGTCATCACTTGGCCGAATGGATCTGCCTGGCAGATTGCTGATCAGGCAGCAGCTGTCTTTAGTTGGGGGCTGCTGTACACACGCCGAAATTATTAGCAGAGGCTGTCATTATCAGCCGCCTCAGCCAACTTTAGTCCATGTGCAGTCCTTGACAGCTTATACTGTACATAATGGAGTTAGTAGAGATCAGCACACATAGCAGATAGTTTACTATTAATATAGGCATAGACTAATACTGTACATATTGGAGGTACACAATGCAGCTGGTTTACGATCAATGAAGAGAAAGAGTAACAGCTTATGTACATAGTGGGGGTAGAAATGAATGACACACACACTGCAGCGCATTTACGATCAGTAGAGGTACAGAGTAAAAGCTAATACTGTACATACTGAAGGGATCAGCACACACTGCAGCTAGTTTACTACCAGTATAGACACAGCTTAAAGGAATACTATCGAACTTAACAAATTTCTGTCAATAACATAAATCAAAATTGCATTAACAGTCTGTGCAAACACAGCATATCTTTTTGCTGTGCACTGTTTATTTTTCTTTTAATCTACCTTCTAGACGGATCCTCTGACAAGCTGACGGCTAATGGGGCAGCTGATTATGTCAGAGGGGATTCCTTGTTACAGTGCAGTAGTGTGTTATACTATTCTCATGTTTCCCCGTATAAGCCAACACTATTCAGCCTGTCATCTGCCACAGTAACCTGCTATGAGGAGCAAGAGACAACCGCTCTCGCTCCTATTCTGCCCAGCCAATCTTCCAGGAGACTTCCGTGTCGGGCTGCCGCCGCATCATTAGTTGTTTGCCATCGCTACGCAACGGCAATGTAATGATCTGCTCGGCTGCCTGTGCAGGCAGGCAGCTTTTTGGCCATTGTGTAGGTTTGCATGCTGCAGGACTCTGGAAAGAAGAGCTTCTGTCAGTTCTGCAGCTTGCTGCAGAGGAATTTGCATATGTTTATCATGCAAATTGCCTAGCCACATCCATTGTGGGCTTGCTCTATAAGTACTATCTGTTTCCCACAATGCTGGGCTGGTCATAAGGAGTCTTCCTGTGAAACACTCTGGAGGAGTGTCAGCCTTACTCCCTGAAGATCAGCTTAGAGTAATTTCTGGAAAACTGCACTAGGCAGGTTTCCTTAGTGCAGTTGGGATTGCTTATCTGTTTGTTTGTTCTGTTGCTATTGTCCTGTCCCAGCGGTGGTCGACAGGAAATGGTTCTGATCTCTGTTCTTGGAGTGTGGCTGGTGCAGCGGTTGCTACCAGCTATCTCTTCTGATCTGTCTCACTTGGATCGCGCTGGCATCTTGCGCTAGCACTGTGGATCCTTCTGTTCTGTCTCCTTGGATCGCACTAGCCACTTTCCGCTAGTGCTGTGGATCCTTCTGTTCTGCTACTCTGTACCTGGATCGCGCTAGCCACTTTCACCAGTGCTGTGGATCCTTCTGTTCTGCTACTCTGTCTGCCTGGATCGCACTCGCCTAGCGCTAGTGCTGTGGATCCTTCTGTTCTGTCTTCCTGGATCGCGCTAGCCACTTTCGCTAGTGCTGTGGATCCTATCTCTCGCTTGTCCTTGTTTTCGTGTGTCTGTCTTGTCTGCTACGAACGCTTGCTGGAGGCTCGGTGAAGTAACCATTAAGCAAGCGCTCGCGTCCTCTGTTACATGTTTGTCTGTCGATGGTTAGTTAGGCGTGCTTGTCTCTATTGTGCTTATCACGTGGAGACCGCGCACGAACGCGTGCACTGTTGCGAATGGGTGCGGTGTTCGCGTTCAGTTGGCGTTTGTTATTTTCCTTGTTATTCTCATTGTGTTATTTGCTGTGCCTTTGCTACCCTCGTATTCTGATCTGATCTGCCTTGTGTCACGTCTGGCGATCGCACCTCTCGCGATCGCGTTTCTATTTCATATCTGCTGTTGTGTGTGCACTGTCGCGGGGTGGCGACTAGGTTGGTGCACACACATACAACCTGTCCCTTTGCTCGTTCTCATTCGCAATCGCTTCTCTTGCGATTGCGTTCTGCGCTTCGTACAATTCCTTTCTGGCATTTGTAGAGGTACAGAGGATTGTTTCCTCTGCACTCCCCAGCGCCATCTGCCGACAGGAATTTCCCTCTACAGGTGCGTAGCACCTTTTGCTGCGTGCCTGCAATTATACGCTTGTGGAGGATTTCCGCCGTATCAGCGCACGCGTTGTGCGCTGATCACGGAGAAAGTTCCACAATCGTTACAGGCAACCATAGGAGGAGGGTGTGTCATTGCTTCTTCCCTTCGGCTCCTGCTTCCGATGCGTAGCGATGGCAGACAACTAATGATGCGGTGGCAGCCCGACACGGAAGTCTCCTGGAAGATTGGCTGGGCAGAATAGGAGCGAGAGCTGTTGTCTCTTGCTCCTCATAGCAGGTTACTGTGGCAGATGACATGCTGAATAGTGTTGGCTTATACGGGGAAACATGAGAATAGTATAACACACTACTGCACTGTAACAAGGAATCCCCTCTGACATAATCAGCTGCCCCATTAGCCGTCAGCTTGTCAGGGGATCCGTCTAGAAGGTAGATTAAAAGAAAAATAAACAGTGCACAGCAAAAAGATATGCTGTGTTTGTACAGACTGTTAATGCAATTTTGATTTATGTTATTGACAGAAATTTGTTACGTTCGATAGTATTCCTTTAAAGTGTAACTGAGACGAGAAGCATCTCCGTTACCAAAATTACCTAGGGCTTCCTTAAGCCCTCTTGAGGCCGCTCGTCCCTTAAAGTCTCCCCGAGTGGCTCGTCAATCGCAATTTTGCCCAAAAGCATGGCCGAGTTGCGCTTGTGCAGCCAGGAGTGCTCACCACAGCTGGGAACGTTCTACATTCTGCAAGCACAGAACACTCTCAGGGACAGGAGCGTGATATGGGAAGTGTGCCTGCCCAGGTCGTGCATATGTGAAGAAGCATGACTCCGCTGGGCTTATGGGCACTATTGTGGGTGAAAGTAGCCACCTGGGCAGATAGCAAGGGTCAAGCTGCCTCAAAGGGGGCTTAAAGAGAAACTGGGGTGAACTTCAATCCTTGGTTACAATCAGTAGCTGATCCCATGAGAAATCTTTTCCTTTTCTCAAACGGATCATCAGGGGGCTCTGTATGGCTAATGTTGTGGTGAAACCCCTCCCACGGGGTGCTGACATCACACTGTGGGAGCCTTGTTGCATTGTGGGAAATAGCAGCTGTTTCCAACTGCCAAATATGCATCATCTCTTTCCACAGACATCACCTGCCAGCAGTAAAGACGTCACCATGTGATAAATGTCCAAATGTAAATCAGGGAGAGGAAAGATTTTACAATGGGCAAACATTTATAAATTATTGTAATCATTTTTTTCATTATGCTATTTTCACTGCTGTTCTTCTTTAAGGAAGCCCCAGGTAAGTATGAAACCTGAGATACTTCTTGTCAGGTTCTCTTTAAGGCCTCTTTTCCATGGGCAGTTGAACTGTGTGCTAAGCAAGCAGTTGCTAGGCAGCAGTGAGCAGTTGCCAGGCACCAGCAAGCAGTTGTGAGAGTTTGAGAGGCATTTCACTGCCCATCAACTGTCCATGGAAAAGTGGCCTAAAAGCTTATACTGCACACCTTTAGCTACAGATCAAAAAATGTCAGTAGTCAGTTAGGGAAATTATCCATGTTCACACAATACATTTGAGCTTATTTGGTGCTATATTTCCCTTCAATCAATTCTTTGAACTTACATAGTATTGTTTTTCCTACAGGGCAGAAAAATATACTAACCCAACACACTGTAGATAAACAATAGTGATCATTTTTGGGACTGGGACTTTTAGGTTAGGAATAAACCTCCCTGGCGGTACGCAGTTTTAGAGGCTGCGTCAGCGGGAGGTTTTTTTTTTTTATAAAAGTTGCGCTATATGTGTAAGCTAGCACTTCGCTAGCTAATTATGTGCCCCAAGCCCCCCCGACACCGCTCTGATCCCCCCGATCGTCGGTGGCAATATTTACCCGTCCGCGATCCCGCGAGAGCCGCAGCTTCACGATCCAGCTTCACTCGTCGCTATGCCGATGATCGGACAGGACGTCATGAGCAGTCTCAATCCTCCCCATAGCGAAGCTTGGAACTGAAGGCTGCGCCATCGCGGGATCCCTGGGTGGTACGTATTACGGCGGTGATCGGGAGCGATCGGTGGGGACCGGAGGCACTTGGGGGACATAAATAGCTAGCAAAGTGCTAGCTGAAGAATATAGCGCAATTTTTATTTTAGAAAATCCTCCCAGGGCCATGTGATCTCCTGCGGCAGCGAGCCCAACCCTAGGTCGGGCTTACCGCCAGGGAGGTTAATTCTGTTGTATGTAGGGGGAGGACAAACAAACACCTCACAGCAGGGAATATAATAATAGTTAAAGAGACACTGGAGCGAAAAAAAAATATATGATATAATGAATTGGTTGTGTACTCTGAATAATTACTAGAAGATTAGCAGCAAAGAAAATATTCTTATATTTTTATTTTCAGGTATACAGTGTTTTTTCTAACACTGCATCATTCTATAATATGTGCAGATTACACAACACTCAGCATTCAAAATGAGTCTTTCAGAGCAGTCTGTGAAGTAATGACCTCTCCTCTAGCAGAGGAAAAGTAAATAGTCCAGGAACAGTTGAGATAATAAAAGTCAGATAACAGCCCTCTCCACGACTAACTTAGTCGGAGAGCTTAATGGCTTTTTTGTATAGAGATAACAACTGGAGTTTCTCAACTCTTCCTGTACTGGAAACAATTACACTGATGTATCTGATCTTAATGTTTTATTTCTTAGCTGTGCTACACATACAAATCATAATATCATCATTTTTTTTTTTTCGCTTCAGTGTCTCTTTGAAGAGACTCCGTAACAAAAATTGCATCCTATTTTTATCATCCTACAAGTTCCAAAAGCTATTCTAATGTGTTCTAGCTTACTGCAGCACTTTCTACTATCACAGTCTCTGTAATAAATCAATGTATCTTTCCCCTGTCAGACTTGTCGGCCTGTGTCTGGAAGGCTGCCAAGTTCTTCAGTGTTGTGGTTCTGCTATTTCAGCGCTCGTTTGGAGCTGCCGATGGAGGCAGGTGATAGAGCGTTATGCCTATGTTCCAACTATCGCTTGTACACTCCTATACTACCATGTTTCCCCTAAAGTAGGACATCCCCTGAGAATAAGCCCTAGCAGTAATTTGTAGCATGCATGAAATAGAAGACATCCCTGAATGTAAGCCCTAGTGGCAGCCCACATGACACCAGCAAGTCACACTCAATACAAAGCCTGGATACAGGAGAGTAGCAGTGTAATGTGAGTTCTACAGTCCTGTATATGTGTCAGGCAATTTGTGTTTTTGTTGGAGCCAGGCCTCCTGATCTGTCCTGATGAGCATCAGCAGCACTTCACCTCTTCCCAGGACACACAGCTTATCCAATCATAGCTCTGGGGAGCCTGACAGAGTTCTCTGCCTGCAACTAATAGACTATTACCCACATGATCAGCAGATCAATTTCTTGTAAGTGAGAGCCAATATCTGCAAACCACAAGCTCTGTGCATGCTGCTTGTGTTTCAGCATGGCATGTATATACATGTATATACATTTTGTATAGGAAAACTACCAGTGTTTCCCTCCAAAATAAGACATCCCCTGAAAATAAGCCCTAGCACATGTTTTGGAGCAAAAATTAAAGTAAGACAGTATGTTAGTCTACCCCACGTCGCCGTCACAAATACAGGGGGGGGGGGGGGGGGGGGAACTGAATAAATAAAGTAAGTTTTTATTTTTCATACTACACCAGAAAAAATAAAAGTTGTAACCACTATTCTCATTACACCATCACTAAAGGTATGTATTTGTAAAAAGAAAAAAATTGTGACACTGGTCTTTTAAGAGCGCAATTACACTGGGGCAGTGCAGCATTTTAACGCACCCCACCACAGCCCAATGAAAGTCTATGGGGCAGTTCCTACCTACCTAATATGACATTTTTGGCACATCCCCGAAGCAAGGACAGATCTACATTACCGTGCGGTTCTGTGGAGACTTGCAGCGGACCGGAAGTCATGTAAGTCTGTGGCGATGCAAGGATTTAGTCTGAAACCAGCCTCAGGGGTAAAAACCCCAGAACCTGAAGTGGTTAAACAAAAGTCTTTATTTGAAAAGTAAAAATCATACAGTTTCACTTCAGCATAAATTGAAAATGAAATCAATAACTTACATCAGCTTTTGAAAGTCCTTAGCGATAGCGTTGACAAAGTCCAGACTATGCAAGTCAGTGGGATTCCTAGGGCAAAACCAATCCAAAGCAGCAATCCGCAGTATATAGTTTGGTTGTTAACACACAAAATCCTCTTCCTACTGCACCTGTGCCTCCTCTAAATGCAAATTAGCAGAGTTTTTCCTCTGCTACAGCAAAAGCCAGGTGTGTACCTCAGTGGAATGGGAAAGCCCACCCTGTTCCTTCCCTCCCAATCCAGAGTCCGGCTAAAAAAAAAATAAAATAATAATAATAATAATAAAGACAGTGACCTGGATACCCAGACTCCTTCCCAGGTACACATGCAGCTTTAAAGGGACCACAGCCCAAATAATTAGAAAACACATCTCCCATATAGACCCAGCCCTGCAGTTCCCTACAATACCTTATCACAATATTAGGTGATCAGATCTTCTCTCTGACTTTAGGAGCAAAGGGCTGGTTCATAGTGTAATAGATTTCTCTCTGCTTGCAGATCTCCAGGGATTGGCAAAGTGCTAGAGCAGTGTTACCCTATGAGGATGTTCTTACAGCAGTGCAATTTTTTGAGCAATTTTTCTAAAGGAATTTGAAAATAAAAAAAATTCCTTTAAAAATCACTTTGCAAATTCGCAATTGCATTTTGTAGGGTGTACTAAGCCTTAGTGCACTTAGCTACTTAGAAAAGGAGTTGCGTTCTGGCCACCCACAAGAGCGGTCCGTCCATGACGCCGCCTGAAGGCCTTGCATCAGGCAGCATCTTCCAAGAGGAAGGAGAGAGGAATACTATTGCTGACGAATATAAACAACTCTCCATTAACTCACTTAGGGCCCGTTTCCACTGGAGCGGAAACAGCTCCGAATCCGCAGAGTTTCCCCGCAGGCAAATCGCGCGGGGAAACTCTGCCATAAGAAACTATGGCGCCACCGGCGATTCGGCCCGGCACTGCCTGCAGATTTCGCGTGGGAGGCTGTGAATCCCATAGCCGTGCATGGCACGGCTTCTGGGATTCGCCTGCAATCCCGAACACCCGGAAGTGCTGACGCGTGCGGCACAAAAGGAAATGGGCCCTAGGGCTCTGTCCACATCTATCACAATTGGCATGTTTGGAGCAGACAGCGCAGTATCTGCTTTGAAGGTGTTTTGTTTCTAAGTTGGAGTCCAGAGTAGATTTACTTCCACCACAGGCAGTGTTCTCCCTAGAAATTTTTTCCAGCCGTGTGGCATAAAAAAGTAGCCGGGTAGGGCGCAACTGGGGGAATGCAGGGCTGGCGCAACTCTGCTTACAGCATAGGAGGAGAACTAGGAGGCAAGCCAATGACAGCCGGGTGCTCACCAAAATTAGCCGGGTGGAGCACCCAGCTAAAAGAGCCTGGGGAGAACACTGACAGGGTTCTATTGGAAATTCATCCACTGTATACAAATGAGAGGCAGATGTACTTACATCAAGCTAAAATCTAGCTTTTAGGCCAAAAGGTTTAAAACCATGGCAGGTAGAAAACCCGCATGATAGGATAGAGGTACAGGCAGTGTGAGGGTCAGCTGTTTTTTGCCGTCACATAGTGGTGCTTCATTGGTCCTGCGAAACAGCTGTTGACCCTCACACTGCCTGTACCACTCTTCTATCATGCGGTTTCTGTACCTGGCATGGTTTTAAACCTTTTGGAGTAAATGTTAAATTATAGCTGGATGTGCGCTTACATCTGCTGCTTTTCTATATCGTTTGCTTTTCTGATAAGCTGCACTCTGCTGTACTGATGGGTTAGTTTCCTGTGCACTAGCTCCTCTCCACTAGATACATTAAAATCCATCCACTGTCCTAGAAAATCTAGCTGGTCGGATTTTTTGTTGCGGTTACCACATTGGATCCATCGCAGCCATTGTGGACTGACAAGTGTGAACGGATGCTGTTAGTAAATACGATCCATTTGATCCAATCAGCATTCTGCTGCGATCCGGCAATATGGGCAAAAAGTGTACGTTTTCCTTTGCAGTGCGAAGACAAGACAAATTACATTTATATCGCGCTTTTCTCCTGGCGGACTTAAACCGCTTTTGCTGCAGCCACTAGGATGCGCTCTATAGGCAGTAGTAGTGTTAGGGAGTCTAGCCTCAGGACTGCTTACTGTATATGTTGGATTACTGAACAGGAAGAGCCATTATTCGATCCTATGTCTGTCTCAGAGCTGAGCCTTTAACCATTACACTATCCAGCCACTGCTTAAACAGGAGCAAAGTATTAGAACCAAGCAATCCCATCAATACTAGTCTTCTGGACCATGTCTGTCAAGGTGAGCTCCACTAAATAACTTAGATCTGCACACCACTTAACCCCCCTGGCGGTCTATTAAAACCGCCAGGGGGCAGCAGAGCAGGTTTTTTTTTTTTTTTTTAAATCATGTAGCGAGCCCAGGGCTCGCTACATGATAGCCACTGGGCCTGAGAAATCCTGCGCGGCATAGCCCGTGCTCAGCACGGGCTTACCGCCAGGGAGGTTAAGCTACACACATACAGTGCTGTCCATAATTATCCATACCCCTGACAAATTTTGACTTAAAAACTTACTTTTATTCAACCAACAAGTCTTTTTTTTTTTTTAAAGAATATTTTTATTGAAAATGTTAGCGGCAAACAGTGCCACAACCACAGACAAACAAATCAGGTACTGTACAATACAGTACAAGATGCAGTCCGAAAGAAAAAAGAAAAAAAAGGGGGATACTCAGCAAGGTGGGATTCTACAATCGCAAAGGGGGGGGGGGGGGGGGTCTGGTCTAGTCACACGCCTCTCCAGAAAATTATAACATCAGAAAATTAAGATCGTCATAATAACATTAATCAGACAACTCTAGATCATAATAGGTAGGTCTTCCCCGAGAGGACCCGTCATCGCCGCGGGGAAGTCTAGTAGGGAATAATTTGTGCACATATTATTTATACTGAAGCTAACGTCCTCCTTTGCTGTACCTGTTTTGAATGCAAGTTGTGTATTTTAGTCCACATTGTGGAGCTCTGCACATCTATTGCAGGTAGTCAATTCGGGTGCAGCCTCTGTTTGGAAGCGCTCCAAATGTCTCCTGCTGTACAAAAGTCATGTAAGTAAACTTATGGCTAGCTGCATCCATGTGCTTCAATTTGCATTCAAATTATACATTAGGACTAGTACATGATTTGCATCTGATTTGCATTCAAGGCATGTATTTAGCCCTGTGGGGCTCTGCATGCCTCTGTTGGTCTACAATTCAGTTGCAGCCTATGAGCGCTGTCATTTGTTTGATGTCTAGATCATAACAATTATTTATTCCGTGTTTTTGTAAGCAGTACATAGGAAAATTGCAGTACTTAGGCGTCTCCCAAAATATAATAAGACAATGTACAAGAGGCATTATTGTTGAAAAAAAAATATTTCTCAGCTTTTATTTACATTTGAGCAAAAAGTGTCCAGTCCAAATTATTTATACCCTTCACAAACTAACCAAAGGAAAATTGGAACCAGCACCACTAGATAATTAAGAATGGTCCAATCATACTAGGTGTGCAGGGGGCATATAAAAAACTGATAATGCTATACATTTGTAACCAGTTTAATTGATATTATTCTGTTGAGGACTACAAAGAACTATAATGGTTTGTCGAAAAACTTTCAGATTTCATTAAATAGAGGAAACAATGTCTTTCTGTTAATCAAATAAAAGCAAAATTTTATTTTAATCAGTAAACAAACTAAGCAATACAGTTGCCTATTAAAAAAACATATACCATCTACTATACAGTTAAATGGAGCAGAACAGGTTACCACTACTCCTGAATCTTATCTTCTTCTGCTGGGCTGTAGAATTCAAAAGTTAGCACACATGCAAATATATTTCATTCAGATGATGTCTTAAAGAGAACCAGAGATGAAGCACCCTCTTGTATTTTACCTTATAAATCAGTGGGAACATGACAGTAAACACCTAATCTGCCCTTTGTTTCATTGTTCTCTGTGTAATCTGACTGTTATCACGTCTGATAAGAATCCCCGACTGAGAAGTCAGGCTGCTCCGTCTAGCTTTGCTACAGAAAGATTATAGCTAAGTCTGTCTTCTGTGGTGTTATTTCAAGCCCAAGTCTGCCCCCTTGTGGCTTTGCTATAATGACTCAGCAATAATCATTCCCAGCAAAGCCAGATTTAATTGCTCAGTCTGGGATTCTTGTGACTGCTGTTAACAGACACTTTTAGCAGTGAGGAGGAAACAGAGAGCATGGTAAGTGTTTTCTCTAATGTTCTTACTGATATACATGGTAAAATACACAAGGGTGCTTCCTCTCTGGTTCCCTTTAAGGTCAAGAAAACGAACTATCGCTATTGTATTAATTTGAGCTCCAGCAGACTAACATTGGAATACGTAGTAATTAAACCTTGTCCTAAACAACAACACTTTTCTTTAGTTAAATTCAAAACTAAACAGTCTTCAGTTCTTTGCGCAAGACCAAAAGAGCTTATTAAAATTTTCTAATAAGTTCTCTGCACTGAGTATAAATTGACTAACAGTTTTCTGTCCCTTGCCAGAGTCTCAACTAGGATACTCAGTGCGAGTAGAATAAATAAAGATCCATTTTGTAACACTTCCTAAAAGTACGCTGCTTCCTAAAGGTTCCAAAACAAAGATAATATGCAGTAATCCAGTGTCCGAAGTACTCATTGGCCTGATAATATCATGCAAATTTGTAATCCACAGGGAATCTTCAGAAGCTGTAGACTGGTTGCTAATAACTTTTCCTTTTCTTCCAGGCTATGAAACTCTCTCTCTCTCACTAACACTCAGAAGGAAAGTTTATGTACTATATTTGCAGAAACAAAGGTGTACATCCAGGATAACAGGGTTCTCTTTTCTTTATAGACTTTCTGTTTGAATACCATCAGTAAAGCTAAAGGTAATTTTTCAATTATCTCATTTTAAACTGATAAGAATGTATTTATAACCACTTCTATGCTTCTTCTTTTTCAGCAACAAAGAACCAATAACTGAGGTAAGTATCAGCTTAACTTTTCAAGTTAATCAGTCCAGAACCACTACAAGAGAATACACACATATCTGCTAGGTACTATATGTATCTTTGAGCCACAGGGGACATAGGTAAAGGACACTTGTTAGGAATAACACAGCTGACTTTACTTGCTGGAGGTATTTGCAGCTGACAATAGTCTAAAATGAATGGTATAGTTTTCAGTATTAAAGCTTTGATTAGCAGATATAGGGATATTTTCCTGCACAGATATGTTTATATTTCACTTATCATCTCAGGCACAGCAGTAGAAAACAAACACCAATCATAGGGCAGAATGCATCATAGGGGCTCCACATCTCAGTTTTGACAGGAATTTTGTTCAGCAACTGTTTCAGCTTCAGAATCGTATCATCTTGATCCTGTTGTTCTCTCAAGTCTTCTGGTGAGCCCACTACAGTGGTTAGTTGAACTATTCCCTCTAACATAGTAGGAGTGTCTTCATCTTTTAACTTCCCCCAATTTGGAATCTCTACCTCCTCTAACTCTTCATCTATATCACTTGTTGGATTTCGATTTGGATGACGGGATAATCCATCGGCACATTGATTATTTCGTCCAGGCCGATACCGGATGGTAAAGTGAAATTTCGCCAGTCGGGCACACCACCTTTGTTCCATAGCTCCCAGCTTGGCATTTTGCAAGTAGGCCAGGGAATTGTTATCAGTTACTACTACAAACTTAGCACCGGACAGGTACTCACTGAATTTCTCTGTAATGGCCCACACCACTGCAAGCAACTCCAGACGAAATGAACTGTAATTAGCAGGGTTCTTCTCAGTTTGTCTTAGACTCCTGCTGGCATATGCGATTACTTGTTCTTGTCCATCATGCTTCTGAGTAAGGATGGCTCCTAGACCTTGGAGACTAGCATCCGTATACAGCGTGAAAGAAAGAGCAAAGTTAGCGAAGGCCAATATTGGTGCAGAAGAAATACTATTTTTCAGGCTATCAAAAGCCTCTTGATGCTCACTTCTCCAACTCACTGGTATTCTTCCAGACTTGCAACTAACTCCCAAAAGTAAACTGTGCAGGGGTTTGGCGATTTGAGCAAACCCTTGGATAAATCTTCGATAATACCCTGCGATGCCAAGAAATGCCCTTACTTCTGTAACTGTTCTCGGTATACGCCACTCTTGAATGGCCAATACTTTCTCTGGGTTTGGCTTTATCCCATCTTTGGATATCAGGTGCCCCAGGAAGGTCAATTCGGGTTTGAAAAGATGACATTTACTTGGTTTTAGCTTGAGTCCATGCTGTATCAACTTTTGGAACACTAAGTGTAGATGATGTGTGTGTTCTTCAAATGTCTTTGAGAAAATTATGATATCATCCAAGTATATTAACAGGTGTTCAAAGTTGTACTCTCCTAGACAATATTCCATTAGTCTCTGGAAGGTAGCAGGGGCATTAGATAAGCCAAAAGGCATTCTCTTAAACTCGTATAGGCCCATAGGTGTGATAAAAGCGGTCTTCTTTTGCTCTTCAGCAGACATTTCCACCTGCCAATAGCCGCTAGCTAAATCTAGGGTTGAATAGAATCTGGCTCCTCCAATAGCTGTCAATGTCTCTTCTATCCGCGGCAAAGGATAGGCATCTCGGAGAGTGATGGCGTTGAGCTTTCTGTAGTCAACACAGAATCTGACCGATCCATCTTTCTTTTGTACAAGAACAATAGGTGCAGCCCAAGGGCTCTTGCTTTCTACTATAACTTCTGCCTCCAACATCTGTTTAATCATCTGCTTGACTTCCTGGTATCTCCGAGCTGTAATATATCTGTACCTTTCTCTTATTGGGGAATGTGACCCAGTGTCTATCTCATGTGTAATGACGTCTGTATGCCCAAAGTCTGCATCATGCAAAGAGAACACTGATAGATTATTTTCCAGCATTTCTATAAGCTCCTCCTTTTGTTCTTTGGTCAAACCTTCCTCGTACACTGGGAGCACGCATCGAACAATGCACTCCCGGAGGCTACTAACCTAGAGGAGGCGATCTGGGATCATGTAGACCACCTTATGGGGATTTATGCGCTAGGTCACAGGAGAAGGTGCCACAGAGGGAAGCGTGCAGGTGCACTGGTGAAACTGAAAAAGAAAGGGCTGTGGACACCCATTCCATCCATTCTTCTAGCCAACGTCCGCTCCCTTCCCAATAAGCTAGACGAAATTCAGTTACTGAGCCACAAGCCCTCAATCGAAAAGAGCACCCCTGTTCTTTGCTTTACAGAGACGTGGCTCAATGACAGTATCCCAGATGATTCTCTGCACCTGCCAGGCTTCAACCTCCTTCGCGCGGACAGAGACTTCACCTCATCTGGTAAAAAGAGGGGTGGAGGGGTCTGCTTCTACATCAGCTCCAAGTGGTGTTGCGACTTGACCATCCTGACCAGAAGCTGCTCTCCAGACCTCGAAGTCCTCCTAATCAACTGCAGACCGTACTACTCACCGAGGGAATTTGCCTCCTTTGTACTCGCCGGGGTCTACATCCCCCCCGACGCAGGCGTCAAGAGTGCCACACGTACCCTAAGTGACACCATCGCGAAATGGGAAACGGCCCTGCCAGACTCCCTCTTCATCATCATGGGGGACTTTAACCAAGCCAACCTCCACTCAGAGATGCCACGCTACGTTCAGCACATCACATGCCCAACCAGGAACCAGAACACTCCGGATCATTGCTATACCATCCTCAGGGGCGCTTACAAGGCTATCTCTCGAGCAGCCCTTGGCAACTTGGACCATTGCCTCATCCAACTGATTCCTACCTACAAAAGGCGGTTTGAGAACTCCACACCAGCCCTAAAGTCAACCAAGAAATGGACGACGGAAGCAAAGCTAAAACTACAGGCCTGCTTTGACTGCACTGACTGGTCAGCCCTTGCCCCTACGAACGGCGACCTAGATGATTGGGCAGATAGCGTCACATCCTATATCAATTTCTGTGAGGACATGTGCATCCCGTCAAAGTCCTACAGGGTGTACCCCAACAATAAACCCTGGTTCAACAACAAGCTTCGCCTGCTACGAAGAGCCAAGGAGGGAGCCCACAAGAGTGGCAACCTTGAGGAGTTCAGGAAGGCCAAAAACACCCTTAACAAAGAACTGAGAGCGGAAAAAAGAAGGTTCTCGGATAAACTGCGGCTGAGTCTCTGCTCAAACAACTCGCGCGAAGTCTGGAAAGGTCTCAAGGTGGCCACAAACTTCAAGACCCCCCCTCATCACATGACTCCCAGCGCTAAGCTAGCGGAAGATCTGAACAGGTTTTACTGCAGATTTGAAGACTTCAAAGAAGAGGTACCCCACGACCAGGTGCCACCGGTCATGACCTCCCAGGTCCATACTAGCCCAGGCCCCCCAGCCGCACTGATGGTTTCAGAGGCCGAGGTTCTGAGATACCTTAAGCTACTCAATCCTCGGAAAGCTTCGGGCCCAGATGGTGTGTCAAACCTCTGCCTAAAAACCTGTGCAGACCAACTGGCCCCAGTCCTCACTTCTCTGTTCTCACAATTCATAAAGGAACACAGGGTCCCCTCTTGCCTAAAAATCTCCACAATCATCCCCATCCCAAAGAAATCAGGCGTCACTGACCTAAATAATTTCAGACCTGTTGCACTAACTTCAAACATCATGAAGGTCTTCGAGAGGCTGGTCCTTTCCCACCTGAAACACACCACCAAGGAGTTGATGGATCCCTATCAGTTCGCCTACAGGGCCAACAGGTCCGTGGAGGATGCCATCAATATCAGCCTGGAGCACGTTCTGAGCCACCTGGACAGACCAAACACCTATGTCAGGATCCTCCTCTTGGACTTCAGCTCCGCCTTCAATACTATCAGCCCCGACATCCTCTCTGACAGGCTAGCTCTCCTCAATGTGCATCCCAGCCTCTGCAGCTGGCTGAAGGACTTTCTCTCAAACAGGACTCAGACAGTCAAGCTGGGCACCTTCTCCTCGCAGATGCGAGTCACCAACACGGGTGCCCCCCAGGGCTGTGTTCTGTCCCCAATGCTGTTCTCGCTGTACACAAACTTCTCAACAAACAACTCGGTCCAGGTCATCAAGTTTGCAGATGATACCACCACCCTTGGTCTTATAGAAGGGAGCGATGATCGAGCCTATCGCCAACAGATTGCGGATATCTGCAATTGGTGCAAGGCAAACAAGCTTGTACTGAAAAAAGCTAAAACCGCAGAACTGATCATTGATTTCAGGAAAGGCCGTCCCGAACTCCCCCGGTCCTCATCGAAGGCACTGAGGTTGCCAGGGTCCCGCACGCACGTTTCCTAGGCACCACCATATCCAGCAACCTAAGGTGGGAGGCAAACGTCACAATGAACCAGAAGAAAGCGCAGCAACGGCTGTTTTTCCTACGACAGCTGAAAAAGTTTGGAATGTCGCAAGACATTATGACCTGCTTCTACACTGCTGCCATTGAGTCAATACTTGGCTCTTACATCATCGTGTGGTATGCAGGGGCCTCTGCGAGTGACAGGTACAGACTACAAAGAGTCATAAAGTCTGCCGAAAGGATCATCGGTACTTCCCTCCCACCACTCAACATTCTGTACTCGTCCAGACTACGCTCAGGGGCCGCTAGGATAGCAGGCGACCCCACCCACCCTGGCAACCGCTATTTCAGTCTCCTCCCCTTAGGCCGCTGTTACAGGTCCTTACCCACCAGGACCACTAGACACAGAAACACCTTCTTTCCACAAGCCATTAACCTCCTCAACGGTCCCCCCCCCCCCAAGCGCACTCCCTAGTTCCAGCGCTGACACCCGGGCAGTAGCCCGCCCATGGTACATCACCTTAACTATCCTAGAGCTATTCAACTATGCTACTGCCCTCCTGCACTAATACTGTATGTTTGTATATCTGTTTACGGTAAATGTATATCTGTATATCTGTATTACTTGTCTTTATGTACGACTCGAGCCTGCCTGTGCCAAAAATAATTCCAGGTGCAACCCCTGTACTTGGCCATTAAACTTGATTCTGATTCTGATTCTTATTAACTTGTAACCGATCACAAATATCCTTTCCAGATACTTTAAGGGTCATGGAGGTAACATCTTTTATTTGATTAATTGAAGCATCAAGAACTTCCTTGATTGGGTATATTCTGGCCACCAGTCTTCCTGCTTTCAAAAAAATCGATTTCTGCTGGAGATTGATAAAACGAACCGGTACTCTACAGTGTCTTACTACTGCCACTGATCTATCCACCATCACATCTTCAGCATTTCGGACAGGTTCCACCAACACAGTAAGCCCATTCAAAGGTCGATGGGTTCCGATGGGTAATGCCATGATGGTTTCTGTTCTGGCTTGGATAGTAGTCTTTGATCTAAATGAGGTTTTGATCACCCCCAAGCATCCTTGACATTCTTCAGCGGCCTTTAGCACTTGACAGGTTTTTAATCAATCTTTGGAAAATCTGTTGTTCCACAGGATGTCTAGAGAGTTTCTTCCAATAACTCTTCCCGTATAAACTAAACCACTTCCCGTCAAATTCTCTCAAAACATTCATGCCCAGTATGACTGCGGTTGTGGGCTCACCTTGACTCTTAACAATTACCACTCCTTTTTCTTTTATGACCTCTTCTTACATTTCAATGTTCATCCAAACTACCCCTACTACCGATATAGGAAGCTGGTTTGCAGCAGTGAGGTTAATCAAAGGGGCCTCAGCAGATGTCTCTCTTCCGGGTAAATTCTTTTTAAAGAAATCTTCAGTCATAGTTGTGACTTGAGATCCAGTATCCAGTAGGCACATAACCTCTCTGCCATCTAATCTTCCCAATAACACTGGACAATCTCCAACAATGTCACCCGCAAACAATTTTTCAGAGGCCTCTTGATTGAACCCCACTGTGCGGCCTCTCACGGTGGGCTTCTTTAGTTTAACGGTTCACGTCTGGATTGATTTCCATTCCTTGGGCAGTCTCTCGCATACTGACCACTTCTTCTACAATTCCAGCATACAAGATTTTCCATATAACGCCCATCCCATCTGGTGTTTGTTTTCTCACTCTCAATCCTTCCTAAAGTCTGTTTGATCTGGGAGAGTTCTTGACTAAATTCTTTCAGAGATTTCTTCATTTCACCATATTCTGAATACGCCTGAACATTTTTCACTCCAACTGAAGTTTCTTTAGTGGGGGTTAGTGAAGTATTCAGTTGTGAAGCCAACACTTGCATAGCATCTTCTTCTTGATTAAGCTTAATCGCCAGACTCTGAAGCTTCTGGAAAGTAATATCCGGCTCGTGTTCCAATTTCATCTTTAATGACCTTTTAATAAAATTGCTCTTGAGTCCAAGGATAAATTGATCCCTTAGCCATACTGGAGATTCGATAGTCATATGGCCTCTTTCATTTTCTTCCTTCTTAAGCAATCCGCTAAGGATTTCGTGCAGTGCATTGGCATACTGTGGGATCTTCTCATTTTCTTTTTGAACTCTATCTAAAAATCTTTTTCTCATCACATGCAGGTCCGCTGGATCCCCATAAATCTCTTCCAGAGTTTCGATTATCTGATCCACTGACACTGGAGATTTCAGTTTAGCGTTAATTACTGTGCGTCTTGCATCTCCTTCCAAAGCTATCACAGCTATTTCCATGTGCATTTCATCCGGCACTTGATAGGCTTTGATGGCACTCTGAATTCTATCAGTCCAGTCTCTCAACATCATATTATGACCATTAAATTTTGGAAGATATGCTGCCAGCATCCCTATTGGAGTCATTGTTAAGGCTAAAGTAGCCATTGATGGTCGTGTTTCTGCTTGTTGCGCCATTGGAGATTGATTAGAAGTGCTGGAATCTGACTCCATATTTTATTGGCACGTGAAGGTTGATCCTGCCAAACTACGCCAAAAATGTAACCAGTTTAATTGATATTATTCTGTTGAGGACTACAAAGAACTATAATGGTTTTTCGGAAAACTTTCAGATTTCATTAAATAGAGGAAACAATGTCTTTCTGTTAATCAAATAAAAGCAAAATTTTATTTTTATCAGTAAACAAACTAAGCAATAGAGTTGCCTATTAAAAAAACATATACCATCTACTATACAGTTAAATGGAGCAGGACAGGTTACTACTCCTGAAACTTATCTTCTTCTGCTGGGCTGTAGAATTTAAAAGTTAGCACACATGCAAATATATTTCATTCAGATGATGTCTTAACCACTTGAGGACCACAGTCTTTTCGCCCCTTAAAGAGAATCTGTATTGTTAAAATCGCTCAAAAGTAAACATACCAGTGCGTTAGGGGACATCTCCCATTACCCTCTGTCACAATTTCGCCGCTCCTCGCGGCATTAAAAGTGGTTAAAAACAATTTTAAAAAGTTTGTTTGTAAACAAACAAAATGGCCACCAAAACAGGAAGTAGGTTGATGTACAGTATGTCCACACATAGAAAATACATCCATACATAAGTGTTATAAACTGTTCTTATCACCTTGCTTCGACACCATCGTCTCACAGACTGTGAGATCACTTGACTCTCCACACAGCAAACAGTAGATATAGACTTTCTCAGGCTTCTTCAATGTTTACGTTATTTATTCAGGAAACAGGAATACAGATAGATACATTCATCTCCTGGCAAAGCAGACTTCCATGTTGCGTTACAGCTGCTTGAGTATCTTCCTACTGAAGATACCCAGGTCTTCTTGTGTCTACTCTATGTTACAGCTAGACTACCTATGTACAGCATACATTATATCAGATTACAGAAAGGAATAACATGCTTAGAGGTCCAAGTCGGCCTTGCGAGCTAGTGCAGAAGGAAGAAGCAGAAGTGAGTTCTCCATTGCTCGCTCCAGATTTAATACCGACTAGGAAAGAGTTAAATATGACATCACCATCCAGTGGCTGGATGGTGTACTGGTTAAGGGCTCTGCCTCTGACATGGGAGACCTGGGTTCGAATCTCGGCTCTGCCTGTTCAGTAAGCCAGTAATTCAGTAAGGAGTTCATTGGGCAAGACTCCCTAACACTGCTACTGCCTACTGAGTGCGCTCTAGTGGCTGCCTCGCAAGCGCTTTGAGTCCGACAGGAGAAAGGCGCTATACAAATACTGCCATTATTATCTTCGCCACCCCCTATATCAGTCTATTGGTGGACCCACTCGTGGTGTCATCATACCCGCCTACTCGATTAATAATCAATGAGGCATTTGACATACATGCAGGAATGTGGATATTTACAAAACATGGCTGATGTTTATTGTTCCATGTCCAGGTCAGGGAGACCTGCGGCCTTGTTCAGAACAGCTTCTTGGTATGTTCTAGTTCTGCTGACAGAACTGCAGATTTTCTCTCTACAGAGAAAATCCCCTTAAAGGACAGGTCTGCTCATCAAGCCTTTTTGACTAACTCAGTCTAAATAACTGAGGCCTACTTAAATTATAACAATCCCCCCTAAAAAGGCTTGATCCGCAGATCCCCACTTCTGAACCTAACCCGTACCTGGTTTCTTTTCTTTAGATTTCACTTTTCGATGTTCGTGCTCACACAACTTCTCTGCTCTAGGCGATTACCCCTGGAAGAGAGAGAGCAAGACCTCTTGGTCTTCCTGTAACCAGGCTCTCTGGGGAGGCCCTACTTCTAAATCCCTCTATACCACATGCTCAGCATTTGCGTCACTTGCGTATCACTCACACACTTGCATGACCACAGAAAAGTGAAACTCGTTTGGTTGTTACTCAAGGGAGCAGTGCCAGGTGCCTTCTAAAAGAACGCCTTTATACAATCAGCTCCATCACAGGTACTACTAAACCTATACCCGTAACCCTGTATATCCCTTAATTTGAAAATATCGGTTCAGGAGATTGTTTATGAGGCACCAATCTCTGGACCCGGTTAATTTGTTTTACGTAATTTCAACACGCAACCTCACCTGGATAATGATGCCTAAAGTTGTCATCCCCATCCAGACGACCAGTGGGTGTAGAAAGAACTTTGGAACCGCAGAGGCCCAGTCCGAATGTCCCTGGAACATCACCGGAACCTTTGTCCACCAGGTCAGACTGGAACTCACCTGCTCATTTTTGTATTCTACCTCGTGAAGATCACCTGTATCATGGTGAAATCTTACCTCTAACTTAGTGTACTGTTTGTTTAACCTTTGTAACAAAATGTGGTCGTCTTGGATCAAAACCTGTTCCCCTTTGTCCCATGTCGTGTTCTCTTTCAGGACGGGAACTACCCGTGAAACTTTGACCTTTAGATTTTTCTTAACAATTTGAGAAACAACGTCATCCAACCTGGATGACAGGATCCATATGGGATCTCCACTCACCCAATATGTTCCCCTTGGAAACTCCCCCTTATCGGAACAATTATGAGAATATACCTTAAATGTATCATTAGAACTTATGTTAAAAACCCAAACCTTTCCTTCAGCCACCGGAACTATCGGTTGGGCTTCAGGGTGGATCTTTTGAATGGTAGCCTCGCATTCTGCGTTATTGAGCCTGCAGGCTTCTTCACTAAATTTGACTTGTTGTATTATTACTGGCAGCGCTACTGGAAATTATACCAACGTCCTTGTTTGAATGTCCAGAGAATCTGTGAGTTCGCTTGGAAATGTCCTTAAATACAGATGATGAGTAAAATATTCCACTGCGCTCTGACACAGGATTCAGGCTAGAAAACAAAATCAGAAACTCCACATCGCGTGATTCTGTCTATTATATGACTTTATCACACCCGTGCTAGTATGAAGCGTGATTCCACTTAAAATCCACCACCAACATCAATGGGGCTCACCAGATGCAGACCACCTCGTTTTTCAGGTGGGTCTCAAGCTCAAACTGTGTCTCACTCTGCTCATCAGTGAAGTACACCATCCGGTCTCAGTAAAACGTTTATTCTCCGTAAAAAACTTTAAAACAAGATACAAAAAACCTCCTCATTGCATAGTATGTCTGCACATCGAGCAATACATCCGCGCTTCTCGCGCCAATTGCCTACTTACAGACTGGTAGAATGATATAGGCACGTCTCAATGGTGAAGCTGGAGCTCCTTTGCAGCTATCAAGCGGTTTTCCGGCGGCGTCCCGCACTCTAAACGATCCCCGCTACTGCCACGGACATCCCCAGCTCCCCACCACGAATTTCCGGACGTGATGACGTCACACGCACTGGCTCCGCCCTCCGCGTTTCGTCCTCCAATCAGACTCATCAGGGGCTAGCGTTGCCAGTGCGCAGCCCGTTTTTGTTGCCGTCTAGATCCTCCCCCCTTACCCACGTGATGCATCTATATTCACTCCAGTGGTCCACCAATGAGATGTCCTTTACAACACTATAGTCGGGAGCTATTACCCATCAAGTCCACCTATTCAAATTTTAAATTCGCCTTTGGTACCCTAATTAAAATTATAATAAAAAACTCTCCATAAAATTAAAATTAAAATCCAGGAGAAAATTGTACAATATCGCATCATGCGCTCTACTGCCATCATGTGGTGAAAATTATTTATACATCCATGTTTCTTTTTCTGATCCGTCACCAATTGTGCTACAGACCTTTCTGTTTTCCTGAACTGATGCTGGTGCACTAAATTTTACCCTTAGCAATCTTAGTGTTCTTGGTGACCCCCCCTCCCGCGTCCCCCATTTGTGCCTACAGGCCCTGTTTAATCATTAGATATAAAGCAGTTCAAGTCAAATTCAATATTCATGCCTTTAGGGGCAAAACATCCTAAATTGTAGATCCATTTTCCTTCTGCCTGAGATATGTCTCTTTGTCAATTTGACCCCCTCCATTTGGGGATCCATTTTTCAATTCCCATGAACCTCAATTTAGTTGGGTCACGATTGTGTTTTATTTTAAAATGTTTAGATACACTGTGTGATTCCAGCCCCTTAGATATATTATACATGTGTTCCCCTATACGTTTGTGCAACAATCTGGTGGTCCGCCCAATGTACTCCAACCCACAAGGACACCACAAAATATATACTACCCCCCTAGTTTTACATGTGATACAATGCTTTATCTTATGGGTGTACCCTGTATTTCTAGCCACAATATTGTCTCCCCTAAACCCCCTCGGCCTCCCTACATCCCCTACAGTCTCTGCATGGAAAAAAACCAGCTTGACCCAACAGGTTGGTCCCCAAGGTCCTAGGAGCATCCACACAACTGGTGACCAGCCTAGACCGTAGATTGGGGGCCTTCCTGTATACGAATGCTGGCTTATCTGGGATATGTTTCCCCAAAGTACCATCCATCTTCATTATATTCCAGTGTTTGTGGATGATCCTTTCAATGTCCCTGTGTTGGTTGTTATATCCGAGTTGCATTGCATATTCATGATTGCTCGTTGGAGTTCGGACAGCATCCTTTATCAAATCCCCCCTTATCATGTTACCCACCCTTGCTGCTTCTAGTTGCATCCTATGCCTATCATACCCCTTTTCCACAAATTTCTCAACCAATGTTTGGCTCTGTTTGTTATAATCATCCTTAAATGTACAGTTTCTCATAATACGCATAAACTGGCCTCTCGGGATATTGTCCAGCCATCTGAAATGATGGCAACTGGACTTGGGTATGTATCCATTCCGGTCTGTAGGTTTAAAAAACGTTTTGGATATAAGTTTTCCTGCTGATTTTCCTATTTCCAGGTTCATACTAGCACGGGTGTGATAAAGTCATATAATAGACAGAATCACGCGATGTGGAGTTTCTGATTTTGTTTTCTAGCCTGAATCCTGTGTCAGAGCGCAGTGGAATATTTTACTCATCAACTAAATTTGACTTGCCCCGGCCAACGCAGGTACTTCTGCAAGAATTGCCCGCATGAGGACAACTCTACTTGCTTCACCTCCCAGTCTAGCACCAAAAAAGGTTGACCTCTCAGGTCCTGGTGTAAGACACGGGTTGAGGTGGGAACTAAGGAAGTAGCGGTGCCTAAAGGAATGTTGCACCGTTTCCATTTGTTCACCCAAACATCTCGAAGCTGCCATGCAAAAGATCCTTCTCCAGGAAAAGTAATATACCTCCCCTTGTCCAATCTCTCGCTGACAAAATATGTCCCCAGCTGTCCTGATTGGACCACTTCCCCCCTTATGTCCTGAGGCACACTATGTACCTGAGGTCGGGAAGACTGTACTCTCTGCAATCGTTCGATTAAGAGTACCTCTTCACTTACCCAACTATCATGAGGATAAGCTGCTGCATATGGAATGTGTAATATTGTCCCCTGTTGTGACCCGTGTGGTGTGAATGGGGTTCCCTGTGTGGGCTTTCCCTCCCCCGGGACCGCTCTCCCCACCCTCTTTGTCACCTGGAAATGTGTCTTGATCTCGATTTTTACTTCTTGTTTCGAGAACCACCCACCCTTGGCTTTCCAGCCTTTACGTGTGTATAGTTGTTTCAGAGGCACTCTCTGTTGGTAGCTCCAGAGTGTGATGTTGTCCCCTGCGTCTCTCTGGTAAGAGAATTGACGCCTCCTGCTCGTTCCTCTCCAATCTGGAACCATCTCACTCTGCATAACCAAGACAAGGTACCCCCGAATCACACACTCCACCTTTTGCATGTACCCATTGTACTGCAATGTACCTTTTAACAAACCTTCGGATCGGTGCATCGATTCTGGGAGTGTGGCATTCAATAGCAGATTTACACTGCCATTAAATTCCCACTGCCCGCACACTTGACCCTTCAGACCTTTCACCCACCTTGTGCCATGAAATTTGCTTTCTCCTGGCACAAGTGCTCTTTTCCTCCGTCCCTGCATGGTCTATCTGTGCCAAGCGGAGGGAGGTGTGAAAGGATTAGTACCTTTGTCACCCAACCTTGCATTCTCATTAACCCCTTATTATACATGAGAATGTCCTCTCTTCGTTCTCCTAGGACGGAATGGCAACCTAGGATCACCATCAGCATGGTACTCTTCATTATAAAAGCACCACCTTGGGAAAGAAAAACATTAGCACTTTGCATTATGCTTTGCTCAGACAGTTTTGTTAGTTTCTTTCCGATCTCCGAAATCTCGTGTTTTAGTCTCTTTCCGATTTCAGGAATCTCGTGTTTTAGTCTCTTTCCGATTTCAGGAATCTCGTGTTTTAGTCTCTTTCCGATTTCAGGAATCTCGTGTTCCTCCAAGCTTAGATTGGCATCTGGAACCTTTCGCTTATCCGACTGATATCTCCATCCTTGCTGCCAGCACTGCAGCTGTCTCCATTCCATATTGCCAAACACCTGAAATCGAAATACAAACAAATCAATTCTTATTAATGATTTGGGATTCGCCCTGCGGCTTGTACTCTTTACCCTTTAAAATGATCAATATATACCGTAATTAATCTCGTTGTTTTATGGTTCTCATGAACTCTGTTTACTCTTATTGGTAGATTGGAGTTAAACTTCACCCCCCTACCTCAGTACTATCTTCAGTACTTACCTGTTTAAAATATGCTCCCGCGGACTCCACCTTTGGAAGCTCACTTCACCTTTGGAAGCTCTCACCCCATTGCAGCTCACTCCACATCCCCCCTCATCTGTCCATGCGCGGCCGTCGCATGCACAGATCACGGATGCCACACCTGATGCTGCTTTGCAGGTGAGCCTGCAATGCACTACCTCATTATCGCATTTACTTATCTAGAACTTCATCGCGATACCAGCTCTGCTAGAAGTTCTGTGTGTTGTACCCTCTGATCAATGTTTGCCGTGCCACCACCTAAACTACCAAAAAAAATTGCTGCCTCCCTGTAGGAAGGAGCACTTTGCACTTAAACTACACAGGGTGCAGGGCTAAGCATACCAGCGTCACATGCCTGTATGCAGATCCCTGAATGCCCACATGGAAGGTAGTCACATGGCAAACAGCGTACTGATACACTGTCACTCTGTAAACGGCAATTTTATCATCTGTATAATTGCCCCATGAACTGCTGTCAGTCCTTGTTCTTTGTGCTACAATTGATAAGAGCTGGAAAAAACATATTTGACCAATCAGTGGACGAAAAAAAAAACCGCACAAAAAAACAGCCCCAGCCCAGCATAGACCTCTCAGTCAAGCTCTGGCCCTATCCCCGACAAAAACCGGAAAAAAAACGTTACCGCTCTGCAGCAGCGGCGACGGATTGGTCAACTCCCTTTTTTTCCAACTCCGGCACCCCCCCTGATGCGCTGTCCCCCCTTTTCTATTGGGAACTTATGCTGCACCACCCATTAAGGTGCCCCACTTACAGGAATAATCCCATAAGCAACTCAGTACAGACCCTTTCCTGATCTGCACTGCTACGTGTGTCCCTGCACCTAGCTGGGAAACACTTCCTATTCCGGCATTCCTTTCCATGGACCCAGGGAAAAGCTCTGGGGAAATACTTTAAAAACCCGAGACACACAGTAGCATGTCTCTGTATTTCTACCCCCCTCCCTTTCAGCTGCTCTGCCCGGAGCCGCGAGCACAGCATGACGTGGATCCCCCAGCCCCTCCTCCCCCCCTGCCATGACGTGTGGGGGCCATGACTCTCGGGGGCGGGCTCTCTCCACTGCCGCCATTTTGAGTCCTGGACTGCCAGCTAAGATGGCTGCTCCCATAGCAGCCTCTCGTTTCCTATATCTTAGGAGAGAAAACAAAATACACACAGAACAAACATTTTTATGCATAGTTACACACAGCATCTATCCACAGTGCACAAAAATCAGCCTCAGCATTCCTTCACGTCTCCGCTGTAATCCGAACTGCAATCAGACATACGGATCCCCAGAGACGTAGGAATCTTTCTCACTCTATCACAGACATAACTAAGAACCGCCCGAGCGAGCTATACGACTCCAAACCACTGTAACTGTTTTAACTGTTAACATCCCAGCTAGAACTTCAACACAATACAGACATTGAAAAAACATGTTAGCAGCAGCACCGACTGGAAATGCGAGAAACGTGCAGAACATCTCACAAACAGAAAGACACTCGCTTTCCTCTTCTCTCCCTCTATCCCCTCTCTCTCTGATGGTTTCCCTCTGCCGCGGGGGACCCCCCCCCTTATCTATCATCCTGCCCAGTCTCTGGACAGGGAGAGAAAAACAAAACAAAACCCAGAGAGAGAGAAAACAAAACATCTGCCACACAGGAACATCGAATCCTAAGAAACAATCAAAGCGCATAAACTCTGAAAACACATTCTGTATTTACATCGGAGCTGCACCTCTCCTCACCCCTCCCTTCACGCACAGGAGAGATGAGAAGCCCGCAGCCTCCACACTGCAATTAACACAGAATGTACACATTAACACATTATCCTCTCCTTGTTATAACACCAAATACAACGTAAATCAAACTTGCCTGAGCAGAGGACTTCGTACGCCTGCCAATTCGCCCAGCTTGTGGCAACTCCACGAACCTGAGTGGACCCCTGGAATTACTAAGCGTCATCTCTGTGTACCCACACTGGCTCAGCGGATCGATCTCCAGCGGCAGCTGCCAGCCGGCCTCGGAGCCTTCCAGTCACCTGCGATCCGGTTTGGCTATGACTGCGTGCACTTACAGTCAAAGTTTAACATCCACGAGGTTCGCCGCTGGTTTCCACGAATTGCAGCCCGTGTGTGCTCGGCTCTCACACCCCAGCTTATCAGTCTCAGCTTGATAAGCTTTACAGTCCGTGTCCGTCTATTCCGCTTGTTTTGCTGTGGAATATCTTGAAACCATTTTCGGCCCCTGGCCTCGACTGCCTGTTTTGCTAGGCAGGGAAGGATTTCAGCACCACTGTTATAAACTGCTCTTATCACCTTGCTTCGACACCATCGTCTCACAGACTGTGAGATCACTTGACTCTCCACACAGCAAACAGTAGATATAGACTTTCTCAGGCTTCTTCAATGTTTACGTTATTTATTCAGGAAACAGGAATACAGATACATTCATCTCCTGGCAAAGCAGACTTCCATGTTGCGTTACAGCTGCTTGAGTATCTTCCTACTGAAGATACCCAGGTCTTCTTGTGTCTACTCTATGTTACAGCTAGACTACCTATGTACAGCATACATTATATCAGATTACAGAAAGGAATAACATGCTTAGAGGTCCAAGTCGGCCTTGCGAGCTAGTGCAGAAGGAAGAAGCAGAAGTGAGTTCTCCATTGCTCGCTCCAGATTTAATACCGACTAGGAAAGAGTTAAATATGACATCATCTTCGCCACCCCCTATATCAGTCTATTGGTGGACCCACTCGTGGTGTCATCATACCCGCCTACTCGATTAATAATCAATGAGGCATTTGACATACATGCAGGAATGTGGATATTTACAAAACATGGCTGATGTTTATTGTTCCATGTCCAGGTCAGGGAGACCTGCGGCCTTGTTCAGAACAGCTTCTTGGTATGTTCTAGTTCTGCTGACAGAACTGCAGATTTTCTCTCTACAGAGAAAATCCCCTTAAAGGACAGGTCTGCTCATCAAGCCTTTTTGACTAACTCAGTCCAAATAACTGAGGCCTACTTAAATTATAACAATAAGCAGGCTGTATACAGCATTCCTTTTGAATCTCAAGAGATCATTTGTGTGTTTCTTTCCCCCATGCACTGAAGTTTCAGGCTGCTCTTTGCTTCCTGCAAACAGCTTTGCCCTTGTTTGTAATTCCTCAGTATGTGAAAGCCCAGCCAGCTCAGAGGACGATTTATCCAGCTGATTAGAGCAGCTTCTCTCTTCTCTCGTATCTAAATAACACACAGGCAGTGTGCATAGAGGGGCCAGGAAGGGTGAGTTCATAGCAGAACCACAACACTGAAGAACTTGGCAGCCTTCCAGACACAGGCCGACAAGTCTGACAGGGGAAAGATACATTGATTTATTACAGAGACTGTCATAGTAGAAAGTGCTGCAGTAAGCCAGAACACATTAGAATAGCTTTTGGAACTTGTAGGATGATAAAAAACAGGATGCAATTTTTGTTACGGAGTCTCTTTAAGGACCAGAGCCTTTTTTCCATTCAGACCACTGCAGCTTTCACGGTTTATTGCTCGGTCATACAACCTACCACCTAAATGAATTTTACCTCATTTTCTTGTCACTAATACAGCTTTCTTTTAGTGCTATTTGATTGCTGCTGTGAGTTTTAGTTTTTATTATATTCCTCAAAAAAGACATGAATTTTGTCAAAAAAATTACTTTTTTAACTTTCTGTGCTGACATTTTTCAAATAAAGTAAAATTTCCTATACATTTGAGCGCGAAAGTTATTCTGCTACATGTCTTTGATTAAAAAAAACAATTCAGTGTATATTTATTGGATTGGGTAAAAGTTATAGCGTTTACAAACTATGGTGCCAAAAGTGAATTTTCCTATTTTCAAGCATCTCTGACTATTCTGACCCCCTGCCATGTTTCATGAGGTGCTAAAATTCCAGGATAGTATAAATACCCCCCAAATGACCCCATTTTGGAAAGAAGACATCCCAAAGTATTCAGTGAGAGGTATGGTAAGTTCATAGAAGATTTTATTTTTTGTAACAAGTTAGCGGAAAATGACACTTTGTGACAAAAAAAAAAAAAGTTTCCATTTCTTCTAACTTGCTACAAAAAAAAATGAAATCTGCCACGGACTCACTATGCTCCTCTCTGAATACCTTGAAGTGTCTACTTTCCAAAATGGGGTCATTTGTGGGGTGTGTTCACTGTCCTGGCATTTTGGGGGGTGCCTAATTGTAAGCACCCCTGTAAAGCCTAAAGATGCTCATTGGACTTTGGGCCCCTTAGCGCAGTTAGGCTGCAAAAAAGTGCCACACATGTGGTATTGCCGTACTCAGGAGAAGTAGTATAATGTGTTTTGGGGTGTATTTTTACACATACCCATGCTGGGTGGGAGAAATATCCCCGTAAATGACAATTTTTTGATTTGTTTTACACACAATTGTCCATTTACAGAGAGATTTCTCCCACCCAGCATGGGTATGTGTAAAAATACACCCCAAAACACATTATACTACTTCTCCTGAGTACGGCAATACCACATGTGTGGCACTTTTTTGCACCCTAACTGCGCTAAGGGGCCCAAAGTCCAATGAGCACCTTTAGGATTTCACAGGTCATTTTGCGACATTTGGTTTCAAGACTACTCCTCACGGTTTAGGGCCTCTAAAATGCCAGGGCAGTATAGGAACCCCACAAATGATCCCATTTTAGAAAGAAGACACCCCAAGGTATTCCGTTAGGAGTATGGTGAGTTCATATAAGATTTTTTTTTTTGTCACAAGTTAGTGAAAAATGACACTTTGTGAGAAAAACAATAAAAATCAATTTCCGCTAACTGTTGACAAAAAATAAAATCTTCTATGAACTCGTCATACACCTAACAGAATACCTTGGGGTGTCTTTTTTCTAAAATGGGGTCACTTGTGGGGTTCCTATACTGCCCTGGCATTTTACGAGCCCAAAACCGTGAGTAGTCGGGAAACCAAATTTCTCAAAATGACTGTTCAGGGGTATAAGCATCTGCAAATTTTGATGACAGGTGGTCTATGAGGGGGCAAATTTTGTGGAACCGGTCTCTCTTAGATGACAGGTTGTATTGGGCCTGATCTGATGGATAGGAGTGCTAGGGGGTGACAGGAGGTGATTGATGGGTGTCTCAGGGGGTGGTTAGAGGGGAAAATAGATACAATCAATGCACTGGGGAGGTGATCGGAAGGGGGTCTGAGGGTTTGGCCGAGTGATCAAGAGCCCACACGGGGCAAATTAGGGCCTGATCTGATGGGTAGGTGTGCTAGGGGGTGACAGGTGGTGACAGGAGGTGATTGATGGGTGTCTCAAGGTGTGATTAGAGGGGGGAAATAGATGCAAGCAATGCCCTGGCGAGTTGATCAGGGCTGGGGTCTAAGGGCGTTCTGAGGGTGTGGGCAGGTGATTGGGTGCCCTAGGGGCAGATTAGGGTCTAATCTGATGGGTATCAGTGACAGGGGGTGATTGATGGGTAATTAGTGGGTGTTTAGAGGAGAGAACAGATGTAAACACTGCACTTGGGAGGTGATCTGACATCGGATCTGCGGGCGATCTATTGGTGTGGGTGCGTGATCAGATTGCCCGCAAGGGGCAGGTTAGGGGCTGATTGATGGGCAGCAGTGACAGGGGGTGATTGATGGGTGGCAGTGACAGAGGATGATTGATAGGTGATTGACAGGTGATCAGTGGGTTATTACAGGGAAGAAGAGATGTAAATATTGCACTGGCGAATTGATAAGGGGGGGGGGTCTGAGGGCAATCTGAGCGTGTAGGCGGGTGATTGGGTGCCTGCAAGGGGCAGATTAGGGTCTGATCTGATGGGTAACAGTGTCAGGTGGTGATAGGGGGTGATTGATGGGTAATTAGTGGGTGTTTAGAGGAGAGAACAGATGTAAACACTGCACTTGGGAGGTGATCTGATGTCGGATCTGCGGGCGATTTATTGGTGTGGGTGGGTGATCAGATTGCCCGCAAGGGGCAGGTTAGGGGCTGATTGATGGGTGGCAGTGACAGGGGGTGATTGATGGGTGATTGACAGGTGATTGGCAGGTGATCAGGGGGGAAAGATGCATACAGTACACAGGGGGGGAGGGCCTGGGGGGGGGGGTCTGGGGAGAATCTGAGGGATGGTGGGGTGATCAGGAGGGAGCAGGGGGCAGTTTAGGGTTAAAAAAAGATAGTGTTTTTAGATAGTGACAGGGAGTGATTGATGGGTGATTAGGGGGGTGATTGGGTGCAAACAGGGGTCTGGGGGGTGGGCAGGGGGGGGGGGGGGTCTGAGGGGTGCTGTGGGCGATCAAAGGGAAGGGGGGGCAGGATCAGTGTGTTTGGTGCAGACTAGGGTGGCTGCAGCCGGCCCTGGTGGTCCCTCGGACACTGGGACCACCAGGGCAGGAGGCAGCCAGTATAATACACTTTGTAAACATTACAAAGTGTATTATACACTTTGTATGCGGCGATCCGGGTGCTAGTAACCTACTAACCTTCCGAACGGCCGGCGGGTTACAGCGCGGGGGGGCGGAGCCAGTCGCCGGTGGCTGATCGCGTCACGAATGACGCGATCGCCGCATAACCACGCCCGCCGCCGCCGCCACCACCGATGGGCGTATTGCGGTCGTTCGGGCCCAGCCCTTGCCGCCGCCCATCGGCTTAAGGCGGTCGGCAAGTGGTTAAGGTCAAGAAAACGAACTATCGCTATTGTATTAATTTGAGCTCCAGCAGACTAACATTGGAATACGTAGTAATTAAACCTTGTCCTAAAACAACAACACTTTTCTTTAGTTAAATTCAAAACTAAACAGTCTTCAGTTCTTTGCGCAAGACCAAAAGAGCTTATTAAAATTTTCTAATAAGTTCTTTGCACGGAGTATAAATTGACTAACAGTTTTCTGTCCCTTGCCAGAGTCTCACCTAGGATACTCAGTGCGAGTAGAGTAAATAAAGATCCATTTTGTAACACTTCCTAAAAGTGCGCTGCTTCCTAAAGGTTCCTGTAACGATCGGTGTAACACAGAGAGGATACGATTACCGGTGATCTGCAGTATCACTGGGAATACAGATATATACCAGATTATCGATGATCTGCAGTATCACCGATAATCAGATATATAAGCTAACCTCTGGACACCTGAGAAGTGTAGGAGTGTTTGGTGCAACCGTAACACTAGAGGACTAGGCCTCGGAGCAGTAAGAAGTACTGCACAAATTCCTTCCGAAGACCTGAACTCTCCCGGGGGGAGGAGTCAGGTTGAGAGTAGGAAGGACAACGGAGAGTGACACTCCGGAGGGAGTGTCACTACCAGGGCTGGGAACCGCCTCTAACAGTAAGGTCGGTTCTCGAGGTCGGACTAACCAGGTCGTAACCACACAGACAGATACAGTACAGATTCAGAAGGCAGATGCGGGGTCTAATAAACAAGCAGGGTTCGGCAACAGGGTATCAGAAATATCGAGGTACAGAATCAGGAGGCAGATGCGGAGTCTTAGGGCGAGCCGGAGTTCGGCAACAGAGTATCAGAATAGCAAGGTACAGGATCAGAGTTCAGAAGAATAGTCAGGCGAGCAGAAGTTCATAAATAATACAGTATAATTTCCTAATGCTAAGGTGTGAGATCCGTGGCCGTCGACACCTTTGGAAACTATGCTAGAACACAGATACAGACAGGTCTGAGTGCTACCACGTTGTGATCGCAACGCCAGACAACCAGCAAATGAACAGCCAGCAGTATATATACTAAAACATTCTCCAGCCCCTCCCTAAGTGCTGGACCAATAAAAGGGAGCAGAGCTGTCAGCTGACCCTTTTCTGGCTGCCATATAAGTTCTGCCTCTCAGCGCGCGCACGCGTCCTTCTGAACCTGTGTGGACTAACAGTCCCAGCCACACCAGACATGTCTTGCAATGTATGTGCTGAATTGAACGCGGGGCCCGCCGTACTGCTTTCCGAGCAGGCGGCAGCTTCCCCGCGTTCCCCCATGCTGTCAGTGACCTTGTCTTGCGCGGAATCCGCTGCACCCAACGCGGATTCCGCCGCATCCAACGCGGATTCCGCCGCGTCCAACGCGGATTCCGCCGCTCTGCCCATGCGGCAAGTGGCGGTTTCTCCGCGTTGCGTTGTCATGTCAGACGCGGAAACAGCCGCCTTACCCTGAGTGTTTGCGGTTGTTTTTCCGCGTTTCCTCACAGTGTCTCAAGGTGTGATTAGAGGGGGGAATAGGTGCAAGCAATGCACTGGCGAGGTGATCAGGGCTGGGGTCTGAGGGCGTTCTGAGGGTGTGGGCGTGTGATTGGGTGCCCTAGGGGCAGATAGGGGTCTGATCTGATGGGTAGCAGTGACAGGTGGTGACAGGGGGTGATTGATGGGTAATTAGTGGGTGATTAGAGGACAGTACAGATGTAAACAATGCACTTGGGAGGTGATCTGACGTCGGGTCTGCGGGCGATCTGATGGTGTGGGTGATCAGATTTCCCGCAAGGGGCAGGTTAGGGGCTGATTGATGGGTGGCAGTGACAGGGGGTGATTGATGGGTGATTGACAGGTGTTTAGTGGGTTATTACAGGGGGGATAGATGCATACAGTACACGGGGGGAGGGGTCTGGGGAGAATCTGAGGGGTGGGGGGTGATCAGGAGCCCCCAGGGGGCAGTTAGGACCTAAACAAAAAAAATAGCGTTGACAGATAGTGACAGGGAGTGATTGATGGGTGATTAGGGGAGTGATTGGGTGTAAAACAGGGGTCGGAGGGGTGGGCAGGGGGGGGGGGGTCTGAGGGGTACTGTGGGCGATCAGAGGGAAGGGGGGGGGGCAGGATCAGTATGTTTGGTGCAGACTAGGGTGGCTGCAGCCTCGGACACTGGGACCACCAGGGCAGGAGGCAGCCTGTATAATACACTTTGTATACATTACAAAGTGTATTATACACTTTGTATGCGGCAATTGTGGGGTTAACAACCCGGCGGTGCTTCCGAACGGCCGGCAGGTTGTCGTCACAGGTGGGCAGAGCCAGTTGCCGGTGGAAGCGTGCCTCACCAGTGACGCGATCGCTCCCCCGGCATGCCGAAAGGACGAAACGCCGATGGGCGTATTGCGGTCCTTTCGGCGTCCACTTTGCCGCCGCCCATCGGCTGTGGGCAGTCGGCAAGTGGTTAATGACGCTCACAAACTTTCACTGTGGGCAAAAAAGCATGGGTTTTCCGCAACGCTAGCGATTCTGCCTATCGTGATCCTAGCCTGAGGCCGTGTTCACACGGGGACATTCTGCTGTATTCCTTGTATAACAGGAATGCAACACAACGGAATGGTAGTACCGCATGTTATGGCCACAATGTGCCTGCGTCTCATACAGTAAATGAAAAGTGTGCTACACTGTACCTGTTAACCTGCATGCAGTGCGTTGCCATATAGCAACCCTACTGCTGCACTGTGAACGACGCATAGGTGGTGCATTGCAGTGCAGTAAGCCCCATTACAAAGCGCCTGCTACACCACAACATACCACTGTACACGTGGCCTGAGCCATAGACCCAGAACAAGCATGGCGATCAGGTGCTCTGACTAAAATCTGACTCAATAAGCTACTTGTCTCAGGTGTGTGATCCAGATACCACTGCAGCCATAGAGATTAGCAGGATAGCCAGGCAATGCATTATCGGGGGAGATGCTACGAGGCTGACTGACAGCCTCACATAAATAAAGCTAGCTAGTGACAAGCAGGCTGTCACTTGGATGGCGATCTTTTAAGGGGGTGCAGCACAGCACAGGGTGGGCTGGCAGCAACGATACAATGACCCAGAGGCATGTCATTGTGCACACGACATGCCTCTGGGTCCTATTAGGATTATAATACGCCACCTCGGGTTCTCCTTGAAAAGAAATAAATATGGAAGCCTTGCTTTCGGTTCCCTTTAACCAGTTGAGGACCACAGGCTTAAAGAGACACTGAAGCGAAAAAAAAATGATGATATTATGATTTGTATGTGTAGCACAGCTAAGAAATAAAACATTAAAGAGACTCTGTAACAACAAAAACCTCCCCTGGGGGGTACTCACCTCGGGTGGGGGAAGCCTCCGGATCCTAATGAGGCTTCCCACGCCGTCCTCTGTCCCACAGGGGTCTTGCCGCAGCCCTCTGAACAGCCGGCGACTGTGCCGACTGTCAGTTCAATATTTACCTTTGCTGGCTCCAGCGGGGGCGCTGTGGCGACTTTCGGCACGGAAATAGACGGAAATACCCGATCTCCGTCGGGTCCGCTCTACTGCGCAGGCGCCGGAAACTTGCGCCTGCGCAGTAGAGCAGACCCGACGGCGATCGGGTATTTCCGCCTACTTCAGCGCCGAGAGGCATCAGAGCGCCTGCGCAGGAGCCAGGAAGGTAAATATTGCGTCACGGCTGTACGGAGGGCTACAGCGAGACCCCCGAGGGACGCAGGACGGCGTGGGAAGCCTCATTAGGATCCTGAGGCTTCCCCCACCCGAGGTGAGTACCCCCCAGGGGCCGTTTTGTCGTTACAGTTCCTCTTTAAGATCAGATACATCAGTGTAATTGTTTCCAGTACAGGAAGAGTTGAGAAACTCCAGTTGTTATCTCTATGCAAACAAGCCATTAAGCTCTCCGACCAAGTTAGTGGTGGAGAGGGCTGTTATCTGACTTTTATTATCTCAACTGTAATTGAACTGTTTACTTTTCCTCTGCTAGAGGAGAGGTCATTACTTCACAGACTGCTCTGAAAGACTCATTTTGAATGCTGAGTCTTTCACATATTATAGAATAATGCAATGTTAGAAAAAACACTATATACCTGAAAATAAAAGTATGAGAATATTTTCTTTGCTGCTAATCTTCTAGTAATTATTCATAGTACACAACCAATTCACTATATCATATTTTTTTTTCCGCTTCAGTGTCTCTTTAAACCCCCCTAGTGACCACGGAATTTTTTACAGTTCGGTACTGCACAGCTTTAATGGTTAATTGCTCGGCCATCCAACTTACCGACCAAATAAATCTTGCCTGCTTTTCTTGCCACCAACAGAGCTTTCTGTTAGTGGCATCTGTTGCTGCTGTAATATTTTTTCTTTACTAAAATAATCAATTTTTTTTAATATTTTCTTCTCCCCCCCCCCCCCCCTCCCCCGAGACCAGCCTATAAGAGGGGTCACTTTTTGTGCTTCTCCCGGGGACAGCTCAGTGACAGAGCTGTTCCCAGTACAGCACTACACTAGATCGCAGCGCTGTACAAAAGAAAGTTGCTGCTTCTTGTCCCCCTAACAACCTGCCAGCTCAGATCGCGGCTAGCAGCTTGTTCTCGGCTGTCTCCTCCTTCCTACTGCAGTGAACGGGCGCTTCCGTGAGCGCTCGTTCCCTGGTAATCTCCCGTAATGCAGGATGATGCACCAGTGCGTGCTGGAGGAATGGAGAAGCCACTGTATGGCTGCGATCCTGCATTAGGCGGTTGTAGAGTGGTTAAAGGGAGTGTATAGCGTAATTAAAAAAAAAAAAAATTAATAACAGATACTTACCTAAGGAGAGGGAAGGATCTGGGTCCTAAATAGCCTTCCCGTTCCTTTCCTCGTCCCATCATTCCTCTGCAGGCTCCCCCCCATGGGTCGGAGACTGCTTTCTACTGCTGCGGGTGGGATTCGGAAGTCTTCAAGAGCACTCGGGCTCCCAAAGACGCTCCACACTATGCACGAGCGAGCGCCATCTCTCGCGTTTGCGCAGTACAGAGCTGCACGTCTAAGGCCTCTGGCACACTAAATGCGATTCAGACTTTTTTTTTTTTATACGATCCGATTTTTGATTCAGATTAGAAAAACGTAGCAGCATTCAGTACTTTTTTTTAATCGGAATCAAAAATCGGATCATAAAAAATAAAATCGGAATCGCATGTAGCGTGCAAGAGGCCTTAGAGAGTATTCTGGCTCCCGAACACTTCCGAAACCTCCCGCGGTGGGAGATTAACCATTTCTGCTGCCCGGACGTGATGCTCACGTCCAGGCAGCTGCTCTGCTGCGGTGCCGCACTTCGGCGTGCTCCCACACGTGGTCGCGGGCACGCCCCCGTGCTGTCCCCCGTTAGCCCTGAGATCAGTGAACGGGAACATGGTTCCCGATCACCGATCCGTGTCCCCAGCAGAAAAACCGAAGCGCTCTTATTAGAGGCTTCAGTCTTTCGGCACATAAAATTTTCTGTGTCCTCCTTGTGCTCCCGATTAGCGAGAAGCACAAGGAGAAAAAAAAAATCAAGGTGGCCGTCTTGTGGCCAAAAAGTAGAGCTACATCTACATATTTTTTACATTACAATTTACACATATTATAACATTAAAAGTGAACAGTTTATTTCCCACATCAAAATATTACTTAAATAAGATTTTTCATGGAAAAAAAAAATTACAATTAAAAAAAAAAAAAAGACAAATAGTTACCTAAGGGTCTGAACTTTATAAATATGCATTTGAAGGGGGTATACTACGAACATTTTTTAAATTCTAAATTTGTAAATATTGATGGACGCAAAATAGAAAAAATGCACCTTTATTTCCAAATAAAATATTGGCGCCATACATTGTGAT
This sequence comes from Hyperolius riggenbachi, assembly GCF_040937935.1. Classification (NCBI taxonomy): domain Eukaryota; kingdom Metazoa; phylum Chordata; class Amphibia; order Anura; family Hyperoliidae; genus Hyperolius; species Hyperolius riggenbachi. Next base: position 197,545,088 of record NC_090657.1, read on the forward strand.
AGGTACAAAATTTAAATGGTGTCATAACCGAGACAAATGGGCAAATAAAATACATAGGTTTTAATTATGGTAGCAGGGATTATTTTAAAGCTATAATGGATAAAAACTGAGAAATAATGAATTTTTTACATTTTTTTCTTATTAATCCTGTTAAAATGCATTTATAAAAAAATAATTCTTAGCAAAATGTACCATCCAAAGAAAGCCTAATTAGTGGTGGAAAAAACAAGATATAGATCAATAAATTGTGATAAGTAGTGATAAAGTTATTAGCGAATGAATGGGAGGTGAAAATTGCTCTGATGCAGAAGGTGAAAAATCCCCACGGGCTGAAATGGTTAAAACAGAGGAGCCTGTGTGGGAACAAGGAGATGAGGAGAGGAACAGAAAGGCTCAGTGTTCCCCAACCCTGTCCTCAAGGCCCACCAACAGTGCATGTTTTGTATAAAACCACAAAGGTAGTTACCCGTATATATTCAAATACAATTCGACCTTGTGTATAAGTCAACTCCAATAGTCAACCCTCTTAAGCTGGAATTTTTAATTGACTCAAGTATAAGTCTACCCAGCAAAGTTAATGGCTGCACTTGGGGCTCAGGAGGGGTTAATGACTGCACTGCATACTGTATTGCAGCCATTAACCTCCCAGGCGGTAAGCCCGACCTACGCACAGGCTAGCCGCCGGAGAGGATTGCATGGCCCCAGGAGTGTTTTTTAAAATAAATTTTGTTTTAAATGGTTAAGCTAGCACTTCGCTAGCTAAATATGCCTCCCAAGTGCCGCCGGTCCCCCCGATCACCGCCGGTATACGTACCCCCCAGGGATCCCGCGATGGCACAGCCTCCCAATCAGCTCCAGGCTTTACTATAGGGAGGATCGGGACTGCGCATGACGTCATGTCCCGATCGTCGCCATAGCGATGACTGAAGCCAAATACTGAAGATGCAGCTCTCGCGGGATCACGGACAGGTAAATATTACCGGCGGCGATCGGGGGGATCAGAGGGGTGCCGGGGGGCTTGGGGAGCATATTTAGCTAGTGAAGTGCTAGTTTAGGCATTAAAAACAAATTTTATTTAAAAAAAAAATCCTCCCGCGGACGCAGCATCAGAAACTGCGTACCGCCAGGGAGGTTAACCCCTCCCTTCCCTTAAGTGCTACCAATACCTTCCCCAGGCCACCAAGTACTACAATTATTCACTTCTCCTCCTGCAGGCCAGTATTTCCCTGTGCCCCTTTCCTTGTTAATTGTTGTGGCCAGGACTTTCAGACCTGTATTTTCTTGGCATTTCCTTTCCTCAAAGTATCACTTAGCACTGCGATTTCTAGTTACCTACATCAACCCAAAGACAGGAACTCACACCCAGACAACCTAATATGGCTCAATGCAAAAACTAGAATTTTGAGTAAAGTATAACCCCATAACTTTTAAACACTCATGTAGATCATCTGCACTGGACAAAAGCAGGGCCCGAGAATGAATTTATTAGTTTCATTATTGAACACCACCACATCGTCTTTAAAACATTTTATTCATGGTTTTTATTTCTGTTTTTAAAATGTGTTTTTTTACATCTTTTTATTAAATGTATTTTCTTTTATTACAAAGTTCCAGCAAGACATTTTATTTTTGCTAGCAATGTGAACCGAGGCGGTACGACGCATGTTTAAACATAAAAAAACCCTTCAATTGTAATACCAAATAAGACAAATAAGACACAGTAGTAGCGGATTTTAGCTCCCCTCCCTGTCACAGTCTCTAGGTTTCTTTGCAGTGTGAGCGCTCATAAACATTGACTACAATAGTCTATTCCACTGCTGAGGCAGGAAAACACCTGTAGGGCCGTTTTACCCTGCGATTCCTGGGTCTTCATTGGCTTTTGCTTTTCTGAAAAAGTTTTGCCACAATTTTTTCCGCTATTAATTTGCGCTTCTGGTGGTATGTACTGTATGCGAACGTGCATGAAAAAACAGAAAGCTGTGCGATTTAAAAAAAAAAAACACACTGAAAATCGCAAGTGCAAAACATGACGAGTGTTTCCCACGCCAGGCTACTGACTTCAACAACCTGTGAAATCGTGCACATTTTCCTGCTGCACAAACGCATCTAGTGTGATCCATGCCATAGAGAAAATTATTATATGGCGGGGCTTCCTAACCCTGTCCTCAAGGCCCACCAACAGTCCATGTTTTGCAGGAAACAGTACACATTTCCCAAGTGAGGTAATTAGTGCCTCAACAGAACTGATTAAGGGATTTCCACAAAACAGGCACTGTTGGTGGTACTTGAAGGGGCACTATGGCAAAAAACTGTAAAATTTAAAATAGATGCAAACAGACAAATAAGAAGTACGTTTTTTCTAGAGTAAAATGAGCTATAAATTACTATTCTCCTATGTTGCTGTCACTTACAGTAGGTAATAGAAATCTGACAGAAGCGACAGGTTTTGGATTAATCCATCTCTTCATAGGGGATTCTCAGCACGGCCGTTATTCTTTACAAAGATATTCCCTAAAAAGGATCTAAACAATGATGCTGGCCAGCTTCCCTGCTCTCTACACAGTGTTTGGGCAGTTAGACAGAGCAACTGCTATTCCCTAAGTGCTTTTGAAAATAAATAAATCCCTGAGAATCCCCTATGAGATGGACTAGTCCAAAACCTGTCACTTCTGTCAGATTTCTACTACCTACTGTAAGTGACAGCAACATAGGAGAAAAGTAATTTATGGCTCATTTTACTCTGGAAAAGACATACTTCTTATTTGTAGGTGTGACAATGGGAATGGACAGCGCTTAAAAAGAACCTGAGATGAGAAGCGTCTCAGGTTCCTTACTTACCTGGGGCTTCCTTATGCACCCTTGAGGTTGCTCGTCCCTCAGTCTCCTATCACCAGCTGCCAAAAAGTCTGGCCGAGTCATGCGTGTGTGGTCCGGCACATTGGGAGGGTTCTGCACTTGTGCAGTACTACTGCGCAGGCGCAGAACACTTCCAGAAAACGAACTTGACGGGGAGTGCACCTGGCCGGGCCGCGCATGCGCGATGAAGGGGAATGATCTGGGGAATGATCATTTATCAATAAGAAAAGTAATAGTGATTTTAACTTTTGGATTGCCTGGTTAGCATCCTTATTACCTGTTTACCAGATAAAAATAAAGAAATGATTTTTGATTTTATGCCCAACAGTTACACACTAAGCGAGGAGCACCAAGGCCCGTCCTTTAGTGCCCATGTGAACCAGCCTTTAACGTGAAAATGCTAAACAAATATTAACGGTTTTCAACAGCACTGCGGTCTATTAGGGGTGGAACTATGATTCAGTTGAGCCCCGACTCGCGCAACAGCTGGCTATTGGCTTCACTGATGACAAGGCAATTGGGTTCATAAAGTGCCATGCAGATTGCCAGAGAGGCGTAGGGGTGGCCCATACCCCTGATGTGTATTCGGGCCCCCTGTGGCGCCAGATCCAGTGAGTTGGTCATCAAAGGGGGAAGCTTGCGATTAAAGAGACCCTTCGTAGCTCCATAAGGTAACTAATTTATGAGCGTTTGACACCCTACATACTTTACTCACTTTGGTCTTATGGTCTTCCCTTTATGTCTTAATTCAGAAGTATTGAATCAGGATGATACCATTTAGCCCGGAATTGTCCGCTCAACAGGAATGTTTAGTGTATCATGTATTATATTATCAGAAATGAGGTGTGATCTGCATCTCTGAGGATCCATATAAGTTCTTCATGGAAACCAGCCATTCTCTTCACAATAAAGTCCCTCAGAGCGAGAAAGAACTCTGGTTTTAAAATCTCCACTAATTCTTCCAGCATCTTTATTTCTAGCCAAATAAATAAGAGACATAAGTAAATGGTGTTGTAGAAGACAGCCAATTATCTTAAAAAGAAGCTCATACTGCCACTCAGAACTTGGAAATGTATGAAACCTTTATTGATCACAACTATAAATCACTAAACCACCCTAAAAACAGTTAAAATGACTGCGGAGCGCTCCTTAACAAACACCATTCTCAAAACAACAACACTCACTCCATTCACTCTGAGTAGAAGACAGCCAAGCCCTTTATAAAGAAATATACTGTTGCAAAATATAGATTAGGGCCCTTCAACCAGGTGCTGTAGCCAAGATAAGGGTCTAGAAGAATGATGAATCCCCACATCCAAAATCATAGGACTTTGAAGACTGATTAGGGTTGCCACAACATCTGATATTACAGAAGGGTGGAGATTGCAGTTGGTGGGGCAGACAGTTAGGGTGAGGCCGGTTTCAGACTGTGGATTGTTGGCACTGGTGCGGCCCAGAGGCTGCACTGCACCACAAAAAAAAAGGCCTTTGGGGATTACCCTGTTAGTATGCAAGATCCAAACAGGAAGTGATGCTCGCTTGGTCATTTCCTGTTTGGGAATTACGGAAGTGCACGGAAGCATATTGTAAAAAATACACTCCGGGCATGCGCGCCCCGCACCATCATCACAATCCTTTTTTAAATCTCTGCGTCATAATAGACTTACATGACTTCTGGTCCGCCGCAGGTTGTTGTAGAGGTCGCGCGGTAATATCAGTGTGCGCTCGCGTTAGATCGGCGACTTCCCGCGCACCGCATGCTATATGAAAGCACCCATAGGCTTTCATTGGCATAGTGGTGAGGTGTGGTAAAATGACCCACGGCACCAGTGTGAAAAGGCCCTTAGACATCGATTGGGTGGTTGGTTAGGCATTTTATGGCAGGGGACCAGATAGGGTTAGGAACCAATTGGGTGGTTGTTTAGGCATTTTGTGGCAGGGGACCAGTTAGGGTTAGGCATCGATTGTGTGGTTGGTTAGGCATTTTGTAGTGGGGGACCAGTTAGGGTTAGGGATCAGTCTAGGGAGAGCTTGCTTAAGAACAAGGTTAGGTGTTAGGTGAAAATTACTGAAATTTTAATATCTGAATTAAGTAGTGGATTATTGGTAATTTTACCGATGTTGCACTAGCAGCTTTCTTTTGCCCCCAAATTACCCCAGCACTTTTTTTTTATGTATGCAAATAAAACATCCATTGTATAGATATGACCTTCCCCTCCCGTGTTTTCCCTCGTTGCTATTCTCCAGCCAAGTCTGCCATTAGTTGCAGAAGAAAAAACACTGACATGTTTGTGATGGGTGTATTCCAGTGCTTAAAGGGAACCAGAGAGGAAGCACCCTTGTGTATTTTACCATGTATATCAGTAAGAACATTAGAGAAAACACTTACCATGCTCTCTGTTTCACCCTCACTGCTAAAAGTGTCTGTTAGCAGCAGTCACAAGAATCCCAGACTGAGCAATTAAATCTGGCTTTGCTGGGAATGATTATTGCTGAGTCATTATAGCAAAGCCACAAGGGGGCAGGCTTGGGCTTGAAATAACACCACAGAAGACAGACTTAGCTATAATCTTTCTGTAGCAAAGCTAGACGGAGCAGCCTGACTGTTCAGTCAGGGATTCTTATCAGAGGTAATAACAGTCAGATTACACAGAGAACAATGAAACAAAGGGCAGATTAGGTGTTTACTGTCATGTTCCCACTGATTTATAAGGTAATATACAAGAGGGTGCTTCATCTCTGGTTCTCTTTAATAAGGCTGCTTTGTGGTTGAATGGAGATGAATGCCAGTTTCTCAGGGATGGTCGGAAATGGCGATCTCCGATTCCAGGGAATTACCAAAAATGCAGATTACCCATTTCAGAGGAAAGACTTTTTTTTGTCATTTTATTAATAAAAGTTGTTTAATTAGAATGCAGAACTTTACTGCAGTAATCGGAATACCATGCAAATTTTAGGCCAATCACATGACTCATGAAATATTGGGTAGTATCCTTGTGTCTCATCTAGAATAACAGTTGCAATCAGATTTTCACTGAAAGAATGCTGCATTCTCTGATTGGTCCAACGCTGAGTTCTGTGATCGGGCTAAAATTACAAGGTGCGGTATTGCTGCATTCCTGCAGAAAGCCTCCTCTCTATAGTACTGATTGGCTACAGTTACCTCAAATGACGGTTTTGCAGTGCTGTGGCCATGATGTCCTCATCTCCTTGTTGACGTAGATATAAAGCCATGTTACAAAGGGGAACATTGATATTGAGATGGCAAAGAGTAGCCTGAGAGCTCCAACATGCTGCCTGTAAGAGACAGAAAGCCAAACAGGAATGAAAACCGATCATCAGACATTATTTGGTGCACTGTGATGTTGGTCTCCGTTTTTTACTATCTACAGAGAGCGACATCTTAATAACCTGATTGGGGTCAGGTTCTAATACTCCCCACCTGCACTTGAAGTGGTTGCCTATGGGTAACCCATGTTTGTGAGTATATCTAAGATTTTTTGCTTTAAACCACAACCAACTTAACAATATTACACCATATTGGGCTCTCGATTTCTCTTTGTTCTTCCAAGCTGAACTGAGTAAAATTATTTTAAATAAACACATGAGGTGACTTCAAATGAACATTACATAGTTACCTTGCCAGCAGTTCCTCTCAGAAGCTCCCCATTTTCTTCTTACAGTGATCCCTTCCAGTTCTGACAACATTTTGTCAGAACTGAAATATATCAGTTGCTGTCAGTTATAGCTGAGAGGACAACTGATGTGCCAGGCAATGTCCATGTTTCCCTATGGCTCAAGTGGGTGATGTTACAGTTTAACAGTGTGCTGACCAGAAAGCTGTTATGGGGCAGTGGCCATTTTCAAAATGGAGGACAGAGAATTACCTTGATCACAGTGGAGAAACAGGATGTGGGACCGGAGAAAGAGATTGAGGAGTAGACTTCATGGGAGGCAAATATGACTTGTGTATGTTTATTTTGACTTTTAATTCTCAGTTCAGGTTTTCTTTAACCATTTCAGCCCGCGGGGATTTTTCACCTTATGCAACAGAGCAATTTTCACCTCCCATTCATTCGCTAATAACTTTATCACTAATTATCACAATGAATTGATCTATATCTTGTTTTTTCCACCACCAATTAGGCTTTCTTTGGGTGGTACATTTTGCTAAGAATATTTTTTTTTCTAAATGCATTTTAACAGGAATATTAAGGGAAAAAAATGCATTATTTCTCAGTTTTCTGCCATTATAGCTTTAAAATAATACATGCTACAATAATTAAAACTTATTTGCCCATTTGTCTCATTATTACACCATTTAAATTGTGTCCCTATCACAATGTGTGGCGCCAATATTTTATTTGGAAATAAAGGTGCATTTTAACAGTTTTGCGTCCATCACTATTTACAAGCTTATCATTTTAAAAAATGGTCGTAATATACCCACTTCACATGCATATTTAAAAAATTCAGACCTTTAGGTAACTATTTGTTTTTGTTTTTTTCTTTAATTGTAATTTATTTTTTTTCCATTAAAAATGTTATTTGGGTAATTTTTGGTGTGGGAAATAAACAATTAATTTAAAATGTAATCATGTGTGTTTATTATATTGAAAAATGTATGTAGATGTAGTTTTACTATTTGGGCACAAGATGGCCACATTGAGATTTTTTTTCAGTTCTTCTCGCTTCTCGAAGAGGATGGGAAACTTATTTTTTTCCAGAAAGACCGTGGTCTATGATAAGAGGCCGTCGGTTTTTCTGCTGGGGACTTAGATCAATGAACAGGAACCATGTTCCCATTCATTGATCTCCAGGCTACCGGGGGGCGGCACGGGGGGCGCGCGTGCGATTGCACCGAAGCGCGCATCAGCAGGAGAGCAGCCTCCTGGAGGTGAGGATCACGTCCAGGTGGCATAAATGGTTAAAGAAACCAGAGGTGAAAATAAATTGATACTAACAATTGTATCTATCCACCTACTCCTAAAAATGACTTTTTTTTTTTTTTGACTCCCCCACTTTTATTTTCTGTTTCAAAGCTATGAAAGTAGGTTGATGTTGTAGTGTGTCAGCTGAATGATACAGTCTCTCACAGTCTAACAGAGTTCGAAGCAAAACTAGAAATGCAGACATCAAACCAACAAACGTTGATTCCGGTGATACCTTTAATGACTAACTGTACATGGTTTATTGCAAGCTTTCAAAACGTTAAGTTTATTCTTCAGGCTTTACACAGAACTGGATCAGAACCATACAATCCAATAAACCATGTACAGTTAGTCATTAAAGGGATCACCGGAATCAACGTTTGTTGGTTTGATGTCTGCATCTCTGCTCCTCGACTAACACCGGACCACACTTCACAAGCAAAACTAGATGAACTGTTGACCTTTTTTTTTTTTTTTTTTTTTATCCCTACCCTGCAATCAGAAGCTGATCTCTTCCAGGCAAGAGTTTTATGGCTGTAATTCCTTATCATAGTCCAGCTAAGGTCCGACTGGAGAGAAACTGTCACTTGCATACCTGAAAGTTTATCTCTTTCCAGCAGAAAAAGAATAAAAAGGAACACAGCCTAGTTATTGGTATGCTTGGCAATGTACATACACACATCTCACGGCACACTTTAACTGCTTCAGGACCAACCACAGTAAAATACTATTGTGGCTGCTTAAGCCTGATGCGGTGTGGTTTTTACTACACTGGCACAGTCACACAGGACACAATTGCGTGTCTCTGCTGGCACTAAACTTAACTGTCTATTGACAGCTGAGCTCCATACCAGGAGCCAATCTCATTGGCTCCTGACCCTGTGATCACTGTGAGCCAATCACAGTGATCACAAAAGAAAAAAAAAGAAAAAAAAGGCTCTTTTCTTAAAGGACACCTGAAGTAAGAGGGATATGGAGGGTGCTATATTTATTTCCTTTTAAGCAATACCAGTTGCCTGGCAGCGCTGATCTATTTGGATGCAGTAGTGTGTGAACAACACCAGAAACAAGCATGCAGCTAATCTTGTCAGATCTGACAATAACCTCAGAAACACCTGATCAGCTGCATGCTTGATCAGGGTCTATGGCTAAATGTATTAGAGGCAGTGGATCAGCAGGATCTCCAGGCAAAAGGATATAAATATGGCAGCCTCCACATACCTTTCACTTAAATTGTCCTTTAAGAGCTCAGAGCTGTGTGGTGCCAAATGAGTTAACTATCACAAATGTTTATACTTTAATAAGGTAACCTCTAAGTGAATGCTTAGCTTACTGTAAATTGTAACATCTTTCTAGCAACTAATGTGATCACTGCAGCATTTATGAATGCTTTATGGCTCGAGTGGCATGTAATTTGGCTAAATATGTTTGCACTAAAAATGATAACTTGTGTTTCAGGAAAGTGGACGGCATGATGGGGTCAGTTATGGAAGGATGGTTGAGGTGTTGTGAAAAAGCACACTTACCCCCCAGAATCCCTGCAGAGGAGAAGCCACAGGGCGATGATCAGCAATCCTGACAGTTCCCTAAGAGGAAAGAATAAACATGACATTGAAAGTTGAAAAAAACCCATGAACTTAGAAAAATGTCTTTCCACAAAAGTGCTACATTAACATAACAATTCGGGCCCTTTTCCACTAGCAGTCGCTAGCGTTCGCGCTGAACGCTAGCGATTGCTGAATCGCAATTCCGCCGTTTTCCCGACGTTTGCGGCCGCGATTTTGCTATGCTATGCACTGCATAGCAAAATCGCGGCAAAAGTCGCTCCGCGGCGCGATCGCGATCAAGTAAAAAACGAATCGCGGTAGTGGAAATGACCTACCGCGATTCCTATGTTAAAAAGCAAACCGTAGCGATTGTAAAATCGCTAGCGGTTTGCGGTTTTGCGATTCAGCATCGCAAACGCCGCTAGTGGAAAAGGGCCCGAAGTGTTTCTTTTACATAGTAAAAGATCAGTAAATCTTACCAACATTTTACTACTCTCACACAGAACCTAAACCATACCCCCCCCCCCTCCCCCCAACCTTAATCACCCCCTGCATCAAGCCCGGTCCTGACATCTGACCCTTAACTTCCCCCCCTCCCCTCCTTTCACATGAAAAACAAAAAAAAAACGCAATACACAGTAAATATCATGGGCGTCTGAACCACGGCAAAACAAAAGAAATACCACGTAAAATCTGTAAATATCAGGATCTGCAGCACCCAAATTTCCACTTTGGTGCTGGCTTGCCAATATTATATTATATGGAAGTCAATATTGTTGCCCGATTTGTCCCGGAGCCACACGTGTGCGATTTGACTGATACCGCTGCAGGGTAGGCCATTCAGGACGATAGGCAAAGATAAATGACTAATTGAGGTAACCCCCAGCATAGGAAGCTAGATATCCCCCAGTATTAGGTCACCCTTAGTACAGGAAGACATATTATAAGTAACCAGATGCACCCGCAGTATAGGCAGACAGAGGAGAGGGGCCCCCAGTATAGGTAGCCAAATTAATTCCCCTCCAAAGTATAGGTAGCCAGATTAACAATTCCTCTAATGAAAAGCGAGGGTGCTGTAGTCATAGAATCTCTGACACTAGGAGTAGGGAAGATCTAGTAGATGGAGCCCTGGGGGGAGGGGGGAAGGTAACTCATGTCCAATGCTCTGCTCGCTTACTCTGCAATTAAGGGGGCCCACTTTGGGTCTCTTCATTAGCTGGAGGCCACCAGGCTCCCCTTGGCTATAGGCCCCATAGCAGCTGCTATAGTGCTCCCTACATCTGTGTCTTCAAGCATGATACAGAACTGGATCAGTACCATAGTCATTAAAGGTATTACCTAAAAAGCTTTTGTCATTATGTCTTCAGATTTTCTCATCGACCAACACTGGACCACATGCAACTGGCTTCACGTTCAGTAAATGCTCTGTGTGCAGTTGCACACTGTCATAGTTTTTACACTTATTGCACACATGATTGTCCTGGCGTGGCAGTGCTGCTTATCTCAGTATTCTCAATCAGAGAATATTGCACAACCCTGGCTTCTCCCCCATGCATTGCACACACAATAGTTCAGGCATTGCACTAGAATGCTGAATACATTGGCAGCACTACACCAGTGCATGCTGGGACACTGCTCCCCCCACCGGGAATCACTGTGTCCCCCCCCCCATGCTCAGTAACATAACTGTTTCCAGGCTCCAGCAGCATACACTGAACAGCCAGGATAGGGTCTGTAAAAAGTCTACATTGTCAGCCTTAGTCTATGCAGGCGTTGCGTAAACCAAGGGTCTTATCTATATACCATAAATACCTCACAATCCTTGCAATATCCCTTTTAATTAATGCATCTGAATGACACATATTTAAAAAAAAAACAAAAAAACAACTCTCTACCCCCTTGTGATTGTATGTTCTACGTCTAACATTGTCCGTCAACAAGAATGGGGTCTGACGAAGGCTTTTAAGCTGAAAGCTTACTGTTTTTCTTTTAAATTAGAAAATAAACGAAAGTTTGTATTTTACACACAGGGATAATCCCGATTCAGAACTTCCTGTCTGTAAAACACAAGCTCCAGCAATGCTTAGCTACTAAGATAATAAATGACACACACAGTGTGACTGTGATCTGTCCGCACAGGAGCAGCTTGCTAGCAAGTAAGGATTAAAGCATGCCAGCCAACTAGCCAAGTACATCTGTAGGTAACTTATCTTCCATAATAGCACCATCATTTGGACAAAGTGCTCTGCTCAAAACCCTCCGATTTCTGTTTGTGATATTTAAATTTTGTTCCTGTCATTGCTGAGCCAGTTAGCCTTAATTTTATTACCAGTTAGGCAAAAAAATTTTTCAAGCTTGCCATACAAACATCGATTTTGATCAACCAAATGGGCCCCACTAGCCAGCCATCGTGCCCCCCCCCCCCCCCCCCCCAAAAAAAAAAAAATTTGGAAGCTGGAGCCACCACTGGCTGCTTATCTCCGTTTCCTCAGTCAGACAGCATTGCACACACCTGCCTTCTTCCTCATGCAGTATGCTCTTCATTCCATGATGTAGTAAGGAAGCCAGCAAATAGGAAGCTCCGATCACACACACTGCAGTGTGGAGATCTGATGACGTCCTCCAGATCATGTGACCTTCACCATAAAACAAAATGGTGTTGCGTTAGATACAACTGTGCCACATTACCTACCTGAAATCATATCAACAATTCCCACCTCTGTCTAGTTTGTAAGGTAAGTTTTTCTAACATTCGGGTTGTGCTGTATCCTGATTTGAGGCCAAATTTGACAGTAATCTATGCCGCAACATGTACAACCAATGATAATTTTGTTTGCAAATCGATCAAACCAGAGGGAAAAAAAAGATCACAATTGATCAGGGGTGGGGTGGCAGTAGATTGATGGCCCATAGTATCTATCAGTGCAATGCTGCGGTTCAATACATTTTCAATAGACAAGACACAGAACATTTATATAATGCTTGTCTCCCGGCAGACTTAAAACGCCAGAGCTGTAGCCACTAGGACGAGCTATATAGGACGCAGCAGTGTTAGGGAGACTTGCCCAAGGTCTCCTCACTGAATATGTGCTGCCTTAATGAACAAGAAGAGCCGTGATTCAAACCCTGGTCTTCTGTGTCAGAGCCTTAACCAGTACACTATCCAGCCACTTAAGGCTATGTTCATAGTGGGACGTTGGGGACGTTGCGGTGCTGCTTTATAAAAAGCCTGTGGCTTTTTATGATTGGGTTGCCACGTTGCGGCACCAATCTCATAATTATCGAGTCTGCAAGTAAAATCGAGCAAGTGTATGGATACCTTAAGGCTAGGTTCATACTGGGTTGTTACATAACCTGCAAAAGAGGAGAAAAGTGGCAACACATAGTACTGGTGCATTGTGACACATGCAGTGAAGCATACAGTTCATAAAAAGTATGCTTTACCGCACCATGGGCAGCACGGAGGCTTAGGGGACAGCACTCTTTCCTTGCAGTGCTGAACCCCCGGTTCGAAGCCAGGGAAGTATCTGCACAGATACATACATAGACATAGGACTATGGGAGGGATTAGATTGTGAGCCCCTCTGAGGGACAGGTAGTGACAAAGCAGTATACTCTGGACAGCGCTTCGGAAGATGTTGGCGCTATGTAGATACTACATAATAATAACTGTAAACACGCCCTTTGTCCGATACCGCAGAGCAGGCCTTGTGTTATTCCAATGGATTCCGCCACACTGCAGTGGAGCGCACCAATGTGAATGTACCATTACAAGGTAGCTGCATGTCTCATCAATGCACAGCAATGCCTCCTGTGTGTACATAGCCTGAGGATATCACATGACTCAGCAATCACGGTAAGGATTTTTATAAATTGTCACCTGCCAGGTGCTAAGATTGCACCTCTCATTTGGCTTGCATTGTGAGCTCAAGATTAGTCATTTAGCAGTTGTGTCAGGCTCTGATTTACATCACAGGAGCCTATAGGCACAGATGTCCTGGTACCTTAGACTTCGCCCTCCATGAACCTACAAACCCCCATCAAACTGCAGTGCAAGTGTGCTGGCTGGTCCAGCTCTCACCTCCCCCCTACTTCCCTTGCCTGTCATAGGTAGCTATAGGTGTCCCTTAGTATTAGGTAGCCAGAGCAATCCTTAGTATTAACCTCCTTGGCGGTATGAAAAATACCGCCAGGAGGGAGCGCAGCAGTTTTTTAAAAAAAAATTTTTTTTTTTAATCATGTAGCGAGCCGAGGGCTCGCTACATGATAGCCGCTGCTGAGCGGCATCCCCCCGCCCGCTTCGATCGCCTTCGGCGATCTCCGATCAGGAAATCCCGTTCATAGAACGGGATTTCCTGGAGGGCTTCCCCCGTCGCCATGGCGACGGGGCGGGATGACGTCACCGACGTCACTGACGTCGGGACGTCATTGGGAGTCCCGGGCCACCCCTCGGCGCTGCCTGGCACTGATTGGCCAGGCAGCGCTGGGGTCTGGGGGGGGGGGGGGGGCGCGCGCCGCAGCAAATAGCGGCGATCGGGCGGGGGCCGGCGGCGATCAGAGTGCTGGCGCAGCTAGCAAAGTGCTAGCTGCGTCCAGCAAAAAAAAAAATTATGAAAATCGGCCCAGCAGGGCCTGAGCGGCACCCTCCGGCGGCTTACCCCGTGTCACACACGGGGTTACCGCCAGGGAGGTTAAGTAACTAGAGGCGCCCCCAAGTGTTACGTAGCTAGAGGTGCCCCCGACTGAAATGAGATCTGGTCAGTGGAATGCAGAGCTCAAGGTGAGTAACGAACGGGACTCTGCATAGGTAAGGCAGGAGGCAGGCACTTGGGGGGGGGGGGGGGTGTAGTGAGCCACCTTTAAATCATCAGGCGCCTGTAGGCAAGTGCCTACTGTGCCTTATGGTAAATCCGGCCCTGAATTGTGTGAATTCTGCCTCAAGCAGGTGCCTGCAGAATGATGTACTAAATTCATCACAAAGATAAAATAAGAGCACCTCTCACTATGAGCTCTGCATGCAACTGCACTGACACAATCACTCTCTGCAACCTTGACTATGATCGGATATGGCCCAGGCAGGAGTAGCAAATACCATTTAGGGCTTAGTTCCATTGGGAGCCGCCGCCATTTCTGATTCCTCCGCGGCTCCCGTTCTGCTGCAGACCAAGCTGCTAAGCCGTGCCATACACAGCTATAGTGATTCAGATTGCTGGATTACAGCGGGGATGCTTGGTGATCTCCAGAGATGCCTTATTATAAAAGGACACCTGAAGCAATAGGGATATGGAGGCTGCCATATTGATTTCCTTTTAAACAATACCAGGTGTCTGGTTGTCCTACTGATCTTTCATGCATCAGTAGTGTCTGAATCACACACCTGAAACAAGCATGCAGCAAATCCAGTCACACTTCAGTCACAAACATCTGATCAGTATGCTTGTTCAGGGTCTATCGCTACAACCAGCATTGTTTAAAAGGAAATACATATTTCAGCCTCCATATCCCTCTCCCCTTGTGTTCCCTCCACCTGGGAGTCCTTGTGATTGGCTTGTAATGTGTGTCTCTACATGGCCATTGTACTGTTTGTACTGATTGTGAAAGGCCTCACCTGTTACATCTGGTTTTATGCTGATCAGCAGAACCAGTGTGGCCGGGATGACATAAATGACCTGCAGAGAGAGGAGTTACAGTAAAAGTATAAAGCCATAGGGGGAAACACTGCTGTCAGCAGAACCTACATAACTCACTGTGTGAGTATTTCAAAATAATTTCTGTCAATCAATCTGAATTACTGTATGTGTGTATAAAACACTGCACTCATACTCTATCTACTTATCTCATATACTGTATATAACCTGCTTTGTAGGCCAGCAAAGTGCCAGTCTGTCCCCCTGTACATCCACCTTTCCCCCTTTGTGCCTCATTCTGTTCCCCTTTGTGCCCCTCTTTTGCCCTATGTGTCCTCCTGTCTCCCTTTGTGCTTTCTTATGCCCCCTTTGTGGCACCCTCTGCCCCAGTGTGCCCTCCTGTGCCTTCTTTTTCACCCCTTTGTGTCCCAGTCTGCCCCCTTTGTGCCTCCCTCTGTTCCACTTTGTGTCTCCTCTTCCCCATGTGTCCTCCTGCCCCCTTTTGTGACTCCTCTTGTCCCCTTTTGTGCCTCCTTCTGTCCGTTTTTGTGCCCCTGGTGTCCTCCTGTGCCTCCTTCGTGCCTCATACTGTCCCACTGTGCCTCCCTCAGAGCCACTGTGCCTACCTCGGTCCCCTTGTGCTACCTGTCTTACTGTGCCTCCTTCTTTTCCCCTTTGTGCCTCCTCCTGTCTCCCTTTATACCAGGTCCATTTTTGTCGGTTGTGTTTCTGCAATGGGCAACCAAGACCTGCACATTTTCTGCATAGCAGATTACATTGCCATTCATCCGCATGCACTTTGGACCCTACAATGCACCACTGGGCATCCCTGGACCGGTATGGCATATCAGTTCACTATGAACAGGGCACTAATACTTGATTTCATTAAAACAGAGTTTAAAGATGTGAATTTTGAAGGGTTAACTTACAATCCACATGCCGGCGTCAGGGTCATTGATCTGTAAGATAATATACGGAGGGTCAGTATTTTTTTTTTATAAAAATGCGGAGATGTGAAATAAGCTAGCACATTAAAGGGGCCTCGTAGTAAAATATAGAAGAATGCATTACGTTATTCAAAATACCCACTTTTACGGCAGTTGTTCTGGTTTCAGCATCAGAAACACTTCCTCCTATATCGATTTATTACTCTATGTTGGTATGTAACCCCACCCTCCCAGTAATGTTCAGCTTAGGCTGAGTAGCTATGCGGAATCCCCCCCACCCAAACATTCTGGGAAACCAGGTATAATTTGTACTGGCTTTAGAACTCTCAGTACACAAATATTCAGCAGACATCACCTGCCAATACTAAAGTTATGATCCATTAAGTTCAGATAAACTGACCTTTTTTTATGCTAGTGTGAACCGGCCCTTACACAATGCTAGTTCCCTGGCTGAAATGCTAAATTTATTCACTTTCTTCTACACTTGCAACAAGTGTGTATCCCCCTCCTCTACCAGTGAAGACCACCACTTGCTGATCAGTTTGCCAACAAGGATAACTCCCTAAACTAATCACTAAACACCACCCAGCTGGTGGTATTTATTCGCTGGCACAGCTTCCACTTAATGGGTTTAAAGTGAACACAAGGTGAGAGTTATATGGAGGCTGACATACTTATTTGCTTTTAAAGAGACTCTGTAACAAAATTTTCAGCCTTATTTCTTCTATTCTATAAGTTCCTGTTCTAATGTGGTCTGAATTACTGCAGCCATTTCTAGTTGCACTGTCTCTGTAATATATCTAATCTTCTTTTCTTTGTTGACCCAGAGAGGAACGGGCTGCCACTGTTGTAATAGGGACAAGTAATGCACCCCCCCCCCTGCAGGCTCTGTGCGCTTTGGTTACTCTGCTCTCAGTTTCAGCATGTCTGATGCAGTTTGTGAGGCTGAGGGGGGAGGGAGCTGCCTGTCAGATGAGATTCTCACTGTTTCTGCTGAGAAACTGTGAGAATCCCAGACTGGAGTGCAGATAATTCACTATGTAATAAAAACTTGTAGTATACTGTAACATGAGATAGATAGATAGATAGATAGATAGATAGATAGATAGATAGATAGATAGATAGATAGAGATATACACACACACACACACAAACATCACTTCCTGGTTAGCGGCCATGTTTTTTGTTTGTAAACACTGGCTAAAACTGGCTATCAAAAACCAGCATCACGGCGGGTAGCGGCGGAAATGGCAAAGAGGGATCCAGGAGATCACAGAGACTCGATTGTATGTTTTTTATTGTACAAATCGGACAGTACAGATTCTTTAAAGGAAACCAGAGAGGAGCTGTTATAAAAGTTTTATACATACCTGGGGCTTCCTCCAGCCCCATCCGCACGTATCGCTTCCACACCGCCGTCCTCCGCTGCCTGCAGCTCCGGTACCGGGTCCCGTACATTTTGCCAGTCACAGTGAGGTCACTTAAAAGGACACCTAAAGTGAGAGGGATATGGAGGCTGAAATATGTATTTACTTTTAAAACAATACACATTGCCTGGCTGTCCTGTTGGTCCTCTGTCTCTAATTCTTTTAGCCATAGACCGTGAACAAGCATGCAGCAGAGCAGGTGTTTCTGACATTATTGACAGATCTGACAAGAGTAGCTGCATGCTTGTTTCTGGTGTGATTCAGACACTACTGGAGCCAAATAGATCAGCAGGGCTGCCTGGCAACTGGTATTGTTTAAAAGGAAACAAACACGGCAGCCTCCATATCACTCTCGCCTCAAATTCACTTTAACAGCTTGGTATACAGTAAAGGCCTCAGTCACAGTAACGCATTACGTCAGATGCAATTATATTTTAATCATGTAACGGTACTTTCACATCGTCGCGTTAAAAGTGCGGTGTGACAAATGTGTTGGCATAACGTAAGGTACGCAGTATGTTACCAGACAACTTGCACGTTTACAGACACAGTGAAGCATGCTTTTCATTGAGTCAGTACTTTACTGTATGCAATGCAATGCAGGCATAATGTGCACTGCGCCTTTTTCCGTTCGTTTCATTCCTGTTGTACAAGGGAACGCTATGCCCCAGTGTGAACCTAGCCTTAGTATCGCAGTCAGACTTAAAGAGGAACTGTAACGACAAAACGGCCCCTGGGGGGTACTCACCTCGGGTGGGGGAAGCCTCAGGATCCTAATGAGGCTTCCCACGCCGTCCTGCGTCCCTCGGGGGTCTCGCTGTAGCCCTCCGTGCAGCGGTGACGCAATATTTACCTTCCTGGCTCCTGCGCAGGCGCTCTGATGCCTCTCGGCGCCGAAGTAGGCGGAAATACCCGATCGCCGTCGGGTCTGCTCTACTGCGCAGGCGCAAGTTTCCGGCGCCTGCGCAGTAGAGCGGACCCGACGGAGATCGGGTATTTCCGTCTATTTCCGTGCCGAAAGTCGCCACAGCGCCCCCGCTGGAGCCAGCAAAGGTAAATATTGAAGCTACAGTCGGCTCTGTCGCCGGCTGTTCGGAGGGCTGCGGCGAGACCCCCGTGGGACAGAGGACGGCGTGGGAAGCCTCATTAGGATCCGGAGGCTTCCCCCACCCGAGGTGAGTACCCCCCAGGGGAGGTTTTTGTTGTTACAGAGTCTCTTTAACAGCACATTGCAGTTATGTAAACAGGACTGGTGTGTCCATAGGTGCAAACTGGGCAATAGCCCAGGACCCCAGAGCGGACCAACGCTACATCAACGGGTCAAATCGATCATTTCCGACAGGTCCAATCTGGTTTCCGATTGATTTTCTGATCACTTCTAAAGGTGAAAATGATGGATTCAGATATGATTACTATTTTTGTACGCTACCCTTTTGTTTGATAAAGCTTTTGATAGTAAAAAAAATAAATAAATTATTGATTCTAGCAATCGACCTGTTGGGAAATTGCATGGTTTGTACCAGGAATGTTAAAAGAAAAAGACTATGTTTTTGGTTAGTAGGCTAACAAGATGTTAGAAAATGCAGCTTGCTGACATCAGAAGCAAGTACAGTATATAGATTATTCAGCAGATATTAGTGAAAGCAGCGACAGTCAGGCAGGGAACACAGTAGGCAGAAACGCTAGCGTTGCGGAAAACGCAGCAGAAAACGCACATAATGCAAGTCAATGGGCCACCTGAAATACCACATATGTTTGCGTTCAGCAATGTGCGTTTTTTAAAAACGCTGGTCTTGCTGCATATTTTTCCAAAACGCATCAGAAACGCACATAATGAAAGTCAATTGTGACACAGAGGTATTGTGTTTTAGTGCGTTTTGCATGCGTTTTAATATATTTTTTTTAATAAAACAAAAACAAGTTTGATGATGTATTTCCGCTCCCTGTTGGCTTTCTAGTAATTTGCATAAAATGCATTAAAAAAAAGTATGCATTGCATGTGTTTTGTATATGCAAACCGCAAATGCATTAAAACACACACAAAACGCAAGAAAAATGCATGTGTGGGGAAAACCGCAAATGCACAGAAAACACATGGCACATAGAAAATGCACAAAGGCTTATGTAGCAAAATGTGACCCTTATGGCGTGTACACACTTGAAAGATTAATAAGAGAGACCAATTTTACCCCCTTCCATGTAGTATGAGAGCCATACTCTACACAGTCTATTCTATTGAGCTGCACTCCCCATCAGATAAAATCTTTGCAAGATGCTGCACACACAGATGCTGCACACATTCAAAAGATCAGTATCTGCAAAAGATCAGTATCTGCAAAAGATCCGTTCCTGCAAAATGCATTCATAGTCTATGATATCTGCAGATCTCATACACACCTTGTTTAACGGACAATCATCTGCAGGTCAGATCCACCAGGATGGATCTTAAGATCTGCAGATAATTGTCAGATATGCAGATGAATGTCTGTTAAACAAAGTGTGTATTGAGATCTGCAGATATCATAGACTATTAATGCATTTTGCAGGAACGGATCTTTTGCAGGAACGGATCTTTTGCAGATACTGATCTTTTGAATGTCTACAGCATCTTTGTGTGCAGCATCTTGCAAATATTTTTATCTGATGAGTTCAGCTCAATAGAATAGACTGTGTAGAGTATGGCTCTCATACTACATGGAAGGTGTTAAAATTGTTCTAAGATCTTTGATTAATCTTTCAAGTCTGTACACACCATTACCGTACTGCCTAGTGTATTCCCAGCCTGAGTCCTCCCCCTGATCTCTGCTCTAGTAACAGTTACACAATAAACTCACTTGCACGTAAGCAGCCAAGGCAAAAAACAGGGACATTAAAAAATTGCAGAACCTCCACAGTCTCTGCTGGTTCTCTGTACACAGGAGAGAGTTTAGCAATCTATCGCCCCCTGATCCACTTTCCGCCTTCCTTCCTGACTCCTCTATGGAACTCATAGCTTGTGGCGAAGGCAGGACAGCAGCAACTTGCATGCAGATCAGGTTCCTGAATCTCATTCTCATTTGCTGACACACTTCCTGTTCTGCCAGTAAGCCACACCCCCTCTGTCAGACCCGCCGTTCACAACCCTAGTGATGTATCTTCCTCCAGTTCACTATTCAGAGATGTTTACACACTATGAAAGTGCCTACTAATGATACAATCTTGATTGTACAATCTTACCAAGTCTGTGTAGTAGAATATACTTAAATAGATATTTTAGATAGTCTCTCATACTACATAGCAATGGTAAGACTGGATATAAAAAAAGATTGTATTGTTAGTGGGCACCTTTAAAGGAAACATCTGAGAATTAAAACAAATCAGATTTAGGGCTGGTTCACATTTGGCGCTTTACCGCGATTTTATTTCCTTCCGTGTTCACGTTTCAGCAGCCCAAATCTCACGATCTGCCACGATTCACGCTTGTGATTCCCGTTTACTAGAGTTAAGGTGCGTACACACATGCGACTATAGTCGTTTGTAACGATCGTTCCCCGATCTTTACCAACGACGATCGTTACAAAAAACGAACCACCGACTATTAAGGCAAACGACGAACGAGCCAAATCGCTACAAAAGAAAGTTCTGTCTCGGCGGATTTTAACCAACGACGATTGTTTGCAAAAGTAGTACATCGTTGGAAACGGTCGTTCGTACCAGGCTGGACATGCGCATTTCACTATTTCTCTGTGAAACTTCTCATTTTTATGCGCAGCCGCAATAGTTGCTTTATGTGATGTAACGTTCGTTCTAACGATCAGATCGTTACACACCTTTTAAAACTAACTTTACTTAGGTCGTTCTTTCATCAATTAAAAGTTCGTTCGTCGTTCTCAACGAACGATCGTTGTCGCATGTGTGTACGTAGCATAAGAATTACAGCGCGATTGCCCCAAAACGTTGCATGCAGCGCGTTTGCGATTACACTAGCACTTTTAGGTGTGCACCAGCCCTGACTTCTATGGAAAAAAAACCAAGAAATCCTATTGGAATTCTTACTTGAGAAAAAACACAAAACAAACAAAACTTTCTATCCTTCAGGACAATTGATCGTTTTTATTAAATTGCTGTAAAATCGATTCCTTTTATTGTATGGTGTGTGGCCTCCTTTACTGGCTTTTTTTTCATGTGATTTTCACTTTAACATGATCACAGTACTTATAATTTCCTAATGCTGTTATTTACCTCTACTTTATGATGGCAATTCACCCTCCTTATTTCACTTAGAGCCCTATATAATGTGTAGGAGCCACTTGATGATACATCATTCATGAAGAAAAAAATTGGACAGCATGCATGTGGGTAGCTCTTTCACCAACTTCCCAAGATATGTATGCGTCTGACAAACCTGCTCTCCTTACATCAGCCTCTATTTACAATAACACGTACGGTAAAGATTTTCAGTTCGTAAAATTACCCACAGCAGTTATTACCGTTTTTTTTCCCACCAACATTCACTTTTTTATTATTATTAACACTAACATTTTACAGAGTGCAATTTAATTGCAAGTAGTGTTCGGTAAAAGTTTGGTAAAATAGAGGTAGAGTTGCAGTAAAAGTCAAAAGAGTTCAGTAAGTTGTTGGCAAATGTTTGGTAAATGTTCGAAAAAGATGTGGAGGTTGTTCGGAAATGACTGACTTTTGCAGAAAAAGATGCCTTACAGCCTTAAAACACAAGAAAGTTGTGGGTAAGAGATGTGATATTTATAGTCATGTGGCAGGTTGGTGGCGGGAAATGCGGATGGCCGAGTCAGAGCAATTTTGGGTACCTGGAGTTGCAGTGCTATGGAGTGGATACAGTACAGTGGACTCCAACTACGACTCCTCACTGACTCCGACTCCAGGTACCCAAAATTGCTTTGACTCAGACTCCACAGCCCACAGGTAAACCCCCATACTACATGGAGGCGGTAAAATTGGTTAGTGATTGGCCAATCATAATTAAAAGTGTGTAACAGGCTTTAAGATGCATACACACATCTAATTTTTATTGGCCAATGAGTTACCAATTGTGCCAATCAAAGTAGTACAAGAGCTTACCTACACAATTTTTTTATTGACCCTCATACTACATGGAAGTGGTAAAATTGGCCAGTAAAAATTGAATGTGTTTATTTCAAACTACAAAACACAATAGCTAAGCGCTTAGGGATTGCGATTTTTATTATTTTGTGTTTGTATCACACTGACAGAATATATAGTCATGTCACTTAAAGAGTAACTGTCAGGCTGCAGAAGCTAATTTAAACCTCTATTCTCCTGTGTTAAACAGTTTAGAAGGAAGCTCAAAAGCCATTAGTGAAGATAAACATTTCAGTTACCTTTGATGTGTGCTTATCTTAAAGTCTGTTATAGACCCATAAAGACGCAAGCCGCAGCTAAACTGCAAAGCATTCTGGGGCCCTCCCCTTGGCTGCTAATGAGACGGTACAGCAGCTTGTGTAATCAGTCCAGAGCGTAGCACTGATAAATCTCCGGGCAGACTACACTGCAGGTGTCAGCTATTGTTCCTAGCCACATGGCTCATTAATATTCACTGCACACCGTGTTGTTCAAGAACGAGCTTATCTGTGATCAGAAGCAGGCAGGACATGACGACACATTTGGCTTCACAAACATGGAGCCTGCCATGAGCTGTCAGGAGCATCTATCTCTGCATATACTATATACAAATTCTGTGAAATCCAAACGTGGACAGTGAAATGCATATGTAATGTAAGTACAGCCAATCTTTAGCTATTGATATATGTGTTTATTTTCTCTGAGACCCTATACCTAACAGCTCCTCTTTAACTGTCCATTAGAGGGGCTCACAATCTAATCCCTACTACAGTACAATCTCGTTATAGTTAACCCTCTGGATATAGTAAACACAGTCCTCAGGTCCCAAAAACTGCATTTGTACTGTATAAGTATACAATGGGCCTGTTTTACAAAGCGGTGCTAACCCAGTTAGCACGCCTAAAAGACTTTAGGCGTGATAACCATTGCACCACGCTGGTGAAAAGCCAGTTTAGGCGTGATAAGTTTAGGCGTGATAAGTTTAGATAAGTTTAGATCGCGCGCAAAGTCCTGCACGCAAAGCAGCGCCATTAAACTCTATGCAAAGTGCACCAGACTTTGCTATCGCAAAACTTTTGATCAGCTGTGCACTGCGGTGCTAACCCAGTTGGTGCTTAAACTTATCACGCCCAAACTTATCACGCCTAAACTTATCACACCTAAACTTATCACGCCTAAACTTATCACACCTAGGGCCTGATTCACAAAGCAGTGCTAACAGTTAGCACGCTGGTGAAAAGCCCTTTATCATGCCTAAACTCAGTTTAGGCATGATAAGTTTAGGTATGATAAGTTTAGGCGTGATAAGTTTAGGCATGATAAGTTTAGGTGTGATAAGTTTAGGTGTGATAAGTTTAAGCACCAACTGGGCTAGCACCGCAGTGCACAGCTGATCAAAAGTTTTGCACTAGCAAAGTCTGGTGCACTTCGCATAGAGTTTAATGGCGCTGCTTTGCGTGCAGGATTTTGCGCGCGATCTAAACTTAACTTAGCATGCCTAAACTTATCATGCCTAAACTTATCACGCCTAAACTGGCTTTTCACCAGTGTGGTGCAATGGTTATCACGCCTAAAGTCTCTAACTGGGTTAGCACCGCTTTGTGAATCGAGCCCCTAAACTTATCACGCCTAAACTTATCACGCCTAAACTTATCACGCCTAAACTGAGTTTAGGCGTGATAAAGGGCTTTTCACCAGCGTGCTAACTGTTAGCACCGCTTTGTGAATCAAGCCCAATGTATGTCCAATTCTGATATAATAAACTAATTTTCCTGGTCCCTTGAAGTTTACTATTATTAATTTATAAAGCGCCAACATATTCCATGGAGCCCGTACAAAGTAGGAAAGAAACATGGGGTACATAATAGTACAGACCAAGGTATACATCAATATACAAAGTACAGAGTTGCTACAAAGTACAGAATGGTAGTTACAGTGACAAAATTAATATGAATAAATAAGTAACAAAATCCAAGACACAAAAGGGTGAGAGAACCCTGCCCTTGAGAGCTAACAATCTACAGGTTACTATAAAGGGATTCTACTGTAAAATCATAAGTCCACCATAGCCTGGGGCATATTTTTTATGGGGGGAAGATTATAAACTTTGTATGTTTTTTGGATGTGGAAGAACACCCATGCAGACTCTGGGAGAATATACAAACTCCATGCAGGAGTTTTCCTCAGGTCTCTAAGCTCCCAGGTTAAACTATCAGGAACAACCATTTCAGATGTGTAAAGTCTACTGTGCACATAACACAGGGCAGGGGTTAAAATGTTGATGGATCGGTGGAACCACAATTTCAGAAGTAGAAACCGGGCACTTGATCCAAGCGATAATCTAGCAAGCGTGTAAATACACAGCAGACACATGAGAACTGCAGTGCTAGGACGTCTTGCATAGCTGGAAGAGGTGGGATTCGAACTCATAAGACACAGTTGAAAAGCTGGAGCCTTAACCACTGAGCTATGTGAAGAGGGAGTCTCCTCCCATCTCCTGCAGCCTCTATTTGCATGAGAGAATGTGCTGAACTAAGCTCTACTGAGATCTCTACAACATCCAGACAGGAGTCTTTTGTTCCTGCTGACTGAATGCTTTAGTCACACACACATCAGAAAAGTTGAGCATTTTTGTGTTAAAGGAGAACTGAAGTAAGAGGTATACGGAGGCTGCCAAATTTATTTCCTTTTAATCAATACCAGTTGCCCTGCTGGTCTATTTCTCTGCAGTAGTAACTGAATAACACCAGAAACAAGCATGCAGCTAGTCTTGTCACATGTGACTTTAAAGTCAGAAACACCTGATCTGCTGCATGCTTGTTCAGGGGCTATGGCTAATAGTATTAGAGGCAGAGGCTGCCAGGCAACTGGTATTGCTTAAAAGGAAATAAACATGGCAGCCTCCATATACCTCTCTCTTCAGTTCTCCTTTAAAACATGTTCAAGTGGTTGTTGGTTTTTTTTTTTTTTTTTTTTTGGGGGGGGGGGGGGGGGGTTATCACAGCCCAAAAAAATTAAACGGCAATATAGTGGTGTAGTCTCACCTTACAGCACTCGATCCCTGGTTCGAATCTCAGCCAGAGCACCATTTGCATGGAGTTTGTATGTTTTCCCTGTGTCTGCGGGGGTTTCCTCCAAGCTCTCCAATTTACTTCCATTGCCCAAAACATACAGATAAGTGAATTGGCTTCCCCCTAAATTGGCCCTATATGACTATGGTAGGGATTAGATTGTCAGCCCCTCTGAGGGACAGTTAAGTGACAAGACATTGGCTTCAATTCATCAAAGGGTGTTTGATAACAAAATCCCAGTCCTTAAAATACCGCATTCGGTATTTTACACTTCACTGTGCTAATTCATCAATATTTTCACACATGTGGTAGAGGTTCGTTAAGTTACCAAAGTACTACGGCTTCAGTTCATCAAAGGCTGTTCAATAACAGCAGAGTGGTGCAGAGCAGCTTGGAATGTCTCTGTGTTGTTACAAGCTGATAACAA
Organism: Hyperolius riggenbachi; assembly: GCF_040937935.1. Classification (NCBI taxonomy): domain Eukaryota; kingdom Metazoa; phylum Chordata; class Amphibia; order Anura; family Hyperoliidae; genus Hyperolius; species Hyperolius riggenbachi. Next base: position 197,571,018 of record NC_090657.1, read on the forward strand.
TAGAAGGCATCCAGACATCCCTTTACATGTAAACGTGTTATATTTACTGTTACTTCTACTGCCTCTGCTGCTCTGAATCTGTCCATCAGTGTTTCTTAACATTTTACTTATTTGCCACTTCGTAGATGAACTTCCTGGAGACATTACAAATGCCATGCTTGGTGATTTCACCACTTGCATCTTTGCATATTCAAACAGGGACTCAAAGGGTTACACCACTGAAGGACATCTGGGGATATCTTTTGTCCCTTCTCTCTGCTCACTGCCTGGGGGGTCTGGAAGCTTGTGTGGAGAAGCCTGTGTGACCTATGGCACTTGCAGGAGAACAGGGGCTGTTTCTATTGGCTGCCTGCTCCTGTTAATCATGAAAACATTCACACAGAAGGCTTTTGAAGCCTGTAATGACAGGGGAGAGCTGGAGATAAACACCGAATGTGTTAGCGAATGTGGTAACCTTGATGAATTAACATTTACTGACATTTGCTGACATGTGTTGAGCACAAGTCGGTAATTGATCTCATTGCTCTGTCATTTCAGCTTCTCATTCGGTAACAGCTTTGATGAATTAACATTTTCTTAAGTGCTCCGTTAACTCAGCTGTTTTCAGTATTACCGAATGCGGTAATGCTTGATGAATTGAAGCCAATATACTCTGTACAGCGCTGAGACGATGTCAGCGCTATAAAAATAATTATAATAACATGCACGCAATGTCCAAATGTATGCTGCAAAACGTGAAGGTGGCCATTAAAGATACAATACCGCAGATGATCAATTGTTATATTGCCCACTAATGGCCGAAAACCAGTTCGAGACGATTAATGAAATTAACCAGTTTTTCGGATCCCATCAATCTGATCGGATTGGTTAGCAGGTCTTCGACCATTCGTGGCCTGACTGATCGATCATAACAATGTTCAGATGCAAACAATGGTCTGTAAGATTGTATTTTAATGGCCACCTTTACATCTTTTTGTGCATGCAAAAACGGAAATTTGTTTTTGCAAATTTGAGCAAAAGTGCAACATATTGACTTTCACTAAATTTGCATGTGAATTTTAATAAGTGTGACCCCGGCCTTAAAAGACAACTGTAGTGAGAACATGGATGCTGTCATTTTTATTACATTTTAAACAATACCAGTTTCCTGGCAGCCCTGTTGATCTGTTTGGCTGCAATAGTGTCTGAATCACACCAGAAACAAATATGCAGCTTATCTTGCCAGATCTGAGAATAATGTCAGAAACACCTGATCTGCTGCATGCTTGTTCAGGGTCTATGGCTAAAAGTATTAGAGGCAGAGGATCAGCAGCACAGCCAGGCAACTGGTATTGCTCAAAAGGACATACATATGGCAGCTTTCATGTCCCTCTCACCTGGGGTTCACTTTAAAGAGAGTCTGAAGCGAGAATAGATCTCGCTTCAGACCTCATAGCTAGCAGGGGCATGCGTGCCCCTGCTAAAACGCCGCTATAGCGCGGCTTAACGGGGGTCCCTGTCCCCCCAAACCCCCTCCGAGCAGCGGGGGAGCGCTTCCTGGTTGGGGCAGGGCTAACCGCCGCAGCCCTGCCCCATGCGCGTCTGTCAGACGCGTACCTCCGCCTCTCCCCCGCCCCTCTCAGTCTTCCTTCACTGAGAGGGGCGGGGGAGAGGCGGCGATGCGCGTCTGATAGACGCGACTGGAGGCAGGGCTGCAGCCGTTAGCCCTGCCTCCAGGAAGATCAGCTCCAGCGACCTTTTTCCGACCCAGGTTTGCGGGGGGTGGGTTGGGGGTGAAGGGACCCCCGTTAAGCCGCGGGATAGCGGCGTTTTAGCAGGGGCACACGTGCCCCTGCTATATATAAGACCTGAAGCGAGATTTAGTCTCGCTTCAGTGTCTCTTTAAAGGGAACCTGAACTGAGTAAAATTATTTAAAATAAACACACGAGGTAACTTCAAATGAACATTACATAGTTACCTTGCCATCAGTTCCTCTCAGAAGCTCACCATTTTCTTTTGACAATGATCACTTCCAGTTCTGACAACATTTTGTCAGAACTGAAATATATCAGTTGCTGCCAGTTATATATCAGTTGCTGTCAGTTATAGCTATGAGGACAACTGATGTGCCAGGTAATGTCCATGTTTCCCTATGGTTCAAGTGGGCAATGTTACGGTTTAACAGTGTGCTTACCAGAAAGCTATTATGGGGTAATGACCATTTTCAAAATGGAGGATGGAGAATTCCCTTGATCACAGTGGACAAACAGGACGCAGGAGAGGAGAAAGAGACTGAGGAGGAGACTACACAGGAGGTAAGTATAACTTGTGTATGTTTATTTCGACTTTTATTTTCAGTTCAGGTTTTCTTTAACCTCCCCGGCGTTCTATTGAGATCGCCAGGGAGGCTGCGGGAGGGTTTTTTTTCAATAAAAAAAAAAAATATTTCATGCAGCCAACTGAAAGTTGGCTGCACGAAAGCCCACTAGAGGGCGCTCCGGAGGCGTTCTTCCGATCGCCTCCGGCGCCCAGAACAAACAAGGAAGGCCGCAATGAGCAGCCTTCCTTGTTTGGCTTTCCTCGTCGCCATGGCGACGAGCGGAGTGACGTCATGGACGTCAGCCGCCTCCGATCCAGCCCTTAGCGCTGGCCGGAACTGATTGGTCCGGCTGCGCAGGGCTCGGGCGGCTGGGGGGACCCTCTTTCGCCGCTGCTCGCGGCGGATCGCCGCAGAGCGGCGGCGATCAGGCAGCACACGCGGCTGGCAAAGTGCCGGCTGCGTGTGCTGCTTTTTATTTGGGGAAAATCGGCCCAGCAGGGCCTGAGCGGCAGCCTCTGGTGGTGTTGGACGAGCTGAGCTCGTCCAGACCGCTCAGCAGGTTAAGCAATGACAGAACAGCCATTAGCTCTTCTCTTGTGTAAATTATCTTCTACAGAAGCACTCTGCAGCAGTTGCCCAAAGCAAAAGAGTACCAATGCAGCACAGTGGCATAATGGTTATCACTCTCACCTTGCAGCGCTGGATCACTGGTTAAAATCCCGGCCAGGGCACTATTTGCACAGAGTTTGTATGTTCTCCCCGTGTCTGTGCGGGTTTCATCAGGGCACTCTGGTTTCCTACCACAACCCAAAACATACAGATAAGTTAATTGGCTTCCCCCTAAATTGTCCCTAGACTACAGTACATATACTACATGAAATAGACATATGACTCTAGTAGCGATTAGATTGCAGTTACCTCTGAAGGAGAGTTAGTGACAAGACAACACTGCGGAAGATGTCGGCGCTATAAACGTATACCTCAGTTATATGTGATATCTGCTACATTACATATTCTGCATTTCAACTCACTGCCCATACAGCTCTATGGCTCTGTTCACAGTACTGCGTTGTAACTGATCACTTTATTGTAACTTTTTGCATGCAGGCTTTGTATTTAAAGCCTCATACATACGGGGCACAAATGTCTCACAAGAGACAAAAAAAAAAAAAAAAAAAAAAAAAAAAAAAAAAAAAGCAGCGACAGTTCGTTGCCAGGTCCCTCTGTGCAGCAGCCGTACACACGGCGCACAGAGGGACAGAGATGCGGCGGAAGCTGTCGCCAAAGGTTCCCCCCCCCCCCCCCCCCGCCGGAAGCTCCGTGCTCCGTCTATGGGTTGCTGTCGCTAGTCCGCATACACACGCAGTACACGTGGCGGACTGGCGAAGTTGCGGCGACAGCTGTTGCCGGTGATTGGCCACGTCAATCGCTCTGACAGGCGACGGTTCATGGCGCGCGCCTCATACACACGGGGGACCTGTCGCCGCAACATGCGCGTGCCACGTGTTTGTGGCGACAGTTGTGCCCCGTGTGTATGAGCCTTTAGTCTACAGTATGTCCATTCTCCATTGCAGTTCACACACATTAAAAAAACGTGCGTTATGCAACTGTCCACTTACGCTTGGTTCACAGCGATGCTGCATAATTGCCAGTTTGTAAAGCAGCTTGCTGCATGGCAATACGTGGTGTATTGCCATGCGGCAAGCTGCGTTACAAACTGGCTGTTATGCAGCATCGCTGTGAACCAAGCATAAGTGGACAGTTGCATAACGCACGTTTTGCGATGTCCTTGTGCGATGGTCCTATGCTATGCGATGTCCACAGCATGCGGAATTCCAACGCACTGCATGCAGTATGTTACCGCAAAACGCCCATGTTAACAGTATAGTTTCCAGTAACTGTATGCTTCACTGTATGCGACACAAGATGCAGATAACTTTCCCGTTCCAGTGTGTTCCTGCTGGTACAGGGAACGCAATGCTCACTGTGTACGTACGGTAGCCTTTATTGTGCTACAAACACGCCATGATTTCTGTTTATAAATTTTAAAAAATAAACCAAGTACAATACAGTTACATATTATGATAATTCTACAAAAACAAAACACATACCATGTGTACGCTTCCCATGTTTTATACACACACACACACACACACACACACACACACACACACACACACACACACACACACACACACACACACACACACACACACACACACACACACACACACACCTCTCTTTGTTTTTACAAACAACAAAGCTTGGTATCAATGGTATGTACTGAATAGTTACTCTGTATGTAAAATGTATCCCGGATGGTAGTGTATGTAACACTACATGTCATCACTTAACACACGGTGGTGTTACCTGGCAGCAGAAAACCACAGTATGTCTTGTTTGAGCACGGCTGCGAACATGCTCAGATGTGACTCCATGCGGAGTGCCTCTTCACTCCAGGGACCGAGCAGTAGAAAGCATCCGAATGCTGCTCAGGAGCAGCTGACAGGCGAAGTCACCGCCTTAAAGTAGACCCAAACTAAAAATACAAGATTTCAGAAATAAAATCTATTTTCTAAATTATAATAATAAATAGCAACCTTTTTTCAGCTGCATGATGACAAATATAAAATATTTTACATTTATTTGAGAAACCCCTCCCTTCCTTTCATATTGCCAGCAAATAATCCGGCAAACTGGTGGAGTAGATGGTGTCCAGCAAAGGAGGAATTGCCAATGGCTGCCACCCGTATAACCCTAGTTATGAAAAGAGAAGGGTGAAAAGCATCCACTGAAATGCTCATAGGCTTGAAGGAGTGTTTATTTATCTTTGTATGTGTCAGAGTGGTGCAGCTAAATATTTTGAATTAAAAAAATGTTTGGTTTGGGTCCGCTTTAAGCCTCCCAAGTGAAAGAGTCAACAGACCACATAAGAGCGTCTAGAAATAAGGGGCAACATAGCCGCCCTCTGACGCAAGGGTTTCATACCCAGCAGTGGTGTCACAGGAGCTTTTCAAGGGAATGCCTCCTCCTGGAGGAATGACCAATCAAAGGAGCAAGCGTGTGTGGTGGGAACCAATCTCCCAGAATTCCAAGTGATCAGATAAGCACCCCAATTCCATCTATTTTGCATAGGCCTCTGAGACCTCAAACACACTGACCCAGTGTGTAAAAGTCAATAATACACATGGGGCTGTAATATTCCATTATTATGGACTAGTAAAAAGGCACGCCCGTTACAAAACGGGCGCTAGGTCACAGCTGCTACCCCCCGCAATGCGCGCACATACGCGTGCTCATTCCCCACCACTGTCTGAATTATATGCACACAGGGAGCTGCTTGCTTGGCAGTTGGAAAAAGCTGTCATTTCCCACAATGTAATGAAAACCTCTGTGAACCACAGACAGCAAACTGTCAGGTCAGGTCCTGTGTCCTAACTGCCCTGGCTGCGCACATGCTCAGTACAAAAAAGGCAGGGACACACAGACAGGGAAACAGGATGACGCAGGGACAGTTAGGTTTTATTATAGAGGACTAGGCTACCTAAGGGCATGTTTCCACTACACGCAGATTGGATGCAGAATAAATGCACAAAAACTGACTCCAATGAATGCCTATGGGCTTGTTTCCACTAAACGCAATTTTTCTGATGCAGATTTTCCCATAGGCATTCATTGGAGTCAGTTTTTCTGCATCCATTCTGCATTAATTCTGCATCCAATCTGCGTGTAGTGGAAACAGGCCCATAAGAAATCTGCATCAGAAGAATCGCGTTTAGTGGAAACAGGCCCATAGGCGTTCATTGGAGTCAGTTTTTGTGCATCCAATCTGCGTGCAGTGGAAACAGGCTCTTAGCCCGTTTAAAAACAGGCTCTAGGTAGTGATTTAACCACGCCCGCCACATTCGCACACCCGCCAGCCGCACGCGCACACGGCCACCCTGCTCCCTGGCCTCACCTCCCGTCCAAACGGCTTTCTGTACTATGCACAAGCGCAGTACAAAAAAGCTTCGGACGGACGGACGGACAGACAGGGAAAGTGGATGACGCAGGGACAGTTAGGTTTTATTGTATAGAATTCTTCAGGGATCTTCCCCAGGATCTTTATCAACAGCCTTGATAAGTAGGTCTCCTGTCTCGCTGGCAGAAGTCTTCTCTCCGTCTGCATTACATGCAAGGTCTCCCCATTCCTTTATCATACTACTTGGGTTCCATTACTCCCTTCACACCAGCTACCTAGAGGCTCAAATTTTTACTGTGTATACATGAGCACTATAAAAACAGCACAGGAGATTTAGGCGCAGCCGGCGCCGTCATAGGCCGTAATAGGAATCACAGCTATAGCAGCGGTCAGTAAGGGTCCTTTTACACTTACTCAGTTGCTCTCAGTTATAACTAGGCCTGAACGATTCTAGGAAAAAATTGAATTGAGCGATTTCTGTCTGAAATTGCGATTTCGATTCGATTCAAGATTTCCTTCAAATCAAGCTTTGTTCCCCCTCTTTGCCTGTTTTTCTCCCTTTGTCTCTTTATGCCTCCTCTGGGTCTTTCTCTTGCCCCCTCTGTGTCTCTGTGCCCACTGTGTTTCTCTCTGTCTCTCCTGTGTCTGTCTCTGTGCCTCCTCTGTCCCCCAAGCTGCATCAGTTCTGGATATAGCTTCCAGCACGAGTCCAGCGATCCCCGTCTATCCACTTCACCTCCTGCAGGCTTGAATGCACGGAATACTTCCTGTATGTCATGCAACATACAGGAACCTGGAGTTTTGCCAAGCACAAGAGCCAGCAGAAGGCGATAGAGGTCAGAAAGCGTTTTGACTCGTGTGGAAGGTATGTCTAACGCTGCAGGCCTCACGCACCGGGACTTTGGGCAAGTTTGAAGCCACTTCTTCAAACTTCCCCCATGTGGAAAGACATGATCGCGATAATTGTCGATTTGACGATTCCGAAATTGTGATCTTGGTGATCACGATTTCGATTTAAATTCGATTTATCTTTCAGGCCTAGTTATAACTGAAAGAAAACTAATTTTCAAAGTAATGCCCATGTTTTCCTATGGCACTGTTTAAACTTAACTCGTTTTATTTAAAATCTTCTTCCCAATGCACTGCTATGGAAAAAACGCGTACCAACGCGCACTAACGCATAGCAACTGATTAAGTGTAAACGGGGCCTAAGTCATTTGGGCGCCATCATAAGACAGAGCGCAAATTACTACAAATCACTATAATAACACTGTAATTTGGCTGACAGCAATAGCTGGAAGCCAAATTAGGTCTTTCCCCCACTATCTATGGCAGCCTGGAGGGGGAATAGTAATGAACGCTGCTGGGACTTGTGCAGGAGCAGGGTGAGCCATATATTGGCGTTAGGCCTGGAACCCGCTAGGAGCGCTTTTCTGAGCGCTTTGTGATGGGAAAAGCTCTTGCTAATGTAATGCTATGGGTGTGATCCCACTGGAGCAATGTGATTTTATAAAAATCCCCCACAGCATTGCATTAGCAAGAGCTATTTCAAATCACTAGCGCTTAGAAAAGGCTTCTAGTGGGTTTGAGCCCTTACCCTGTGCCCAAATCTCCCGGCAGCCGTTTCATAGGTATGCAGGAATTTTTCACCCTTGTTTTTTGTACTTTTTCAACTACAGAATGCAGAGTAGTTACTTTAAACAGAAGAAATAAAATTATCTGGGAGAAAGCGCATGATAAAATGTGAAATTAAAAAGGCCTCTGTTCTCTCACAGACATAAGCGTCCGATTTTCAGGATGGTGGCATAGAGATCTGCACTCTTGCCTTGCGGTGCTGGTTCCTCGGTTCAAATCCCAGCTAGGGCACTATCTGCACAAAGTTTGTATGTTCTCCTTACGTCTGTGTGGGTTTCCTCCAGGCAGTCAAGTTTCCTCCAACATCCAAAAAACTTACAGGTTAATTAGCTTCCCCCTAAACTGTCCCTAGACTACAATACATATACTACACCATACATGTATAGACATATGACTATGGAAGGGATTAAATTAAAAGGGGCAGTTAAGTGACAAGTCAATATACTCTGTACAGGGCTGCAGAAGATGTTGGTGTTGTATAAATACTAAATAATCATTTATTTTATAGGTCAGGTGGTATTATTAGACTTTATTACTTTGATGCTCCTATTTGTTTATGAACCGGTTGCTTTATTGTTAATATGTCTGCAGTTATTATTTGTTTATACATTTTAAGTTCGGAAATTTTTCTACTTTTTAGGCACTTGATGTATAGGATATATTTAACCCTAATCTAACGACTTGAGGACCAGAGGTTTCTACCCCCCTTACCCCCAGTGACCAGGCCATTTTTTACAATTCAGCACTTCACAACTTTAACGGTTTATTGCTCAGTCATACAACTTAGCACCCAAATGAATTTTACCCCCTTTTCTTATCACAAATAGAGCTTTCTTTTGGTGGTATGATGTCGTAAGATGTCAGCGATAAATACATAAGTCACATAATTACCTAAAACAACAGCCTGCCAGTTCCAATTGCAGGCTGGCAGGCTGATCGATGTGGCGGCTGACTGTGCGAGCTCCTGTCTAATCTCGCTCCTCGAGAGATGATCCCATGTGGCGGCGCTGAGGAACAAGAGTCCACTCTGCCACCGCCAATGTGTGTTAGGTGGTTGGCAAGTGGTTAATGTTCTAATTACAATCTCTAGGATTTCTTTTACAGTGAATTTGTATGTATTTTTACATATTCACAGTAAGTTCTTATGTTCATCCATTACCGAGTGAAAATGAAACCAGACATCAGGTAATTAATATCATTCTGCCTTAGCTGTCAAATATGTGTAATTAGTTGATTTTATATATACAGTATATATTATATGAACCCTGATTTTATGAAATACCCAATAAACAATTGCAGTTTTACATTTACATGTATATTCACAGTCTCCTATAAACCCCATTGCTGTTTTTATATTTGATTTCTATGGTTTGTTTGAGGGTGTAGTTAGTGTTGTTCACATATTGTATTTTGATCAAGACACAGCCCCTATGTGATCAGGGCTTTAACACTCTCCCCTCTTCTCTCTCTCACAGGTACATGCTAGGAGCACACTAGGCAGTGCAGAAACCCATGGAGTTGATTCACAAAGCTGTGCAGCTTCAGCAGCGCAAGTTAATGACTCCAGCGCTTGTTAATAATTCTCTGCACACACTATGCAGTCATAGCGTGCGCTGCAAAATTATGCTGTTCATTGTTACTTTAATGAGCAGCTCGTTAAAGGGACACTTAAAGGGGAACTGAAGAGAGAGGTATATGGAGGCTGTCATGTTTATTTCCTTTTAGACAATACCAGTTGCCTGGCAGCCCTGCTGATCCTCTGCCTCTAATACTATTAGCCATAGCCCCTGAACAAGCATGCAGCAGATCAGGTGTTTCAGTGGTTCAGACTTATAAGTCTGATCTGACCAGACTAGCTGCATGCTTGTTTCTGGTTTTAATCAGATACTACTGCAGAGAAATAGACCAGCAGGGCTGCCAGGCAACTGGTATTGATTGAAAGGAAATAAACATGATAGCCTCCATATACCTCTCTCTTCAGTTCCCCTTTAAGTCAAACAAAAAAAATGAGTTTTACTCACCTAGGACTTCTAATAGCCCCCTGCAGCTGTCCGGTACCCTCGCCGTCTCCCTCCGATCCTCCTTGTCAGGAACCGGCCCGCGGCACGCCTGCGTATACGGTTCCCGACTGCGGGTTTGACCAGATTGAGAGGGGAAGCAGCCTTAGTCAAGCTAAAACAAGGCTGGGACCCCTCAGAACACCTCTCACTGCCACCACTAGCGGTTCGCTAGACACTTCCACTCTGCTGTCGAGTCCTCAGCGCGCACTCCGCATTTTCGTATTTGGGTCAGCTTTGCGCTTAGGCCAAATACGGGAACGCCACGCACCCACACACACACACAGTTGCAATCTTACACTGTCGTGAAGCAAAGACCCACTAACAGTTGTTCCGAACGATACTGTTAGCCACTCTGCTGTCGCTACTCGCACTGGCGTTGTTCGTACGTTGGGTCAGCTGCGCGCTTAGGCCAACGTATAACAAACGCCCCCACACACAATGCAATTACAATTTCATACGGTAGTGTTGCTCAATCGTACAATTAGGCATGAACTTATACACGGTTACAGTCTCTTCTAGGCTATGAGTGTTAGTTTAGTACGGCAGAAGTCAAACTTATTAAATAATAATTTAATATTCTAGAAAAACATAGAACAATGCAGAACTTAATATATACAAAAAGATTACAAAAAACAAAGTAAAAATGTTACAAGATAAAAGTTACAAAAATAAGAGGTTACAAAGATAACACACACGGATATTTGCGTAAAAATAAACGGGGGAAAAAAGAACGTTACCAGCTTAGGTTAGAACGTTGTTTGACGGGAGGACGCCGCTTCGACCAGGAGTCGCGATCCTCCCTAGCTATTCGCTACCTCCAAGAGAAGATGGTCACTAGGCATTTGCCTCTGCTTTTTATACTCTGAGCTATGCCTGGAGGCTGCAACTTCCTTGGGGAGGGGAGGAACTAGGTTTTAATTAAATCTCAGACATATTCCATTTCCAGGTAAAAGTCTATACATCAAAGATTGTGAAGTGAGTCTTTTAACTCCAGGTGAAAACTTGATTAAGGCTTTTTCCTGTCTCCGTTTTATTAGATGTCATTTACAGGGTATAGTTTTGCACCTCCACTAATGATTTAATTTCCACAGGTAAAAAATGGTATCAACAGGACTTCACCCATTTCTAATAGCCTGTCATGTACATTTCAAACGTTCCTGTGTTAGTCTCCAGGCTCTGGTCCTCTTGCTTTGTGTATTGAGACAATGGTCCGTCTCCTGAGTTCAAAAGCCAGGCAGATAATCCCATTAGCACTCTCAGAGGAACTGCATACAGACTCAAAGCACCTCATATGGTCAAGACAATCACCCATTTCCTTGCCCCAAGCAACTCAAGGTAACCTGCTCCCTTCTGGCAGAAAAAAAATGAAAGAATATGTTCCTGTTATCCTTAATATCATCAGCACCTCAATATATCTCCACACCTCCGCCGTTAACTTGGTGAAAGGCAGATGATCTTCCCAGATTATCCTGCCAGCACCTACATTGTTGGTTCTGCTTGACGGGACAGTCCGTCATCATTCCCATGATTGCTCCCCTTCCTATGTTGAATGGTGAAGCTATATTGTTGGAGAACTAAGCTCCATCTCAGCAGTTTTCCATTGTCCCCAGAAACCCGATGTAACCAACTAAGAGGGTTGTGGTCGGTTACGACAGTGAATACACGACCGTAGAGATAGTGCTGCAGCTTTTGTAGGGCCCATACAATTGCCAAGCACTCCTTCTCTATGGTGGCGTAAGCTACCTCCCGGGGTAGCAGCTTCCGACTTAAGTACAGAATCGGATGTTCTTCCCCAGTTTGGTTTACCTGGCTTAATACAGCACCTAGGCCAAAGGCTGAGGCGTCCGTCTGGACTACAAACCGTCGGCTGAAGTCTGGCGCTTGCAACACGGGAGGGCTGGCTAGGGCCCTCTTCAGAGCTGTGAATGACTGTTCACATTCTGGCGTCCAGAGAATCTGCTTGGGCAGCTTCTTTTTGGTGAGATCTGTCAATGGCTTGGCGAGGGCACTGTAGTTGGGGACAAACTTTCTATAGTACCCAGCCGTTCCTAAGAAGGACTGAATTTGCTTCTTCGTGTGGGGGGTGGGCCAGGACACAATGGCATCTACCTTCCCAGTATCTGGACGAAGCTCTCCCCCCCCCCACCACATGTCCCAGGTACTGTACCTGTTTCTTGCCTATCTGACACTTGCTAGGCTTGACTGTTAGTCCTGCTGCAGTGATGCGTCCCAGAACCTGCGACAGCTGTGCTAAGTGGTCGTTCCAGTTGGCGCTAAACACGGCGATGTCATCTAGGTAGGCGACAGCGCAGTGTTCCAAACCTTCCAGGAGACCATTTACAACCCTTTGGAAGGTGGCCGGGGCGTTTTTCATTCCAAAAGGCATTACATTAAATTCAAACAGACCTGAGGGGGTGATAAATGCAGACCTCTCCCGTGCCTCAGCTGTTAGAGGGACCTGCCAGTATCCCCGACTCAAATCCACGATTGTTAGATATTGCGCGCCAGCTAGCTTATCTAACAATTCGTCGACCCTCGGCATTGGGTAAGCATCTGACGCAGTTATCAAATTTAGTTTTCGATAATCTACACAGAACCGAGTGGTCTGGTCCCGTTTGGGTACTAGCACTACAGGTGATGCCCATGCGCTGTGCGACCGTTGGATCACCCCTAGTGACAGCATTTCCTCAATCTCCTTGCTGATGTGGGCCTGAACCTCAGGGGAGACTCTATAGGCTGACTGTCTAACCAGCTTGTTATTTCCGGTGTCAACATGGTGTACAGCCAGGCTGGTCAGACCAGGGCGGGCTGTAAAGGTACCACGGTAAAGGGTCAGCACATCAGATAGCCCAGCCTGCTGCTCTGCTGTCAACTCCGGATTGATCTGCACCTCGGCAACAGAGTCGGTTTCCTGGGTGGATGCCAGGATGTCAACCAGGGCCTCTGCCTAACCGTCCGGTAGCAAACTGCAGACAGGGAGAGCGCAAGCGGTTCTAGCATGATGTTCCTTTAACATATTTACATGGTATGTTTTCAGCTGCTTACCTCGGTCATCCAGCGCGACCACATAGGTCACATCACTAATCTTCCTATGTATGGTATAGGGCCCATCCCAAGCGGCCTGCAGCTTATTCTGTCGCATCGGGTTTAGGACCCATACCTTGCGACCTACCTCATAAACTCTCTCCCTAGCCCCGTGGTCATACCACTGCTTCTGGGTGGCCTGGGCTTGAATCAGATTCTCTCGCACTAACCTCACCAGGGTGTCCATCTTTTCCCGGAACTTTAGAACGTATTCCACTATGGAGACCCCGGGACCCATGTCCTGCCCCTCCCAGACCTCTCGAATGAGATCGAGGGGTCCGCGTACCCTCCTCCCATATAATAGCTCAAAGGGCGAGAACCCGGTGGATGCCTGGGGCACCTCACGATAAGCAAACAGTAAGTGGGGCAGGTATCGCTCCCAGTCTCTCCCTTGCGATTCAACAAACACCCTTAGCATCTGTTTCAGAGTACCATTGAACCGCTCACATAACCCATTTGTCTGGGGGTGGTAAGGGCTGGCCATGATGTGTTCTACCTGCATTTGTTTACAGAGGCATTCCATTAGGCGCGACATGAATTGCGGGCCGTGATCGGTGAGCATTTCACGGGGAAAACCGACCCGTGAGAAAATGCGCACCAATGCGTCCGCAACCTTGTCTGCCCGTATGGAGCTCAGGGCTACAGCTTCAGGGTAGCGAGTGGCATAATCTACCACCGTAAGAATGAAACGTTTCCCTGTGCTGCTGGGTATCGCTAGAGGCCCAATTATGTCAACAGCAACCCTTTGGAAGGGCTCCTCTATTATGGGTAAGGGCCTCAGTGGGGCTTTGTCGGTGTCACCTGCTTTGCCGACCCGCTGACAGGCGACACAAGACCGGCAAAAATCAGCAATATCTGTCCCCATGTGGGGCCAATAAAAATTGTGGGCAAGCCGGGATTTGGTCTTGCAGATCCCCAAGTGACCAGCCAGGGGCACCTCATGTGCTATTCTTAATAGCTGCTCCCTGTACCTGTGGGGAACAATCAACTGCCGGTCGGCCTCCTCCACTTCAGACGGCTCAGAGGGAATAACCTCTCTGTACAGTCTGCCTTGTTTCCAGTACACCCTCACTTTGTCGCCCTCCACCGGTGCCCTGTCCGCCAGACTCCTGAGCTCTTCCAGGCTGCTATCAAGTCGCACAGCCTCGGAGAACTCAGCGCTGTCGGCCACAGGCACCAGGGAGGTGGCAAACTGAGAGGCCTCTGGGTCCTCAGAGCCAGGCTCTGAGGTGGAAGAGCCCGACCCAGTGACATCAGCCCCTTCAGTGGACAATTCGTCTGCTGCAGCCCGGTGAGCACTGCGGGTCACCACTGCAGCTGACGGAGCATTCACTGTACACATGTCATCATGCAACACATCACATTACATCAACATTATCTGCATTCATGGTAACAACGTGTCCTCCTCCAGGCCTGGGCACTGGAGACTCACTAGGGCTGGCTCCTAGTACACAGTCCGTAGCCCCTGGGGCCTCACCAGCACTCCCCACTTGCACAGCATTATCACACAGTACCTTGCAAGAGTCCTGAACTTCTGCGGGGGATGCAGGCTCCATGGGGTGTGGAGTAGGCTCATACCGGGCCACTAACCGTCCCAGGTCAATACCTAACAAAACGTTTGTGGGGATGGCATCCGTTACCCCCACTTCTTTCATTCCGCTGCCGGCCCCCCAATCCAGGTGGACCAAGGCGGTGGGTATGGCGGGGGTGACGCCCCCAACTCCTTTGACAGCCATAGTCTTGCCAGGAATGTACTCCTCAGGGTTCACAAGCTGGGGGTGCACTAGAGTCACCTCTGCTCCAGTGTCTCTTAGACCGGTGGTAACTGTATCCTCAACCGTGACAGGTTGCAGGTTCTCTGCATAGCTACCTGCATTCCTGGTGGCACACAACGCATTCCGGGGCCCCGCCAGAGTTTGGGGCTTCCTTCTTCTTTTCTGGGCACGTAGCACTGATGTGACCCGGTTTGTTACAGGCAAAACATCTCCGAGTGTCAACAGTGGCTGTTCTACCTCCAGGCGGCTGCGGGACTTGGCTTCGCTGGGTGCTCAGAGGAGAAGGTCTCGCAGGCTTTTCTCCCTTCCAGCTGGGCGCTGTAGTCCTCCGAAAATCAGATGCTCGATTGGACGTGTAGGCATCAGCAACTTTCGCTGCCTCATCCACGGTCTTTGGCTCTCGGTCCCGTACAAACTGCCGGACCTCAACAGGGCAAGTGTGGAGGAACTGGTCTTTTATTATCAGTTCCTGCAGGGCATCAAAGGTTTCAACAGCCAGTCCTTTTACCCACTGCTGGAAGGCAGTGCGCAGGTTGCACGCATGATCCAGGTAACTGTCATTAGGACCTCGCTGCACTGTCCTGAAACGTTTGCGATACACCTCTGGCGTGAGGTGGTATCGTGCAATGATGGCTTTCTTAATTGCCTCAAAGTCTGTTTCTTCCTCCTGGGGGAGACTCACAAACGCCTCCAGGGCCTTGCCTCTCAGCCCTGGTGTGAGGTATCTTGCCCACTGCTCACGGGGCACCCCATACTGCCGACAAGTCCTTTCAAACCCCTGTAGGAAAGTGTCTATGTCAGAGTCCTTGTCCATAGCGGGGAACTTATCCAGGGGGATTCTGTGGACTCGCTCACCTTCGCGTTCTGCGGGTCCAGCAGACCGGTTCTGCTGCTGAAGTTTAGCCAGCTCCAGCTGGTGTTGCCGTTCAGCACTTTCCCTCTCGGCCTGGTGTCACTGTGCAGCTTGTTCCCTCTCGGCCTGGAGTCTGTCCCTCTCGGCCTGGAGTCGCTGTGCAGCTTGTTCCCTCTCGGCCTGGAGTCGCTGTGCCGCTTGTTCCTTCTCTGCCTGTCGGTGCAGTAGGATCAGCTTTAGGCGCAGTTCAGGATCAGCCGAGTTCAGTAGCTGTAGATCAGCTTCCAGAGATGTCATCTCAGTGTTCGGTGGATCATCCAGGACATCGTCTCCACTCGCATCCTGTAGCGGGAGCGATTCCTCCTCTGGCGTGTCGTGAGCTGCATCCACTGACGTTGAAGCACGGGCTTGCTCTGCCTCATCATACTCCTCGAGCGCACGAACTATAACTGCTCCTTAGTCTGGCCGCTCACCGTCTTGATGCCTTTGTGCTCACACAGGTTGAGTAGTATCTCTTTGTTTTGCCTTGCATAGCTGGATGCTTTCTGAGCCATCGTGTTGCACAAAATAAAAAGAAAAAAGGGGGGAGGGAAAGCAAACACCAAGTGTGTATCTTTGAACCAAAAAAAAACGTATATAGATTCTGCACTGAGTAGACTTCTGTAGGCTAGTTGCTTCTAGCAAGCTTCCAGCCTTTAGTACTCAGAATAGCGAGCTAAACTGCGTACTAATGTACTAAACGATGCCACCACTGCCAGCCAATTATGTCAGGAACCGGCCCGCGGCACGCCTGCGTATACGGTTCCCGACTGCGGGTTTGACCAGATTGAGAGGGGAAGCAGCCTTAGTCAAGCTAAAACAAGGCTGGGACCCCTCAGAACACCTCTCACTGCCACCACTAGCGGTTCGCTAGACACTTCCACTCTGCTGTCGAGTCCTCAGCGCGCACTCCGCATTTTCGTATTTGGGTCAGCTTTGCGCTTAGGCCAAATACGGGAACGCCACGCACCCACACACACACACAGTTGCAATCTTACACTGTCGTGAAGCAAAGACCCACTAACAGTCGTTCCGAACGATACTGTTAGCCACTCTGCTGTTGCTACTCGCACTGGCGTTGTTTGTACGTTGGGTCAGCTGCGCGCTTAGGCCAACGTATGAAGAACGCCCCCACACACAATGCAATTACAATTTCATACGGTAGTGTTGCTCAAGCGTACAATTAGGCATGAACTTATACACGGTTACACTTTAGTCTCTTCTAGGCTATGAGTGTTAGTTTAGTACGGCAGAAGTCAAACTTATTAAATAATAATTTAATATTCTAGAAAAACATAGAACAATGCAGAACTTAATATATACAAAAAAAATTACAAAAAACAAAGTAAAAATGTTACAAGATAAAAGTTACAAAAATAAGAGGTTACAAAGATAACACACACGGATATTTGCGTAAAAATAAACGGGGGAAAAAAGAACGTTACCAGCTTAGGTTAGAACGTTGTTTGACGGGAGGACGCCGTTTCAACCAGGAGTCGCGATCCTCCCTAGCTATTCGCTACCTCCGAGAGAAGATGGTCACTAGGCATTTGCCTCTGCTTTTTATACTCTGAGCTATGCCTGGAGGCTGCAACTTCCTTGGGGAGGGGAGGAACTAGGTTTTAATTAAATCTCAGACATATTCCATTTCCAGGTAAAAGTCTATACATCAAAGATTGTGAAGTGAGTCTTTTAACTCCAGGTGAACTTGATTAAGGGCTGGAACCCACAGGAGCGCTTTTAGCAGCGTTTTGGCAGCACTGCGATACGCTAGCAGTTTGCCAAAACGCTGTGCTAATGTTAATGGATGGGGCAACTTCCACAGGAGCATTTGCGTTTCTCAGAAACGCAAACGCAGGACCTGCAGCATTTTGGGAGCGCTAGCGCTTCAATGTAAAGTATTGAAACGCTAGTGGAAACGCTCAGCAAAACCTAAACTGAGCGGTTCTGCTAGCGTTTTGCGGTGCAGCGCAATGTAACAAAATGAAAAATTATTCACACGACCAATCAGGATAAAACCGCAAACCGCAAAACGCTACGCACCCGCTGGGCAAAAAAATACAATGTTGCAAAACGCGACCGCAAACGCGCATGAATCCGCTTGCAAACCGCTGTTACAAATTGCTAGCGGTTGCGTTTAGCGTTTGCGGTTTGCAGTGGGTTCCAGGCCTAAGGCTTTTTCCTGTCTCCGTTTTATTAGATGTCATTTACAGGGTATAGTTTTGCACCTCCACTAATGATTTGATTTCCACAGGTAAAAAAAATGGTATCAACAGGACTTCACCCATTTCTAATAGCCTGTCATGTACATTTCAAACGTTCCTGTGTTAGTCTCCAGGCTCTGGTCCTCTTGCTTTGTGTATTGAGACAATGGGCCGTCTCCTGAGTTCAAAAGCCAGGCAGATAATCCCATTAGCACTCTCAGAGGAACTGCATACAGACTCAAAGCACCTCATATGGTCAAGACAATCACCCATTTCCTTGCCCCAAGCAACTCAAGGTAACCTGCTCCCTTCTGGCAGAAAAAAAATGAAAGAATATGTTCCTGTTATCCTTAATATCATCAGCACCTCAATATATCTCCACACTCCTGGCCCCGCCGGCAGCCACTTCCTGTTTCGGTGACAGGAGCTGACAGGCTGGGGACGCGAGTGATTTTTCACGTTCCCAGACACATTAGCACCCTCTTTGCTGCTATATGGTATATGATATGCTGTAGCAGCATAGATGGCGCTATTGTGGCCAGGAACGCGAAGAATCACTCACGTCCCCAGCCTGTTAGCTCCTGTCACCGAAACAGGAAGTAGCTGCCGGCGGGGCCAGCAGGATCGGATGGAGATGGCGAGGGCACCGGACAGCTGCAGGGGGCTATTGGAAGCCCCAGGTAAGTAAAACTCATTTTTTTTGTTTGACTTAAGTGTCCCTTTAAACTGAAGCTCGGTGGGTCCAGTAGCTTGAAAGAACAGTATTCCTGCACTTTGATTGGCCCAGTAGGCTGCCTGTAACTTAATGACTGCAGAATTATTAACAAACGCTGTAGTCATTAAGTAGTCACTTTGTGCATCAACCCCCATGAGTTTTCTGCATTGTGCTTTATGAATTGTTCTGTGCATTTT
Organism: Hyperolius riggenbachi; assembly: GCF_040937935.1. Lineage (NCBI taxonomy): Eukaryota > Metazoa > Chordata > Amphibia > Anura > Hyperoliidae > Hyperolius > Hyperolius riggenbachi. The sequence continues at coordinate 197,589,841 of NC_090657.1, forward strand.
TGTAAGCGTTTGTTTCGAGTTTGAATTTTATATTCGTTTTTGGTGCGTTTGCAGTTTCTCAATATTTTCCCTTTTTTTAATGAAGCCATATCCTATTTAATAAAAAAAACACTCATCAAAAAGCATCATGGATACACCTGGAGAAAGATATTGAAGAACCTCTGCTGTGTGCCTCCAGTTTCAGCATATTTTTTTTTCCACTTGCATTGTAAACCTGCGTTGTGTTACCGTTTTATCAGGGTGCCCAATCTGCCGCAAAGTCAACAGCACATTATCGGCCGTTTGCTGCAACGCAATGTATGTCAATAGGCAACACATATATTTTTTAAAAAGTTACCAGCAGTGCAGTGCGCATGCGTGGGACAGGAATACCTGGGAATTCCAGTGATGTACTTCCTGGCCCAGGGACATATCTAGACCAAGTTGCGCCTGGGGCAGGTTTTGGCGCCTAAACTGCCATTCCCCATCCAAATTTTGCCGCCTTTTAAAGACTTAAACAAACTGTGCCTCGGGCAAGAGACGCATCTGCCCCCCCAGATCCATCCCTGTCCTAGCCAGCACTGGGTGAGCGGCTGTGATAGGCAGTGCTATGCATATGACCCTGTCTGTGCACTCAGTGCCCCAGCGTCATATGTTTGTGGTTGTGAGTTGCAGTGCGCGCACCGGGGGCATCCCTCATAGGTTTCAGAGGCGGCCTTAGAGTACGCGGGGCCTGGGGCGAATGTTATATACGTGGCCTAGAGCCATAAGTTTAGGCCATATACTGTACCACCACACTCATGGGCTTTTAAAGGGAACCTTAATATAAGTAAAAAACAAAACACAAGTTTAACTTATCTGGGGCTTCTACCTACCACCTGCAGCTGCCCTGTGCCTGCATTGTCATTGAGCGATGATCGCTCAGCAAACCTCCAGTCCCCCGCAGCGCCCCTCTTTCAGTCACTGTCAGTCGTAAGTCACTGTCCACTGTGCAAGTCCACTGCACTGCTGCCGGAGAGATGCATTGACTTCTCTTGGCCGCGACTGGAGGAAGTTACAGGACCAGTACCCGGAGCTGCAAGCAGTGGAGGATGGAGCGATCCCTGCGCATGGGGCTGGAGGAAGCCCCAGGTATGTATAAAACTTTTTCTCCCGCCTATGGTACACTTTAGGAAAAAGTGCTCAGTAGTGCTAATTGCTGTTTAGAAAATAGATGCATACATGCAAGACTTAAATATAAAGAGTCAGTGCTGCATTAATACCTTAGTGGGGTAAATAAAATGAAAAACGAGGCTGCTTTCTGTAAGCTATATGCCTCCTCTCCTGCAGGTTTTATGATGATTGAAGCAATAGAGGGGAACTGGGCTAAAAGGCAAAACATTTGATTTCCTATGAGTGCCTGCTGTCTCTATATTGTGTGAATTCCAGGCAGGTTAATTCACCACAACAAGTTCACGTTAAGTTTTGATAAGCTTAGGCTGTGCTGGAAATGGAATTATTTTAAACAAAAAACAAAAAAAAAACATTTAAATTTCACAGACTACATTTATAAAGCCCTTGCTCCATCCCTTCTGGGGACTTTGAATCCTGAATGTATCCTAATGGTCAGCTTGTATAATAAGGCTGCACAGTAGGAGATTTATAAGTATAAAATATCAAGGCATATTTACAACTAGGTCAAAACCTTCCCGTAGTGAACTGGAGAAGGAAAAGTATTAGTGCAGTGTGCTTTGCGGTGAAAAATTAATGTGGCCATAACAGGAGCAAAGACAGTGGACCCAATTTTTCTCCCAAAACACAGGCAAAGTGACCCTAAGGGCCCATTTACACTTGATCAGCTGGTGTGCGTTAGTACGCATTTTTTCCATAGCAGTGCATTAGGAAGATTTTAGTTAAAATGCGTTAAGTGTGAAAGGTGCAATAGGCATGGGCATTACTTTGAGGATCAGTTTTCTTTCAGTTATAACTGAGAGCAACTGATTAAGTGTAAAAGGGCCCTAAAGGTAATTTGCCATTCAAAAAATGGTGGATGGTGCTTCGAGCAGGGAGTGGGTCACCCGAACCCGATATTAAAATATCTGTAAGCCCTCAGCATGGTGGTTAGAGCTCTCACCCTTGCAGTCAGTGCTGTATCCCTGATTCGAATTTCAGCCAGGGCACTAGCTGGAGTTTGTATGTTCTTTCCATGTATGCGTGGGTTTCCTCCGGACACTCCGTTTTCCTACCAGGTCCCGAACACATACAGATAAGTTAATTGAGTTCCCCCTAAAATTAGCCCTAGACCCCCCGACCCCCTACAGTGTCCCTTTAAGTGAGCGCTGCGGAAGATGTTGGCTGCGCTATATAAAAACACAGAAATCAACATTTTATCAGAAAATCAGCACAAGCACACACACACTGTACAAACACTATACAAACTCTCACACAGACACAAGCACTATACACACACACACACACCACTACACACACACACACACACACACACACACACACACACACTTCCATGGCAGAGGCTTACAAGCAGCTGCTGAAGAGGTTAAGTACCCCCTCTCCCCTTACCATGAGAGCAGACGTGGAAAGCAGGTCTGCACAGAGTCTACTGTGCTGTGAAGAAGGGAGTGATTCCTGACCAGCCAGTGAGATCCATCGTGCGGCTCATTCCTTTCACAGGACTTGTCACCCCTCACCTCTGCTGTCACCGCAGCTTCATTGCTCGCATCAGCCCTCTGCATATTCCCGATGTTTCAAAGTTGAAGGACCCCTCTGCAAGCTGTCCTCTCAGAGCCTGACTGAAATACACAAAGTTTTTTTTTTACCACAATAGACGCTGAGAAGACAGCCTGCAGAGTTCAGGGTCCTTCACGCTTGAAGAAGTGTAGCTGTAGCCTTCCCCACTATATGCATAGCGCAGCGCAGATGCTGCCTCGTGAGGGACAGGGCACATCACTTTTGTGGTGACTTTCTTCCCCCTGATGCCGGTGTTCCGGCTCTGCCTAAGTCTGTAGCTGCGTCAGGCTGCCTCATAGGCAGACACTGCTAGTATGTGGCAGCGCAAGGCCTCTTCAGACGCGGGGCCTGGGGCGATTGCCCCACTTGCCCCCCCCAAAGGCCGGCTCTGATAGGTTTATAAAGGTGTTAACAGAACTGGATGTATCGCTTCTCTTTTCCTACCTCCCTGAAGCCACTGTCCACCTGTCACATGACAGTTCTGAGAAAACAGCCCCCTGTAGACACGGCCGTTACCACTGGACATTAAATCCACCACACAGTTATCCTTCGCTAAGCTGTGCAGAGAATGCTGATCGACTCCACCTGTAGGGCCTTACAACAAAAAAAAAAAAAACCACACATGAGAACAACATACAAATGTCATGCATATAAACCTTAAAGGACACCCGAAGTGAGAGGCATGTGAAGGCAGACTTATTTCCTTTAAAACAATACAAATTGCTTGTTGTCCTGCGGATCCTCTGCCTCTAATACTTTTAGCCATAGCCCCTGAACAAGCATTCAGCAGATCAGGTGTTTCTGACTGAAGCCTGACTGGATTAGCCGTATGCTTGCTTCAGGTGTGTGATTCAGACACTAGTGATGTCAGAATGATAAGTAGGACTGCCAGGAAATAAATATAGCAGCCCCCATATCCCTCTCACTTCAAGTGTCCTATAAAATGTATTTCTGCACGTTTCTTTACTTTTTATCAAAGAAGTAAAGAAACGTGCAGAAATAAATTTTATAGGACACTTGAAGTGAGAGGGATATGGTCAAAGCCCGCCTGACCATGAAAAAAACAACCAAACCAAATTTTTGTGAAAAAAATATTTTATCATCTTTCACCATTATTTACAATAGATGGAAACAGAACTGGAAAATAATAAGTTTACTGGATCAGTTCTCCCCAACATGACATTACAGAATACTACAGATCCAGTAATCAGTCACCAGATGCCTGCTCCGAGGCAGGGCCGGCTGTAGGCTCATTGGGGCCCTGGGCAACAATGACACGGGGCATCTATCATCCCCCCACTGTAAGCAGCATTAGGACCCCTTCGTTCTACACGTTTTCAACCTAAGTTCACCGGCATCCAACAAACTCTGAAAAATGCAGCAATTTACAATGCAGAAACACAAGGTAAATACAACAGTTTAACAGCATCCACTGACAAAAAGACGTCATCCGGATTCATCCAACCATGGAGCGCTTCCGCCCTCTCAGCCTGACTTCATCCAGCTTCTTGATGATGGCAGCAGACTTTTTGGAGGTGGCGGTATAACTCTTTAGCAGGGCACTGAAGACGTCCTCTGTGTTGGGATGAGTGCTGAGAAAAGCCTTTTCCAGAACGTACAGATCCACACCCTTATCCTCTGGAAGAGCCGAGATAAAGCTCAGACCAAAGTCAATGAGGACCAGCTCCAGGTCCTGGTGAGGGGGGCGGAGCAGCATATTGGACGTGGTCAGGTCACCATGGATAACGTCCTCGTCGTGCATGCGGGCCAGAATTTTACCGATCTTTTCTGCCAACCCATAGAGGCTTCCACCTTTCTCCTCTGTAGATATTATATAATCCCGCACTGTCACCGATCCCTCTATGTACTCCATGTAGATGCAATGTGAGATATAGTCCACAAAATACACCACGGGGGTGGGGATACCTGCAAGTGGAAAAAAGTGGAGAACCACAAGATGAGATACAACCCGATGGAGGGAAGGTGGGTCAGGCAACCTGACACTCCTGCTGATCCTGTGTCTCTAATACATTTAGCCACAGCCCCTCAACAAGCATGCAGATCAGGTGCTCTGACTGAAGTCAGACTGGATTAGCTGCATGCTTTTTTCAGGCGTGTGATTCACCCACTACTGCAGCCAAAGATATCAGCAGGACTGACAAGCAACTGGTATTGTTTAAAAGGAAACATCGATCTCCCTCTCAGTTAAGGTTCCCTTTAAGATTTCTTGTGGTAAATTCTGGGTGACGTTCCTCTTTAAATAGATAAACAATTCCCAATAACTGTATAGGCTTCGCTGGCCTAATGAATTTACAGCATATAGAGGCTGTTTTCCACTACATACGTTTTGCTATGAAATTGGATTGCATAATGCTAGCCCCGTTTGAAACTAATGGAAACCGTGAAAAGGCGTTTCCATTAGTGCGCTGCATTTGCAAAGCAATTATGCAATTTTTTTTAGCCGATTCAAAACATTTTCCTAGCCATTTTTCTTCCGACCTGGTGAAAATTGCAAAATGTGTCACATTCGCAACACAAACTCAATGGATCTTGGTGGAATTGCAACACAATTGCAGTAGTGGAAGTGGCAAGAAATGCGAATGAAGCGATTCTTGGTGGAAAACAGCCGTTGTTCTGTTATGCATGTAGGAATGGTCAGTTAGATTACTTTATGCAAATGTATGCAGCTTGGAAATGGACCAATCAAATGAAGCTGCAGCATTTCTGGTTGGTCCATTTCAAAGCTGCACACGTTTTACATAATTTGTTTGCATTGTCGTGGGTTGCACTACTCCTGCCGCATCCCACCAAAAAACATTAATATGAGCCTGCGGTAGAGCTCGCCATCAGGGTCATATGCATAGCGCTACCCCCCTTCAGTGACATATTCCCTGCTGGGCAGAAAGTCAGTCCCTGGGATTTCGGTTGGTCCGCGCATGTGTCCCCCCCATATACTTTCATAACCCCAAGCACTGATTTTGATCGAATACAGATGGAAATCAATCAAATGTATTAATGGGTGGAAACGTTGAGACTTCGATCTTCAGCAGATTCGATCACAGTGGTTGCAAGATTCAGTAGTGCATGGGCACCTTAGGGTTTGAGATGCAGTGCAGTGTGGATAGTGTCCAATATACAGGAACCCATGATGCAGTGGTGCATTGCTGCAAACATTTTTGGCAGAGCATGGTGTGTACCAGGCATAACACATTATTTCACCTATAGCTGATACAATACTCTTAAGATTGTAGGCTAGTACAGCAGCGTCAGTGCATAGGATCAAACTGGGTAATTGCCCAGCGCTCCAGGGACTGTAGAGGTCACACGTTTTTAATGTCAGCACAGATAAACATTTAATATGCTCCACATTCTTTCTTTTTCTCAATGACCCTATTTTACCTGATACTATGTAAGGGCATGGATAGAATATATATATATATATATATATATATATATATATATATATATATATATATATATATATATAATTTTTGTTATTGTTATATCTGTATGCTGTCTAAGATGTTTTTCTTTTTACAACTACGTTTTCTCTGCATTGCTATTGTTCAATTATGTATGTGCATATTTGTTGTAATATACACTAAGTAATTGCACAATTATATATCAACCAGACCTAGAATGCTAGCTAGTACTAGCTGAGTTTATTAATCACTGAGCTTATCAGATTCGGACACATGGCAACTTTTCAGGAAATTAATAATCTGCTTTTAGAATGAGATTCAGTCACTAGAACGCCCTCTGGTGGGTCAAACGGCTAACAGCATTCTACCCTGACAGTCCTTCTCTGACACATACAATGACAGTGTATGATTGCATAGGACAGAGCGCCCTCTGGTGGCTCACCTGCCTTTCGGCACCGAAGTATGGAGCGTCCCTCCTGTGCTGTTCTCCGGTGTGTCAACTTCTCGTCCAGCAGCGGGTGCCTGTAGGTCTTCGTGAAACGCTCCTTCACCACCGCTGGCTTCCCCAAAAAGAGCCCCCGGTATACCCGAGCCTCGGCCCCTTGTTTCAGCAGCTGTAGCCCCTCCAGGTATTCCCGAGTCCTCTGCCGGCTGCGGTTCTCCGCCTGGTCGTCCATGCTGTCAGCTCTGTGTGGCTGCTGTTCCGCAAGGAGCGCAAAGAAGGCGGATGAGCGAAGGTGTGACTTCACCAGCAAGCGCAACTCGGATGAAGAATAGCAGATGCTGTGCGTTACACTTTGAACAGTGCAACATAAGAGGCGTCCCGTCCGGAAACTAGAATAGCTGAGGAAGAGTTCCGACATGAACATTACTTGAAAAGCTACCAGTTGCAACTGCTTTATGAGGGCATACCTCCCAACATTTTGAGATCAGAAAGAGGGACACTTAAGCCACACCCCTGACACACCCCTAATCACACATACTATAAAAATTTCATAGGAAAAATATGTTGTTTTATTATTCAAGCCACACTGGTCCTTACTAACCTGGCTCATTTTCCTTGATATTAACATTTGAAGAGCTAGAAATATCAATTTAAATGATGGGAATAAAGTTTAGGGTCAATTAAACACATTTTTCAGTAGAAAAATACATATATTTACAAGATCTGTACATTAGTCCTGAAAGAGGGACAAATTATGAAAGAGGGACAGTTGGGAGCTATGTGAGGGTCAGCAAATAAATACAATGGGCTCTATTCTCAAAGAGCCAAAAGTACCGCAAAATTTTACCGGTAAATTCCCGCCAGCGGTAAACTCCGCATTTTTTTAGCATTCACTAACATTTTCCGCATGTTTGCCGCATGCGGGAAAAAAGATGCGGAAACAGGCATTATTCATGCGGGAATCATGCGGTAAAAAGGTCGCATGAAAAAGTGTTTAAAAAAAAAAAGTTAAAGTCCACCAAGCACAGCCCTTAAGCCTCCACACTTCATTAAAGTCAATGGGATGCGGAATATATCACCTACTTCTTGTAGGTGATAAAAATTCGGTAATTAACGAAGAAAAGATGCGCCTGAACATCTTTGAGAATTGATCTTTTATTGCGGAAAATACCGACTTTTGCGGAAATTTTACCGCATGAATCCCGCACTTTTATCACACTTTTTCCGCATGCGGAAAAAACATGCGGAACATTTTGAGAATCCCAACTTGCCGGTATTTTGGGTGCAAACTTCCCGCATGTACTTTACCGCATGCGGAAACTCATTGAGAATAGAGCCCAATGCTTATGACAGCGAATGCTTGTGACCCAGAGCAAGACAAAAGAATGGATTGTTAATGAGCACCTTAAAGTGGATCTGAAGGACAGAAGGAGAATATATTGAAAATCACCTTGTATGTATTTTAGAGAGTTTAGCCTGTCTAAATCCCCCTCATCTGTGACTAAGCAAAAATGGTCATTTAAACCATTAGCTGTCAGCTGACTGCCATGGCAGAGAGGTAATTGGAAAACACAGGATGTTAACAATATGTCTGCTTCCATGAAAGCAGGAAGTAGACATGCTGTAGATTTATTGCAGAATTTGTATAAGCTGTAATCAAGAAATAAGGCAAACCCCAAATAACATTTATATTGCACTATTCTCCTGACAGACTTAAAGCGCCAGAGCTGCAGCCACTAGGACAGGCTCTATAGGCAGTAGCAGTGTTAGGGAGACTTGCCTAATGTCGCCTACTGAATAGGTGCTGGCTTACTGAACAGACAAGATCCAAACCCAGGTCTCCAGAGGCAGAGCCCATAACACTATCGAGCCGTGTTTTTCATTTTTTTGAAGGTTATAATGCTGTTGCATATATTTTAGATCAGAGAGGAAGTTCTGAGTTCAAGTCCGCTTTAAATGAAACCTGGGATGAAAGATTGTATCATTAGTGGGCACCTTAACACTACCCACTGATGCTTAACACTGACCTCCACTAGTCTTCTACCTAATACTAACCTTTCTCCATAGTCCCCAACCGTCCCGGTTTCGTAGGGACTGGCACGATTTGGGAGGGCTCTCCCGCTATCCCGCTATGACCCCCCAGTGTCCCGGCTGGCTGGGGGGGTCAGACACAGGGGCGGACTGTTTGCGCAGGAAGGGAGGCAGCCAGTGAAAGGGAGCTGGTGGCAAAGCGGCGGAGAAGGGGGGAAGTCCCCCCCCCTTCCCTCACCTTGGTGCTCCCTTTCCTGGCTCTCCCTTCCGGATTAATGTGTCTCTCTCCCATGGCGCAGCGGCTGACAGCGGGCGGGGATACTTACCGTTGTTACGCAGCCGCTGGAGAGAGCTGTGATCTGTGATCCACAAGTCTGGTCTACTCAAGACCAGACTAGCGGCGCACAGATCACAGCTCCCTCTGCCGGCTGGAAGGACATCGGTAAGTCCTCTCCGCCTGCTATCACTCTGCCGCTGCGCCATCGGAGGAGACACATTGCTCCGGAAGGGAGAGCCAGGAAAGGGAGCACCAAGGTGAAGTAAGGGGGGGGGGGGGAGACTTCCCCCCTTCTCCGCCACTTTGCCACCAGCTCCCTTTCACTGGCTGCCTCCCTTCCTGGGGGCACCTATACACCTGGCTATACTGGGGGCACCTATACACCTGGCTACATATACTGGGGGCACCTATACACCTGGCTACATATACTGGGGAGACCTATACACCTGGCTGCATATACTGGGGAGACCTATACACCTGGCTGCATATACTGGGGGCACCTATACACCTGGCTGCATATACTGGGGACATCTATACACCTGGCTGCATATACTGGGGGCACCTATACACCTGGCTGCATATACTGGGGATACCTATATGCCTGGCTATACTGGGGAGACCTATACACCTGGCTGCATATACTGGGGGCTGCATATACTGGGGGCACCTATACACCTGGCTGCATATACTGGGGAGACCTATATGCCTGGCTATACTTGGGAGACCTATACACCTGGCTGCATATACTGGGGACACCTATACACCTCGCTGCATATACTGGGGACACCTATACACCTGGCTGCATATACTGGGGACACCTATACACCTGGCTGCATATACTGGGGACACCTATACACCTGGCTGCATATACTGGGGACACCTATACACCTGGCTGCATATACTGGGGACACCTATACACCTGGCTGCATATACTGGGGAGACCTATACACCTAGCTACATATACTGGGGAGACCTATACACCTGGCTGCATATACTGGGGGCACCTATACACCTGGCTGCATATACTGGGGGCACTTACAAGTCTGGCTATACTGGGGAGACCTATACACCTGGCTGCATATACTGGGGAGACCTATACACCTAGCTGCATATACTGAGGACACCTATACACCTGGCTGCATATACTGGGGACACCTATACACCTGGCTGCATATACTGGGGACACCTATACACCTGGCTGCATATACTGGGGGCACCTATACACCTGGCTGCATATACTGGGGAGACCTATACACCTGGCTGCATATACTGGGGAGACCTATACACCTGGCTGCATATACTGGGGAGACCTATACACCTGGCTGCATATACTGGGGAGACCTATACACCTGGCTGCATATACTGGGAAGACCTATACACCTAGCTGCATATACTGGGGACACCTATACACCTGGCTGCATATACTGGGGACACCTATACACCTGGCTGCATATACTGGGGACACCTATACACCTGGCTGCATATACTGGGGACACCTATACACCTGGCTGCATATACTGGGGACACCTATACACCTGGCTGCATATACTGGGGAGACCTATACACCTAGCTACATATACTGGGGAGACCTATACACCTGGCTGCATATACTGGGGGCACCTATACACCTGGCTGCATATACTGGGGGCACTTACAGATCTGGCTATACTGGGGAGACCTATACACCTGGCTGCATATACTGGGGAGACCTATACAACTAGCTGCATATACTGGGGACACCTATACACCTGGCTGCATATACTGGGGACACCTATACACCTGGCTGCATATACTGGGGACACCTATACACCTGGCTGCATACACTGGGGGCACCTATACACCTGGCTGCATATACTGGGGAGACCTATACACCTGGCTGCATATACTGGGGGCACCTATACACCTGGCTGCATATACTGGGGAGACCTATACACCTGGCTGCATATACTGGGGGCACCTATACACCTGGTTGCATATACTGGGGAGACCTATACACCTGGCTGCATATACTGGGGGCACCTATACACCTGGCTACATATACTGGGGAGACCTATACACCTGGCTGCATATACTGGGGAGACCTATACACCTAGCTACATATACTGGGGAGACCTATACACCTGGCTGCATATACTGGGGAGACCTATACACCTAGCTACATATACTGGGTAGACCTATACATCTGGCTGCATATACTGGGGAGACCAATACACCTGGCTACATCTACTGGGGGCACCTATACACCTGGCTACATATACTGGGGAGACCTATACACCTGGCTACATATACTGTGGAGATACTTCAAATTGATATATTACTAATTTTAAAATGTTAATATGAAGGAAAATGAACCAGGATAGAAAGGACCAGTGTGGTTTGAATTATAAAACCACATATTTTTCTTAGGAAATCTTTATGGTATGCGTGACTAGGGGGTGTGACGGGGACGTGATAAGGGGTGTGGCAGGGGCATGGCTTAAGTGTCCCTCTTTCTCATCTCAAAATGTTGGGAGGTATGCTTTCTCTCCGGTGCCTAAAAGTGCCCATTAACGGTACAATTTTTCCTTCAGATTCAATCTTTCAATGCAATTTGAACGATTAAATCAAATTGGGCAGATTTGAAAAGTCTGACCAATGTATCACACACACACACGTGTTCAACTTTTCCCCAATTGTAAACAGGGCCGGATTTGTACTCTTTACTGCCCAAGGCCACTGTCACCAGCCGCCCCCCTTCAGTATAGGTAGCCAGATGACCCCTCCCCTTTTCCTCCAGCATAGGTAGCCAGATGACTCGCTTAATCCCTTCTTTTCCCACCCCTCTTTCAGTATAGGTAGCCAGCTCACCTTCACACCACAGCAGCAATTAGTGTCACTCATTTCTCAGCTCGTCTCCAGGGCAGAAGCTTCCTCTTCCTTTCCATCTCCAATGCTGTCCATAGCCGCCGGCCACAATGCAAAAGTGTACGGAGAGCAAGATGACTGCTGCACAAGCGTCTAGCAGCAGAGTACCGCGGTCAGGTGCTCGCCTGATCTCCCTGCATTGCAGCATTTGCAAGCTTGCAAATTCTGCACCAGTTTAGCCTGCTGCTGTGGTGCCATTCCTCCTGTGGTTCCCTAGGCCATGGCCTAGGTGGCCTTGGCCTAAATCCGGCCCTGATTGTAAAAGATAATTGAAAACGCTGAAAAAATGTATTGGGTCTATAAATCAAGACCTTTACTTTCTATACTACACGACTCAACTTACATAAAAAATTATCATAAAACTCAGCCACACCCAATCAACATATACCGATAAAATAAAACTATCAGATTTCTCACTCAAATGAAATAAAAGAAAATGTTTTTTTTCTGTACAACCGATTTTTTTTTTATCGAAATACTGTAAAATCAGACTTAAAGTGACACTAAAGCAAAAAAAAAAAAAAAAAGTATGATATAATGAATTGTATGTGTAGTAAGGCTAATTAATAGAAAATTAGTAGTAAAGAATATAGTCTCATATTTTTATTTTTTATAACATTGCATTGTTTTCTAATAACTGCAGTTTACACACTACACTCAGCATTTTAAATGATAAAACAGAGCAGGCTAATGATCCTTTGAACTTTCCTCTGCAGCAAAACCTTAAGGGCCCATTCACACTTGCTGATCGCAAAATGCTAGCGATTTTGCTAGCGTTTTGCTCTGGTGTTTTTTGGCGATTAACGGCAAAAAAAATCACCATTCACACATGCCGATTTTTTTAGCGATCGCGTTTTGTGTTTCTATAGCACTAAAACCAGATCGCCGGGAAATCACCTGAAAGTGGTGCAGGCTACGTGTTTGCGTTTAACGTTTTTGGGCGATTTGTGGAGATTAGCACAAATCGCCCAAGTAAGAACAGCCCCATAGGTTTTCATTGCACTAGCGCTTTTAAAAAGCCGAAATCGCGGCAAACCGCTCAAATGTGAATGGGCCCTAAAGGGAACCTAAACTGAGAAGGTTATGGATTTTTCCTTTTAAAATAATACCAGTTGCCTGGCTCCCCTGCTGATCCTGTGTCTCTCATACTTTTAGCCACAGCCCCTCAACAAGCATGCAGATCAGGTGCTCTGACTGAAGTCAGACTGGATTAGCTGCATGCTTGTTTCACGTGTGGGATTCAGCCACTACTGCAGCCAAAGAGATCAGCAGGACTGACAAGCAACTGGTATTGTTTAAAAGGAAACATTCATATCCCTCTCAGTTAAGGTTCCCTTTAAACAAATAAGAAACAGTGAGATACAGTTGAGATAAGTGCTTCAGAAGACAGGGCTGTCTGGACCAGAGTTTGGTCGGAGAGCTCAGTCAGATGAGCTTTTTTTGCATAGATAACTGAAGTTTCTTTACTCTTCCTGTACTGGAAACAATATGAGACTCATATTTGTGCTAATAATGTTTTATGTCTTAGCTGTACTACACATACAAATCATTATCTCATAAGTTTATTTTCACTTCAGATTCCCTTTATCACTAACCTCATCCTCCCTCTGCCTAACACTAACCTTCCCCTCTGGGCTGGGCTGAGACAAGCTTCTCCAGCACCAGAGGCATAGGGTATTGGGTAGGTCCCCCCTTCCAAGATTAGATAGTAAGATGTACCCCTAGTATTAGGTAGTTTCACCCCCCCAGTATAGGTAGACAGATATGCCCCCAGTATTAGGTAGATCCTCCTTCCCCTAGTTTGGGCAGCCAGATATACCCCTAGTATTAGGTAGATCCCCTGCCCAGTATAGGTAGCCAGATATCCCACCTGTGAAGTTAATTTTTTTCAAGGAGGTATTATGGGAACCAGGAAGAACAAAAAGAGAAATGGACAACACACAGAGGTATGCGGATCCAGCATAAATATTGTTCTGTGCTTACCTTAGCCCAGGTAAGTAAAAATCCTTTGCTGCATTTCCTCTCAAGTTTACTTCAAGCAGCTATAAGTTAAAAAAAAAATGTTTAATGTTTTATTTAATCTTAGTATATATAATTGCATTTAACTTTTAGTTTACCTGTCAACATTCAAATAAAATAGTTTTGGCATCGATAGAGACGATAAAACAAACTTTGGAAATGTGGATAAGTAACATACAGTATCCTGGCCACTTATGTCCCCCATGTTTTGTTTTTCCTACTTCTTCAGCGCCAACGTGGTGCAGAAAAAGTAGGAAAAACAAACATGGGGGACATAATAATACAGACAATGGCATACCTCAGATATAGATACTGGTGCAAAATACAGAATAGGTAATTACAGACAGTGACAAATGTAATGTGATGAATAAAATGTATAACAGAATGCAAGCTACAAAATGAATAACAAAATCCAAGACACCAAAGGGTTAAAGAGTGCTGTCCCTGCGAGCTTACAATCTAGATGGATAGACATGTGACCCATTCTTCCACCAAAGCTGATAACAAAAAAACAGGCATTACAGGTTACTGATTTTGGCCAGACAGGAATTACACGTTTTGGTCTCCCTAAGGCCTCATTCAAGCCGTGGGATTTTTATAATTTTTTTTTGCATTATTTTAACTGCCCATACTAACCAATGAGCTTGTTCACTTCTACAACACATTTTTCCATGTGCAAAGAAAAAACCTGGGAGCTTCTTGTTTTTTGCATTTACTAATAAAATTGATTTCTAACAGCAGCAGCGTTTGTGCAAATGTGTGCGGCATGTGTCAGAAAATATGCCGGGGGAGGGGGGCCCACTTGTCCTCCCTTCCCACTAGCAGAACGCAGAGGTGCTGTGTGAAAATACTTACCTGCTCTCGCCATGTTGGGTCTCCACTTCCTCCTGGGACGCGCTCGCTCTATGCTGCCCCCTCTGGCACCCGATTACATGACATACATCAGAAGCCGGGCATGCAGTGGTGTGTGTGGCTCCCAGGGGGACGAGTAGACTGGGCACGATGAAAGAAGGTAAGTATATGTACACAGCTCCACTGCACTCTGGGGGACTTTGCTATATTTGCCCCCAATACAGGTAGATAGAAGTGACTGCCAGTAAAAGCAGTCAGATGTAGGCTTCCTGGTATAGCGAACCAGATGTGAATCTCAATATACTTAGAAAGATGTCGTCCTCCCAGTATAGTTAGAGGAGCCGCCAGTATTAGGCAGCCAGAGAAGGTCCCAGTATTTGGCAGCACTATAGGAAACACTAGCTGGTAGCCAGATGTGATTTCCCCCCGCCCCCCCCCCCCCCCCCCCCCCCATGAGTAACCATAGCAGTCCCCAGTATTAGGGTCCACATATGGCAGAGTGCGGAGCACAAGGATGAAGTGCTTCACCAATCCAGGATCCACTGCATACATGCTATACATATTCCTGGTAGGCGTCCTGGTTTCCCTGGCTGCAGCGGTGTCTGTCATCACATAACCCACTTGCACCAGCAGGAAGATGTTTCACATGCGTCCGACGCTGGATCCTGGAGTGGTGAGTTACATTAAAGGGAACCAGAGACGTTGGAGGAAGGCTTGTATACATACCTGGGGCTTCCTCCAGCCCCATACGCACGGATCGCTCCCATGTGACGGCGCCGTCCTCTGCTGCCTGGATCCGCCAGTACCGGGTCCCGTCATTGCCGCCAGTCGGCCGGCAGACGCGGCCAATTGTCCGCATCACACGGGGCTCCCTCCGTATACGTACGCATGAGGCTGACTACTGCGCAGCCTCATGCGTACGGGTATGGAGGGAGCCCCTGTGATGCGGACAATTGGCCGCGTCCGCCGG
This sequence comes from Hyperolius riggenbachi, assembly GCF_040937935.1. Lineage (NCBI taxonomy): Eukaryota > Metazoa > Chordata > Amphibia > Anura > Hyperoliidae > Hyperolius > Hyperolius riggenbachi. The sequence goes on from NC_090657.1 coordinate 197,605,467, forward strand.
AAGTGACGGGACCCGGTACCGCCGACACAGGAAGCGGAGGATGGCGGCGTGGGAGCGATCCAGGCTTATGGGGCTGGAAGAAGCCCCAGGTATGTATAAAAGCTTGTTCTATTTTTTTTTATTATAGTTCCTCTCTGGTTCCCTTTAAACCCACTCCATTGTGCACTACTTATACTAAGGGTCGTATCTGGCTACATATACTAGGGATCACATCTGGCTGCTGGTGCCGGCGTTTCACGTGATGATAGACAAGACTGGAGCCATGGAGTATAGGATGCTTAGGCAGATGGTGGATCGTATGCATCCAGTGGTGGATTCTAGAGAGTTGGATCACTTCCCCCCCCCCCTCCCCTCCCCTTTGCTTCGCTTCTCTCCCTCCGCCACTTCACCATGGCAGTAACCCACCTCGCCAGCCCCTAAAACTGGGCCTGTGTCAGAGAACTACTGGACAGGACAGGTATTGACTTTCATACAAGATCTATTTTGCTATTCACGTTTTCAATGCACTCTACAGTTCTGCTTTGCTGGAAATTGTCCCAGGACTCCGGAGATGTTGAGACTATTAAAAGAATGCAATTAGGAAGCTATTTTGAACATTGTTACCTTTATCCTCTGTAGGACTTCCTTCATGCCATATACTACGCTGAGCGCTAACCTATAGTCATTGTTTATTCAGCTGTATGAATCATTTTCTTTCTCTTTCCTAGATCATATTGCTACACAGAGAAGGCTCACTTCATAGAATGCATACATACTCGGTGACAGAGGAATCAGCTCCTATAGCAACCTGTTAAGCATCACAGGAATATTCCCAGCAAACATCTGCTGAGCTAAGCTCCAGTTCAAGGCTAATGAGAGAGTAATTTTGAATGATCACCTGGTCTCCTTTAAGCCTCATTATCATGTGTAAGGCTGTTGCTATAGCGGCGATGACAATGGAATTATCTTTCATAAACTGTTTGAAAGTAGTTGCCTCTTTGTTCCGCCGCTGTTTGAGACGGTACTTAGAAAGAGGAATATCATTCAACACTGTGACTAGAGCTGTTCCATTTCACTTTGCCATCAGCATTGCATTACAGGCTCGGTAAATCAAACCGGCAAAATGGAGCTGAAGTTTTCTAATGCGTCATAATGGCTTTAATTGAGGAACAGCTACACTGGAGCTTGGAATAGTACAGAGCTCTCTGGGGAGACCACAATGGACAGAAGAGGCCCCACCAATTTCCATATTCTAGTGAGTATACTAGTCTTTTTAGCCAGGGGTGTAATTACAGTGGAGCAGCCCCAGAGCTGCAAGGGGGCCTCAACTACTACTTCACTCCCTGATAAATGGATCCATCCTTCAGTTCAGGTGTTTTTGAGGCTACACTTAATATGGGTGTGAAGATTATGATATCAGCCCTACCAGAAGCCATGGATAATCTTATCAATCCTGGGGGCCCCGTGTTGCCTTTAGCAGAACTGGCAGCAGGCCTTAATAGGAGAGATGAAGAGAAGGATATTGTTGTCACTTATAAAAAAAAATGTAAAAAGGATTTGCAGGACAATTGGCTGAGGAACATATTATCCAGGGGTTTAGGGTGTTTCTTCAGAGACCATGTTAAAAATGAGTTGTATAGAACTTCATATCTCCTGTTCATTCATAGGACTAAATACGCATTTAATATAATATTGCAGTTCCCCTGGCTACAATGTTCCTGCCTGTCCTAAATGTAAGTCTCCAGATGCTGGCGTAGTAAACTGTATATGGGAGTGTTTTGCAATTGATAACTTTTGGGATGATGTGATTCCCTATGCAAATGCTATGTGTGAAAAGTTGGTTATCCGGGATTTTATGCTTTGTCTATTTAACTACCATAAAGATGAGGACGAAAACCATAGGACAAAACCGTCTGCGCCTTTTCACATTATTCTGGCTGCAGCTAGACGGGTGGTCTTCCAGGTTTGGATTTCTCCACAACACCCAACTCTCTTGCACCTTAAATAGGAACTTTCACTACTATTTCTGCTAGAAAAATTGCATACTTTCCAAGCTCTGGAGAAATGTACTAAAGGGTTCTTTAAAATTTAGAAACAATATATCCTGGAGACTTTATCCTCAGAAATTAATGCCCTAATGGGATCGTTTGTACAGATGAAATGGTACCTGTTGAAACAAATTGGGGGCACTCTGGGTAGCTTGGAGTACAGATCTGGGGAGACTGTCTCAGCCTCTTAGTATGAGATCATCAGAGTAGGTAACTTTCCTGTGTATTTGTGCAATGGGGTCTTCTTTTGTTAGACCATATTTCAACATCCTGCATATTATTGTTATGCATTGTTTTTTTGCAGCTATACTGTTCCGAGAGGGAATTGGGGGGGTTCTTTTTGGAGGGGACTAGGGAGGGAAATGAGGGGCAGGGTTCTAAAGGTGGCCATGCACTTATAGATTTGCAGCAGATTTGACCATCAGATAGATTTCTGGCAGATGCCTGTCAAGTCCAATCTGACAGGAGTCTATCTGATGTGTGCCACACACTAGGAACAGATTTCCAACAGGTTTTAGAATGAAATCTATTGGAAATCAATCTAAATGCATTATTGGACCATTAGATCCAATGCAACTCTATGGGCCATGGATCTGCTGCCAGCAGCAGATCGACCTAGATTTTCCATTCTTAAATCAAATCGATTGTAATCGATCAAAATGCTGGAAATCGTTCGAATGGGGAATTTGAAAGAATCGATTTTTGATCGATTGATTCTGTAGAATCGATCGATGTCTGAAATCGACCAGAGTATGGGCCCCAGTCTGAAGCGAGAATAAATCTCGCTTCAGACCTCATAGTCAGCAGGGGCATGTGTGCCACTGCTAAAACGCCGCTATCCCGCGGCTAAACGAGGGTCCCTTACCCCCCAAAATCCCCTTCGAGCAGCGCATCCCCTCTTCCGGATTAAGGCAGGGCTAACCGCCGCAGCCCTGCCTCACGCGCGTCTGTCAGCGCGTATCTCCGCCTCTCCCCCGCCCCTCTCAGTCTTCCTTCGCTGAGAGGGGCGGAGAGAGGCGGCGATGCGCCGCTGATAGACGGCGCTGAGAGGCAGGGCTGCAGCCGTTAGGGCCCGTTCACACTGCACGCGTTTCCAGCCACGTTTTGGAAACGCGTGCAGGTGGCCGATACGCATAGAGTGCAATGTCTGATGTTCACACTGCATGCGTTCTGGACCTGTGCGGTCCGGGAACGCATGCTGCACGCAGATTTTGCTAAAACGCGTGGCTGTCCCATTCACTTTTCAGTGATGGGATCAGCCACGCAACGCACACAAACGCGGATGGCCATGCGTTTGTACGCGTTGCGGTCCACACGCGTTCCGCACGCATGGCCATCCGCATTTGTGATCTGAACGGGCCCTTAGCCCTGCGTGAAGAGCAGCAAAATCTACGACCAACGTGGTCGTTGATTTTGCAGGGGGGGGGGGGGGGGGTTGGGGGGTCAGGGACCCTGGTTTAGCTGCGGGATAGCGGTGTTTTAGCAGGGGCACACATGCCCCTGCTGACTATGAGTCAAGAAGCGAGATTTATTCTCGCTTCCGTGTCTCTTTAAGACCATACTTTGTGACTCAATATTTGAATTTATCATATCACTACTGTTAGGGTCACGGTTAAATGTTATTATTGTTGTAAATGAGAATTTTTTAAATAAAACATCTTTGGTAGAAAAGAAAGATTATTATGTCAATGCTTGTTTGATGGGTCCCTGGCCAGGGGAGTCACCAAGAGTAGGCAAGAGAAAAGGTGTGTGTGAGTTGGGGGGTGCAAAGTTTTGCTGAGGGTCTGGTGATTTATAGTTACGCCCCTGTATAACATACCACAGCACTTACAAAAATGAGATACTTGCCTGATTGATCCTCCTTCATCTTCTGATTGATCTTCCTTGACCCCACTGCTGCTTGCTGGCACCCTCTTCCCAGTGTGTCCGCGCTTCCATCCATGTAAAAGCATGGTCACACTGCACAGGCTCTGGTAGGGTTTGCACCTATGCACAGGCCCGGATCTACATCACAGGAGCCTATAGGCACAGATGTCCTGGCACCTTAGATTTTGCCCTCCATGAGCCTACAAACCCCGACTGAACTACACCACAAGCGTGCTGGCTGTCCCAGCTGTCACTTCTCTTCTACATTCCTTGCCCGTCATAGCTACAGGTGTCCCTTAATACTGAAGGCACCTCTGGCTACCTAATGCTAAGTAGCTAGTGGTGCCCCCACTGAAGGGGAGATCTCATCAGTGGAAATCGGGAGCTGGGTGAGCAGCTTCTCATTTAAGTTCTGCATAGGGAAGGAGGGGGGCAATAGGGAAGGGGAGTGAGCCGCCTTACCATCATTAGGCACATGCCAACAGTGCATTATGGTGAATCCGGCCCTGCCTATGCAATAGCACAAAGTCGCTCATGAGGAAAAATGCTTCATGCAGCTGAGCAGATGCAAAACCTACTGGTGCCTGCGCGGTGTGGCCACACTCATACACGGACGGGAACACGGTCGCAAGAAAATATTCCTCATGTCATGCTAGTATGAATAGGGAATTAGCCTGCGGTGAATGGGCAGCCAACAGATTTGATCACAAAGAGATCTGTCTCTTGGTGGAATCTGCCTATCTATAGCTAGATGTTAAAGAAAACTCACTCTCAGTCTTTTACCCCCTTTTCCTTAGGTTCTCTATAAGTGCTCTGCCTCTGACATGGGAGACCTGGGTTCAAATCTCGGCTCTTCCTATTTCAGTAAGCCGTGTGCGCTTGTCGCTGGGAACGTTCTGTGCCTGCCCAGGTAGTACGGCGCAAGCACAGTGGGCATGGTGGGTGAACACAGTGGGACTGACGCAACTGAACAAGGGTTACCAGGCGAATGGCACTACTCTGGAGGACAGCGACGGAGTCAACAATGGTCATGGGGCTGGAGGAAGCTTCAGGTAAGTATCAATTATTTTACCCCTCTCAGGTTCTCTTTAAAGAGACACTGAAGCCGCAAAAAAAAAAAAAATCTGTTTTTACCTAACAGTCTTCCTAAGCATTAATACCCTACCTAAAACGCCACATCCCTGCAGCTGAACTCTCAATTAATACCCCCAAAATCCCCGGGGAAGATTTGGGAATCGCTTCTGTGTAGAGGCAGAGCTTTGGGCAGTAGCTCTGCCTCTACTCACGTCAATCTGTGCCGATATCCGCCTCCTCTCACCCCTCTCAGGCTTCTTTCACTGCGAGGGGCGGGGAGAGGCGGCGATCAGCACAGATTGATTGGTCTGGAGGCAGAGCTAAAGTGCAAAGCTCTGCCTCCCCGGGCAGCAAAATCCACAACATTAAAAGTCGTGGATTTTTGCCCCGGGATTTCAGGGGGTTTTAATTGAGAGTTTAGGGATGTGGCGTTTCAGGTAGGGCATTAATGCTAGTAAAGACTGTTAAGTACTGTTTATGTTCTCCTGCCATATCATTGACATGTTATTCTTGTAATCCCTAATGTGATTTTACATGATATGAAGATGTAATTCTTATTAATGGACGTACCTGATTTGTACTGTACTGTACTTTCTTCTTGTTGGTAAATTTTCAAAAAAATCAATAAAATTCAACTGTTAAAAAAAAAAAGACTGTTAAGTAAAAATGGGTTTTTTTTTTGAGGCTTCAAAGTCTCTTTAAAGTGGACCCAAATTAAAAATACAAGATTTCAGAAATAAAATCTATTTTCTAAATTATAATAATAAATAGCAGCCTTTTTTCAGCTGCATGATGACAAATATAAAATATTTTACATTTATTGGAGGAACCCCTCCCCATCCTTTTATATTGCCGGGACAGAATCCGGCAAACTGGTGTTGTAGATAGCGTCCAGCAAAGGAGGAATTGCTAATGGCTGCCACCTGTATAACCCTAGTTATGAAAAGAGAAGGGTGAAAAGCATGCACTGAAATTCTCATAGGCTTGAAGGAGTGTTAATTTATGTTTGTATGTGTCAGAGTGGCGCAACTAAATATTTTGATTTAAAAAAAATGTTTGGTTTGGGTCCCCTTTAAGCGCTCTGCCTCTGACATAGGAGACAAATAGGGTTCAAATCACGGCTCTTCCTATTTCAGGGAGTCAGCATCTATTCAGCAAGGAGTTCTTGGGTGAGACTCCCTAAGGCCTGGAACCCACTGAAATCCGCAAACGCAAAACGCAACCGCTAGCGTTTTGCCTGAGCGGTTTGCAAGCGGATTCATGCGAGTTTTCGGTCGCATTTTGCAACAGTGTATTTTTTTCCTCAGCGGTTGTGTAGCGTTTTGCGTTTCGTGTTTTTATCCTGATTGGTCCTGTGAATTATTTTTAATTTTGTTACAGTGTGCTGAACCGCAAAACGCTAGCAAAACCGCTCAGTTTAGGTTTTGCTGAGCGTTTCTGCTAGCGTTTCAATACTTTACATTGAAGCGCTAACGCTCCCAAAATGCTGCAGGTCCTGCGTTTGCGTTTCTGGGAAACGCAAACGCTCCTGTGGAAGTTGCCCCATCCATTAACATCAGCTGAGCATTTTGGCAAAACGCTAGCGTATTGCAGCGCTGCCAAAATGCTCAAAAAAACGCTCTTGTGGGTTCCAGCCCTAAGGGCTTGTTCACACTACTAGAGCTTTTCTAAGCACTTTGTGATTTTAAAAGCTCTTGCTAATGTTATCCTATGTGTGTGTTCACACTGGAGTGATGTTATTTTGTAAATATCCCCCATAGCCTTGCACTAGAAAGAACTTTTCAAATCACTAGCACTTAACCTTCCTGGCGGTAACCCCGAACGTAGTTCGGGGTAAGCAGCGCAGGAGGTTTTCTCAGGCCCTGCTGGGCCGATTTGCATACTTTTTTTTTGCTGCACGCAGCTAGCACTTTGCTAGCTGCGTCAGCACACCGATCGCCGCCGCCCTGCGCTCGATCGCCGCTATCCGTCGCGCCACGCCGCCCCACATCCCGCAGACCCCGTTCGCTGCCTGGCCAATCAGTGCCAGGCAGCGCTGAGGGGTGGATCGGGACTCCCAATGACGTCATGACAGGAAATCCCGTTCTTTGTACGGGATTTCCTGATCGGAGATCGCCGAAGGCGATCGAAGCGGGCGGGGGCTCGCTATATGATTTAAAAAAAAAAAAAAACCTGCTGCGCTCCCTCCTGGCGAAATTAATTAGACCGCCAGGAGGGTTAAAGGAGTTATCAGGGAAATTAGACAAAATTAGCTTTACTCACCTGGGGCTTTCTCCAGCGCCTTGAAGCCCACTGTCCCACGCCGACCGCTGCGGAGGCCGACCTCACTGCGCCTGCGTGAACTGCCGCTGTCAATCAAGCCCACGTTGTACGCGGCTTACTGCACAGGCGCAAAGTAAGCCGCGTACAACGTGGGCTTGATTGACAGCGGCGGTTCGCGCAGGCGCACTGAGGACCACCTCAGAGCCGGCCTCCCCACTGTGCATGGAGACCGGGATGGCGGCGCAGAGCGGTCGGCGTGGGACAGTCGGCTGCAAGGCGCTGGAGAAAGCCACAGGTGAGTAAAGCTCATTTGGTACTTATCCGTTATCCGGGCGCATCCGGCAGGTGGCGCTAATTACTATTCCCCCTCCAGGCCGACATGGATAGTAGGGAAAGCTGTAACTCTGGTGGAGTTTTGTCGCCACCTGCCGGATGCACCCGGCTAACGGATAAGTACCGCTCATTTTATATAATTTCCCTGATAACGCCTTTAAAAAGCTCTTGTAGTGTGAATCAGCCCTAACAGTGCTACTGTATACAAATACTGGAATATTATTATTCAGATGTAAAGTAATTGTCTCTCTGGGTTTCACAGGTGGTGGATCTTCTGGAGGTGGAGATAGGCAGTGCTGAGCTGCTGGAGGAATGCAGGCTGTAACTGTAGCTCTTCATTCTTTCGCTCCACTCCCAGCAGGCCAGGGAGGAGGAAAGTTTTTTTTTTTTTTCTCTCTTGCCTGCCACGTCCTCCCAACTTCCTGAGCACTAGAAGTTCCTCCAGCAGCCTGGCTGCTGCTGCTGACAGTGTGGGAATGTGCCAGACAGTAAGTGCAGCTCACCTGTGTTTGCCCTGAGGATTTTCCAGGTAACTGTTACTAAAGCATTATTATGCGATTAGGATTTGTGGTGTCTGCAGCCACAAGCACTGCAGAACAAGGGGGATCTAGTGTGCTATACACCATTATCATTCTGTTATTACTACCAATCAGAAAAGCTTATTTTATTGGCACCTATGAAACTTGTCACACTCTTAAAATAACACTGAGTAAGGGCTGATGCACAAGGGACATGTCTGCCATTCACTGGCTTACAGGAAAGCATCACAAGAGGAGGGTAACTCACCCCTCTGTAAGTGAACCAGTCACTTACTGATGTGTAGTCTGGGGATAGTAGTGACTTCATGGTGTACATTTTATGCATTGTACTATAGCTGCCACATACCGCTAAATCGTGTACTGCACATGTCTTGTGAATGCGGCGATGATAGTAGATGAGTGGGATGGTCAATGAGATGGAAATAATTCTGAATGCTAGTCTACTTTAGGGGACCCAGCAAGAAACCTGAAATGTAAATTCTGCTAATGTGAATGGGTAGATGGCATCCTCTTGAACATCTAGGTTTTAGATAGGCTGTAGTAAACTACACCCACACTATTTAACCAATCGCAATGCTTTGTGCTGCAGAGGGTGCTGTGATTGGAGAACTGTTCCTTTTTAAGGTTTTCTCCTGGGTCCCCTAAAGTAGACAGCTTTAGGCCTCTTTTCCACGAACTGTTGAGCTGTGTGCTCAGCAAGCAGTTACCAGGCAGCAGTGAGCAGTTGTGAGAGTTTCAGAGGCATTTCACTGCCTAGAAACAGTTCATGGAAAAGAGGCCTTAGGCTACCCAGCAAACCTAGATGTTCGAGTGGGTGCTGTCTACCCAATCACGTTAGCTGATTTCCCTATGAGGTTTTCTGCTGGGTCCCCTAAACTAGACTAGCGCTTAACTCTGAGGTGATGCAGGATTATGCAAACTTTAGTATGCACATTTATGCAGCTTAAAAAATAACCAAATGGAAATGTGGTGGAATTTGGCCAATTTTCAAGCTGCAAAAATTAGCATAATCCTGCATCAACTCGCTCAACTATTTGCATCTTAATGACTATTCCTAGTGATGAGTACAGATTCTGTACAGATTGCAGCAATCTATTGCATGGGAAATGTAATTCACCTGGGCTGTACTAAAATGTTGTATAGGGATAATCAGATTGGTAATCTCGCTCACTGCCCAGTATCAATAATTCCTTCAGAATCTGGTTGGGCCCCTGCAAAGTTTCTTGTTGAGTCCGGGTGAGTTGATGCTTACTGGCTGAAGAGCAAAAAACAAAAAACATTGCTAAATTGGAATATCCAGATAACATCTCTAGTAATGACTAGAGATGGTCAGTGATATACTAATGTACCAGCTTGTATGTAAATTCAATGTAAATTGTATGCAGCTTGGAATTTAACCAGATTCACTTCCTGCTGATTCTGTCTGGCCCTATTTCAAGATCATACAATTTACATTTTAATTTGTATGCCTGCTGAAGTTATGTGCAACTCCTTGCTCATCTCTAGTATTGACCAGGGAGGGTCAACAAAATGAAAATTGTTCAAGTAGATGCAGGATTATGCTAAATTTCAATGCAAATGCATGCAGCTTGAAAATCGATCAATCGAATTTCACTTTGGCAGGATTCAGTTGGTCCATTTTAAGTTGCATAAATGTGCTTTGAAAACTTGCATGATCCAGCATCTTACTGGTTTTGTAGGTGAAGACATTGAAAAAAAGACTACTTTATTTGCAGTGACAGATTTTGTTATAGGATTAGCTTTTCAGAGTCAAAGTTACCATAACTCTATTGCAGTAGAAGGGTAAACTGAGGGAATACACTATAGGTGGGTACACACGTCAGATAACAGTCTTTGGAAAATGAAAGATTACAGACCAATTTTACCCCCTTTCATGTAGTATGAGAGCCATACCTACACAGTCTATTCTATTGAGCTGAACTCCCATCAGATAAAAATCTTTGAAAGATGCTGCACACAAAGGGCTCTATTCATAAAACCTTACCGCAAGTTTTCCGCTCAAAACAGCAGATTTTCCCGTCCATTTAGCAAAGTGGGCATTCATAAAAGCTGTTCCCGCATGAAAATCTACAATCCCCCAGCAGAGCGAGAAATTTCCGCCTTCTCCAGTGTTTTTCTAGATTTATCTAGAAAAAAGTAACAAAATGGCCATTCATAAAGTTTAGAGGAAGCGGTATGTGGACGGGAAATACCGCTTCCTCTGATTTTGCGGATTACATACAAGTGAATGGGACAGACCTCCCAGAGAGAGTAGTGCACGGAGGGACTCTGCCGGCTGAAGTGTTTCCGCATGCCTTCCGACAGCTTACCGCCAGCTTTCAGCGGGAGCAGGGCCGGGCCGAGGCATAGGCTGGAGAGGCTCCAGCCTCAGGGCGCAGTGTAGGAGGGGGCGCACAATTCATTCAGCTGTCATTCATTATTGTGTTTGAAGCAGAAAGAAATAAGAAAAGGAGATACATGGAAGTGACTACAAGCCAGATAACTAGAGATTAAGGTGTTGGGGGCCCTGGGGTGCCTCTTAATCTAAGAGCAATCAGTGTGTGACGGCTGGGGTGGAGGGATGGAGGGGCGCACTTTGGTGTCTCAGCCTTGGGTGCAGGAGGACCTTGTCCCAGCTCTGAGCGGGAGATCTCCGCTCTTGCATCGCAGCTGGCAAGATTTTTTTGAATGACCACCCAGAAGTGTAAAATATCGCTGCGGTATTTTCCCTCCAGGAGTTTTTTCACCACAACTTTTTTATGAATAGAGCCCAAAGATGCTGTACACAAAGATGCTGTACAAATGCAACAGATCAGTATCTGCAAAAGATCCGTTCCTGCAAAATGCATTGATAGTCTATATCTGCAGATCTCGTACACACCTTGTTTAACAGACTTCATCTGCATATCAGATTCACCAGGATGGATCTTCAGATCGGCAGATAATTGGTGATGGGGAGTTCAGCTCCATAGAATAGACTGTTGGAATGAAGAGATATAAAAGAAAAGGGGGGGGGGGGGGGGTCGGCACTGCAGTTGGATCTACTAGCAGTAAGGAGGGCTCGCAGGGTTGCGGCAGGTTCACCTTATGGCACAGGCAGCGTGCTCAGGCTGGAAATAGACATAATCTGGCAGTAGAGACAAAAAGATACAGAGCCGGCACTTGCTGTGTTCCGTGTTTAATCCATAGGCTTGTGATACATAGATTGTGGTACGTCAGTTACGTGCAGTATAAAACTTCACATACCGTTGGGTGGAGGCTGCGAGCTGTGAGCTGGTGGTGGGTGCTGGGCACAGAATAAGCCTGACGGCCGTTTCGCGCTAGCAGAGCGCTTCTACGGAGGCTTGTACCTGGTACAAGCCTCCGTAGAAGCGCTCTGCTAGCGCGAAACGGCCGTCAGGCTTATTCTGTGCCCAGCACCCACCACCAGCTCACAGCTCGCAGCCTCCACCCAACGGTATGTGAAGTTTTATACTGCACGTAACTGACGTACCACAATCTATGTATCACAGGCCTATGGATTAAACACGGAACACAGCAAGTGCCGGCTCTGTATCTTTTTGTCTCTACTGATAGAATAGACTGTGTAGGTATGGCTCTTCTACTACATGAAAGGGGGTAAAATTGGTCTGTGATCTTTCATTTTCCAAAGACTTTTATCTGATGTGTGTACCCACCTTATGAATGGATGCTTGTGTAAGGACTGGGACCTACTAGAGTGAGTGTTTACGGATCGCTTTCAATCGCTAGCGATTTCTCTAAACGCTCTGCCAATGTGAATGGATGGGACAGATTCCACTTAGGCAAATTGCAATCACAGGACATGCAGCATTTTGGGAGCATTTCCATTCTAATGTATTGTATAGGAGCAGGAAAATCACTCCCAAAATAGCTTGCAAAGAGCTGCCACAAATCGCTAGTGATTGCGCTTTGTAGTGAGTCCCAGGCCTCAGTCCCTCATATTACATACACATGTTAAGACTGTAATGGGCACCCTCCCATTGTTGGACCACATGTATGTAATGATGCATATCTTGTTCTCAATCTATAACATTCGATAAAGCTCACACATGGAACAAAAAAAAGCTGATCAGCAGGGATGTAACTTTAAATCACTGGGCCCCCCTGCAAAACTTTTGGCTGAGCGTTGTACAGAAGACTCTGCTGCATACTGAATAGGGACTGTCTACAAATCTTTGTCTACAAAACTATGTAATATTCCTCATCAGTAGCTGAGCATATGCAGTCATTAGAACAATTGTGCATAGAGCAGATTTTTTCCCTCTGTACCCTTAGTTGTCAGTCTCTCAGGACAGGAAAAATAAACTTATACCCCCTGCAGCTTCTGGCCCCCCCTGCAGTTGCATTCCCTGCAGGGTCTATTGTTACGCCTCTGCTGATCAGGGAGGTATGATCGGGAGGTATAAATCTTTTACAATTCTTAGAGGATACCTTTAGTCGTAAAATTTTTTATAAAATGTGTGTGTGTGTGTGTAGAGTAGTGCAGTGACTTACCGCACCTCGCTTGCCCCAGCGTCAGCCTCCATTTTCATGAAAATCCGTCCATTCTAAATCCCTGGTCAGCGCATGTGCAGTATGTCCAGGAGTACGCGTGCACTGCCGTGGGAAGACGTACCCATCGTGTGTGCCCTTTGACCCGCACATACTACGCTGCGCGTGCTCAGTGTGTCCGCGCTCCTCACAGACCTCAAGTCCAGTGCGCGCGCTGGGTACGTCTTCCCGTGGGAGTGTGCGTAAAGTCCTAACTGATCCCTCCTGCCGATTCCTAACCAACTACCCTAATGATCCCTAACTGACCCCCCCCCCCCCCCCCTCGTTTGCCTAACCTTGAAGAACTGTAGTGAAAATAACATAATTAATAAATTTGCTTTTTTTCCAGAAATTTATCACACGTGGCAACTTCTTTAGTACTGGCAAGTGATGTCTTCAGAATATTCAACTCTAAAGCCTCATCTACACGCGTAGATGAGGCTGCGATCCGGCGGCTCGATTAGCCGCCGGATCGCCTCTTCCGCGTACCCGCGCGTGCCCCGCATTCGATTCCCCGCCGGCGCCGCTTATCTTCCGCTTGGTTCCCTGCCATTGTCCCCTCGCGGGGAGCGAGCAGGGAATCGGCGGAAGCAAGATCCGTCCTGTTGGATCTTATGAATCGAGCCGCATTAGCTGCTCGATTGATAAGGAGCATCGCGGCCACATCTACGTGTGTAGATGCGGCTTTATGGTGTGTACACACTTGAAAGATCACAGACCAATTTTACCCCCTCCCATGTAGTATGAGAGCCATACCTACACAGTCTATTCTATGGAGCTGAACTCCCCATCAGATAAAATCTTTGCAAGATGCTGCACACACAGATGATGTACACATTCAAAAGATCATTATCTGCAAAAGATCTGTTCCTGCAAAAGATCCGTTCCTGCAAAATGCATTCATTGTCTATGAGATCTGCAGATCCTCATACACACCTTGTTTAACAGACATTCATCTGCATATCTGACAATCATCTGCAGATGAATGTCTGTTAAACAAGGTGTGTATGATGATCTGCAGATATCATAGACCATGAATGGATCTTTTGCAGGAAAAGATCTTTTGCATATACTGATCTGTTGCATGTGTACCGCATCTGTGTGTAGAGCACCCTGCAAAGATTTTCATCTGATGGGGAGTTCAGCACAATAGAATAGACTGTGTAGGTGTGGCTCTCATACTACATGGAATGGGGTAGAATTGGTCTGATATCTTTCATTTATCTTCCAAATGTGTATGTAGCATAAGGCTAGGTTCACAGTGGTCCATTATATAACTCACATGTTATGAGTGTGAATTGCAATGGAGACTGACCATAGACTTTAATACAAAGCCTGCATGCAGCGAGTTAGAATTAACGTGATCAATTACAATGCAGAATGACATGTAGAATTCTTCTACAATGCAACTGACCACTGTGAACCTAGCCTAAAAGGGAGATATTGCATGCTTGGCAATTGGAAACAGACATTATTTCCCACGATGCAAGGCTTACAGACCGCAAACTGTTTGTACATCACACTGTGGGGGAGGGGTTTCACTACAGTATCAGCCACACAGACCCCCATGATGTTCTATTTGAGAAAAGGAAAAGGCTTTCTCTTGGGAAAGGGGATATCGGCTACTGATTTAAAGCAGACCCAAACCAAACATTTTTTTCATTCAAAATATTTAGTTGCACCACTCTGACACATACAAAGATAAATAAACACTCCTTCAGGGCTGGAACCCACAGGAGCGCTTTTGGCAGCGTTTTGGCAGCACTGCGATACGCTAGCAGTTTGCCAAAACGCTGGGCTAATGTTAATGGATAGGGCAACTTCCACAGGAGCGTTTGCGTTTCTCAGAAACGCAAACGCAGGACCTGCAGCATTTTGGGAGCGTTAGCGCTTCAATGTAAAGTATTGAACCGCTAGCGGAAACGCTCAGCAAAACCTAAACTGAGCGGTTTTGCTAGCGTTTTGCGGTTCAGCACACTGTAACAAAATTAAAAATAATTCACAGGACCAATCAGGATAAAAACGCAAAACGCTAGGCACCCGCTGGGGAAAAAAATACAATGTTGCAAAACACAACCCAAAACGCGCATGAATCCGCTTGCAAACCGCTCAGACAAAACGCTAGCGGTTGCGTTTTGCGTTTTTCAGTGGGTTCCAGGCCTTAAGCCTATGAACATTTCAGTGCATGCTTTTCACCCTCCTCTTTGCATAACTAGGGTTATGCTGGGGGCAGCCATTAGCAATTCCTCCATTGCTGGACACCACCTACTCCACCAGTTTGCCGGATTCTGTCCCGGCAATATGAAAGGAAGGGAGGGGTTTCTCCAACAAATGTAACATATTTTATATTTGTCATCATGCAGCTGAAAAGAGACTGCTATTTATTATTATAAGTTAGAAAATAGATTTTATTTCTGAAATCTTTTATTTTTTGTTTGGGACCACTTTAAATGAAGTTCGATACTAGGTTAAAATTCCTCTTTAAAAGACACACCCACTGATGCCTAACCTCAACTCACCAATATAAGCTCCTCAAAAAATATTGGATGCTACGGAAGTTGGTGCACGGCCATAGCTGCCCATACAAATTTCATGTACGAGAGGAAATAGTGACTATTTGTAGCCACAGTTTCCTGCTTCCCACAAAAACTACCATTTGGTTGCACTAAAATTGCAGCCAACAAAAGCTTGTGGCTGGCAGATGCCCAACAAGCGCGCGTTTCAGCCGTCCATCTGAGTACTGGTGCACACCAGAGCGGCTCTTTTTCTCCACAAACGCAAACTCTGGAGCTGCAGCATTTTTTAGATTTCTGAGGCGTTTCTGCCGCAATGTTAAAGTATAGGAAAGTGGAAAACCGTTCTGAAAAACGCTACATCAGAGCAGTTTTCCAGGCTTCTTTGTTACAGTAGCTGTTACTGTAACAATATTTGATATCTGCTACACAAAAACGCTCCAAAACAGGCTAGGCATGTTTAGAAAACCTCTCTAAACATGCCTAGAATCGCTCTGAAATCTGGTTTTTAGGCCTGGTGCACACCAAAACCCGCTAGCAGATCCGCAAAATGCTAGCAGATTTTGAAACGCTTTTTCTTCTTTTTCTGCAGCGTTTCAGCTAGCGTTTTGCGGTTTTGTGTAGCGGTTTTGGTGTAGTAGATTTCATGTATTGTTACAGTAAAGCTGTTACTGAACAGCTACTGTAACAAAAAACGCCTGGCAAACCGCTCTGAAGTGCCGTTTTTCAGAGCGGTTTGCGGTTTTTCTATACTTAACATTGAGGCAGAAACGCATCCACAATCCAAAAAATGCCTCACCCCGGGAGTATGCGTTTCTGCAAAACGCCTCCCGCTCTGGTGTGCACCAGTCCATTGAAATAAATTACCCAAGCGGATCCGCACCCGCAAGCGGATCGCAAACCGCAGCGGAAACGCTCCAGTGTGTACTAGGCCTTAGTGTGCACTGGGCCTGAGAGAGCACTTGCATGTACTAGATAACGTTTGTCTAACACCTGCTTGAGATCATCTTTTAAGTGTTTGTCTCACATGCTGACCTAGTTCATTCAAAACATCCAGTGTCCGTGACCTAGGCAAGTATGTAGATTGGGTGCAGTGACTTTACTGGCTGCATACTTTTTGAGGTCAGTGACGAAGGTGAAATGATCAGTGAGCGCTTGTTCACACACAGAGCGTTTTCTGTTTCTTTAAGCGCCTGCGATTTTGAAAATCATCCTAAAAGCACTTGTGCAATGATTACCTATAAGAGTGTTCACATAGTTACATAGTATGGTTTGAATGGTTTGATTGCGATCCGCTCCCCAAAGCGCTGCCTGTACCAGTTTCTGAGCATTTTGGTTTAATGGAAGGTATAGCGAAATCGCAAAGTGCTTAAGAAAGCGCTTTGTTTAGCAATTTCCCGAGCCCTTCTATGAAAAATACATTGTATTTATTCATTTTCAAATGAAAGAGTTAAATTCTTGAGTGACGTCAGGAAATGAAAAAACAAATCGCTCTGTAAAAGCACTTTTCTAAGCACAAAGTACAGTGAAAAGCGCTGAAAAAACGCTCAAATCGCTCAGCGCTTGCGATAGTGCTGACATTTTATGAAGTGAACAAAGCCTCAGGGCTCATTCACACTACGGCCTACTGCATACCAGAGCAGTTCGGTTGCGTTTTTAGGAACGCTTGCAGCTGAGGATCCGCTAGGGTAATGTATTTCAATGGGTTGGTGCACACCAGAGCGGGTCGGTTTTAGCTGAAACACACAGTCCCGGGCTGCTGCATTTTTTTTGGATTTCGGAGGTGTTTCTGCCTCCAATGTTAAGTATAGGAAAAATGTAAAACGCCAGATCAGAGCGGTTTGCCAGGCGTTTTTGCTACAGTAGCTGTTCAGTAGCAGCTTTACTGTAACAATATCTGTAATCTGATACACAAAAACGCTTCAAAAAACGCTACACAAAATGCTTCATAATAATAAGAAAAAACGCTTCAAAAACCGCTAGCGTTTTGCGGATCTGCTAGCATTTTTTGGGGTGCACTAGGCCTTTAAGAGCTTTTCCAAGCACTTGTGATTTTTAAAGCTCTTGCTAATGTTATCCTATGTATGTGTTCACACTGGAGCGATGTGATTTTGTAAAAATCCCCCATAGCCTTGCATTAGTAAGAGCTTTTAAAATCTTTAGTGTTTAAAATGCTCTTGCAGTGTGAATCAGCCCTAAAATGGCTAGACAAAGCTCAGTTTGAGAGGCAAGCATTGGCTTATCAACAGCCCCCCACCCCCCATGACTATGGGGGGCTACTCCTCCTCCCTTTTCTGCAGAGTTAAGCCTAATACACACTAGGCACAGAAGTCTGGCAACCGACAAAAGAAAAAGCAGTGACAGTTTGTCGCCAGGTCCCTCTGTGCAGCAGCCGTACACACGGCACACAAAGGGACAGAGATGTGGCGGAAGCTGTCGCCGAAGGTTCCTCCCCCAACCCCCTCCCCCGCAGGAAGCTCCGTTCATGGAGTATGGGTTGCTGTCGCTAGTCTGCATACACACGCAGTACGCGTGGCGGACTAGCGACAATTGCGACAGCTGTTGCCGGCGATTGGTCACGTCAATCGCCTGGCGACGGTTTGTAGCGCGCGCCTCATACACACTGGGGACCTGTCGCCGCAACATGCACGTGCCACGTGTTTGTGGCGACAGTTGTGCCCCGTGTGTATGAGCCTTAAATGCAGCAGAGGGAGTGTAATATTAGCCTGCCACACTACTGCATCGGGTCTCCTATTCTTCTCAACAGCCACTCACTCTATGCTGCGTACTCTGCTCCCAATCATTGGACATACATTGAGAGTATGCAGCATAGAGCGAGTGGCTGCCAGGGAGAAAAGACCCGACCCAGCGCAGGTGCAGACAAATAATACACTGCTCTGCTGAGCTTACTTTACATGGTAAGGTAGCAATGGTGTGTGTGACTGGCCACAAAGGGGGTGAAATAATTTAGCAGCTTTAGGGGAGGTCTGTGTGTGGCTAGCCACAAACTAATGAGGCTATGAAGAGGCCTGGGGGTTGTTGGTGCAGCCCTGGAGGTAAGCCCACAATCGCAGCCTTCTCTATATTCTTAGTAGACCTGATTTTCTCATTCAGGACTATAGATCTATTTGTGTAGCCGAGCTCAGAGCGGCCGTTAGGGCATCACAACCAGTAGCCCTGTAAGGGGCCCGCAGTGACGGCTCCCTCCCTGCTGGGTAACGTACATTTAACTGTTTTCAGGCTCCAGCAGTGTGCACTGAATAAGACAAACAGCTATGGGATTTATGGAATTCCACGCTGAGGTACTCAAATGGTGTGAATTTTTTTTTTTTCAATTATAGAACTGAATTCCCCTTTTATCAGCTCATTAATTCACTAGCTGTTCAGACCAGTTTAGGTAAGGTAAACAAAAGTAATATTTGGTGTTGGCAATAAGTCAATTGTTTTTCTGATAGCTGTGCAGCAGGTCAGATTACAGAGCAGTACAGAGCTTCTACACATGTGCCGAGATGCACTCTGACAGCAGCAAATACTAGATAATCCAAAGTCCTGCTAGTTTGCTCCCCTCCCTTTCCTCTCCCTCTCTTCTTTAATAGTTAGGACTCCTAAGTTAAAGATCTGCAGCTACAAATTATCCCTAACGTCACTATCAATAATGTTTCCTCATAATCTGTGGTGCCATCCCCAAGTTTTGCAGAATCCTCAGTATAGTCATGTCAACAGTGTGATAGTACAGTTATATCTCCCCAGAGTCCGGCTAAGTTCACAGTGGGACGTTAAAGTCGCGCGTTAAAACAACATTTAATGCAAAATAACGCACTGCAATGAAAAATCAATGCCCCGTTCAGTGCACACGTTGCGTTGGGGTCTAACTCTGCACGTTAAGTGAAAGTACTGCATGCAGTGCGTTATACACGTTATTAGCTGTGTTAGTCTGTTTGCACATGCCCAGTACTGACTTGGAAGCATACTTTTCATTGCCTGTATTTTCTACTGTATCTGCTGTACGCATTGGTAATGCTTCGTTGCAACTTTTTGGGCGCGTTGCGTTGTACTTTGCGTTGTGACTTTAACGTTGCATCAAACCGCAACGTCCCACTGTGATTCAAGCCTTTCTTGTAAAGCGAGAGGTATATGAAGTCTGCCATATTCTAAAGGAACCTGAAGCCAGAAGTATATGGGGGGGCTGCCATATTTATTTCCTTTTAAACAATACCAGTTGCCTTGCAGTGCTGCTGATCTCTTTGGCTGCAGTAGTGTCTGAATCACACACCTAAAACAAGCATGCGGCTAATCCAGTCATACTTCAGTCAGACATATCTGATCTGCTGCATGCTTGTTCAGGGGCTATGGGGCTAAAAGTATTAGAGGCAGAGGATCAACAGGACTGCCAGGCAATATGCATTATTTAAAAGGAAATAAACATGTCAGCCTCCATATCCCTTTCACCTCGGGTTCCTTTAAGGGCTGATCAGTGTATCTGTGTGCGAATTGCTGCAGATGGAAAATTAGCTTTTTGGTATCTCAGAGAAATATTTGAATTTCAGTAGAACATAATCTCTCTGCACATCCTGCTGGGTAAATTATACCTTACGCTTTGATATACAGTTTCTGCTTTGTGATAGAGAACAATGTTCCCAAAGCTAATTGTGGCACTTCTATTTTATTTTTTATTTTTTGTTTTTCATCTGCAGGTAAAGATGAGTGAAAGCCGGGAGTGAGCGGCACTTCACAATGGGTATGTCACAACTGCTGCCAAATATGGCTCATTACTGTAGTTGCTTCATTGTTCTTGCTTGGCATGATCTTGAAAAGTTAGCAGCAAACAAAATGATAAAGTGGCACTCTGCCTATGACTTTCCCTAAACTTTGGATCGTATACAGAAGGTTTGTAGCCTCGGATGTTTGCGGTTTGTTTTTCCCAACTTTCTGTCTCTGTGATAATTGGGACAAGGGTAGGATGTTGTGATGTTTACTGTTACTGGAACAATGTTTGAATATATTGCATGTTCCATTCACAACTGACAAAGGTGATGTCACTTCCCTTTTAGAGTTTCTCTAGTTTGTTTCTTGGGAATGAAGGGAAATATCCCAAAAGTCAGAACAGGTTGTGTCCTGTTGTGGCATCTTGACCCCCAAATTAGCCTTTCTGCGACCTGAACCTCAAAATGCCTAAAGCTAACCAGGTGCCTGACCCCCACACACACACACCCAAACACAGTGCCTGACCCCCACACTTATCCCAGCACTAACCTTACAGTGCCTGCTTCCCCTCACCCCAACACTAATCTTACAGTGCCTGCCTCCCCTCACCCCAACTCTAACCTTACAGTGCCTGCCTCCCCTCACCCCAACACTAACCTTACAGTGCCTGCCTCCCCTCACCCCAACACTAACCTTACAGTGCCTGCCTCCCCTCACCCCAACACTAACCTTACAGTGCCTGCCTCCCCTCACCCCAACACTAGCCTTACAGTGCCTGCCTCCCCTCACCCCAACACTAACCTTACAGTGCCTGCCTCCCCTCACCCCAACACTAGCCTTACAGTGCCTGCCTCCCCTCACCCCAACACTAGCCTTACAGTGCCTGCTTCCCCTCACCCCAACACTAGCCTTACAGTGCCTGCTTCCCCTCACCCCAACACTAACCTTACAGTGCCTGCCTCCCCTCACCCCAACTCTAACCTTACAGTGCCTGCCTCCCCTCACCCCAACACTAGCCTTACAGTGCCTGCTTCCCCTCACCCCAACACTAGCCTTACAGTGCCTGCTTCCCCTCACCCCAACTCTAACCTTACAGTGCCTGCCTCCCCTCACCCCAACTCTAACCTTACAGTGCCTGCCTCCCCTCACCCCAACACCAGCCTTACAGTGCCTGCTTCCCCTCACCCCAACACTAATCTTATAGTGCCTGCCTCCCCTCACCCCAACGCTAACCTTACAGTGCCTGCCACCTCTCACCCCAACACTAACCTTACAGTGCTGACCCCCACACTTATCCCAGCCATAACTTTACAGTGCCTGCCACCCCTCACCCCAACACTAACCTTACAGTACCTGACCCCCACACTTATCCCAGCACTAACCTTACAGTGCCTGCTTCCCCTCACCCCAACACTAACCTTACAGTGCCTGCCTCACCCCAACACTAACCTTACAGTGCCTGCCACCCCTCACCCAAACACTAACCTTACAGTGCCTGCCTCCCCTCACCCCAACACTAACCTTACAGTGCCTGCCTCCCCTCACCCCAACACTAACCTTACAGTGCCTGCCTCCCCTCACCCCAACACTAACCTTACAGTGCCTGCCACCCCTCACCCCAACACTAACCTTACAGTGCCTGAAGTGAGAGGTATATGAAGTCTGCCATATTCTAAAGGAACCTGACGCCAGAAGTATATGGGGGGCTGCCATATTTATTTCCTTTTAAACTATACCAGTTGCCTTGCAGTGCTGCTGATCTCTTTGGCTGCAGTCGTGTCTGAATCACACACCTGAAACAAGCATGCGGCTAATCCAGTCAGACTTCAGTCAGAAACATCTGGTCTGCTGAATGCTTGTTCAGGGGCTATGGCTAAAAGTATTAGAGGCAAAGGATCCGCAGGATTGCCAGGCAATGTGCATTGTTTTAAAAGTAAATATGTCAGCCTCCATATGCCTTTCACTTTAGGTGTCCTTTTAAGTGACCTCACTGTGATCTGACTCATGACCTTTTCAGTGATTTTACACCAATACTGACCTTATTAGTAACTTTACATTAAAGTGGACCTGAACTCAGAACTCCTCTCTGCTCTAAAAGATACACAACAGCATAATAACCTTTAACCACTTAAGGACTCAGTCATAAAACCCCTTAAAGTGAACCTCCGGACTAAAAATCTACTCAGCAGAACTGAAAAGGCTTGGTGTATCTTTAACAGTTTCACAGCATCAGAACTTTGTTTTTCTTACCAAAGCATCATTTTTAGCTGTATTTTTATCTAAGCTCCACCCATCAAAAAAAAAAACCCAGGCTTTTTTCCCTGATGCTGTGCAAAGCATGATGGGATTTCCTATGTTGTTGTTCCCGTTGCTTAGCAACTGGGAGGGGTGATCAGGACACAGGACAGTTGGAACTGTGTATCATACTCCCTGTCACCTCCTTACAACCAAAAAGATGGCTGCCATCATGAAATCAAACATTTGCCTGTTCTTTTAAAACAGGGTGGGTAAAAGATTATATTACCTATCTATTTTAATTAACATAAGTAATGTAACTTAATGAAAGTATGTTTGTTTAGGCTGAAGTTCCTCTTTAAAGAGAATCTGTATTGTTAAAATCGCACAAAAGTAAACATACCAGTGTGTTAGGGGACATCTCCTATTACCCTCTGACACAATTTCACCGCTCCCCCCCGCATTAAAAGTAGTCAAAAACTGTTTTTAAAAGTTTGTTTATAAACAAACAAAATGGCCACCAAAACAGGAAGTAGGTTGATGTACAGCATGTCCACACATAGAAAATACATCCATACACAAGCAGGGTACAGCCTTACTTCTGAATCTCAAGAGATCACTTTTGTGTGTTTACCTTCTGTCCCCAGCTTCTCTCATGCACTGAACATTACAGGCTTCCTGCAGACAGCTCTGCCTATGTCGTTAATTCCTCAGTATGTGACAGACCAGCTCCTTTCACAGCCTCCAGAGGAGGATTTTTATCCAGCTCTCTTCTATCACTGATAAGATAGCAGAGAAGCTGCTGGCTTATGTAAATAAAACACACACTGGAGTGTGCATAGAGGAACAGTTCAACACTGAAGAACTTGGCAGCCTTCCAGACACAGGTCACAAGTCTGACAGGGTAAAGATACATTGATTTATTACAGAGATGGTTATAGTAGAAAGAGCTGCAGTAAGCCAGAACACATTAGAATAGGTTTAGGAACGTGTAGGATGGTAGAAAAAACATTGTAATTTTTGTTACAGAGTCACTTTAAGGACCAGAGCCTTTTTCTCCATTCAGACCACTGCAGCTTTCACGGTTTATTGCTCGGTCATACAACCTACCACCTAAATGAATTTTACCTCCTTTTCTTGTCACTAATACAGCTTTCTTTTGGTGCTATTTGATTGCTGCTGTGATTTTTACTTTATTATATTCATCAAAAAAGACATGAATTTTGTCCAAAAAAATGACTTTTTTAACTTTCTGTGCTGACATTTTTCAAATAAAGTAAAATTTCCTATACATTTGAGCGCAAAAGTTATTCTGCTACATGTCTTTGATTAAAAAAAAACCCATTCAGTGTATATTTATTGGATTGGGTAAAAGTTATAGCGTTTACAACCTATGGTGCAAAAAGTGAATTTTCCCATTTTAAAGCATCTCTGCCTTTTCTAACCACCTGTCATGTTTCATGAGGTGCTAAAATTCCAGGATAGTATAAATACCCCCCAAATGACCCCATTTTGGAAAGAAGACATCTCAAAGTATTCACTGAGAGGCATGGTGAGTTCATAGAAGATTTTATTTTTTGTCACAAGTTAGCGGAAAATGACACTTTGTGACAAAAAAAAAAAAAGGAAAAAAAAAGTTTCCATTTCTTCTAACTTGTGACAAAAAAAATGAAATCTGCCACGGACTCACTATGCTCCTCTCTGAATACCTTGAAGTGTCTACTTTCCAAAATGGGGTCATTTGTGGGGTGTGTTTAATGTCCTGGCATTTTGGGGGGTGCTAAATTGTAAGGACCCCTGTAAAGCCTAAAGGTGCTCCTTGGACTTAAGGCCCCTTAGCGCAGTTAGGGTGCAAAAAAGTGCCACACATGTGGTATCGCCGTACTCAGGAGAAGTAGTATAATGTGTTTTGGGGTGTATTTTTACACATACCCATGCTGGGTGGGAAAAATATCTCTGTAAATGACAATTTTTTTTTATTACACACAATTGTCCATTTACAGAGATATTTCTCCCACCCAGCATGAGTATGTGTAAAAATACACCGCAAAACAAATTATACTACTTCTCCTGAGTACGGCGATACCTCATGTGTGGCACTTTTTTGCACCCTAACTGCGCTAAGGGGCCTAAAGTCCAATGAGTACCTTTAGGATTTCACAGGTCATTTTGCGACATTTGGTTTCAAGACTACTCCTCACAGTTTAGGGCCCCTAAAATCCCAGGGCAGTATAGGAACCCCACAAGTGACCCCATTTTAGAAAGAAGACACCCCAAGGTATTCCGTTAGGAGTATGGTGAGTTCATAGAAGATTTTATTTTTTTGTCACAAGTTAGCGGAAAATGACACTTTGTGAAAAAAAACAATTAAAATCAATTTCCGCTAACTTGTGACAAAAAAATAAAATCTTCTATGAACTCACCATACTCCTTTTTGGAAAGACCCCATTTTGGAAAGACACCCCAAGGTATTCCATGAGAGGCATGGTGAGTTCATAGAAAATTTTATTTTTTGTCATAAGTGAGCGGAAAATGACATTTTGTGAAAAAAACATACAATTTCTGCTAACTTGTGACAAAAAATAAAATATTCTATGAACTCACCACGCACCTCACGGAATACTTTGGGGTGTCCTCTTTCCAAAATGGCATCATTCGTGGGGTCTGTCCTTGCATTTTAGGGTCTCTGCAATCATTACATGTATGGCCAGTATTAGGAGTTTCTGCTATACTCCTTATATTGGGTATACGGCTAATGCACTCTGGGCTGAAAGGAAAAATTACAGTCAATCAATCAATCAATCAATCAATCAATCAATGTGGATGAAAAAATATCTGCCAAAAAAATGTGGGAAAAAAAAGAGGGGAAGGCGTCTGCCAGGACATAGGAGCTGCCACCCAAAAACGTCCACCCACTCAGCTCGTATGCCCTGGCAAAGCCGATTTATCCATTCACACCGATCGATGTGGATGAACAAATCATTGCCAGAGTTCTTTTTTGATACAAAGTGCTTGCCAAAGCATAGGAGCTCCAACACCACTCCTCAGCTCATATGCCTCGGCAAACGTATCTTTTTTACTGCGGAGGAGAAATCTCGTCCTGCAGCGCTGCATGCACAAACTTGTGTGTAATCTGACAGACACACAATGCTTCTGTCAGGATGCACCATCAGTGCTGCAGCTGGTTGGTCGGTCGGTCGGTCCACCTGGAAGGGTAAAGGATGGAAAAAAAAGAGAGAAAAACACACACACAAAAAAAACACAAGCAAGCAGCAAAGCAATAACTTCATTAACATCAACTTTTATAAACTTTAATGAACATTTTTAACCCAAACATTAACATTGGGAACCAAACATTAACTTTTTTGCTTACCTGTTTTTTTTGTTTGTTTTTTTTCTCTTTTTTGAGGACAAACCTCTCGTCCCCCATGGGACAATGTGCAAATTGCAAATTGCACAGAGATGTGGCGAAGTACATTATGCACTTTGTCCCAAGTGAAAGGAGAGGTTTCTGGCAGCACTGTGTATTAGGGTCTCTGGAAACCTGATGTCTGGGTTCACACTGCATATTGGCGTATCCGGTGGGTCGCGCGCACCGCATCGCCCCAAACAGACCTTCAGGGAATACCGCTAGAGTAGCATTCGACAGTAATCGCATTCGGCCTAGTAAGTAACTTTGTCGCCATAGACTAACATGACTTTCGGGCCGACCTAAATTGCTGCAGAAGCCATGCAGTAACGTAGGCATGCACTAGCGTTAAGTCAAATACTTCCGGCGTAGGGGGGGGACCGCAAAGTGTGACTTTCGCTAGGCAATTTTCTCTAACGCATCACGCCAGTGTGAAATAGCACAGAGACCCTTGTGTGCCTACTGCTATGTCTGGAGTTCCCTACTCTCTAAAAGTGTATCTGCTCATGATACCTCTGAAAACACTCCCCTAGGCATAGGCCAGGCTGGTCAGGACACATGGGACAGTAAACAGAGGTGTCACGCCTTGTTCCAGCCCTGCTGCAGACACGACAACGTTTTCTTGGGGTGCGTTGATTTGGGGCACTCGGAATGGGAAAGGCATAGTGCCTTTCATGCAGCCGGCTAACTGCATTTTGGGGTTGGGCCACGGCACCTCCTGGATACAGGAGTTCCATAACGATGTCTTCCTGGAATTTAAGGAACGCTCCAGTTCTCCCAGCCTTACTGTAGAGAACAAAGCTGTTGTAAATACCCAATTGAATTAGATAAACAGACACTTTTTTTATACCAGCGTCTGGTTTTGCGGGAAACTAAATAGGGCCCTAACATCTGGTCATTGAAGTCCACCCCTCCCATGTAAGCATTATAGTCATGGACAGCGAGGGGTTTTTCAGTGACCTCAGTTGCCCGTTGAATTTGGACTGTCGTGTCTGTGTGAATGGTGGACAGAAGGTAAACGTCCCTCTTGTCCTTCCATTTCACCGCGAGCAGGTCATCTGTACACAAGGCAGCCCTCTCCCCCCGTGCAAGCCGGGTACTAACGAGCCGTTGGGGGAAGCCCCGGCGACTAGGCCGCACGGTGCCACAGCAGCGGATCCCTTCTATCTTTAAATGCTGATAGAGGGCCACACTTGTGTAGAAGTTGTCCACATAAAGATGGTACCCCTCCTGGAACAAAGGTGACACCAAGTCCCACACAATCTTGCCACTGCTCCCCAGGTAGTCAGGGCATCCGACCGGCTCCAATTTTGAGTCTTTTCCCTCATAGACCCTAAAACCATAAGTATAGCCTGTGGCCCTTTCACAGAGCTTATACAGTTTCACCCCATACCGGGCGCGCTTGCTTGGGATGTACTGTTTGATGCCAAGGCGCCCGGTAAAATGTATGAGGGACTCGTCTACACAGATGTGCTGTTCAGGGGTATAAGGTTCTGCAAATTTTGATGACATGTGGTCTATGAGGGGCCAAATTTTGTGGAGCCGGTCATAAGCAGGGTGGTCACTCCGATGACAGGTTGTGTTGTCATTGAAGTGCAGGAAGCGCAGGATCATCTCAAATCGTGTCCTGGACATGACAGCAGAGAACATGGGCAGGTGATATATTGGGCGCGTAGACCAATAAGACCGCAATACATTAAATTTGACTAGACCCATGTTAAGGAGAAGGCCCAAAAAAGTTTTAAGTTCGGAAACTTGGAGTGGTTTCCACCGGTAAGCCTGGGCATAGTACTTATCCGAGTTGTCGGTGATGTATTGTGTGGCATAACGGTTGGTCTCAGCCACAATTAAGTCGTAGAGATCCTCGGTGAAGAACAGATGAAAAAAGTCTAGGGCCGTTCCTAGATTATCTGTCTCCACCTGGACTCCAGACTGGGCGGTGAAAGGGGGCAGTACGGGTGCGGTGGAACCAGGGGATTGCCAATTGGGATTTGCCAGCACCTCTGGAATACTATGGGTAGTACGGGCCCGTTTTTCTTGGTGGCTGCGACTCGGGTCTTAATGCAAGTGCCACCGAACCAGTTTCAACTTCCCTTCTGGTGCTCACCGCTTCACCAGGGTCTACGGAAGTACTGGTGCTAGGTCCAGGAGATGCTGCGCTGCTGGTGTATGCCTCACCATGAAACCTCAGACCAGCGCTAGCACCACTCTGCTGCCCTTGAGGCAGATCCTGCGGTCCAGTGACATGGTGTGTGGTACGCCTGGCTCTAGCCGGGACCTCCAACCTCGTTATCGCTATCGGTCAGCGAGCCACTGCTGTCCACAGTTTCGTACTCTGACTCAGAAGATTCGTCGGATGAGACGTCCCAATCGTCCTCATCCGACTGGGCCATGTACCTGAGAACCTCATCATCGGAATACCCCTTTCTTGCCATGGTGGGCTGCTAAATTTAGGGGGTGTTCCTCTGAGACTACCCAGGAAAAAGAGCGCCTACCTAGCAAAAGGGAGTACTTGCGGAGCAGAAAGCTGTGGTCACTGAGTTTTGAAAAAAAAAATCAAAACTGATCTTTACAGTGCCACAGCTATTGTACAGTGTTTTTTGCAGTGATCAGAAAAAAAAAATTCTGTCACTGCGGTGGGGCGGGCTGAACGCAAGTGCAGGCGAACGATCAGGCCTGATCGGCAAACACTGCGTTTTTAGTGGATCCTAGTGACCCCAATATTGATCTGTGTGCGATCAGTAATGATCACTTACAGATACTATATAGTACCAATGCTGATTAGCGACAGTGATGACGCTAATCAGCGACTAATTAGTGACTGTGGTGCGGTGGGCTGAGAGCTAACTGACACTAACACAGGGGCCTAGCTAACTGGACTAACTGTTAACACTAGTGATACTAAAAACACTGTTTTTAGATCACTAGGATAGTGACCGGGGGGGGGGGGGGGGGGTGATCAGGGGGCAAACAGACAGCAATGGGGGCAATCAGAAACAATCACAGACAATCAGAGGGCAATCAATCAAGGCAATTACAACACAATTAGAGCCAATAAGAGTGATTAGAGAGCAATCGAAGCCAATCACGGGACAATCGAAGCCAATCACGGGACAATCGAAGCCAATCACGGGACAATCGAAGCCAATCACGGGACAATCAAGAAGCCAATCACGGGACAATCTAAGTCAGTCACAGGGCAATTGAGACAATTGGAGCCAATCAAAGCACAATCAAGCGTTACAGACAGGAGATTAGATGTACACAATGGCAGGGGGGTGATCTAGGGCAGGGTGGAGTGATCAGAGGGAGATCTAAGGGCAGGGGGGAGGGTGATCAGGAGCCCGCAGTGACAGGTGGTGAAGGGGTGATTGATAGGTGATCGGTAGGTAATTTCAGGGGAGAATATACGCAAGCAATGCACTGGCGGGGGGGTCTGTGGGCGATCTGAGGGTTCCGGTGGGTGATTGGGTGCCCGCAAGGGGCAGATTAGGGTCTAATCTGATGGGTAGCAGTGACAGGGGGTGACTGATAGTTGATCAGAAGGTAATTACAGGGTCGAATATATGCAAGCAATGCACTGGCAAGTTGATCAGAGGGGGTCTCAGGGCAATCTGAGGGGGTGGGCGGGTGATTGGGTGCCCAAAAGGGGCAGATTAGGGACTGATCTGATGGGGAGCAGTGACAGGTAGTGACAGGGGGTGATTGATGGGTGATCAGTAGGTGTTTAGAGGAGAGAAAAGATGTAAACAATGCACTTGGTAGGTGTTATGAGGGTGGGCCTGTGGGCGATCTGAGCGTGTGGGTGGGTGATCAGATGCCCGCAAGGGGCAGGTTAGGGTCTAATCTGATGGGTGGCAGTGACAGGTGATGACAGGGGGTGATCGATGGGTGATTGACACGTGATTACAGGGGAGAATAGCTGTATACAGTACACGGGGAGGGGGGGGGGGTCTGGGGAGGATCTGAGGGTGTGGGGAGGTGATCAGGCACCCCCAGGGGACAGTTTAGGACCTGATCTAAAAGATAGCGTTGACAGTTAGTGACAGGGGGTGATTGATAGGTGATTAGGGGGGTGATTGGGTGCAAACAGTGCTGTCAGGGGGTAGGCAGGGGGGGTCTGACAGGTGCTGTGGGCGATCAGTGTGCAGGGGGGGCAGGATCAGTGTGTGTGTGGTGTCACTTACAGTGCTGCCTTCCTCTCTGGTGGTCGATCGAGCGCTGTGACCACCGGGGAGGAGGCAGCGTGTATAACACACTTTGTTTACCTAACAAAGCGTATTATACACTTTCTATAGGCTAGTTTAAAACGTTGCAACCCGCCGGCGCTGCTGATTGGCCGGCGGGTTGACGTCGCATGTGGGCGGAGCTTAATGCCGGCGATGTGCGCGGTGTCTGCGCGCGCGATCGCCGCAATCCCCTCCCCCAGGACCCGACGCCATTCTGCGTTACGTGGTCCTGGGGCTGCCACTTTGCCGCCGCCAATATGAAGTAGGCGGTCGGCAAGTGGTTAAAGAAAAAAAGTATTTGTTACAGCTGATACAAATCCAAAAAGAAATCTGCACTGTTTCTTCTTTCTGATTCATGGAAGCAGACATGTTGTTTACTTCTCCTTCTCCTGCTATAAAAAAGCGCCAACATATTCCGTGGCGCTGCACAAAGTAAGAAACAAACATGGGGTACATAATAATACAGACAATGGTGTACACCAATATACAAGATACATTATTACGGACAGAATACAAAAAATGATAAAGTGCAGAATACAAAATATAGAATTGGTAATGACAGCGATAAAAGTAACATGAGTAAAATGTATAATGATTTCCAAGACACAAAAGAGCTTATCTGCCATAGGCAGTCATGTGACACAGGGGACGGATCAAATTACAACTTGTGTTTAGACACAAATGAGGGGGAATTAAACAGGCTAAACTCTCTAAATATTATTATTATTGATTTATAAAGCACCAACATATTCCGTGGCGCTGTACAAAGTAAGAAACAAACATGGGGTACATAATAATACAGACAATGGTGTACACCAATATACAAGATACATAATTAGTGACAAAATACAAAGAATGATACAAAATACAAATTATAGAATTGGTAATGACAGTGATAAAATTAACATGATGAATAAAATGTATAATTGTTACCAAGACACAAAAGGGGGAGAGAGCCCTGCCCTTGCGTGCTTACAATCTAAAGGGAATTGGGGGGGGGGGGGGGGGGGGGGACAGGAGGAGGGGTAGTATGCAGCAAATATATAGAGGCTTTGTGTTTTAGGATACCTAGTAGGAGTGCAATTTGGTCTTAGGACAAAGGGAAGTGGCCTAAGGTAGTGCATATGCTTGTCGGAACAAATGTGTTTTTAGAGAGCGTTTAAAGGTAACAAAGGTTGGCGAGTGATGGATGTGCTGTGGGAGCGCATTCCAGAGGAGGGGTGAAGCGCGTGTGAAGTCTTGTAAACGTGAATATGAGGAGTTGATTCTAGAGGAGGACAACAGAAGATCATGTGCCGATCTGAGATTGCGGTTGGGTTTGTATCTGGAGATTAGTGAGGATATGTACCGGGGAGAGAGATTGTGGAGAGCTTTGTAGGTTAGGGTTAGGAGTAAATACATACAGGGTGCATTTCTCTACGTTTTCCTTCTGTCTTGTGCAAGATTTCAGGTCCACTTTAACTTGACCTCATTCTGTTTTCTAAGCCCCTGTTCCTAACATACATCAAAGGCTAGACGTTTCCAGCCCTGATTCCCCATAATCTATTTGTGCAGCTGTTTATGCCACACAGATGGAAAGGCTGCCTCACAAGTGCAGTAAAAACTGTTTTTGTATGGGAGGAAGTGTGCAGATCACACCCAGACTGAGAAGATTATCAGTTTCTATGACTGTTACAGCTTCCCCTGTGCTACAATAAGGTGGATCTACATACTGCAAACTGTAAGTGTCAAATTTGTGGGTGTTGCATTATATTTTCCACACCGTGCAGAAGCCAACACCAGCCAAGTTTTTTGAGTTTGGCCTGTGTGAGGTTGTTGAACTCGCGGGATAGTTCTTTTTACAGGACCTTCAATGGTGGGATTTTCCCACTAGAATTCTGCACAGCCCGGCATCACCACCTGACGTAAACACCATGTAGGATTAAAACAGACCTAATTTAGGCAAATGGAAAATCTAATTTGTTAAAGAGAATTTAACTGGTCATAACCTAACCTAGGCTTTAGCAACACTCTACAACTGAAAACTGGGCAGAAACATTTTGGCACATCATGCTTTGCCATAAGCTTTAATGTGAATAACATCTACAGTGGTGCTCAGTTGGGTGCTGACAGAGCCCACATTAATATAAAAACGGCGTCATTCGACCACCAGCAATAGCTGGCAGCCAAATAATGTTTTACTCCCGCGGTGGCCTGGAGGTAATGGTAATGAATGCTGCTGAGACTTTTGCAGATGCAAGTTGAGCAGTTTTTCGGCTTTGCCCTGTGCCCACATTTCCCTGTACCGTTGTTGCATGTATGCAGGACAACATGCTGGTTGGGACACATTTAGCGCAGTGTTTGCGGTAACTCGCTGCAGGCCTCGGATTGGATACTTCCGGTGCACTGCAATGGACTGCAATAAGTGTAAAAGTCTCCATAGACTTCCATTGCTTTTGAAGCCCCTTGCGGTAAAATAGGGTAATGCAATGCAGGTTTCACTCGCAAGTGTAAAAGGGAACCTGAGGTGAGAGGTTTATGGAGACTCCCATATTTGTTTCCTTTTAAACAATAACAGTTGCCTGATGTCCTGCTCATCTTTCTTGCTGCAGTAGTATCTGAATCTCATACCTGAAACAAGCATGCAGCTAATATTGTCAGAAACATCTGATCTGCATGCTTGTTCAGGGTCTAGGGCTTAAAGTATTAGAAGCAAAGGATCAGCAATACAGCCAGGCATTGTTGAAATGGAAATATGGCCATCTCCATAGAACTGTCACTTTGGGTTCCCTTGAGGCTGGTTGCACACTTAATGCAGTGCGATCTGCATGTATCAGAAGAGCCTACCGCAGCGCATCACACCACTGCATGCCCCGCCCCTGTACGTGTACGCAAGTGGCATCAGGCTTAACTTGCATCTAACCCCTCAGTCACTTTCAGACAGAAGTGTGAAAGAAGCCTTAAAGCAAACCTGAACTGAAAATTAAGTCGAAATAAACATACACACGTCATACTTACCTCCCATGTAGTCTACTCCTCAATCTCTTTCTCCTCTCCTACATCCTGTATGTCCACTGTTATCAATGGAATTCTGTGTCCTCCATTTTAAAAATGGCTATGACCCCGTAACAGCTTCTGGGTCAGCATATTGTTAAACTGTAATATCGCCCACTTGAGCCATAGGTAAACATGGACATTACCTTGCACATTCAGTTGTCCTTTTATTTATAACTGACAGCAGCTGATATATTTCAGTTCTAACAAAATCTTGTCAGAACTGGAAGGAATCGTTGTTAGAAAAAAATGGTGAGCTTCTGAGAGGAACCAACGGCGAGGTAAGTATGTAATATTCATTTGCAGGTACGTCATGTGTTTATCTTAAATAATTTTACTTGGTTCAGGTTTCTTTTAATCATCTTTACTCAAATCTTAGAATATAAACTCCTGCATGGTATATGTTCTGAAGCTAAATGCTATACGTTTTGGTTGTTGGAAAAAAATATATATTATATTTTGCTTTCCAAATAGTTTGCTAATAGCTGATGTATTTTTTTTTCTCGAATTAATTTTCAGGTCTTCCATCTTCGACCCTCATCTTGTCCACCACGGTTTCCTTGCTGGGTGGACTAATATTTGGTTATGAACTTGGAATAATATCTGGAGCCTTACTTCAACTGAAACATGACTTCCAGCTCACTTGTTTCCAGCAGGAGGCCCTAGTGAGCGCAGTCTTGGTTGGTGCCCTTTTTGCTTCACTCGTAGGAGGTATCCTGATTGACCGCTCTGGCCGCCGGACGTCTATACTGGCCAGCAATGTGGTGGTTTTGGCAGGAAGTGCAATTTTAATATTTTCTACCTCGTACTGGTCCTTGGTAGTTGGGCGCATGACCATTGGCTTTGCAATATCGATCTCCTCCATGGCGTGCTGCATATATGTTTCCGAGATAGTCCACCCACATCAGCGAGGCACGCTTGTGTCACTTTATGAAACTGGAATTACCATTGGCATTTTACTTTCCTATGGCATGAACTACTTCTTATCTGGTTTAACTTCAGGCTGGAAATACATGGTTGGGCTTGCTATTTCTCCAGCTCTCTTTCAGTTTATCAGCATTCTGTTTCTGCCAGCCAAACCTTCAAAATCAAGCACGTCAGACGAAGAATCCACGAATGGTGTCATTCAACTACAGAATCTTGAGGAAGTAGGCAATGCCAAACCTGTATCTTCCACTAGAGTCTACTCATTCCTTGACCTATTCCGTTCAAAGGACAATATGAGGGCAAGGACCTTAGTGGGCGTAGGGTTGGTTTTGTTTCAACAGCTAACAGGGCAACCAAACGTTCTTTATTATGCATCAACCATATTTCGATCAGTGGGGTATGAAAGCAATTCTTCAGCAGTCTTGGCTTCTGTAGGCCTTGGTATTGTGAAGGTCCTGTCAACATTGGTTGCTATGAGCTGTGCTGATAAAGCTGGAAGGAGAGTGTTACTTCTCACTGGTTGCGTGTTGTTGACCATCTCTGTGTCTGGAATAGGCATTAGCACTTTTATGATCACACTGGACACTCATAAGGGCTGTGAATCCTTCCCACCAATAAATGTAACCTCCAACTTAATGAATTCTTCTGATAGGTCGGGATTCCTTGGTGATGTCACTGCATCTTTTGAAGCCTTGCATAGAGTCCCAGTTACCAGGACACAGGACTCGACAGCTGTACTTTTTAACAAGAATTCCTCACTGCCATTCCACCGCTCCTCTGTGTGGATGGTGTCATCTTCTCACTCAGTTGGCGAGCAGATGAAAAACCCAGAATCCTTTTCTAGGGACAAGACAGTCATCCCCAGTCACAATGTATTGACTTGGATTACGCTTTTGAGTTTAATGGCATTTGTAAGTGCTTTTTCTATTGGATTTGGACCAAGTAAGTGTGGAGCAAATAAGTATATAAGATTTAACGTGCTTTGTGGGTTTTAAGGGCTTGGCATTGGTAAAGAAACATTTTAGCAAACATCATTGCTGCCGATTTAGAGAAAAGGGTTTGTTTTTTGTGGGAGGAGTGTAGAGTGTGACAATGGATATTCAGAATAGTATTGCTATTGCACAGTTTGTACAGAACTCTGTTTAATGGATCTGTAGCTCATTCTTACATTTAAGCCTTCTGTTAAAGTTTATATATCACTGAGTGAACCCAATTGTTACTGAACATCTTAGACTATAGGTGGGGTTTTCATAAATGGCCTATGGTACAGCAGTCGGGACACATGATCTAAATTCAAACAGAGGCTGCACAGCACAATATAGTCCCAGTGATATGCGATCAATAGGTCTAATAACAGTCACTATATATGAAAATTAACTTGGCAACTCTTCCTCAATGTTCCACTCTGATACAGACGAGGTAACAGATTAGCAAAACGGGCAGGCATGTAGCACCTTTTTAATAGAAAATAGAGATGGAAGTATCCATATTCCTTTTCTATATATAGTAACATAAGTGTCTATAGGCTGTTCTGACCTATTTGGTGTCCCAGGTCGGAATGGTCAATGAGATATAATAATAATTTTGAGTTGATGGAGCATTATGCAAATTTTATGTACAAATGTATGCAGCTTGAAAATGAACCAATCAAATCCTGCTGAGGTAAAATTTGATTGGTCCATTTCCAAGCTGCATACATTTGCATACAAAACTTGCATAATCCTGCATCAACTCAAAGGCATTTGCATCTCATTGACCATCTCTAGTCCCAGGCAATGCAACCTGTATAAATCACCCCCAACCCGCCCTGCCAACGCCACACATGTACATTACCAATATGCTACTTATACAGGGCAAGCGCTTATTCAATTATAACCATTGATAAAATGGTGATAAAACAGAAGTACTTTGCCCAGTACAAGTGCTAGACTCTAAAAGACTGGTAGAGGTGTTACTAAGATCCCTGAATATCTGGAGCACCTCAGAGCATTAAAGAAGCAGATGTATGGAGCGCAAATTGGGAGTTGCCACAGATTGTAGGTGGGGCCATCTGAGCAAAATATAACAAAATATGAACCTAGGTTGCATGCTGTAGGCACTATGTTGATATGCGTAGTTGAGAAAGCATATCAGCACATGCAGGGGCATAAGTAGAGGGGAGAAGCCCCTGCAATCGCAAGGGGGCCCAGAGCTGTTGGGGGCCCCAACTACTAACCTTCTTTTTCTCTGATATAGGGAACTATACGTCAGATAAGATCACACTTGGTTTATGACCCTTGTGAGATGGTCCCTAAGGCCCTAGAAGGGCATCAAGGGGAGGCAAGGGAAGGGGTGTGAACACTGCGGGGCAGTGCAATTGCTGGGAGGGTGAATTGTAGTTAAGCCACTGAATGCACCGTATCACACTTGGGGGAAAAACCCACTGAATATATATCGCAGCTTAATAAGTTCCAGTGATATTATCAATATTAGGCAGATAGCCATATCGTGCAAGTTATATCTATTATTATTAATATTATTATTTTGTATTATAATTATTATTATTTTATACATTATTAGTATTGTGTATTCATAAAGTGCTGATATCATCCACATTGCTTTACAGAGTCCATAGGCCTGTCACCAACTCTCACAGAAGCTCACACAGTCTAGCATTCCTTATCCTAGTCCAAGGAAAATGTTTGTTTTTTTAGAATGTGGGAAGAAAATGGAGTGCCCAGAGGAAACCCACATAAAAAGGGGGAGAACATACAAATTCCATGCATGTTTTCCAAAAACAAAAATATGAAACTCTTGTAAAGAATACCAGTAACAGGCACACAGTGATGTGGATATTAGCAGGCCGGTAGTGATCAATAATCTCTAGTTATGGGCAGGTAGTGAATGACAGACTCGGCAGACAGACAGGGTAGGGCAGGCTGAATTGGCAATGATTGGTGACCATATAACAACATTTTGATTGGACCTCCAGACCAAAGGCACCCTTACATGCAAAGTACAGTCCATATATAGAGCATGGACAGAGCGCAGTCACATGATGGAGAAATACAGCAAAACTAAAAGGAAAGTGAACACATTAAGCACCATCAAGGCTCACGCTGCTTCGGGTCCCCATAGTTGTCACAAGGGCTATTACTATATGCTCCTACCTCCAGCAATCTACTGATGCAACTAAAGTTTAGCTCTATGCTTGGAAGATCATAGTGCAGCACTTGAGCTCTTTTTTACAGACTTTTCTCCGTGACAAATGCTTTATAGTCTTGCACTGTGAGCTCCATTCATTTGTATGATGTGTTCTTGGCAACAAAAAGCAAAATAGCAACTTTCATGGGAGTCTGTGTTTTATGGAAAGATTGGTTTAGATCGGTGCTGTCTAACTTTGTGGACATGAAGGCGTATGTATTATCGCGCTACCGGTGAACTGGTCACAGAGCGAGCTGAATGACGGCTCACCCTGCTGCCACTTAAATTCCCGGTTGCTTTAAATACTATTCTCCCTCCTATTTGAAGCAACTCGGAGGGAGACAAAATGTAGGGTCTGTCTATCGCCAGATCCCCAAATTACTCTTGTGTGGGGCGCGCAGCCTATCGCTGGGCGCTGAAATGACCTGCTTCAATGTTAGATGGTTATTTGGGTTGAAAAAAGACATACGTCCATCGAGTTCAACCAGAGAACAAAGTACAACACCAGCCTGCTCCCTCACATTTCCTTGTTGATCCAGAGGAAGGCGAAGAACCCTTACAAGGCATGGTCCAATTAGCCCAAAAAGGGAAAAAAATCCTTCCAGACTCCACATGGCAATCAGATAAAATCCCTGGATCAACATCATTAGGCATTACCTAGTAATTGTAGCCATGGATGCCTTTCAACGCAAGGAAAGCATCTAAGCCCCCTTTAAATGCAGGTATAGAGTTCGCAATAACGACTTCCTGTGGCAATGCATTCCACATCTTAATCACTCTTACTGTAAAGAACCCTTTCCTAAATATAGTTAGTTATTTGGGTTGAAAAAAGATGTGAAGGGCCAAGCTTCTGGGAGTCTTGGTGTGAAGGGGGTAGGGGCAGCAACGTTTTGGAGGGTTAGAGCCAAGCAGAAAGATGTGGGCCTGGCAGAATTGGTAAGAGGAGGGGGAGTGATATAGCAAACAGGCCTTCATTTGGACAGTACTTGTTAAGATGACAAAGTCTCTAACACATGTCCATGTGTTGGTTCTGTGACACAACTGGCTACTCACCCCATGATCCTTTGCTCTTCTCCAGTGACATGGCTGGTCCTCAGTGAAATCTACCCGACAGAGATCCGCGGCCGAGCCTTCGCCTTCTGCAACTGCCTGAACTGGGCGTCCAACCTGCTCATCACGCTGACCTTTCTGGATGTTATTGGTGAGTTATTCTGCTTTACCGTCACATTGTTATTTTTGTAGAGTATGACAGGAAAAAACAAAGATTCATTTGAAACAATTCTAGGAAATTTACGAATCACAAAGTAGTATACACTGTAGACTTCCACACTGGCTTAAAGCTAACCTGTAGCAAAAAAAAAGCTTATGATAGAATGAATTGTATGTATAGTATGGATAATGACTAGAACATTAGTAGCAAAGAAAAGTCAAATTTTTATTTTCAGTTCTATACAAGAGCTTTTTTTTTTTTTGTATAACATTGCATCATTCTGTCACATTTGCAGTTTTAAAACCACACTCTGTCTTTTAAGCTATAAGACACAGCAGAAATTATGGCCCTTTGAACTTCCCTGCAGTTAAACCTTATATCAAGCTGTCTCACTGTTTCTTGGTTGTTTAAGTGCTTCAGAAAACAGGACTATATGCGACCCAAGTTGGTCAAATAGCTCAGAGAAGCTTGTTTGCATAATGACTGAAGTTTTTTAACTCTTCCTGTACTGTAAAACAATATGAGATTATCATATTATCTCATAAGTTTATTTTTGCTTCAGGTTTCCGTTAAACTTACTAAAATCAACATATATGCAGGCGTTTGGTTATAAATAGTGACCAGATTTTTGTGGGTCCAACCTGGGAGGGGGGGGGGGGGGGCGCCGCGGCGAAAAGTGGGGGGACTGAGGAGCGCGCAGTGACGAAGACTAGGGGTGGGGGGGCGCAGTGAAAAATGGGCGTGGCCATGACATTGTATGGGCGGAGCTAACGTAATGATGTAACAGCGAGGCATAAGAAAGCAGTGTTTACGCCATGATGTGGTGAAACGACACTTTGCTTCATGGGTGTGCAGAAACTGTGTGATGCTAATAGTATACCGTAACCACAAAGCAGCAAACATAGCCATCTATGACCATTAAATAATAAATGCAGTAACAGTTACCCTGGACACCAGAAAATAAACGCAATGCGGGCAACATGTCAGTACAAAATAAACGCAATGCGGGCAAACATGTCAGTACAAAATAAACACAATGCGGGCAACATGTCAGTACAAAATAAACGCAATGCGGGCAAACATGTCAGTACAAAATAAACGCAATGCGGGCAACATGTCAGTACAAAATAAACGCAATGCGGGCAAACATGTCAGTACATAATAAACGCAATGCGGGCAAACATTTCACCTGGAAAAGAAAGCATTTACTTACCTGGCAGAAGTCTCCGGCCTCTGATGCGCTGCTCCCGGGACCACCTTCCTCCTTCTCTTGTCTCCCGCACTGACAGGGCTACGGCAAGATGGCACCCAAAGCCCTGTACTGGAGACACAAATAGTCTCCAGTAGAGGGCTCCGGCAGCCATCTTGCCGTAGCCCTGCTCGCCTGCCGGTGTCGAACACCGGAAGAAGACAAGACACTAAGGAGGCTGGAGCGGGGCTGCAGGCAATGAACTGGCACGGCGTCTATAGACGCCGCTGCCAGTTCATGCAGAAACAGTGGCCAGAGTCCCAAGGCCGGGACGTCCCGCTGCTAAAAGCGGGACGTTTCCCGGGCCCTCATGCTGCCTGGGACAGCGGACCCCGAATCCGGGACGCGTCCCTGGCAATCCGGGACGTCTGGTCACTCTATTATAAATAGAAATATAGATTATTACTATATACCTTAATCTATGTTTTGTGCGCTCACTAATACAATATAAACAATAATTCGCATATAAAAACATTCAATGTTATAAAGTCCTTTTAGAGTCCAAAGACTAAATTACGTGTCCATGGATCGCTGCACCAATCATCAAGCATCAGATGTGTATAACAGTGTTCCTTTAAGATGCTGCGCTCACATGTACTTGAAATCTTCTTAAAGTTGTGTCACTCATACGAAAGAGAAAAATAAACCATAGCGTAATACTGTATTATAACAGTGCCGCATCCCTCACACCCAGTGCCAGGAATTGATAGTGAAATCTACCCAGGTATCCACCATCCACCAGGTCACACAGGTCCTCACCATATGCTGTAGCTGCCAGCCACAGACAGCACAAATAGCACCTCCACAACTCTCCAGACCATGTGCGTTCCCTCAAACTTAGCACCACCACCAGCATACGTGGCCTCTCACCTTCTGTTTTGCTGCCCAGATTATAAGACAGCAACTGCACTTAAAGGGACTCCGAGCTCACGAAAAAAAGAAAAGTTGTACTCACCAGGGGCTTTCTCCAGCCCAGTGCTGGTCGGGAGGTCCCACGCCGGCGTCCTGGCTCCTCTCCTTCTCCCCGCTCCGGTATAGCTGACAGGCCGCAGCCCGGGCGACACTCGGTGGAGTGTCGGGCTGCAGCTTCCGCGTATGACGCGGATTACGTCACACGCCGGCCGCCTCGCGTCATCACGGCGGGCGGCGTGAAAGTACTGCGCATGCGCGATTAAAGCGCGCATGCGCAGTACTTTCACGCCGCCCGCCGTGATGACGCGAGGCGGCCGGCGTGTGACGTAATCCGCGTCATACGCGGAAGCTGCAGCCCGACACTCCACCGAGTGTCGCCCGGGCTGCGGCCTGTCAGCTATACCGGAGCGGGGAGAAGGAGAGGAGCCAGGACGCCGGCGTGGGACCTCCCGACCAGCACTGGGCTGGAGAAAGCCCCTGGTGAGTACAACTTTTCTTTTTTTCGTGAGCTCGGAGTCCCTTTAAGCGCCCAGCGGGTCTTTCTCAGCCAGCCTCAAATGGATAACTCCGTAGGAACAGAAGCTTCACATCAGCCTAATAATTTGTATGTAAAGCTCAGCAGTGCAAAGGTAATCATCTGAAGGATAACTGGGGTCATCTTGGTCCTGATACAGTGTCCACCTGGTGATACCATGATGTCCAATGTTGCATCTTGTTCCAAACAGACCTAAGTTGTTTGCTAGCAGCACCTACAGCAGAGAGGGCTGCAAAACAGCAGGCAAGTTAACAGGAAAGTTGTGTCTGTACTTGTAGCTGAGGACAGGTAGACAGCACTAGAGCACAGAGTAACACATTATTCTCTACAAGCTGCGCAGCTTGTAGAGAATAATGTGTTACTCTGTGCTCTAGTGCTGTCTACCTGTCCTCAGCTACAAGTACAGACACAACTTTCCTGTTAACTTGCCTGCTGTTTTGCAGCCCTCTCTGCTGTAGGTGCTGCTAGCAAACAACTTAGGTCTGTTTGGAACAAGATGCAACATTGGACATCATGGTATCACCAGGTGGACACTGTATCAGGACCAAGATGACCCCAGTTATCCTTCAGATGATTACCTTTGCACTGCTGAGCTTTACATACAAATTATTAGGCTGATGTGAAGCTTCTGTTCCTACGGAGTTATCCATTTGAGGCTGGCTGAGAAAGACCCGCTGGGCGCTTAAGTGCAGTTGCTGTCTTATAATCTGGGCAGCAAAACAGAAGGTGAGAGGCCACGTATGCTGGTGGTGGTGCTAAGTTTGAGGGAACGCACATGGTCTGGAGAGTTGTGGAGGTGCTATTTGTGCTGTCTGTGGCTGGCAGCTACAGCATATGGTGAGGACCTGTGTGACCTGGTGGATGGTGGATACCTGGGTAGATTTCACTATCAATTCCTGGCACTGGGTGTGAGGGATGCGGCACTGTTATAATACAGTATTACGCTATGGTTTATTTTTCTCTTTCGTTTGAGTGACACAACTTTAAGAAGATTTCAAGTACATGTGAGCGCAGCATCTTAAAGGAACACAGATTATTACTATGCAAGATATTTTGTAATTGTATATTCTTAAATAAAAAAAAAAAAACCTTTCCATTGCAGACATGGCCTATCACTCTTTTCTTGCCACAATGGCAGCCTTACAGGGTCTGGTGTACAGAAAATTCCAAGCTCTCATTTTTCTGCCTGATGTAATTGGGAAAAATCTTTTCTGCAGTTCTGTAAAATGCTTGGGAATTACGTAAAGCAGTGATCTGACTCTGATGATTTTTCCCCTTGCTTACAATCTACTTTGAAAGATTTTAACACCGATATGTAGTAAAACCCCCGCTATCTGGAACTCAGGCATGCCAGTTGGCTGAGAATTCCAGATGCCCGAAAGGGTGCATGGGGCAGAACGTTAGCGTTTAGCAAAGCTATGCACAGCAGAAGCGACTAACAAACCCTTTTAGCACCATCTTCTACACTTCCTGCAGCTCCCATCTGCAAAATATACCTTTTTATATGATATACATTTAGGTATATTTTGATGCCTTTGACGAAGCAGGGTTACTGTGCGAAACGGCTGTTAGGCCAGTTTTATTGCATTTTATGTTAGGAGGTGTGAGGGGACAACAAAGGTGACTCTGTTGAACTGGTGCCCGGATTTCTGGTTTTCCTCCACTGACACAATGGACTCCATTCACTGAGCAGACTAGTCTACTGATGGTTTGGTCAGTTGCATCAAAGGGGCATTCACTATTACCAAATGTTTTAGACTTGTTTCTAGACCTGGTCTAAACCATTTGGTAATTAGGTGGGTAAAGCAGGGGAAATGATCAAAAGATGCAATTCACAAACAAGTAACTATGACTGACATCCTCATTTGATGAGCTCTCCTCTGCATACAATGAAACGCCTGCATAATTAATTCAAAAGGTTCCATCCTTGCGTCTAAAATACCTCACAGAATTACTTTACCAGCAAGAAATCAGCTGGTCTAATCTCTGTCAGAAAAAGTGGGCGTGGTTACGCCTTGTTTGCCTTTGTGAATTGTGTAATTACTGAATATTAGACCAGGTCTAAAAACAGGTCTAAAACATTACACTAAACCATCAGTAGACTAAAATCCATCTGTAGACTAGTCTAAACTGCTTAGTGAATTGAGTCCATTGTGAAATTCTCCTCTAACTTCTTTCCATTGGCTACACATGGATGACCGAAATAATCAAACTAAACATAAGGTGTGTGTGTATCTCCTTCTATGAAACTAACCTAGCTGGGGGGTATCAGTAATTGTGGAACTGAATATGGGTAGAGATGTCTCTAACATCAAATTTTCCGGGAAACTTCCGGGAAAGTTTGCGTTTGTGTGAACCGCCATAGACTTCAATGGGCAGGCGAATTTTGAAACCTACAAATACTGTTTCTGGCCACAAAAGTGATGGAAAATTGTATTTCAAAGGGTCTGACAAAGAAAAGGGGCATGCCGGAGGGGGATCCATGCCAAAAGTCCTACCAAAATGTACAGGGTTGATGCAAATCCCTAAAGGGCAGAAATCACATTACAATTCTACATTTGAGGAATAAAGGGCTGCTTTTAAACGTCAAGTGGTAATGTAAGGGTTTTGCCCGCTTCACACTAACAGACCAAGCGCCGCGTTTACCGAGATTGAGCGCTAACAGGTCTGTAAGGCCCTTAGGTGTGCATGTGTGGTGCTGCATGTACGCTCAACTGAATGAACAGCGTGGCCTATAGCAGAGGCCAGGATGAGAAGTTAATAATGGAGCTATATGATGAAAACAAACTGACAGGCTCAGAGTACAGCCTTTTTTTTTTTTAAGCCTATTTATGAACTCCATGCTATCTAGTTACACAACCAAGCAGCACCGTGAGATTGAGTTTAGCCAGTCTATAAGGCCCTTAGATGTGTGGGTGCTGCATGAACGCTCAACTGGAGCAGACAGGCTCAGTCTACAACCTCGCAGTACTCTGCTTGTGTAATGTGGCACACAATTATATCACTAGAAGTGGGCACAGGTGTGGGTCAGTGCTAGTGGGCTCTGTCTGTGGAGTATCAGACAGACACTGAGATATGCAATACCAATATGTCAAACACAATACAGTGATAACAGAGGCCCTGGAGTACTATTCTGCTTGTGTCTTAATTGACACACAATTGTAGTAGTGGCACAGCTCTGGGTGGGTGCCTGTGGGCTGTGGAGTGTGTCACACACACACACACACCCACACACCACACACACACACACACACACACACACACACACACACACACACACACACACACACAACACAGCCGAAGGATGAAGTAGCCCTCAGAAGGCGAACACGTTAGTTGCAGCGCAGGAGATTTGGATGCAGCTGGCGCCATCATAGGCCGTAATAGGAATTACGGCTATAGCAGCGCACAGTGAGTAACTTCTGTGCTGTTAGAACACTGAGCTGAAGTTACTTTTAAAACACTGTTATTTGGCTGCCAGCAATAGTTGGAAGCCAAATTGCATAATTTCCCACTGTTCACGTGGACCTGGAGGGGGAATAGTAATTAACACCGCCCTGCGATTTCTCACTACCGATACCTCAGAAGGGCTGTTTGGGGTGCTTTAACAGCAAGTCAGTCAGCGAGGATCAAAATAAATAGGGAAAGCGTTAGCTGGGCCCATCTCCAGCAAGCTCTGTCCCTTCCTCTCACTATTCCAGCCGAAGACAGACTGGAACATGGCCGGCGCAAGTGCGTTTTTATAGTAGGCAGGGGATCCGTCAGGGCGTGCAGGTTGATTGGCTGCCATGTGCCT
Source organism: Hyperolius riggenbachi (assembly GCF_040937935.1). NCBI lineage: Eukaryota > Metazoa > Chordata > Amphibia > Anura > Hyperoliidae > Hyperolius > Hyperolius riggenbachi. The sequence goes on from NC_090657.1 coordinate 197,650,054, forward strand.
GCTGACTGTGATGTAAGGGGTCAAAGTTTAGCCCAATGATGATTTATGGGGGCGGGTCAAATATTGCCATGCGCTCCCGGCGAGCACGAATACCCGATCTTAACCGAATAGTGCTCACCGGCAAGTCGTTCGGCCGTCTCTAAATATGGACTCTCACAAGATTGCCACCAAGATCAGTTGAAACCATCCAGTACATATAGGATATTTGAGTGAATCCATTATAATCCTAGAGATTTACTTCAGTCCAATAAATCATTCCTTTATAGTTGTCTGACCACCTCTTCCTCTTCAGATTCTATAGGTCTTTCCTGGACGTTCCTACTGTATGGTCTTATGGGAGTAGCGTCAATCATATTTATCTACTTCTCCATTCCGGAGACAAAAGGTCGCTCTCTGGAAGAGATTGACAAGGAGTTCTCCGATAAAAGGTAAGCAGTGCTTCTTCTACTTCTAGGGATTAAGAAAACTATGAAACACTGCAATGTTGGTATCTAAGTGTATTGAGAGTACTTAGATGCATACAGTAGTTCTATTTACACCTCTAGATGCTGAGGGAACTAAGATATATGGCATTTGTTACACCTCTGGAGATTGAGAGCATTAAGATATTCTTTATTGTTTAGGGTTTGATTCTACTAGGAGTGATTTGGACAGATTGTCCGCACCCAAATTTAGACAATGAATGGTAGCCTATAGAAATCAATTGGCTGCTTCCAATTGCAATCTTGCCTATTAGAGATGCAAATCCTCATAGCAGTGCTTAGTAAAGCTGTTGACTCTTCCACTGGCAATGGGTGAGCCGTGGGGTCTAAGTGACCTTGGGTCTTCCCCAGATGGGCTTTGCCGCTTAGTCGCCACAAGATCGCAGCTCCCCCAGGGTTTTCCCAACCAGTATTGGGGACAACAGGCGACACCAAGGCATAGGCAGAGAACATTATTTGGAGTTGGGCAGGCAGGTCAATGAACAGTCAGATGTCAGAGCAGATGGATAATGATCTTAGATGGTGTAATAGGCCGAGGCAGGCTGCCACAGCCGTACTTTGTGAAGAACAGGTTGGGGCAGGTGGCAAGATAACAATGTCAAATGATCAAGCTGAAGTTAAACCAGAGAATCCGGTAGATATTAATAATTTGCCTTCTCTACTAGTGTATGGCAGACTAAAGATGTGTAATGCAATTTATGCCTGGCAGCTGAAGGAGACCTAGGTTACGCCATACTATTAACTCTAATTTGTGCAGAGGACTAACTATATATATCACCATTGCAGTAATATTACTCCATACCTCCCAACATTTTGAGATAACAAAGAGGGACAGCTTTAAGACATGCCCCTGCCACACCCTAGTCATGCCCCCACCACACCCCTAGTCCTGTCCCTTGCCACAACCCCTAGTCAGTCATACCATAAAGAATTCATATGCAAAAGATGTTGTTTCATCATTCAGGGTACGTTTCCACTTGAGCGGCGCGATTTGCTTGCGGAAACCGCGTCAACGAATCCGCATGCGGTTGCGGATCGTTGACGTTTCCATGCGACTTATCACGCGGAATCACCCGCAGTTTTAACGACGCGATTTTAACCATGTCAATGCCGGCGAGCATTGACATGGGTTTTTAGACGAAATCGCACGCGGAATTGCCGGGAAAACCGCAAGACTAAAGAGCTTGTGGTTTTCCTATTTGGTTAAATTACCGTCGATTCGCGTGCGGGTGTGCGGCGTGCGAATTCTGATGGCTCTGCTGTGCAGATTTTTTCTGCATAGCGAGCCGCACAGAATTCCTCACAAGTGGAAACGGCGCCATCCACTTGTATTGGTTGAGCGAATCTGCATGCAGAAAACGCATGCAGATTCGCTCGAGTGGAAACGAGCCCTGAAACCACACTAGTCCTTTCTAGCATCACTAATTTTATTCATATTAACATTTGAAAAAAAGAAACTCGTCAGTTTAAAAGATGAGAATAAAGTTTAAAGTCAATTAAATACATTTGTTTTTTCAGTAGAAAAATACAGATATCTATATAGATCTTTACATCAGTCCTGAAAGCTGGACAAATGAGGAAGAAAGTGGTCAGAGGGACCGACTGGGCTCTAAAAGAGGGACAGCAGGAAACTATGTTACACTAGATTGTAAGCTCCACTGAGAACAGTTAGTGGCAGGATGGCAGGGATTAGATTGCAAGCTCCTTGGCGAACTGAACATTTGCTGAGTGATGGGCAGCTCAAAATTCACTGTAAGTGCCCGTTTGCTGCCCCGTCATCCCCCCAGTGCTAGATCCAGCTGTCGGTGGCCAACCACCACTATGTGCAACTCTGTGTTGCAGGCCGGATGTTCGGCAGACTAACTGCTATTGCCACCCTGCTGCCCACAGCCCGCCCCTTGCTATCTTGGTGCCATGGCCTTTGTGGTCTTGCGTAAAAATCCAGCCATGTCTTTATATGTATGAAGAAGAGAAAAAAATATAATGCTGTAACTCTGGGAAACCTTCAAAGTTAATGTACAAAATCAAGTGGAATGAAAGACCTTTATTGTGCAGAATTCCCCATAGGAAACTGGAGGACTGGTTTACCATGAAAATTACATGATGTTCAAAATAAGCGAAGATGGTGTCTGGAGTAATCGCTCTGGATGTCAAAGGCCTTAGCCTCAACTTACCAAAGCTGGAGAAAAGTGGACAATGCTGGTGAACCTGAGTAAAAATGGTCAATAAGAATTTTCGAGTTGTTGCAGCACTAAGCAAATGTATGCAGCTTGAAAATGAACCAATCAAATCCTGCTGAGGTAACATTTGATTGGTCCATTTTCAAGCTGCATCAACTCAAAATTATTTGCATCTCATTGACCATCCCTAAACCTGAGTGATCCAGTAATTCTGGATAGGATTTTTTTTTTAACTCTGTGATGATTAGTGCACAAATATGTTTAACCTCAACCGGGGTAATAACAAACCATAGTGCTGGAAGGTAAGGATAGGTCCACAACACACATGATGGTGGACCGGTTTTCGCAACAGACGTCAACAGATCCTATGTTGAGTATTCACGTGTTCATTGCCGTAGTGGAATGGCTAAGTCCTGACCTGCTTGACATTTTTGGACAGCAGATAGAACACGGACATGTCATGGATGCCATAGTATCAATGACCTCTCTGTTACAATGGACATCAGCAAATGTGGACAGACGCAGCAAATTTTACATCTGATCCATTCTGGCTGCATCCGGTGGCCTAGCAATAGGGGGTGCAGAGGTTGCAACCACACCAGGGCCCTTAGACAACAGGGGCCCCATACGGCCCTCCCTCAACCACAGTACAGGTCCTTCTCAAGGTCTTCCGCAGGTCCCCCAAGGTCTGGAATTGGTCCTTCTCCACAAACTTTCTCAGGGTCCGGTCACCTCTTCCCGTTGTGCAACGTTTTCTGCCACACTTTTTCCTTCCCACAGACTTCCCACTGAGGTGCCTTGATACAGCACTCTGGGAACAGCCTATTAGTTCAGAAATTTCTTTCTGTGTCTTACTCTCTTGCTAGAGGGTGTCAATGATGGCCTTCTGGACAGCAGTCAGGTCGGCAGTCTTACCCATGATTGCGGTTTTGAGTAATGAACCAGGTTGGGAGTTTTTAAAAGCCTCAGGAATCTTTTGCAGGTGTTTAGAGTTAATTAGTTGATTCAGATGATTAGGTTAATAACCTTTTCATGATATGCTAATTTTTTGAGATAGGAATTTTGGGTTTTCGTGAGCTGTATGCCAAAATCATCAATATTAAAACAATAAAAGGCTTGAACTAATTCAGTTGTGTGTAATGAATCTAAAAATATATGAAAGTCTAGGGCCTGTTCAGACTATATGCGTTCCTAGCCGTTTTCAGGGAACATGTCCGGGTACCAAAAACGCATAGAAACGGCTCCTAATGCTTTTGAATGGGCTAGTTCACATGTATGCGTATGAGACGCATACGTTTCTCATCCGCATTGCTGCACGCAGTTCTGTGCGATACACATAGAAACGGACGCAATGAAAGTCTATGGACGCGTATCAAAAACGCGTACTATTGCGTTTTTAGCGTCCGTTTACATCTGCGGTTCCCATAATTCTTTTTTTTTTCCCCTGGGTCACGTGTTTGTGCAAAACGCAATAGAAAACGCATTCAAACACAAGAAAAACGCATGCGTTTTTCAACTTGCGTTTCTTTGAATTTATACGCGTTCTACAAACGCAGCAAGTATGAACAGGCCCTAATGTTTATCAGTACATTACAGAAAATAATGAACTTTATCACAATATGCTAATTTTTTGAGAAGGACCTGTATTAGCTGTGTATTGGTCTTGTACCAGTAACAATCACTTCTATATATGCTTTGAATAGTAGTAATCACTAAGAAACTATCCCCCCCTCCCCTTCTTCTACCACGACACTGTGGTTGTCCTTGGCAGGTATAAGTGCGCTGTATCAATTATGCATAGCATGCTTGGGGGCCCAATGTAAAACTTCCACTGGGGCTCATAGCTCCTTAGCTATGCCACTGACTGCATAGTTCTGCATAGTGTGATCCCAGACTAAAGTGAATAATGAGCAGTGTTTGCACTAGAGTGGTCACATGCTAAACCCACAGCAAGAAGTTGTGTTTTTTTTTTTTTCTTTAATAAATGCAGTACAGCCATCTTTTATTTAACAAAAAAGGTCCCTGTTGTGCTGCACATCGTTAACCAAAAACAAGTGCACTGTAAGAGTGATCAGGGGTAAACAGACACCGCCATTGCAAGCAGAAAGATTTATTGGATGATTGCACTTGCATACAGATGATCAGGTCAGGCACAGTGGCATTGCAACCTACTCTCACTCGATTGCATTTTACCTGCCTGGGCAGGCATGGTATGACTGCACATACAGGATATATCCAGAAACAGGTACAGTGGAGGAAATAATTATTTGACCCCTCACTGATTTTGTAAGTTTGTCCAATGACAAAGAAATGAAAAGTCTCAGAACAGTATCATTTCAATGGTAGGTTTATTTTAACAGTGGCAGATAGCACATCAAAAGGAAAATCGAAAAAATAACCTTAAATAAAAGATAGCAACTGATTTGCATTTCATTGAGTGAAATAAGTTTCAGCTCGGAGTTTTTTTTTTTTTTAAGAAATGCGCTCTCCCTCTTACTCTCTCTCTCATTTTAACATGGAACATAACACCGTAACATGGGATATCTTATTTTAAAGAACACATTATAACGTTTAATTTGATACCTTATTTGGACAGTTTGGCATCTTCTATTGGCTGGTAGCAGAGGAGCAGGGCCGGCCTTAGGTTTCACAGCGCCCTGAGCGAAACCGGATTTTGTTGCCCCCCCCCCCATAAGTAGCATAGTTGTCCCCATATAGGTAGCATAGTTGCCCCCATATAGGTAGCATAGCTGCCCTCAATGTAGCTAGTACAGTTTCCCCCAGTGTAGTAGCATGGTTGCCCCCAGTGTAGGTAGTATGCCCCCAGTGTATGTAGTTTGCCCCAGTATGCCCCCAGTGTAGGTAGTTTGCCCCCAGTGTAGGTAGTTTGCCCCCAGTGTAGGTAGTTTGTCCCCAGCGTAGGTAGTTTGCCCCAGGCAACCCCCCCCCCCCCCCATTTATGTGGCAGCGGGCCTGGCAGAGACTGACTTACCTGACATCCAGCTCCAGCGCCGACGTCACTCTTCTCTCCCCGCCTCTGCTCCATCTGTAGTTAGAGCAGGCTACAAGAAAATGGCCGCCGTTTGTCTGCATTTGTGGACATCGGTGGCCATTTTCTTGTAGTCTGGCTCTAAATATAGACGGAGAGGACACAGGGAGACAGCGGGGCGGCAAGGGGCGACAGGGCGCATGCGCCCTTGAGAGCATGGCGCCCTGAGCGACCGCACAGGTCGCTCATAGCAAAGGCCGGCCCTGCAGAGGAGAAAGCCAAGGTATGGTAAATTGAAAAACAGTTTCCTGGGTGTAATCCGGGCCTGCGTGAGCAAGTTTCGCAATAATAGGTGGTTTTATGCCCGCCACCCGATGTCTTACTGTCCCTACACACAATGCAATCGTTGGTATTTCAATTGGGCATATTAGCAATAAAATATTGGCTACTATTTACACACTCCCCCAGTCCATCCCATAGGATGCCATTCATTCTATTAACAACTTCGCAGGCAATCTGCAATAAAAATAAAATTTAATTGGCAATGATTTTTTTTTTTTTTTTAATGGAATCTAAATGTCACTTCCTTCTAGCGATTAAGCCGGCCACTAGGTATGGGGCTGGGGGGCACTGACAGTGTGGGCATGTAGAAATACATGCCCACAAACAGTCGCATGGTGATCGGCGGTTTGCAGCGGTCCCGATGCGCTGCAGACCATCGCTGCAGGGATGTCCTGCATAGCGGGACTTACGAGTGGAAAGGGTTAAAGGACAGCTGTAATGAGGGATATGGAGGCTGCCATATTTATTTCATTTTAAACAATACTATTGCCTGGCTGTCCTGCTGATCTTTCCCGCATCAGTAGTGACTGAATTACACACCTTAAACAAGCATGTAGCTAATCTAGTCAGACTTCAGTCAGAGTACTCTATCTGCATGCTTTTCTGGGTCTGTGGCTAAAAGTATGAGGCCTAGTTCACACTGGCAATTTAGTGGCAAACGGATCAGTGAAAACTGGTCTGACTACCCCCCCCCCCCCCCCCCCCCCCCCAATCAGGCTAGTAACCATCATGTGAGGAGCTCACAAGGCTAGGCAAAAATACACGGAGAAAACTTTTGAAGAGCCCTGGGCTCAAAACTCCCAGATTGCCAGCGCCTCACTCAACATCCCAAAATAAACCAGACTGTTGGTGCCACATAGCCAACAGACGTGGGTTAAGCCCCTCTGCCGGCATCAAGATTAGTCTCCTAGAAGGAGGTGCTAACGGTGGATGTATTTGCATCCTACACATACAATGAGCATATCCACGATTGGGCACGTCTGATAAAGGATAAAAATAATAACCTTACCTGAGGTTGTTCACAGGGCCATGAGCCCCTAACCTTAACAATTTATTTGGGACTTATCCCAGAACAGCCACTAAGACACTCAGCTGAGTGTCTTAGTGGCTGTTCTGGGATAAGTCCCATATAAATTGTTGGAGTGACTTTGAAGCGGACCAAACTTTATTTGTTCTACTTTGATCTGTGGGGTGGTTGCCCAGGTCCAGCTCAGCTACCACCACAAGTGTAGCGGTATATCCACTTTTCTATTGAGCCCCTAACCTTGTTGGATGCAGTCTGACACAAGGGGAGACCACCAGCAGAGTCCCCCTGTGCCTCACCAAACAATACACAACATAAAGATGGTAGTTACTTAGTCCAGTCCAGTAATGTGAGAGGAGTGGGCATCTATTAGGGTACACATACAGTAGAGGCACTGTGATAGAGGTCTGCACGGATCTACTTTTTCAGAACCTCGACCTGCTTACTGGGGTATCTGTGACCCGCACCCGACCCGTGACCTTCCAGACCCGCAACTCTACTCGCTTTCCTGCTTTTAGGCTGCCTGATGAAGACATGAGGAGTGGGCGGAAGGTAGCTGCTATAATTACCTGTCCGGATGGTTAGATCAGCTTCTTCTCTTGTTCCACCTGGTGCAATGCTGCACTTCTGACAGGTCTTCTGATCACGTGATCTGACGTGATCAGGCCCAAAACATGGTGTCAGCGTTAATGCCGCCCAGTGGTGGGAGAGGGATGATGGGAGAGACTTTTCACCCTTCTCTCATCACTGGGGGGGGGGGCACTGCAACACTAGCACCATACTCTGGGTTACGATCACATGCCTTATCATGTGATCAGAAGCCAGAAGACATGTTGGAAGTGCAGTGATGCCCCGGGTGGAGGAAGAGTAGAAGCTGATCTAACAGTCCGCACGCTTAACCTGTAACCCTATCTGCAACCGCAGCGCGCTACCCGCAAACTAACCTGCATAAGAAAAGGGTACCCGTCCCGCATTTCAAGTAACTGACAGGTACCCGATTGGTGCAGGCCTATACACTGTTATTTTTATTGCACTTATTTATACTGTTTTAGTAGCCGGAGTGTAATCTAGGGTATGCAGACATTTGAATTGGAGATGTAGAAAGTCTATGTGACCTGGAAGGCTTTGTCCACCTTGTTGGTCTCAAATCTTACCAGTGAGTTCAGCATCTCTCGAGTAACTACGCCCATTTCATGGTGGTTAAGCAAAACAACGAAATCAAGATCTGCATCTGATTATCCAGATCCTCAGAACAATTAAATGCTCGACCCGCAGACCTCATTGTGTTCTGTTAGTTTACCCCCTTTTGTTTTATTTCAACCTCATCTCTGGAATATGCGGAGGTGAACCGCACTTAATTAAAAAGCAGTCATCAATTTCACATGGGGCCCCGGATGATTGCCGCATGAATAGTTCTAATAGACTCTCTGGTTTTTGCTGCTCGCAAATCCAGGGCGATTATGGTTACTTCATTCACTTTTCAAGGCCTTAAATCCCCCTCAGATCATCATGATTTTTCCACTGTTTCTTGGTTTGGGTATTGATGGCAGCTGAGAGGCCAACCACATTCGCTCGCAGCTGATTGGCTGAGAGGCAGCCATGGAAAATGTCTGCGGGGCTCAAGGGCTTACGGGGTTTGGCAAAGCAGTGGAGCCATCTGGAGGCCTGGCCTCCATCTTGTATGCAAGCAATGGCTGCAGTTGCCTTAATTTCACCCTTGTTGCTTCAGCTGTTGTATAGCTTCATAAATTCATGAAGTCATTAAGGCATTTGTGTTGAGATTCCATTCTTGGCAGTAGTTTGTTCCAGTGTTTCCAAGTCAAATTGTTCCAAACATGCCCGTTTTGGATCTCTAAACAGAGAACTCCCAAGAAAGGGTTATTTTGGGGAGTAGTATTATGCCTGTTGTTCCTGTCTAGTAGTGTTGGGCGAACAGTGTTCGCCACTGTTCGGGTTCTGCAGAACATCACCCTGTTCGGGTGATGTTCGAGTTCGGCCGAACACCTGGTGGTGTTCGGCCAAACTGTTCGGGGTTCGCCCGAACTGCAGAATGCATGGCCGAACATGGCCGAACAGGGCCCCTGTTCGGCCGAACAGGGCCCTGTTCGGCCGAATACTGCCCCCCTATGCCCCCTATGGGGTCGCAGGCATAAGGGGGGAGCATGCCCCGATCGCGGGGGGGGGGGTCGGAAATTCCCCCCACCCCCTCCGCTAGCGCTCCCCCCTCTGCCCGCTTCCCCATACAAAAAGTTTGAAACAAGTTCAATAGTACCTGGGCTGGTGGCACTGGCTGGCAGTGGAGTGAGGAGGAGTCCGAGTAGCAGAGTGACGTTGAGGCCGGGCAGCGGGCGGTTCAGCGCTAGTACCCTTGTGGTACTTCCGCCCTTTCTCTGACCTCACGTCCTCTGCATACGAGGGTACGCATCACGCGTACCCTCGTATGCGTCATCACGCAGAGGACGTGAGGTCAGAGAAAGGGCGGAAGTACCACAAGGGTACTAGCGCTGAACCGCCCGCTGCCCGGCCTCAACGTCACTCTGCTACTCGGACTCCTCCTCCTCCTCACTCCACTGCCAGCCAGTGCCACCAGCCCAGGTACTATGGAACTTGTTTCAAACTTTTTGTATGGAGAAGCGGGCAGAGGGGGGAGCGCTAGCGGAGGGGGTGGGGGGAATTTCCGACCCCCCCCGCGACCGGGGCATGCTCCCCCCTTATGCCTGCGACCCCATAGGGCCCCCAAAATGGGCATGTTCGGGGGTCCCATTGACTCCCATTGAGTTCGGCGTTCGGGCCGAACATGCCGAACATCTGGCCCATGTTCGGCCTGTTCGGCCCGAACCCGAACATCCAGGTGTTCGCCCAACACTACTGTCTAGTAACCACCATGAAGGTCACCTCTGTCAGCCTCTCTCCAGCAATAAATGGAGGGCAACACGCAATCTCCACTCTACTAACAATATTCTTCCGTTTTCTTCTCTGGTCACCTCTTCTCACTCCTGCTTACAAGACTTCTCTCGATCCTCTCCCCTCCCCTGGAACACTCTCCCTCAACACATCCTGACCCATCCACGCTTACTCTTTTTAGGCGCAATCTGAAAACTCACCTCTTCAGGCAAGCATACTCTCCTACCTAGGACACTTCAGCCACTGACCACCATTTCTACCCCCTCATACACAACTTCCCTTTTACTTACTGTCCTATCCTTTACACCTTTAGACTGTAAGGCCTTTTGGCCAGGGCTCTCTTCCCCTTTGTCTTACAATGCTGTGCAATGTGTATGCATACCTCCTACCCCTGTGTAAAAATCTGTAGCTGATATGTTCATTGCATCAGCTGTAACCCACCATTGTCTTGTATTAACTGTTGTATTGTTTATTTTGTATTGTTTATACCCTGTATGCTGTTGAACAGCGCCACATGCTGGCGCTATATAAATCAATAATAATAATAACAGAACAGAATGTAGTTGGTTGCATACGTTCCGACCTATTGAAAGTTCTTGTTGACGAGTGAAACATCCATTGGTGCAACCCTTCTCCTATCACCAGGCGCTGAGCGTGTATTCCCAGTTATTCTTTAATAGCAAACAAACCGGAAACTGTGCACTCACTACTGTCTTCCTTCACAACTTTATTAGTCAAACATCTCCTAGCAGATGAACATGAAGTGATCCCAAAATGTTTTGCTCCCCCAGTGCTTGAGTTAACTTTAGTCCAGGCCGGGCCGAGGCAAGAGAGCCTCCAGCCTCAGGGCGCAGTGTAGGAGGGGCACGCAACTCACTCAGCTATCATTCCCCTATTGTGTTTGAAAGAAAGAGAAATAAGAAAAGGAGATACATGGCAGTGACTTCAAGCCAGATAACTAGAGATTAAAGGGAAGGTTCAGGGACACCTTGAAAAAAATAAAAATCGATATCCACTTACCTGGGGCTTCCTCCAGCCCGTGGCAGGCAAGAGGTGCCCTCGTCGCCGCTCCAGAGGCTTCCGGTCATCTTCGGTGGCCGACCCGACCTGGCCAGGCCGGCTGCCAGGTCGGGCTCTTCTGCGCTCCAAGGACGGGCTCTTCTGCGTCCCACGCGGGCACGCTGACGTCATCGGACGTCCGCCGGGCTGTACTGCGCAGGCGCAGAACTACTGCGCCTGCGCAGTACAGCCCGGCGGACGTCCGATGACGTCAGCGCGCCGGCGTGGGACGCAGAAGTGCCGGGCTTTGGAGCGCAGAAGAGCCCGACCTGGCAGCCGGCCTGGCCAGGTCGGGTCGGCCACCGAAGACGACCGGAAGCCTCTGGAGCGGCAGCGAGGGCACCTCCTGCCTGCCACGGGCTGGAGGAAGCCCCAGGTAAGTGGATATCGATTTTTATTTTTTTCAAGGTGTCCCTGAACCTTCCCTTTAAGGTATTGGGTCCCTGGGGCATCTCTTAGTCCAATAGTAAGCAGTGTGTGACGGCTGGGGTGGGAGGGATGAAGGGGCGCACTTTGGTGTCTCAGCATTGGGGGCTGGAGGACCTTGTCCTGGTTCTGCGTTAGTCTGTGAAGATTCTTATTTATCCAGGTCATATCACTGCTCCCCAATTGCATATAATTCACTTACTCGAGGCAAAAAAAAAAAAAGTCTGGACCTATTAAAACTCACTATGCAGATGCCATTTATTTGGTTTTCTCAGCTGAAGGGATTCTTTTAATATCTAGGTAAACATGTTTGAAACGTCATCGTTTCAGGGACGCAGACCGGTCAACTTTCCAATGTCGCCACCTCTCAGCATTACACGCTGCGCTTCATCTTCCCTGGCTGTGTAGGCAGAAGTGTGGAAGGTGGAGAGTGATGTATGTAGCAGCGGCAAGTTAACCCTCTCTGCTGCATACCCCAAACATTCCAGGATAGTTTTGCTATTTGTGAAGCTGCCCTTGCTCATCCCTAGCTACTGGTGTCTGTCTCAGTGTGTGGCTGGGTTTGTAGAAAGTGACATTTATTAAGTATCATCCTGATTGCCTCTAACACTCCAACTATGTACTGGATCCCTATACTGACTCTTATTCTCTCCTTCTTACTTGTAATGATCTCCCATATATTTGTAACACATTCACTGCATAAAATGGTAACTGAAGTGACATGATGAGATAACCCTAGGTACATATAGTACTAGCCCTATTAAGAAATTGTGTGAAGTTCATTTCTAATTTTCTATGTTGCCAAGTGTTTAAAAAAAAAAAAAAAGTGTGATCTATGCAAATGAGCCCTGATCTTGGAAGTCGCTTGTCAGAGTTTTATCTGCGGGCATACACTGCCTTACTAAGCAGAAATACGGAGGCCCCTGTCGCTGACCTTAGACTAAGTTCATATTAAAGTCCCTTATCCAATTCACTTTTTCTTTAGAGTTTTTATTCAGGAGATAATTTTTCATTTCATCTAAAAATAATTTTACAGCACCAAGCAATTGAAAAAAAAGTACTGAACAATAGGGAAAAAAAAAGTATTATATCATTACATAGTTATTTGGGTTGAAAAAAGACATACGTCCAGTTCAACCAGAAAATGCACCAGTACAACACCAGCCTGCACCCTCACCTATCCCTGTTGATTCAGAGGTAGGTGAAAAACCCTTACAGGGCATGATCCAATTAGCCCCAAAAGGGAAAAAAAACCTACCTTGTGCTTTCATCTTTCATTTGATGCCCGAATCTCCATTCTACACCAAATAGTTTTCATTCGATTTAAATTTAAAATCGCGGCTGCCATCTTGGCTATGTTATAACTTCCGGGTCACCCCTGTCTTCTCTGTTAGAGAAGCGCATCACTAAATGAAGCAGGAAGAGGAAGTGACACGCATGGCCATTGCAAGAGGCTACTCCAGAGCCTCTTGGCCTATGGCCCATAGCACGACTTTGTTGGAAGTTGCCCTGCCCCATGCATTTTATAGCGGCAACACCAGGGGGAGTTTGGATAAAACAAGTGGCTGGTAAGTATGCTGACACGCTCAATTGTTCATGGGTGTGCTTAAAGGCAAACCCATGAGGTGCTCAGAGTCCCTTTAAACGCAGATATAGAATTTGCCATAACTACTTTGTGTGGCAATGCATTCCACATTTTGATCACTCTTTCTGTAAAGAACCCTTTCCTAAATAAATGGGTGAAACGTTTTTCCTCCATGCGCAGATCATGTCCCCTAGTCTTTTGTAAAAGCCTAGGGGCAAAAAAGCTCATCCACCAAGCTTTTATTTGTACATGTTAATTAGATCCCCTCTAAGGCGCCTTTTCTCCAGACTAAATAAACCCAGTTTATCTAACCTTTCTTGGTAAGCGAGACCTTCCATCACCCGTATCAATTTTGTTGCTCGTCTCTGCACCTGCTCTAAAACTGCAATATCTTTCCTGTAATGAGGTGCCCAGAACTTAATTCCATATTCCAGATGTTTCCTTACTAGAGAGTTAAACAGGGCCAATATTATGCTAGCATCTCAAGTTTTTATTTCCCTTATAATGCATCCCAAAATTGTATTTGCTTTAGCTGCAGCTGCTTAGCATTGAATACAATTATTTAACCTGTTGTAGATGAGTACTCCTAAGTCCTTCTCCAAGTTTGATGTCCCCATCTGTATCCCGTTTATTTTGTATTGTGTTAGACCATTGGTACGACCAAAATGCATGACTTTACATTTTTCAACATTGAATTTCATCTGCCATGTATGTGCCCATATAGCCATCCTATCCAGATCCTGTTGCAATATGACACTATCTTCCTGAGACTTGAAGATTCTGCACAATTTTATATCATCTACAACAATAGCAACATTGCTTTCTAATGCATCTACTAGGTTATTAATAAATACACTGAAGAGCACTGGACCCAGTACTGACCCCCTGTGGGACCCCACTGCTATTAGTCACCCATTTTGGACAAGATCCCTTGACCACAACTCTTTATCTTCTGTCCATTAGCCAGTTCCCTATCCATGCACACAGACACTTCCCCAGTCCTTGCATCCTCAACTTTCGCATCAGACTTTTGTGGGGAACAGTGTCGAAGGCCTTTGCAAAGTCCAAGTATATCACATCTACAGCATTCCCAATATCCACTTTTTCATTTACTACCTCATAAAAGCTGAGCATGTTAGTGAAACAGGACCTGTCCTTAGTAAACCCATGCTGATGCTAAGAAATAATATTTTTGGGGAAGGTGTGTGTGTGTATACACCACTGCAGTATATCTACATCCTCTGTGACTTCATCTAAGCCACAAGTCAGTAGATATAAGTCTTGTAGCAGAAGCAGTGCTGTGCAGGATTGGTCTTGCTCCTGTGCACATTTCTGCCACTATCTGATGCAGCACTAATTGGTGAACTGGAATATGTTTCCTGAGCTAATGAGATTGATTTTGACCATTAAAAATACTTTAATTTTCTCAGTTCACACTCTGTAGCATTATTTCAGAATCCAATATCTTCTCCATAAATTGTGAAAGGAACATAATCTAAGTTTTGTGATAAGCAGTAAGAATAGCCAAACAAAATTTGTTTTTTTTATCTACAGTAGCACTTTTTATTTTTAAACTGGAATTGGTAAAACTGAGATTTTTTTTTTCTTTTTCCCCCCCTTGTTTTCCCATTAGAATTTATAGAAAACACAATTGTTCGAGGGAAAACATGGCATACAATGAAAGCCTAGTGTGTCTTGAAAAAAAAAATATATTTCATTTCTGTGTCATAAGTAGGGAAAGTTATTCCTGATTAAATAAGGACATGGCTAAACTGTCAAAACTGCTCTGGTCCATAAGTGGGAAACAAAGTCTGGATGCGAAGTGGTTAAGGTTTAAAAAAAAAAACTCTTTGAATAAAATTTAATGCTTAAAGGGAACCAGAGATGAAGCACCCTCATGTATTTTACCATATATATTAGTGGGAACATAAGAGAAAATGCCTACCTTGCTTTCTGTTTCATTCTGTACTGCACAGCTTGCTTCTAATCAGCCCTGATAAAATCCTTGATTGAACATTCAGTCTGGCTTTGCTCAGGAATATTTATAGCTCAGTCTGTGTTCTCTCATGTCTTTTCAAGCCCAAGCCTGCCCCCTTGTGGCTCTGCTTAGGAATCATTATAGCTGAGTCATTATAGCAAAGCCAGACTGAATGCTCAGTCAAGATTTTATCAGGGCTGATTAGAAACAAGCTGTGCAGTGCAGAATGAAACAGAAAGCATGGTAGGTGTTTTCTCTAATGTTCCCACTGATCTATATGGTAAAATACATGAGGGTGCTTTGTCTCTGGTTCACTTTAAGGTGGCAACTAACAATCCAATTTTGAGTGAAAAATCATTCGAGCAATCAGATAATTCTCATCGGAAGAAAAATCTTTCACTACACCATCAACGAACCAATCTTTGCTTCCTATCTATCACAACCAACAAGAAAATCCAAATTTTGGTTTGAAAAATCCAATCGGACGACTATTTTTATAACCGTTCGTAATCGATTGTGTCTATCAATGGAAATTATTTACAACCAATCCAATCAGAATTTCTGATCGCTCTAACTATCACTATAAATTGGACCGTTAGTGACTACCTTTAGACAGCAAGCTATTTTTGAAATGAGCTACGTGCCAGTTATGTTTAAATAGTGTTTTTGATAAACCTCCCTGGCGGTATGATTATTTCCAGATTTTAGGGTATTATCTGAACATTTCAGGGGCTACAATCAGGAAACAATCATGCTGCCAGAAAGCCAGCAGCAGCCCCTTCTCTCACTCACCTCTCTGGGCTCCAGCGCTACAATTTTACCTCCGTCCTCCAGGTGGCGCTGTAACACTTTGGTGAGATCGACGGCGATCTCACCAGTGTGATTCAGAGCCTCTGAGGACAGAAAGAACAACGGCTACCGATGTCTGGATCCCCCAGGAGGTGAGTAAAAGCTCCCGTTGACCTACATTCACTTGAACTGAGCCTCCGCCAGGGAGGTTAAATGTCTTTGAGGTGATTTTGAATTATGCTAATTATTATGAAAATCTATTGTAAAATGGACAAATCTTGCAGTGAAGGCATTTGATTGGTCCATTTCCAAGCTGCACAGTTTTGCAGTAACATTTGCCTAATTCAGCATCATCTTAGAATTATTTGAATAATACAAGTTATGTAGAAAGTTAGCACTGAGCCAAAACCATGTACTAAATGCATTTCAGACGTCCGTGGCATAAGAATATGGGGATGCAAAAACTCCTACAGACGTCTGCAGAAGGCAAAAGTAGTTTTGTACTAAAATGCTTCTAGACATCCAGTGCTTATGGATGCGAAAACACAGAACACCTATAGACATCGGGGGCAGTCTCAGGGTTAATTGTGTATGAGCTCAGTGGCAGTATAATGTTCACGTTATTTTTCATAGCATGAAGAACTGCTATGTAGCATTACTGCACATTATTCAGAAAGGCACTGCAGAAAGTGCATTAGGGGTGTTCGTGTTATAACGTCAGAAGTAAGCTGGGCGCAGGGTGAGCTGAATGACAGCTCATCCTTCTGCTGCTCAAACTCCCGGTGGCGTTTAATACTATTCCCCCTCCGGGTCACAGCAACATGGAGGGAGAAGTAATTTGGGGTCCTGGCGATCCCGAATTATCCTTGCGCAGGAAGTACACTGTAGCATTAGTGCTATAGCTGTGCCCAGCTTTAGCACACAATGCCGAAATGACCTGCTTCATGTATTCCCTTACAAGGCAGAGATTTGAACAAGCCCATCCAAGTGTTTGCATGGAGCAACTCAAATCCTTAATCCATGCTATATGGTTTCTTTAGCTATAAAATATTCCAAGTAACTTTTCTGCATGAAGTCTGTAGTGCAGGAAAATCGTATCCCTGTTCTTGTTCCAGGCAACCAGAGAGGGACACAGAGATGCAAATAACAAAAAAAATAACACCCTACTTTACCTAAACCATCCTGTGTACATGGAACAAAAAAGGCATATGGGGAAAACTGCGCAGGAGACTGCTACTAGTAGAATTAGCGATATTCTACCACTGAATTCTGGTAATCATTCCCGATATTTACCATGACTAAACCTAACCCTACTCTCACACAGAACCCTCCATCTACATATGCCTGACCCTTAGTCCCCCCCCCCCCCTTCACCCCCAGGGATTCTCTTAATCATCCTCCTTGGTGATGCCTAACCCCTCCCCAGTGTCTCATATCCCTTAACCACCCCCCCTGGTGGTGCTTAACCCTAAACTCCTCCCCCGTGTCTCCTACCCCTTAACCATCCCCCCAGTGGCACCTAACCCTAAACCCTCCAGCTCTTAACCTTGGGGTCTGTGGCTAAAAAGTATTAAATACACAAGATTAAAAGGACAGCCAGGCAGCTTGCATTGTTTAGAAGGAAATAAATGTCAACCTCTCAGCTCATGTTTCATTTAAAGGACATCTGAAGTGAGTAAAGAAAAAAAAGTGACTTCCGTTTTGGAAGCATTCTAGATGGTCTAGAGAGGCTTCCCGGACATTACTACACCCTACCGTTCCAGTGCTGGGTCCCTGAACAAATTGTTACCTAAAAGGTCTTCATCTGGCCAAGGGCATCTTGACTGGGTATGTGCAAGTAAGGTCCACGCATGCACAGAGCAAAGCACTTGTGCATGAAGGAAAAAGCCCATGCGCAAGTATGTACAGCTTCATCCTGATGGGCACCTTATTCGCGCATGCCCAGTCTGGATATGCTGGTCCACACCCAGGAGCATGGCCAGAAGATGAAGAAGCACTCAGCACTAGAACGGTGGGCTCTACAAGGATTAGGGAAGCCTCTGGACCTCCCAGAGGCTTTCAACTACTGAGGTAAGTATCTTACTTTTTACGCCCTCCCTACTCACCTCAGCTGGTGATGTTCCATGACCTGTAAAGCACTGCAGAATGTCTATGCTGTACATGAATGCATTATAATAAGTGTCAGAAAAACCTTCATGAAAGTGATGTTTGCTTGTGTTACTCATTTCAGGTTCCTCCCAGGCAGATGTAAGTGGGGGAGATTTGGCAGAGGGCGCTTTTCTGGTCATCAGTACCAGCCAATGGGACAATTTAACACCTCAGACTCCAGTTCTTCAAGTTTCTCCTGATAATGTACACCTGGTCTATGAAACAAGAGCCTTGTCTGCAACCTGGAGAACATCTGATGCAACTGTGAAAGCAAAGAGCTCAGATCCAGTCGCTGACCAGAGACTCATTATGTGAAACATGCATACCCCTCGTTTACCAAAATCTCTTTACAAAATGATTGCTATGAGGCTGTGATCAGCTGTGTAGGTCTGGCCGGTTCCTTATGCTTTGTGTGACAATTGGCTAACAATTATTCTAAAGACATGCAGCTGGGCTCCCAGCTGGGCAGCCTATTATGTCCTATAGAGGCAGGAGATGCGGGTAAGCAGGAGGCATCTCGCTTAGCGCTGCAGAGGTAACTGTGTGTGTGTGTGTGGGGGGGGGGGTAGGGGGTGGACTCACCTCCCTTCTGAAAAAAATGGCCGGAGAATTGTCCTTTTGTTTCTCTTCCCCAGCACCCTCCAAATAATCGTTTGCCTGAAGAAGCGGGACTGTTACCCGTGAAACGCGTTGCACTTTTGGAGTTACTAATAAATGTTACTTTAGACTGTAAGTAACCTGTCCATTGTCCGGCCATTTTTTTCAGAAGGGAGGTGAGTCCACCCACTTCCCCCTTTTTAACAATTTTAACTAATTTTATTCTGCTTGGCGCCTCTGTTATCGTATTTCAATATCAGTCAGTAATCTGCATGCCATCAAAATATGGACACTAAATTACTTTAAAAAAACGCGTAATTCAGCCACCAATAATAGCTGGCAGCCAAATTAGGTCTTACCCCCTGAGTTCATTGCAGCCTGGAGGAGGGAATAATGACGCCAAACAGGACTTTTTCAGGAGCAGGGTGAGACTTTTTTGGCAGTAATTTTTGCCAGTATAGGTAGTGTAGTTCCCCAGTATAAATAGTATAGCTGCCCCAGTATGGGTAGTATAGCTGCACCTGTGTAGGTAGTAGAGCTGTCCTAATCCCACCTCCATTCCCGCGGCCGCCGCTAGCATATCCTTGTGAGCTGGTGGCCACTACCTCCTCTCCTACTTTACAGGCGCTCCCAGCCTCCCCTGCCTGTGTTGTTAGCTACAAGAAAATGACCACCGATGTCCGCATTTGTGGACATAGGCGGCCATTTTCTTGTAGCACTGCTCTAATTACCGAGCGGGGAGGTGAGGGGTGCTAAGAATATTTTGGGGGTGCTATAGCACCCCCCTGGCGCCGCCCATGTTACAGATAAATGTTTATATGCACAACTTATATGACAAAGGTTTCATGGGTCCAAGCCCACTTCCTGTGACCAATAACGGTGCCAAAGGCAAGATTAGCTGGTAGCATTGCGCACCTCCTCAGAGGCACTTTGGAACTGGTATTTGCCTGAGGAAGTGGGCTTGGACCCATGAAAACGTGTTGACTGTAAATAATAAGCCATTGTCATGTGAGACTTCCACCTTATCCTTTGTTTTTAGTGTTTTTATCCTAGTTTTATCTATACCTGGGCGCCTCTTTACCCTATGTGCAGCCAATAAGGCTTGTTAGGTTGGGGTGATGGGGCTTGTTACAAATTTTACCAATGAAAAAAATTATTTCCTATAGAAATCAAAAACGCACAAACACGTGGTTATGCTCTGCAGTGTGCAGCTGATTACATTATTTTGTTGGACAAGTTGACTTTAAAATGCAATGTCCCTGGCAGTATGTAATGAAGAAATGTGGCCTTTAATGTTGGAGGTCTGACTTGTGATGAAAACAAAGAGAAGACATTCTGAACTTGTGCCTTTTTATTCCCAATGTTTTAATGGGTAGTTTTTTGTTTTTTTTTTATAAGCCAGTCCAGTAAATCTGTGTAAATATTCCCAACTCCATATAGCCTCAGGCCAGAGCTCCGTTCCAAGTTGCCTTAAAGAGAGACATTCTAAAGTAAACACTTTACAGCCTTACAAACACAGAGTACATTGCGTTATTTTTTTTATGACTGTTTTTGTACCAGGGATTTGAGCTTCATTTAAGTTTACTCAACACATAAAGTGTTGCTGCTAAACCGTAACAAGAAGTCCAAAGCTGTTGTGCACTATGAAGTTCAGAAATGACCATGTATAAAAGCCTGATAGTAAAGTTTAAAGTGTAACTCTGGGGAAAAAAATGAAAATGTAAAATATAATATATCCCAGTGCCACACTTCTATTTAAGGCTGGTTTTACACCTATTTTTTTGTGTTGCAGTGGGATATGATGCTCCTGCCACATCCTACTGCAATGCAAATACATAAATATGACACTGCAGCAGAGTGCACTGACAGGGTCAGGTGCATAGCTCCGCCCCCACTCAGTGACGTACTCCCTGCTAGGAAGTACATCACTGGGATTCCCGTCAGTCTGCACATGTGCAACGCTACACACTGCTCTCTGTTGTTTTACACTACGTGTGTTGCCCATAGACTTCCATTACCCAAAGCACTGTGTATAACGCATGCTGCTTGCAGTAATGCACTGTTCACCTTGCGTCAGATCTTGAGTTAACGTTCCTGATGAAATAGTGTAAGTTGTTGGTACTTGCTGGACATTACAGGGAGCACTCATACAACTGGAAGCCAGAGATATGGTGCATCGCTGCTCTCTTTACAGCTTCTAGTTTGCTTTTCAACTGGATCTGGGTATTTGTACAGAAACCTTGTATTTTCTGATAATGAGCACATCTGTGGACTGTACTTTGTAGTTCTATTTACAACTTGTGGTTCTATATTTATGCATTGACACTTGTTTTTTTACATCTTGTTTTTATTCTGTTTCCTTTCTCGGTTTGACGATTGGCCAGTAGTGTTTTCTTCCCTGTGTTTTTAATCTAATAAAAATGTAAAAAAAAAAAAATATTTCATGTGTTTGTCAGGAACACCATGGTTTATTTATTTATTTAAATGAAAATTTGTATTTCGTCTACTGTATAGACTGCTATCAGCCTTGCTGTCAAATTAATTTAAAGCGGTAACATTTATGGTACTATTTGTCCCTGCTGTGCTAACCTGCTGATTGATCTGGCTGCTGCCAACAAAACTCATCCACAGGCACACTGAAAAAAAAAAAAAAAAAAAAGGAAAAATTTGAATTCCTATGTACACACACATACAGGGCCAGATTTACCATAAAGCACTATAGGCACGTGCCTACAGGCACCTGATGATGTAAAGGCGGCTCACTCCCCTCTCTCCTGCCTTAAAATGCAACTGAAGTGAGAAGACTATGGAGGCTGCCATGTTTATTTCCTTTTAACCACCTTGGCGGTAATGACGAGCTCAGCTCGTCCATTACCGTCGCGTTGGATTGCTCAGGCCCTGGTGGGCGATATTTTCACAATTTTTTTTTTTTTTTAAACGCGCAGCTAGCACTGTGCTAGCTGCGTGTTGTGATCGATCGCCGCCGCTACCTGCCGTGTTACAGCCCCCCCAAGACCCCTTGCGCAGCCTGGCCAATCACCACCAGGCTGCGCTATGGGGTGGATCGGGACTCCCGACGCCATGACGCCGTCCCGATTGTCGCCATGGCGACGGGGGAAGCCAAACAGGAAATCCCGTTCTGAATGGGATTTCCTGTTTGCTCTGATCGCCGGAGGCGATTGGAAGGGGTGGGGAGATGCCGCTGCACAGCGGCAATCATGTAGCTAGCGCTAGGCTAGCTACATGATTAAAAAAAAAAACTGCTGCGCCGCCGCCCTGGCAATTTTAATAGAACGCCAGGGTGGTTAAACAATACCAATTGTCCGGCAGCCTTGCTGGTCTGTTTGGCTGCAGAAGTGTCTAAATAACACCAGAAACAAGCATGCAGCTAATCTGTCAGATCTGACAATAATGTCAAACACCTGATCTGCTGCATGCTTGTTCAGGGTCTATGGCTGAAAGTATTAGAGGCAGAGGGTCAAGCAGGGCTGCCAGGCAACTGGTATTGCTTAAAAGGCAATAAACATTGCAGCCTCCATATACCTCTCTCTTCAGTTGTCCTTTTACACTCTGCTCAGGACTCTGCATAGTTAATGAGAGGTTACTCGCTTGAATCTCAGTATTCCACTGACCAGATCGCCTTTCAGTCGGCATCACCTTTAGTTACCTAATACGTGGGGTACCTCTAGCTTAATATTGAGGGTACTACCTAATACCAAGGGACACCTGTAGCTACCCATGATAGGCAGAGGAAGTGAGGGAGAAGTGACAGCTGGGCCAACCAGCACACTTGTGGTGCAATTTGGCGGGGTATATAACATTAAGCATCTGGGTCTAAGCTCAGTGCACAGAGGCGCTGAGCTTAGACCCAGATGCTTGATGTTATATGCTCACTTGTATTGCCTGAAGAAGTGGGATATATCCACAAAACGCGTTGCACCATTTGGAGTATGTAAATAAACCAATTTTTATTGTCTAAATCAGCAATCTCTAGTGTCTTTGAAGCTAAAAGAAATCCCTGGGGAAGGTGGAGGCATATTAGCACAACAAGGGTTAAGAGGCACCCAAGGAGGGTAAAACTAAGAAATTATAGGTGGCTCAACTCTTACACTAGTAGTTTAGGTTTAAATACAGTTTTATTTGCAAATAACGAGCAAGAGCTGGTTTAGGAATCCCTTAACTACACTCATCTGTCAATCACTGAGACAGCAAAACTTGCTGATTTTCAGAGAGCAAGTTCTGTCCATGTGTAAAAATAAGGATTCCATTCCACTGAGACAATCATTACCTGCTTGGACTTATGGAATTTGTATTGTTTTTATCAGAAGCAGTAGAGTGTTGTACCATGTTAGCCATCAGTAAAAGGAAGGAGTTGGTTTTATTTATCTTAAAGTTAGCCAATAAATGGTATCATCCTGATTCAAAACTTATTTTTAATAAAATCCTTTTTTTTTTTGTATTTCTTGTTTTTTTTTCTCCTAAACTACCACAAGATGTCACCAGAGGCATCTGTGTACAGGGCTTCTATCTGTAGCATTTGTTGGACTGAACATATAAAGGTCTGATCCATAGTGATAATTTTTATATATGCCATTCTTTCATGATGGAGTAGTAAAGTGATCATTTGCTAAAAGGAAAAAGTGGAATAGGAATGGGGAACCTTACCTGAGGTTTCTAACCCTGGATGTTGGTTAAACTGGAAGGAAGAGGTACATCTGTATTGTGGGGTACCAAAATGCAAAGCGACAACTTTAAGAACTGTAGTGAAAACATCATGAATAATTGTTGTTTGTTGTGTTTTTATACAATATTCATTGATGATTAAGTCAGCGTTTGCCCATTGTAAAATTTTTCCTCCCCGATTTACATTCTGAAATCCATCACTGGTGGTGACATCTTTTTAGTTCTGCCAGGTGATCTGTACGGAATGTTCATTACTGAGAGCATTAAGCACAGAGGGAGATATTGCTTGCTTGGTAGTTGGAAACAGTTATTTCCCACAATGCAACGAGGTTCACAGACAGTGAGGACATGACCAGTGAGGTCATGACATCACATTGTGGGAGGGGTTTTACCCCAATATCAGACATACAGACCCCCCTGATGGTCTATTCCAGAAAAGGTAAAGATTTCTTGTAGGAAAGAACTTGAACTTAAAGTGAACTTGAACTAAGAAAACTCTCCAGGTTAGAAGGAAGAATATGGTTTTAATGACAAATGTATTGTGATTACAACATACAAAGGGCCTGATCCAGTTAATTGTATCTCATAATTTTCTCCTGGATGTTATTTTCACGCCTTATCAATAGAATGCTTTTTAAGCTACCAGCAAACAAGAGAATTGGCAATACTTTTTTCACTTACTTTTTGGTACTTTTTCATTTGCAGACAGGCTGAAAAATTATTTTAAACACACGATAAAAATATTATCTCCTATGAGAAAAAGAGAATCCTGCCTAGTACCTTGCAAGCTTCCAATCTAAAGGAATAGGGAGAAGATCCAGGACGAGAAACCGTCCTCATTGCCAGTTTGTTGTGTTCAGTAGTGAAGGAGCCAGGATAACGGGAACTAGATTTACTGACAGAATTCACCATCTACAGAAACAGTCTTCTATGTATACCTCTAGCCTGGGCAGGACTGGACCAATGACCCACAAAGTATAATGCACTAAACAAGTAAAACGGTGACATCTAGAAGCCTGGTGTATGTACACCACAGCTGTTGTTTTATGATATTTAATAAAGGTCACCACTTCTCTAAAGCCTGCAGATAGAATGTACTAGGTCAAACTTTATGTTTGTCTGAAAACTTGCATTTTGAGGGTGTGCTATAAGGTGTGCAGTGTGACTGATGTGTGTTGAAATGGAGTTCTAGAGTAGAGTTCCCCTACCCTGTCCTCAATGCCCACCAACAGCACGTTTTGCAGAAAACCACAAACATGCACAGGTGAGGTAATTAGTGTCTCAGCAGAGCTAATTTCCTTCCTCTGTGGATTTCCACAAAACATGCACTGTTGGTGGGCCTTGAATACAGGGTTGGGGAACACTGTTCTAGAGAACCGGAATGGCTCGTGAGAAGTCCTGTATGTGTGAGTGGGAGGAGGTAATTCCTACTGACACTAACTATTTTACCACCACTATGAAACGTCTATCACTCAAATCCTCCCATAGTCTATCTTAGCAGTCTACTAATACAGGTACTGCTCACACTGATGACTACACAAGCAATCTCCTATTCGTCACTCTACTGTTAAGTAGTGGGAAGCAATATCAAAAGGGAGAGCTATGGGATATCAACCACATGCATTTCTTGCTCGTCTCACCTTAAAGTGGACCTGAACTCTTGCACGGGACACTAGGAAAACATAGTAAAATGCACCCTATATGTATTTATAGAGTTTAGCCCGTCTAATTCCCCCTCATCTGTGACTATTTACAAGCTGTAATTTTATCTGTCAGCTGACACAGCAGGGAGCTTACAGTGGCTTGCAAAAGTATTCGGCCCCCTTGAAGTTTTCCACATTTTGTCATATTACTGCCACAAACATGAATCAATTTTATTGGAATTTCACGTGAAAGACCAACACAAAGTGGTGTACACGTGAGAAGTGGAACGAAAATCATACAGGATTCCAAATTTTTTTTACAAATCAATAACTGCAAAGTGGGGTGTGCATAATTATTCAGCCCCCTTTGGTCTGAGTGCAGTCAGTTGCCCATAGACATTGCCTGATGAGTGCTAATGACTACATAGAGTGCACCTGTGTGTAATCTAATGTCAGTACAAATACAGCTGCTCTGTGACGGCCTCAGAGGTTGTCAAAGGCCCAGTGCACACCAAAACCGCTAGCAGATCATCAAAACGCTAGCGGTTTTGGGAGCAGAGAGCCGATATTTGCCAAGTGCACACCGAGCGGATTTTATATGAGATCCGCCGGCCTCATCCGCATCAGCATCCGCGTGGCTGATGTATCTCTATGGGCTGGTGCACACCGGCGGTTTGAGGTTTTAAGCAAACCGCAAACGTGCAGCAAGAGGCACGTTTACGGCTTGCTAAAAACCTCAAACCGCCGGTGTGCACCAGCCCATAGAGACACATTAGTCATGCGGATTGTCAGGCGGATTCGGCCGGCGGATCCGCCCGGTGTGCACTGGGCCTAAGAGAATCTTGAAAGCAACAACACCATGAAGTCCAAAGAACACACCAGACAGTCAGGGATAAAGTTATTGAGAAATGTAAAGCATGCTTAGGCTACAAAAAGATTTCCAAAGCCTTGAACATCCCACAGAGCACTGTTCAAGCGATCATTCAGAAATGGAAGGAGTATGGCACAACTGTAAACCTACCAAGACAAGGCCGTCCACCTAAACTCACAGGCCAAACAAGGAGAGCGCTGATCAGAAATGCAGTCAAGAGGACCATGGTGACTCTGGACGAGCTGCAGAGATCTACAGCTCAGTTGGGGGAATCTGTCCATAGGACAACTATTAGTCATGCACTGCACAAAGTTGGCTCTTATGGAAGAGTGACAAGAAGAAAGCCATTGTTAACAGAAGAGCATAAGAAGTCCCGTTTGCAGTTTCCCACAAGCCAAGTGTGGGACACAGCAAACATGTGGAAGAAGGTGCTCTGGTCGGATGAGACCAAAATGGAACTTTTTGGCCAAAATGCAAAACGCTAAGTGTGGCAGAAAACTAACACTGCATATCACTCAGAACACACCATCCCCACTGTCAAACATGGTGGTGGCAGCATCATGCTCTGGGGGTGCTTCTCTTCAGCAGGGACAGGGAAGCTGGTCAAAGTTGATAGGAAGATGGATGGAGCCAAATACAGGGCAATCTTGGAAGAAAATCTCTTGGAGACTGCAAAAGACTTGAGACTGGGGCTGAGGTTCACCTTCCAGCAGGACAATGACCCTAAACATAGCCAGGGCAATAATGGAATGGTTTAAAACAAAACATATCCATGTGTTAGAATGGCCTAGTCAAAGTCCAGATCTAAATCCAATCGAGAACCTGTGGCAAGATCTGAAATCTGCTGTTTACAAACGCTGTCCATCTAATCTGACTGAGCTGGAGCTGTTTTGCAAAGAAGAATGGGCAAAGATTTCAGTCTCTAGATGTGCAAAGCTGGTAGAGAAATACCCTAAAAGACTGGCAGCTGTAATTGCAGCAAAAGGTGGTTCTAAAAAACTTTGACTCAGGGGGCTGAATAATTACGCACACCTCACTTTGCAGTTATTGATTTGTAAAAAATGTTTGGAATAATGTATGATTTTCGTTCCACTTCTCACGTGTACACAACTTTGTATTGGTCTGTCACGTGGAATTACAACACAATTGATGCATGTTTGTGGCAGTAATGTGACAAAATGTGGGGGGCCAAAAACTTTTGCAAGCCACTGTATATGTAACCACAGGATGTTACAGGACAGCTGTAGTGAGAGGTACATGGAGGCTGCCATATTTATTTCCTGTTGAGCAAAGCTAGTTTCCTGGCACCCTGTTGATCCTTTGCCTCTAATACTTTTAGCTATAGCCCCTGAACAAGCATGCAGCAAATTAGGCGTTTCTGACATTATTGTCAGACATGACAAGATTAGCTGCATGCTTGTTTCTGGTGTGATTCAGACACCACTGCAGCCAAATAGATCAGCAGGGCTGCCAGGCAACTGGTATTGTTTAAAAAGAAATAAATATGGCATCCTCCATATACCTCTCACTACAGTTGTCTGCTTTCATAAAAGCAGGAAGTAGACAAACTGCAGATTGATTGCAGGATTTGTATGAGCTGTAAGAAAGGAATGTTTTTCCTTACAGGTTATTATGCTGTTTTGAGTTCTGGCCCGCTTTAATTCAAAACATACATGAAGACAAACAAAGCTAAGTGAGCTCAGAGCTAAAAGTATGTCAAAACTTTATTGGCCATACAAAAACATTAACTGATCAATTGGCACCAACACACATCATAAAAAACCAACCCATAAAAGCACCGTGATCTGCTATCTACGCTAAGGGCAAATATTGCCAAACAATTGTATAGTACTGGGATGGAGTACTCTTACTGACAAACTGTAGCTGTTTGCATCTTCAGGCCCATATATCAGAATCAGACAGCAGACCGACCTCCACAGTGGGTAATGATTTGTCCACTCGTTGTGTCTATGACAGCGGTCCCCAAACTTTTTCAGTCAAGGGCCGGGTCAACATACTACAGATTGCTGGGGGGCGGAGTATACATGAAATGATGTAGAAAAACATAACATTGAGCCTAGGTATTGTAGACAGCGCCTATTAACATAGGCAGCCCCTCATGTCTCCCATTTATCCAGAGCAGATGTTATGCCCCCAACACAGCAAGTGCAGATGATATTATACTATCAACACAGCATTAGCAGGTAGCATGCCCTCCAACATAGCATGTGCAGCTATTATGCCACCAATACTGCGCAGTTATCGTGAAAACCGAGAGCCCGATATGGTGTAGTATGTAGAAGACAATTGGTAATGTGATTGGTGAGAAGAGTATACTCACAAACATGGGTTACCATACAGGCAACCACTATATCAGCAGGTGAGGAGATTAGACCTGTCCTCACTCAGGGTTAGAAGTCGCTCTCTGTAGACAGGAAACAGGGTAGTAATCCCCTCCACCAGGAGTGGACACAGTATATTAGTATGTAGAACAGAGGCGCCAGCAGGATAAAATTAGATACAAAATTTAAAAAATTGCTTGGAGGAAGTGGTGGGCTTGCCTCCAGAAAGCAGACACGAAATACTGTCTCAATAATAATAATACACAGATTTATTATACGATACCCCAAAAAATGCAACGCGTTTCGCAGGCCAAGCCCGCTTCATCAGGCAAAAAAGTGGGGACAACAGAATTTCAGCAGTACAGTGCATTGAGGCGCTAAACCCTGTACTGCTGAAATTCTGTTGTCCCCACTTTTTTGCCTGATGAAGCGGGCTTGGCCTGCAAAACACGTTGCATTTTTTGGGGTATCGTATAATAAATCTGTGTATTATTATTATTATTATTATTATTATTGAGACAGTATTTCGTGTCTGCTTTCTGGAGGCAAGCCCACCACTTCCTCCAAGCAATTTGTAAAATGTTTTATCTAATTTTATCCTGATGCTGCTCTGTTCTACATACTAATAGAATGTCACCCAATGGCTTGCAAAAGCCTGCAGCACAACCCAGAAGCCAGCAAATGACTGCTTTCTGGATTCCATGTGGATGGGTGGTGCCAGAACTGCTATTCTAAATGCGGGCCACCAATATTTAAAGATGCAGCAGACCGCATCTATAAGTAATACATTTTGTGTGTGGGGGGCCGGTAAAAAAGCCTCAGGGGGCCACATCCAGCCCGCATGCCTTAGTTTGAGGACCACTGGTCTATGATGACACCTCTGTATACACATACATGCTCATTCATGACACTATATTAACATGTCAAACCTCTCCAGCCAGAGTTCCAGCAAAGTGCGCTTTGTATGGCTCCTGTGACCTCTGTCTCCAATGTCCATATCAGCATATGCCATGAACCTTTTCTCCTGAGTTTTCTCCTAGGTGAGGTTTTCACACTTGTGAATCAAATGCATTTGAAGCCACCTGCAAGCAAGATAATACTCAAAATAATTTTGATAGTACTTTTTAAGGAAGCGGGAAAAAAGGGCGCAGGCAGCTAGTGGACAAAAAGGGCGCCGCCATTCACTCTCATAATAAATAACGTTTAATGGGCGCCGAGCAGGAAAAAAGGGCGCCGGAGTTAAATAAAGTTTACAAACGGCGCCCAGAGATTTTTAATGATTTATAAGTGTGCTTGTGGTGATTTAAGTTTATAAAATGCACCCGTGCCGAATAACGTTTATAAAAATACTAAACATATTTATCTTATTTAACTAATTAAAACATTATTTAAAGTTTTATCCCTTACTGTTTGTAAAACATTATTATTCACAAAATAAAGCGATCAGTACGTAACGTAAATTGCAATATATTTTTTGCAGCCACAATTAGTAAAACATTATTATCCACATAATAAAGCGATCAGTAAGGGGGATGGTTAGGGTTAGGCACCACCAGGGGGGTCTTAGGTTTAGGCACCACCAGGGGGGTCTTAGGTTTAGGCACCACCAGGGGGGTCTTAGGTTTAGGCACCACCAGGGGGGTCTTAGGTTTAGGCACCACCAGGGGGGTCTTAGGTTTAGGCACCACCAGGGGGGTCTAGGGTTAGGGATAGGTACAGGGAGGGATCTGTGTGAGAGTAGGCTTAGGTATAGTTTTAGTAAAATTTTAGTAATACTTACTAATGTTTTACAACACTTATTACGAACGTAGTTATATTTATATCATCGTTTTAAAGAATATTTTCAGACTTAATTATAAGAACAAATCATAAATGAAGGTTATTCACAATAATATACAATTATAACAATTAAACATATATTATTGTTTTTTAAATAAACGTAATTATAAGTTTAACTTTTGAAACAGGGAAGATTAACGTTTTCACAATTGCCGATTTCATAAACATTATTTAGTGATTTATAATTTTGTTAAACATTATTTGTAAACGAAATATAGCACACTATTTTTATAAACGCTATTAATGATTAATTATTAATTAGCGTTTACACCCCGCGCCCTTTTTGTCCGGGCGCCCTTTTTGTACGTACGCACTTTTTAAACTTTTTCTTTGTACATTTTCAATTGCAAAATGTTGAAAAGTTATTTGAAAGAAAAAATGATAAATGGTCTCCTAGGAGAAAACGTTAATCGCCAATGGGCATGTGTCTCTAGCATTGCCTCTTGCTCAGTATGATGTGACATAAGTCTGACACCACAGTCTCCATGCTTGTTCCACGTATGTGACTACAGAATACTGCAGAAGCCAAATGATACATAGGCCATCCAGACAGTTGGTATTTTTTTAAGGGAATAAAGATGTCAGCCTTTACATTTCTCTGACTACAGGTTTCTATTTGACGTAAAAGGGTAGAAAATGTTCCACAAATTCTATTTCCATATGCAATGCTTTGGATTAACTGTATAGCTCTTTAGTTAAAGGGGCACTACAGCGAAAAACTGTCAAATTTTAAATATGTGCAAACATATACAAATAAGAAGTACATTTTTTCCAGAGTAAAATGAGCCATAAATTACTTTTCTCCTATGTTGCTGTCCCTTACAGTAGGCAGTAGAAATCTGACAGAAGTGACAGGTTTTGGACTAGTCCATCTCTTCATAGGTGATTCTCAGCAAGGCTTTTATTCTTTATAAAGATATTCTCTAAAAATAATTTAAACAATGATGCTGGCCAGCTTCCCTGCTCGCTACACAGTTTTTTGGCAGTTGGACAGAGCAACTGCCATTCACTAAGTGCTTTTGAAAATAAATATATGGCTACGAATTCCCTATAAAGAGATGGACTAGTCCAAAACCTGTCACTTCTGTCAGATTTCTACTAACTACTGTAAGTGACAACAACATAGGAGAAAAGTAATTTATGGCTCATTTACTCTGGAAAAAATGTACTTCTTATTTGTATGTGTTTGCACATATTTTAAATTTTAAACTTTAATTAACTGATGCTTTAGAATGTAACATATATGTCAGCTAATCATTGAGTTGCTGTTTTTCAGACCTCGGAGACGTATCCTGAATCCTATAGAGAAGAAATGGTCTTGACAAACCGCCGTTAGGACTAGAACATTTTTTGCAATATAATCCAGATATTTAGCCACACCCCCTCAAGAATGGACTCAATTAATATTAAAGAGGTGGGCGGCGACAGAGCTCTACTGACAACCAGCATGAGTGTAAATAAATATTGACACATCAAAGATATGAATATTACAGTGGCAATAATGAATGTTCATTTTCCTAAATTAGTGTCAGCATAATGATATTCCTTATTATCACTAAACAAACATTTATTTAGAGGAAATGTTCTCATATACCCAATTTTTTTTTTGCATTCCGTGCTGAAATATTTCAGCAAGAGAATCTGTAAAATTATAAGGGGGAAGCCTCTGGATCCTAATAAGATTCCCCCGTCCTCCTCAGCCAGTCCGATCCAGCGCTGGGAACCCCGGACAAAGGTAAACAATAATAACATTCATGACTGCAATGGAGCTCTATCGGCTTGCTGACCGGGCTCTGGTGGAAATAGCCCAGCTCAGTCAGGTCCGCTGTAACACGCAGGCACAAGCTGCCTGTACAATAGAGGGGAACAGATAGGGCTCGGCTATTTCCAGCAGAGCCCGTGAGGCAAGGTGCTAGAGCTCCTAAGTGCAGCTGCGACTTTGTAGGGTACCACTGCTGGATCCCCTCTGCTGAGGAGGACAGTGAAAGCCTCTTTAGGATCCAGAGGCTTCCCTCTCCCGAGGTAAGAACCCCCTAGAGCAGGCATGGGCAAACTTGGCCCTCCAGCTGTTAAGGAACTACAATTCCCACAATGCATTGCAGGAGTCTGACAGCCACAGTCATGACTCATAAAGGCAAATGCATTGCGAGACTTGTAGTTCCTTAACCAGTTCGGCCTATCTGCAGATAGGCACTGCTGTTTTCCCTGCGTGATGCGCGCGATCGGTTGCGCGCCCGCGCGCGCACCCGCCGCTAGCCCCCCGATCAGTGAATGGGAATATAATTCCCATTCACCGATCTAGCTTCCCCGCAGAAATACCGACGCTTTCTCTCCAGAGAGCGCGGTATTTCTGCCCCCAGGAAACTTTTCCCCAGCATTTTAGTTCCTGGATGCGAGATCGGTCGCATTCAGGACTTTTTTCACTGTGGCCATCTTGTGGCCAAATAGTAAACTGCACCCACATACATTTTTGATTAAAAAAAAATATAATTTTACATTTAAAATTAGCAGTTTCCCTCCCACACCAAAAATTACCCACATACACTTTTTTTATTTAAAAAAAAAAAAAATACAATTAAAAAAAAACAAAAACAACATAAATAGTTATCCAAGGGTCTGAACTTTTTAATTATGCATGTCAAGAGAATATGTTATTATATTATTTAAAATTATAAGCTTATAAATAGGGATGGACGCAAATTGAAAAAATGCACCTTTATTTCTAAATGAAATATCGGCACCATAAATTGTGATAGGGACATCGTTTAAATGGTGTAAGAACCGGGACAGATGGGCAAATAAAATACATGCGTTTTAATTACGGTAGCGTATGTTAATTTCAAACTATAATGGCCAAAAACTGACAAATAATGAATTTTTTCCGTTTTTTTCTTATTCTTCCTGTTAAAATGCATTTACAGTAAAGTGGCTCTTAGCAAAATGTACCCCCCAAAGAAAGCCTAATTGGTGGCGGAAAAAACAAGATATAGATCAATTCATTGTGATAAGTAGCAATAAAGTTATAGGCGAATGAATGGGAGGTGAACGTTGCTCGGATGCATGAGATTTTCGGCACTGCGGCGCTGAACCGGTTAAAGGGGTTCTTTCGCGAAAAAAGTAGGCAGT
Source organism: Hyperolius riggenbachi (assembly GCF_040937935.1). Lineage (NCBI taxonomy): Eukaryota > Metazoa > Chordata > Amphibia > Anura > Hyperoliidae > Hyperolius > Hyperolius riggenbachi. The sequence continues at coordinate 197,683,061 of NC_090657.1, forward strand.
TAAAAAATGTGACAAATGACAGGTTTTGGGCCAGTCCATCTTTTTAAGGGGGATTCTCAGGGCTTTCTTTGTTTTCAACAGCATTTCCTGAACAGCAGTTTAACTGCCAAAATAGCAAGATACCAGCCGGCCTCCCTAATCACTTGCACACTATTATGTCAGTTAGATTTTGCAACTGTTGTTCAGGAAATGCTGTTGAAAACAAAGAAAGCCCTGAGAATCCCCCTTAAAAAGATGGACTGGCCCAAAACCTGTCATCTGTCACATTTTTTAACTGCCTACTTTCTTCGCGAAAGAGCCCCTTTAAGGAACTACAAGTCTCACAATACATTTGCCTTTATGAGTCATGACTGTCAGACTCCTGCAATGCATTGTGGGACTTGTAGTTCCTTAACAGCTGAAGGGCCAAGTTTGCCCGTGCCTACCCTAGAGGCAATTTTTCTCCCTACAGGTACTGTAGTAACATATAGTTTAATGTAGAAAATTATTCAGTATACTCACTTTTGCCTTAATTATTCTGGTTTCAGCATCAGAAACACTTCCTACAGGGTGAACAAACATTCCGCAGCAATACGCCTGCCAGCAGTGAAAATGTCACCAGCTGTGATACATTTCAGAATGTAAATCAGGGAGAGGAAAGATTTTGCAATGGCCAAACACTGACTAAATAATCTATAAATGGATATTGTAAAAAATAACCAATTTTATTCATGACGTTATTCCAGTGCAGTTGAGTTCTCTTTAATGTTTCATTTTGCCCACCGTTCTAATTTTCTAATAATACATGTTTTTATTATGTTTAGATTGAAAATGGCAAACGTAACCTATTGGCTGTCTGTACGCATATAAATACAGTATTTTCTTTCCGCCCATGATTCATCGCTAATTAGCCTTGCCACACCCAAAGGATGTCCTAGGGTTGCCGAGTCCCAAAAAAATGGAATTATGGGAAGCCGGTCAAAGATTTGAAAGTACGGCCCATCAGGCACAGCATAGGCCTGAGCCCCATGTCCAATACATGTCCAGCACGGTAGCGTAGTGGTTAGCGCTCTCGCCTTGCAGCGCTGAGTCACTGGGTTCGAATCCCAGCCAGGTCAACCTCTGCAAGGAGTTGGTGTTCTCCCCGTGTCTGCGCGGGTTTCCTCCGGGCATTCTGGTTTCTTCCCACATCCCAAAAATATACAGATAAGTTAATTGGCTTGGCCCTAGACTACAATACAGTACATACACCACACTATACATATGTGGTAGGGATTAGATTGTGAGCTCCTCTGAGGGACAGTTAGTGACTAGACTATATATACTCTGTACAGCGCTGCGGAAGATGTCGGCGCTATATAAATACTAAATAATAATAAATAGTAAGTCTAAGATTTGTGCCAAACAAAAGCCCAGAGGGGTTTACCATATCATTTCACGTACATGGTTAGGGTATATATATATATATATATATATATATATATATATATATATATATATATATGCACACACATGCACTTTTTTTTTTTTTTAAACTTAAAAAGGAACTTAAATGCACATAACGTAATGAATAGTATTGCTTATTTTACAGTGTTTATTTTAATATGATTTAGGTTGGATTCACAGTGGTTCGTTGCACAATGCATACATTGTAGTGTGTGTAAACTGTAATGAAGACTGGAAGAGTCTCTGCCATTACCCACTTCCACCACCGCTGACACTGAGCCCCGATCACATGCAATAACGTGATGGAAAGTCAGAAGAGGATGGCGGGAGTGCAGCACCGCAGCTGGTCCAGCATCCGGACCAGGTCAATTTGACAGCTCTCTATGCCGCTCCGCATAGCTGCATTTGGCAGCAAAACGATATATGCTGGCAGAAGATGCCCTGGCCCATATTCAAAATAATGCATGCAAGGCTGTTAACAGATTAACCAGGATAATTAGGGTAAAAATGGGTATTTTGTACAATTTACTACTGTATATGTTATACGGGTCCTCCACCCACGTCTCACCTCCACCCCATCCTTCTTGTGCTGAATACACACCATGCGTTTCCGCGTCGAATGCGTCCGTCGATACGCGTCAATTCGATTATTTCCGAGCCTTTCCGAACACATTTTGATGATTTTTAGGTCGATTGCCATGTAAGGTATGGCAAATCGACCTAACAATCCATCGAAACGTGAATCGGACATGTCGGAAATAATCGAATCGATGCGTAACGACGGACGCAACGAACGTGGAAATGCATGGTGTGTATCCAGACCAGCATAAGACTCACAGACGCGCTTGGAACTTATGGGCCGAGCCCTCATAGCCTGCCTCCACTATCTGTTGTATCTTGCTAAATGCTTATCATGTATGTATCTTGTTTAGTGCACTATTATTCATGTCCTTGTAGATGTTGAGCTCTGTAATGTGCCAAACCCAATTCCAGGAGTGATCCTGTCATGCTTGGCGAAATAAATAATTCTGATTCTGATTCTTTAAGTGCCTTTAAACATTTGTATACCGTCTTATTTTATTGTAATATTGTCTATATTTGCTGTTCAACTGCCAAGTAAAAGAACTGATATGTGTGAACCTATCTGGTCAATAAACAATCAGATGTCCGGTTATAGTCAAATATTCCCACTTTCATCTGATGAACATTGCAAAAATGAAACATCTCAATACCCCAAAGGATCTTCCAAAGCCAGTTACCTGAAAAATGCAGAGGTACAGGCTAAACTCAACAACTTCATGGTGAACTAGAACTCATTGGAGTGTGTAAGGGGCTACAATGGTCTAAAAAGCCCCCTTACTAAAATGCATGGAAAACAAAAGTTTGCTTTCTTAAAGAGAACCCGAGGTGTATTTAAAGAATGTTATCTGCATACAGAGGCTGGATCTGCCTATACAGCCCAGCCTCTGTTGCTATCCCAAACCCCACTAAGGTCCCCCTGCACTCTGCAATCCCTCATAAATCACAGCCGTGCTGTGAGGCTGTGTTTACATCTGTAGTGTCAGTCTCAGCTGCTCCCCACCTCCTGCATAGCTCCGGTCCCTGACCCGTCCCTTCCCTTCCCTCCAATCAGCCGGGAGGGAAGGGATGCAGGCGGGGACTGGAGTTCTGCAGGAGGCGGGGAGAGCAGCAGACTTACACTATAGAGATAAACACAGCCAGCTGACAAGCTGTTTGTCAGCAGCGTGGCTGTGATTTATGAGGGATTGCAGAGAGCAGGGGGGCCTTAGGGGGGTTTGGGATAGCAACAGAGGCTGGGCTGTATAGGCAGATCCAGACTCTGTATGCAGATAATATTCTTCAAACCCACCTCGGGTTCTCTTTAAAACAGAAAGTATTTGTGATAATTCAGGTTGGAGTGAGCTCCGAGATGTCTCCCAGTGCATCACTGCTGAATTTATGCAAATTAAATGTAAAATGCAGAATACTCTTCAAGATTGGTCGGTTGACATTAAATTCCTACACAATTTGGGCCCTGGATACATGCAGGACTTGCGGAAACTGCACCACACTTCGCACAGCCTCAGATCAGTAGGATCCATAAACCTGGTCACTCCCAGAGTGCACCTCAAAACCTTTGGAGCCAGAGCTTTCTGTCATGCTGCCCCTACCTTTTGAAATTCCCTATCACACTCAGTAAATACAGCCCCATCCCTATAGTTAGTCAAATCCAGGCTGAAAAGCCACCGGTTTAACCTGGCATTTGCAGACTTGAAGAATTCTTCCTCTGTACCAAAATCTACCATTCAACCAATTACTGGTCTGTTATTGTAATTGTATTTCAGATACGGTAGCATAAAAAGTGTGATGAATTGTGTAAATACTATGCTGGATTTGTGAACCACAGGAGGAGGCCAGCTATGGGTCCATCCTAGATCATGTTTATTGGTTGGTTATGGCGAAAGGTCATGAAAAGCCTTTTTCCTACACGAAAGGAATCATCAGGCCAGGATCGCTATCTGCCTCTTCAGTCACTCTGACTGGCAGCTCTGCATTTTTCTTAAGATTTTAATACAATAATCATCCCTTTTCAAGGAGAGGATCTGCTGCTAAAAGCCTCATCAGAACCAGCATTGAGCGCAGCACAAACTCCCGACACTCCAGACTAATCCACTACAAAGCGTGAGCAGGTAATGGTGACGCGGCTCTTTGTTCCGCTGTCACCCTCTCCTTGTCTGCTAATCCTGCTGGATAAGAAGGGTGACCCGCCAGCTTATTGACTCAGTGAAGAGCTGTCTTGGGTAAAAGGATGGCGCCTTATTGGCTACGGGGCTGCGTGCCCCGACATGCCACCTGTCAAGTGCAAACTCTACAGAAAAAGCCAAGGTGCATTTTCACTGAGCGCTCCTTTCCACCCATTATACTACGTTTTGCTTGAGAGGTATTCTTCCTTTGATTTTCATGCTTGTCGACCATATTTTCTTGATTTTTCAAATATCGATATTAGCTCAACCAGGATATACAGAGTAACTGTCAGCTGACTGAATCAGGTGGTGCTTAAAGAAAACCTGTAACGACAAAAAGCTCCCCTGGGGGGTACTCCCCTCAGTAGGGGGAAGCCTCCGGATCCTATGGAGGCTTCCCCGTCCTCCTCGGTCCCACGGCGGTCTCGCTCTGGCCCTTGGCTTGTCGAGCCTGGATTGCAGGAGACTTCGGGGGAGCCAGCGCTGGACTGCCTGCAGCTACAGCGGAGGAGGAAGCCTCATTGGGACCCTGAAGCTTCCCCCTACCGTGGTGAGTACCCCCAGGGGAACTTTTTTTGTTACAGAGTCTCTTGCCTGGTGCATACCAAAAACCGCTAGCAGATCCGTAAAACGCTAGCGGTTTTTGAAACGCTTTTTCTTATTTTTATGTAGCGTTTCACCTAGCGTTTTGTGTTTTTTGTGTAGTAGATTTCATATATTGTTACAGTAAAGCTGTTACTGAACAGCTTCTGTAACAAAAACGCCGGCAAAACCGCTCTGAACTGGCGTTTTTCAGAGCGGTTTGTGTTTTTCCTATACTTTACATTGGAGGCAGAAACGCCTCCGAAATCCAAAAAATGCCTCAGCCCGGGAGTATGCGTTTCTGCAAAACACCTCCCGCTCTGGTGTGCACCACCCCATTGAAATGAATTACCCAAGCGTATCCACAGCAGCAAGCGGCTGTAGAAACGCAACAAAACCCGCTTGGTGTGCATGAGCCCTCTAAGTGGTTAGCGCTCTCACACACTGTTGAGCTAAAGGGAACCTAAAGCAAGAGGTATATGAAGGCTGCCATATTTATTTCCTTGGAAACAATGCATATTACCTGTCTGTCCTTCTACCCTCTGCCTCTAATACTTTTAGCCACAGACCAGTGGCGTAGCAATAGGGGGTGCAGAGGTAGCGACCGCATCGGGGCCCTTGGGCCAGAGGGGCCCCATGGGGCCCACTCTCAACCACAGAATTAGCTCTCTATTGGTCCTGTGCTGATAATAATCACTTCTATAGATGCTTTTATTAGTAGTAATCATTAAAAAACTGCTCCCCATTCCCTTCTTGCACTTCTGACACTGTGGTTGTCTTTGGCAGGTTTTGGTGCGCCATATCAATTGTTATGTATATAGTGCTTGGGGGGCCCCAATGTAAACCTTGCATCGGGGCCCATAGCTCCTTAGCTACGCCACTGCCACAGACCCTGAACAAGCATGCAGATCAGGTGCTCTGACTGAGTCTAACTGGATCAGCTGCATGCTTGTATCAGGTGTGTGATTCAGCCACTATTGCAGGAAGATCAGCAGTGTCGGGCATACCGCTAAGGAGGTTAAACCATCAGTACTTGGGAGAAATGATCAGCAGGACAGCCAGGCAACTGGAATTGTTTAAAAAGGAAAAAAAATATGGCAGCCTCCATATAACTCTTGTTTCAGTTTCCCTTTAAACCCCTAGCACCAACCTGTGGTCATTCAGAACCTACTCTTTATGTGACAAAACTGTATGAGCCAATAGAAAAAGTTCCAGGAGAAAAAAGGAAAAAATGAGAGAGAGGGGTAAGATAGGGTAAGGGAACCATAAAAGCACATATATCCAATATAATATCACACATATATCCACATATCCAATATAAAGCCCAAGCACTGAATCCACAGATCACATAGATTTCCATGAGCTACAGGCTCACTATACACCAGCGGTTCTGGATGGGCGCCTGGCTTTTAGGGGCATAAGCGGATGATCTGAAGCATCATGGGAAACCACACTTGCTCACTTAAAGGACAACTGAAGTGAGAAGAATATGGAAGCTGCCATATTTATTTTCTTGGAAACAATACCAGTTGCCTGCCAGCCCTGCTGGTCAATTTGGCTGCAGTAGTGTCTGAAGAACACCAGAAACAAGTATGCAGCTAATCTTGTCAGATCTGACAATGATGTCAGAAACATCCAATCTGTATATGCTTGTTCAGGGTCTATGGCTAAAAGCATTAGAGGCAGAGGATCAGCAGGATAGCCAGGTAACTGGTATGGCTTAAAAGGAAATACATATGGCAGCCTCTATATCTCTCTTACTTCAGTTGTCCTTTAAAGCTGAATTCTTGCAAATACCTTCTGTTTTAGGAAGGCAAAATTATATTTAGCATTGCTTTTTAGTAAGAGGGCTTCTCATTCTCTTTAACCACTTATACTCCCCCCTAGGGTTGCCAGGTCGGCTGATGGAGAAAACCGGACAGGGGGTGGAGTTAGGGGTGGAGATAGGGGCGGAGTCAGAAGCGCACTTTTATGTAGAGTGGGGCTAAGCAATGGGGTTTTTTAAAAAAAAAATTATAGTATTTATATCGCACTGACATCTTCTGCAGCACATTACAAAGGACATAGCCATGTCACTAACTGTCCTCACCAGTAGTACTGGTCCAGTGCACATAAGAGACAGTTTTTCACCAGTAACTGCACATAAGAGACAGCTTTTCACCAGTAAATGCACATTATAAGAGACACCTTATCGCCAGTAAATGCACATAATAAGAGACAGCTTGTCCCCAGTAAATGCACAAGAGACAGCTTTTCACCAGTAAATGCACATAATAAGACACAGCTTTTCACCAGTAAATGCACATAATAAGAGACAGCTTTTCACCAGTAAATGCACAAAAGAGACAGCTTTTCACCACTAAATGCACATAATGACAAACAGCCAGTGTTCCCAGTATATGTAGCCAGGGATATATGTGCCTAGTATATGTAGCCAGGGGGTATATATGTCCCAGTATATGTAGGCAGGGGTGTAAATGTCCCAGTATACGTAGGCAGGGCAGGGGTATATATGTCCCAGTATATGTAGCCAGGGGGTATATGTGCCCAGAATAGGTAGCCAGGGGGTATATGTGCCCAGAATAGGTAGCCAGGAGCTATATGTGCCCAGAATAGGTAGCCAGGGGCTATATGTGCCCAGAATAGGTAGCCAGGGGCTATATGTGCCCAGAATAGGTAGCCAGGGGCTATATGTGCCCGGAATAGGTAGCCAGGGGGTATATGTGCCCAGAATAGGTAGCCAGGGGCTATATGTGCCCAGAATAGGTAGCCAGGGGGTATATGTGCCCGGAATAGGTAGCCAGGGGCTATATGTGCCCAGTATAGGTAGCCAGGTGCCCCCCGCCCCCCCCGCAGGAGGAGAACAGTGCAGCAGAGAGAGAGCTGGGAGCAGCGGTGGAGAAGGGGGGCAATCTCCCCCCCCCCCCTTCCCTCACCTTAGGGTGCTCTCTCTCCCCCGCTGTCTCCTCCAATATGATGTGCAGGCTGGCGGGTGGCTGCGGGCGGAACTTACCTCTGTGTCGCAGGCGCCGGAAGTTCGGGTCCCGCAGCCGCTGAGATTCGACTCAAAAAAGATCCGGATCAAAGATCCGAATCATTCATGAGCCGGACAACACTATTCAGACTGATTAGTGTTGTCCGGCTCATGAATGATTCGGATCTTTGATCCGGATCTTTTTTGAGTCGAATCTCAGCGGCTGCGGGACCCGAAGTTCCGGCGCTGGAGCGACACAGAGGTAAGTTCCGCCTGCAGCCACTCGCCAGCCTGCACATCATCCTGGAGGAGACAGCGGGGGAGAGAGAGCACCCTAAGGTGAGGGAAGGGGGGGGAGATTGCCCCCCTTCTCCACCGCTGCTCCCAGCTCTCTCTCTGCTGCGCTGTTCTCCTCCTGCGGGGGGGGGGGGGGGGGGGGGGCTCTAAACCGGACAACTTAATTGTCCGGTTTAGCATGCCTTTTTGCACCTGACACAGCGCACAAAAACCGGACTGTCCGGTGTAAAACCGGACACCTAGCAACCCTACTCCCCCCAGTTTTTCTTGGCCACAATGGGCTATCAGGGTACTACGGTACATTTTGTTAAAGCGGACCTGAACTCAGACCTCCCCTGTGCTCTAAAAGACACACAACAGCATAACAACCTTTAAACATAAAACATTTATTTGTTACAGCTCATACAAATCCTAAAATAAATCTGCACTTTCTACTTCCTGATTCATGGAAGCAGACATATTGTTTACAGCCTGTGCTTTCAAATGTGCTTATCTGTCATAGGCAGTCATGTGACACAGGGGAGAGATCAAATTACAACTTGTAATTAGATACAAATGCGGGGGAATTAGAAAGCCTAAACTCTCTGAATACACACAGGGTGTATTTCTCCCTGTTTTCCTTCTGTCATGTGCAAGAGTCTATGGTCCTTTTCTTGATTATTCACACACATATATATATATATATATGTCTAACAGTGCAGTATTGTGAAAGGTGGGTCTATAATGTATGTCTGCAAAACTTTACATAGTAGGCAAAATACATTAGCATTATGTAGTATCCTGTTATGTTACTCCTCTGTAGTTAGAGATGGTTTTTATCTAGAAGCTCACTGATAAGCTAAATTATTATTAATCTTTTATAAGACACTAATGTATTATGCAGAGCCCTAGAATACTCTAGTGAGGGGTGCAAGTTACAAAAACACAATACAATCGCAAATGAAAACACAACAGGGGATGAGGGGCCATCCCTATAAAGCCATGTACAAACACGCGTTGGCTGAGGCCTCCTATAACAACTACCTCAGCCAATAATCCAGTGTGTACAGTAACCCCGGACTGCAGCTCAGCCAGCAATGGGCCAGGCGGATCAACTTGGCCGAGCGACGGCCGTTACCTTTGTGCCACCGCTCACCCTGCCTGCTGGTGATGTCATGTCTGCGCCTCTCCACTGTACCTCCGCCCGACCGCATTGCAACAGAGCCCTGCCTAAGCTGTACACCTGCAGCTTGCAACGCTAGGTCCCTGCCAGGGCACTATCTGCACAGAGTTTGTATGTTCTCCACATGTCTGTGTAGGTTTCCTTCCACACCATAAAAACATGCAAATAAGTGAATTGACTTCGCCCTAAATTGTCCCAAGACTACGATACATACACCACACTACACATACATAGACATATGACTATGGCAGGGATTAGACTGTGAGCCCCTCTGAAGGACAGATGAGTGACAAGACAATTTACAGCGCTGTGGCGGGTGTTGGTGCTATATAAATACTAAATAATAATAATACAGCTGTACTGACGTTTGTACAGCATCGGCCCAGCAATATCGCCCAAGGCATCGGGTCCCAATCGCTGACCGGCGACATCCATCCTAGCCTCACTATTAAAGGGAAGGCGAGAGGCATACGGAGGCTGCCATGTTTATTTCCTTTTTAAACACTGGACATTGCCTGGCTGTCCTGTTGATCCTCTGCTTCTAATATTTTTAGCCATAAACCCTGAACAAGCATGCAGATCAGGTGATTCTGACAAAAATCTGACAAGATTAGCTGCATGATAACTGATGCCAGAATGATCAGCAGGGCTGCCAGGCAACTGGTATTGTTTAAAAGGAAATAAATAAGGCAGATTCCATCTCACTTCAGGTTTCCTTTAAAGCAATCAATGTTCAAAGTTTGATAATTTGCAGAGCAGAGGGAGACCCCTCATCAGTCACTCCCAGAAGAACTGCTAGCTTACGAGGAAACTGTGTGCAGAGATAGCATTTTTTTCAGTTCCACTTATGAGAATTTTGAAGTCTTTTAATGCCACATTAATAAAAAAAAAAAAAAAAGCCCTGATATTTTTTACTGGTGAACTTGGCTTGCAATGTAGAGAAAGAAAGTGTAGTGTGTACCCGAAAAGAAAACATGTAATTGTATACACTACTGCCATAAACAGCAATGAAGAATAGGACCCTTCCCCGCTTGTGTGCATCGAGAAACGCTAGCGCCGATCCGATCGGAAATCGGATTTCCACACCAATACAGCAAATCAGTCATTTTAGCCCTATCACAGAACTCGGAAGCATTGCATCAATCAGAGAATGCCGTATTCCGATTACTGCAGGAAAATCCTGCATTCTCTGATTGGTGAAATACTTCCAAGTCAACTCAAAGACAGCCAAGTCAAAGATGTATTAAACCAATCAGAGAATGCAAAAAAAAATGGGGGGGGGCAAAGACTCTTTGAAAACCGGAAATCAGAAGTTAGCGGTATCAGCATTGGCGGAAATTGGAATTTCCGTGGAATCTGCATTTCCGACCATCCCTATACACAAAGTTTTCCCATTATTTTTGGTGAAGAGGTGGGTTTGCCTTATTTTCAATGTGGCGATATGCACAATACTGGTGATAAAAAAAATAATTGGTAAATGGCAAGATTGCAAACAACAAACTAAACTTTGGACCTTATAGAACAGAAAGTCAATACTTTTTCACACACAAAAAAAAAAACAAAAAAAAACAATTGACCTTCTGACAACTTTGAGTTTTTTTTCCAAACACCCCCCATCCTTTCAGGGTTTGTTGTGAAAGCTCTGAAACTGGGCACATGGAACATAACATTTTAAAGAGGATCTGTAACGTCAAAATGTCCCCTGGGGGGTACTCACCTCGGGTGAGGGAAGCCTCCGGATCCTAATGAGGTTTCCCACGCCGTCCTCCGTCCCTCAGGGGTCTCGCTGCAGCCCTCCGTACAAGATGACGTCAATATTTACCTTCCCGGCTCCTGCGCAGGCGCTCTGACGGCTGTCGGCTCCGAAGTAGGCAGAAATACTCGATCGCCGTCGGGTCTGCTCTACTGCGCAGGCGCAAGTTTCCGGCGCCTGCGCAGTAGAGCGGACCTGACTGAGATCGGGTATTTCCGTCTACTTCGGAGCCGAAAGCAGCCACAGCGCCCCCGCTGGAGCCAGCAAAGGTAAATATTGAATTGACAGTCAGGTCTGTGGCTGGCTGTTCGGAGGGCTGCAGCGAGACCCCCGTGGGACAGAGGACGGCGTGGGAAGCCTCATTAGGATCCCGAGGCTTCCCCCACCCGAGGTGAGTACCCCCCAGGGGATGTTTCTGATGTTACAGAGTCTCTTTAATAGATTAGATATTAGATTTAAAAACATCCAATAACATAAATCTATTAAAAATGTGTGATATTCGATTTAAGGTGGTCATATACTTACCGTATTTATTTTTCCTGCCAATATCTAGCCAATCTGATCAATCTGATCAAATCTGCTAGAAATCAATGCAGCAGGCAACAGGATTGATTGGCTTTTGGCTGAAACTGGTCAATCGCACCTGAAGGTACATATGGATCGTGCCGAGTAAAGAGCAGCATTAGACTTAAACAGTGCAGTGCTGCCGTTTGATAGAATCTGTTTCTCATGCGTGGCATCTATCTGTTGGTCACAAGTTGTGATCATCTATACATGTATGGCCACCTTAGTCCACTGAAGATTGATTGAAAAAGGCTGTTCCATGTGAGATAGTGGCGGAGTGCTGGCACAAGAGTGAGATAGGGGTGGAGTGCTGGCACAAGAGTGAGATAGGGGCGGAGTGCTGGCACAAGAGTTAGATAGGGCAGGGGTCCCCAACCTTTTCCGGCACGGGGACCGCTTTCCGACCAAATTTTTCTCCGGGGACCGGGGGGTCAAGGGGGTTTAGAGGTATGGGGTGATGAGTGGGGTGCACGACCTAGTGAACAGTGTCGTGTGCGCAGTAGGTTACAGGGGGGGGGGGGGGTTCTGGGGTGCAGCTGCATTGCTAGCATAGTTGCCCCAGTATAGGTAGTTTAGTTGCCCCAGTATGGCTAGTATAGTTACCCCAGTTTAGTGCCCCAGTATAGCTAGTATAGTGACCAGTATAGCTAGTATAGACCCAGTATGGGTAGGTAGTGCCCCAGTATAGTGCCCAGTATAGCTAATAGTGTCCAGTATGGGTAGGTAGTGCCCCAGTACAGCTAGTAAAGTGCCCAGTATAGCTAGTATAGTGCCCCAGTATGGCTAGTATAGTGCACAGCATGGCTAGTATAGTGCCCCAGTATGACTAGTATAGTGCCCAGCATAGCTAGTATAGTGCCCAGCGTGGCTAGTATAGTGCCCAGTGTGGCTAGTATAGTGCCCAGCGTGGCTAGTATAGTGCCCAGCGTGGCTAGTATAGTGCCCACTGTCCAGTATAGCGCCCAGCGTGGCTAGTATAGTGCCCAGCATGGCTAGTATAGTGCCCACTGCCCAGTAAAGCGCCCAGCGTGGCTAGTATAGTGCCCAGTATGGCTAGTATAGTGCCCACTGCCCAGTATAGCTAGTATAGTGCCCAGCGTGGCTAGTATAGTGCCCAGCATGGCTAGTATAGTGCCCACTGCCCAGTATAGCTAGTATAGTGCCCAGCGTGGCTAGTATAGTGCCCAGCATGGCTAGTATAGTGCCCACTGCCCAGTATAGCTAGTATAGTGCCCAGCGTGGCTAGTATAGTGCCCAGCGTGGCTAGTATAGTGCCCACTGCCCAGTATAGCTAGTATAGTGCCCAGTAAAGTGCCCTAGTATGGGTAGGTGGTGCCCACGTTCCTGTTACCTTATGAGCGAGCGGGCGTCCGCTTCTGGATTCCCCCAGGCGCCGCTCTCCTTCATGCCTCATCTCTGATACCAGCAGCGCGTCTTGCGGAGGAGGGAAGGAGGCGGGCAGCGGCTTCCTGTAGCGGCGATATGCTACGTCGCTACCATGGCAACCGCTGCCCCGCCTCCCTCCCTCCTCCGCAAGACGCGCTGTTAGCGGAGATGCTGCATGAAGAAGAGAGGCGCCTGGGGGAATCTGGAAGCGGCCGCTCGCTCATAAGGTAACATGAGTGGCGGCCGCGGGGGGGAGGGGCAAGAGGACAAACCCGCCGCGGCCCAGCTGGAAACTGCCAACGGACCGGCAGTGGGCCGCGGCCCGGTGGTTGGGGACCCCTGAGATAGGGATGGAGTGCTGGCACAAGAGGGAGATAGGGGTGGAGTGCTGGCAGAAGAGGGAGATAGGGGCGGAGTGCTGGCACAAGAGGGAGATAGGGGCAGAGTGCTGGCAGAAGAGGGAGATAGGGGCGGAGTGCTGGCACAAGAGGGAGATAGGGGCGGAGTGCTGGCACAAGAGGGAGATAGGGGCGGAGTGCCCCGGCACAAGAGGGAGATAGGGGCGGAGTGCCGGCACAAGAGGGAGATAGGGGTGGAGTGCCGGCACAAGAGGGAGATAGGGGTGGAGTGCCGGCACAAGAGGGAGATAGGGGCGGAGTGCTGGCACAAGAAGGAGATAGGGGCAGAGTGCCGGCACAAGAGGGAGATAGGGGCGAAGTGCCGGCACAAGAGTGAGATAGGGGCAGAGTGCTGGCACAAGAGTGAGATAGGGGCGGAGTGCCCCGGCACAAGAGGGAGATAGGGGCGGAGTGCCGGCACAAGAGGGAGATAGGGGTGGAGTGCCGGCACAAGAGGGAGATAGGGGTGGAGTGCCGGCACAAGAGGGAGATAGGGGCGGAGTGCTGGCACAAGAAGGAGATAGGGGCAGAGTGCCGGCACAAGAGGGAGATAGGGGCGAAGTGCCGGCACAAGAGTGAGATAGGGGCAGAGTGCTGGCACAAGAGTGAGATAGGGGCGGAGTGCCGGCACAAGAGGGAGATAGGGGCAGAGTGCTGGCACAAGAGGGAGATAGTGGCGGAGTGCCGGCACAAGAGTGAGATAGGGGCAGAGTGCTGGCACAAGAGTGAGATAGGGGTGGAGTGCTGGCACAAGAGGGAGATAGGGGCGGAGTGCCGGCACAAGAGGGAGATAGGGGTGGAGTGCCGGCACAAGAGGGAGATAGGGGCGGAGTGCCGGCACAAGAGTGAGATAGGGGCGGAGTGCCGGCACAAGAGTGAGATAAGGGCAGAGTGCTGGCACAAGAGGGAGATAGGGGTGGAGTGTTGGCACAAGAGGGAGATAGGGGCAGAGTGCTGGCACAAGAAGGAGATAGGGGCAGAGTGCCGGCACAAGAGGGAGATGGGGGTGGAGTGCCGGCACAAGAGTGAGATAGGGGCAGAGTGCTGGCACAAGAGGGAGATAGGGGTGGAGTGTTGGCACAAGAGGGAGATAGGGGCGGAGTGCTGGCACAAGAAGGAGATAGGGGCAGAGTGCCGGCACAAGAGGGAGATGGGGGTGGAGTGCCGGCACAAGAGTGAGATAGGGGCAGAGTGCTGGCACAAGAGTGAGATAGGGGTGGAGTGTTGGCACAAGAGGGAGATAGGGGCAGAGTGCTGGCACAAGAGGGAGATAGGGGCGGAGTGCTGGCACAAGAGTGAGATAGGGGTGGAGTGTTGGCACAAGAGTGAGATAGGGGCAGAGTGCTGGCACAAGAGGGAGATAGGGGTGGAGTGCTGGCACAAGAGGGAGATAGGGGCAGAGTGCTGGCACAAGAGGGAGATAGGGGCAGAGTGCTGGCACAAGAGGGAGATAGGGGTGGAGTGCTGGCACAAGAGTGAGGGTCGATAGCTGTGTTGTGCAGTGAGCAGTATAAAGCATGCGGCTGTTGCAGGAATTGAGGGTTCGTATATAATCCATCCATCAGGCATTGATCGTGTACGATGTCTTGCTCTTGTTCTTGTATGCTCAGCTTCAGTAAGGTTACACAATCTACATAAATGGCAACGTTTGGCATCTTGCTTTACAAGCTGGCATATTTAGTTTTTTTTACACGGTCAGCTGATCTGGGAATGGAAGTGTTCATAACTACACCTGTGTTAGTGTTTGACAAGCGTTGCTGTTACGGGGCAGCAGGAAACTGCCTCATGTCACATCTGAGTGCGGCTGTGGCCACGGTCAGATAGGCCTCCATGAGGTGGACACCTCTGCACTGCCCATGGAGTTTCCCAGCGGGGACATAACAAACAGCGTAACATCCAACACATCAGAAAAGAGCTGGTGTGAATGCACTTACCAAGAAACAGAATCAAGTGCTAAGTAAATGGCCCAGGGGCCTATCCAATCACAGTTTGCAGGGTTTGAAGTGCAGAGACACTTTTTCCAGATTTTCTGTACCTCTGCTATCCCCCTCCACCGCTTAAGGCAAATACAGTATTATTTGAAATAAAAGAAAAAATGCCATAAATTCGATGTTGGTGCCTAAAAATCACAACAACATGACCTTTAAGTAGAGTTCAGAAAACTTCTGTGTGGGAGGGTAATCCTTCTTCTCCCACCCTTCCAACTGGCAGCTGCTTTTTCAGCATTTAATACGTTTAAAGAGCCGGGACAATCGCTGCGGCGGTTTTCCGAAGGATTAGAGATCTGGTCACCGGCCAGTCCCTAGCTCTGCAGCTGCGGCCTAATCACACGGGATGATTACCCCTTGAGAAGAGATTGGGTCTGGGCCGCAGAGCAGGGGGCTGGCCTGTGAGAACATTTCCAAGCCTTCAGAAAGCTGCCACGGTGCTTCTACAGACCAGGGGGTGGAGGGGATTTCTGGTACATATTGGGCTTTTGGTTAAGCAGCTGAGTAGATTACATTTTTGGTTTGTGAATAATTACAGTTACAAAACATGCCATAAGCTTTATTATTAATGGACAACTGAAATGAGAGGTATATGGAGGCTGCCATATTTCTTTCCTTTTAAAGTGGATCCGAGATGAACTTTTACTCATTGCATAATTGTGTTCCTTTCCTGTTGTTTATAGGGCATTCCTCAAGCCAAATACTTTTTTGTTTTTGTTTTAATACTCTAATTCCCTATAAACTAAACAAGCCACGCCCACAGGTTTTCAGAGAGCCAAGGCACTTTCAGACAGTAGCAAGGGCTCATGGGAGCTCAGTCTGGGCAGGAGGAGGGGAAGGTATTACTAGCCAGAGATTTCAGAGGCAGAGGGGAGGAGGGAGGAGGAGGGGGGAATTAGGTTTTTTTGCTCAAGATACAGATAAGCCTGCCTCTGTGTAATGTTTACAAACAACATGGCTGCTGTCACTGTATCACAGGAAGAAATAATCATATTCTATTGAAGCTGTTTGCAGCTAGATTTGCTGTGTAAACTATCTAAACTTTAGATAAGATATATAGACAAGTTACTTGTTCTAGTTAGTTTTTCATCTCGGATCCGCTTTAAGCAATACCAGTTGCCTGGCCGCAGGGGCGTAACTAGAAATCACTGGGCCCCCCTGCGAAACTTTGGATGGGGCCCCCTCCTGCCAACCCACCCCCTGCTTTCTGCACAAAGTAAACTGAGAACCAATGCTATTCAATTGGCTAGAGCATGTTTTGCCCATGCAGATAAAAACTGACAGCAGGAAAGCATTGCAGGCATTTTCTTTATCAATTACATTAGTTGTGATAAAACGTGCCTGTTTTCACTCATACAGACACACATGGTGTACAGAAAACGCATACGGAAAACTGACAGACGATTGTGCTCCCAGCCGCAGCTTATTACACTCACTCTGTCCATCTCTGATGGAACAGGACTGGCTCTGCAGACTTTTCCAGCATCACTACAGAACACAGCACTTGGGGAGGGGTAGAGATGTTTTGGGCTGAGCGCTGTACAGAGGAGCCTGCTGCACACTGAATAGGGACTATCTACAAATCTCTGTCTACAACACTTTGTATGATTTGTTATCATTAGCTGAGCAGATGCAGTCATCAGAACAGTTGTGCAGAGAATAGAAAAGCTCTGTACCCATAGTTATCAGTCTCTCAGGATGGGGCCCCCTGTGGCTTCTGGGCCCCCCTGCGGCTGCATCCCTTGCAGGGTCTATTGTTACGCCCCTGCCTGGCTGTCCTGCTGATCCTCTGTTTCTGATTCTTTTAGCCGCAGACAACAAGTATATGCAGATCAGGTGTTTCTGACAGATCTGACAAGATTAGCTGCATGCTTGTTTCTGGTGTGTGATTTAGAAACTACTGCAGCCAAATAGACCAGCAGGGCTGCCAGGCAACTGGTATTGTTTAAAAAGATAATAAAGGAAATAAATATGGCAGCCTCCGTATACGTCTCACTTCAGTTGTCCTTTAAGCACACTTCAGGTTCTCTTTTAATCCTCGTTCAGGCGGGAGGCTGAATCAGGGCCGGTTTTAGGCATAGGCAACTAGGTAGATGTTTGGGGTGGCAACAACAGCAGAGGGCACCACAGAGGTAGTCTTAGCACATTGTACTCTATGGAATTCTTAAAGGGAACCTAAACTGAGAAGGATATGGATTTTTCCTTTTAAAATAATACCAGTTGCCTGACTTTCCTGCTGATCATGTGCCTCTAATACTTTTAGCCACAGCCCCTCAACAAGAATGCAGATCAGGTGCTCTGAGTCTGACTGAAATCAGACTGAATTAGCTGTATGTGCGTTTCAGGTATGCGATTCAGCCACTGCTGCAGCCAGAGATCAGCAGGACGCCGGGCAACTGGTATTGCTTAAAAGGAAACATCCATATCCCTTTCAGTTAAGCTCCCTGGCGGTAAGCCTGACCTGTGCTGCGAGCGGCAAGCCTGACCTGTGCTGCGAGCGGCAAGCCTGACCTGTGCTGCGAGTGGTAAGCTTGACCTGTGCTGCGAGCGGTAAGCCCGAGCTCAGGTCGGGCTAGGGAATTCCCTGCCTTTTAGGAGTCCCGCGAGATCACTGCTGCGCAGCGGGACTCCAGCATCTCCCCTGGCTCTCCCCGGCCTTTGTGCGTACATCGCTGGCCGCCGGGATCCCCACAGCCCCGCTCTTGTTCCGGGGACCCGGCGGCCAATCAGATCGGCGGCATGACATCATGTGGTGGGGGCGGGACAAAAAATTAAAGTGGCCCTGAAGAGTCGCACAGAGCAGAAGAAAAAAAAAAACACAAAAAACCCTGATCTGCATGTGTTTTACATCTACACTGTGTATATATATATATATATATATATATATATATATATATATATGTGTGTGTGTGTGTGTATAAGTATATACAGTGGGTTGCAAAAGTATTCGGCCCCCTTGCCGTTTTCCAAACATGAATCAATTTTATTGGAATACCACATGAAAGACTAACACAAAGTGGTGTACATGTGAGAAGTGGAACGAAAATCATACATGATTCCAAACATTTTTTACAAATAAATAACTGCAAAGTGGGGTGTGCGTAATTATTCGGCCCCCTGAGTCAATACTTTGTAGAACCACCTTTTGCTGGAATTACAGCCGCCAGTCTTTTAGGGTATGTCTCTACCAGCTTTGCACATCTAGAGACTGAAATCCTTGCCCATTCTTCTTTGCAAAACAGCTCAAACTCAGTCAGATTAGCTAGACAGCGTTTGTGATTGTGAACAGCAGTTTTCAGATCTTGCCACAGATTCTCGATTGGATTTAGATCTGGACTTTGACTGGGCCATTCTAACACATGGATATGTTTTGTTTTAAACCATTCCATTGTTGCCCTGGCTTTATGTTTAGGGTCGTTGTCCTGCTGGAAGGTGAACCTCCGCCCCAGTCTCAAGTCTTTTGCAGACTCCAAGAGGTTTTCTTTCAAGATTGCTCTGTATTTGGCTCCATCCATCTGCCCATCAACTCTGATCAGCTTCCCTGTCCCTGCTGAAGAGAAGCACCCCCAGAGCATGATGCTGCCACCACCATATTTGACAGTGGGGATGGTGTGTTCAGAGTGATGTGCAGTGTTAGTTTTCCACCACACATAGCGTTTTGCATGTTGGCCAAAAAGTTCAATTTTGGTCTCATCTGACCAGAGCACCTTCCACATGTTTACTGTGTCCCCCACAAGGCTTGTGGCAAACTGCAAACGGGACTTCTTATGTGTTCTTGCCACTCTTCCATAAAAGCCAACTTTGTTAAGTGCACGACTAATAGTTGTCCTATGGACAGATTCCCCCACCTGAGCTATAGATCTCTGCAGCTCGTCCAGAGTCACCATGGGCCTCTTGACTGTATTTCTGATCAGCGCGCTCCTTGTTCGGCCTGTGAGTTTACGTGGACGGCTTTGTCTTGGTAGGTTTACAGTTGTGCCATACTCCTTCCATTTCTGAATGATCGCTTGAACAGTGCTCCGTGGGATGTTCAAGGCTTTGGAAATCTTTTTGTAGCCTAAGCCTGCTTTAAATTTCTCAATAACTTTATCCCTGACTGTCTGGTGTGTTCTTTGGACTTCATGGTGTTGTTGCTCACAATATTCTCTTAGACAACCTCTGAGGCCATCACAGAGCCGTTGTATTTGTACTGACATTAGATTACACACAGGTGCACTCTATTTAGTGCACCTGTGTGTAATTTATTTGCACTCTATTTAGTGCACCTGTGTGTAATTCTATTTAGTCATTAGCACTTATCAGGCAATGTCTATGGGCAACTGACTGCACTCAGACCAAAGGGGGCTAAATAATTACGCACAACCCACTTTGCAGTTATTGATTTGTGAAAAATATTTGGAATCATGTATGATTTTCATTATACTTCTCATGTGTACACCACTTTGTATTGGTCTATCACATGGAATTCCAATAAAATTGACTCATGTTT
The DNA here is from genome assembly GCF_040937935.1 of Hyperolius riggenbachi. Taxonomy (NCBI): domain Eukaryota; kingdom Metazoa; phylum Chordata; class Amphibia; order Anura; family Hyperoliidae; genus Hyperolius; species Hyperolius riggenbachi. The sequence continues at coordinate 197,702,823 of NC_090657.1, forward strand.
GTGGAAGTAATATGACATGTGGAAAACTTCAAGGGGGCTGAATACTTTTGCAAGCCACTGTGTGTGTGAGTGTGTGTGTATATATATGTGTATATATATATATATATATATATATATATATATATACACACACACACAGTATATACTCATTCATATTCATACACACATGTGTATATATACATTAGTGTGTCTAATTTCTCCTAATTTCTTTATAATCACAAAATTTGATCTCTCCCGTGTCACCTGAATGCCAAGGCAGAGATGACAGATAAGCTAATTTGAAAGCACAGGATGACAGAATATCCAATTACAGTTACCGATTTTTGACTGGATTTTCACTACTCTCTGCCTGACTTATTCGTACAGTTTCACCATTTTTAAAGTTTATTCATAAATGTAATAAAATCAACAAATTTGTGTTCCATTGTTTTTATTTACATGCAGAATGTCTACCAGTCTTTTAATCAGACATATTTTGGTGAGTTATGACTGAAAAATGTAAGGCCTAAAATTCTTGAAATAAATGTACAGCTTTTGACTCCTAATTCCAGACAGAAATGCACCGCCAGGGAGGTTAAAGTACTACTGTAGGGGGGTTGGGGGAAAATAAGTTGAACTTACCCGGGGCTTCTAATGGTCCCCCGCAGACACCCTGTGCCCGCGCAGCCACTCACCGATGCTCTGGCCCCGCCTCTGGTTCACTTCTGGAATTTCAGACTTTAAAGTCTGAAAATCACTGCACCTGCGTTGCCGTGTCCTCCCTTCCGCTGATGTCACCAGGAGCGTACTATACATATATGAAATTCCAGATGTGAACCCGGAGGCGGGACCGGAGCATCGGTGAGTGGCTGCGCAGGCACAGGATGTCTGTGGTGGACCATTAGAAGCCCCGGGTAAGTTCAACTTATTTTCCTCCAACCCCCCTACTTTAAAGAGAACCTGTAACAAAAAAAAGTTCCCCTGGGGGGTAACTCACCTCGGGAGGGGGAAGCCTCAGGGTCCCAATGAGGCTTCCCCCTCCGCTGTAGCTGCAGGCAGTCCAGCGCTGGCTCCCCCGAAGTGTCCTGGAATCCTCCCTCAACAAGCTCTGATAAGCGCTGATTTATTTACCTTTCCGCCTGGCTCCAGCTGGGGCGCTGTTATGGCACTCCGCACGGAGATAGGCGAAAATAACCGATCTCCGTCGGGTCGGCTCTACTGAGCAGGGGCAGGAGACTTGCACCTGCGCAGTAGAGCGTCCGACAGCGTTCGGCTATTTCCGCCTGGAGAGCGGATACTGCGCCTGCGCTGGAGCCGGGGAGGTATATATTTACATCCTTGCCGTTCACGGAAGATTTTCGCTGCCGCCGTGGGACCGAGGAGGACGGGGAAGCCTCAAGAGGCTTCCCCCACCCGAGGTGATTACCTCCCAGAGGAGGTTTTTAAAGTTACAGGTTTTCTTTAAGGTTTCATCCAATCTTACCATTTCTATGTAATACAAGGGACTGCCTATAGCAGGGGTCCCCAAACGTTTTGGGTCGAGGGCCGGGTCAACATACTTCAGACTGCTTGGAGGGCCGGAGTATACATATAATGATGCGGGCTTTGCGGGCCAGACAGTGAAGCCCACCCAGATGACAACCTGCAGTCCAGTTGGACAGCAGTGTCACCTGATGTGGAATTTGATTGGAAACCAGTGAATGACTGCTTTCTGGCTTCCATGTGGATGGGTGGTGCCAGCACTGCTATTCTATATGCAGACCACCAATATTTAAAAATGAAGCCGACCACATTTATAAGTAATACATTTTGTGAGCGGGGGGCCGGTAAAAAAGCCTCATGGGGCCACATTCGACCCGCGGGCCTTAGTTTGAGATCCACTGGCCTATAGTATCTATTCAATATATTCACTCAGTTTACTCTTCTACTACATAGATTTGGTAAGATTGGATGAAAAAGATTGGATCGTTAGTGGCCACTCTAAAACAAAACATTATTAGCACAGATATGAGTCTCATATTGTTTACAGTACAGGAAGAGTTAAGCTCTTTTTCATAGATAACAACTGAAGTTTCTTATCTGAGCTCTGCGACTTTATAAAGTCTGGATAGCCCTGCCTTTTGAAGCACTTATCTCAACTGTCTCTCATTGTTTCTTCTTTATGTTTTTTTCTGCAGAGAAAAGTTCAAAGGGTCAGTCGCCTGCTCTGTGAAATCATTTAGAATGTTGAATGTATTGTGGAAACTGCAATTCTTAGAGAATGATGCGATGTTATAAAAAAAAAAGCTATATAGCAGAAAATAAAAAATGAGACTATTTTCTTTGCTACTAATGTTCTATTAATTATCCGCATAGTGCGCTGCGGCAATCTGGAGAGAAAAAGATCTAACAACCTGAGAGTGGTGACGTCACCTGAACAAAGCACTGGCCAGAACCAGCCTGGCGGAAGTCTACGCAGCGGGACTCTGGGATTAACATACAACCAGGGAAACACGCGAGAGGACCGCCGGCAGAGGGAGGCAGGGCGAGGATCGGAGAATTACTAAACTGTAAAACGCAGGATTATATTAGAAAGATCCAGTGTTTGGTCTTTTATTAGAAGAGACTGGAATTGGAAAGTCCTCTAGTATCATGAGATGATCATACTAATTGTGAGTTCGATGGTGATATTTATTAACATCAAGATCGCTATGTGGAAGCAAGCTTGATTGAATTACTTACAGAGAACTTGCATAACAGCAGAGGATTTTCTATTAGCCAAGCCCTTAGGCTGCTTTCACAGTAAAGACGTTACAGGCGCACGTTATAGCCCATACTCACGGGCTACTTTTTGTCCTGTCGCTAGCACACGGGAGCGTGTGCGTGACAGGTTCGGCGACAGTTCCTCGCCAGGTCCCTCCGCGTACACACGCGGAAGAGGGATTACTGAAGCGACGGAAGCTGTAGCCGACATTCCTCCTCCTCGCCGGAAGCGCCGTAGATTATCTATTATGTTGCTGTCGCTAGTCCGCATACACACGCGGACTAGCGACAGTTGCAGCGAAGTTGCGGTGGCAACTGTCGCCATGCGATTGACCGCCGCCAATCGCCTGGCGACAGCAGCGACAAGCGACTGTTCGCGGTGCGCGCCTCATACTCACGGGAGACCTGTCGCCGCAACACGAGCGCGCCACGTGGTTGCAGCGACATTTGTAGCCTGTGAGTATGGGTCATTAGAGTTGCCTGTAACACAGCCCAACTCACAGTAATGAAAAATCAATGGGCTGTTCACAGTGCTCACGTTGCGTTATATTGTAACGCTACACGTTATTTAAAAGTGCAGCATGCTGTGCGTTAGACTGTTTGCACATGCTCAGTATTGTGGGGTTTTTTTTGTTTGTTTTTTTTGAGGAGGAGAGGAGGAGGGGAGAGTCCACTATTGTTAGCCACATGGCTAATTAATAGTCACTGCACTGCCGTGTAGTGATGGGAAGTTCGGCTCGATTCATTGAATCGATTCATTGAAAAGAGCCGGACTTCTTATCTCTACTGTTCAGAATCGATTCATTGAAAAGAGCTGGAATTCCCATCACTTCTGCTGTGTTTTCTTCCTGGAGCAGCCGCTGATTGGCTGGCGGGACCACGTGATGCGGAGTGTTCCGATCACGTGGTCCCCGCAAGGTATGAGACAAAAAAGGCGCACCAACAGCCGCAAAACGCGGCTCACTCTGGCGTCCACTTCTAACACCACCATGCATTGCGGTAGGGGCACGTTATGCGACCTTAACGTCCCCTAAAACGCAACGTCTTGGTGTGAAAGAGGCCTAACAGTGGGAAGACTAATAGAAATACAAAAACAACAATATCTCTAAAGAAACTATTAAAATTTTAGAACCCCAGCATTATCGATCAGAAGGGCCCTTCTGTGAAAGTATGCGGTGTGCATGTGTGAGATACAAGCAGGAACGGTATTATGTTTAAATTGCATGCAACTCGGCATTTTTATTAAATTGCTGTTAAAAGTTCATAAATTTGTAACCATATTGGGGTGTGTAGTGCGTGTTTATAGATATATTATTTGTGCAATACTTGATGTAGAAGGTTGGAGGAACCTTCAGTAACACGCAGCTTTTAAAGGTATACAACCAGCAGCGCCATTTTTTTCAATTTTACTCAATTCATTATATCATTTTTTTTTTCACTTCATGAAGCAATCAATGTTCAAGGTTTTAAAATTTGCAGAGTGGAGATGAATGAAGATGAGATAGTACCCTAGGCAGGATGGCAGCTTTGACTTCCCTGCTTGTCACCAGGCTTTTAGATTAAAGTGAGATGAAGGGGATGATGTCAAAAGAAGTGCTGGCCAAGCCCCTGGACACTGACCAGGCCCTAGGCTGCTGCCTAGTGCTACGTACACACATGCGACAACGATTGTTCGTTGAGAACGACGAACGAGCTTTTAATTGATGAAAGAACGACCTGAGGAAAGTTAGTTTTTAAATGTGTGTAACGATCTGATTGTTAGTACGAACGTTACATCACGTAAAGCAACTATTGCGCCTGCGCATAAAAATGAGAAGTTTCAGGGAGAAATAGTGAAATGCGCATGTCAAGCCTAGTACGAACGACCGTTTGCAACGATGTACTACTTTTGCAAACGATCGTCGTTGGGAAAAATCCGCAGAGACAGAACTTTCTTTTGTAGCGATTTGGCTCGTTCGTCGTTTGCCTTAATAGTCGGTGGTTCGTTTTTTGTAACGATCGTCGTTGGTAAAGATTGGGGAACGATCGTTACAAACGACTATAGTCGCATGTGTGTACGCACCTTTAGTCCAGTCACCATGTGATGGGTTTGGCTCTTTCTGAAAAATCATTCGTTTTATTTTTACAGAGGAAAATCAACTTTACTAATGCAAACATAAGACTTCTGGACAGAAGTTCCCCATCCCAACACTTCTTTGTTCTTTTTCTCCTCTGCAGACAGAGATGTTGTGTTTGACGTGTAACGACACCATAATTAATGACTCTGAAATATTTTTTGCTTCCATTTCCCACAACTGGCAGCTCTGTAATCGCTGAGGAAGGAGCTGTCCAGTGTCTACGGCTGTTTGGTTTGGTGTGAATCTGTTCTGCAGGCAGGGATGGGGATTGTTGAAGCAGAAAGCTATGGGCTCGGAGGAGCTAGGAGCGGAAAGGCTTTGTGAGGATTCAGCCCAGTTCCTCAGCTTGGGATGCTGGAATGAGGGATCAGAGTGTTTGTGTGTCATTAATCATTAATGTCAGGCTTGGTCTATTTGGAGACTCCTGATCCTGTACTGTACAGGAATGAATTTATGGTGCTGAAAATTAGCTGTCATACTACCTGATTTCCATGGCTGGCCATAGCAGACTGCCCCCTAGAATTCCTTGTTTTTCTGGAAAAGGCCCTGGTTTTAAGCACAGCTTACAGGACAACTGAAGTGAGAAGAATATGGAGGCTTCCATATTTATTTCCTGTTAAACAATACCAGTTGCCTGGCTGTCCTGCTGATCCGTTTGGCTGCAGTAGAGTCTGAATTACACCAGAAACAAGCAGGCAGCTGATCTTGCCAGATCTGACAATAATGTCAGAAACACCTGATCTACGGCATGCTTGTTCAGGGTCTGTGGCTAAAAGTATTAGAGGCAGAGGATCAGCAGGACAGCCAGGCAACTGGTAACCTCCCTAGCGTTCAATTTTTGCAGGATTTCGGTGCAAAAAGTGGTTCAATTAATTTTCGTGACATTTTTGCTTGCGACTTACTAAAATCCATCAAGCGAGGGTCTAGTATTCATTTTGAGTATAATAAAAGTTCCAAATACAAAATCATGTCAAAAAGTTAAATTAACATTTCTAAAATAAGCTTTTTAATCACAAATAGAAAAATACTCCTCAAATATGGATGAAGAAATACATCTACAGATGCAGAAATAATTACTGTCCAGTGTTTACCTAAAACATCTCTCTTCTGTGGTACAACAACTAAGGGCCAGTTCACATGCACACTTGCACGTCATTTACCGCTGTTTATGGAATAGCAGCATTTTGATCTTTATTTTTTCCACTGTCTGGGAGCAGCAGGGTCTGGTTGTTCTGGGGTCCATTAGCGCCGCACTCATATGTCCCCCTGCAGGGTGAAAAATTACGATCGCTGGGAATCGCTATTGAAAGTCAACAAATGCTTTTCTGCACACTTGCAGAAAAGCATTTGGACGAGACTCTGGGCAGGTGATTGAGACCCGCCTGAACCAGCCCTAAAGGTCCATACACATCACATGCTGGTCTGAACTCTGAGTGGTGCACCATAGTGACTGCCATGGTGGGGGTGGTCATTATGGTCAGACCAGCGAGACTACATCAGGCGCACAATGATTGCATGAAGAAGTGGCATGTTAGTGTCTTTCTCTGTACAATACACAGCATGGTATTAGATTCCAGGACTGAATTTTCTGTAATGCTTTAATATCTGCCTACTGCCAGTAGGTGGTGCACATACACCATTATAACTCTTTCCAGACCAGTTTTCAGCATTGATTAAGCTAATTCGTCCATACCGTTTGTAGAAAGTTTTTTAAACAAACGAGTCAGCCTCGTCCTTATCACCAGGGAGGCTAAAAGGAGATGAATATGGCAGCCTCCATATCCCTCTCACTTCAGTTGTCCTTTAAGTTGTTTTCTAATTTAGATCTTTTTTTTTTTTTCATTATGATGAATTTCTGCCATCTACTAAGCATGAACTAACTTTTCCTGGTAGTGGCATAAGAATTTTTGAAGTGGAATATTTACAATATTTTAAAAAAAAATTACTGCATTCAGTGGCTTATCTTGAATTCATGTTGGCCCACAGCTAAACCTTGATGGCCCCCCTTCAATTCTTAACACCCCTTTCCCTGACCCCCCTTCGTGACAGTTACAGCCTGGGGTCCATTTACCAGAAGTCATATTAGTGCCATGCTCCCTTACGGAAGGCAAGGTCCCCTCCTGCTTTAAGTGGTCCACGATTATCCTTGTCCTCCAAAAAAATGGGAATCACAGATCACAATAAATTCAGACCAGTTGCCCTAACCCCAGTCATTATGAAGATGTTTGAGCGACTGATTCTTGTTTTATAGTTGTAATTTTTATCAGTGAGTTATCGCTGTAGTCTGACCCAGTCCTGACTCAGACAGGAACTGCTACTTACATAAATGATGCTTAATTCTTTCAGGCAGAGAAAGTAAAGCACAGCATAGTTAATTGTGTGTTAGGCACTGTACATACAAATGTCTATCTCATCATGTCACATGTCACCTTGGGTATCCTTTAAGATAGGCAAATTCTCCTCCGGTGAGAGTAAAACCAACATAGGTGCACCAGAAGGGTGTGTATTGTATCCACTCTTATTCTTCCTGTACACCTGGGGTCCTAAAACTTTCTGGGTCAAGGGCTGGGTCAACATACAGTATGTCAGACTGCTGGGGGGCTGAAACATACATAAAATGATGTAGAAAAACATTACATTGAATCTAGGTATTGATTCCCCCAATCATGCCCGGAGGAGAATTCCCAGCAGCAGCCATTCAGTCATGTGGCGCCTGAAGAACGTCTTTGTGCACCAGACAGTGAAGCATACCTAGGTGACAACCTGTCTTCCAGTTGGACAGCAGAGTCACCTGATGCAGAATTGGATTGGAAGCCAGGGAATGACTGCTTGCTGGCTTCTACAGTATGTGGATGGGTGCTGGCACTGCTATTCTACATGCGGGCCCGCAGATATTTAAAGGTGCAGTGGGCCGTATCTATAAGTTATACATGTGGTGTTTGGGGGGGGGGGGCGTGAAAAAGCATCGGGGGCCGCATTGGGCACACGGGTCTTAGTTTGAGGACCACTGCTGTACACCAACAACCGTACCTCTTCCGCTGACTTAGATGACACAACAATCATTGGACTCATCAACGGCAACAAAGTGCATGCCTACCGTAGCAAGACTGAGAGGATCTGCAACTTGTGCAAGGACAATAATCTCTTCCTCGATGTGGCAAGAGCCTCATACACACGAGGCACAAATGTCTCACAAGAGAAAAAAAAAAGCAGTGACAGTTCGTCGCCAGGTCCCTCTGTGCAGCGGCCGTACACACGGCGCACAGAGGGACAGAGATGCGGCGGAAGCTGTCGCCGAATGTTCCTCCACCACCGGAAGCTCTGTGCATGGTGTATGGGTTGCTGTTGCTTGTCCGTATACACACGCAGTACGAGTGTTGAACTTATCATGGACTTCAGAAAACACCATTCCACACTCCTCCCAGTCCTTATTGGAGAGACTGAGGTCTCCAGGGTACAGAGCGTGCAGTTCCTTGGAACAACCATAACTAATGACATTAAATGGGGGAAAAACACCTCTAAAATTTAGAAGAAGGCATAGCAGAAGTTATTCTTTTTGCGCCAACTGAATAATTAGCTTATTAGCTTCTACTCCGCTACAGTTAAATCCATCCTTTGCTCCTCCCTCATCATCTGGTATGTTGGGGCAACCACTAGCAACAAGTACAAGCTCCACAGAGTAATCAGCACTGTAGAAAAGATCATAGGATCCCCCTTATCACCTCTAGACCTCCTCCACACTGCCAGAATGAGGACAAGGGCCACCAGGATTTCACACTACCCCTTCCACCCCGGCAGCCGCTTCTTGGAGCTCCTCCCATCGGGCTGCCATTTCAGAACCATCCCATCCAGAACCACAAGGCGCAGGAACACCTTCTTCCCCCGAGCAGTCCTCTTGATGAATTACAGCCCCCCCCTGCCAGGCCAGTCTGACGGCGGCACTCTGGTTTCTTGGCCAGCATTATCTCCCCTGATGCCCACCCTGAACTCCCAAGCATTCCTGTGCAGAACTTGCCCCATACCACAGCGATTAGAGTTATTGCTTGTCCCTTTTGCTCTGTATGTATGCTTCTATTTTTTCTTGTATCATTGTTCATTCCTCATAGTGTAAAGCAGGGGTGCCCACACTTTTTCGGCTCGCGAGCTGCTTTAAAATTTACCAACGTCTCAAATGCTAAGCACGCCCCCCCCCTTCCCCCGCGCAGGTTAGCCAGGTATATGTGCCTGCAGCATAGGTTACGTGTCCTCATTATAGGCTTGCCAGGTATATGGCCCCTCAGTGTAGGTTAGCCAGGTATATGGGCCCTCAGTGTAGGTTAGCCAGGTATAGGGGCCCTCAGTGTAGGTTAGCCAGGTATAGGGGCCCTCAGTGTAGGTTAGCCAGGTAGAGGGGCCCTCAGTGTAGGATAACCAGGTATAGGGGCCTTCAGTGTAGGTTAGCTAGGTATAGGGGCCCTCAGTGTAGGTTAGCCAGGTATAGGGGCCCTCAGTGTAGATTAGCCAGGTATATGTACCCGCAGCGTAGGTTAGCCAGGTCCTCTGGACTCCTGGAACCTCCAGCAGGCAGGCCGCTGGCCAATAAGGATGCAGGGTAGAAGACGCGGCAAGGAAAGAGGGAGGAGAGAGGCGGCGCGGCCGCTACGTCATGGCTGGGGGCGGCGCTGGGCACGTTACAAGCACGCACGTTGCAGGCTGCCCGCCGCTGCCCCCAGCCATGACGTAGCGGCCGTGCCGCCTCTCTCCCCCCTCTCTCCTCGCCGGCTCTCCTCCCCTGCATCCTTATTGGCCAGCGGCCGGCAGCTAAACATAATGAGCTGCTTGCCGCAAAATTTAACGAGACGCGGCCGAGAGGCCGCGATCTACCGAGAAGGCGGTCACGATCTACCGGTAGATCGCGATCGACCTATTGGGCAGCCCTGGTGTAAAGGCTATGTCTGTCTATGTACTACTGTTATTGCCATGTGTACCAAAAATAATTCCGGGTATGTCATCTGGCATACTTGCCGAGTAAAAGAGATTCTCATTCTGCCCTCCCCAACCATAAGAAGTGTGCCCACAACAACGCCTGATCTGGAGGCTGGACCCCTGTATTGGAGAAACAGAGGGTAGGTAGTTAGGGCCCTCTACAGCCCCTGTATTGGAGAAACAGAGGGTATGTAGTTAGGGCCCTCTACAGCCCCTGTATTGGAGAAACAGAGGGTAGGTAGTTAGGGCCCTCTACAGCTCTGGGCTCCCCTGCAGTTGCAGGGGATGTTCCAATATATATGGGGATTTTTCATAACTCCTGTTACCCTAGTGTCTTCCCATACATCCTGTTGTCCTAGTGACTTCCCATACTGCCTATATCCTAGCAACTCCCCATACCTCCTGTTACCCTAGTGTCTTCCCATACATCCTGTTGTCCTAGTGACTTCCTATACTTCCTTTATTCTAGCATCTTCCCATACTTCCTGCTATTCTAGCAACTTCTTATACTTCTCGCACTGATTTTATTCAAAAATGATCATAGGTGGTGACATACAGTGGTGTGAAAAACTATTTGCCCCCTTCCTGATTTCTTATTCTTTTGCATGTTTGTCACACTTAAATGTTTCTGCTCATCAAAAACCGTTAACTATTAGTCAAAGATAACATAATTGAACACAAAATGCAGTTTTAAATGATGGTTTTTATTATTTAGTGAGGAAAAAAAACTCCAAATCTACATGGCCCTGTGTGAAAAAGAAATTGCCCCCCCTTGTTAAAAAATAACTTAACTGTGGTTTATCACACCTGAGTTCAATTTCTGTAGTCACCCCCAGGCCTGATTACTGCCACACCTGTTTCAATCAAGAAATCACTTAAATAGGAGCTATCTGACACAGAGAAGTAGACCAAAAGCACCTTAAAAGCTAGACATCATGCCAAGATCCAAAGAAATTCAGGAACAAATGAGAACAAAAGTACTGTAACTGAGATCTATCAGTCTGGTAAAGGTTATAAAGCCATTTCTAAAGCTTTGGGACTCCAGCGAACCACAGTGAGACCCATTATCCACAAATGGCAAAAACATGGAACAGTGATGAACCTTCCCAGGAGTGGCCGGCCGACCAAAATTACCCCAAGAGCGCAGAGAAAACTCATCCGAGAGGCCACAAAAGGCCCCAGGACAACATCTAAAGAACTGCAGGCCTCACTTGCCTCAATTAAGGTCAGTGTTCACAACTCCACCATAAGAAAGAGACTGGGCGAAAACGGCCTGCATGGCAGATATCCAAGGCGCAAACCACTTTTAAGCAAAAAGATCATTAAGGCTCATCTCAATTTTGCTAAAAAAACATCTCAATGATTGCCAAGACTTGTGGGAAAATACCTTGTGGACCGCCGAGACAAAAGTTGAACTTTTTGGAAGGTGAGTGTCCTGTTAAATCTGTCGTAGAAGTAACACAGCATTTCAGCAAAAGAACATCATACCAACAGTAAAATATGGTGGTGATAGTGTGATGGTCTGGGGTTGTTTTGCTGCTTCAGGACCTGGAAGGCTTGCTGTGATAGATGGAACCATGAATTCTACTGTCTACCAAAAAATCCTGAAGGAGAATGTCCGGCCATCTGTTCGTCAACTCAAGCTGAAGCGATCTTGGGTGCTGCAGCAGGACAATGACCCAAAAGACGCCAGCAAATCCACCTCTGAATGGCTGAAGAAAAACAAAATGAAGACTTTGGAGTGGCCTAGTCAAAGCCTTGACCTGAATCCTATTGAGATGTTGTGGCATGACCTTAAAAAGGCAGTTCATGCTAGAAAACCCTCAAATAAAGCTGAATTAACAACAATTCTGCAAAGATGAGTGGGCCAAAATTCCTCCAGAGCGCTGTAAAAGATTTGTTGCAAGTTATCGCAAACGCTTGATTGCAGTTATTGCTGCTAAGGGTGGCCCAACCAGTTATTAGGTTCAGGGGGCAATTTCTTTTTCACACAGGGCCATGTAGGTTTTGAGTTTTTTTTCTCACTAAATAATAAAAACCATCATTTAAAACTGCATTTTGTGTTCAATTATGTTATCTTTAACTAATGGTTAACGTTTTTTGATGAGCAGAAACATTTAAGTGTGACAAACATGCAAAAGAATAAGAAATCAGGAAGGGGGCAAATAGTTTTTCACACCACTGTATTTAGTCCTGTCAGGTGCATCTCTGTGGAATGTGAGTTCTAAATCCAGTAGTCAAGATCTCTGACCTCACAGAATGCTTTGGGGTGGGGGGCTGTTAGGTTTACATTCAGTATGCAACAACATATAGCTACTATATGTTACCACACTGCCTCTTTATGCTGAGGGAGTCAGCACCAGGCCTTGTGGCTGCTTGAATGGTATCATTCCCACTATCCACAATGTAAGGGGCACATACTGGACCGCTGTGAGAAGCTAGCAGCATACAGCAATGACAGTTTGTGGTGCATAAAGAGTGCCGCGCAGGACATGGAAAACATCTGTGCCTGGACTGAGGCTTTATTAGGAGAAAGGTAAATGCATTTCCAGGGGTGTTGCACTTGCCTTAGCAGCTGCTATGGGACTTTGTTCTTCCAACCAGTGACTACTAGGCACTTGGAATCAGTTCAAGCAATGGAGTTCAAAGAGGGCTGTGAGGAATTTGGGACTGGGGAAAGCAATGCGTACTCACAAATTCAGAGGCTGGGGCGTGGGGGTGGAAGGCATTATACATCTCTGTGCCCTTGTGCTTTATGTAAGTGTTTCTATGTGGCTGTACATTGCTATGTCCATCCATAAGCATGGCGGAGAAGAGGTTAATTCAGCATGTCACTGCTGATATGCATAGCACTGGGGGCCCCATCAAGGTGTTGGTATGGCGCCACCTGCTGTGTAGCTATCACACTGTACACATCACTAATCCCAACAACACCTGTACCCTTTATACTTAGTGTAGTGTACCAGCCCCCATTTCCTTTCAGGCCCCTCAGTGTCCTCAGTCCCTAGGTCCCCTTCATTGCACTGCTGTCACCCAGTCGCGGGCTACTGCGCACGTGCTGTCTTGGCCACTTGCCTCCTCAATTGTGCTCCCATAGCCGGGTGCAATCTGTGCATGTGCAGTTTGCATGGACTTGTAACTGCACAAGCGCTGCAACACTACTGGCCACAGTAGCAAGCGACCCAGGCCAGCTAAATCTAGGACTTAAATTTGGCTGACAGCAGTGAAAAAGACAGAACCTGGAGGACACAGAAAGAAAATGGAAGGCTGGGAGAAGCCCAAGGTAAGCAAAAGTCATCTTGTTCCCTTCATCTCAGGTTCATTTTAATTTCAAAAAGTTTTGTAGGGAACGGGACCAGAGTTGCCGAAGGGCAACTGTTCCTCTGAGTGACAACTTCTGTTGCTATGTGGAGGGAAAGAGGGAAGACAGCATGGCAATGATGGAGCATCTTCTGGCAGTAGGCAGGTTAAAGTGGGGAACAATGTTCTCAGCCTCTGCCATAGCACACAGTATGGAACCTCAGAAGACAACTGTAAAAAAGTTAGTCTCTCGCCCGAAACAAGCATCTTAGCCGAATTCAGTCTAGCCAAAGGCAGTTATTCCATGCTGCTCCTCCTTGAACTCTAATCGGCATTTGATACTGTAGGTAGACTATCCCCTCCTCCACAATCCCTATGGTCCTTGGGCATCTATGGCTTCGCCTTGGCTCGGATCTCCTAATATGTTAGCGCTTTAAAAATACAGTAAATAACAAATAATGTGTATAAAGCTGTAGCAGCAGAAACTGTTATAAAAAGTACCATATTATCTGTACAGCAGTGAGAAATATGTAACATTGTGTAATAATAATGCAATAATAGAGTTTATACCGGTGCTGAGGACATTAGAGTGTTAAGCACCATCTACACGATACAATTTTTTGTGCAATTCGATTGGATCGAATTCGATTGATCGATTAAATCCAACATATCCGATCTGGATGCGATTTGATCGGTAGTGTGATCGATTTGCCATTGTTTTGCAATGACATTTGACCACACTATCGAATCAAATCGAATTCTGATCGGACATGTCGGATTTAATCGATCATTCGAATTCGATCCGATCAAAATCGCACAAAAAATTGTATCGTGTAGATGGGGCTTAAGCTCCTCTGTGGTAGACACTGAAGTGAATTGCATGGTATTCACTGTGCAGCATATGTATATTGCAGCTATATAAATGTACAGGATATCCATACCTTCCAACTTTTTAACATAACAAAGAGGGACACTTAAACCACGCCCCAGCCACACTCCTAATCATGCCCTTGGCGACAGGAGGTGGTGACAGGAGGAGTGCGCAGCAAGAGGAGTCAGTGCAGGAGCGGGGGTATGTAAGTTACTGGGGATCCTTGGGGCCGCACAGCGCAGGTTGGCGGCTGCCAACAACAAAGCGAGGCCCCCCTGTACATTCAGGCCCAAAGCAGGAGCGTGCCTCGCTTGTACGCTGGTAGCCACAGTGCCCCTGTATATTTACATAGATCTGTGCATTAGTCCTGACAAATGAGGAAGTAAAAGGGACATAGGGATTGGATCCCCAAAGAGGGACTGTCCCTTAAAAAGAGGGACAGTTGGGAGCTTTATCTGCACTGGTGTGTGATGTGATGTCATCATGGCTTTTGTTCGGCAGTAATTCACATAACATAAATGAGAATATCATATGTTTTTAGTACGTTCTTCCAGCTGTTGGATCTCTGAAGTTAATCAGGGGAAGGGGGGGGGGGGAGGGAGGGAATTTTGGACTACAAATGTAACAAGGGAAGTTTTAAGCGATATAAAATGTATGGGAGAGCAGAGCTCAGCAAGTGCTGCTGAATGGATTTAGTGTCACGTGGCCGCAGGATGAAGCAACACACAGGCATTCTTCCTGAAATCATCTGTCCAGCCTACATACGTGCAACGGGGACCATAACGTCATTCTGCAGCCCAGCCAGACATATACACCCCAATGACCCATTACACAGGAAGAGCAATGCCTGCATGAGAGCTGCCACTATGTGGAGTTCTCTACACCTTCTGATATACTCTGTGCTGCTGGAGGACTCTGCTCCTTCCACTATATAACTCTCCTCTCCTGATATACTCTGTGCTGCTGGAGGACTCTGCTCCTCCCACTATCTTACTCTCCTCTCCTGATATACTCTGTGCTGCTGGAGGACTCTGCTCCTTCCTCTATCTAACTCTCCTCTCCTGATATACTCTGTGCTGCTGGAGGACTCTGCTCCTGCCTCTGTCTAATGCTGGATCCACACGGTGCGTTCGCGCACTCGATTTCCCGCTCGATTCCCGTCGATTTGTTTATTTCCAACATGTCTGATTTGGATTTCGATGGATCGTTAGGTCGATTCGGCATACTTTGCATGCGAATCGACCTAACGATCCATCGAAATCCAAATCGGACATGTTGGAAATAAACGAATCGACGGGAATCGAGCGCGCGAATGCACTGTGTGGATCCAGCATAACTCTCCTCTCCTGATATACTCTGTGCTGCTGAATGATTCTGTTATTCCTATCTAACTCTCCTCTCCTGATATACTCTGTGCAGCTGGAGGACTCTGCTCCTTCCTCCATCTAACTCTCCTCTCCTGATATACTCTGTGCTGCTGGCGAACTCTGCTCCTTCCTCCATCTAACCCTCCTCTCCTGATATACTCTGTGCTGCTGGAGGACTCTGCTCCTTTCTCTATCTAACTCTCCTCTCCTGATATACTCTGTGCTGCTGGAGGACTCTGCTCCTTCCTCTAACTCTCCTCTCCTCATATACTTTGTGCCTCTGGAAGGCTCTGCTCCTTCTTCTATACTCTCCTCTCCTGATATACTCTGTGCTGCTGGAGAACTCTGCTCCTTCCTTTATGTAACTCTCCTCACCTGATATACTCTGTGGTGCTGGAGGACTCTGCTCCTTCCTCTATCTAACTATCCTCTCCTGATATACTCTGTGCTGCTGGAGGACTCTGCTCCTTCCTCTATCTAACTCTCCCCTCCTGATATATTCTGTGCTGCTGGATGACTCTGCTCCTTCCTCTATCTATCGTCGCCTGATATACTCTGTGCTTCTAGAGGACTCTGCTCCTTCCTCTATCTAACTATCCTCTCCTGATATACTCTGTGGTGCTGGAGGACTCTGCTCCTTCCTCTATCTAACTCTCCTCTCCTGATATACTCTGTGCTACTGAAGGACTCTGCTCCTCCCACTATCTAACTCTCCACTCCTGATATACTCTGTGCTGCTGGAGGACTCTGCTCCTCCCACTATCTAACTCTCCTCTCCTGATGTACTCTGTGCTGCTGGAGGACTCTGCTCTTTCCTCTATCTAACTATCCTCACCTTATATACTCTGTGCTGCTGGAGGATTCTGCTCCTCCCACTATCTAACTCTCCAATCCTGATATACTCTGTGCTGCTGAAGGACTCTGCTCCTCCCACTATCTAACTCTCCACTCCTGATATACTCTGTGCTGCTGGAGGACTCTGCTCCTCCCACTATCTAACTCTCCAATCCTGATATACTCTGTGCTGCTGAAGGACTCTGCTCCTCCCACTATCTAACTCTCCACTCCTGATATACTCTGTGCTGCTGAAGGACTCTGCTCCTCCCACTATCTAACTCTCCACTCCTGATATACTCTGTGCTGCTGGAGGACTCTGCTCCTCCCACTATCTAACTCTCCAATCCTGATATACTCTGTGCTGCTGGAGGACTCTGCTCCTGCCACTATCTAACTATCCTCGCCTGATATACCCTGTGCTGCTGGAGGACTCTGATCCTTCCTCTATCTAACTCTCCTCTCCTGATATAATCTGTGCTGCTGGAGGACTCTGATCCTTCCTCTATCTAACTATCCTCGCTTGATATACTCTGTGCTGCTGGAGGACTCTGCTCCTTCCTCTATCTAACTCTCCTCTCCTGATATACTCTGTGCTGCTGAAGGACTCTGCTCCTCCCACTATCTAACTCTCCACTCCTGATATACTCTGTGCTGCTGGAGGACTCTGCTCCGGCCACTATCTAACTCTCCTCTCCTGATATACTCTGTGCTGCTGGAGGATTCTGCTCCTTCCTCTATCTAACTCTCCTCTCCTGATATACTCTGTGCTGCTGGAGGACTCTGCTCCTGCCACTATCTAACTCTCCTCTCCTGCTACCTGTGACGTGCCTAGTGGGTTTCCGATGGGCTCCGGCTCCAATCGGGCTCATCTATTTCCATCGGAGCCCAAACAGAAAGCCGCAAGTGCTCCTGTGCGAGGTGTATCACAGGATAATTAGGGGTCTGGACCACGGTGCCTGCGCACTTGTCGGCGGATTTTCGGGGGATGCCAACGCTGGAACGGAAGGCTGAGAAGGCAAACGGAAGCCTATCTAGATCCAGAGGTATCTCCCCCCCCCCCCCCCCCCCCCTGAGGTAAGTACCCCCTAGGGGCTCTTTTTTTTTACAACTTTACTTTTAAAAAAAGCACTTAGAGGGCCACTTTAATACATGTAAAATATGACTTACACAGGGTTGTGTTTGAACAAAGATCCCCCGGTGCTTCCTTAGGTGATGCTGCAGAACATTTGTGGTATGACTGAAGCCTATGAAGTCTGGTCAGTACAATGATGATGTCATACTGTATAATCTATAGATCCTCAAACATATTAACGCACAGGCTGACTTAGCTGGTGGGAACACATAAAATTCAATCCTTTTCTCACTTTCTGTGAATCCCTCAAGTCTTTTCATTTCCTCCTCAGATGATACATCCCCCTGGGGGGAATTCCTGCTCTTTTGTAATGATTTTGTTCACAGGTCGGGTGTGAGAAAACACTGAGTTACTAATGATGAAGATACGGATCGCTGTCAGGTAGTGATATTTATAGTACAATGCTCCGGGCTAGGTAAACCTGAAAATACACATACCTTATTAGTGGAAAAAGAGGACCTGTCACTGCTGCTTCTCACTACACTCAAAAAAGGGCACTTTTGACATGATCCTCATTCTACATAAAAAGTGTGAATTAAAGAGGAACTGTAACCAAGGACTGTTGTTTAATCTAACCAAGGTGCATCTGACCTAGGGCTTTAAAATAACCTTCAGTGAAGAGTAGTCCGCTGTCTCCCATAGGAATTTCTTTGTCTGACAGTGGTGGTTTAATCCCCAAACACAAGAGGGCGCTGCAACCTGCAGCAAGCAATGACTTGATGGATGCTTCTTGAGTGTCACTTTTTTACTTGGAAAATGACCAAAGTAAGTATAGTAATCTTTGTGTTTATAAACATGCAGCTGGCCCTCTATTTCAGGGTCCATTGTTCAGAGGGGCAGGTCCATGTCTATTCTTGTGTGATCAACGTGAAGAGGCAGTAGGTAGATTTACCAACACAAGTGCACAGGTCATTCTGCTCTGTACCTTGTTATATTTCTTGGGCAAACCAGTAGCTATATGTGATTAGCACTTTTGCCTTATAGCACTAGGTTACCCGGTTCAACTATGGGTCAAAACACTATCTGCATTAAATTTGTATGTTCACCTTATTAATTTGTGGCTTTCCGCTGCGCTAAGTAAACTAATTTCTTTTTAAATTCCCAAAACATACTTAAATATAAATTCTTAATAATAATAACAACTTATATAAGTTTGGCCAGTATCAGGACCAGGAAAACATTTGTTCCTGGGCTTAGGATTTAAAAAGAAAACAAGACGAAGCTCAGGTCAAAAAGGAAGTACTTACCTAAGAAAAGGGAAGACTCTGGATCCTGTAGAGGCTCCCCATGGCAACTATCAGTCCCCTATTGCGGATCGCAGACCCTCCAAAGGTTTCTGACAAGGGCATGTCAAAAATGTGGTTGGGGCGGCACTCTTCTTCAAGCACAAGCATGACCATGTATGGCCACATCTGCACCGTAAGCCGGAGCCACAAGAGCAGCCGCAGCATGGCCAAGCTCGTGCTTGAAGAGGACCTAGAACTTCTGGAGCGCCAAATGGTGACAGGAGCAAGGAGGAACTGGAAAGCCTCTATAGACAAGACTCAAAACATTTATATCACGCTTTACACCTGGCGGACTCAAAGCATTTGAGCTGCAGCCACCAGGGTGCACTCAGTAGGTGATAGCAGTGTTAGGGAGTCTTGCCCAAGGACTCGTTACTGAACAGGTGTTGGCTTACTGATCAGCAAGAACCGAGTTTTGAACCCTGGTCTCCTGTGTCAGAGACATAGTCCTTAATCCAGCCACTATAGGATCCAAAGACTTCCTTCTTCTTAGGTAAGTATTTCCTCTCTGACCCAAGCTTGGGTTCTCTTTAAACATGTACTGAGTGAGTGTGAGTTCAAGTGACCTGTAACATCACCGAAGGCCGCCAGTCTATCATATAAACCTGTTACCATAAAAACAAAGATGACTTTCCCGATTTATCCGTGGTTGAATTGAGAATATTTACAGTAAAAGCCAGCTGACGACTGCTCTGCTCCAGGTGTTTCATCCCTTCAGTAAATCCCTTTTTTTTGTTTGTGAAAGAGATTATAAGCGCCATTCTGAATTTCTGCCGTGAATGGCGATTTGTCAGCCTGGTTGCTATTGGCTGTTTTTATGATATCAGTGATCCCAACCAGACTGTTACTTCGAGGTCACTTTTCAATAGAGGTTATGTCCGTTTCGCAACTGACAGCTGACAAGAGAGGAGCGTCTAGAAGCCTACGAGAGTCGCGCTTCACTACAGTTCTGTCTGCAGGTTGGGATTAATGGGTAATGCAGCTCTTGCCAAAATGATAGTTATTGATGCAGAAAGTGTTTCCATGTACTCTTAGCTGTGCCAGGGCTGTTCCCTTGTAAGAAAACAATGTTTAACCGATTGTGGACAGGCCCAAAGTATGCTGGCATTCTCCTGAGACTTCAGTTATGGGGCTAGGATGCAAATATTCTATAACAGTCAATGAGTACATGGTGCATACAGTACAGAGTACAATGTAAGAATGATATTCACCTCACCCGGTTCTTGCAGCATCTTTATCTGTTGATCACAATGTTTCAAGCTTCGGCCACTCATGCCAGTGTCCACTGTTGCATCAGGATCTATGGACATCACAATGAAGTTACTGTGCAAGCATAACATGACTTTTGCATTGCTCATTATAGTTAGCTTTCCAAGGTGCAGGGCCGGTTCTAGCTACAGTGGGGCCCCTGGGCAAAAGTAACTTGGGGGGGGGGGGGCCCTAGCAACACCCCCCTGCAGCCCCGAGCCGCTCCTAGGACCCATCCCACCACACTCCCAACCACACAAAATCATTAGGTGTCCATCATATAACCCCAAACGCTTTGTTGGGTTCTCATTATTCCCCTTCTTCTTTCTCTTACAAATTCAGAGTTTACACACAGTGAAGTCTTACATAATCCAGGCAGGACATGAGGCAGCACTGTGCTAAGCACTTCTCCCCACCAACCCTTCTTTTCCTCGTTTTCTGCAGGCATGTATAGGATGGGGGGCCGCTACAGGCTCTGGGGCCCTGGGGCAATTGCCCCCTTTGCCTCTATGGTAGCGTCGGCCCTGCCAAGGTATAATCATGCTGTGTACTGTATATAGCAAAGCATATGCTGCGCTGAGGTAAGCATTTCAAATAAATAAATAAAACTGGTGAGGGCTTCCCCACCTGAGCAATACCGACTCCCCAGGCATGGGGAATGATAATGGATGGATGAGGAAGATGGATGCTGAATGCTACAGCTCTTCAATCAGCATAGAAACAGACTCCTGCCCACATGGAGGCAACTGCAAGGAAAGGAAATGACAAACTTCTTCATGGAAGATGCCAGAAGTCTTCAAACAAAACAAGGCGGTTGGCAGATGAAAATGTGGGAATGGAAAAGAACCCCAAAGGATTCAATCAATATGTATAAGAAACCCAATATTTGCTGCTGAGATTCTATTTTTAAAGCAGCGACCATCATCTACTCCAACATTGAGAGGGGGCGGTATCTCCCCACATGCTATCTTGAGTGATTGCTTACCTTAAGGCGGCCATACACTTATAGATTTACAGCAGATTCGGCCATCAGATAGATTTCTGTCAGATGCTTGTCAAGTCGAATCTGACATGAATCTATCTGATGTGTGCCATCGATTCAAATGGACCATTATTTCCTCATTGGACCATTAGATCCAATGCAACTCTATGGGCCATCGATTTGCTGCCAGCAGCAGATCGACCTAGATTTTCTATCCATTCAGCAAATCGATCAACTTGGGTATTTGATAGAATCGATTTCTGATCGATCGATTGATGGCAGAAATTGACCAATGTATGGGCCCCTTTAGAAACTCAGACTTGTGCATAAGCCTTACCTCTATGGATGTACATATCTTCTCAACCCTAGCAGTGAAATACTACTACAGGTCAGGCTCCCAATGTCCCTGTGTGATTTTTTTCCCCCTCCCATTCATTAGAGGAAGGTGGATGATAAGGTGACACCCCTTGGAGTGATGGAGCCCTTGCTGACTGCTTAACATAACCTGGGACTGAGGTGGTAGCAGTACATTGATCTCACCAATGGAGTCGCATGAAATTGTTAGATAATGTGCCTTCCAGCCAGTGGTGGCGCTACACTGGGGCACTGCCCCCCCCCCCCTTCCCCGCAATCACTGTTCCCCCTCAGTGCGGAGCAGTGCTTTTTTAGCGCTGCTAGATTTGGGCGCAGCCGGCGCCTCCATAGACTACAATAGGAATCATTCCTATTGCAGCGCTCAGTGCGTAACATCGGCCCCGTCAGAGGACGGAGCCGAGGTTGCTTAAAAACATAATAATTCGGCCTCCAGCAATCGAATTAAATCGGCCCGGACTTGTGCAGAAGCAGGATCAGCCATATAACAGCTGGATCCTGTGCCCAAGTCTACCAGCGCCGATTTCAAATGTACTCCCTCAGTGCCCCCCTGCTCAGTAACATACCGTTAACTGTTCCAGGCTCCAGGAGCATGCACTTAACAGGATAGGGTCTGTAAAAAAACTCAAGTCAGCAGGCCAGGCCCACTCTCCCAAGTCAGCAGGCCTGGCCCACTGTTGACGCCAAGTGAGGCGCCTTGCTCAAGCGGTGGAAGTCTGGGGGCGGTGCCAGGCAGGACCAGGAAGTGTGCCTGGCCTGCAGTCACCCAGCTTACAGAAGCTCGCCCATGGAGGGGGGGGGGGTCACCGTGAGGAGAGCTGGAGGGGAAAGCAGCCAAGAAGAGCGCAGCAGCGGGCACAGCGGTGGACAGGGGGGGGGGGGGGGTCGGACTCCTCTCCCTCACCTGAGTCTATGTAGGCATTAAGTAAACCAAGGGTTTTATCTATTGCCATAAATACCTCACAATCCTTGCAAGATCCATTGTATGACAATCTGGATGACACTTATATTTCAAAAACATCTCTCTACCTACTTCTGCTTGTATGTTCTAACATTATCAGTCAACAGGAGTAGAGTAAGAAGAAGGTTTACTAGCTGAAAGCTTACTGTTCTTCTTTCAAGTTAGCCAATAAATGGTATTATCCTGAGTCAAAACTTCCTGTGTGTAAAATGCAAGCTCTAGTCTGCAGCAATGCTTAGCTGAGTAAGGATGAGCACGAATTTCGCATATTTGTAATTTGGCATCATAATTCGCAATTACAATGCAAAATCGTAATGCGAAGTTTCAGGAAAAATCTTTAATAATTTCATTTGTAAACGTAATCAGGAACCGTAATTAACATCCGGTGGGCGCTCGTGAGGGCTGCCCCGGCACAGAGCTCCTGCCTTTTTCTCTTTCTACATAGCATAGCATAGATTAGTATTAGTATATAGTATATTAGTAATAGTGTAGTGCAGCAGCAGTTACCTTGCTGAAGCTGCAGATATCTCTCCTGTACCCACAGCACTCCTGGCGAACTGTTGGGCACTCAACCCGCCCCACGTGGAGACCACGTGGAGCGAACGCGGAGACCAGTCCGGAGGCCCGAGCGCACAGCCCCTGCAATCGACTCTCCAGAGGAGCCGATTCGCAAACAGGAGCCTGGGAGCGACCGGGCGCCTGCTGCCAGCCCGCTGGGGGAGCTGACTCGCTGACTCACCAGCTGGAGAGAGCCGGCCGCCCGCAGAAGAGCCGACTCATCAGCCAGAGAGCCGGGCCGCCGGGCGACTCTTCACTAGGCCTCCCTGGAGGACCCGCCGCCTGCTGCCAGCCCGCGTGGGGAGCCGACTCACCAGACTGGAGAGAGCCGGCCGCCCGCAGAAGAGCCGACTCAGCAGCCAGAGAGCCGGCCACCGGACGGCTATTCACTCGGCCTCCCTCGGTGGAGCCGACTCATCAGCTGCTGTGAGCCAGCCGCGGACCCCTAGCCACGTGAAGAGAGCCGGTCTTGCCGCCCGCAAGAGTCCGGAGGAGCCGACTACTGGAGGAGCCATCCCAGCACCTGCCATGCCAGCACCGGCAGAGAGCCAGCCACTGACCCCCTGGCCTCCCGCCGAACACTAAGGGGACCACTACCAGAGACCTACAGCTGCAGAAAAGGGCCATCCCAGCCATCGCCTGCTGCAGGCAGCCCGTTGCTGCACTCTTCAGCCAATCAGCAAGGGTAAGGCCCCATCGAACTGTCTGTCTGATGCCCCCACTGCTGGCAGATTCTCTATAACCCCTCCGGCCCGGCCCTGCTAAACTGTCCCCCCAGCCCACTGTCCCTCCCAGCCCACTGTACCTCCAGGTGCTGCACCTAGCCTGTATGTATGCCTGCAATACTTTCTGCCCTACCTGGCTGTGCATAACTGTCTCACACTTCCTGCTCTGCCTGGCTGTACACTCGGACTGTTTGTTTTGTTTTTTTGGGCTGCTTGCCTGGGCTTTTTTTTTTTTTTTTTTTGGGCTGCTTGCCTGGGCTTTTTGGGCTGCTTGCCTGGTGTTTAGGGCTGTCTGCCTGGGGCTGAACTCTGCACGCGACATGTGCACCACTAATCTGCCTCTTGCCTCCTATCTGACCGACCTGCGGGAGGGTGCTACATACACTCAGGGGAACAACCTGTAGCTCCAGTATGCCGTGCTCCATCACTCCACGCTGGCATCCGTCCACTCCTCACGCCTGCGGTCGTGGCCCGCCCACGTCGCCCGCCACCACACGCACGACCTTCACCAGAGAGCAGCTCCTAGACTGGGTGCCACGTGGCCCCTCGCCCCCTGAAGCCATGCTCCTATCCAACCAGGTCTGGGACCACATCCGGCAAGTCCTAGATCCCGCTCTGAGACCACAAGCAGGCCGGCGGCGGAGAGGATGTCGTGCAGGGGCCCGCGTGAGGCTGAGAAAGAAGGGAGTTCGTTCAGCCATCCCCTCAGTCCTCCTAGGCAATGTCCAATCCCTCCCCAACAAACTGGATGAACTGCACCTACTCTGCGACAGGAAGGACCTCAGCAGAAACACTCCAGCCCTCTGCTTCACAGAAACATGGTTACATGAGGACATCCCTGAGAGCGCCCTCCTTCTCCCGGACTACAACCTCATCAGAGCAGACCGAGACCATGTCCTCTCCGGGAAGAAAAGAGGGGGAGGCATCTGCTTCTACATCAGCTCCTCATGGTGCCCCCCCCCCCCCGTCAGTTCTTGACAAGAAATGCTCCTCAGACCTGGAACTCCTAATAATTAACTGTAGGCCGCCATACTCGCCGCGCGAATTCTCCTCGTATGTCCTTGCCGGAGTATACATCCCTCCGGATGCCGATGTCAAATCTGCTCTGCTAGCCCTTAATGAGACCATCTCGCAGTGGGAGACATCCCTCCCGGACTCACTGTTCATCATCGCTGGGGACTTCAACAGGGCCAACCTCCGACAGGAGATGCCACGTTATAACCAACATGTAGCCTGCCCTACCAGAGGCCAGAACACTCTCGACCACTGTTACACAGCACTGAAGGATGCCTACAAGGCGGTCCCATGGGCGGCTCTCGGCTCCTCGGACCACTGCCTCGTCCACCTTATTCCCACCTACAAGAGGCGCCTGGAATCAGCTAAACCGACACTCAAGTCTGTCAAAGTGTGGTCTGATGAGGCCAAGCTGAAACTGCAAGCCTGCTTTGATTGCACGGACTGGAAGTCCCTAGAAACGCCAGACCTGGATGAATGGGCAGATAACGTCGCTTCATACATCAGCTTCTGCGAGGACTCTTGCGTACCAACAAAATCGTTCAAGGTGTACCCGAACAACAAGCCATGGTTCACTAACAAGCTTCGCCGACTGCGGAGAAGCAAGGAAGCTGCACACAAGTCCGGCAATCAGGAGGACTACAGGAGAGCGAGAAACGACCTCAACCGGGAGCTGAGGGCAGCCAAAAAGGAGTACGCTGCAAAAATGGAACAACACCTGCGATCTATGGACACTAGGGCTGTATGGAAGGGGCTGAAGGCTGTCACTAATTACAAGCCCCAACCTAAACATGCAGCACCCAGCCTAAAACTCGCAGAAGAACTTAGCAGTTTCTACTGCAGGTTTGAGAACCAGGCACGGGAGGGGCGTCCGGTTCCGACCACCCCCGCTCTAGGCCCTGTGAGCAACATCCCGAACCAGTTAGCAGTGAGTGAGGCCGACGTCCTGCGACTCCTATCAATGCTAAACGCCAGGAAAGCCTCTGGCCCCGATGGCGTATCTCCAGCCTGCCTGAAAACCTGCGCCCAACAACTTGCTCCTACCCTCTGCGACATCTTCACCAAGTCATTGCAGGAAAGCAAGGTTCCCACCTGCTTCAAGTTGTCAACCATCGTACCTGTTCCAAAAAAGCAGGAGGTCGCGGACCTCAACAATTTCAGGCCTGTGGCCCTGACGTCTGTCATTATGAAAACCCTGGAGCGGGTGGTCCTAGCCTACCTCAAGCTCTCCACCTCGCCCCTACTCGACCCCTTCCAGTTCGCCTACAGAGCAAACAAGTCTACCGATGACGCAATCAATATCTGCATGGAGCTCATCAATGACCACCTCGACAGGCCAAACACCTATGTCAGAATACTTCTTCTAGACTTTAGCTCGGCTTTTAATACCATCTGTCCGCGCATACTACAAGAAGACCTAGCTGCACTTGGTGTTCACTCTAGTCTACGCCTGTGGATCACGGACTTTCTCACCAACAGGTCCCAAGTCGTCAGGCTGAGCAACATCCGCTCCCAAGTGGTGACAACAAACACAGGTGCTCCTCAAGGCTGTGTGCTGTCTCCGCTACTGTTCTCCCTCTACACGAACAATTGCAGATCGGAGGCAGACTCAGTCAAGGTCATCAAGTTTGCAGATGACACCACCGTTGTTGGCCTTGTCACTAAGGACAATGTCCAGGAGTACTGTCAGCAGGTGGAGAGAATTTGCAACTGGTGCAAGGAGAACAGGCTGGTGCTGAACACAGCAAAGACCGTCGAGCTAATCATTGACTTCAGGAGGTCCGCTCCCACCCCACCTCCGATCTATATTGACGGAACCGAGGTGGCCAGAGTGCCCTGCGCCCGCCTTCTGGGCACTACTATCTCCGACGATCTCAGCTGGAAGTCCAATATCACTGTCATCCAACGGAAAGCACAGCAAAGACTTTATTTCCTACGGCAGCTGAGGAAGGTTGGCATGACCCAAGAGATTCTGACCAGCTTCTACTCCGCCACCATCGAGTAAATCCTCTGCTCTTCCATCCTGGTCTGGTATGCTGGCGCCACTGCCAGCGACAAGCTCAAACTACAGAGGGTCATCAGGTCGGCGGAGAGGATCATCGGGTGCCCCCTCCACTCACTTGCACTACTGCACAACAAGAGACTTAAATCCAGGGCATTGAGGATTGCCAATGACCCCTCGCACCCAGGCCACCGTTACTTCAGTTTGCTCCCTCTGGGCCGAAGACTTCGGGCCATCCCCACAAAGACTGCGAGACATAGGAACTCCTTTTTCCCATCGGCTGTCAGCCACTTGAACTCACTCCACATACTTCCATCTGTGCAAGACCAAACAAGCGGGGGGCGGGCTGCGACACTCCCGTTCGGTCAACTGAAGCAACAACCTCATAAGGCCAACAAGGCTAACCGCTGGTCAGCTCAAGGCCACAAATGAACTGTGATGTATGTGATGGATGTATGTAATTTTTCTGACGCAAATTGTATGCCAATGTAATGCAATCTATCTCTGCTGCTATGCACTCTTCTCTGTCTTCTTCCTGAGCTATATGTATGTGCCAAAAATAATTCCGGGCATGATTGCTCATGCTTGGCGAAATAAATGATTCTGATTCTGATTCTAATTTCGCAATTTCGTGTAATTTTTGCGTAATTTTGTGCCGACTTTAGCTGTTAATTGCAAAGCAAAGCCAAAAAATACGTACTATAGTCACCAAATGCTAATTTTTAAGAGGAATAGTGGGAGCAAGTCACAATAAGACCTTCTAGTTTTGGAGAAAATCAATTTTAAAATGCAAGGGAAAAATAGTTTTTATAATGTCATGTTTCTGTGTTTAAAAATGATTTTTACATTGTATTTTTAGAACTTATTTTCTCAAAATCTACAAAGTCTTTTTTTGACTTGTTCCCAATACTCTTCTTAACATACATATCCATTTTGGAGACAATAGCAATAAATAGGGGTTTTGCTATTAACAGCTAAAATTACGTTTACTACTACGATAAGAATCTTAGATAAGGAATTACACGCACAGTATTTCTCTCCCTCCTGTCTCTCCCCCCCCCCCAAACCTATAGGTAACTTTTGTTCCATAATAGCACCATCATTTGGACAATCTGCTCTATTCAAAAGCTTCTGAGTTCTGTTTGTGGTGTTTACATTTGGTTCCTATCAATGCTGAACTTAAAGGGAGCCTGAGCAGTCGTTAAAAATGAAATTGGTACTTACCTGGGTCTTCCTCCAGCCCACCGTAGGCCAGGAGGTCCCCCGGCATCCTCCTGGCTCCTCTCCCGGTCCCACCGGTGGCTCTGTCACCAGCGACTTTCGGGCTGTCACGCTGGCCGGCGTGATGACGCAGCACGTGGCAGTCCAGGAAGTATACAGACGACTTTCAGCCCAAAAGTCACCGGTAACGGAGCCGCCAGCGGGACCGGGAGAGGAGCCAGCAGGACGCCGGGAGGCCTGGCGGCCTACGGTGGGCTGGAGGAAGCCCCAGGTATGTACCAATTTCATTTTTAACAACTGTTCAGGGTCCCTTAAATTTTATCACCTGATTTGGGCAAAAAATATCCAAACTTCGATCATCCAAATGGGCCCCACCAACCAGCTGTCATTCCCCCTTTGTGCCCCCCCTCAAAAAAAATTGAAGCAGGAGCCGCTACTGCTTGAAGCATGTACCAACAACTGAGACTGGGTGGACACTTTAAAGCAAATTACTGGTCTTGCAGTCTGAAGTGCCCCTCATTGTGTGCCTTTCATCTACGCTGTGCTGGCAAAGCTCTGCCAAATGGAGGCAAGTTATTACCCAGAACTGAGCTCCAGGTCCAGACTTGCACATCGACCAGTGAAATCTTGGCGTCCCCCTCCTCTCTGTTAATCCCCTTTTATTCTGAGGTCACTGAGATGAATGTGAAACTCCTTTCAATTCCACGCTCGGTTTTTCAGGGATGATTTTTTTTGCAGATTAGCCGAAACCCCCCTATGAAAATCTGTTAATGGTATTTAAACTCCGCCATTCCCCCTGCCTCTCTGGAATGCGGCATTAAAAGGTCCATTGCAAAAACTATTAGTTCTGACCGGTTTTCTGCCGCTGCGGCCTCGTACGCGGCTGCGACAGCTCATGTGTTTGACTTGGGTCAGGCTGGAGGGTTTCGATGAAGTTTAATCTCCTGACCCGTGTTTACTTTGGCTGAGAAAGCTCAATAACTCGGGCCACTTCCTACTTCTCCTAATCTTTCCTGCAGCATTGGGGAGAGGCTGGAACCTCGGGCCTGAAACTCAGAACAAGCCAGGGAGCCGCTCAGCAGAGGAAAATGCTGCAAAATAGCAAACAGAAAGAAATGTGCTGGAATTGCTGGTGTAACTATATTCCCAGCGCTGACAGCAGCTGCTACAACATGGCGCGAGAGGGGAAGAGAGGGGCAATATACACAGACAAGAGCAACTCTGCCTGATTTAAAGCGGACCTGAACTCAGAACTTCCTCTCAGCTCTAAAAAATAAGCAACATCATATTAACCTTTAAAGAAAAACATTTATTTGTTACAGCTGAAACAAATCCTGCAATAAATCTGCAGTGTGTCTATTTCCTGCTTTCATGGAAGACATATTATTAACATCCTGTGTTTAGCTATTCATTTATCTACCGTGGCAGTCAGCTGACACTGCTGAGTGATCAAATTACCGTATATACTAAAAAACAAGTCGACCTCGTGTATAAGTCGACTACCGTATTCAACCCTTTTAAGCTGGAATTTTTTATTGACTCAAGTATAAGTCTTCCCAGCAAAGTTAATGGCTGCACTTGGGGCCCAGTACTGCACTGCATACAGTATTGCTGCCATTATCCCCTCCTGTCCCCTAAGTGCAGCCAATACCTCCCCCAGGCCCCCAAGTGCAGCAATTATTCATTCCCCTACTGCAGCCCAGTATTTTTCCCCTGCCCCTCTCCTTGTTAATTATTGTGGCCAGGACATTCACACCTGTTTTTCGTTGGCGTTTCCTTTCCTCAAAGTATCACTTACCACTGGGTAAATTTCTGCAAATGGGAATGTCATTAGTACACACATTACTCAGTGTTGCCTGTGACTTGTATATAAGCCGACCCCTATATTTTTATGAAGTGAATCAGACCTAAATGTCTAGACTTATACTCGAGTATATGCAGTACAACCTAGTGATTAGTCACAGATGAGGGGGAAATACACAGGCTAAACGCTCTAAATACATACAGGGTGAATTTCTCTCTGTTTTCCTTCTATCTTGTGCAAGTGTTCAGGTCCACTTTAATGAGACTGTAACAGGACAACAATTACAATACTAGTAGGTAAATGATGTCTGTATTTTGGGAGATCTGCGTTACAAAGATATTAAAGGACACATGCAAGCTAAAAGAAAAATGAAAATCCACTTACACTGGACTTCCTCCAGCCCCTGGCAGCCATCCTGTGCCCTCGCCGCAGCTCCAGTGGCTCCCGGTGTCCTTCGCTGCAGAAGCCGACCTCGCCAGGCCGGCTTCCGGGTCGGCTTCTTGTGCGCTTCACGGCGTAGGTCACGTGGTCTAGCTGACGTCTTCATTTATGTACTGCGCAGGCGCAGAGCTACTAAATGATGACGTGGGCTAGACAACGTGACCTGCGCCGTGGAGAGCAGTGAAGGACACCGGGCGCTACTGGAGCTGCAGCGAGGGCATAGGACAGCTGCCAAGGGCTGGAGGAAGCCCCAGGTAAGTGAATTTTCATTTTTCATTTAGCTTGGACCACGTCTTTAAAGCAATTTCTAGTCTTCCAGGTGAAAAAAACTCACATCTTCTGTATCTACGTACAAGGTTTGGATCAATTAGTGTCTTTTATGATTGCTTTGGGCGACAATTTACCCATGCTCTGTGCACATATGTGTGTTAAAGGACACCTGAAGTGAGAGGAAGATGAAAGGTCGTCATCTTATTTATTTCGTTTTCAAATCTTTCATGCCTCAGCATTGCACCCAAACTGTCCCTCATTCAAAGGGACAGTCCCTCTTTGGGAACCAAATCCCCGTCCCTCTTTCTTCCTCATTTGTCCCTTCTTCAAGACTGATCTGTGTAAATATATGTATTTTTCAACTGAAATATGTGTTTAGCTGACTCTAAAATTTTATATCAATTAAATTGATGTATTTATTTTCAAATGTTAAAATGAAAAAAAAAAACTAATGATGATAGAAAGGACTAGTGTGGTTTAAATTATGAAACTACATCTTTTGATTCTGAGTTCTTTATCATATGCATGGTGAGGGGTGTATTAAGGGCGTAGTTGGAGGTGTGGCAGGCATATGTCTTAACTAGTTCGCCACTAAGGGGTTTTTCCACTTATGGACCAGAGCAATTTTCACATTTCAGCGCTCCTTCTTTTCATTCCCCATTAACTTTATCACTACATAACACAACAAAATTATCTATATCTTGGGGGGTTTTTCGCCACCAATTAGGCTTTCTTTGGGTGGTACATTTTGCTAAGAATTATTTTATTCTAACTGCATTTTAATGGTAATGATAAGAAAAAATGGTAAAAAAATATTATTTCTCAGTTGTTCGGCCTTGGTAGTTTTAAAATAAAACTGGCTACTGTGGACAAATCCCACACATTTAATTTGTCCCAGTTATTAGAATGTTTAAAATATGTCCCTTGTACAAAGTATGGTGACAATATTTTATTTGGAAATAAAGGTGTATTTTTTCAGTTTTGCGTTGGCCACTAATTACAAGCCTTATGTGCACAAATAAAAGTAATATACCCTTATGACATACATAATAAAAATGTAAGTCCCTAAGGTCAATAATTATGTATTTTTTTTTAAATGTCACTTTTTTAAATATATAAGTGTTTTATTTTGATAACTATGGGAGAGTGGGGGAGTAATTAAGGGAGGATTTTATTTACTTTTATGTAATTTTATGTATGTAGGCGTAATTTTACTATTTGGACACTAGATGTCCCCCCACTTTATATTCAAAGTAATGCGGGTGTGTTTACTTTCTCTTTGTCAATGACCACCGACATTTCATTGATGACGGTGATCATTAATCACAGTAGGCACTTTGATCAGTGAATGGGAACTGTGTTTGATGAGAACGCGCTCAGGAGCATGTATGGGTGGGCAGCGGGCGATCACGGTGAGGTAGGTATATCTACGCTCCTTATTGAAAACTTTCCAGGGTGTAGATATACTGACAGCTAGATAAAGTGTCCCTCTTTCTTAACTCAAAAAGTTGGGAGTTGTGCATTAGTAGTGTCTGAATCACACACCTGGAACAAGCATTTGTCAAATCCAGTCAGTATTTGAGGCTGAGGATCAGCAGGACAGCCAGGCAATCTGCATCGTTTAAAAGAAAATAAATATGGTAACCTCCATATCCCTCTCACTACATGGTTCCTCCATGGTTAATAAATATCTGTATATACTCAAGTATAAGCCGAGTTTTAGGGCCCAAAAGTGGGTGTCTCGGCTTATACTCGTCACTACCCTTTAAGTAACTCCTCCAATGCCTCCACAATGTACTTAGTGGTACGTGCCCACTCCTGAGTGCTCCCTCTGCCATATGTGTATAATGGTGTGGAATAAATTTGTGGTGCAGTGCGGCAACATGTGACCACCCTCAAGTCCCTTTCTCCTCATCACTCCTCGCAAGAGCAGAGAGATATACGCTGCTCCCGGGGTTCAGCGAAGTGCACAGCGGATTGTTCACTAACCCATCCATGCTGCCTGCCGCAGTCTCATATCTATGACACTCTGCAGTGGCGCCTCTTATTATGCCACCCGCATATGGCAAAGAAGGCATGTGCCAGTGAGCATATAGTGGGGGCATTATAGGGAGGGGGGATTTTCCTGGCATTAGGGTTAAATGAAATGGCTGTATAATTTAAAATGATTTACTGCATAGCGGTCTCAAAAATGCCAATATCATATACTGTAAATCCATACATTATTAGCGGGAGAAAAAAATGGGAGAAAAAAAATGGTGTCTGGTTGATGGTGGATCCTGCCTGCATACTTTGTTGGACACTGCGGTACTTTGCAATAGAGATTCTGATTTATTTATAAAATATATATATATATTCCAGGGCCAATTTCACATTATCGTCTTTGGCAACTGGAGAGGGGAATCCTTGTCCTCCTGAGGTTATTTTAGTGTATGTCTGAAGACTGAAGCTGTGTACACATTTCCGATGGTTCTTGGCGGCTGGTGGGTGAACGATCTGCTGTTGGGGCATTTCCTACTCCTGGCTTACACTCGGGTCAAACATGTTTCCAATTTTTTTAGGTAACCGTTGGCAGGTCAGCTTATATTTGGGTCAGCTTATATTTGGGTCAGCTTATACTTGATTATATATGGTACTGCATTTTAATGTTTAAAACCTAGTATACCAACTCAAATCCAACAGAACATGTGGGCACCAGAAAAATGCAAAGCCTGTACACTTCACCCTCTGTGGGTACACCCTGCACAGAGATCATCTGGATGACAACTGTTTTGTACTACAAGAGCATTCTTACGGATGGCTGATAGCTCCGTGGCTAGGAAAAGGCTTGAGTGCATGGTATGTATACAGAGTTGGGTATAGTACTGTATTAACTAGGCCAGTTTTCAGCATTGAGTCTCATGCAACCAGAAAGCACACTTATCTGGCATCAGTTGATCCCCGTCACTGCCAGATAACCGAGACTCTACTGCACATATAAAGGAGAAAGCAAAGTAGATATTTCTGAAATCAGAGATTGCTGAAGTTCTGAAGAGACCCCTTCTATTAGCAGCAAAGATGAAAAATAATCACGTGATCTGGTAACATTCGCCCTGTTTACTCATGGGAAATGTAATTTTAGCAGAAACAAAAGCGCAACACATCAAATAATTGATTTGAAAGTTCAAAGTGGAACCATAAGAAAAGCAAAACAATGTGCTAAGTGTTACAGGAGGGGCTGATATCAGCCGGGTCATTATCTCGGCCTCTCAGGGAAGCTACTGACGCCTCAATCACAAAAAGAAGGATGGAATTTAAGGTCGCTTTCAATGATTGGCTTGGAAAGCTGAAAGTGTTTTGTTAAAAGGCTCGGCGATCTTCCTCTCGGCAGCGGCGGATAAAATATTACCTTTCCCAAACATCAAAAGGAAGCGAGACAGATTAATGATCTATTAGTTCTTGCACTTGTTACAAGGGGAACGCTGGCGCTGGGAGCCGCAGACCGCGCCATCTGTACTCTCCGCAGCCACCAAAACATTTTGTTGAAAGATTGGGAAAGAATGGGAAAGCAGGCCATCGGCCAACGGCTAAGTATATCAAGTGATATACATTGGGGTAAGGCAATCCGGCTAAGGGGAGCGTTTTCCGGAACTCTATTCATGGAACGTGGTGGAAAGAAGGGTTTCAGAGTATGAGAATGGCTTGCTGGCTCCCCACCACTATGGGGACCCATTCTGCGAAACCGAAGCTTCTGCAAAGGGAAGATAACACACACTACAAGCTGTGGTTATTAAATGACATCAGCCACTAAACGGAAG
The DNA here is from genome assembly GCF_040937935.1 of Hyperolius riggenbachi. Taxonomy (NCBI): domain Eukaryota; kingdom Metazoa; phylum Chordata; class Amphibia; order Anura; family Hyperoliidae; genus Hyperolius; species Hyperolius riggenbachi. Next base: position 197,736,814 of record NC_090657.1, read on the forward strand.
CTACAGGTTGGATTTACGTAAGAGAAATTCGATACCCATTTCAGAAAAATGTGCTTTGGTAATTACAGGCAGATCCCACTTCACGCCAGGGATGTGTTCCAAGAGATCAAGTTCCGCACAATATTAAAGAGACTCTGTAACACAAAAATGTCAGCCTTATTTATCCTATAAGTTCCTATACCTTTTCTAATGTGGTCTGGATTACTGCAGCCTTTTGTAGTTGCACTGTCTCTGTAATATATCTAATCTTCTTTCCTTTGTCAAGCTTTGTCGACCCAGAGAGGAACATTCTGCCTCTGCTGTGATAGGGAGAAGTTATGCACACCCCCCTCCACGCCCCCTGCAGGCTCTGTGTGTGTGCTTTGTTTATCCCACACAGACAGGTCTCTGCTCTCAGTTTTCTGAGTTTGTGAGGCTGAAAGGGAAAGGAGCTGCTGCCTGTCACATGCTAATCCCAGACTGGAGTGCAGATAATTCACAATGTAATAAAAACTTGTAGTATACTGTAACATGAATTGCTTCAAAAAGCCTCCAATTATCCCAGTCCCCAAGAAAACAGGAAACACTGAACACAACAACTTTAGACCCGTAGCCCTCACTCCCATCATCATGAAGGTCCTTAAGCGACTAGTTCTTGCTGTCCTGAAGAGCTCCACCGATGCCCTCCTCGATCCTCATCAATTCGCGTATAGGGCGAACAGGTCAGTTGAGGATGCCATCAATGTCAGCCTGGTGTACATCACAGAGCATCTCGACAGACCTGGCTCCTATTCCAGAATCCTGCACTTGGACTTTAGCTCGGCCTTCAACACCATTCGCCCGGACATTCTGCTCAACAACCTGGCGCAACTTGAGGTCGACTCATCCCTCTGCAGGTGGGTCGGGACTTTCTCACAAACAGAACACAGCAAATCAAGCTCGGTAACTGCTCCTCCAGTGTGAGAACCACCAACATAGGGGCACCGCAGGGGTGTTTACTGTCCCCACTTCTGTTCTCCCTTTACACCAACAATTGCACCTCTTTTTTGCATATGTGTATCAGCGCCAAGGAAACAAAGTGGCCGCTGCTGAGAGAAGAACGATGTCCAGAGTTCACAAACAAATAAATTATATATGCTCAGCGCAGAGTCCAAAAACAAAAGACGAGTCTTCAACAACGGATAAAAGCAGGTAAATCTCCACCACAATAAATATTGGGTTCACGGCATAGCTCTGCAATCATGGATACCCAAAAAAGGAAAGAGGCTTACCAGCTGGTGACAACCCACATTATAAGGTTGTATCAACGCTTTGGTAGGACATCAGGAAGCAACAGTCTATCCATGATCCACCAATTCAGCAATGATTCCTCTCACGAATGGATATCAGTAAACATCATAAAAAAACAAACAAACGGCAACTCTAAGTGTAAACCGTTTATTATAGAGTTTTCATAGTAAAAACAGCTTAAAAATAGCATAAAAATAGCATAAAAACAAAACTGACATACGGGGCCCTTGCAATGGGAACCCCGAGAAAGTTGCACGCGTGTATGGGTCAGCAGTAAAGGACAGTATGAAGGTGCCGCCTGTCTCCTTCCCGACCGGTTTCGCAAACTAGCGTCATCAGGGGATCATTGCTGAATTGGTGGATCCTGGATAGACTGTTGCTTCCTGATGTCCTACCAAAGCGTTGATACAACCTTATAATGTGGGTTGTCACCAGCTGGTAAGCCTCTTTCCTTTTTTGGGTATCCATGATTGCAGAGCTGTGCCGTGAACCCAATATTTATTGTGGTGGAGATTTACCTGCTTTTATCCTTTGTTGAAGACTCGTCTTTTGTTTTTGGACGCTGCGCTGAGCATACATAATTTAACAATTGCACCTCAACTGCTGACTCCGTTAAGATCATCAAATTCGCGGATGACACAACCATCATCGGTCTCATCAGCAGCAACAAAGAGCAGGCCTACCGCAGTGAGATTGAGAGGATCTGTAACTGAAAAGGAAAGGAAGGTAAACAATCTTGTCCTCAATGCATCCAAGACTGTCAAACTAATTGTAGATGTAAGGAAACGCGGAAATGCCGCCGTCTCTCAAGGTGAGGCGGCTGTTTCCGCGTCCAGCATGGCGTCACAACGCGGAAAAAACGCTGCATGCCGCATAGGCAGTGCGGCGGAATCCGCATCAGAGGCGGCCCCCGCACTAGATACATTGCATGACAGTACTGGTGTGGCTGGGACTGATAGTCCACCAAGATTCAGACTTACACGCGCGCGAGCAGAAAGGCAGAGTTTAAATAACAGTTAGAAGGGTGTCGGCTGACCAGCTGGGTCAGCTGACAAATTCCACTGCTCTCATTGGACCAGCAATTAGGGAGGTCCTGGAAAGGTCCTAGAGTATATATACTGCTGGTTGTTCACTTGCTCTTTGTCTGGCGTGCGATCACATACGTGGGAGCACCCAGATCCGTAGTCAGATCCTGAAGTGTGCCGGGACCAGCTGGAGCTGTAATCCTACACTTAGCTAGATATTTGATAGCTAAAGTACTAGTTTGATTGTGATTATATGTTATGACTTTTGCCTGCCTCGACTATCCTCCTGAACTCTGACCTTGTACCTCGATATTTCTGATACTCTGTTGCCGAACCTCGGCTCGTTCCAAGACTCTGTTTCTGCCTCCTGATTTTGTACCCCGATATATCTGATACCCCGTTGCCGAACCCTGCCTGTACTTTGACTCCGCCTTTGCCTACTGTATTTGTACTTTATCTGTCCGTGTGTGTACGACCTGGCTTGTCTGACCTCGAGAACCGACCTCACGATTGGAGGCGGTTCCCAGTCCTGTTAGTGACACTTCTTCCTGAGTGTCACTCTCGGACTTTCCTTCCTACTGTCAGTCTGACTCCTCCCGTCTTGGAGAGCTCAGGTCTGCAGAAGGAATACGTGCAGTTCTCCTTGCTGCACTGAGGCCTAGGCCTCCTAGTGTTACTGTTACACCAAAACACTACACTCTACTCAGGCGAACAGAGGTTAGTTTGTATATCGGATTATCGGTGAGACTGCAGATCACTTATAATCTGGTATATATCTGTATTTCCGGCGATACTGCAGATCACCGGTAAATCAGATACTCTCTGCGCCCACCGATCGTTACAGAACGCCAGACCCAAATACAAAATGGACGCAAACACTGATTGTCTGGGTGTACTTGCCGCTTCGGTGGACAACATCAATCAAGTACTGGGCACCCACATAACTCTTATTGATGCCCTATCAGGGTCTGTACAAACCCTCCAGACATCAGTGAATCATGTGCGATCCTCTCCTAGCTCTGACATACGTATGCCTGTCCCTGAAAGCTTTTCCGGCCACAGATCTGACTTCCGGAATTTTAGGAGTAGAGTATTTTCCTATTTTGAGTTGAGACCCCAATCTTCGGGTACTGAGACCCAGAGGGTCACGTTTATTAAAACTTTGTTGTCCGGCGACTCCCAGTCATGGGCATATAGCCTGCCCACCGGAGACAAAGCGCTTACCTCTGTAGAGGAATTCTTTAAGGCTATGGCGGTAATTTACGACGATCCAGACCTTGCCTCGACTTCTGAGCGGAAGCTCAAGCTATTGCGTCAAGGCGAAGGTCCGGTCGAAGATTACGCGGCCGAGTTTAGGAGGTGGTCAGTTACGGCCAGGTGGGACACTCATGCCCTGTTAGATTGTTTCTTGTCAGGGCTGTCCGATGAGGTCTCTGACATGATGTTAAGTCAGCCCGAACCCAGAACAGTCGATGAGGCCATCTCAGCGGCCATCCGGATCGACCGCAGGCTGGGCTACCAAAGGCAGACCAGGGGTAGTTCCCGTGTCAGAGGGGTGTCTTACGCCACAGCCCCAGTGATTCCACCTCCTACTGTTTCGTCTTCTCCGGTCTTGCTTCCATCCGAGCCAATACAGATTGGTCGGTCAAAATTGACCCAGGTGGAGCGAAGACGGAGAATGACCGAACAGCTGTGTCTGTATTGCGCTGAAGGGGGGCATATAGTACGAAACTGCCCTAATAAGCCGGGAAAACGCTACCGCCTGGGAGTGGTAGGGGGTAACACCCTGGGCGTCCGACTTTTACCCTTAGAAGAAAAACGGTTGCTTCTTCCCTGCACCATTACGTGGGAAGATAAAACCGAGGTCACGGAAGCCTTTATCGATTCAGGCTCCGCGGCAAATTTTATGGATTTTGAGTTTGCTAAGAAATTGGGTATCCCACTCACACCTGTACAACCACCCATCCAGGTTACGGCAGTGGATGACTCTCCTCTGCAAGGGAGTCACCCACTGTCTCAGACACCAGAGGTGGGAGTCACCATAGGGGTTCTGCACTGGGAAAAATTACAATTCTTTGTGTTGCATATGTCTACTTCCACCATTATACTCGGCATGCCATGGTTGCACCTTCATTCTCCGCACATCGATTGGGCCACCGGCCAACTGGTTTCTTGGTCAGCACGCTGCTTTCAGCAATGTTTAGGGAAGGTGACACTGGGCCAAACCAGGGTTCATGTACAAGGGGTACCTGAGCAATATTTAGAATATTCTGATGTGTTCTGTCCCAAGGCAGCAGACAAATTACCCCCACATCGCTCTTTTGATTGCCCCATAGATATCCGTTCTGGTTGTATGCCTCCTCGGGGTCATCTGTACAATTTATCTGGGCCAGAAAAGTTGGCCATGCAAGAATATATCCGTGAGAATTTAGCCAAGGGTTTCATTCGTCCGTCCCGATCGCCTGCTGGAGCAGGTTTCTTTTTCGTTAAAAAGAAAGACGGGGGCCTGCGGCCCTGTATCGATTACCGGGGACTGAATAAAATCACGGTAAATAACCGATATCCGTTACCCCTGATAGACGATTTATTTACGCAGGTCACAGACGCCAAGATCTTCTCAAAACTGGATTTACGGGGCGCGTACAACCTGGTACGCATAAGAAAGGGTGATGAGTGGAAAACGGCCTTTAACACGCCAGACGGGCATTACGAGTACCTAGTGATGCCCTTTGGGTTATGTAATGCCCCGGCCGTTTTCCAGGAACTCATCAACGAGGTCTTCAGAGAGGTGTTGGGGAGATTCGTGCTGGTCTATCTAGACGATATACTTGTTTTCTCCAACAACCTCTCTGAGCACAGAACGCATGTGAAATTTGTACTCAGCAAACTAAGACAAAACTCGTTATACGCTAAACTTGAGAAATGTATTTTCGAAGTAACATCTGTCGCCTTTCTGGGTTACATTATTTCCACCACGGGCCTGTGTATGGATCCCGCCAAAGTCTCTGCTGTGTTAGAGTGGCCCCAACCCGTGGGGTTAAAATCTTTACAGCGGTTCTTAGGCTTTGCGAACTATTACAGAAGGTTCATAAAGGGGTATTCCACGGTCATTTCACCCCTCACCAGTCTTACAAAAAAAGGGGCAGATACTAACCACTGGACTCCAGAAGCTCTACGAGCATTCTCCACTCTGAAAGACTTGTTTTGCTCAGCACCCATTCTGAGGCACGTTGACACTTCTTACCCCTTTATTGTTGAGGTGGACGCCTCAGAGGTCGGGGTAGGGACTGTGCTGTCTCAGCGATCAGGGTTGCAGGGAAGATTACATCCCTGTGCCTATTTCTCTCGTAGGTTCTCTCCGGCAGAGAGAAACTACGATATAGGCAACAGAGAGCTCCTTGCCATTAAACTTGCCTTTGAGGAGTGGCGTCATTGGCTGGAAGGAGCAGAGCATATGATTACGGTATACACCGATCACAAAAACCTGGAATACATCGAGGGGGCTAAGAGGTTAAGTCCCCGTCAGGCTCGATGGTCGTTATTTTTTTCGAGGTTCAGGTTCCTGATTACATACACCCCGGGCAGCAAGAACGTTAAGGCAGATGCTCTGTCCAGATGCTTTGAGCCAGAGACAGCCGAGCCTCCTGCCCCAGAGTCCATTATCCCACAGAGGCTAGTGTTAGCGGCAGCTGAGACTTGGGAGGACTGGACAGAGACCCTGAGGCCTTTTCTGCAGGATGTCCCCGAAGGGAAACCTGAAGGGGTGATGTTTGTACCCCTACCCTTTCGTCTCCGCACTTTGCAGATGTTTCATTCTCACAAGAATGCGGGACACCCTGGGGCATCTAGAACTCAGGATCTAGTATCCAGGTGTGCCTGGTGGCCTTCTTTAGCAGCAGACTGCAAGGAGTTCGTTAGGGAGTGTGCAGTTTGCGCTAAGAGTAAACCCTCCCGGCTGGCACCTGTGGGTACCTTGCAGCCTTTACCCACCCCGAGTGAGCCATGGACTCATTTGTCCATGGATTTTGTGGGCGAACTTCCCAAGTCAGAAGGTATGTCGGTCATTTGGGTGGTAGTCGACCGCTTCAGTAAAATGGCCCATTTCGTGCCCTTGAAAGGACTCCCTTCAGCCCAGGAATTGGCCGACTTGTTTATTACACATGTCTTCCGGCTGCACGGCATTCCGGAGAACATAGTGTCGGATCGGGGAGTCCAGTTCGTTTCTAGATTCTGGAGGGCATTCTGCCAACAGATGGGCATGAAGCTGTCATTTTCATCGGGCTACCACCCACAGACCAATGGGCAAACGGAGAGAATCAACCAGTCATTGGAGCAATTTTTGAGGTGCTACGTTGCGGAGACGCAGAGCGACTGGGTTAAATTTCTGCCCTTCGCGGAGTTCGCACAAAATAATTTGAAAAGCTCTTCCACCGGATTCTCTCCGTTCCAGGTTGTGTCTGGAAAATTGCCCAAGTTCTCACCATTTCCAGTGGCCTCCACCCCGTTTCCAGCTCTGGAGGCCTGGCAGAGGTCTTTTAAAGACATTTGGCGCACGGTGAGAGATAGTTTACAAAAGGCGTTTTTGAGTCAGAAGGGTCAAGCTGACAAAAAACGCTCAGTGGAGTGGAGGTTCAGACCAGGGGACTTGGTCTGGGTATCTACACGTCACTTGACCCTGAGACAACCTTCTGACAAACTTGGTCCCAGGTTCGTGGGTCCATTCCCGGTTGCTAGGAAGATCAACGAGGTCACATATACCGTTGATCTTCCCACCAGCATGCGGGGAGTGAGGTCCTTCCACGTATCACTTCTTAAACCCGCAGTCCAGGTGGGTCCCACTCCTCCTCCTCCTGTGTTAGTAGATGCCCAACCTGAATATGAAGTGGAAAAGATTTTAGATTCCCGCACGGTTCAAAACTCGGTTCAGTACCTCGTACATTGGAAAGGGTACGGCATTGAGGAGAGACAATGGGTACCGGGTTCACGCATGCATGCAGACGAGTTAAGAAGGGAGTTTCATGCCTTACATCCCGAGAAACCTGGTAGGAGTTGTCCGGAGTCCACTCCTCGGGGGGGGGGGGGGGGTACTGTAAGGAAACGCGGAAATGCCGCCGTCTCTCAAGGTGAGGCGGCTGTTTCCGCGTCCAGCATGGCGTCACAACGCGGAAAAAACGCTGCATGCCGCATAGGCAGTGCGGCGGAATCCGCATCAGAGGCGGCCCCCGCACTAGATACATTGCATGACAGTACTGGTGTGGCTGGGACTGATAGTCCACCAAGATTCAGACTTACACGCGCGCGAGCAGAAAGGCAGAGTTTAAATAACAGTTAGAAGGGTGTCGGCTGACCAGCTGGGTCAGCTGACAAATTCCACTGCTCTCATTGGACCAGCAATTAGGGAGGTCCTGGAAAGGTCCTAGAGTATATATACTGCTGGTTGTTCACTTGCTCTTTGTCTGGCGTGCGATCACATACGTGGGAGCACCCAGATCCGTAGTCAGATCCTGAAGTGTGCCGGGACCAGCTGGAGCTGTAATCCTACACTTAGCTAGATATTTGATAGCTAAAGTACTAGTTTGATTGTGATTATATGTTATGACTTTTGCCTGCCTCGACTATCCTCCTGAACTCTGACCTTGTACCTCGATATTTCTGATACTCTGTTGCCGAACCTCGGCTCGTTCCAAGACTCTGTTTCTGCCTCCTGATTTTGTACCCCGATATATCTGATACCCCGTTGCCGAACCCTGCCTGTACTTTGACTCCGCCTTTGCCTACTGTATTTGTACTTTATCTGTCCGTGTGTGTACGACCTGGCTTGTCTGACCTCGAGAACCGACCTCACGATTGGAGGCGGTTCCCAGTCCTGTTAGTGACACTTCTTCCTGAGTGTCACTCTCGGACTTTCCTTCCTACTGTCAGTCTGACTCCTCCCGTCTTGGAGAGCTCAGGTCTGCAGAAGGAATACGTGCAGTTCTCCTTGCTGCACTGAGGCCTAGGCCTCCTAGTGTTACTGTTACACCAAAACACTACACTCTACTCAGGCGAACAGAGGTTAGTTTGTATATCGGATTATCGGTGAGACTGCAGATCACTTATAATCTGGTATATATCTGTATTTCCGGCGATACTGCAGATCACCGGTAAATCAGATACTCTCTGCGCCCACCGATCGTTACAGTAGACTTCAGAAACCTCCCTCCCGCCCTCCCACCAGTTCTCATTGAGGAGACTGAAGTCTCCAGGGCTCCAAGTGTTCGGTTCCTGGGCACCACCATCACCAGTGACCTAAAAACGGGGCAAAATACCACCAGAATCCAGAAGAATGCCCAGCGGAGGCTATTTTTCCTGCGCCAGTTGAAGAAATTCGGCATCCCACGTGTTCTGCTCACCAGTTTCTACTCCGCAATGTAACGATCTAAACTGTTACCTCTGTGGTGGAAAGCAGCGCAGCTGCTTTCACACCTGATGTCACCTCTCTGGCCAAGCCATCCCGGGTGTCGCTTCCCGACTCAGCTGGGACAGGGATCTCTGTTGCAGCAGCTTGGGTCCACATGCCTGCGCATGGAGCAAAAGGACCTTTACATGGAGCTAAAGGACCTTTATGGGCACAGGAGACAGATCAGCTGACTTTGTGGTCAGCTGACTTCCACCTGTCAATCTTCTTTGCAGGTTGATTCAGCCCCTCGGGCGGGGCTGCTTGAATCTGCTGTCAGTATGTAAACCTGGAGTTGTTACTCTGTCTTTGTCTGTCGTCATGAACGCTTGTGTTAGCACTCAGACCATAGTCAGATCCCAAAGAGTGCTAGAACCGGCCGGAGCCGGTGATCCACTCTTAGCCAGATTCTGTTGATAGCTTAAAGTACTAATTGAATTGTATCTGTGTTCTAGCATAGTTTCCAAAGGTGTTGATGATCACGGAGCTCACACCTTAGCATTAGGAATTGAACTGTATTATTTGTTATGACCTTCTGCCTGCCTGACTATTCCTCTGAACTCTGATTTTGTACCTTTGTCATTCTGATACTCTGTTGCCAAAACTCGGCTTGTCTCTGGATTCTGCATCTGCCTCCTGCCTCTGTACTTTATCTGTCCGTGTGTTTACGACCTGGCTTGTCTGACCTCGAGAGCTATCTCTCCTGTTAGGAGATAGTTCGCAGATCTGTCAGTGACACTTCCCCAGTGGTGTCACTCACGTTCTGTCCTTCCCTCTCCCTGTCTGACTCCTCCCCCGTGGAGAGTCCAGACTACGGAAGGAACTTGTTGCTGAGCAGTATTCCTATCTGCTCTTGCACCTGTCTTCCAGGTGCGGTCCTCAAAGTATTGCTGTTTGCACCTTAACACTTACCTGCTCCACAGGTGACCATTAGAGCCCTGTTATTTGTATCTCTTAGACTGCAGTAAGGTCTGAATCACCTGCTCCACAGGTGACCATTAGAGCCGTGTTATTTGTATCTCTTAGACTGCAGTAAGGTCTGAATCACCTGCTCCACAGGTAACCATTAGAGCCGTGTTTTTGTATCTCTTAGACTGCAGTCAAGTCTGAATTACCTGCTCCACAGGTGACTGTTATAACCGTATTTCTCTGTCTGTACCTTCCAGCCCCACTGGGGGGCCTTGTGTCTAGTCTGTTCTGTTGGTGTCCTGAGTGTTCCTTACCAACTCCTGTGGTAAGGTCCTATAAAACCATTAGAGTTACGGTGGCACCAGACACACCCTTATGCTCTGCTCTCGTTCTTGCTATACTGGTATTATTGGTGATTCTGCAGATCACACATAATCGAGTATAGCGTCTGTATTCTTGGTGATTCCGCAGATCACCAATTATCAGTCATCTGAGTAGTGGCATTAACCGTCACACGCAACAGTTGAGTCTATCCTCTGCTCCTCCATCATTGTCTGGTATACGGGGGCCAACGCTAGAGACAAGTACAAACTTCAGAGAGTAATTAGCGCTGCGGAAAAGATCATTGGCACGACCCTGCCCCCTCTCGATCTCCTCCACGCTGCCAGAATGATGAAAAGAGCCAGCAGGATCTCCCAAGACCTCTCCCACCCGGGAAGCCACTTCTTTGAGCCCCTCCAATCGGCCACTGCTTTAGAGTAGTCCGCTCCAGAACCACGAGGCGTAGAAACACCTTTTTTCCCCAGGCAGTCCTACTCCTGAACACTCCCCCCACCTGGTCCCCTCAAGCTTAGCCCATGTACAACACAGTTCTCCAGTCGCCAACACTGACTCTAGCCCCCGCCTGTAACAATGCACTCTGCACCAATGTTATGCTGATATACAGTACCTGTTAATGCATGTATTTATGTATGTATGTCTTATGTCTTTTTGCTCTCCGCCATTGCCATGTGTACCACAATCAATTCCGGGGGCGCCAACAGCGCACTCGGCGAATAAAAGCGATTCTGATTCTCATATATACACACACACACACACACACACACACACACACACACACACACACACACACGGAAACGCGTCGGAAACTGCTTGCCCAGCTACTGCCCAACCACTTTGAAAGAAGAGAAGGTGCGCGGCCCCGATGTGATTAGCCACAATGCCTTGTCATTAATCTTTGGGGGGCCACGCTTAGCAACAGGTAACATTTGAGCAACGAGGGAAGCATCAATATGTTCCTGAGTATCTCATTTTGTACCTTAGCTTCAGCTCAGGTACACTTTGAGGAACAACTGAAGTGAGAAGAATATGATGGCTGCCATTTATATTTTCCTTTTAAACAATACCAGTTGCCTGGCAGCCCTGCTTGTCTATTTGGCTACAGTAGTGTTTGAATCACACCAGAAACAAGCATGTAGCTAATCTTGTCAGATCTGACCATAATGTCAGAGACACCTGATCTTCTGCATGCTTGTTCAGGGTCTGTGGTATTATAGGCAGTGGATCAGCAGAATAGCCAGGCCACAAGTATTGCTTAGAAAATAAATAAATATGGCAGCCTCCATATACCTCTTACTTCAGTTGTCCTTTAATCATACACCTGAAACAAGCATGCAGCTAATCTAGTCAGACTTCAGTCAGAAACATCTGATCTGCATGCTTGTTCAGGGCCTATGGCTAAGCCTATAAGAGGCAATGGATCAGCAGGAACGCCAGGCAGTGTGCATAAATATGTCGGCCTCCTTATCCCTCTCACTTCAGGTGTGCTTTCAGCCCGCTGGGATTTTTCACCTCCCATTCATTCCCTAATAACTTTATCACTACTTATCACAATTTATTGATCTATATCTTGTTTTTTCCGCCACTAATTAGGCTTTGTTTGGGTGGTACATTTTGCTAAGAATTATTTTTTTTATAAATGCATTTTAAACAGGAATATTAAGAAAAAAAATCATTTATTTCTCAGTTTTCGGCCATTATAGCTGTAAAATGATACATGCTACCATAATTAAACCCTATGTATTTTATTTGCCCCGTTTGTCTCGGTTATTATACCATTTAAATTTTGTCCCTATCACAATGAATGGCACCAATATTTTATTTGGAAATAAAATAAATGATAAATAAGATAAATGATAAATGGTATCATCCTGATTTAAAACTTCTTGCTTTTATTTGGAAATAAAGGTGCATTTTTTCAGTTTTGCGTCCATCACTATTTACAAGCTTATAATTTAAAAAATGTTTATAGTATACCCACTTCACATGCATATTTAAAAAGTTCAGACCCTTAGGTAACTATTTATGTTTTTTTTTTTTAATTGTAAATTTATTGTTTCATTAAAAATTTTATTTAGGTAATTTTTTGGGTGTTGGGAAATAAACAGTTAATTTTTAATGTTATAATATGTGTAAATTGGCATGAAAAATTTATGTAGATGAAGTTTTACTATTTGGCCACAAGATGGCCACCTTGAGTTTTTTTCCTTGTGCTTCTCGCTCACCGGAAGCACAAGGAGGAGGGGGGAATTTTTTTTTTTTAGAAAAACTGCGGTCTCTGATAAGAGACTACTGGCGGTTTTTCTGCTGGCAACTTAAATCGGTGAATGGGAACCATTTTCCCGTTCACTGATCCCAGGGCTACCGGGGGACAGCACGGGGACACGGGGGCGTGCCCCCGATCGCGCGCGGGAACGCGCCTCTGCAGCAGGGCAGCCGCCTGGATGTGAGGCTCACGTCTGGGCAGCTGAAATGGTTAAAAAAAGACCTTTTCAGCACACCAGTCAGTACAGGAAGTATTTATGCCAGGGCTTAGCCGTGTTTCAAAAACATGGATGCACTTTATATGATATACGCTTTAAAAATATGCAAGTTAAATATTGCAACATTTAAAAATGGACCTGAACTCAGAACTTCCTTGCTGCTCTAAAAAATAAGCAACAACATACTAAGCTTTGAAGAAAAACATTTCTCTCACAGCTGATCCTGCAATAAATCTGCAGCGTGTCTACTTGACTTGACAGATGATCCTTTGATCCAGTCAGGGAGACTATTTCCTTGCCTCTTGAGTTTGGTGCAGTTAGACTGAAGAGGATGCACTTGATGGATGGACGCATGTCCACTTTTAAGCTGGATAATTATGTAACCAGTGGCATAGCGATAGAGAATGCAGAGGTTGCGACCACACAGGGCTCTTGGGAATGAGGGTCTCATTGGAGGCCCCTTCCTCAGCAACTGTATTAGCGTCTTTATTGTTCCTATGCTGGTAATGATCACCTCTAGATGTGTTTTGAATAGTAGTCATCATTAACAAACTGTTCCCCTCCCCTGCTTACACCTGACACTGAACCAGAGAGGTTGGGGGGAAGCTTTAATACATACCTGGGGCTTCCTCCAGCCCCATAGGCACGGATCGCTCCCACGCCGCCGTCCTCTGCTGCCTGGATCCGCCGGTACCGGGTCCCGTCATTGCCGCTAGTCGGCCAGTCGGCCGGCGGACGCGGCCGATTCGCCGCATCACACGGAGCTCCTTCTATACAAGTACGCATGAGGCTGCCTTCTGTGCAGCCGCATGCGTACATGTATGGAGGGAGCCCCTGTGATGCGGACAATTGGCCGCGTCCGCCGGAAGTGACGGGCCCGGTAACGGCGGTTCCAGGAAGCGGAGGATGGCGGCGTGGGAGCGATCCAGGCTTATGGGGCTGGAAGAAGCCCCAGGTATGTATAAAGGCTTGTTCTTTTTTTTTCAGCCCGTTCCTCTCTGGTTCCCTTTAATACTGCATACCAACTATTATGTATAGAGTGCTTGAGGGTGCTATGTCACTGTATGTAACTGTGTAACCGACTAACCGTATGAATTGGATGTACCGGTAATTACCTGTTCGAGTCACCCAGGCCTTCCTCTCTTTTTAAGATGCAATGCAGGCTATTTTACCGCTCTGTGCATCTGTTTCTTGGGTCCTGGTTATATGAACAAGCCAAGCCCGGAATCAGAGCCACTGGTTTACAGAATGCCTACAACATATTCATTTTACTGTGCCATACCAATTCAACTTGCAGACAGATGTTTCAGGCTCAAGTTGGCTTTCACCAGTGCAAGGTTTAGATTGACATAGAAGGCCAAATTAGGCCTGAAACTGCTGTCTCTAAGTTGTATTAGTATGGCTTTGTAAGATTAATAGTTTGCAGATCAGTGGCTCTTGATGCGTGCTTGGCTTTTCAGGGACAGAATGATTTGCATATCCACTCACTCGCAAAAAAGTGATGCATCATGGGAGTTCCTTCTTACTCTCATCATGCTGAATAATTGCTAATACCTTTTATTTTAAGAAGGCAAATCCATATTTAGCATAGCTTTTATTTAGTGTGGGCTTTTTGGTTCCTTTTAGTCTCTTACAAAATCCTTGTGGTTCTGGTTCACGATGACTTAGATGGGTTTTCTGTGTTACAGTAATATATGTAAGTGCAGAAGGGCCTCTAAGAATGTGTTGTCGCTAAGGCTGATTGCTTTGGAAAATACTCTATGCCCCCCCCCCCCCACACACACACACACACACACACACACACATACACCCAAGAGACTTTCAGAGCAGCACTTGTTAAAATAAATTACTATGAAGGAAAATAAACAATTGGAGGATGTAATGACAAAGTGGGAAGACCTATTAGCTTTTAATTAGGCCGATAAGGTGCAGCTGTTAGATATGGCCTCAGCCGGCTCTGAACTGTCCGCTTGTAGAAAGCAGAGGGAACGGAAATGGAAAAATAATCTGAGGTGCAGAAAGGATACAATAACGTGCTAACATCACTGACCCTTCCTTCACCAACCCTACAGCTACGAGGGGAAATGTAAACCACTAAATCGTGTGATTTCACTCTCGTTGTGATCAGTGTCTTTGGCAGGGATGTCAAACCAGTCCTACGAGGGCCGAGATCCTCACACATTTTTGACAAAGCTCAAATGAATTGATGGGTCTGAATCAGGAAAGGTGTGGTCCATCAGGTAGAACACATTCCTTTCTTTCTCAGTCCATCCTAAACACTGGCATGGATCTGGCCCTCCAGGCCTGGAGTTCGACACGTGATTTAAAGCAAAACTGAAAGCAAAAATAATCGTATGCGATAATGAATTGTATGTGTAGTACAGCTAAGTACAGCTAAGAAATAGAACATTAGTAGCAAATAATATAGTGTCATACTGTTTTTTAGTACAGGAAGAGTTAAGAAACTTCATTTGTAATCTATGCAAAAGAGCTTCTCTGAGTCAGTCAGTCCAATTTCCGAAACACTTAGACCTTTTGCACAATGCTAGCGATTCCGATTCCGCTTTTGAATCGTTTTTTACATCCGATTCAGATTCCGATTTGCAGTGTGCAGGGAGCAAACTGCAAATCGGAATCGGATGTAAAAACCGGTTAAAAAGCGGAATCTGAATCGGAATCGCTTGCAGTGTGCAAGAGGCCTTAAACAGCCAAGAAACAGTGAGAGCCAGCCTGAGATAAGGTTTTACTGCAGGCAAGTTCAAAGGGTCATTAGCTCTGCTCTGTTTTATAGTTTAAAATACAGAGTGTAGTTTGTAAACTGCAAATATGACCAAATGATGAAAAAACAAACTATAAAACTGAGAATAAAAATATGACACTCTTTTCTTTGTTAGTAATGTTCTATTCATTATCCGTACTACACATGCAATGCATTATATCCTAAGTTTAAGTTTTTTTTTCACTTTAGGTTTGGTTTGAAAAGAAACTCTTTTGTTTAGTGAGGCAACTACCTCCTGTGATTGCATGGTCAGTCACTTATCAGCAAGTGCTAAACATAATATGTTTATTATTTACCGTATATACTCGCATATAAGCCGAGCCACATTTAAGCCGAGGTACCCACTTTTCCCTCAGAAACCAGGAAAAAGTGATTGACTTGCGTATAAGCCCCCTCCCCAGTAGCCTGATGTGCCCCCAGTACAAGTCATCCCCCTTCCCCATAGCCAGATGTGCCCCAAGGATCACATAGCTGTGTCTCAAGGCCCCACTAGATGGCGTCATAGATATGAGACAGCGATTGCCACACAGGAAGAATCCCCAATCATTGCACTGCTGACACATTGCTTGCAAACTGCTCCACAAGCCAGGGGACACAGGTAGGCCTGAGCAGCACACTCTGCACACCATTTTGCAGGGGATGGGGGCATGGGCACAGCAGAGAGCTAGTAACAAAACCTGCTCCACCATCTGTTCTGCTCCACTGACTCGCATATAAGCCGAGGGGGTAACTTTTCAGCACATTTTTTATGCTGAAAAATTAGGCTTATATGCGAGTATATACAGTATTTATATAGCACCAACATCTTCCACTGCCCTGTACCTAGTACAAAGCAAATAGTGGGGAGCATACACACATGTTCAAAACTCTGTACAATCAGGACATCCAGCAATACAAATGCATACATAGTTGATGTGTGGTTTGAGACATCACCAATAGTGGTACATGTTCATTTTATAAATTACATCCAAATAAAAAAAAACACTAGGAGTATATCTCTGCCCTTGCAAGCTTACAATCTAGAGGGTAGTGGATTGGAGACATTAGGGAAGGAGAGCCAGGGGATGAGGCAGTAACCCTACAATGCTACTTACAAAATTATAGGCTTGTCTGAACAGGTGTGTTCTGAATTTCTGATAGTACGTTTGAAGGCTTCCAGGCATGGAGCATGCCTGATGGGCTGGGGGTAGAGCATTCCAAAGTAGAGGTGACACTCGTGAGAAGTCCTGGATGCTGGAGTGAGAGTAGTTGACATAGCTATAGGACCAGAGGGCCTATGGGAGGAGCAAAGTTTCCGGGTGGGATGGTATCTGGAGATTAATGAGGGAATGTAAGAAGGTGATAACTTATGTAGAGCTTTGTATGATAGGGTGAAGTGTTTAAACTGGATTATTTTTTGTAATAGGCAGCCAATTGAGAGATTGGCAGAGAGAGTCTTTGCCAGAGGGGTGGGAAGAAAGGTGGATGAGGTAGGCAGCAAAGTTTAGTAGGGATTGGAGAGGCACCAGTCTCATTTTTTGTAGACTGCAGAGCAGGGTTGTTGCAGTAGGCAAGAGGGGACATGATTAAAGCATGTACAAGCATTTTTGTAGCCTCCTGTGAAAGGAAGTAATGAATTTTGGAAATGTTTTTGAGATGGAAGCAGCAGGAGATAGTTAATGTTTTAAAGTGAACCTTAAGTCAAACAAAAAAAATGAGTTTTACTCACCTGGGGCTTCCAATAGCCCCATGCAGCTGTCCGGTGCCCTCGCCGTGTTCCACCAATCCTCCTGTCCCCGCCGGAAGCCACTTCCGGTTTTGCAGTCAGGAGCCGACAGGCTGGGAACGCGAGTGATTCTTCGCGTTCCCAGCCACAATAGCGCCCTCTATGCTGCTATATGCTTACTATAGCAGCATAGAGGGAGATATTGTGGCTGGGAATGCGAAGAATCACTCGCATTCCCAGCCTGTTGGCTCCTGACTGCAAAACCGGAAGTGGCTTCCGGCGGGGACAGGAGGATTGGTGGAACACGGCGAGGGCACCGGACAGCTGCATGGGGCTATTGGAAGCCCCAGGTGAGTAAAACTCATTTTTTTGTTTGACTTTAGGATCACTTCAACGTGTGGTCTAAATGAGAGTGCAGAGTCCAGACATACCTCCAGACAGCGAGCTTTAGGAGTTGAGGTTTTTGGGGTTTTCTACATTGATAGTCACTATGGGTGGGGGGCAGAGAGAGAAGGTGGAAATATCACAACCTCTGTTTTGTTCATATTAAGTTTAAGAAAACAAGATTACATGAATGTAGAGACATCAGATAGACAGTCAGGGTCTCAAGATAATAGTGTAGAAAGGTCAGGAGCTGAGAAATAGATTTGGGTGTCATCAGCATAGGGTAGCAGTAGAGTAATGCACTGTGTTAGCCATCAGTAAAAGCAAGAAGTTTTGAATCAGGATGAAACCATTTACTGCAGGGGTCTCAAACTCGCAGCCCTCGATACAATATTGCAAAAGCGTCCTTATAGTTCGCTCCAGTGCTCCCAAGTAATCCGCCGCATCCCCGCCGCTAAACGAGGGCTGCAGAGCCCCCAAATCGCCCGGGGGGCAATCCGCCGGCATTTCCTGGAAGGGGTAGAGCTTTCAGCTTCAGCTCTGCCCCTCCTGACATCAATCGCCGTCTCTCCCAGCCCCTCTCTGTGAAGGAAGAGTAAAAGGGGCGGGCAGAGGCGGCCATGCGCCGCGATTGTGAAATTCCTTATGTGGCCCAGCCTCATCCTGACTTTGCCTCCTGCGGCCCCCAGGTAAATTGAGTTTGAGACCCCTGATTTACTGGCTAACTTAAAAGAATAAGAGTAAGATTTCAGCTGTGGAGCCTTCATCAGACTTCCTGTTTAAAAGAGCTTATTAATTGTCTTAGGCCAGGAGTGTAAATGGAGAAGAGAAGAGGTCCAAAGATGAAGTCTTGTGGTACATCAACAGACACCGGCATTGAGAAGAATTTAGTATTGGAATAGGAGACAGGGAAGGAATGTCCAGAAAGATAAAAAAAAGTGTATTAGGAATGCAGTAGGACATTGATCCCCAGTGATGAGAGGGTCTGGAGAAGCAGAGAATGATCAAAAGTGTAAAAGGCAGAGGGAAAAGTTGATTCTCTGTATTAATATACAGAGAATCAACTTTTGAATTTTGCAATGATGAGGTCATTTGCAACTTTAGAGAGTACTGTTTCAATGAAATGGTGAGATCAGAAGCCAGACTGGTTCCGGAGATACCCTTTCAAACAGAAATGTCCTTGAAGGCCATATCCATCCAGTGTGACTGAGTAATGGAGAAATGTGTTCTACCTGATGAGCCACACCTTTCCTGATTCAGTACCATCAATTCATTTCAGCTGTCCAAAAATGTGTGAGGACCTCGACCCTTGAGGACTGGAATTATACATTCCTGCTTTAAAGAGAAACCGTAACCAAGGATTGAACTTCATCCCAATCAGTAGTGGATACCCCCTTTCCCATGAGAAATCTTTTCCTTTTCTCAAACTGATCATCAGGGGGCTCTGTATGGCTGATATTGTGGTGAAACCCCTCCCACAGTGTGATGTCAGCACCAGGGTGCTGACTTTACACTGTGGGAGCCTTGTTGCATTGTGGGAAATAACAGCTGTTTCCAACTGCCAAAAATGCATCATCTCTTTCCACTGACATCACCTGCCAGCAGTAAAAATGTCACCATGTAATAAATGTCCGAATGTAAATCAAGGAAAGATTTTACAATGGGCAAACACTGACTAAATCAATTATACATAATTATTGTAAAAATTAAGCACTTTATTCCATTATGTTATTTTCACTGGAGTTCCTCTTTAAAGGAAGCCCACAATAGATTACCCATATTAATTTCACTTCAGGTTCCCTTTATTGTAACACAGAACATGTAATGAGTGGGTTATTATATTATTATTGATTTATAAAGCGCCAACATATTCCGTCTCGCTATAAAAAGTAGGAAAAACGAATATGGGGTACATAATAATACAGACAATGGTGTACACCAATATACAAAACACATAATTGGTGACAAAATACAGAATTGATACAAAATACAGAATTGGTAATCACAGTGATAAAAGTAACAAGATGAATAAACTGTATAATTAATTCCAAGACACAAAAGTGGGAGAGAGCCCTGCCCTTGCGATCTTACAATCTAAAGTTAAAGTGATCCAGAGACGACGGATATTAAAGATTTATTACTTACCAGGAGCTTCCTCCAGCCCCATAAGGACGGTTGTGCCCTTCGCCGACCTCCCGCGCGCCTCCGTTAATCCGCAATCAGCTCCTGTTATTCGGCTCAGTCGAGCCCAGTCTGACTCAGTGACGTCAGTCAGGGATCTTCTGCGCTTGCACAGAAGTTTCGCACATGCGCTGAAGGCCCCCTGCTGACGTCACTGAGCCAAATACCGGAGCTGACTGCCGCTAAACGGAGGCATTCAGGAGGACGGCGAGGGGCGCAACCATCCTTATGGGGCTGGAGGAAGCCCCAGGTAAGTAAAAAATCTTTAATATCCGTAGTCTCTGGTACACTTCAAAGTTCAGTACACTCATTCAATATTGATTGGCCAATTTTACCACAACTATGTTGTATGAATGCCAACAGATTTTGTATACAATGAACAGATTTTGTAGGTAAGTGCTCATGCTTACACGGAAGAGAAAAACATGGCCAATTAAGATTAGATGTGTGTAACCACTTTAGGCTACTTTCACAGTGGTATGTTGCTGTGCAGCATGACTGGGAATTACACCAAATGTGACATAAAATCAACACTGTCAGGAAAACACAATAAGGGAGAAAGAGGCACCCTAGTAGGATAAAAGCGTCTAAAAACAGCTTAAAAATGAAAATTAATATGAGGTAGATTACCTCAATGACGAAATCTCTGTAAGTTATACAAAAGATTTTTATTAGCACAGGCAAAGCGTTTCGCGGGTCTGAGCCTGCTTCCTCAGGCCAACAGCAGCATCTTTATCATTTGGTAAGTGACAGAGTACCTATCTTACGTTTGCTCCCATTGACATCTGATTGATCAGCGCTCCCCCTGCTGTCTACTTATTATACTTAGCCCTATTGCTCTCATTCGGTTATTATACTAGTGACCAGCTTATTTTTTTAGCTATCAGCTAACGCTGTATGATGATATCAGCATTACCTGAGATGTGTTTATATGTGATAACTGGCCAAGTCTTATTTGATATTATTAATGTTGTCTGCATAGGCGAAAATGCACTCACCAATATGTTTTATGACCTCTAATCAGTAGCACAATTATTAATTTTTCATTATTATGTTTCATTAAGTGCCTATTAGATTAACTTTTACGGATGTTTGTGTGTATATGCATGCATGTACTTGCACTTTATGTCGATATATATATATATATATATCTTTTATTACTACATTTCCCCTGAACTTTTATAATATCCTCTGAAATATTATTCCTTTTTATATAGAAATTATCCCACTTTTTACTTTATGAATATCAAGAGTTTAATCACAAACTTGTATAAGTTACGGCCAGAACCCGAAGTTTGTATCTTCTGGCCGCAGCGCAGAGGGCAAATGTGTCACATCTTAGTTAATTCAATGAAATTAAGCCGGCGGCAATGTAACAGATACAGATACATTAATGTTACAGGAATTATTCCATTTCTCACATTGGCTGCAGCGCAGCGGCCAGTTCGCACATTGGCCGGCCAAAACCTGAAGTGGCCGGCCAGAACTAGAAGTGGCCAAACTTCGGGTTGTGGCCGTAACATGTATATAAAATGGACCGATCATTATGATTAGTTGACCGTTGTGATGTGCTATATACATTAACTTATTATTTTTGATATTTGTATATGGCTATATTGAGGAGTTTTTCTGCTATTTTAGGCACTGCTATTGGCCTGAGGAAGCTGGCTCAGACCCGTGAAACGTGTTGCCTGTGCTAATAAAAATCTTTTGAATAACTTGGAGATTTCGTCATTGAGGTAAGCTACCTTATATTAATTTTCGTTTTTAAACTATTTTTAGATGCTTTTATCCTACTAAGGCGCCTCTTTCTCCCTTATTGTGCTAAGTATACCACCGCACACATCCTGTCCGAGGGGTGGTGACAGACCACTGGTGGGCTCCACTACAGTGGACCTCTGTCCCCCTTTTTTTCAAAGAGAGCAACCATCTCCAGGTCCTGGCCGGGACCACCCCGAGTGGAGTCGTGTTTGTTGTCTCCACCTGCTTCCTGTGATTGGTTGCCCTCTGCATATATCTATATCTTACCTTTATTTGTGTTCACTGACATATTGCACTACTGGGCTCCGGTTCTTTTGTCTCCCATGCCTTTTTCTACTGGGTGCTGAACCACCCCTACTACAGTTACTGACAAGAAAAGTCTAGGATAATTCCACAGAAAACATATCTTGTGAGATTACATACTCTAATGGCCCATACTCATGGGCAACTTCTAGGGCCTGTCGCCAGCACACGTGAGCGTGTGGGCGACAGGCCGGCGACAGCTCCTGGCCAGGTCCCTCCGCGTACACACGCGGAAGAGGGACCAGCGGCGCTACGGAAGCTGTCGCCGACGTTCCTCCTCCCCCCGCCGGAACCTCCGTATATTTCAATGGAGGTTGCTGTCGCTAGTCCGCGTACTCACGCGCACTAGCGGGCGGCGACTGTCACCAGGCGATTGACCGCGCCAATCGCCCGGCGACATCAGCGACGAGCGACGGTTCGGGGTGCGCGCCCGTGCAACGCCACATACTCACGGGCGACCTGTCGCTGCAACACGCGCGTGCCGCGTGTTGCGGCGACATTTGTAGCCCGTGAGTATGGGCCATTAGTAATCCACACTTTTGGTTGCATACTGGATATTAACCAACAACCCCATATGCGAGGGTTTAAAGGAGCCTCTATGTTTGCATATTAACTTTTTGTAGGGGAGAGCTGATTTAATCTTCGATTTCCAGTCCTCAAGACAGGGACATACTGGGGACAACCATAGCATGCATGTCAAACTCCGCCCATTGGGCCAAATCTGCCCCTGGTGATGTCACACTCACAGCACCTCTTCTCTGCATGGAATGATCTGCCTCTGGTGATGTCACACTCACAGCACCTCCTCTCTGCACTCCGCATGGAATGATGTGCCTCTGGAGATGTCACACTCACATTCCCTCCTCTCTGCCCTCTGCTGGTTGTATGGAATGATCTGCCTCTGGTGATGTCACTTTTACAGCCCTCCTCTCTGCCCTCTGCTGGCTGTATGGAATGAACTGCCCCTGGTGATGTCACACTCACAGCACCTCCTCTCTGCATGGAATGATCTGCCTCTGGTGATGTCACACTCACAGCACCTCCTCTCTCCTCTCTGCACTCCGCATGGAATGATCTGCCTCTGGTGATGTCACGCTCACAGCCCTCCTCTCTGCCCTCTGCTGGCTGTATGGAATGAACGACCCCTGGTGATGTCACACTCACAGCACCTCCTCTCTGCATGGAATGATCTGCCTCTGGTGATGTCACACTCACAGCACCTCCTCTCTGCACTCCGCATGGAATGATCTGCCTCTGGTGATGTCACACTCACATCCCCTCCTCTCTGCCCTCTGCTGGTTGTATGGAATGATCTGCCTCTGGTGATGTCACAGTCACAGCCCCTCCTCTCTGCACTCTGCTGGCTGTATGGAATGATCTGCCTCTGGTGATGTCACACTCACATCCCCTCCTCTCTGCCCTCTGCTGGTTGTATGGAATGATCTGCCTCTGGTGATGTCACACTCACAGCCCCTTCCTCTCTGCACTCTGCTGGCTGTATGGAATTATTTGCCTATGGTGATGTCACACTCACATCACCTCCTCTTTGCACTCTGCTGGCTGTATGGAATGATCTGCTTCTGGTGATGTCACACTCACAATCCCTCCTCTTTGCACTCTGCTGGCTGTAAAGAGACCAAAGATGGCGCCTGAGTAGGACGCCAAGGCACACAGGGCTCCGGCTCTGCTAGCTTTCCCCCCCCTTCCATTTGTGTCTCACCTGCGCCGGGAGGACAGAGGAGTTACCCATGCTCTGCTCATCACGGGGAGCCTGGGCGCACTGTGCTCCGGTTCCTGCATCACTCGGATTCTGCATCACCCGGATCGCCGCCATCATACCGTCGCACCCATCCACGCACCCATCCACGTGGACCACACACGGAGCCGCTCCACTGCCGCGGATGCCGATGCGGCCGCTCTGGGAGGTCAGGCCGCTCCACCGCTGCTCTCCAGGGCGCACTGTGCTCCGGATCCCGGGAAACCCGGATCGCCGCCATTACTCCGCCGCTGCCATCCACCACGTGGGCCACACACGGAGCCGCTCCACTGCCGCGGATGCTGATGCGGCCGCTCTGGTGAGATCAGGCCGCTCCACCGCTGCTCTCCAGGGCGCACTGGGCTCCGGATCCCGGATCGCCGCCATTACTCCGCCGCTGCCATCCACCACGTGGGCCACACATGGAGCCGCTCCACCGCCGGGGGAGGTCAGAGGCAGTTGCAGCTGCTCTGGGGAGGTCAGGCCACTCCACCGCTGCTCTCCGCACCATGGAGAGCCTGGGCATGCTGTGCTCCGGATCCCGGGATCGCCGCCATCACAGAGCCGCAGCCATCCACCATGTGGACCACAAACAGACACCACTGCACAGTCAATGCCCTCCGTGGCTCTCTGCCGTTGCCTCTCCACCGCGACTGTCCAGGGTCTCCTCGCTGCTGGTGCCTGCCACTGAAGGCATCCAGGCCCTCCACAGAGGTACCTTGATCAGGAACCTTGCTGGGGCCATCCTGGTCCTCAGGCTGCCGGGCCCTAGTTTTTCCAGCATCTGGCTGGGGCCCACCGAACTGGCACCCACTAGCACCTTACCACACAGTGCCAGAGCAGCAGCTGCCTGCCAAGTGAGACTTTTAAATGGACTGGGTTGCACTGCAATCTTTCTCTTTTCTCTTTCCTTCCTCAGTCTCTTTAGATATTCCTTCTCTTTTTCTCTCTTTTCGTTGTCCACTTTTCTCCAGGACACACGGCGGGGCGTCTGGAGTTGC
Source organism: Hyperolius riggenbachi (assembly GCF_040937935.1). Classification (NCBI taxonomy): domain Eukaryota; kingdom Metazoa; phylum Chordata; class Amphibia; order Anura; family Hyperoliidae; genus Hyperolius; species Hyperolius riggenbachi. The sequence continues at coordinate 197,761,145 of NC_090657.1, forward strand.
TGCGGAGCTGAGCGAGCGCCACCGGCAGAAGGCCACCGGCTGCTCCCCTCACACAGCTCTCCAGACTCCCCCACGCGTCCGTCGTTATAGCCAGAATGCTGTACATATAGGTATATGCTACTTGTACTACTGTACCTGACTGTATATGTTGGATTGCACGCATGTGTTTGTACCATCTCCGACCCTGTCTGTGCCAAAAATAATTCCGGGTACAACCCCCGTTGTACTTGGCAAAATAAACGTGATTTTGATTCTGTATGGAATGATCTGCCTCTGATGATATCACATCACAGCCCCTCCTCTTTGCACTCTGCTGGCTGTATGGAATGATCTGCCTCTGGTGATGTCACACTCACAGACCCTCCTCTCTGCACTCTGCTGGCGGTATGGAATGATCTGCATCTGGTGAGGTCACACAGCCCCTTCCTCTCTGCACTCTGCTGGCTGTATGAAATGATCTGCCTCTGATGAGGTCACACTCACAGCTCTTACAGTCATGGATAAAAGGTAGCTGAGGACATTATTTTCATTATAAACTGCCTATTCATGGTTTTCTGCAGTTCAGCATTTTCTGTGACAGATTTAAGAATTATTAGAAGGTACAGTAAACAGAAGCTGTGTTCCAAAGCCACGGTTTCTGTATCCACTTTTCCCTCGGAAAATACCTCTCGGTCATTGTGTAAGTGCTGCTTTGCGGCGTTGTTCATCACGCGGCTGATTAACAGCTCCAAATCTTGCTAAAGCTGCTCCAACACTGACTTTCCAAAAAAAGATTTTAAAAAACCCCCAAAAAACAAAACCAAAACTACGAAACTTGCTGACTTGAGCGCTGAGACGACGTAACCAAATCAGATAACTGTGCAATTTCCCCTACTGATAATTCTTCCATCTCGCTGCCTTCCACAACACGTACAAAGTAGAAAATTCAATTAAATGTACCAGGTCAACAATATTATTTTTCCTGGAACACCATCGCACTGCCAGCGAAAAAAAAATCATTCCTCCCTCTCTCTCTTCTCTTCTAGATTTGGTCATTTCAAGTTGTTAAATTCTTCCAGATCTCCGGCTGGATGGGATCATAAATATCCTGATTGTGTTGTGTTGATTGACAGGGTTGGAAAGGATTAGGGTAGATTACTGCATGGAAGGCTTGCGATGCCCTTACACGGTCACTAGCTGAGCACTTATGATCCGCAGTAACGGCATAATCAAATTAGTGGTGCTGGTTAGTGCATGCGAATTTCGAGGCTGATCTCAGAGTTGTTTCAGCAAAACGTGGAATTCTACAAATGGACCCACTCCTAGCGTTTGTTCCGAGCGCCTGCCAACAAAAACACATCATTTTCGTTGACAGCGTAAGAGAGCCGGGGGAAAGTAAACATTTGCAAAGAACTTAATATCCCTTCCATCGTTTTACTGTTAAATTCAATAGTCTCCCGATGTTGAGCCACCAAAAGTGACATGTATGATGTGTTTTATACTCGAGTGGCTGGATCTTTACATCCAGGATTAACTTAAGGCTCTTGCTAATGGTCTACTTTTTAACTCTCTACCATTAATTTCTTCTTGTCTTAAAGGTGTACTTATCGTATGAGTGCATTAATTCTGTTTCAAACTGCTCCCTGGTCAATAACATCATTATAATGTTTAAGGTGAGCATACATCTCTCAACGTGGCGGATGATTGACCATCTGATTTGATAATTATTATCGAATCAGATTATTATTGAATTATTATTGAATCAGAACGGTGCCGCCAAGTGCATGACTGATCAATGATGTGACCAATTTTGGCCAAAATTGGTCACATGTATTGATCAGACATGATCCAAGATGTCAGGCCATTGTGGTCGATTGGGTGCATAGTGTTAATGGAAAATGATATAAGCGGTGAAACCCCCGGTACTGTTCCCCTAGTGTATAAATGTGCCCCCTGTGTGTGCATTTATACATTATCTGTCCTGACCGTCTTCGGAATCCCCCACTCTTCCATCAGCAGTATTCACGCCACCGTTGTGGCGCATGTGTGTGACGTCACACACGCCCCACATGCTATACGCTGGTGGCGTGTATAACGTTAATAGAAGAGTGGGGGGTTCTGACAACGAGTGACACAGGATAGGTAATTTATAAATACAGACACGGGTGGTACCTTTATACACAAGAGGGGCATCGGAGAGGCGGTGGACATGGCAGACTCGGACAATTCCCAAGACATTTTATACTGAAATGGATCAGGAATTGGCCTGCAGTATATGGGCAGCCAAGAAATCTCTCTCTAGTCAGATTTAATCAGAGAGAGATTTGCCTCTTGGTTGAATCTCCCCATCATTGCTAGATGTATGGGTACCCTTAGTTGATTTTGTTCCCCTGTAAAGATCATGAGGAATCCTTGGCTGCCTACTGTTTAAAATTACTTCTTCACAGCAGCCTGTTTTCTGTATATATACTGGGTCAGGATGCAACTGCATCATATCCATAGCAACCCCAAGATGGAATGGTCCACACATCAGAGGTTGCAACGCCACCCAGTGCAGTATGCTGGGGTCCCATGGTAACCAGGAAAGCCACAGTGGGTGTGAGGTGAGTAAATGCACCTATGGTTCTGACAAACCACCAGTTTGCATAACAGAATACTACCAAGGAAAAAAAAAAAGTAAAAAAATAAAGTTCCTAGATGTCTAGATTCTTGCAAACAGCAAGGGGGCCAGGGCATGTCCAAAAGTTCCGTATGGCAAGGGGTGGTGGGCACACAGAAATGGACCTTGTAAATAAAGCACAGGAATAGAACTTTGCTGAATGGCAGCCATGCAGAGCTTGGGGCCCGCTAAGGAGGGGTTTAGCTCATGACTTTAACCTTCCTGGCGGTTTGGGGTAAGCCACGCAGGAGGATTTCTCAGGCCCTGCTGGTCCGATTTTCATAATTGTTTTTTTGCTACACGCAGCTAGCACTTTGCTAGCTACGTGTGCACACCGATCGCCGCTGCTCCGCGCCGATTCGCCGCTAACAGCCGCGCCGCCCCCCAGACCCCTTGTGCAGCCTGGCCTATCAGCACCAGGCAGCGCTGAAGGGTGGATCGGGACTCCCGAAGATGTCACGACGTCGATGACGTCATCACGACCGGGAAAACCCTTCAGGAAATCCCGTTCTTTGAACTGGATTTCCTGATCGCAGATCTCCGGAGGTGATCAGAGCGGGTGGGGGGATGCCGCTGCACAGCAGCTATCATGTAGCGAGCCCTAGGCTCGCTACATGATTAAAAAAAAAAAACTGCTGCGTTGCCCCCTGGCGGTTTTTAATAGACCGCCAGAAGTGTTAAGCCTATTTCGTGGAGTGCTTGCTTTTTGGCCCTTCAGTCATTGAAAGCAATCACTCCAGGATCGCTCGGAAAATGCTGCATGCATCGCTTTACGATTGCTCCATGATGGCAACGCTGCAAGTGGAACCACTTCCTCAGACTTTCACTGCTGCATCACTTTGCTGATCGCCGGCAATCAGAAAGCGTTGCAGGAAGAGCTGTAGATGGCCCCAGCCCTAAATGTCAAAAAGATAATGGCACAAAAACTAGAGTCACAGCTGGGGACAGGTAGCTGTCTGCATACAATACAAACAGCGACACAAACCTCTGTAAATTCTACTCCATTTTCAGTATGCAAACTTTTTTCTCTTTACCAATGAATGATAAACAAGAGATCATTTAATATACAACATTTAAAAAATATGGACTAAAGGTAAGCAATGCTTAATGCAAATAAGATACAGAAAAATCTCACAATGGTACCTTAGGAAACAAGCATTATCAATATTAAAGTTAACCTACGGACTAAAAATCTACTCAGCAGAACTGAAAAGGCTTGGTGTTTCTTTAACAGTTTCACAGCATCAGAACCTTTTTTTTCTTATCAAAGCATCATTTTTAGCTGCATTTTTAGCTAAGCTCCACCCATCAAAGAAAATTGCCCGGGCTTTTTTCCTCTGATGCTGTGGAAAGCATGATGGAATTTCCTATGTTGTTGTTCACGTTGCCTAGCAACTGGGAGGGGTGATCAGCACACAGGACAGTTGGGAACTGTGTCTCATGCTCCCTGTCACCTCCTTTCAACCAAAAATATGGCTGCCCTCCTGAAATCAAACATTTGCCTGTTCTTTTAAAACAGGGTGGGTAAGACATTATATTACCTATCTATTTTAATTAACATAACTAATGTAACTTAATGACAGTATGTTTGTTTAGGCTGAAGTTCCTCTTTAAGGTCCGAAGAGCTTGTCACTTGTCTTTATATTCGAATGCACAGAAATTGTAAGGAAAAAAAGCAAAAAATTCTGACTCAGTCCCCACTCCCCGCCTCCCGGGATACTTGTGAACCTTGTGGAGCACTGTAAATTTAATATTAAAGGAAAGTCCATCATGGGTAAGTGCAAAATGGCGATAAGTGATTTGAAGTTTATATATTTCAAATGTCAAATATATTTTTGTAAATATGTAATCTAAGCTTGAGATGTCGAATTAAATTAGGTACTGTTATAAATGTTATTTAGTCATGCACTTGGCTGTAGCCCTTCTGGGCTGTTGTGAGGAAAGTGGCCTCAGATAGGCGAGACATCGGACATCCTAAATAACATTGTATTCTTGCTACAGGACAGGGGCTAGAAGACTTCCTACAAACTTTTGACCTACCCCAACTAAGTGCAGAGTCCAAATTAGAGCTAGAAGCCTCCTTAGCCAGAAAAGAAATAAATACGGCTCTGGCCAATGTAAAGCTCTGGGCCCAGATAGGGTACCCTCAGACTGGTATAAAAAATAAAGAAGTTTCCTCCCAACAATATTTTGAGATTAATAATTATGCTTATGATCTCGGAGCTTTTCTCTTTCTATGAGAGCATTGTACGCAGTGGCGGACACAGGCAGCAGTGGGCCCCTGTGCAAAATATCAATTGGCAAAAAATGGGTGCGGCTATAACCTGCGGCGCGCGAAGCGCGCAGCGGCAAAAAATGGGCGTGGATAGAACCTGCGTCGCGTAGCGCCGCGGCAAAAAATGGGCGTGGCAATGACCGGATAAGGGCGGAGCTAACTGTAATTTAAAGTGATCCCGGGGTGAGAGTGATATGGAGGCTGCCATATTTATTTCCTTTTAAACAATACTAGTTGCCTGGCGGCCCTGCTGATCTATTTGGCTGCAGTAATAAACTGAATTACACCAGCAACAAGCATGCAGCTTAATCTTCTCAGTTCTGACAATATTGTCAGAAACCCCTGACCTGCTGCATGCTTGTTCAGGGTCTATGGTTGAAAGAATAAGAGGCAGAGGACCAGAACGGCAACCAGGCAACTGGTATTGCTTAAAAGGAGAGAAATATGGCAGCCTCAATATTATTCTCACCTCAGGTTCCCTTGAAAAGTGCAACGCAAAGACAGTGGGCCCAAGTTTTGGTGACCCTTTCCCCAGAAAATTCACATAATTGTGCAGGTTTTCTCAAGAAAATACACATAATGTGAGCAGATTTGCCCAGAAAATACATTCAATCATGTCGGCAGATATGCCCAGAAAATACGTGCAATGATGTCGGCAGATATGCCCAGAAAATACGTGCAATGATGTCGGCAGATATGCCCAGAAAATACGTGCAATGATGTCGGCAGATATGCCCAGAAAATACGTGCAATGATGTCGGCAGATATGCCCAGAAAATACGTGCAATGATGTCGGCAGATATGCCCAGAAAATACGTGCAATGATGTCGGCAGATATGCCCAGAAAATACGTGCAATGATGTCGGCAGATATGCCCAGAAAATACGTGCAATGATGTCGGCAGATATGCCCAGAAAATACGTGCAATGATGTCGGCAGATATGCCCAGAAAATACGTGCAATGATGTCGGCAGACATGCCCAGAAAATACGTGCAATGATGTCGGCAGATATGCCCAGAAAATACGTGCAATGATGTCGGCAGATATGCCCAGAAAATACGTGCAATCATGTCGGCAGATATGCCCAGAAAATACGTGCAATGATGTCGGCAGATATGCCCAGAAAATACGTGCAATGATGTCGGCAGATATGCCCAGAAAATACGTGCAATGATGTCGGCAGATATGCCCAGAAAATACGTGCAATGATGTCGGCAGATATGCCCAGAAAATACGTGCAATGATGTCGGCAGATATGCCCAGAAAATACGTGCAATGATGTCGGCAGATATGCCCAGAAAATACCTGCAATGATGTCGGCAGATATGCCCAGAAAATACCTGCAATGATGTCGGCAGATATGCCCAGAAAATACCTGCAATCATGTCGGCAGATATGCCCAGAAAATACCTGCAATCATGTCGGCAGATATGCCCAGAAAATACCTGCAATCATGTCGGCAGATATGCCCAGAAAATACGTGCAATCATGTCGGCAGATTTGCCCAGAAAACACATGCAATCATGTAGCAAATTTGCCCAGAACATACATGCAATCATGTGGCAGACCTGCCCAGAACATACACGCAATCATGTGGCAGACCTGCCCAGAACATACACGCAATCATGTGGCAGACCTGCCCAGAACATACACCTGCTAAAATAAATAATAAAAAAAAACATTTACTCACCTGCAGCAGCAGACCTCCTGTCCCAGCCTCCATCCGGCGCGCAGCTCCCATGGGTGGTTGGGTGGATAGGTAGCCTGGTGGGTAGGTAGGCAGCCGGGTGGGTAGGTAGGTAGCCCTTAGCCGGGTGGGTAAGTAGCCTGGTGGGTGGCTGGGTAGCCGGGTGGGTAGCCTGGTGGGTGGCTGGGTAGGCGGGTGGGTAGGTAGCCTGGTGGGTGGGTAGGTGGGTGGTTAGGTAGCTGGGTGGGTGGGTAGGTAGCCTGGTGGGTCTTTAGGTAGGTAGCCTGGTGGGTTGGTAGGTAGCCGGGTGGGTAGGTAGGTAGGTAGCCTGGTGGGTAGGTAGGTAGCCGGGTGGGTGTGTAGGTAGCCGGGTAGGTAGCCAGGTGGGTGGTTAGGTATCCGGGTGGGTAGGTAGCCGGGTGGGTGGGTAGGTAGCCGGGTAGGTAGCCGGGTGGGTGTGTAGGTATCCGGGTGGGTAGGTAGCCGGGTGGGTGGGTAGGTAGCCGGGTAGGTAGCCGGGTGGGTGTGTAGGTATCCGGGTGGGTAGGTAGCCGGGTAGGTAGGTAACCGGCAGGGTGGTTAGGTAGCCGGGTGGGTAGGCAGCCGGGTGGGTAGGTAGGTATCCGGGTGGGTAGGTAGCCGGGTGGGTGGTTAGGTAGCCGGGTGGGTGGTTAGGTAGCCGGGTGGGTGGTTAGGTAGCCGGGTAGGTAGGTAGCCGGCAGGGTGGTTAGGTAGCCGGGTGGGTAGCTAGGTAGCCGGGTGGGTAGGTAGCCAGGTAGGTAGCCGGCATGGTGGTTAGGTAGCCGGGTGGGTAGCTAGGTAGTCGGGTGGGTGGGTAGGTAGCCGGCAGGGTGGTTAGGTAGCCGGGTAGGTAGCCGGGTGGGTGGTTAGGTAGCGGGGTAGGTAGCCGGGTGGGTGGTTAGGTAGCGGGGTAGGTAGCCGGGTGGGTGGGTAAGGTAGCCGGGTGGGTGGGTAGGTAGCCGGGTGGGTGTGTAGGTAGCCGGGTGGGTGGGTAGGTAGCCGGGTAGGTAGCCGGGTGGGTGGTTAGGTAGCGGGGTAGGTAGCCGGGTGGGTGGTTAGGTAGCGGGGTAGGTAGCCGGGTGGGTGGGTAAGGTAGCCGGGTGGGTGGGTAGGTAGCCGGGTGGGTGTGTAGGTAGCCGGGTGGGTGGGTAGGTAGCCAGGTAGGTAGGTAGCCGGCAGGGTGGTTAGGTAGCCGGGTGGGTAGCTAGGTAGCCGGGTGGGTAGGTAGCCGGGTGGTTAGGTAGCCAGGTAGATAGCCGGCAGGGTGGTTAGGTAGCCGGGTGGGGAGCTAGGTAGCCGGGTGGGTGGGTAGGTAGCCGGGTAGGTAGCCGGGTGGATGGTTAGGTAGCGGGGTAGGTAGCCGGGTGGGTGGGTAAGGTAGCCGGGTGGGTAGCTATCCGGGTGGGGGGCCCGACTCCTATCCTCCCTCACTCACCTCGGGGCCCCCCTCCCGGTATGCGCGGCGGCCGGCGGGAGAGCAGAAAATACAGGAAGTCTCCGGCCGGGGCTGCAGCAGACGCTAGAGGCAGCTGCTGCTTAGTTTCCGATATGTCTCCAAGTTGGAGACCAAGCGGCAGCTGCCGCCCCGGCCGGAGACTTCCTGTATTTTCCGCTCTCCCGCCGCATGAGGGGGGGGGGGGGGGCGAGGTGAGGGGGGAGGACAGGAGTTGGGCCCCCCAGGTTAAAAAAATAAAACATAAAAAAAAAAAAATTAAATAAAAAAAACCTGCAATACTTAATGGGCCCCTGAAGCAGCGGAACTTCAGGGGCCCTCGTGCGGCGGCACGGCCGTATGTCCGCCACTGATTGTACGGATAACTGGATTTATTGCTCCACATTTGTTATTTTTTTTACAATGTGAGGGTTCCCCCTAAAGAGATACGTAGAGAGCGCATTTCCCTTGCGTCAGACTGGCTGCGACTGGCCGAAGTTACAGGACCCGGTACCAAAGAGGGAGAAGGCCGAGGATGGCGGCATGGGAACGATCCAATGCGGATGGGGCTGGAGGAAGCCCCAAGTATGTATAAAATGTTTATATTTTATCATCTCTGGTACACTTTAAAACTGCTGTTATTAATACAGACAAACTCCTCTAAGAAGACGGATAGGATTGAAGAATTAAGTGTTATTAGTGCACACCGCTTGTTTCGTCCGATGCTGCTGGCTTCATCAAACCTTAAAAGACAGAATACTTGTATACAGATTTACAAGATTTGCACCTGAAGCAGGGGACAGTGTATGGTGAAACACATTGGGCTTGAACCAATTGCCTTTTTCTCCTAAGTTTTCTCCTAGGAGAGCATTTTTTATCCCTGTTTCAAATAACTTTTCAGCACTTTGCAATTTAAAATGTACCATAAAAGTAGGTGAAAAAGTACTGTCAAAATTATTTGTGTGTTTTCTTGCTTGTTGGTGGCTTAACTGCCTAACGACTGCTACACGCCCGATTGGCAGCCCCAGGACCACTCCATGCTAATTGGCGTAAAGTGCTGGGGCGGAGATTGCAAGGGATCGCGCACGCATACCCGCTTGAATGATGGAGCTCCGCTCCGTCATCAGCCTACCAGCACCGCAACTAGGGTCTGTTAGACGGCGAAACTAACACGTCGTCTAATAACACTGTACAGCGCTGCGATCTACTATGTACTGGAGATAGTCCTGTAACACAGCTGGTCCCTCTGGAGGCAAGAAAGCGATCCGCTGAAGCCTATAACAGCCAATCGTGCTGAATGGGTGGCGGGGGGGAACGAAAAAATTATTTAAAAAATACACTGTGGATCACTTGTGTGTTGAGTGTGTTGTGCCCTTAAAGGTGCAGTTGCCTATTTTGTAAAAAATAGCCTGGTCACTAGGGGGGTTTAAGACCGCGGTCCTCAAGGGGTTAAAGGGCATTTTATTGATAGGGTGTGAAATATCAACTACGAGAAACCTCAGGAGAAGAGAAATGGATCGGCTCACTGTGTGTACTAATAAAACAAATTAATCTATCCCAATCAGAGCAGGATCTTCCACCAGACAACCTAGGCAGGTGCTTGGGGCCTAGTGGATGTCAAGGGGCCCATCTGCCACCTTTTTTGACCTCTCTCCCCTTCAGCTTAACAAAAGGACCACAAAGGGGCCCCAAATCCATTACCTTGCCTAGGGCCCCATTAGATCTCAATCCATCTCTGATCCCAATTGTGTCTTCAATGAGACGGTAAGCACACTTTCACCTGCCTTGGAGCCGGGTCGTAACTACAAATCATGGGGCACCCCAGCAATAGTTTGAATGGGCCCCAAATGTCCCACCCCTTCCCTTACCTACATTGGAGACCCTCACATCCTGGGGATCCATCTTGCAAGAGTCATGAAACAAGCATGTCCATAATGATCTTCACACCCATAATAAGTGTAGCCACAAAAACACCTGATCTGCTTATCTCCCCCAGTACAATGAGGTTCACAGACAGGAAACGGTCATGGCAATGCCATCACATAGTGGGAGGAGTTTCACCTCATCTATACAAACGTACTTGATGATCTATTTGAGAGAAAGTGATAGTATCGGCTATTGATTTGGATGATTTGGATGAAGTTCAATCCGTTAAAGCAGCAGGGACATCCATACTACTTCAGGAAAAAAAAAACATAAATAAGTAGATAAATACTTGTTCTACTTATATAACACATGTGTTGTACTGTTCACGTTTTGATTTCAGTGAATTTTACACAGTAAATAAAGAAAAAGGCATTTTCCATCTTCATGGCCTCTGACTGAAGCCAATCCTGATGTCATTTCTTACCTTATTCTTTTTTTCTTCTGCCTGCAAATGGTTTATGCATTGCCTGCCCTACTCCCCACTAAGCTCTGTACTAAAACTGCACTGTCATATCTAGCTTGCTTTGTAAACACATGTGAGCCCAGCATAGATCATATTTCAGCAGCTTCTACACGAGTGGTGAAGTGTATTTCCATTCTCAGCCTCAGTCTGTCACACTGAACTGCCCTCAGCCAATCAGTGAGGAGCAGGAAAGTGTGAGGGGTAATAACAAGTTTCCCTCTCCCCAGCAATGTACCAGAATAGAGCCATGCTGTCTGAGATCAGATTCATTACAGTAGAGACATTTATGATTATATTGGAATGCTTGCAATGCAGGGTCAGGATGTAGACTACATACAGTGGGTTGCAAAAGTATTCTGCCCCCTTGAAGTTTTCCACATTTTGTCACATTACTGCTACAAACATGAATCAATGTTATTGGAATTCCACGTGACAGACCAACACAAAGTGGTGTACACATGAGAAGTGGAACGAAAATCATACATGATTCCAAACATTTTTTACAAATAAATAACTGCAAAGTGGTGTGTGCATAATTATTCGGCCCCCTTTGATCTGAGTGCAGTCAGTTGCCTATAGACATTGCCTGATGAGTGCTCATGACTAAATAGAGTGCACCTGTGTGTAATCTAATGTCAGTACAAATACAGCTGCTCTGTGAGGGCCTCAGAGGTTGTCTAAGAGAATATTGGGAGCAACAACACCGTGAAGTCCAAAGAACACACAAGACAGGTCCAAGACAGGTCAGGGATCAAGTTATTGAGAAATTTAAAGCAGGCTTAGGCTACAAAAAGATTTGCAAAGCCTTGAACATCCCACTGAGCACTGTTCAAGCGATCATTCAGAAATGGAAGTGGTATGGCACAACTGTAAACCTACCAAGACAAGGCCATCCACCTAAACTCACAGGCCGAACAAGGAGAGCGCTGATCAGAAATGCAGTCAAGAGGCCCATGGTGACTCTGGATGAGCTGCAGAGATCTACAGCTCAGGTGGGAGACTCTGTCCATAGGACAACTATTAGTCATGCACTGTACAAAGTTGGCCTTTATGGAAGAGTGGCAAGAAGGAAGGCATTGTTAACAGAAAGCATAGGAAGTCCCGTTTGTAGTTTGCCACAAGCCATGTGGGGGACACAGCAACCATGAGGAAGAAGGTGCTCTGGTCAGATGAAACCAAAATGGAACTTTTTGGCCAAAATGCAAAACGCTATGTGTGGCAGAAAACTAACACTGCACATCACTCTGAACATACCATCCCCACTGTCAAATATGGTGGTGGCAGCATCATGCTCGGGGGTGCATCTCTTCAGCATGGACAGGGAAGCTGGTCAGAGTTGATGGGAAGATGGATGGAGCCAAATACAGGGCAAACGTGGAAGAAATCCTCTTGGAGACTGCAAAAGACTTGAGACTGGGGCGGAGGTTCACCTTCCAGCAGGACAATGACCCTAAACATAAAGCCAGGGCAACAATGGAATGGTTTAAAACAAAACATATCTATGTGTTAGAATGGCCCAGTCAAAGTCCAGATCTAAATCCAATCGAGAATCTGTGGCAAGATCTGAAAACTGCTGTTCACAAACGCTGTCCATCTAATCTGACTGAGCTGGAGCTGTCTTGCAAAGAAGAATGGGCAAGGATTTCAGTTTCTAGATGTGCAAAGCTGGTAGAGACATACCCTAAAGACTGGCAGCTGTAATTGCAGCAAAAGGTGGTTCTACAAAGTAATGACTCAGGGGGCCGAATAATTACGCACACCCCACTTTGCAGTTATTGATTTGTAAAAAATGTTTGGAACGATGTATGATTTTCGATCCACTTCTCACATGTACACCACTTTGTATTGGTCTTTCACGTGGAATTCCAATAAAATTGATGCATGTTTGTGGCAGTAATGTGACAAAATGTGGAAAACTTCAAGGGGGCCGAACACTTTTGCAACCCACTGTAATAAACTCAGAGCAGTGGGTAAATAGAATTTGATTTTATGGCTGACAATCCCGCTTCAAACCCAAGATATGAAGATGGGGACTCCATGAAAGTTCTATTTAGGATTAGTTGTACAGAAACATTTACTTATCTCATACGTTTTTTTCCACTTGGGGTTTCCTTTATCGCTATGGTGGCAGGACCGAGCCTTTTCGTTTTGAGAGGGACATCACTCTAGCAAGTTCATTTTTTAAGATGGGATTTTATCTAGTTTTACACTTGTCTATTAGGAAGACTCTGGCATAGAATTACAAGTGTAACATTTTTGTTTGTTATCATGCCCGTGGAGGGACCCCCAACCCATGTGAGGAGTCCTCCTAGGTAACATCAGAAGGCTATTGAATGGTGGCACACGAGGCCTGGCGGTTGTCTGTATGTGAAGACTACCATGCCTCTATTATCTGACATAACACCCCCAGGAGATTCCACCCCACAGAGACCTGGCCTGCTCCGCTCCAGCTCATCCTACAACAACACCAGCTTCATCAAGTTCAATGGTGAAATCTGCACAGAGGTCACTGACAAAACTGTTATTGTATGGAGAGGCCAGCAAACAATAACAAGCCAGCTGAATCATTAATCATCTTCAGGAAGCAGCAGATATGCTTGAGGAGACAAAGGATTACACGTGAGATAATGGCTTCCCTGCAACCGCACTTTATCATGTCCTAAACGGATGATTAATGAAGTGCAGAAACTGTATCTTCCTATCAGATAAAAGCAATGGCTAACACGGTACAACACTCTACTGCTTCTTCCTATCAGATAGTGAACCATAATATCCCTCAATTCTGCCCTGGCCAAGCATGAAGCCATTACTGCAAGCAACGCCACAGGTTCCTCTTCATTTCACTAACCCAGGCAATGAGAAAGCAGAAGGAAACAGTAGTATTTTTTAATTTAAATAAGTCTGTCATATTGAGGTTCATTTACTCAGAGGCGTATCTAGGGAAAAAAAGAACCTATGGCTAAAACTAAAATTGCACCATGGGGAAGGGGGGGTAGCACACACCCCAAAAATGTTAAGATGTAGCCTCAGCTTTGGTTGTGTCCAAGTTGAAATGATTAATGGCTTGTAAGAATGAGGTATGGCAATAGGTCAGCGTATATATACTGTACATATCCGACAAATAACAATTAGGCACATGGTTCCCACTCTAAAATGTAATCAGGCTGCAGGCACTTCCCCCCATTGACCTCTAGATAAAGCTTACGCAGTCCAGCATTGAGTCTCCCGACTCTGAACTAATCTGCTCTGCTTCCTGACCCCCACCTCAAGTGACGCTGGAGAGCAGAGCTGCTGCAGAGCCCGACAGCTGCTCAATCTCTTGAAAGTAAGAGGCACCCATGGCATGTGATATGCCTGTACCCCTCTAGATACGCCTCTGCATTTACTGAGATTAGAGTTCAGCAAAAAGTTATCTGACAAACCAATACTGGAATTTTTTATAAAGTATTCCTGATACAAGGCAAAGCTACCTAAGGTAAGCACAGAGGTGTGTTCATGCCGGATCCACATGCTTCTGTGCATTGTCCATTCCTCTCCTTGTTCCACCAAGTCCCTTAATTACTCCTTGAAAAATGTGACTTTTGGCTAAATTATAATTTTTAGACAGAAAGAGACATACCTTAAAGGATACCCGAGGTGACAAGTGACATGATGAGATAGATATGTGTATGTACAGTGCCTAGCACACAAATAACTATGATGTGTTCCTTTTTTCTTTCTGTACCTGAAAGAGTTAAATATCAGGCATGTAAGTGGCTGACTCAGTCCTCACTCAGACAAGAAGTGACTGCAGTGTGACCCTCACTGATAAGAAATTCCAACTATAAGACACTTTCCTAGCAGAAAATGGCTTCTGAGAGCAGGAGAGAGATAAAATAGTTCACAGATTTTAGCTCTGGCATACTTCAATGAATGTGTCATTGAGCAAAAACAATAACACAGTTAAAACTTAAACAGCAGATTTAAACATAAAATAAAACTGCGGAATATTATACACAACACGTTACAGATAAAACCAAAATAGTGTAGTTCCACCCCTGAGTTAAATACCAACTTTACAAAACATGAGTATGGGGCTTTAAATGAACAATTATAGTCTTTTTATTCTTCTAATCAAAGTCTTCATAGTTGCGGACACACGGATAAACACAGTTTCCAGAATTCCAATCTCAAATACACGACTGCCTGACACGTGTTTCACGATCAAGGATCGCTTCTTCAGAGGCATACAGCATACATGTACATCACATGTGGACCCTTGTGTAGCTTAAGACCGCAATCTGTAAAAACGTGAAGACCAAGTTCCAAAAACGCCACCGCCAACTCCACGAGTGCGAGTTGGCGGTGGCGTTTTTGGAACTTGGTCTTCACGTTTTTACAGATTGTGGTCTTAAGCTACACAAGGGTCCACATGTGATGTACATGTATACCGTATGCCTCTGAAGAAGCGATCCTTGATCATGAAACACGTGTCAGGCAGTCGTGTATTTGTGATTGGAATTCTGGAAACTGTGTTTATCCGTGTGTCCGCAACTGTGAAGACTTTGATTAGAAGAATAAAAAGACTATAACTGTTCATTTAAAGCCCCATACTCATGTTTTGTAAAGTTGGTATCTTAACCACTTGCCGACCGCCCACAGCCGATGGGCGGCGGCAAGTACTGGGCCTAAACAACCGCAATACGCCCATTGGCGGTGGCAGCGGCGGGTGTGGTTATGCACAGATCGCGTCACGCGTGATGCGATCAGGCGCCGGCCACAGGCTCCGCCCCCTCGCGCTGTAACCCGCCGGCCATTCGGAAGCGCCGGTGGGTTACTGGCTCCCAGATCGCCGCTACAAAGTGTATAATACGCTTTGTAATGTATACAAAGCGTATTATACAGGCTGCCTCCTGCCCTGGTGGTCCCAGTGATCGAGGGACCACCAGGGCAGGCTGCAGCCCCTCAAGTAAGCACCCAAGCACACTGATCTCCCCCCCTTTCCTCTGATCGCCCACAGCACCCCTCAGACCCCCCCTGCCCACCCCTCAGACCCCTGTTTGCACCCAATCACCCCCCTAATCACCCATCAATCACTCCCTGTTACTATCTGTCAACACTATTTCTTAGATTGGTCCCTAAACTTCCCCCTGGGGGCTCCTGATCACCCCCCCCACACTCTCAGATACTCCCCAGCCCCCCCCCCCCCCTGTGTACTGTATACATCTATCCTCCCCTGTAATCACCTGTCAATCACCTGCCATTCACCAGTCAATCACCACCTGTCACTGCCACTTATCAGATCAGACCCTAACCTGCCTCTTATGGGCATCTGATCACCCTCCCACACCATCAGATCGCCCGCAGACCTACCCTCAGATCATCTCCAAAAAGCATGGTTTACATCTGTTCTGCCATCTAATCACCCACTGATCAACCATCAATCACCCCCTGTCAACCCCTGTCACTGCTACCAATCAGATAAGACCCCTATCTGCCCCTAGGGCACCAAATCACCCGCCCACACCCTCAGAACGATCTCAGACCCCCCCCCCTTCCCTGTGTACTGTATACATCTACCCTCCCCTGTAATCACCTGTCAATCACCCGTCATTCACCCGTCAATCACCCGTAAATCACGCGTCAATCACCTGTCACTGCCTCCCATCAGATCAGAACCTAACCTGCCTCTTACGGGCATCTGATCACCCTCCCACACCATCAGATCGCCCGCAGACCTACCCTCAGATCACCTCCAAAGTGCATTGTTTACATCTGTTCTGCCATCTAATCACCCACTGATCACCCATCAATCACCCCCTGTCACTGCTACCAATCAGATCAGACCCCTATCTGCCCCTAGGGCACCCAATCACCCGCCCACACCCTCTGAATGACCTCAGACCCCCCCAGACCTCCCCCCCCCCTGTGTACTGTATACATTTATTCTCCCCTGTAATCACCTGTCAATCACCCGTCATTCACCCGTCAATCACCCGTCAATCACCACCTGTCACTGCCACTTATCAGATCAGAACCTAACCTGCCTCTTACGGGCATCTGATCACCCTCCCACACCATCAGATTGCCCGCAGACCTACCCTCAGATCACCTCCAAAGTGCATTGTTTACATCTGTTCTGCCATCTAATCACCCACTGATCACCCATCAATCACCCCCTGTCACTGCTACCCATCAGATTACACCCCTATCTGCCCCTAGGGCACCCAATCACCCCCCCACACCCTCAGAACGCCCTCAGACCCCAGCCCTGATCACCTTGCCAGTGCATTGCTTGCATCTATTCCCCCCTCTAATCACACCTTGAGACACCCATCAATCACCTCCCGTCACCACCTGTCACCCCCTAGCACACCTACCCATCAGATCAGGCCCTAATTTTCCCCGTGTGGGCTCCTGATCACTAGGCCAAACCCTCAGATCCCCCTCAGACCCCCTTCCGATCACCTCCCCAGTGCATTGATTGCATCTATTTTCCCCTCTAACCACCCCCTGAGACACCCATCAATCACCTCCTTTCACCCCCCTAGCACTCCTATCCATCAGATCAGGCCCAATACAACCTGTCATCTAAAAGGCCACCCTGCTTATGACCGGTTCCACAAAATTCGCCCCCCACTTAGACCACCTGTCATCAACATTTGCAGATGCTTATACCCCTGAACAGTCATTTTGAGACATTTGATTTCCAGACTACTCACAGTTTTGGGCCCCTAAAATGCCAGGGCAGTATAGGAACCCCACAAGTGACCCCATTTTAGAAAAAAAGACACCCCAAGGTATTCTGTAAGGTGTATGATGAGTTCATAGAAGATTTTATTTTTTTGTCAAAAGTTAGCGGAAATTGATTTTTATAGTTTTTTTCACAAAGTGTCATTTTTCACTAACTTGTGACAAAAAATAAAATCTTCTATGAACTCACCATACTACTAACCGAATACCTTGGGGTGTCTTCTTTCTAAAATGGGGTCACGTGTGGGGTTCCTATACTGCCCTGGCATTTTACCCGTGAGGAGTAGTCTAGAAAACAAATGCCTCAAAATGACCTGTGAATAGGACGTTGGGCCTCTTAGCGCACCTAGGCTGCAAAAAAGTGTCACCGATGTGGTATCACTGTACTCAGGAGAAGTAGTATAATGTGTTTTGGGGTGTATTTTTACAAATACCCATGCTGGGTGGGAGAAATCTCTCTGTAAATGGACAATTGTGTGTAAAAAAAAAATCAAAAATATGTCATTTACAGAGATATTTCACCCACCCAGCATGGGTATGTGTAAAAATACACCACAAAACACATTATACTACTTCTCCTGAGTACGGCGGTACCACATGTGTGGCACCTTTTGACACCCTAAGTGTGCTAAGGGGCCCAAAGTCCAATGAGTACCTTTAGGATTTCACAGGTCATTTTGCGACATTTGGTTTCAAGACTACTCGTCACGGTTTAGGGCCCCTAAAATGCCAGGGCAGTATAGGAACCCCACAAATGACCCCATTTTAGAAAGAAGACACCCAAAGGTATTCCGTTAGGGAGTATGGTGAGTTCATAGAAGATTTTATTTTTTGTCACAAGTTAGCGGAAAATGACACTTTGTGGAAAAAAAAAAACAATAAAAATCAATTTCCGCTAACTTGTGACAAATAATAAAATCTTCTATGAACTCACCATACTCCTAACGGAATACCTTGGGGTGTCTTCTTTCTAAAATGGGGTAATTTGTGGGGTTCCTATACTGCCCTGGCATTTTAGGGGCCCTAAACCGTGAGGAGTAGTCTTGAAACCAAATGTCGCAAAATGACCTGTGAAATCCTAAAGGTACTCACTGGACTTTGGGCCCCTTAGCGCAGTTAGGGTGCAATAAAGTGCCACACATGTGGTATCGCCGTACTCAGGAGAAGTAGTATAATGTGTTTTGGGGTGTATTTTTACACATACCCATGCTGAGTGGGAGAAATATCTCTGTAAATGGACAATTGTGTGTAAAAAAAATCAAAAAATTGGCATTTACAGAGATATTTCTCCCACCCAGCATGGGTATGTGTAAAAATACACCCCAAAACACATTATACTACTTCTCCTGAGTACGGCAATACCACATGTGTGGCACTTTTTTGCAGCCTAACTGCGCTAAGGGGCCCAAAGTCCAATTAGCACCTTTAGGCTTTACAGGGGTGCTTACAATTAGGCACCCCCAAAATGCCAGGACAGTAAACACACCCCACAAATGACCCCATTTTGGAAAGTAGACACTTCAAGGTATTCAGAGAGGAGCATAGTGAGTCCGTGGAAGATTTCATTTTTTTTTGTCGCAAGTTAGCAGAAATGGAAACTTTTTTTTTGTCACAAAGTGTCATTTTCCGCTAACTTGTGACAAAAAATAAAATCTTCTATGAACTCACCATGCCTCTCAGTGAATACTTTGGGATGTCTTCTTTCCAAAATGGGGTCATTTAGGGGGGTATTTATACTATCCTGGAATTTTAGCACCTCATGAATCATGACAGGTGGTCAGAAAAGTCAGAGATGCTTCAAAATGGGAAATTTCACTTTTGGTACCATAGTTTGTAAAAGCTATAACTTTTACCCAAACCAATAAATATACACTGAATGTTTTTTTGTTTTTTTTATCAAAGACATGTAGCACAATAAATTTGGACAAAAATGAATACAGAAATTTTACTTTATTTGAAAAATGTCAGCACAGAAAGTAAAAAAAAATCTTTTTTTTTGACAAATTCATGTCTTTTTTGATGAATATAATAAAAACTAAAACTCGCAGTAGCAATCAAATAGCACCAAAAGAAAGCTGTATTAGTGACAAGAAAAGGAGGTAAAATTCATTTAGATAGTAGGTTGTATGACCGAGCAATAAACCGTGAAAGCTGCAGTGGTCTTGTGATGATCCGCTCGGCTGCCTGCGCAGGCAGGCAGCTTTTTGACCACTGTTCAGGTCTGCATTCTGCAGGTCTCTGGAAAAGAGACCTTTTGTCAGTTTTGCAGCTTGCTGCTGCTGAGGAATTTGCATAAGTTTGTCATGCAAATTGCCTAGCCACATCCTTTGTAGGCTTGCTCTATAAATACCATGCGATTCCCCAGTACTTCGCTGGTCATTCCTTCAGGGTTTGTAGTAAACACTCCTAGAGCGTCAGCCATGCTACTTCTTGTTAAAGTTAGCTTAGAGTAATTCATGGGACTGCACTAGGCAGGTTCCCTAGTGCAGTTAGGATTGCATGTTTGTTTGTTTGTCTGTTGCGTCCCAGCGGTGGTCGACAGGAAATCGTTCTGTGTGTCTGGGTGCTAACCGGAGCAGCGGTTGTTACTGGTAGCCCCTTCCGATCTGTCTTGCCTGGATCGCACTCGCCTTGTGCTAGTGCTGTGGATCCTTCTGATCTCTCTTGCCTGGATCGCACTTGCCTTGCGCTAGTGCTGTGGATCCTTCTGTTCTGTCTTCATGGATCGCACTAGCCTCTAGCGCTAGCGCTGTGGATCCTTCTGATCTGTTTTCTTGATCCTGTGTTTCGATTGCCCTAGCCGCTAGCGTTAGCAGCTGTGGATCTTTCTGATCTGTGTTCCTGCTTGGATCACACTTGCTCTGGCAGAAGATCGGTGGATCCTCTCTGCCTAGTTCTTGTTTCTCGTTTGTCTGTCTTGTCTGATACGGGCGCTTGCTGTAGGCTCGGTGAGGTAACCGTTAAGCAAGCGTTCACGTTCTTTGTTTCGTGTTTGTCTGTCGGTGGTTAGTTAGGCGTGTTTGTCTCTGTTGTGCTTAACACGCGGAGACCGCGCGATAAACGCGTTCGCTGTTGCGAATGAGTGCGGTGTTCGCGTTTAGTTAGCGTTTGTTATTTTCTTTATCATTCTCATTGTATTATTTGCTGTGCCTTTGCTCCTCTTGTGTTCTGTTATAGTCTGTCTTGTGTCACTTCTGGCGATCGCCTTTCTCGCGATCGCGTTCCTACTTTTGTTTCTGCTGATGTGTGTTCACCATCGCAGGGTCGCGACTAGATTGGTAAACACACATTCGTCCTGTCCCTGTGCTCTTTCTCTTTATGGGCTGTTCAGCCCCGCATTGTCTTGATCTGTACAATCCCCATCTGGCATCTGTGGCCATGCAGCGATTGTACTCGTCTGCACTCCACAGCACCATCTGCCGGTGGGAATTACCCTCTGCTGGTGCATTGCACCTAGCCTGGGTTCACCCAATTATACGCTTGTGGAAGGTTTTCGCTGTGTCAGTGCGCATCTCGTGCTCTGACCACGAAAATGATTCCGCAATCGTTACAGGTCTGAAGGAAGAAAAAGGCTTTGGTCCTTAAAGAGACACTGAAGCGAGTAAAAAACTCGCTTCTTCTCTTATATTCAGCAGGGGCATGTGTGCCCCTGCTAAACCGCCGCTATCCCGCTGCACAACGGGGGTCCCTTACCCCCCAATTCCCCCCCTGCAAAATCTACGACCAACTTGGTCGTAGATTTTGCTGCTCCTAGAGGCAGGGCTAACGGCTGCAGCCCTGCCTCTCAGCGCCGTCTATCAGCGGCGCATCGCTGCCTCTCCCCCGCCCCTCTCAGTGAAGGACGACTGAGAGGGGCGGGGGAGAGGCGGAGATACGCGCTGACAGACGCGCGTGAAGCAGGGCTGCAGCGGTTAGCCCTGCCTCAATGCGGAAGAGATCCCCGGCAAGGACGGAGGGGATTTTGGGGGTAATGGACCCCCGTTGTGTGGTGCGATAGCGGCGGTTTAGCAGGGGCACACATTCCCCTGCTGAATACAAGAAAAGAAGAGAGTTTTATACTCGCTTCAGATTCTCTTTAAGGGGCGAAAAGACTGTTGTCCTCAAGTGGTTAAAAAGTCATTTTTAGGAAAAGGAAGATAGATACAATTGTTTATTTCATTAGTTTATGTTCGCCTCAGATGTCCTTTAAAGAGTACCTCCAGTGAAATGTATGCTACTGGTTTTAATGTACTCTTTGTTGGCCACAATTCCCTAAATCCTATTAGTGATAATAAGGCTGGTGAAAACTGATCACCACACATCAACCAGTATTTTTCGTGTTAATTCACTAAATAAGCTTGCCTTATTAACATGTAGTGATATGTTTTCACAGTGAGAGTGTTGTCTTATCACTCTAGTACCTTACATTAACTGAGAGGGATATGGATGTTTCCTTTTAAACAAGATCAGGTGCCTGGCAGTCCTGCTGATCTATTTAGCTGAATCACACACCTGAACTAAGCATGCAAGCTTGTTGAGGGGCTTTGGCTAAAAGTATTAGAGACACAGGATCTGCAGGAGAGTCAGGCAATTGGTATTATTTTAAAAGGAAAAATCCATATCCTTCTGAGTATAGGTTCCCTTTAAGTTATCACCTCTGTAGGTATTCTCACATGCAGTAGATACGGATGGAAGAAGCACATACAGGCAGGATGTAGCTCCACCCCTCCTGCTGCCAGGCCGATTACAGCTAGCCCGTGTAGGATAGCCAGGGAAAGGGAGAGGGTGTGTGTGTGTGTGTGTGTGTGTGTGTGTGTGTGTGTGTGTGTGTGTGTGTGTGTGTGTGTGTGTGTGTGTGTGTGTGTTTGGTTCCTCTCTCCTTCCCTCTCTGTGTATTTCTCTCTATACAGAGTCCCCTTCTACAATGGCCCTCAGAGCCATTAACTTTGGCCCTCAAGTGGTTTCCCCACTTTTCATTATGTTTGGCCCACTCTAGACCACCAGAGAAGCTACATTGGAGGTGAAGCCCTAGAACACCAGGGAAACCAAATGGGGGAGGTAGGGGATAGGGGGAAAGCACTAAACACTATGGAACAGACACCAGGGAACTGTATATGGGTGGGCAGGGGCCTTTAGACACCAGGGAACTATATAGAGGTTGAAGGGGGGACTATTAGACAACAGGGACCTTTATAAGAGAGGAAGGTGGCCAGTAGACATTGAGGTTGGTCGGCAACTCGGTCCTAGCGTACCGTTTCAGCCCACTTTGCATTTGAGTTTGACACCCCTGATGTAAATGAATGTACTATCCATGCCCCCAGCTCCTACGCATTCTGAATCCTATGCTGCAAGTGCTCATGGAAACTCAGCCTGGGGAGGAGGAGGCTTTTGCTGAAGCATGCATGAGATTTCAGAGGGAAGGGGAGGAGAGGGGAGTGGAGTTGTCACAGGCTGAGCAGTGGAGATGCAGAGCAGCTTGCCTGTGTAATTGTGAGAAAACGTTGAAAAGCCGCCGCGTGTACTGGCGGCAAGGCGGCTGATTCCACGTCCAGCGCGACGGTTTGTCCGCAGCAGGGTGCGTCTGGTGTGGCTGGGTCTGTTAGTTCACATGGATTGAGGAATACGTGCGCGCGCGCTGAGAGGCATAACCTTTATGACAAACAAGGAGGGATCAGCTGACCAGGTTGGTCAGCTGACCTCAAGGCAAGTGGCTATTGGTTGATAGCGGATTGGTGGCGCCAGAGAGCGCTGCTCTATATATAGACACTGCTGGCCAGTTTCAGGTTGTCTGCCGTTGCGAACACTTATGTGGAAGCACTCAGACCTTAGTCAGATCCCACAATGTGTGTTTGAACCAGGAGGACCTGAGAATTCACACTGAGCCAGATTACTTCTGTTTATCATTGTGTTATTATTCAGACTAGTTCCAGGGTGTCGAGACTACAGACCTCACACCCAAGCCTAGGGACTTGTGTTATCATTCTGTTATACTTCAGACTAGTTCCAGGGTGTAGAGACCACGGACCTCACACCCAAGACTAGGGATATTGTGTACCATCATATTATACTCCAGACTAGTTCCAGGGTGTAGAGACCACGGACCTCACACCCAAGACTAGGCATTGTTGATATCTGTTATGACCTGCTGCCTTTCTGACTATCCCTCTGCTTTCTGATTTGGTACCTTCGCATATCTGATTTCCTGTTGCCAACCCTGCCTGCCTTTGGATACCGAATCAGCTTTCTGTCTCTGTACTTTATCTGTCCGTGTGTTGCCGACCTGGCTTGCCAGACCTCGTGAGCTATCTCTCTCCTTAAGAGATAGTCTCCAGACCTGCTAGTGACATCCACCTTCAGGTGTCACTCACTCATAGGTCCTTCCTACCTTCAGCCTGGGACTCCACCCCTTTGGAGGTCTCAGGCTGCTGGAAGGTTTTTGCTCTTCGCAAAAAGCAGTATTGCCCATACTGCCAAAGACCACCTGCTCCTCGGGTGGTCTCACTCAAAGTCATTACTGTTGCACCAAAACACTCACATTACATAGGTGTCCAGAGGTTAGCGATATCTGTATTATTGGTGATTCTGCAGGTCATTAATAATCAGATATATATCTGTATTCTTGGTGATACTGCAGATCACCAATAATCAGATTCTCTCTGTGTGCTGACACCAATCGTTACAGAACGGCAGACCAAAACCAAATGGACGCACTCAACAGCCGTCTTGATGCACTCACCACTTTGGTGGAGAATTACACCCGAGTGCTGGACAGTCAGACCCAGATCAACGCTTTGTCTGGGTCTGTACAAGTCTTTCAGACGGCTGTGAATACCGTGCGATCTCCTCCAAGTACAGACTTACGTATGCCTGTACCCGAAAGGTTTTCTGGTCACAGATCTGACTTCCAGAATTTTAGAAATCGAGTGTTATC
The DNA here is from genome assembly GCF_040937935.1 of Hyperolius riggenbachi. Taxonomy (NCBI): domain Eukaryota; kingdom Metazoa; phylum Chordata; class Amphibia; order Anura; family Hyperoliidae; genus Hyperolius; species Hyperolius riggenbachi. The sequence continues at coordinate 197,785,230 of NC_090657.1, forward strand.
TTACTTTGAGTTGAGGCCTAATTCTTCGGGAACGGTAGCACAGAGAATTACGTTCATTAAGACTCTGTTGTCAGGGGATTCCCAGACCTGGGCATATAGCCTTCAACCAGGGAATGAGGCCCTAACTTCAGTTGAGGAATTTTTTAAAGCTATGGCTATAATTTATGATGATCCGGACATTGGCTCTACCGCTGAGCGGAAGCTCAAGACTTTGCGGCAGGGCAAGGGTCCGGTAGAAAATTATGCAGCTGAATTCAGGAAATGGGCAGTTTCAGCTAGATGGGACTCATTTGCACTTCTGGACTGCTTTTTGTCAGGGTTGTCAGATGCAGTCTCTGATCTAATGTTGGGTCATCGTGAGCCGAAGTCCATTGATGAGGCCATTTCATTAGCAGTCAGGGTTGATCGTCGCCTATGTTACCAAAGACAGACTCGGGGTAAGAACAATGTGAGATATGTTTCCTACACCTCACCTCCGCCCGTTTCACCTCCACCCGTTTCACCTCCACCAGAACCGATGCAGATTGGTCGGTCAAAATTGTCCCGGGTGAAGCCGAGTCGCAGAAAGACAAAGCAGCTTTGTCTATACTGTGCAGAGGAGGGTCACAAAGTACAGAATTGTCCCAAGAAGTCGGGTACCACTGTCGCCTAGGTGTAGTTGGAGGTAATGCCCTAGGCGCACAGTCTTTACCTCTAGAGTCTAGAGTCTAGACGATAAACGTTTGCTCCTCCCTTGTACTATATCCTGGAGGGATAAAACAGAGACAACTGAGGCCTTCATTGACTCTGGCTCAGCAGCCAATTTTATGGATTATGAATTTGCTAAAAAATTGGGGATTCCTATTACCCCTTTGAATCAACGGATTCTGGACACTGCAGTGGATGACTCTCCTCTGCAGAGTAACTACCCTCTGTCTCAGACCCCAGAGTTAAGGGTTACGGTGGGGGTGTTACATAAAGAGAATCTACAGTTTCTGGTCTTGCGGATGACAACTTTCACGATCATTCTCGGTATGCCATGGTTACAACTTCACTCTCCTCAGATCAATTGGGCTTCAGGTCAGCTAACGAGCTGGTCTACCCATTGTTATCATCATTGTTTAGCAAAGGTAACATTGGGTAACACCAAGATTCAGATGGAAGGTTTGCCAGACCAGTATTCAGAATTTGCGGACGTGTTTAGTCCCAAGTCAGCAGATAAACTTCCTCCTCACCGTCCTTTTGATTGTCCCATTGATCTCAGGTCTGGTTGTATGCCCCCTAGAGGTCATCTCTATAATTTATCTGGACCAGAGAAATTAGCTATGCAAGAATACATCCGGGAGAATTTAGCTAAAGTCTTTATTCGCCCCTCTCGGTCACCAGCAGGGGCAGGATTCTTTTTTGTGAAAAAGAAGGATGGAGGCCTCCGTCCATGCATTGATTATCGGGGCCTAAATAAGATTACGGTAAAAAATCGTTATCCTTTGCCTTTAATAGACGATTTGTTTACCCAAGACACCAATGCTAAGATTTTCTCGAAGCTGGATTTAAGGCGTGCATACAACCTTGTGCGTATCAGGGACGGTGATGAATGGAAGACGGCCTTTAACACACCCGATGGGCATTACGAGTACCTAGTGATGCCCTTCGGGTTGTGTAACGCCCCGGCCGTCTTCCAAGAGCTGATTAACGAGGTCTTCAGAGAGGTGTTGGGAAAATTCGTCTTAGTGTACTTAGACGATATACTCATTTTCTCATCCCACCTCTCAGAACACAGGAAACATGTTGGGTTTGTGTTACGGAAGTTGAGACAGAATATGCTGTATGCTAAATTGGAAAAGTGCATTTTTGAAGTGACCTCTGTCGCCTTTCTGAGGTACATAATCTCGACCTCCGGCCTCTCTATGGACCCTGGAAAGGTTTCAGCTGTCTTGGAATGGCCCCAACCTGTAGGACTGAAAGCCCTTCAGAGATTCCTGGGGTTCGCCAACTACTACAGGAGGTTCATAAAAGGGTACTCCACGGTGATCTCACCTCTCACCAGTCTCACCAAGAAAGGGGCAGATACTCACCACTGGTCCCCAGAGGCCCATGCTGCTTTCTCCACTCTGAATAAATTGTTCTGTTCTGCACCCATACTGAGACATGTGGACGTCACATTTCCCTTTATCGTGGAGGTGGATGCCTCAGAGGTAGGGGTAGGAGCTGTGCTGTCTCAGCGTTCTGGTTTACAAGGAAAACTGCATCCTTGTGTCTATTTTTCTCGTAGGTTTTCACCCGTAGAGAAAAACTACGATATAGGCAATAGGGAACTTCTAGCCATCAAATTGGCCTTTGAGGAGTGGCAACATTGGCTAGAAGGTACAGAACACACCATTACGGTTTACACTGACCACAAGAATTTGGAGTACATTGAGGGCGCTAAGAGACGTAGCCCCTGACAGGCCCGGTGGTCGTTATTTTCTCGAGATTCAGATTTGTAATCACGTATACCCCTGGTAGTAAGAACATCAAGGCTGATGCCTTATCCAGGTGTTTTGAGCCCGAGACAGCACAGCCCTCAGACCCTGAGACCATTATCCCTCAGAAGGTGGTCCTGGCAGCCACTGAGACCTGGAAAGACTGGACTGTCACTCTGAGTAAGTTTCAACAAGATGTTCCTGAGGGGAAGCCTGAGGGGGTCATGTTTGTACCATTGCCTTTTCGCCTACAACTGTTACAGCTGTTTCATTCCCACAAGAATGCTGGGCATCCTGGGGCCACCAGAAGTCAGGATCTAATTGCTAGATGTGCTTGGTGGCCGTCATTAGCAACAGACTGTAAGGAGTATGTAAGAGAGTGTGCAGTGTGTGCCAGGAGCAAACCCTCCCGTCAGGCACCTGTTGGAACATTGCAGCCTTTACTAGTTCCGAGTGAACCTTGGACCCATTTGTCCATGGATTTTGTGGGCGCCCTACCCAGGTCTGAGGGCATGACGGTCATTTGGGTGGTAGTCGATCGATTCAGTAAGATGGCTCATTTTGTCCCTCTGAAAGGACTCCCCTCGGCCCAGGAATTGGCTGATCTCTTCATCCAGCACATTTTCCGGCTGCATGGCACTCTGGAAAATATAGTGTCAGATCGGGGAGTCCAATTTGTATCTAAATTTTAGAGGGCATTTTGCCATCAGCTAGATATGGATCTTTCATTTTCATCAGGCTACCACCCACAGACCAATGGCCAGACCGAAAGAGTCAATCAATCCCTGGAACAGTTTCTGAGATGTTATGTTGCAGATGCACAAACTGACTTGGTTAAATTCTTGCCGTTTGCAGAATTTGCACACAACAATCTGAAAAGTTCCTTGTCAGGATTTTCCCCATTTCAGGTGGTGACAGGAAGGTCACCTAAGTTTGCCCCATTGCCAGTGGCTTCTACTCCGTTTCCAGCCCTGGAGAATTGGCAGAAATCCTTGAAGCAAATTTGGGGAACAGTCAAAAGAAATTTGGGGAGGGCTTTTCAGAACCAGAAAAAACAGGCTGACAAGAGACGTTCCATAGAATGGGAATTCTCTCCAGGGGACTTGGTCTGGGTGTCCACACGACATTTGGCTTTGAAGCAACTGTCACCCAAACTAGTCCCTAGATTTGTGGGCCCTTTTCCAGTAACCAGAAAGATCAATAATGTCACTTATGCCATTGATCTCCCTACCAGCATGCGTGGTGTGAGATCATTCCATGTGTCCTTGCTCAAGCCGGCAGTGCACGTGGATTTCGGCTCCCCCCCTCCCTGTGTTGATTGATGACCAACCTGAGTATGAGATTGAAAAGATTCTGGACTCACGGCTTGTGCAGAACACCGTGCAGTATCTGGTGCACTGGAAGGGATATGGCATAGAGGAGAGAACTTGGGTGCCAGACTGTCGTATGCACGCAGAGGAATTGAAGAGGGAATTCCATGACCTGCACCCTGGAAAGCCTGGTGGAAAGTGTCCGGAGTCCACTCCTCAGGGGGGGGGGGGGGGGGGGATACTGTGAGAAAATGCGGAAAAGCCGCCGTGTGTACTGCCGGCAAGGTGGCTGATTCCGCGTCCAGCGCGGCGGTTTGTCCGCAGCAGCGTGCGTCTGGTGTGGCTGGGTCTGTTAGTTCACATGGATTGAGGAATGCGCGCGCGCTGAGAGGCAGAACCTTTATGACAAACAAGGAGGGATCAGCTGACCAGGTCGGTCAACTGACCTCAAGGCAAGTGGCTATTGGTTGATCGCGGATGGGTGGCGCCGGAGAGCGCTGCTCTATATATCAGGGCTTTTCAACCTGTGGTACGCGTACCGCCAGTGGTACTTTGCTGTTGGCCAGGTGGTACACACAAGGTTTGCCTGCCACTTGTTATGGTTCCATCTTGTCTCCACAAAGTTCAGCTCCCCCTCACTCGCTCCTCTGTGTGCTGCCCTGCAGTATACTTCAGACCTCAGATCAGTGGTGAAGAGACAGTCAGGCGAACGGGGCACTGTGACAGTGACATTACTGCTTACTTCCTGTATTTGAAGTATCCGTGCTGTCACTGTGCACCTTTCGTCTGTCTGTCTCTTCACTGTGGTGGGGTTACCGCTGATCTGAGGCCTGACTCTAAACTATTCTGCAGGGCAGCACAGCGGGGACCTGGGGGGTGGGGCCCTGAATGCTAAAAAGACTTCCCCCTTCTTTCGAGGGAATCCAGCGATAGGATCCCCCGAAGATCTCCTTGTCAGCATGCCTACTGCACAGGTGCATGGGTGGTACTTGAAAATTTTCAGGTGATAAAAGTGGTACAATTAGTGAAAAGATTGAAAACCCCTGCTATATATAGTCACTGCTGGCCAGTTTCAGGTTGTCTGCCGTTGCGAACACTTACGTGGAAGCACTCAGCACTCAGTCAGATCCCACAGTGTGTTTGAACCAGGAGGACCTGAGAATTCACACTGAGCCAGATTACTTCTGTTTATCATTATGTTATTATTCAGACTAGTTCCAGGGTGTCGAGACCACGGACCTCACACCCAAGCCTAGGGAATTGTGTTATCATTCTGTTATACTTCAGACTAGTTCCAGGGTGTAGAGACCACGGACCTCACACCCAAGACTAGGGATATTGTGTACCATCATATTATACTCCAGACTAATTTCAGGGTGTAGAGACCACGGACCTCACACCAAAGACTAGGCATTGTTGATATCTGTTATGACCTGCTGCTTTTTTGACTATCCCTCTGCTTTCTGATTTGGTACCTTCGCATATCTGATTTCCTGTTGCCAACCCTGCCTGCCTTTGGATACCGAATCAGCTTTCTGTCTCTGTACTTTATCTGTCCGTGTGTTGCCAACCTGGCTTGCCTGACCTCGTGAGCTATCTCTCTCCTTAAGAGATAGTCTCCAGACCTGCTAGTGACATCCACCTTCAGGTGTCACTCACTCATAGGTCCTTCCTACCTTCAGCCTGGGACTCCACCCCTTTGGAGGTCTCAGGCTGCTGGAAGGTTTTTGCTCTTCGCAAAAAGCAGTATTGCCCATACTGCCAAAGAACACCTGCTCCTCGGGTGGTCTCACTCAAAGTCATTACTGTTGCACCAAAACACTCACATTACATAGGTGTCCAGAGGTTAGCTATATCTGTATTATTGGTGATTCTGCAGGTCATTAATAATCAGATATATATCTGTATTCTTGGTGATACTGCAGATCACCAATAATCAGATTCTCTCTGTGTGCTGACACCGATCGCTACAGTAATGATGACAAGTAGAATATGGCCGCTCTCATTGTATCACAGGAAGAAATAATCATATACTGTTGAAGCTGTATGCAGCTAAATTTACTGTGTAAACCATATAAACTTTAGATAAGATATATAGACAAGTTACTCGTTTTTCATCTTGGATCTGCTTTAACGACAGCTCAGGCTAGGTGATAACTACTCACACATTTTACAGTTGTTATCACTTGCATTCCTACCTGTGAATGGTGGCTGGATGGTGTAATGGTTAAGGGCTCTGCCTCTGACACAGGAGACCTGGGTTCAAATCTCGGCTCTGCCTGTTCAGTAAGCCAGCACCTATTCAGTAGGAGACCTTAGGCAAGTCTCTCTAACACTGCTACTGCTTATAGAGCGTGTCCTAGTGGCTGAAGCTCTGGCGCTTTGAGTCCACCAGGAGAAAAGCGCGATATCAATGTTCTGTGTTTGTTTGTTTGTGTTTGAATTAACATACTGTCTTTAACTTTACAATTCTGTTATTTTAAGGAAACCTTAACTTTAGAAATTACTCCTTTACTTTAAGGTTTGAATGAGGTAAATTGAGGACACCCTCACCTGGGTTGCCAGGTCCACCCCCAGCTTGGTGGCCACCTATCAGATCGTGGCTACTGAGCTTGGGGCGGGTAACGGCAACGCAAGTGGGGGTTGCCTCAGAGCTCTGGACTTCTCGGCAGGCTACAGACAAGATCGCCATGATGTTTTTTTTCATTGGGGTTGGGGTTTAAGATGAATGACCATTTCACCCGTCCGATCACTGATCCACTGTTAGAAGACAATAAAAAGTACTTTACCAAAATGGCTAATTTACACTGAAGGTAGACATTAGTATTCAGTAAGTGGCACTTTAGAGACAAAACTCCATCATTCATATTGGCCTGTGCACATACATTACCACAGTCCCACACACACATGGGAACAGTATTTTTGAGGATTGCAGGTAAGAAACCACTCAAACATGAGAAAAACGTAAAAGCTTGATTAGGATTGTGTTCCTGCAGGGAATGGTACTTAGGGCCAATGCTGCTCCTCCCATTAGGCACATGAAAGCATTCTCCCTAAGGCCCAGAACAAATTTATATCCCATGCATAGTTACATATACTGTAATTACATAGTTTGGTTAAAAAAAACTGTCCATTGTGTTCAACCAGGAGAAAAGAGAGCAAGCAAAGGAAAATTAGGCACACTTCTGTCCTGCACCCTCACATATTGCAGTTGATTTAGAGGAAGGCAGAAAACCTTTACAAGGCTTGGCCAGTTAAAGAGAAAAAAATTCTCCTGGCCCCAGGTGGCAAAATCCCTGGGTCAACTCTGCTGGGAATTACCAAGTAGTTATAGCCATGTATGTCCTTCAACGCAAGGAAAGCTCCCAAGCCTCTTTTAAATGCAAATATAAGAGGTGGACTGTTGGGCAGAGGAAGAGCCAAAATGGACACCACCCAATCTCAAGATGAGGAAAAGTGACAACCCATGAACACAAGTGAGTGAGGAATGCCAAGGAGAGGAGCCCAATGGAGAGTAAGGTAAAGGATCAGGAATCACCAATCTTTCCCTGGCTCTGGCTAGTGTTGGGCGAACACCTGGATGTTCGGGTTCGCGAACGTTCGCCGAACATGGCCGCGATGTTCGGGTGTTCGCGCCGAACTCCGAACATAATGCAAGTCAATGGGGACCCGAACTTTCGTGCTTTGTAAAGCTTCATTACATGCTACATACCCCACATTTGCAGGGTATGTGCACCTTGGGAGTGGGTACAAGAGGAAAAAAAAATTTGAAAAAGAGCTTATAGTTTTTGAGAAAATTGATTGTAAAGTTTCAAAGGAAAAAATGTCTTTTAAATGCGGAAAATGTCATTTTTCTTTGCACAGGTAACATGCTTTTTGTCGCCATGCAGTCATAAATGTAATACAGATAAGAGGTTCCAGGAAAAGGGACCGGTAACGCTAACCCAGCAGCAGCACACGTGATGGAACAGGAGGAGGGCGGTGCAGGAGGAGAAGGCCACGCTTTGAGACACAACAACCCAGGCCTTGCATGAGGACAAGAAGCGTGCGGATAGCAATTTGCATTTTGTCGGCATGCAGTCATAAATGTAATACAGATGAGAGGTTCAATAAACAGGGACCGGAAACGCTAACCCATCACAGATGTTCATTGTTCATGTTACTTGGTTGGGGTCCGGGAGTGTTGCGTAGTCGTTTCCAATCCAGGATTGATTCATTTTAATTTGAGTCAGATGGTCTGCATTTTCTGTGGAGAGGCGGATACGCCGATCTGTGACGATGCCTCCGGCAGCACTGAAACAGCGTTCCGACATAACGCTGGCTGCCGGGCAAGCCAGCACCTCTATTGCGTACATTGCCAGTTCGTGCCAGGTGTCTAGCTTCGATACCCAATAGTTGAAGGATGCAGATGGATTGTTCAACATAGCTACGTCATCTGACATGTAGTCCTTGACCATCTTCTCCAGGCGATCGGTGTTGGAGGTGGATCTGCACGCTTGCTGTTCTGTGGGCTGCTGCATGGGTGTCAGAAAATTTTCCCACTCCAAGGACACTGCTGATACCATTCCCTTTTGGGCACTAGCTGCGGCTTGTGTTGTTTGCTGCCCTCCTGGTCGTCCTGGGTTTGCGGAAGTCAGTCTGTCGGCGTACAACTGGCTAGAGGAGGGGGAGGATGTCAATCTCCTCTCTAAAGTCTCCACAAGGGCCTGCTGGTATTCTTCCATTTTGACCTGTCTGACTCTTTCTTCAAGCAGTTTTGGAACATTGTGTTTGTACCGTGGATCCAGAAGGGTATAAACCCAGTAATTGGTGTTGTCCAGAATGCGCACAATGCGTGGGTCGCGTTCAATGCAGTCTAGCATGAATTGAGCCATGTGTGCCAGAGTCCTGCCAGAATCCTCATCATCCTCTTGTGAGCGTTGTGATGCATCATAGTCGTCACCTTCTTCCTGGTCTGCTTCTGCTGACCATTCGCGCTGAATTGTGGAAGTCCAACATGCACCGCTCTGGCCCTCGTCAGTGGTGGCATGAAATTCCTGCTCCAACTCCAGCTATTCCTCCTCCTCCTCTTCGTCATAGCTGCTGGGGCCAGCGTTTCCTAAAGCAGATGGCCTGATGTTGGTATCATCATGCTGATCGTTTTCTCCTTCAGATTCCCCCAGTTGCATCATGACAGCTGTTTCCTTGATTTTCAACATTGACTTCTTCAGTAAACACAGCAGTGGTATGGTAATGCTGACTGAAGAGTTGTCACTGCTCACAAGCAACGTGGATTGCTCAAAATTTTGGAGGACTTGGCACAGGTCCAACATGTTGGCCCAATCGGATCCACAGAAACTTGGCAGCTGTCCGGATGCGCCTCGGTACTGCGCCGTCATGTACTGGACCACTGCACTCTTCTGCTCGCAAAAGCGGGCTAGCATGTGCAGCGTAGAATTCCAGCGCATAGGGACATCACACAGCAAGCGATGGTGGGGGAGATTGAAGCGCTCCTGCATCTTGGCGAGTGCCCCCGAAGCAGTACTGGAATTTCTACAATGTTTGGCCACTCGTCGCACCTTCAACAGAAGATCGGCCATGCCTGGGTATGTCCTCAGGAACCGCTGAACTACTAGGTTCATCACGTGCGCCAGGCAAGGGATGTGTGTCAGCTTAGCCAACCTTAAAGCGCGAATGAGATTACTCCCATTATCACACACAACCATGCCCGGTTTCAGGCCCAGCGGTGCCAGCCACAAATCCGTCTGTTCCTTTATTCCCCTCCAAATTTCCTCCCCTGTGTGCTGCTTATCCCCAAGGCAGATCAGCTTCAGCAACACTTGCTGACGCATGCCAACAGCTGTGCTGCACTGCTTCCACGATCCTACTGCTGCTGGGTTAGCGTTTCCGGATGAGGTACAGCTTTGAGATGCGTTGGAGGAGAAGGAGTCAGAGAGGTAGATGCTGCTGTTGTTATCCAGTGGGAGGGACGGCAGTGCAGCTGTTTGCGGCGTGGGCAACACCTGCGCCGTAACAGGTGAGGAATCGCTGCCAGGCTCCACAAGGTTCACCCAGTGCGCGGTAAGGGAGATGTATCGACCCTGGCCGAACGCACTCGTCCAGGTGTCAGTGGTGAGGTGAACCTTGCAGGCAACGGCATTCTTCAAGCTTCGGGTTATTTTGCTGACCACGTGCTCATGCAACTCAGGCACTGCAGAGCGCGCAAAGTGGTAGCGGCTGGGAACCACGTAACGTGGGATGGCCACTGACATCATGCCCTTGAAGCTGTTTGTCTCCACCACTTGATATGGCAGCATTTCGCAGGCCAGAAGCTTGGCTATGCTGGCTGTTAGTGCCACGGCCTGGGGGTCATTTGCTGGCAATTTCCTCTTGTGCTCAAACATCTCCGAGACAGACAACTGAACCGTAGGGCTGCACACTGAAGGGCTGTTGGTTGTTGTGTTTGATGAAGACTGGGAGACCTCAAGAGCACTATTCCGGAAAGTGACAGTGTCAGCGTCGTCTGATGTTTGTGAATGTTGTTGTGAACCACGCAATGGCTGGGCTACTGCTGCTGCTGAGGAGGGTCTGGTGGTGAGTCTGGTGACCCCAAGGGAGGCAGTGTTGCTGGTACCCTGTCCTGCCGCGTTTGCCCACAGAGTGGGATGTTTGGATACCATGTGGCGGGTCATGCTGGTGGTGGAGAGGTTGTTAATATTTTTCCCACTGCTCAGGCGGGTCTTGCACACCTTGCAAATCACCATGGTACCATCCTCACTGCAGTCTTCAAAGAAAGGCCAGACTTTGGAGCACCTGCCTTGCTGGCGATTTCTGTTTGCGCCTCTTTTACGTCTCACTTGAACTTCCACGCTTGTGGTGCCTGAAATTTCGCGCCGCCTACCTTGTGGCACAAGGCAAACTCGTGCAGCAGTGGGTTCTTCAACAGACTCATCTGTGCTGCTACGACGGCGATGTTCTCCTTCACATACAAAATCTGGGTCTGTGTCCACATTGTCCAAACCCTCCTCTTCCATCTCCTCAAACTCGTCATATATGATTGTGGGCCGCCGCCGTGGAGTAGAGCTCCCCAGAACAACCTCTGCGCAGCTCACTCCAACGTCGTCTTCCAGATCTTCTCGGCCGACCTCCTGCAATTGAAACCCCTCCTGCCCAACTTGCTCTGGGATTTGGGTTTCAAAGTCCTCGGACTCGCCTTGCCTTTCAGTGCGCGGTGCATTTCCCACAGTAAATGGTTGTGAATCCGGGCACAACATTTCTGGCTGTTCCATTGACCTTTGAAAGGTGGAAGTTTGTTGGGCTGGGAATAGCTCCTGCGAATACCCCATTGTGTCCTGAGGAAATTCTTCGGACTGGTTATTTGGCAGTTGTGTGCGTGGTGTCGCTGCCGGTTGTGTCAGCTTTGTGCCCACTGGCTCCTTGTAACTGGCTGAGGACTCGGACCTCGTGCGTGATGTGCTGGTGCTGCTTAACCCACTGCTAGACGCTTGAGAGGTCATCCAATTAATTATCTGGTCCTTTTCATTTGGATTTGTGAGGGTTGGTTTCCTGGACAACATGGGCGGTATTGAGTGGGTTTTCTTCGGTGCTCCACTGTGGCCTGTACGTGAACCGTCAGGGGAAACACCTCTTCCCTTGCCCCTCCCTCTTTCACAGGATTTCTTCTTCATTTCACTTATCCTTAAAGTACACGCTGACTGGCAGCAGTACAGTGGCAGTACAGAAATGCTATATAGTGGTGGGTGAGCGGTGTACTACTATTCCCAGCAGCGACACAGAGCACAATGCTATACAGTGGTGGGTGAGCGGTGTACTACTATTCCCAGCAGCGACACAGAGCACAATGCTATACAGTGGTGGGTGAGCGGTGTACTACTGTTCCCAGCAGCGACACAGAGCACAATGCTATACAGTGGTGGGTGAGCGGTGTACTACTATTCCCAGCAGCGACACAGAGCACAATGCTATACAGTGGTGGGTGAGCGGTGTACTACTATTCCCAGCAGCGACACAGAGCACAATGCTATTCAGTGGTGGGTGAGCGGTGTACTACTATTCCCAGCAGCGACACAGAGCACAATGCTATACAGTGGTGGGTGAGCGGTGTACTACTATTCCCAGCAGCGACACAGAGCACAATGCTATACAGTGGTGGGTGAGCGGTGTACTACTATTCTCAGCAGCGACACAGAGCACAATGCTATACAGTGGTGGGTGAGCGGTGTACTACTGTTCCCAGCAGCGACACAGAGCACAATGCTATACAGTGGTGGGTGAGCGGTGTACTACTATTCCCAGCAGCGACACAGAGCACAATGCTATACAGTGGCGGGTGAGCGGTGTACTACTGTTCCCAGCAGAGACACAGAGTGGCAGTAAACACAATGCTATACAGTGGTGGGTGAGCGGTGTACACAGAGTGGCAGTAAACACAATGCTATATAGTGTGGGTGAGCGGTGTACTACTGTTCCCAGCAGCGACACAATGACTGGGGGGACCCTGGCTAGCCTGGCTGGAGAGAGAACTACCCTGCCTGCCTACCCAAAGCTAAACCCACAGACAAATGGCGGAGAAATGACGTGGATCGGGTATTTATTTACCCGAACCACGTGACCCGTTCGGCCAATCAGAGCGCGTTCGGGTCCGAACCACGTGACCCGTTCGGCCAATCACAGCGCTAGCCGAACATTCGGGGAACGTTCGGCCATGCGCTCTTAGTTCGGCCATATGGCCGAACGGTTTGGCCGAACACCATCAGGTGTTCGGTCAAACTCGAACATCACCCGAACAGGGTGATGTTCTGCAGAAGCCGAACAGTGGCGAACACTGTTCGCCCAACACTAGCTCTGGCCCCAGAAGTGCTGAGGTAGAAAGCCAGGCAGTATTGGCTATATCATATTTGTGGCTTCTAGCAGCACACAACTGATTGAACCAGTTGGCTATCTTGTGTCTCAATGACAAACCAGAGCCTGCTGTCTGCTCAATGCCATCCCTTTTCTTTCTACTGGTATAAACTGTAAGCTTGCAAGGCTGGATTTATACTTTTAGAACCCCTAAGCCAACTTTTTTTTGTGCCCCTTTAATATGCAGCTTCATCCCTCACATTCTATGTGCAGCCTACCTATATCCATGCACGGCAGTCTCTCTCTTTCATGTGCAGTTCTCTTGGGCAGCAGCAAATATCTGCCATGTGTTTTGCTTCTTATTTGCAGCCTCCCTTTTTAATTTGCATCCTTCTCCTCCATATGCAGCAACCCTTGTTCCAAGTTTAGCCGCCCCTCCTCCATGTCCAGCCGCCCTTTGTGCTGCTGAGGCCCAAGGCCAGAGGCCTTTCTGGCCTTCCCTGAAATCATCCCCTGTATGCTTGGCTGAGGAGAAATGGGCTATCGTGATTTCACTCTGCACCCTTAGCCATCATATTTCCCTCATAAAAGAGTTACTCTCCATTTGGGAAATGGAAACCATCTCTCTATGGTGTTCATAAAAAACCTTCCTTGGAAAAGGAACGGTTCACATTCAAGTCTATCATGACATATTGATAACAGATGACTTTTAAATATCCCACTTCAAGTGACAAAAGACCAGTCTGTGTATGGAGGATTGTAGGATGTTGGAAGATTCTCCAAGTACTCTGCAAGCATCAAGCTTAAAGTGGACCTGAACTCAGAACTCCTCTCTGCTCTAAAAGATATGCAACAGCATAATAACCTCTAAACGAAAAAAACATTTGTTACAGCTGATACAAATCCTGCAATAAATCTGCACAGTTTCTACTTCCTGATTCATGGAAGCAGACATATTGCTTACAGATGTGCTTATCTTCCATAGGCAGTCGAGCTTATCTGAGCTCTCTGACCAAAATCAAAGAAACAGTGAAATACAACTTCAGATATGATTTTACTGCAGAGAAGTTCAAATGGTCATTAGCTCTGCTCTGCTATAGTTTAAAATGCAGAGTGTAGTTTGTAAACTGCAACAATATGACTCTTTTCTTTGCAACTAATGTTCTAGTAATCATCCATACTACACATACAATTCATTATGTCATAAGTTTTTTTTTCGCTTCATTGTCACTTTATTGTCGCTTCCTCCAGCCCCAAGCTCCCAGCATGTCCCTCGCCGCAGCTCTCCCTTCAGCCGTTCGCTGCAGCTCGCTCCTGGTCCCCGGCGATGACGTCAAGGTGACCTTCGGGTCGGCCTGTACTGCGCCTGCGCAAGCGTCGCTGTCAATCACCGCCACGTGGGCCGGAGCGGACTGTGCAGGCGCAGTAGTTCCACGTGGCGGTGATTGACAGCGGTGCTCGCGCAGGAGCAGTACAGGCCGACCCGAAGGTCGCCTTGACGTCATCGCCGGGGACCGAGACGGAGCTGCGGCGAATGGCTGCGGGGAGAGCTGCGGCGAGGGACATGCTGGGAGCTTGGGGCTGGAGGAAGCCCCCGGTAAGTAGCACTTATGTTATTAAATGTTCCCTGAAGACTCCTTTAAGGCCTCGCTGCAGGGCCATATAAATCAGCACACTAGTGATCCCCCCCCCCTTTTCTGCCCACCAACAGAGCTTTCTGTTGGTGGGCTATGATCGCTGCTGGGATGTTTGTTTATTTTTTATATATTTATTTGTGTTATTTTTAAATACATTTAGCCTTTTCTGTCTTATTTCCCTCCCTCCCCCCGCCAGCCAATCACAGCGATTGGCTGTCATAGGCATCAGCCTATAGCAGCCAATCGCTCCTGTGTCTCCCGGGGGACAGGTGTTTCGCACGGCTGTGCCCAATACAGCGCTGCCTTAGATTGCAGCGCTGTACATTGTAAATAGATGGTGGTTTCGCCATCAAACAGTCTCCTAGCAGCGATCGCGGCTGCAGCGGTGCAGCAAATCATTCAGGATTCTCAGGTTTATGGTGCTCTTTAAAAATCCTGGTGTTCTATATCTATATATTGCTGCATATTGAATGTAGCCCCGCCCTCCCGGTGAGGATTAGCCTCATTATTATGTGGAATCCCCCCCCCTCCTTTCCCCAGCATTCTGGAAGACCAGACATCTTTCCTACTGGCTTTTGGATTCTCAGTAAATGAACACAGAGCTGCACCTGCCAGTACTTAAAGAGGAACTCCAGTGAAAATAATGTAATAAAAAAGTGCTTAATTTTTACAATAATTATGTATAAAGGATTTAGTCAGTGTTTGCCCATTGTAAAATCTTTTAAATCCCTGATTTACATTCTGACATTTATCACATGGTGACATTTTTACTGTTGGCAGGTGATGTAGCGGCTGCTTGCTTTTTTGGCAGTTGGAAACAGCTGTAAACAGCTATTTCCCACCATGCAACAGGGTTAACAGACAGGAAACTGCCAGGAATACCGCGACCCTCAGAGTTTCTTGTGGGAGGGGTTTCACCACAATATTAGTCATACAGCGCCCCTGATGGTCTGTTTGTTAAAAGGAATAGATAAAAATCTATTCTCATGTAAAAGGGGATATTAGCTACTGATTGGGATAAAGTTCAATTCTTGGTCAGAATTTCTCTTTAAGATGTTGCTGTCTCTTATAAATTTCAGAAAGTAAATCAGGGAGAGGAAAAAAAATCACAATGGGTAAACACTAACTAAATATTTCTCATTAAAAGAATATATTGTTTTTTTTTTTTTTTAAAAAAGCAATTTTATCCATTATGTTTTTTCACTACAGTTCCCATTTAATCTTAATTATGTCATTACATACTTACTCATCATATGAAGTTCTAGGGGCCCCACTTGGGCCCTGGGATTATAATAACCTGAGCAGGGTCATCCATCAGGCAACCTAGGCAGAAGCCTGGAGCCTTATTAGCAGAGGTGTCACTAGGGTTGGTGTCACCTGATGTAGAAACTCATGGTGTCACCCCTCTCTTACCCCATGAACCTCCAACCTTACCAGGCTAAACAAACTTAATAATTTTTTATAGTGATGTTACTTGGTATTGATATATGTTGAGAATGGGGTTTGGAAGGGGTTATACTGGATCCATTTATTATAGAGGGAGAGGAGTTAGAATTAGTGATTGTTATACTGGCCATATTTGCTGTGGGGGAAGAGGGAGGGGTATAGCACTGGACACACTTGATATTGTTGGTCGGAAGGGTTTACATGTGATACACTTGCTGTGGGGGCTGGGAGGAGGGATTAATAATTGGTATGCAGGCCACATGCTGGGGGTGGGGAGGAAGTTTGCCAATGTTTGCCGCTGGGCGGTGAGAATGGGGTACCATGCACACTTGCTATGGGGGGGGGGGTACACCGTTGCTAAGGGGTGAATAGGGGGATATTAAGTTGATCATCTCGTGGCCCTGGTGACCTCTGAACTCCGTTATCTGCTTATCATGGAGCAGCCATAAGGGAGAAGTGCAGGACATCAGACACTATCCTGGTCTATATTTACATAGCCTTGCACCACCCTCTTTAGCCTGGAGCTTGGTGTCACTCTATCTAATGGTGACACCTGGTGTGGTCCTCACCTACCGCACCACCATAGTGACGTTCTTCTCTGACTTTTCTCCACTTCAGCTTACTGAAAGTACCTCAAGGGGCCCCAAATTTACTACCTTGCCTAGGGCCCCATTCAGGGCCAGATTTACCATAAGGTACTATAGGCACGTGCCTACAGGCGGCTGATGATGTGAAGGTGGCTCACACTGCTCCCCAAGTACCTCCCTCCTCCCATATGTAGAGTCCCGATAAGAGTGTAAATGAAAGGTTACTCACCCTGATCTCGGAATTACACTGACGAGTTCTCCCTTCAGTCAGGGGAACCTCTAGCTACTTAATACTGAGGGTACCTCTGGCTACCTAATGCTAACGGACACCTGTAGCTACCTATGACGGGTAAGGGAAGTGAGGGAGAAGTGACAGCTGGGCCAGCCAGCACACTTACGGTGCATTTCATGGTTCATGGAGGGCAGTCTAGGGTGCCAGGACACCTGTACCTATAGGCTCCTGTGATGTAAATTCGGGCCTGGCCCCATTACATCTTACTCCTTCTCTGATTATAACCCCCTACCTCATTCACTAGAGACCCAGTGCCCATCAGACAAGTCATGGGGGAAGATGAAGACTGCAGGTTGTGGCTATGGTTCCAGAGAAGCTGTGCTGTGCTGTAATGGAAACATCCCTAGTGTTCTTACAGGAAGGGAGATCGCAGTGTTGTATGTATCACCTGCAGCACGTAAGTCATTGCATGAGATGCACACAATAGGCAGTAACCCAATCCAGCACACACTGTACTTTCCAGAGGCTACAGGAGATGAACGTATGCTAATGTGCCCCTGCCAAGGTGTATGAGGACATGAGCTGCTCGCCTGGGGCATCTGGCCTCTTTCAGTCCATGTGAACAACCTCCCATCCAGAATTTACAGCTACTATCTACCCTCCAGGTAAATGAACCTCCACCCACATCAATGTGACTTCTTCAGGTGTTACAAAGTAACCAGAGACTTTCTCACAACCTCACATTACTACGGCGCATCATCGTTCCCAAATCTAGAGCCGCATGCAGCGCTCTGAGCCTTGCCCACTCCTGGAGGAGACAGGCATAAATTCATATTGTCGCCTTCAAGCAACATTTCTTATCTCTGGGAAAAGGATTGCCTTTACAAACAAAAAAACGACAAAATATGCAGGGAGACTGTGTAAATGCTGCCAAAAATTAAGCTTAAATTCAAAATCCAGGCATATAGTTAACTTAAAGGACACCTGAAGTGAGAGGGATATGGAGGCTGCCATATTTGTTTCCTTTTTAAACAATGCCAGTTGCCTGGCAGCCCTGCTGGTCTATTAGGCTGCAGTAGTATCTGAATCACACCAGAAACAAGCATGCAGCTAATCTTGTCACATCTGACAATAATGTCAGAAACCCCTGATCTGCTGCATGCTTGTTCATGTCTAAAGTCTATGTCTATGGCTAAAGTTATTAGCGGTAGAGGATCAGCAGGATATTCAGGCAATGGGTATTGCTTAAAATGAAATATACATATGGCAGTCTCCATATCCCTCTCGCTTCATTTCTCCTTTAAGCAAGGTGAGAGTGATATGGAGGCTACCATATTGCTTTCCTTTTAACCACTTCCGCCTACAGGCCATTTTACCCTTAATGCCAAAAGCCATTTTCACCTGTAAGCGCTCCTCCCATTCATTTGGCCATAACTTCATCGCTGCTTCTCACACGTGAATGATCTATATCTTGGGTTTTTTCACCACAAATTAGGCATTTTATGGGCAATACTTGTTTTCAGTAATTACTTTATTTTCTATGCATTTTATAGGCAAAAACAAGAAAAAATACAATATTTCTCAAATTCCATCCCCGATAGGTTTAAAACGAGCAATGCTACTAATAATAAAACCCACCCATTTTATTTGCCCATTAGTCCCAGCTATCATAACATTAAAATTACATTCCTAGTACAATGTATGGCGGCAATATAATATTTGGAAGTAAAGATGTATTTTTTCTGTTTTGGGTTTTTGTGTATGGTCAATTGCAAGCCCATATGGACTGAAATAACAGTAATACCCTCATGACATACATATAAAAAAAGCTGAGTCCCTAAGGCAACTATTTATGGGATTTCTTAAACTTTGTTTTATATGTGATTGTTTAGTAACTGGGGTGGGGGGAAGAGGCTTTGGAAGCATTTAATTATATTATTTTTTTTTTATTAAAAATGTGTGGTGTGTGTAATTTGACTTTTCGCCACTAGATGGCCGCTAGAAACATTACCCTTGTTTACTGCGAAATGTTTAATTTTTTTTTTTTTTTTTACTTTCCTTTCGTTAATTTATTATGGATGGACATGGCCCCTGATCGGGGTCATGTCCATTCATTCCAGGAACTGCGACTGGTCTGGAAAACCCTTGGTTCCCTTCCCCGATAGCCGACATGGGAAAGACGCCAGGTAATAGCAGGGGTTGTGTGCCCTTGCAGGTGCACCCCCCGATATAACACTGGACACGTTTAGTCACTGCTCAAGTCTATAGACTTGAGCGGTATCTATCTGGTCGACTATAGACTGAAGTGGTTTAACAATACCAGTTGCTTGGCTGTCCTGTACAGTGTTCCCCAACCCTGTCATCAAGGCCCACCAACAGTGCATGTTTTATGGAAATCCACAGAGCTAGTTAATCAACTCTGCTGAGACACTAATTACCTCACCTGTGCATGTTTGTGGTTTTCTGCAAAACATGTACTGTTGGTGGGCCTTGAGGACAGGGTTGGGGAACTGTGCTGTAGATCTTTCTGGTATAAATAGTGTTTATCATCACAACCCTGAAACAAGCATGTGACTAATTCTGTCAGACTTGAGTCAGAGTACCTGATCTGCATGCCTGTTCAGATTCTATGGTTAAAAGAGACGCAGGACAGCCAGTAGAGATGGCTCGAACCTCAAACGCGAACTTCCGCAAAAGTTTGTGTTCGTGCGAACCATGTGAACCGCAATAGACTTCAATGGGCAGGCAAACTTTGAAAAATATAAACACTGTTTCCAGCCACAAAAGTGATGGAAATTATGTTTCAAGGGGTCTTACACCTGGAGGAGGGCATGGCGGAGTGGGATACATGCCAAAAGTCCTGGATTTGACGCAGAGCAGAGAGTTTTAAGGGCAGAAATCACATTGCATGGCTAAATTGGAGGCATACAGTGCTTTAAAACATCTAGCATGTGTATACATCAATCAGGTAGTGTAATTAGTGTACTGCTTCACACTGACAGACCAAACTCACTGTGTTACGCACCGCAAACAGCTGTTTGTGTAGTGATGGCCGTGCTGGACTGGTGCGTACCATGGCGAGAGTGCAGGCGATGGCGGTTTTCAAGCCCATATGGTCGCCGGGCTGAGGTAGCTCAATGACAGTGACTGTCCAGCTGATCGAATTTGGTCTGTCCACAATGAAGCAACGACCTTATTATCTTGGGTCAGGTGTTCCCCCCAACACACTCATATAGCCAGTCATTCCTTCATTGTGATACGCAAGCCCCTGACTTAGTCTTCGGGCAGGCAGTAGCCCTCTGGGATCCATGCCTCATTCATTTTGATAAAGGTGAGGTACTGAACACTTTTTTGACCTAGGCGACTTCTCTTCTCACTGACAAGGCATCCAGCTGTGCTGAAGGTCCTTTCTGACTGGATGCTTGAGGCAGGGCAAGCCAGAAGTTGGATAGCAAATTGTGACAGCTCTGGCCACAGGTCAAGCCTGCG
Organism: Hyperolius riggenbachi; assembly: GCF_040937935.1. Classification (NCBI taxonomy): domain Eukaryota; kingdom Metazoa; phylum Chordata; class Amphibia; order Anura; family Hyperoliidae; genus Hyperolius; species Hyperolius riggenbachi. The sequence goes on from NC_090657.1 coordinate 197,805,213, forward strand.
CACCTAATAGTCCAGGGGTTCATAACTGCTCAGAGTGTCTACATCCACAGTTAAGGCCAGGTAGTCGGCGTTAGTGGAGGGTGGATCCGGAAGGGCTAAGGCGAGGCGTTGGACTAAAGAATATCCGCATGTCCGACATCACTATGAGATCGATAGAGCGTCCTGTCCTTGTCTGTGTGGACATGGGAGGAGGAGGAAGATTACGGGCAGTGGCACCTTTATTCCGTTGTGCTGTGACATCACCCTTAAACGCACTGTAAAGCATAGTTGCCAGCTTGTTGTGCAAGTGCTGCATCCTTTCTGCCTTCTGTTGATTTGGTAACATCTCCGCCTTTTTGTGCTTATACCAAGTGTCTAGTAGCGTTGCCACCCAGTCACTCAACAGGCTGGACAGCCCCCATCTGCACAAAGTTGGATGCCAAGTGTCACGGAACAGCCGTGAGAAACGAAAACGCAACCGCAATCGGTTTCCTGCCGCGATTGTCGTTGCGCTGCCAAATCAGAATCTCATGTCTGTGGATACCAGGCAGTCCAGCCTGGGGGGTCTCTGCTGTCTTCATAGGAGATAGTTAGCAGAGTCTTTTCATGGAAACTGGCCCTGTGACTTGCTAATTTAGCCAGAGGTGTAAAACTCAGTTTGATCAAGCTGATCTCACTCAGATGCTAATTAAGAACCACAAGGCCAGTGTCCTGCCTTTGGGGAAGACAGGATGAGCCCACAGCTCACACCTCAATGTGAATTGACTAGCAAATGGGGCTTCCTCCTGCTCACCAGACAAACTGTCTCCAGGAGTTAAAATGATGAAGCATGTTAAGTATGATTTCTGCTTATTAAAGGAAAACCGAGTATCACCCAGAGGTGAGAGGAGTGTATTCGGATCCGTTGAAATTGGACCAATGTCTCGGTATGCAAATCATAATCATACCTCCTTCGGTTAAGGCGTTATGGGCCCCTCGGTAACCATACACCCTAGCACCCGCATCCAAGGTATCATATTAATCGGTAGGTTCTGGGGATCGATAATATGTAATTATTATTTGTGTGCCAGCCGCATAGGTCGGCCTAGAGAAAATGTCAGGGTTATGGGGCTGATGAAAGCCCCTGCCCAGATGTGATTACCCTAATCCGGCCCAGGGGCCGACTCTGGAAGTCCACCTCTGAACTCAGCTCAATTAAAAGAAATGAGCTGCCCGGGCAATTCAGTCCTCCACATTCCATCTATAAGAGAACGGTCTGCTGCCAGCCAGAGGACACATGGTTGGCGGCCATCTTGCTGAACTCTGAACTTTGATCTGAAACAAAGGATTTTACCAAGGACTTTATGATTCTTCCCACAAAAAGGACATTTTTCCGTGGGCAGTACGGTGGCGTAGTGGTTAGCTCTCTCGCCTTGCAGCGCTGGGTCCCTGGTTCGAATCCCAGCCAGGGCACTATCTGCAAAGAGTTTGTATGTTCTCTCCGTGTCTGTGTGGGTTTCCTCCGGGCACTCCTGTTTCCTCCCACATTCCAAAAACATACAGATAAGTTAATTGGCTCCCCCTAAAAATTGGCCCTAGACTACAGTACTTACACTACATAATATAGACATATGGCAATGGTAGGGATTCGATTGTGAGCTCCTTTGAGGGACAGTTAGTGACAAGATATATATATACATTGTACAGCGCTGCGTAATATGTCGGCGCTATATAAATACTAAATAATAATAATGGAACTAAGTATTTTTTCCCTTTTCTTTTCATACTGCGCTATTTATTGTCTCAATAATTGTTGATTTTAATAATTGCCTGTATATATTAATTATTTATATTGCTAGTGAATAAAATACTTTATCAAAGTCATTCACTGTTCCGCTACCCTATTATTCAGCATACACAGGAACTGAACTCAGACTTCTGAAGAGACGCTACTATTGTTGATATCTAGACAGAATAGAGTGTGTTTAACCGTTTTTATTCGCAGGACCAGTCAGTCAGTCGGGTCCACTGGCCCATACCAGTGGTGGTGGCAGATACCCTGAAATAGTGTGTAAAGTTGTAATTACCGTACCTCACAGGCTCCCTTCTGGTCAGGCTGCTGCCCAAATTTCTGTCTGTTTCTGCGCAAAGATCGCGACCAAAGCTTGCATGGTCTGTGTTCTGAAACCGATTGGAAGGCAATTTGCGGTCTCACCACTAGGGCTCCTGTGACACCGACCTATTATCCATCTCCTCTTGCTCTTCCTCAGTTATGTTAGGTAAGTTCTCCTCCTCCCCCAGCCACGAACTACCATGAGAAAGGTGAGCAGCACAAGCCCCCTGCGACGCCTGCTGCGGTTGTTCTTCCACCTCCTCCTCCAAAAAACCCACCTTCCTTATCTGACTCATCTTCCCTAGACGACTCTTCCTCCTCCCCATCCTCTGTGCTGCCGTAGGTGTTGAGGAAACATCTGGTTCTGCTGATGATTGTTCCCACTCTTCCTCCTCTTCCTGTTCACGCTCGTCCACAGCTTGATCCACCACTCTACGCACGGCACGCTCCAGGAACAAAGCATATGGGATCAAGTCTCTGATGGCGCCTTCACCACGACTCACCAGGTTTGTCACCTCCTCAAACGGACACATGAGCCTGCAGGCATTACGCATGAGTGTCCAGTACTTCGGCAAGAAAATCCCCAGCTCCCCAGAGCCTACTCTAGCACCGTAGCTGTACAGATACTCATTGAAGGCTTTCTCCTGTTGTAGCAGGCGGTCAAACATGAGGAGCGTTGAATTCCAGAGAGTCGGGCTATCGCAAATCAAGCGCCTCACCGGCAAGTTGTTTCTCTGCTGAATATCGGCCAAATGTGCCGTGGCCATGTAGGAACGCCTGGAATGCCCAAACACCTTCCTGGACTGCTTCAGGACCTCCTGTAAGCCTGGGTACTTACACATAAATCTTTGGATTATTAGATTCAGCACATGTGCCATGCAGGGTACATGTGTCAACTTTCCCAAACTTAAAGCCGAAATGAGATTGCTGCCGTTGTCACACACCACGTTGCCGATCTCCAGTTGGTGTGGGGTCAGCCACTGATCTACCTGTTTGTTCAGAGCAGCCAGGAGAGCTGCTCCAGTCAGACTCTCGGCTTTGAGGCAAGACATGACCAAGATGGCGTGACACCGTCGTACCTGGCATGCAGCCTAGGCCCTGGGGAGCTGGGGGTGTGTAGTTGGAGAGGAGATCGCAGCACCAGTAGAGTAGCACTGCCACTCAGCTAAGGAGGAGGACGACAGCGAAGAGGATGTAGCAGGAGGAGTAGGCGGAGAAGGAGAGGAGGTGGCAGCAGGCCTGCCTGCAAGCCGTGGAGGTGTCGCAACTAGGTCCGCTGCACAGCTAGATACTCCCTGCTTGCTAGCAGTCACCAGGTTGACCCAATGGGCTGTATAAGTAATTTACCTGCCCTGACCGTGCTTTGCAGACCAGGCATCCATGGTCAGATGGACCCTTGACCCAACACTGTGTGCCAGAGATGACAACACTTGCCTTTCAACATCACGGTACAGTTTGGGTATCGCCTTTTTAGAGAAATAATTGCGGCCTGGTATCTTCCACTGTGGTGTCCCAATCGCCACAAATTTTTGGAAGGTCTCAGAGTCCACCAGCTGGTATGGTAACAGCTGGCGAGCTAACAGTTCCGCCAAGCCAGCTGTCAGACACCGGGCAAGGGGGTGACTGGCAGAAATTGGCTTCTTCCGCTCAAAGATTTCCACAGAGTGAGAAAATTCTTCCGCCCAAAGATTTCCAGAGTGAGAAAATGGCCGACGATGCTGCCTTTTATAAGGAGGGGGGGTCAAGTTTAGCCTAATGATGTAGTATAGGGGGCGGGTCGAACTCGCATAAAGTTTGCGTTTCGACGCAAACGCAAATCCCTGTAGTTTGCGTTCGAACTGTTCGGGACATCTCTAACAGCCAGTTAACTTGCATTTTATAATAGGAGAACAATATGGCAAACCTCTATACCCCTCTTACCTTTCTTTAATACACCAATCAATACTTGGGGATGCAGGACTGTTGCGGTGGTTGTTGTGCACATACAGCCACAGAAGAAGCTGGTTTACAGCAAAATGGTGGTCAGGCCTCAGGATCCTAAGGTGGCCACACACAATACAATAAAATGATCCGATTTTACGGCAATTCAATAAAAACGATCGTATCTCTCGAACAATCGAAAGCTTTTTTTTCATTCAACTGAAAAATCCGATCAGATTTCCCATTTTTTTTCGATTTTTATCTATCCGGAATGCCAGATATTTTTCTTCAATTTCTCTAAAGATTGTATGGTGTGTGTTAGATTGTCAATTTATTAATATACACACCCAAGGGCCGCGCAGCTCCTCTTCCTGTAGCATAGCCACGCAGTACTCTGAGACAAATGTACAGGTAGTCCCCTACTTACAATCACCCGACTGGATACTTTATAGCGAGCTCTGAGGTCTGCATATACATTTTAAATCAAACCTGTTATTCAGTGGCAGGACCCTCTGGAAGTTTGCGTGAATTACATGAAATCAATTTAATTTTAAAATTGAAGCACAAGGGGGGCGGGGGGCAGAGGTGGTACAGAGGGACACAGTGGAGGCAGAGGAAGCACAGAGGGGGACACTGAAGGAACAGGGGGAAAGAGGTGACATAGTGGGTGGGCAGAGGTGGCACAGAGCGGGACACAGAGGGCAGAGGTAACACAATGGGGGAGGGGGGGCAGAGGTGTCACAGAGGTGGACACTGAAGGCACAAGGCATCAGAGGTGACACAGAGAGGAGATGTGGAGGAACAGGGGAACAGAGGTGAGACAGAGGGGGACACTGAAGACAAAGGGCAACAGAGGTGACACAGAGGGAGGCAGTAGAGGCACAGAGGAACAGAAGTGACACAGAGGGGGGCACTGGAGGCACAGGGGAACAGAGGTGACACAGAGGGGGACACTGGAGGCACAGGCCAACAGAGGCAACACAGAGGGGGGCAGTGGAGGCACAGGGAAACAGAGGTGACACAGAGGGGGACACTAGAGGCACAGGGGAACAGAGAGGGGGCAGTGGAGGCACAGAGGAACAGAAGTGACACAGAGGGGGACACTGGAGGCACAGGCCAACAGAGGCAACACAGAGGGGGGCAGTGGAGGCACAGGGGAACAGAGGTGACACAGAGGGGGGCACTGGAGGCACAGGGGAACAGAGAGGGGGCAGTGGAGGCACAGAGGAACAGAAGTGACAAAGAGAGGGCACTGGAGGCACAGGGGAAGAGAGGTGACACAGAGGGGGACACTGGAGGCACAGGCCAACAGAGGTGACAGAGGGGGGCAGTGGAGGCACAGGGGAACAGAAAGGAGGGCAGTTGAGGCACGGCGGAATAGAAGTGACACAGAGAGGGGCACTGGAGGCACAGGGGAAGAGAGGTGACACAGAGAGGGCGCTATAGGCACAGGAGAACAGAGGTGACAGGGGATGCTGGAGGCACATGGGAACAGAGGTGACACAGAGGGGGGCACTGGAGGCACAGGGGAACAGAGGTGACACAGAGGGAAGCGCTGGAGGCACAGGGGAACAGGGTAACAGAGGTGACACAGAGGGTGTGCTGGAGCCACAGAGGGGCACAAAGGAGGTACAGGGGAAAGAGATCGCACAGTGTTCCGACTTAAGAACAGATTCAGGTTCAGAACAAACCTAGGGACTAAGACAAACAGCATGCCTTATCTGAGTTAACACGCCTTATCATAGATAACAAGCCTTATCCGAGTTAACACACCTTATCAGAAATAACATGCCTTATCCGAGTTAACACACCTTATCATATAAAACATGCTTTATCAGAGATAACGCGCCTTTTCAAAGTTAACATGCCTTATCAGAGTAGCATAGCAAGCGCTACCATCCCGCAGGGGCTCAGGGCATGATGAGTGGAGCTCTCGTCCTTGCCAATTTGCAGGCATAAGTTCATAGCGCTCGTTTTGCTACTCTGATAAGGCGTGTTAACTCTGATAAGGCATGTTATCTCTGATAAGGTGTTTTATCTCTGATAAAGCGTGTTAACTCGGATAAGGCATGCCATTTGCCTTAGTGAATCAAGCCCCCAAAGTCCCTATCTGGTTCATTAAACAGGGACTAACAGACATGTATTTTACATTTTACAAGTTTGTGTGATAGTTGTTCTTCAATTGTAAAATAGTAACAACACAGATGACAAGAATCTGCATTGCTGTTTGTCCTGGGAAGGGCTGCAGCAGTTTGCGGGTTAATATGTTTTTAGGATAAGTGATTTCTCGGGTAACGTGATACTCTGCATGTGCTCTGTGCAGCAGAGATGGACTTAGCATTGACAATGGCAGGAAAAAAACATTCCATTAAGCAGGAGGCTGCAGCCTAGCTAGGCCTCTGTGTGGTTTCACAATTGATTACCTGATGAAATTTTACCCAAAATCTTTTTATTTGATGCTATTACAGACTCCTGGGGAGGGCAGGGCAGCCCAATTTGCCTGGGGGTGTCTTCATGTGGGCAGCCCATTGGCCGGGGCCTGGGGATCATCAAAAGACATTTTAATTCTCACTCTGCACTATTTTGTGTCGGGTTACCAGTAATTGAACCAATGAAATTAGTTAGGAGGTTACACATTGATACAATGTATCAGGTTCACCGGCCTTTCGTTTAATGTCCACTGATTCATTTAGTTTCCCCCTCCACTTGCTCGGCAGGTTCAGCAGCAGTGCTGGTGGGTCAAAGCCTTCAGGTTCTATAATGCGATGTAATGCACCTGTAGAGGCCTCTTGCTCCATCGCAGGGGGAGGGGCAGCCAGCAGCAAATGGAGGGCAATCAATGGAGAGCTTCTCGCCCATATCTGTTAGGGGAATTCATTAGCTGAATGAGGAGTGGTTGCTGTTTGACCACGGTGGTTAGTCACCAAGACGCGGCGCGGAGTTGTGGTTTCCTTCAAAATGACAACGATAAGAATCTCTGAGAGGGATGAAATTATCAGTGATCATACACAGGAAATAACTTTTAGGCCCCTTTTACACCATTTTTTGCATTGCATTACCCTTTCCGTACGTAGGGTAAGGCAACAGCAATGAAAGTGTATTAGGCCCTGTACACTAGCTGCGTCCCACTGCCCCGGGTGCCTCCAATTCGCAGCGTGTTTTGTGCAACTCCCCTGGTGACGCAGTGGTGGAATGCATTGAATTCAATGTTTAATTTGTTGCCACCGGCAGTGCAGCGTGCATGCGTGGAAAGATGAAAATACGACGGGGAATCGGGAATCCCAGTGACCTACTTCCTGTCCAGCAGGAAGTACCTCACCGTGCAAGGGGCAGTGAAGGGCATGCGGGGGAGACGCCGACAGCGAACAGCCTATATAGGGGACAGCGCTATGCATATGAACCTGTCATCGCACTCTGCGCAAGGTCATATGAATATCGTTTTTTACCATTTACGATGTGAGGGGGCGGGGCATCACAGCGCCCAGTTCAAATGTAAAACTAGCCTTACTGCAGGACCAGATCCAGGATGAGTCAGACAAATCAGCAGAGGATGACGAGTGGCAGGGGCGTAGCAATAGGGGTTGCAGAGGTAGCGACCGCATCAGGGCCCTTGGGCCAGAGGGGCCCCATGGGGCCCTTCCTAAACCAAAGTATAAGCTGTTTATTGGTCCTTGTGTTGGTAATGATCACTTCTATAGATGCTTTGAATGGTAGTAATCATTAAGAAGCTGTTCCCCATCCCCTTCCTGCACCTCCAACACTGCAGATGACCTTGGCAGGTTTTGTTGCGCCGTATCAATTGCTACGTATAGAGTTCTTGGGGGGCCCCAATGTAAAACTCGCACCGGGCCCCGAGATTCATAGCTACGCCACTGACGAGTGGTGACTGTTCTCATGTCCACAACAGCTTTACTCTGCCCTCAAGCAACATATTTCCTGAAATATGCACTTTGAAAAGGCTCCTTCCACTTTCTCTAGGGAAGAAGGTGTTCGAGCTTGTGAATCAGTGCTTACAGAAGACTTTTTTTCCAGCCAGCTGAGGTTTTGGACAGCTGTAAAGTCCTAATTCACCTCCATATCTTTTTCTAATTGTCCATTATTATGAAGCATACTGTATATAGAACATTGACATTTTCCATGGTGCTTTACAGAGTGCATTGACAGTTCATGTCACATAAAGAGGAACTGTAGTGAACATACAGTAACATCATGAATAAAATTGCTATTTTTTAAAAAAAAATATTCATTTATAGATTATTTAGTCAGTGTTAGCCCATTGTAAAATCTTTCCTCCCCCTGTTTTACATTCTGAAATTTATCACGGGTGGTGATCTGTACGGAATGTTCGTTGCTGAGATTCAATGCACAGAGGGAGATACTGCTTGCTTGCCAGTTGGAAAAAGACAGCAATCTGTCAGGATCATGTTCATGACATCACACTGTGGTGTCAGGCATGTGATAGGACTATAAAGCGATTTGCTGGAACCAGTAAGGAACTGGACTTTGGCTACACTGTAGCCAAACTCCAGGCTTTTTATAGGCAGAGAAGGGTTAGTATGAGAATTAGGGTACAGGGGGTTAGTAGAATATTGGTATAATTACCGATATTCTACAATCAGAGATCAGAATTAGCAGCGCCCATGTTCCCTTGCACATTTTGTCCATGTACGCATCTTTAACATCTCTAACATTTGCAGAATTTCATATGTGAGAAGCAACGTTTGCTGCATTTCATATGTAGGAGGTAATGTTTGCTGCATTTCATATCTGTAGTAATATTTGCTGCATTTCATATGTGGGGAAATGTTTGCTGCATTTCTTATTTCAGGTAACGTTTGATGCATTTCTTATGTGTCGTATTATTTGCTGAATATTTTATGAGGGCTAATGTTTTCTAGATTTTATATGGGGCATAATGCATGCTGAAGTTTTTTTTTATGTGGCGGATTGTTAGCTGCATTTTTATGTGTGTTAATGCTTGCTGCATTTCATATGAGGCATAATGTTTGCTGTATTTTATATGTGGTGTAATGTTTATTGCATTTCTTATATGGCGTATTGTTTGCTGCATTTCAGATGTGGGGTAACATTTATTGTTATGTGGAAAAACATTTGCTGCATTCCTTATGTGTATAATAACTGCTGCATTTATGATTTGATGGTCATAATAGCTGCATGTGCTATTTTGAAGTTATTGTTGCAGCATTTTTCATTTTGGGGGCTCATGATTACTAAATGGTATGCTAATACATAAACCAAAAGAAACACAACAGAAAAATGTATATACTTCACTGGCCACTTTGTTAGTTACGTTTTGCTAGTACTGAGTTTGACCCCTTTTTGTCTTTATAACTGACATAATTCTTCATGGCGTTCCTATCTTTGGTCCATACTGGCACATAGCATCACACATATTTATCATCTACCTATCCATTAATTTCCCATTCCACAACATCATGGGAGAAACATTGCTTTATTATGTGTGTGGTTCTGTTGGGGGAGGAGGGGGGTGACACTGCCTTATTTTGTTGTTGTTTATTTCCTTGAGAGGTTGTAACGTAAGGTCTGCCCACACCCTGACAGGGCCATGTGCACCGCACTCACTCCTTTTCTGAAAAGTTTTTTTTTTTTTTTTTTTGAGGGCAGGGGGGTTATCTGTAAATAATGAGCACAGAGTGTCAAATAGCCTAGGTACGCCACTGCTGACTGGAAGTTAGGCCTGGAATTGCATTGGGGATAGAGCACTAACTACGTATCCACTGATTCTGGATCTCTCTACTTACTTAGGGATTCAGCATACCCTCGAAAAATGGTGATGAGAACAGAATAAAGGACTATGGGCGAAAGCTTGCAGCAAAGTGTCTCAAAGTTCACCCCACCACTGACCAAAATGTACAAACTCATTTTTCCCCCTGCTACGGAGTTACAATGTTCTACCATTATTTACAGCTAACCAGTCATATTTATGATAAGCCCATAAAATATAACTACTTGGCTCTTACAACTGTTACCCTGTTTCAAGCCAGGCTATTGTGTGGGATTATACCCTGAAAGCCACAGTGACACCTGTCAAATGTTTTGTACAAATGTAACTTTATTGGCAGTGGACGCTGCGTTGTAAAATATAGAGGAAGCAACATTTACATTGGCAAGGACTCGGCATTCTCCCTGGATCACTCACATCTGCTAAAATATTAGACAGTAAAAATGCTCTGTACAGTGCCAGTCCATCTGAACCCCAATCTGTATTTATAGCCTGAGGCATCTATGGGGATCATTGGGCGACATAAATTTTCGCGGCTGCGGCCGAAGCTGAGAGTCAGTGCGGTTTTTACAAACTTTTCTCCACCAAACAGGAAACTTATCTGCCGCTGTTGGTGTATCAATCACCATCAAAGCCAAACTTCCTGTTCAAAACCACAAAAATCCACAAAACACTTAAAATGTCCAACTTGTGTTTTTTTTCCCTAAAGTTGCACTTCTTTACTTCTAGAGAACAACTCCGCCAAGAACTGTCTGTATTATACAGTTACAGGAGTTAGGAAAAGACTCACGTCCATCAAAACTCAGCCTCACACACATTCAGTTGTCTTCCTGCAGATGAGAAGAAAACTAAAACGTCCCAGTGAAGCGGAGGCAAATTTTATCTCACGGGAGGAAGAATTCCTTCTGACCCCACAAGATAGCACCATAAATTACCTGAATCAAAGTATTACAACCTTGTCATTCAGAAACTATGGATATCATCATTTGTGGGTAATTACAGAGGTGCCCGGCCTTGACTCTACTAAATTCAGTTACTTCTTGTTTTATTTGCCTGATGAAGCAGGCTATAGACCAGTGAAAAGCATTGCAGCATTTTTTGGAGTGATCAATATTCGCGTTTATCTGACATTATCATATCAAGTCTTCAGCGGGGAGGTAAGTCCTCCACTGCCTCCCTTTTTAAACTGTTTTTAATAGATCTCATCCTATACTGGCCCCTATGTTTCGAAAGAACTTGATACAGGAGGGCATTGCACAACTAAAGTGAAATCCCTTCAATTCAGCTCTACATATTGCAGGGCTTCATGGGAAACCTTACTTACCTGGGGCTTCTGACAGCCCCTTGCAGCCTTCCTGTCCCGCGTTGGTCCTCCCGTGATTCTCCGTTCTCCCACCGCCAGGTGGGTAAGTAAGGTTTCCCATGAAGCTCTTTGTTTTTTTTTTATTACTTCAGTTCCGCTTTAAGTAGTCGCCCAGGACAGGTACCTCCCAGTATTAAATAGTTAACCAGAACAAGTAGCCCGAGGGGCCCGCAGTATTAGGTAGCCCCCCCCCCCCCCCCCAGTAGATGTAGCCAGCAGGACCCCCAGTGTTAGGTAGTCCCAACAGTGTAGAAAGCCAGAAGGGTCCAAGTATTAGGTACTTATCAGTAGTTAGTCACCAGAGGAGAGAGGTAACCCACCTCTCCAGACTCCACCAACAATCTACGTTCCTCCAAAGTCAGTGTATCTATGATTCCAGTACTGACCACGCAACCCGCAGGTGGGTCACTTGACGAGAGATTGTCACTTTAGGGTAACAATGGTAAGTCATTGAATCCCAGATCATCATCATAACAAATGATGACCAAAGAAGTGGTGACTTGATAGCAGATTGTCACTTTTTATAAACATACCCCTAGCATTAAAGGCTTGTACACATATGCAACTTTTCAGCTCAACTATCATCTAAACTTAATCTGTTGGATGATAGTTGGGCATGTAAAAGTTGGACAAACAACTTGACGAGTCACTGTTAACTGGTGGTTTGTAAGACGGGCTGATATCACACAGTTGGCCGCGTGTGTACATGTTTTGAACGCAGCCATATCATGCAGTCCCTCGATTGCTTGTCAGCACAGTATGCAAATGAATTGATCGTTCAGTTGCTCAGTGCGCAGAACATACAAGTTGTGCAATTGCTTGGTCATGCTGAAAAGTTGTACATGTGTATGAGCCTTAAGATATACCGTGGTGAAAATAAACTTGCAAGATAAACAATTGTATCTATCCTCCTACTGTTTCATGGTGTCTACTCAATGATACAGTCTTTGAAGTATGCCAGAGTTAAAATCTATGAACTAACAGGGGCGTAGCAATAGGGGTTGCAGAGGTTGCGACCGCATTGGAGCCCTTCCCCATCCCCTTTTTGCACCTTTGACACTGTAGTTGCCATTGGCAGGTTTTGGTGCGCCGTATCAATTGTTATGTATAGAGTGCATGGAGGGGCCCATGTAAAACTTACATTGGGGCCCACAACTCCTTAGCTACCCTACTGTGAACTAATGACTTTTTTTTAATCTTTCCTTCCTTCAGAAGCTGTTGTCTGTGAGGAAACAGTTTTATGGCTACAATTCCTAATCAGCAAGGGTTATGCTATAGTCGGACACGGTCCCGACTGGAGAGAAACTGTCACTTGCATACCTGATTGCTAACTCAGACAGAGAAAGTAAAAAAAAAGGAGCACAGCCCAGTGATTAGTACACTCGGCACTGTACATACACATTTATCTCATCAATTTATTTTCACCTCAGTACTCCTTTAAAAAAAATCTAGTAAAACATAGATCTGCTTTAAAAATAAAAATCCCCATTCTGCGTTTTTTCTGTGGTGCGGTTCTACAGGGGTTAAGTCAAATTTGAAGGAAATCCATACTCTTCTGTGTTCAAGTTGAAATGGCGGAGCGTCTTCCAACCATGTGATTCTGTATGCTATTCCCCAGTGCACTCCATGCTGGCAGCGCTTGGATCCAGAAGGCTTCTATGTCTTGACCGTCAGCCAACATCGCGTCAAGGCAGAGGAGATTAAGGTTGCAGAGAGCCACCTGCTCAGTCCACTCTTAGTCCCTAATATAAACACACTTTGTTAAGGTCCTCCACGGTTTGTAGTGCGTATCAGTTTCAACGTTGAATAAGTGGTAGCATTTAAGTATTGAGTAACACTAGGAAGTGCTTAGCTGCAGTGCCCTGGAATGGATACAATGTCCGCTCGCGCTGTTATAAATGAGTAACATCTTTTATTGTCCTGCTAGCGGTTTTCCAGCCCACTCGAATGTCGAGGTGTTCCACCCGGTTAGCCTTGTCCTGTCTCTCTCCACTCACAAATGTGATTTTAATGACCTTAAAAGCATCAAGTTTATTTCGCAAGAATTTATGCCGTTTTGATGGGGGTTGGAAGGGCCTTAAAGAGGTACTCTGCTCAGTGCAGTATTTACATCTAGAACAACTCTCTCAGGTAAAAGATTCAAAAAAGCTTAAGCAAATAAAAACTTTGAGATACGGAGATTCCATAAACAGTTAGACACATGTGGTATAAATAAAAATGTAGGAAACGTATGTGACCATCTTTTTTTCTGAATGTCTCCCAGCCATCAAACGTGCAGGGAGGGTGCAGACATAGTATGGTTCAGAATAAAGAGGACCTCCAACCCTCTATAAAATTCCCATTAAAACAAAGTTTACAGATACCTTACAATGGTTTTGGCTGGTGTAATTATCATTATCGCCCCTCTGCATTATCCTAGCAACAGGGCACATACAACAATATCTCCATGTAGCTTTACTTATAAATTAATAAAACTATAAACATTGCAATTAAAGAGGAACTTTAACCAAGGTTTGAACTTCTTTCCAATCGGTAGCCGATACCCCCTTTCTCACGAGAAATCTTTACCTTTTCTCCAGTAGATCATCGGGGGTCTGTATGCCTGATATTGTGGTGAAACTCCTCCCACAGTGTGATGTCATGACCATGGTCCTGACAGTTTGCTGTCTGTAAACCATTGTGGGAAATAACAGCTTTTTCTATCTGCCGAGCAAGCAATAACTCCCTCTGTGTATAGAACTCTCAGTAACGAACATTCCGCACATTTCACCAGACAGGATTAACCACCCTGGCGTTCTATTAAGATCACCAGGGCGGCTGCGGGAGTTTTTTTTTTTTTTTTATAAAAAAAAATCTATTACATGCAGCCAACTGAAAATTGGCTGCATGAAAGCCCACTAGAGGGCGCTCCAGACGCGTACCCGATGAGCGTCCCTTCTTGTTTTGCTTTCCTCGTCACCATGGCGACGAGCGGAGTGACGTCATGGACGTCAGCCGCCTCCGATTCAGCCCTTAGCGCTGGCCGGAACTGATTGGTCCGGCTGCACAGGGCTCGGGCGGCTGGGGGGACCCTCTTTCGCCGCAGAGCGACGGCGATTAGGTAGCACACGCGGCTGGCAAAGTGCCGGCTGCGTGTGCACCTTTTTATTTGAACAGAATCGGCCCCGCAGGGCCTGAGCGGCACCCTCCGGTGGTAATGGACGAGCTGAGCTCGTCCATACCGCTATGGAGGTTAAAGATATCACCACCAGTGATACATTTTAAATGTAAATCAGGAAGAGGAAAGATTTTACAAGTGATTTTGATCTATGATGGGCTGCTTTAAGCTCTATTCCAAACTGCTTTGCTGTTACTTCCCAGGTCTACCGCTTAGCTCTGTACTCAATTATGGGATTTTAAGCATTTGGTGTCAGATGACCCTAACCTCTGATTAGCCAGCCTGCTTCCTTCTGGCTACTTTAGTTCCAGCGGCATTGTCCCAACAACGTCCTCTACTGCAATCCCTTCAACATAAACTAGGAAGCCCAACAACACTGTGCCATAACGTGTAGCCACAGTTCACCTGCTTAACACTGTGAGGAGGAGGTTTTTGAAGGTAACACCCTTTCCATTTTGCAACTAAGGGCGCGGCTGACTGGCTCTAGCACCATACCACTTTAAAAAATGGCAGCTGGAGGCTGTGCTGCTGTAGAGACGTGGTTGTACTTCTACAGTAGTTGAGGTAGACTCAGTCAGAAGTAGAGCCGGATCATCCATAAGGCTCCCTAGGCAGTTGCCTAGGGACTGGAGAGAATCTAGGGCCCAGGTTGATGCTAGTCCCCTCTAAATCTTACCAAAAAAGCCAGGTGATCATTTGCGGTTTGCAAAGACTGCTGTCTTGCCTAAGGCCCCATTTCATCTTAATCTTTTTCTGGTAAAAAAGCATGTTATAGGTAAGCTTTAAGTGTATGCCTACACTCAAAAATTGATGTCCAGGGAGTTTTTGTTGATCTTTTTTTATCCAGGGCCCCTCCTCAATAAATAAATAGCTTCCGAGCCCAAATATCCTTCATACTCACTTACATCTTTGGAGAATGTCTAGACGTGATGCCATGCACAGTGCTGCTCGGATACCTCCCAATCACGGATTCGACTATTCGCCGTGATTGTAAAAAAATCAGAAAATTCTGTGATTAATTTCCGGATTTGAAACGGATTTATGAATTTGACTTTTTTCCGTGAATGAGGCAATCATGGAAATTCACGGCCGTGATCACGGAAAATCGTTTAAGCTATTATTAAAGCCCCCATACATGCCACAATCCTCAACTTGCATGGATTATAAAGGTGTTAAGGGGCTACAACTTAAACAAAATTGCAAAAAGAACTTTTAGTTTTTGAGAAAATGGATTTTAAAGTAAAATCAACACTTTAAATGCGGCTATTAATAAGTGGTTTTAAACAGGGAAATACACAAGCAATCACAGAGGTGAAGGTGAGTCCCAATGGCACCTGGCGGGTGGATCTCCATGGGTGAAAGTCACAGCAAGCGTGGGGCTGACTTAAGTAATCAGTCACTGGCTAGCTAGCTGAATACAAGTATCGGATACAGTATAAGGGCAATGTAAAGACTGATGTACAATATGGCCTGGAAATGTTCCTCTCAGTGCCACAGAGTCTAGCAAGGACGGAGCTCTGGAAATGGCCCCCACTTTATATACAGGAGGGGAGGGCAGAGTCTTCCCTCCTATGATTGGTTGCTAGGGCCTGGCTGGGGGCCT
The DNA here is from genome assembly GCF_040937935.1 of Hyperolius riggenbachi. Taxonomy (NCBI): domain Eukaryota; kingdom Metazoa; phylum Chordata; class Amphibia; order Anura; family Hyperoliidae; genus Hyperolius; species Hyperolius riggenbachi. The sequence continues at coordinate 197,821,091 of NC_090657.1, forward strand.
CTGATTGGCCCAGGGATATCAATTCTGCCCATTTCTGCCAATCACGACCTAATCTCCGATTTCCACCGTGATCACGGCCGTAACCGAATTCCCAATACTTGCAATCATGGAATTTCCGTGGCCGGTTTCCGTGATCCAGAATCGATCACAAATTTGGATTCGACAGTCGAATAGTGGAAAAATGCTAGTGAATCACGGCTATTCCGTGATCACGGAAATTATCCGAGCACGAATCACGCAGTGCTTTCAGCCAAGATCTCTGAGTCTTCTGGAAGAGGTCTGCTGGACCATTGTGGTGGTGGCTTGCTCTCCTGAAGCTCCTTCTGGGAGGAGGCCACTCACCCTCTCATTTACTCTAATGAAGAGAGCAGAGAAGTGTTTTTTTTTACAGCCAACCTCTATTTTGTTCTTTGCTATGCCAGGGGGCATGGCTATGGAGTGAGCAGATACAGCAAAGCATTGTGGTATGCTTTTTGAGGAGATCTGAATTCTTTTCACTCAACCCTTTGTCCAGTGTTAGGGTACAGAAGGAGGTATAAGACAAGGCAGTGGCGTAGTTAAGGAGCTGTGGGCCCCGATGAAAGTTTTACAATGGGCCCCCCCAAGCACCCTATACATAACACTTGGTACGGCGCACCAATACCTGCCAATGGCAACTACAGTGTCAGAGGGGCAAGAAGGGAGTAGGGAACAGTTAATTAATGATTACCACTATTCAAAACATCTATAGAAGTGATTATTATGAGCACAGGACCAATAGAGAGCTAATACTGAAGTTGAGGGAGGGCCCTTCAGGGCCCCTCTGGCCCAAGGGCCCCAATGCGGTCACAACCTCTGCAATCCCTATAGCTACGCCCCTGAGACAAGGGAATGGCACTCATAAAACAGGCCAAGATGTCAGTGCAATAAGGAGGAGTATGATCCTTTTAAAGGGGAGGTGGGGAACTTTGATGAGCATGAGGGAAATTTAGGGAGGGAAGCATTGGGGGGCATTTCATTCTGTTAGGGAGCAAAAACAAACATAAAATATACTTCTGCCGACTTGGAAAAGCCACCACAGCCGCCCCTCTGCCCTCTCTGCTGAGTTACTGAGAAGATCAGAAACACATGGAACTTCTTCTTGCTGCTCCCTGCTGTGATACAATAACTGCAGAACGTTATTAATACAATCCCTCACAGTAGCCCCAGTGCCAATCATGTCCTGTAATGACAACCAACTGGAAGAAATGAAAACAGCTTAGCGCAACATCACTTTTTTAACATTTTACTGAAGTGTCCGCAATCATGGTTACTCTTCTACTGCACTTTCATTGTTGTCACAAAACTCCGTCATGTGACCTCCAGCCCAGGCTAAACATCATGTGGTGTTTCTGACAACATTGTGTGTGCTGTGCTGGAAAAATGGAGGTGGGGGAAATTCTCCAAGATAGGGACATGAATGGCAATAAAAACGAGAAGAGCTTTTCACACTTTTTCACGCAAATCAATGGTATTTTCTTTATTTTTTTCTGAGGTTAAGAAACTGGGGGAAAAAAAACAAACCTACTCAGAAACGTGGAAAGATAAATTAAGATATTGTTTTACTTAAAGAGACACTGAAGCGAAAAAAAATATATGATATAATGAATTGGTTGTGTACTATGAATAATTACTAGAAGATTAGCAGCAAAGAAAATATTCTCATATTTTTATTTTCCGGTATATAGTGTGTTTTCTAACATTGCATCATTTTATAATATGTGCAGATTACACAACACTCAGCATTCAAAATGATTCTTTCAGAGCAGTCTGTGAACTAATGACCTCTCCTCTGGCAGAGGAAAAGTAAACAGTTAACTAACAGTTGAGATAATAAAAGTCAGAAAACAGCCCTCTCCACAACTTTGAAAGTCGTAGAGATTAATGGCTTTTTTTGCATAGAGATAACAACTGGAGTTTCTTAACTCTTCCTGTACTGGAAACAATTAGACTGATGTATCTGATCTTAATGATTTATTTATTAGCTGTACTACACATATAAATCATAATATCATAATTTTTTTGCGCTTCAGTGTCTCTTTAAGCTGTCATTGCTTGCGTTTAATTGCAGAGGTGGAAAAAAATCAATATAGTCGGAGATCTGGAATGACACTAATGTTTAGTTACGGTGATTTTACTCTTGAAACATGATGGCCAGCAGGACTACTAAACTTATGTCACACACATCAGGATTTAGAATCTTCAGCTTGTTGGGAGCAGCTAGCAGTCACCATTAGGGATCATGGGAAATAAAGTGGGCAGCTCAATGGTGTAAAAACACAAATAAAACACACAGCGCTTAAGATTCTTAAAGAGAACCTGTACTGAGTAAAATTATTTAAAATAAACACATGAGGTAACTTCAAATGAACATTACATAGTTACCTTGCCATCAGTTCCTCTCAGAAGCTCACCATTTTCTTCTTACAGTGATCCCTTCCAGTTCTGACAACATTTTGTCAGGACTGAAATATACCAGTTGCTGTCAGTTATATATCAGCAGCTGTCAGTTACAGCTGAGAGGAGAACTGATGTGTCCATGTTTCCCTATGGCTCAAGTGGGCGATATTACAGTTTAACAGTGTGCTGACCAGGAGGCTGTTATGGGGTAACAGCCATTTTCAAAATGGAGGACAGAGAATTCCATTGATCACAGTGGACAAACAGGAAGCAGGAGAGGAGAAAGAGATTGATGAGTAGACTACATGGGAGGTAAGTATGACTTGTGTATGCTTATTTTGACTTTTAATTTTCAGTTCAGGTTTTCTTTAAGGATTACACGTATCAATATATCACATCACTGAAGGGGTATACTAGAATCAATATGTCCAAATATACATATGATCTGATCTGTAAGGAAAAAGACACACGGTCTCAGGGAACTCAAGTTCCAAAGACCAAGAACAGAGTCTGTAATCAGGTGCGCAGCTTCTGTTTTAAGAATGAGTTATTTCTCCCAATTATGCACGTTCATCATCAGATAAGCGCCTCCTTAGCAATTTGCTACACCTCCACCAGGTTCACCCTGTGAGATCCACACTCACCAACAGCGGTGGGCCAGGATTACAGTGGCCTTCGTGAGCTTTTGGGGCATTAACAGGCTCTCCTCGCCCTTGGACACTCATGTTCTCTTATATAGCAGCACTTCCTCTTTAATGGTCAGCTACACATTGCTCCATACAATATACCTCAATGATAATAGAAAACCTTCATTGCGCATTGCTTTATTGTTTAACCACTTGAGGACCGCAGTATTTTCACCCCTTAAGGACCAGAGCCTTTTTTTTCCATTCAGACCACTGCAGCTTTAACGGTTTATTGCTCGGTCATACAACCTACCACCTAAATTAATTTCACCTCCTTTTCTTGTCACTAATACAGCTTTCTTTTGGTGCTATTTGATTGCTGCTGCGATTTTTAGTTTTATAGGAACCCCACAAAAAGACCCCCCCCCCCCCCAAGGTATTCCGTTAGGAGTATGGTGAGTTCATAGAAGATCTTATTTTTTTTGTCACAAGTTAGCAGAAGTTGATTTTTATTGTTTTTTTTTTCACAAAGTGTCATTTTCCACTAACTTGTGACAAAAAAAATCTTCTATGAACTCACCATACACCTAACGGACTTCCTTGGGGTGTCTTCTTTCTAAAATGGGGTCACTTATGGGATTCCTATACTGCCCTGGCATTTTAGGGGCCCTAAACTGTGAGGAGTAGTCTAGAAACCAAATGCCTCAAAATGCCCTGTGAAATCCTAAAGGTACTCATAGGACGTTGGGCCCCTTAGCACACCTAGGCTGCAAAAAAGTGCCACACATGTGGTATCGCCGTACTCAGGAGAAGTAGTATAATGTGTTTTGGGGTGTATTTTTACACATACCCATGCTGGGTGAGAGAAATATCTCTGTAAATGGACAATTGTGTGTAAAAAAATAAAAAAAATATAAATAAATAAAAAAGATTACCCCACAAGTGACCCCATTTTAGAAAGAAGACCCACCAAGGTATTCCGTTAGGGGTATGGTGCGTTCATAGAAGATTTTATTGCTTTGTCACAAGTTAGCGTAAATTGATTTTTATTGTTTTTTTTTCACAAAGTGTCATTTTCCACTAAATTGTGACAAATAAATTTTGATGACAGGTGGTCTATGAGGGGCCAAATTTTGTGGAACCGGTCATAAGCAGGGTGGCCTCTTAGATGACAGGTTGTATTGGCACTGAAGTGCAGGAAGCGCTGGATGTTCTCAAATCGCAGCAGAGAACATGGGCATGTGATGTATTGGGTGCGTAGACCAATAAGACCGCAATACATTCTTTTTGACTAGACCCATGTTAAGGAGAAGGCCCCAAAAAATGTTACGTTCGGAAACTTGGAGTGGTTTCCACCGAAAAGGCTGGGCATGGTAGCTTCTTGGATTGCCGGTCGCATATTGTGTAGCATAACGGTTGGTCTCAGCCACAATTAAGTCGTAGAGACCAGCAGTGATCAGAAAAAAAAATTCTGTCACTGCGGTGGGGCGGGTGAGGGTTTGGCCGGGTGATCAGAAGCCCGCAGGGGGCAGATTAGTGCCTGATCTTATGGATAGGAGTACTAGGGGGTGACAGGAGGTGATTGATGGGTATCTCAGTGGGTGATTAGAGGGGAGAATAGATGCAATCAATGCATTGGGGAGGTGATCGGAAGGGAGTCTGAGGGGGATCTGAGGGTTTGGCCGAGTGATCAGGAGCCCACACGGGGCAAATTAGGGCCTGATCTGATGGGTAGGTGTGCTAGGGGGTGACAGGTGGTGACAGGAGGTGATTGATGGGTGTCTCAAGGTGTGATTAGAGGGGAGAATAGATGCAAGCACTGCACTGGGGAGGTGATGGGGGGGGGGGTCTGAGGGCGATCTGAGGGTGTGGGCGGGTGATCGGGTGCCCGCAAAGGGGCAGATGAGGGTCTGATCTGATGGGTATGAGGGGTAGCAGTGACAGGAGGTGATTGATGGGTGATCAGTAGGTGATTAGAAGGGAGAACAGATGTAAATAATGCACTGGAGAGGTGTTCAGGAGGGGTCTGAGGGTGATCTGAGGGTGTGGGCGGGTGTTTGGCTGCCCGCAGGTGGCAGTTTAGGGTCTGATCTGATGGGTAGCAGTGACAGGTAGTGACAGGGGATGACGGGGTGATTGATAGGTGATCAGGGTGTGATCAGAGGGGAGAATAGATGCAAGCAATGCACTGGCGAGGTGATCAGGGCTGGGGTCTGAGGGAATTCTGAGGGTGTGGGCAGGTGAGTGGGTGCCTGCAAGGGGCAGATGAGAGTCTGATCTGATGGGTAGCAGTGACAGGTGGTGACAGGGTGATTGATAGGTGATCAGTACGCAGGGCCGGTCCTGGACTTTCTGCTGCCTGAGGCAAAGATCGTAAAGGCGCCCCCCCCCCCCCCCAATATTTCTACATAACATGAGCGGCGGCCGGCGGCAGCCAGCCAGCCTTATCATCATCATCGTCACGTCGCTGCTCAGTGACTGACCGTGACAATCAGCCGCAGCCAGGGCAGCAGAGCGGGCGGCAGCCGCCGCCCTCAAATCAGCAGGCTTAGGCACTGGGCAGCGTCACCAGCATGCAGCCTTGGAGGAGACAGGAGAGGCCGCAGAGCTCAGAGTCATCGGACTCGGAGGCCGGCGGCAACAGTGCAGTTTCTAGGCTAAAATGCACCCAGGGCGAGGGTGTAAAAATTGCGCCCCCCCCCCCCCCCCGGTATAGGTAACCAGCTATAGGTCCCCCCCGAGTATAGGTGGCCAGGCATGGGTGAGCCAGTAAAGTTGCCCCCAGTATAGGTTAGCCAGGTAGTTGCCTCCAGTATAGGTAGCCAGTATAGTTGCCCCCAGTATGTTAGATAGGCAGGCACCCCCCCCCCCCCGGTATAAGTTAGATAAGTAGGTGCCCCCAGTACAGGTTAGCTAGGTAGGTGCCTCCAATATAGGTAGCCAGTATAGTTGCCCCCAGCATAGGTTAGATAGGTAGGTACCCCCAGTATAGGTTAGTTAGGTAGGTGCCCCCAGTATAGGTAGCCAGTATAGTTGCCACCTGTATAGGCTAGCTAGGTAGGTAGGTGCCCCCAATACAGGTTAGATAAGTGCCCCCATTATAGGTTAGATAGGTAGCTTCCCCCCAGTATAGGTTAGATTAGGTTGCTGCCCTTCAGTATAGGTTAGATTAGGTAGGTGCCCCCAGTACAGGTTAGATTAGGTAGGTGCCCCCAGTATAGATTAGATAGGTAGCTGCCCCCAGCATAGGTTAGACAGGTAGCTGCCCCCCAGCATAGGTTAGATAGGTAGCTGCCCCCCAGTATAGGTTAGATAGGTAGCTGCCCCCCAGTACAGGTTAGATTAGGTAGGTGCCCCCCAGTATAGGATAGATAGGTAGCTGCCCCCAGTACAGGTTAGATTAGGTAGGTGCCCCCCAGTATAGGATAGATAGGTAGCTGCCCCCAGTACAGGTTAGATTAGGTAGGTGCCCCCCAGTATAGGATAGATAGGTAGCTGCCCCCAGTATAGGTTAGATAGGTAGCTGCCCCCCAGTGTAGGTTAGATAGGTAGCTGCCCCCCAGTGTAGGTTAGATAGGTAGCTGCCCCCCAGTATAGGATAGATAGGTAGCTGCCCCCCAGTATAGGTTAGATAGGTAGCTGCCCCCCAGTATAGGTTAGATAGGTAGCTGCCCCCCAGTATAGGTTAGATAGGTAGCCGCCCCCCAGTATAGGATAGATAGGTAGCTGGCCCCCAGTATAGGTTAGATTAGGTAGGTGCCCCCCAGTATAGGATAGATAGGTAGCTGCCCCTAGTACAGGTTAGATTAGGTAGGTGCCCCCCAGTATAGGATAGATACGTAGCTGCCCCCAAAACAGGTTACATTAGGTAGGTGCCCCCCAGTATAGGATAGATAGGCAGCTGCCCCCAAAACAGGTTAGATTAGGTAGGTGCCCCCCAGTATAGGATAGATAGGTAGCTGCCCCCAAAACAGGTTAGATTAGGTAGGTGCCCCCCAGTATAAGATAGATAGGTAGCTTGCCCAGGTAGGTGCCCCCTCATAATTGGCGGAGGGGGGAGCCGGAGCCGCGGGGAGGGCAGCCCGACCTCTCCCTCCCTCTCCCCGGGCCGCCCTCCATGCTCCCCCCTCGGACTTTAGGCAGCAGAGTTAGCGCAGGGAAGCGCTGCTGTACACAGCCTGTTACTCACCTCCCTGGATCCGATCGCCGCTCCCGCCCTGCTGGTCTCCTCTCTGCCTAGCCGGCTGATACACACGCGACTGCTTCCTGTGTAAACAGGAAGCAGCGTGTGTAATGTATCAGCGGCTACATTGCAGAGAGGAGACCAGCAGTGCGGGAGCGGCGATCGGATCCAGGGAGGTGAGTAACAGGCTGTGTACAGCAGCGCTTCCCTGCGCGCTAACTCTGCTGCCTAAAGTCCGAGGGGGGAGCATGGAGGGCGGCCCGGGGAGAGGGAGGGAGAGGTCGGGCTGCCCTCACCGCGGCTCTGGCTCCCCCCGCTCAGTCACAGCCACTTCATCTGGTGCCGCCCCTCCACTTCCTGCCGCCTGAGGAACCCGCCTCACCCCGCCTCATGGGCGGGCCGGCCCTGTCAGTACGTGATTACAGGGGAGAATATATGCAAGCAATGCACTGGCGAGTTGATCAGAGGGGGTCTGGGGGGCTATTTGAGGGTGTGGGTGGGTGATTGGGTGCCCAAGGGGAAGATTAGGGTCTGATCTGATGGGTAGCAGTGACAGGTGGTGACAGGGGCTTATTGATGGGTGATCAGTGGGTGATTAGAGGGGAGAACAGATATAAACAATGCACTTGGGAGGTGATCTGAGGGCAGGTCTGCGGGCGATCTGAGGTTGTGGGCGGGGAATTGGGTGCCCGCAAGGGGCAGGTTAGGGTCTGATCTGATGGGTGGCAGTGACAGGTGGTGATTGATGGGTGATTGACAGGTGATCAGTGGGTGATTACAGGGGAGAATAGATGTAAACAGTAAACGAGGGGGGGGGGGTGTCTGGGGAGGATCTAAGGGTGTGATCAGGAGCCCCCAGGGGGCAGTTTAGCGTTGACAGATAGTGAAAGGGAGTGATTTATGGGTGATTAGGGGGGTGATTGGGTGCAAACAGGGGTCTGAGGGGTGGGCAGGGGGGTTTCTGATGGGTGCTGTGGGCGATCAGAGGGCAGGATCAGTGTGGTGTTGTGCTTACTAGGGGGGCTGCAACCTGCCCTGGTGGTCCCTCGATCACTGGGACCACCAGGGCAGGAGGCAGCCTGTATAATACGTTTTGTATGTCGCGTCAGATCGGGGGTTAACAACCCGCCGGCACTGCTAATTGGCCAGCGGGTGGGCGGAGCCTATTGCCGGTGGATGTGCGCAATCCCTGACCAGCTAGTCCGCAACGAGACACGTACTCTGACATGCGTTCCGGAGCCCAGGAGACCGTGGTTGCACAGATTTCCTATCCTTCAGGCCCCCTTTACAATCACAGGATACAAATACAAAATTACATTAAGATGATTATAAACATATTTAAAAATTCACACACAATGAATAAAAAGTTATTGTCCACAATGGATGTGCTCTATTATACATTCTTTCTCCGTTGCCTGGTAGATATTCATTTTTCCACGGCCCCACCCACTTCACATATTAGGAATGGTATACCCTACACATCCAATATCGGTCTATCTTCTTTCCCCTGCAATATTGCACATATTACCAATTATCACAAAACCCCATTGTTTTGGACTATAACTGCGTTCCATCGCATGTTAAAGGAAGCCTAAACCGGAAAAAATGAGTTTCACTTACCTGGGGCTTCTACCAGCCTCAAGCAGCCATCCTGTGCCCTCGCAGTCACTCATGGCTCTTCTGGTCCCCTGCTGCCAGCTAGGCCGCCATGCGTACCTTTTTACGCATTCCCGCTGGAAGCTATCGCGGACATCAACACGTACATTTTAACGCATTGCACCAGTAACGTGTAAAATGTATTTGTTAATGTCTGCGATAGCTTCCTGCACCAGCGGGAATGCGTATGGAGGTACGCATGGCAGCCGGTCAACTCCCAGTCGGCAAAAACGAAACTAGTTGGCAGCAGGGGACCAGAAGAGCCATGAGTGACTGCAAGGGCAGAGGATGGCTGCAGGGGGCTGGTAGAAGCCCCAGGTAAGTGAAACTCATTTTTTTCTTTTCGGTTTAAGTTTCCTTTAAGGCTACGTTGTGCCTATTCTATTCTATTTAATGCAGTAATCATTAATAGTGTCAATAGAAATACAATACATTATCTCATGCTCTGCATAAGAATATGCTGCACATGATTAGTATTTCCATGCCTATAGGTTCCCCTGTCCCACTTCTTAAAGAGAGTCTGAAGCGAGAATAAATCTCGCTTCAGACCTTATAGATAGCAGGGGCACGTGTGCCCCTGCTAAACCGCCGCTATCCCGCGGCTTAACGGGGGTCCCTGATCCCCCAAATCCCCTCCGTAATGCGGGGGAGCGCTTCCTGGTTGGGGCAGGGCTAACCGCCGCAGCCCTGACCCACGCGCGTCTGTCAGCGCGTATCTCCGCCTCTCCCCCGCCCCTCTCAGTCTTCCTTCACTGAGAGGGGCGGGGGAGAGGCGGCGATGCGCCGCTGACAGACGTGACTGGAGGCAGGGCTGCAGCCGTTAGCCCTGCCTCCAGGAGCGACCAAGTCTGCGACCAAGTGTCGCAGTGGGGGGTTTGGGGGTGAAGGGACCCCCATTTAGCGGCGCTATAGCGGCGGTTTAGCGGGGGCACACGTGCCCCTGCTAACTATGAGCTCTGAAGCGAGATTTATTCTCGCTTCAGAGTCTCTTTAAGCGCATTCTCCCCGCTATATCTACCCTCCAAACAATATAACCCCTCAACCAGCATGTTAAACCTCTGATCTAACTTTGATCAATGAAGCAATTGAGGTCCACCTCTATATTCAACCCCTTAGCATACAAGGTTTCCATGTAGTGGATAGCACTCTCACCTTACAGTCCTGGGTCAGTGATCTGAATCTGGAGTGTATGTGTTCTCCTTGTAATTGTGAAGGTCTCCTTTCACATTCCACACTCCAAATACACTGCATTCCAAATTATTATGCAAATTGTATTTAAGTGTCATAAAGATTCAATATTTTGTTTTTTAATTAAATTAATAGATGGTATTGTGTCTCAGGGCTCTTTTGATGACTGAAATCAATCTCGGACACCTCTAATAACTAGTTTGCCAGGTGAGCCCGATTAAAGGAAAAACTACCTTCTATTCAAAGAACCACCCCTAACCTAAGCTCACAAGCAGAAACAGCTGCAGTGGACCCAGAACTACAAAAAGACAATTTTCAAATAGTCTTGTTTAGTGATAAGTGTTGTGCATGGTCCAGATGGATGGAGTGGTGGATGGTTGGTTAGCAGCCACCACATCCCAACAAAGCTGCAATGTCAGCAAGGAGGTGGCGGAGTAATGTTTTGGGATGGAATCATGGGAGGAGAGCTTATCAGCCCCTTTAGGGTCCCTGAAGGTGTAAAAATGATCATTGAAAAGTATGTGGAGTTTCTGACTGACCACTTTCTAAAAGGTACAAAAAGAAGAACTGTATTTTCCATGATAAAATCATCTTCATGCATGACAATGTACCATCTCATGCTGCAAGGATTACCTTTGCGTCATTGGTTGCTTTTGGCATAAAGGAAAAAAAACTCATGGTGTGGCCCCTAATCTTCCACTGACATCAATCATATTGAGAACCTTTGAAGCAACCTCAAGAAAAAGATCTATGAGAGTGGGAGGCAGTTTATGTCCACACAGCAGCTCTGAGAGGCTATTCTGACATCCTGCAAAAAAAATTCAAGCAGAAACTCTCCACAAACTCACAAGTTCATTGAATGCAGGAATTGTGAAGCGGCTATCAAATGTCACTTGACCTGTTAAGATCAGGGCTGTGGAGTAGGAGTCGAGGAGTCTGAGCAATTTTGGGTACCTGGAGTCGGGGTCGGTGGTTTCAAGAAACTGAAGAGTCGGAGTCAGATGATTTTTGAAGCAAATCCATAGCCTTTGTAAAAAAATAGACTAAGGAGTCGAGGAGTTGGGGTCGGAGCAATTTTGGGTACCTGGAGTCGGAATCGGTGGTTTCATAAACTGAGGAGCCAGAGTCGGATGATTTTTAGTACCGACTCCACAGCTCTGGTTAAGATGTTTTTTTATTGAAATAGCTTTTGATTTCAATAAATATGATCTTCTAATGCTGCAAGTTCATAAAATGAACATTTTTAGTTCTTTACAAACCATAAAATGTTTTGAAACTCTGTTGTGCGTAATAATTTGGAACAGTGCATTTCAGATTTTTTATTTTTAAAAAACAAACGGTTTACCATGGCCAGGAGCGTACTGTGCAGGTGCAAAACGCTCCTGGCCGTGGGAGCGCGACAGGGGAGTGCACTCTGCCGCACTGCGCATGCGCCAACTGGCCCCGACTGGACAAAGTTATCTGGAGGATTGCAGAGAATCAAGGAGGCGGAGGACGGCTGCGAGGGAGCATCAGGCCGAAGAAGGCTGGATGAAGCACAACGTATGTGTGAATTATTTCTTTTACTTCGTCCCAAGTACACTTTAAAGATTGCAAGCAAGATACTGTATAAACTTTCATGGGCTTCTCAAGTCACATATGTCTTTGTATGGAAGTATGAAGTCTGTGTCGCCGAGATGATATTTGGATCAGAACTGGCTGGCATTCCTTCTAAACACCCTGTATGCAGCATGTAATCACTGAACAATATGCACTGTTCAAAATACATCATCAAATATATAGATAATGCTTGATAGCCTGCTTGTGTTTCTAAGATAAGTCAATTTCCTTCAACAGTATATCAGATTGATTCATCTATACATCTATTATTATGATTGGATGAGGCAGCGGGGATCCGAGGTAGCAGACAGAGACTGGACTGGAGCGGAGCCAGTAGACAGAGACCGGAGAGAGCCTAGCACAGTCGGTACAAAACCCAGTGACCACCACCAGTAGTCTATTATGTTTATTATTGGGGGAAATGCTGGCATGTTATGTTTATTTTTGGGAAACCGCTGCCAGAATAGGAGTATTTGGGGTAGAAACACTACCAGATTACACTGCAATAAAGATTGTTCGCATAGAGTCTTGTGACATGCGGTACCGCTTGTATCGCTCGGCAATGCTCTGCAGCTTCTGCATCAGCCAGACCACTTCCCTCGCATCGCATCACACCGCAGGTACTGTGGCCTGGCTCATAGAGACTAATGGCCACAGCGATGAGCTGCTGCAGAGGGGGAGAGTACCTTGACACGCCACTGTATATGTGCAAGGGAGCTCAGTCCAACTGAAGAGAGAATGTCATACAGAACCCAGGAATTTTGACCGTCAGGGCCAATTTACACTTAATCAGTTGGTGTGCGTTAGTGAGCGTTGGTACACGGTTTTTCCATAGCAGTGCATTGGGAAGAATATTTCAGTTAAAATGCGTACATCAAAAAAGGGCGTCGGGGAAAAAAGGGCACGTGGTGTAAACGATAAGCAGTATTATCGTTTATAAAAATATTGTGTAGAATTTCGTTTACAAATAGTGTTTTAAGAATTTATAAATCATTAAATAATGTGTATGAAATCGGCAATTCTTAAAACGTTAATCTTCCCTGTTTCTAAACTGAAACTTATAATTACGTTTGTTAAAAAAAACAGTAATATTTGTTTAAACATTATAATTATATATTGTTATGGATAATCTTGATTTATCGTTTATTATTATAATAATAAAATGTGAAAATATTGTTTATAACAATGATATTAATATAAGTACATTCATAATAACTGTTGATTAGTATAATTAAAATTGTACTAAAACTATACGTAACCCTACTCTCACACAGAACCCTCCCTGTACCTATCCCTAACCCCTAGACCCCCTGGTGGTGCCTAAACCTAAGACCCCCCTGGTGGTGCCTAAACCTAAGACCCCCCTGTTGGTGCCTAAAACTAACCACCCCAAAGCCCTCCCTGTACCTATCCCTAACCCCTAGACCCCCTGGGGTGCCTAAACCTAAGACCCCCCTGGTGGTGCCTAAACCTAAGACCCCCCTGGTGGTGCCTAAACCTAAGACCCCCCTGATGGTGCCTAAACCTAAGACCCCCCTGGTGGCGCCTAAACCTAAGACCCCCCCAGGTGGTGCCTAAAACTAACCACCCCAAAGCCCTCCCTGTACCTATCCCTAGCCCCTAGACCCCCTGGGGGTGCCTAAACCTAAGACCCCCCTGGTGGTGCCTAAACCTAAGACCCCCTATGGATAATGTTTTACAAACATTAATAAATAAAAAATTTAAATAAAAAAATTTAAATAATTTTTTGGGGTGGATAATGTTTTAGAAATGTTTTACAAATAGTGATTGTAAAAAATATATTACAATTTACGTTACGTACTGATCGCTTTATTTTGTGAATAATAATGTTTTACAAACAGTAAGGGTTAAAATGTTAAATCATGTTTTAATTAAACAGGATAATTATGTTTAATATCTTTATAAACGTTATTAGTCACGGGCTCATTTTGTAAAGTTAAATCATCACAAGCACAGTTATAAAAACCTTAAAAATCTTCGGGCGCCGTTTGTAAAACGTTAATAATCTCCGGCGCCGTTTTTTCCCTGTTCGGCGCCCATTAAACGATATTTATAATGGGAGTAAATGGGGCGCCCTTTTTGTCCACTTGTCTCATGCGCCCAAATCTCCTGCTTCCGTTAAAATGCTTTAAGTGTAAACAGTACCATAGGAAAACATGGTCATTATTTTAAAACGGAAAGAAAAATGATTTTCAAAGAAAACCTGAATTGAAAATTAAAAGTCAAAATAACCATACACAAGTCATACTTACCTCCCGTGTAGTCTACTCATCAATCCCTTTCTCCTCTCCCGCGTCCCATTTGTCCACTGTGATCAATGGAATTCTCCATCCTCCATTTTGGCCATTACACCATAACAGCTTTCTGCTCAGCACACAGTTAAACTGTAGTATCACCCATTTCAGTCATAGGGGAACATGGACACATCAGTTCTCCTCTCAGCTGTAACTGACAGCAACTGATATATAACTGACAGCAACTGGTATATTTCAGTTCTGACAAAATATTGTCAGAACTGGAAGGGATTATTGTCAGAATAAAATGGTGAACTGAGAGGAACTGATGGCAAGGTAACTATGTCATGTTCATTTAAAGTTACCTCATGTGTTTATTTTCAATAATTTTACTCAGTACAGGTTCCCTTTAACTGAGAGCAACTGATTAAGTGTAAAAAGGCCCTTACAGCATAAAAAAAACCCCCAAACACAGCCTAGTAATATGTATCTTCGAAAAAAAGAGGAAATAGGGGAGGGGGGTTTGGAAACGGAAGCCCATAAACTGTAGTATGTAGAGAAAGATTGGATAATCAGAATCTATAGGTCAAAATTGAAGAACACACTGAATATGCAGATGGTAAGAACCAACCCGACCCCATTCAGGTCAATATCTCTGTAGAAATAGGAGTTGGGAACAGACCCAAGGCAGAAAAACACAACTTGTATGTTATTGATAAAAATAGTTTAAAAAGAGGAAGTAAAAATGGACCTACCTCTTCCAATGACAAATTACTGATTTGTAGTAAAGGACTTACTGTATCAAAAATCACTCTCTTGTTAGATCTATTTTATAAACTAATATAATGAAATACACAGCAGCAATGATATTACTCATTCAAGCAAGAATACATGCTCTGTTTACTTCCCTGATGAAACGAAGTTGCCAACAGCAAGTTTATTACAATAAAGTCCTTTACTACAGACCTTGAAGTAGTCATCGGAGGAGGTAGGTCCACCTTTACATCCTCTTCTTACACTGTTTTATTGAGTTTAAGTCCTTTTGGCACCTCTGGTTAGCATTCGAGTTGAGTTATATGTGTGATTTGCACTGTACAAACGTTTATCTTAAGATGTCACACGTTAGTTCAGGTACTCTTAAAGAATATCTGAGGCGAATAAAACAGTTTGCTTTTACTTACCTGGGACTTTTTAAAGAGAATCAACGTCAAAACGTCCCCTGGGGGGTACTCACCTCGGGTGGGGGAAGCCTCAGGATCCTATGAGTCTTCCCACGCCGTCCTCCGTCCCTCAGGGGTCTCGCTGCGGCCCTCCGTACAAGATGACGTCATTATTTACCTTCCCAGCTCCTGCGCAGGCGATCTGACGGCTGTCGGCTCCGAAGTAGGTGGAAATACCCGATCGCCGTCGGGTCTGCTCTACTGCGCAGGCGCAAGTTTCCGGCGCCTGCGCAGTAGAGCGGACCCAACTGAGATCGGGTATTTCAGTCTACTTTGGAGCCGAAAGCAGCCACAGCGCCCCCGCTGGAGCCAGCAAAGGTAAATATTGAATTGATAGTCGGGTCTGTCGCCGGCTGTTCGGAGGGCTGCAGCGAGACCCCCGTGGGACAGAGGACGGCGTGGGAAGCCTCATTAGGATCCCGAGGCTTCCCCCACCCGAGGTGAGTACCCCCCAGGGGATGTTTTTGATGTTACAGAGTCTCTTTAAAGCTGGATTGTCAGCCATAAAATCAAATTCAATATACCGTCTGCTGTGTTTAGTCTGCAGTCTACAACCGGACCCTGCTTTGCAAGCATTTCAATATAATAAAAAATGTTTCTGCTGTAATAAATCTTATATCAGTTGCCTTGCACTATTTGGTAAATTGCCAGGGAGAAGGAAGCTTGTCATCTTCCCTCCCACATTCCTTCTAAACACTGATTGGCTGAGGGCAGTTCAGTATGACATAAGGCTGAGAAGGGAAATGTACCTCACCCCTCTGCAGAAGCTGCTGGAATACAATCTATGCTGTGCTCACATGTGTTTACAAAGCAAGCTACATATGACAGTGCAGTTTCTAGGAAACAAAAAGAGTAAGGGAGGAAATTACATCAGGATTGGCTTCAGTCAGAGGCAGCAAAGATGAAAAATTCCTGAAACAGTTTTCTCTTTATTTACTTTATAAAATTCACTTTAATAAAAATGTGGACAGTACAATACATATGCTATGTAAGTAGAACAAGTATGTATCTACTTATATAGATAAATACTACAACACAATCAAGAAGGTGCAGTGCCAGGTTAGTGCATGCACAGTAGAGCGCGACTCAGCTGAATCCTGGACTTTACTAGGCCTGATCATCTAAGGGGCCCGGGAGGACAACAAGGGACCTACAAGACTACCAAGGGGCTAAAAGAAACCCTAGGTACATAAAAGCAATTTATTTACTTATTTATGTATTTATATAGCACCGACATATTACGCAGCGCTGTACAGAGTATATTGTCACTTATCACTAACTGTCCCTCAGAGGGGCTCACAATCTAGTCCCTACCATAGTCATATGTCTGTGTATGTATTATGTAGTGCATGTATCATAGTCTAGGGCCAATTTAGGGGAAAGCCAATTAACTTATCTGTATGCTTTTTGGGATGTGGGAGGAAACCGGAGGGCCTGGAGGAAACCCACACAGACACGGTGAGAACATACAAACTCCTTGCAGATGTTGACATGGCTGGGATTCAAACCAGGGACCCAGCGCTGCAAGGCGAGAGTGATAAACACTACGCCACCGTGCTGCCCTTGCATTTGATTTAATTGCATCTTGGATATCCTATATATCAAAAATAAAAAAATGCTTGTAACATTTATTTTTATACAAAAGTACAATATGATTTCAAGTAGGGAACTTTTAAACAATATGATCATTATTGGGCCAGTTGCCCAGATGGCTGAGTGCCTGCGGGGTATGTCCCTGTCTGTAATGTTGACTTTATGGGCTCCGTAAGGACCCAGGCGTGAGTGAGACAAATGTGGAGTGATGGGCGGTGATGGCAGGCGACATCTCAGAGAGGGAATATCTCCACGCTCAGCACAGCACAACACAGGAACTGTTTGGAAGATCCTGAGCGA
Source organism: Hyperolius riggenbachi (assembly GCF_040937935.1). NCBI lineage: Eukaryota > Metazoa > Chordata > Amphibia > Anura > Hyperoliidae > Hyperolius > Hyperolius riggenbachi. Next base: position 197,838,129 of record NC_090657.1, read on the forward strand.
TAAGACTTGCAGAATCCCTCAGACAGAAGTGACGCAATCGCCTAAGAATGACATTACACGCTTCCACTGGTGGCTCTCCCTGCCCCACTTGTTTTCCATTACAAATACGCTGAAATCTTTCATATCTTGGAGCTCGGGACTCTGTGGAGCATTCAGCATAAAGGATCAACCTCAGGCCATGTCTGGGCTTTATGCAGGATGGACAGGACAAACTGGCCCTTATTCAGACAATAACACGGGTGGAGGCGCCCTGTATAACTACGATTCCATCTAACAGTCTAAAAAGAACTAGGCCATTCTAACTGGAATTTTATTCAAACACGGTTATTGTGCTTGGATAAAAGCATTTCCTCTTAGACTGGCCTAGGAGAGGTAAGGGAGGATTTCCTATATACTGGGTGTTTCCTCCCTTGTTTGCACCTCAGCTGGGAGGTAGTAGTTTTTTAGCTTTATCCTAAAGAACTCTAGAAGTGCGACCGACCGGCTCCTGTTTCACAGACCTGGAAAACCGAGCGGGACGGTCATTTTCCCGCAGGCTCTAACAGTGATTGCAAGTCTTTGCAGCCTACCATTGTGATTATATTTACTGAGATTACAATTAAAGCAGCTTGTAGTGAGACCGCACCATCGGGCTCCTGGGCCCATTTGAAATTCACTCTTTCTTCTAAATTTTCTCTTAGGAGATCATTTTTCAACTTCTTTTTAAAATAACTTTTCAGCACCTTGCAATTGAAACAGAACCAAATAATAGATGAAAAAGCACCGTCAACAGTATTTTGTTGCTTACTGGGGGCAGGTGTGAAAATATAATCTAGTAGACAAATCAGAAGAGAAAGTCAATTGCATATGCGCAATGTCATCTGCGCTGTCCTCTCCTCCATCCCCATAGAAATAGACAAGTCACACTAGGATCGCGTCCTGATTCCTTTGGGCACCCACTATAGTGCACCTATAGCTTCAGATAGATTTACCATCTCTGATTGCATGTCATTGAGCGTTATAGTACAGTCCAACTTCAGAAAACCTGTCATGTAAAGCCCTGATTTTTAACCCACACATTGAGAAAGAAGGAAAAAGGAACACAGTATAGTTCTGTGTAGGATTGTGTCTGTACATTCACAGATTTACAACTTCATGCTACTTCCTGCACTAGTTAAAAAAAGCCATCCATACTGAACCTTGTGCTGACCGCCTAACGCAGGATTGCGGGGGAAGAGAGGCTCTCTTGTTCTTCCGTGACGCATATGTACGTCATTTCGTGACGTACGGGATTTGATGGGAGCTCACGCTTGTACGTCGCGCACTCCCATCACTGTAAAAAGCAGGTCCCAGCAATCAGCGCTGTCAGGCTGTTTTTTTTTTTATTTATATGCTAAATTGTATTTATATAGCGCTGACATCTTACGCACAAGCCTGGTCCACCCATGATGCCAAGTGAGGCGACTTCCTCAGGCGGCAGATATCTGGGGACAGCACCAGGCAGAAACAGGAATTGTAGGGAGTGCCTGGCTAACCTATACCTGGGGCAACTGTACCTGGTTAACCTATACTGGAGGCAATAGTCCAATCTTAGCTGCGCTCATTCATGCATCCAGAGATTCATTTGCCATTGCGATCACCCCTTGAGCATAAACACCTCAGAGAAAAACAAGACACATATGGCAGATAATAGTGCAGACTGTCTGGTGTAAACATATATACTCAAGCTTACGGACGTTGTGAGGGTAGGAAGCTTGGAAAGCCACCACCAGTTACAATCAAACACTCCCCTCCAAAACCTATGTCCTCCCTGCTCTCAAGCTTGAGAGCGGCAAGGAGGACGCTGGCTGTATATGACGGAGGACGAGCTGTGCCGTAATCCTAGATGGAGGGATCGGTAACATCTTTGTGACATGCTTGTGAAAAGTTTTTATGATGTACGCGCATTACTTTTTTAATAGTTATTAAATAGTTGATCTTACACATTGGCGATTATTGTCACTGTTTTGAGGTATTGTGCATGGACCACATACTGAACAAGGCATCCATTGGTGATCAGGCAGATTGAAGATTGCTGACTTAAGGAGGTCATTGGCCAAGTGCTCACCTAGCTGCACGACGGTGAGCAGGGAGGACATAGGTTTTGGAGAGGAGTGTTTGATTGTAACTGGTGGTGGCTTTCCAAGCTCCCTACCCTCACAACGTCAGTAAGCTTGAGTATATATGTTTACACCAGAGGGGTGTCAGTGGTTATAAACAGTCTGCACTATTATCTGCCATATGTGTCTTGTTTTTCTCTGAGGTGTTTATGCTCAAGGGGTGATCGCAACGGCGAATGAATCTCTGGATGAATGAATGAGCGCAGCTAAGATTGGACTATTGCTTTGAAGACAGGACTGGTAACTGTATTTAGTGCGCACCACCTCTAGTTGGTGAACTTTAACGTGATTTTAGCGCTGTGCTACTGTATCTATGTTTTTATACTGGAGGCAACTGTACCTAGCTACCAATACTGGGGGCACCTATACCTACGTATACTGAGTGTGTTTTTTGGGTGCTCATCGCAACTATAACGTATCGTGTAAATTGTCCAATGCTGTGCGATCATTCCAATGGAAGGGGGGGGGGGGGGGGCATCATCACAAGATCACAAGTTTGCCTCAGGCAGCAAACAGTCTAGAACTGTATACAATGAACAGAGGCGCCAAAAGTATAAGATTAGATTAAATGAGCTTAAAAACCAACTTAAATGGCAAAATTGAAGGAGGAAGTGGTGGTCTTACCTCCCTCAAGCAGCCACGACAACGACTGCGATTCAGACGGTCAAACATTTATTAGGAACCAGTGGTGTAGCTAAGGAGCCGTGGGCCCCGATGCAAGTTTTACATGGGGCCCCCCAGGCACTCTATACATAGCAATTGATACGGCGCACCAAAACCTGCCAATGGCAACTACAGTGTCAGAGGTACAAGAATGGAATGGGGAACAGTTTGTTAATGATTACCACTATTGAAAGCATCTATAGAAGTGATTATTATGAGCACAGGACCAATATAGAGATAATACTGCAGTTGAGGGAGGGCCCTTCGGGGCCCCGATGCGGTCGCAACCTCTGCAACCCCTATTGCTACGCTCCTGTTAGGAACTCCAAAAAGAAATGCAACGCGTTTCGCAGGTTCAACCCCGCTTCATCAGGCAATATAGGGAGGAGTATCATAATTTGAATCCTTGTGCAGATTGTTTTTTGAGTCCACCCTTGGTGGAGGGTTGCTACCCTTTCTTCCTGTCTACAGAGAGCGACTTCTTAATCCTGAGTGGGGTCAGGACAATCTCCCCACCTGCCTTTACAGTGGTTGCCTGCTGGTGACCCTGACTTGTGAGTATTTAGCAATACAAACTTATTGCCACCTTGTCCAGTACGAATTACACTATTGGGGCTCTTGGTGTTCCCTGTTTTTAACAGTCTAGAACTGTCCCTGCTTATGCAGCACTGTACAGAGAACACTCTTGTCCCTCGTAGAGGCTCACAATCTAATATCTGCCATAGTCTATGTATGTATTGTATAATGTAAGTATCTTAGTCTAGGGCTATTTTATGGGGAAGTCAATTAACTTATCTGTATGTTTATTTAAAGTAGGAGTTTTTTTTTTTGATTAATTAAAAAGTAGGACTTTTTTTTGATTAATTAAAAAAAACTAAAAAATACAGTATAAATCAAATAGCACCAAAAGAAAGCTCTATTTGTGAGAAGAAAAGGATGTAAAATTCATTAGGGTGCTAAGCTGTATGACCAAGCAATAAACCGATAAAGTTGCGAAGTGCTGAATTGTAAAACAATGGCCTGGTCACTAAGGGGGTATAAACCTCTGGGGCTCCAGAGGTTAAGGTTCACTTTAAATATGCTATATTCGGTGTATGCAGGGAAGTCGGGAGAGGTGGGAAAAAACTTGGGAACTGGCCAGACACTTTCCTGAACAGAAGTAGAATCAAGTCCACAAAACAGTCTACTTTTCATATTGACAAGTAACAATTCAATGGTGAGGAAACGCTTTTCCCCCAGTGAGTCCAATATTATCAAACAGAACACGGCAGGGAGAGACATAGCAAGTGTGACATCATAAAACATTTGTTCTGGTGATAATATTTAATCAAACAGTGCAGCTAATATGTCTTCTGTGTCGGTAAAGGCCCCGCTCTGAGTCGGCCTGTGTACCAAATCTCCCCTCTAGTAACCAACCAGCAGCAAAATATTATTCCACACCTAGTTAATCCAGTGTCATTATATTCATGTTTAACACATTCAAGATCTGTGCTGAAAGAAAAATGTTATGTGAAGCATCGCGTTGCAGCATCACGGGAATGCAATGTTGGACCCTGGGGACGCCTGACGCCATGTCGTATATGAAGCACAGCTGCACACTCTTAAGTCGGTGGAGGGAAGGGGGAAGCTGTCATATCAAAATTAGGTGACTGAGAACCGTGGAGATTTTCACAAGTTTTGGGTTGAATTCACAGACTAATGAGAGAATATTTTCATTGCCATGGAAACACAGCAACAGATAAGCACGCTGGAGCCCACCTAGAATGCACATACAGTATGTACAGGACTTTCATCAAACTCTCAAGGGGCCTGTTTCCACGACACGTGTTGCGATCACTGCACCGCAAAGAAAATGTAACCTATTCACGTCAATGGAGTGGCTTCCACTTACGTGACTTTACCTACGTGATCCAGCGCGATGCGACACGGGGGTAATGAAGGATAGCATGCAGCAGTTTTCCCGCAGCACGCATCTGATTCCCCATTGCCGCCGATGGGAAGCTGCATGACGCCGCATCCGGATATCTGGAAGGTGGACAGAAATACTCGCGACTGGATGCAATGTGATGGTCGCATCGCATCCACAATGCTACTGGAAACGGGTCCTAAGTGTATTTAGTTCTATGGCCGGAATGATGGTTGCACATCTAAAAGCAAACCTGAACTGAAAAATAAACATACATAGGTCATACTTACCGTGTAGTGTAGTCATTAATCTCTCCTCTCCTCCGTCCTTTATGTCCACTGTGATCAAAGGAATTCTCTGTCCTACATTTTAAATATGGCGATGACCAGTAACAGCTTTCGGGTCAGCACTCAGTTAGTGCCTGAGCCCACTAACGCAGTTGTGCGCAGTTGTGTCCGCTTTTCAGTTACACATCAATGTTACAGATGTTGAAACGCGGACACAACTGCGCACAACTGCGTTAGTGGGCTCAGGCCCTAAACCAGTACTATCCCTTGAGCCAGGGGCGTAACGACAAATCATGGGGCCCTCAGCAAATGTTGATACCCTTTCCCTTACCTACCCCAGGTGAGTCTCAGAACCTGGGGGGCCCATCCTCCGAGGGTCATAAAAGTATGATCATCATACTCCTCACACCCATAACAAGTGCATCTGATCTGAAGGATGGACCCCTATATTGGAGGGAGTGAAGTAGTAGCTGGGGCCCCCTTACAGCTCTGGGCCCCCCTGAGGTCGCAGGGGCTGCTCCCCTGTAGTTATGCCCCTTACTTGAGCCATAGGGACACATGGACATTACCTTGCACATTATTATTATTTATTGTATTTATAAAGCACCAACATATTACGCAGCGCTGGACAATAAATATATACAATGATACAAGGATGACAGACATAACAATGTTATACAACATAGAACAAAGTCATACATGGAAATTGTACAAAATACATGATCATGCAATATGGGCTGGTTAGGTAGGCCCAGTAATACAAGTACAGGCTGTAATAGGACAGGAGCACACAATACTGTAGATTACACTAGGGAAGGGAGGACTCTGCCAGAGGCTTACAATCTAAAGGGTGGGGTGGAAACACTAGGTGGGGCTGTGAAATATTCAGTAGAGTTACTGTGTGGTAGGAGGTGGGTAGGCCATCATAAAGAGGTGGGTTTTGAGGGCTTGCTTGAATGTGTTGAAAGAGGGAGAAAGTCTGATGGGTGGTGGAAGGGCGTTCCAGAGGGTGGGGGCAGCTCTTGAGAAATCCTGCAGGCGGGCATGGGAGTGTGAAATGCGTGGGGTGGTGAGGCGAAGGTCGTTGGAGGATCGGAGGGGGCGACCTGTGAACAAGCTCCGAGATGTAGGTAGGGCAGGTTTTGTGCACAGATTTATACGCCAGGCATAGAATCTTGAAAGTTATCCTGAAACAGATAGGGAGCCAATGCAGGGATTCACAAAGGGGAGATGTGGATGCGGAGCGGTGCGATGAATGGATGAGTCTTGCAGCTGCCTTCATCACTGATTGAAGGGTGGCAGTGCGTTTCAAGGGGAGGCCAGAAAGGAGGGAGTTACAGTAATCAAGGCGGGAGATGATGAGGGCATGGATGAGCAGTTTGGTCGTGTCCGGGGTTAAGAAGGGGCGGATCTTGGAGATATTACGGAGGTGGAAATTGCAAGCTCTGGTGATGTTTTGGATGTGTGGGATGAAGGAGAGGTCAGAGTCCAAGGTGACACCCAGACAGCGGGCCTGGGAAGTAGGGCGAATGGTTGTGTTATCAGTTGTCAGGTGGAAATCTGGGAGGGGTGCAGCAGCATGGAGTGGAAAGATCAGGAGCTCAGTTTTGTCTAGGTTAAGCTTCAGGAACCTCGCAGACATCCAGGAGGAAATTGCTGAGAGACACGTGGAGACCTTGTTTATGGTGGTGGATGAGAGATCAAGGGTATGGAGGTAAATCTGAGTGTCATCGGCATAGAGGTGATATTTGAAGCCCAGGGAGGAGATAAGCTTGCCAATTGAGGAAGCGTATATGGAGAAAAGAAGGGGGCCCAGAACAGAGCCCTGGGGGACCCCAACTGAGAGGGGGCAGGGGTTGAGGAGGAGCCATTGAAGGAAGTTGTGAAGGAGCGATTGGATAGGTAGGAGGAGATCCAGGTCAAGGCAAGACCATGGATGCCCATGGACTGTAGTGATTGGAGGAGGAGGGGGTGGTCAACAGTGTCAAATGCTGCGGAGAGATCAAGGAGGAGCAGGATGGAATAACTGCTTTTGGTCCTGGCAAGGGTAAGGTCGTTGACCACCTTGGTGAGGGCTGTTTCAGTTGAGTGTGCACGTCGGAATCCAGACTGTAGGGGGTCAAGTAGGGTATTGGTGTTGATGTATTGGGTAATGACGTTCGAGGAGTTTAGAAGCATAGGGAAGGAGGGAGATTGGGCGGTAGTTTGAGGGTAGGGCTGGGTCGAGTGAGGGTTTTTTCAGCAGGGGAAGTACAGTTGTCTGTTTGAATGCTTTGGGGAAGGTGCCTGTGGAAAGGGAAAGATTGAACAAAAAGGTGAGGACTGGGGCCAGGTCAGGGAAGTGGGGACGAAGAGTATTTGTGGGTACAGGATCACAGGGGGAGGAGGAGGGAGGGGGGGAGCTGCTAGCAGCAGGCTGACTTCATCAATGGTGGCAGGAGCAAAAGAGGTGAGGGGTGGATGAGACAGTTGTCCTTTCAGTTATAACGAACAGCAACTGATATAGTGTACAATGGCACTGAGGCTGGGGTCACAGAAGAACAGAAGACTACCTTGAGGAATATAATTGGCAGAGAGGTAGCCAGTTGCATTATGGGCATCACATGAAGGAAGCAGCAGGGATTTCCTGCCTATATAAGTAGGAGAATGTGTGGTTGTAGACACTGATCAGCTGATCAATGTTACCCTAGAATCAAAATCTGCTATGATATTCCAGGAATGCTAATAGCACAAGCAAGTAAAAAAACGGATACATTAATCTTCTTCCTTGAACAATACCAAGTAGCTGGGAACAATCTCATTCTGTCTCTTTGCCGAGTTCAATCAGGGACCCATGACGTGCCTCTAAGGACATTTTCATTCAAATTATTTTTATTATTTTAATCCAGCTTTAAGGAAAACTGAAGTGAGAAGTATATGGAGGGTGCCATATTTATTTCCTTTTACACAATACCAGTTGCCTGGCTAGCCTGCTGATGTATTTGGCTGCTGTAGCCTCTGAATCACACTAAAACAAGCATGCAGTTAAGCTTTTCAGATCTGACAATATTGTCAGAAACAACTGAGCTGCTGCATGCTTGTTCAGGATCTATGGCTAAAAGTATTAGAGGCAGAGGATCAGCAGGACAGCCAGGCAACTGGTATTGCTTAAAATGAAATAAATATGGCAGCCTCCATATCTCTCTCACTTCAGTTGTCTTTTAACATTTAGGCCACTTTCAAACTGGTATGTCTTCATTGCACTGCGTTACCCTTTTCTACTGCAGGATAACACTAAAGCAATGACAACCTGTGGGGCATTTCATACTTACCGCAGTGCGATGCGCTGGAGGTATCCAATTTAATGAGACGACAACAGGGTGTTACCAGCGAACACTCACAGCGACATGTGGCGACCAGAAGCCATGTAAGTAAATGATGCTGCCGATAACTTTATTGTCAATGCACTTCCCTGCACTTCGTATTTCCGCCTCAGGAAGCGAGCGCTAGAAAGCCTCACTTTTTGTTTGTCGTGCGGCCAGAAGTGAGATTACAGCGCAATGCTGCGATAATCTCCGAAGCCTATTTTTAACGCTGCAGTGCGATCCTCCAATCGCACCGCACCTATAATGGCTGTTGTTGGTGTGAAACTGGTCTTAGGATATACATTTCATGCAGGGGGTCATAAAGACAAAGTTTTGTTCAGTAAGGCCTCTTTTCCATGGGCAGCTAAAGGCAGCGAATTCACAGCCTGTCAGCTGCTCGTGTCCAGGCAACAGGCAGACAGACAGATGGTGGTTGCCATCCTCAAACACCATAAGTCTTTTATACCGCTGAGTAACGCTGTAGCATGCAAGTGTGACATGCAAGCGCAGAATGCTCCCAGCAGCATGAGTGCGATCATGAGAGGCACGTGCGTCCGTGTATACGCATTAGCCCCTGACCGATTGGGTTGGAGATCCACCGGGGCTGACAGCGGGACTCTGGAACACAGCAGAACTGCAGCGAGGCACTCACAGACTTCTAGGGGCTGGAAGAAGTACTGGATAAGTAAAGCTGTATATACTTTCTTCACCTTGGATTTCCTTTATGCTGGTTTCACACTGTTAACTTGGCAGCAGCGATGGCGGCATCGCACTGCCAGAAACAAGCCTTCGCATCGGGCCAAGCAGGAAGTGACACGACGCACACTTATGGTCACTTCCTGCTTCGTGGTATGCAGAAGTGCACAAAAGCGTATTGTAAAAATATGATTCCGCTCATACGCGCAGCAACGTCGCATCGGTAATTGTTTTAAAATCCACCCATCGCATAGACTAACATGTCTTCCTGGCTGACACAGATCGCTGCAAGTCGACTTGCGTGGTAACATATTTTTGGACCTGCGTCAGGGATGCTGCGAAAACGTCACTTTAGTCACGTCATACCGCAGAAGTATGAAAGTCTTCATAGACTTTCATTGCCCGGTGATGGGGTGCGGTAAAAATACCGCTCTGGAGTGAAAGGTCCCTTTAGTTAATCAGTATGGCAGCTCCATATCCCTCTCGATTCAGTGTACTTTAACCTCTTGACCACTGAGGGTTTTTACCCCTTTAGGACCAGAGCAATGTTCACCTGTCAGCACTCCTCCCTTTCTTTCGCCAATAACTTAATCACAACTAATCACAATGACTTGATCTATATCTTGTTTTTTTGCCACCAATTAGGCTTTCTTTGGGAGGTTCATTATGCTAAGAATTATTTTATTCTAAACACATTTTAACTGGAATAATAAGAAAAAAATAGAAAAAAATTCATAATTTCTCAGTTTTCGGCGATTATAGTGTTAAAATAAAACCCTCTACTGTGGATAAAACCCACACATTTTATTTGCCCATTTCTCCCGGTTATTGCAACATTTAAAATATTTCCCTAGTACAATGTATGGCGACAATATTTTATTTGGAAATAAAGGTGCATTTTTCAGATCACTAATTATAAGCCTGCAAATTAAAAAAAAATCACAGTTATATTATATACCCTCTTCACATACTTATTAAAGCAGTAGGATTAGCCATACCATGCCAGGGAAAAAAAACACATGTATAAGTAGATAAATACTTGATATAATCACATAACACATGTATTGTACTGTCCACGTTTTGATTTCAGTGAATGTTATATAGTAGATGAAGAGAATTCTGTTCCTGGTGGGAACCATGTCTTTTGCCCGCAGCTGAGGCTAAATCCTGGATGTAATTTCTGCCCTTTACTTTTTTCTTTTCTCCTCCAATCGCTGAGTCACCTAAGCCTTCCTTGTAAACACAAGTGAGCAGGGGATTAGGTTTCAGATAAGCAGCTAGGCAGGGAAATAAATTGAAGGGGAGGAATATATTACAGATAAAAAGAAGCCCCAGCATGCAACTGTATGGCACTGACTACTAAAGGACCAGTGCTCTGAAGGTATGTGATAACTCCAAATCATAACAGCAGAAAAAGTTTTGAATGCAGGATTAGCATCTTCATCACTTAATACACTCAGACCAGTTGCTATTGAAAGTTGATTTTTATGGTGACAATTCCGCTTTAAAAAAGTTCAGTCCCCAAGGCAACTACTTATGTATTTTTCTTAATGTAAATATATATATATATATATATATATATATATATATATATATATATATATATATATATATATATATATATATATATATATTTTAGACTCTTCTGCATGGAAAGCTTCACCAATAGTCACTGGGTAGCATAACTATCCTTTTGTCACTACCTGATATGTCTTCCTGAGGAAGTTGGTTATACTGGTGAAAGGTGTCAGAGTTGTGAGCCTTCATTTTAATGCTTTTTCCCACACTGGTCGCCTCTTTCAGCGTACATCTGTAATTGGCAGGAGCAGGACTGGCACACCACTTGGTCAGACACTGTGGAGCCAACCTGAGAGGCTCGCAGCGCTGGGAGCGTTCCCAGGTGAAATTATGAGGTTCTCTGCAGTTAAAGTTTTATGTCTGAGAGGAAGGAAGATAAGCATCTAAACAGACACCAGAATGGCAGGCGTTTCACAAGCCTCAGGTGACCATATGAAGACACATTATCCCAGTTACCTTCTCCACTAAAGCCTTCTACACACATAAGGTGGCTCCTGGCTGATGGTTGGAGCTGCCTCTGCCGAGAATCAATCGTGTGTACGGCACCCCCTGGTCTGCCCCTCCCCCCTTCCCACACACAGACCTTCTCCCAAGAGATGCTGGATCCTCAGTCCTGAGCGCACAGACCATTGTCCTCTGTCTTACCCCTCCTGCTGTGTGGTGCTTCATCGAGTACCGCACTTCTGGCCGTCCTCCCACCTCCATAAGAACACGTTGTTAGCATGTAACCCAAGAAATTGAATCCCAATCACCGAAGACTACAGGAATTGTGCTTGTGTGTGCACCTTTAGGGCTCTTGCACACTGCATGCGGTTCCGATTTGTGATTTTGATGCAATTTTACATGCGATTCAGATTTGCTGCATGCTGCGTTTTTTTCTGCATTTTTCTTCTTCTTTTGATAGAATCCAGAGAAAATTGTAATCGCAAATTGGAAACACAAATCGGAAATCGGAATTTGCAGTGTGCAGGGGGCCCGTGTGACTGTGGTTGTTTTTTAAAGGACCACTGTCGCAAAAATCTTAAATTGCTTTTCTCCTATGTTGCTGTCACTTACAATAGGTTTTGGACTAGTCCATCACTCCACAGGGGATTCTCAGCATAGCCTTTATTCTTTATAAAGACACTACTTTAAAAAAAAATGTATTAAGATTTATACAAAGATGCTGGCCAGCCTCCTTGCTCGCTGCACACTTTTTCACCCACATGACTAAAGTGCAAGTCAGCCGCGCCCCCTTAGCAGAGATGAGCAGCGTCCTCCTTGGCTCAGCGCTGCTTGTCTCTGCTGAGGGGGCGCGGCTGACTTGCACTTCCATTAGTCATGTGGGTGATGATGTATAGCAGGGCGCTCGGAGCGAGGACGGGCCGCAGACAGGGATGTAAACCTGCACAGCCGCACTAGCGGCTGGCGAGCTGCGCAGGTTCTGGATTTTTAAAGTGACAATTATAATCGCCATCTGATAATGCGACCCCGGGGAGGGTCTGGGGCTGTAATGGAGTGTGGATTAGAGTAGCAGAGCGCCAGAAAGTGATAAGGAAGGTGCTGATCATCTGCCATGAGGTTTAACATTACAATCAGGTACATAGCTTTTTTTGGTCACTTTGCATCGTAAGTCCTTTAAAGAGAACCTGTACTGAGTAAAAATATTTAAAATAAATGCATGAGGTAACTTCAAATGAACATTGCATAGTTACCTTGCCATCCGTTCCTCTCAGAAGCTCACCATTTTCTTCTGACAATAATCCCTTCCAGTTCTGACAACATTTTGTCAGATCTGAAATATATCAGTTGCTGTCAGTAAACTATCAGTTGCTGTCAGTTATAGCTGAGAGGAAAACTGATGTACCAGGTAATGTCCATGTTTCCCTATGGCTCAAGTGGGCGACGTTACAGTTTAACTGTGTGCTGACCAGAAAGCTGTTATGAGTAATGGCCATTTTCAAAATGGAGGACGGAAAATTCCCTTGATCACAGTGAACAAACAGGACGCGGGACAGGAGAAAGACACTGAGGAGTAGACTACATGGAAGGTAAGTATGACTTGTGTATGCTTATTTTGACTTTGATTTTCAGTTCAGGTTTTTTTTAAGGAGAATCTAAATTCAAATAAATCTTGCCACTTTAACTTACATGGAACTTCTTCTTGCCCCCCTGTAGTCATTCTGGTCCCTCTATATCATTCCGCCTTGTTCCATTCAGCCGCTCTGCCCCTCTGAAAGCTGCAAGTGTGGCCTCCTCCATTGCTCCTGTGCCCAGGAGCCTTCTACCCTTGATCAGTAAGTAAAAATTGCTACTGCGCATGCACAGAACATTCCTGGCTGCGGGAGGCAATCAAGAAGGCACGGGGCAGCCCATATGCAGTGGCCTGCAACTGGCTGCCAGCTTTCGGAGGGGCACAGCAACTGAATGGAGCAGCGCACCATGATGGCGAGGGACCAGGATTACTTCAGGGGGCTGGACAAAGACCCAGGTAAATTAAACTGGCCAGATTAATTTCACTTTAGGTACCCTTTAAGCACCCTCCATTTTTCTCCACTGTGATGAAGAGTGAGATTCCCCATATAGGATTCCTCATCTGATAGTTTATTGCTGAAACTTCTGTAGTGTCTGCAGTCCTGCCAATAAGACAGCTATTCCCAGTTTGCTGTACTTAATGCCTGCCTGATATTACCTGCTGTCACCTCTGAGAAATAACACAGTCATTAGCGCATTACTCTAATTCTGTTTTAAATATTACATTAGCTATTTTTTTAAGTAAGTAAACAGTGGGCCGTCCCTTCAGCAGCCTCTGAAGCCTGCTGTCAGCTTATTGCGGCTCAGATGTTTTGACGTAATGCAATTAACGCATTGCAAACTTCATTTTCACTGAAACACAATCAATTGTAACTCATTTTCGGATAGCCCTGCTTGCTCTAATTGCGGGCCCGTGTCTCTCGTGACTGAGCGCTTAAGTAAATTATCACACCCCTTATATGAGAGCTTGCGCTATTTACAATGACAGGCCTGAAGGTAACTGATGAGCGAGGCTGGCCTGATTGAATCATGCAAACACAAAACACATCTCGCCTCCCTAATAAACCAAAACTATAATGAAGGCAAATTAAAACAGAGACCCTCTCTTCTCTCATCAGTGTTACAGGAGGTGTCCCTTCTCCGGAAGGGTCTGAAGTAATAATAATCACAGGACAAAGAGTGGGAAATTGGGTTAAATGGAAGGAAATTGAGTTTTTCTATGTTAATGTACAGCTGTGCAATAAAGTGTTCATTATCTGGTAGGAACACACGACAATATCATTAAGGCTTCAGGCACGTGGCTGATAATCAAGTCAAATGTTCGGTACGCAGTCAGCAGCACACTTCCTGTGTTAATCGATGGTCCAGTGCACACCAGCGTACAGAGACGATATGTTAGTACCACCGTGTTGAGACGCAACTAATCTAGACATGGCTTACAGGGACCGTAGAGGGTCAGAGGATCACTGACACAAGAAAAATCTTATGAACACCTTTATTGGAGTGCATATTAACTTATTAACCACCCCCTGCTACTTCTACCTTAAAAGGGATTGTAAAATCTAAAAATAACCAAATTGCCAAAAATAGTTCCCCAAATATACAGTATATGTAAAACACCGGGGACAGAAGGGGACACACAAGGGACAGAAGGGGACACAGGAGGACAAATGGAGACAATGATTGGGGGAGAACATAAAGATGCTCCTGGAACATGTACTCGCTAGGTTTGGTATATATAATTCCTTTTTTTGTATAGCGCTTTTCTCCTGTCGGACTCAAAGCGCTTGTGAGGCAGCCACTAGAGCGCACTCAGTAGGCAGCAGCCGTGTTAAGGAGTCTCGCCCAAAGAACTCCTTACTGAACAGGCAGAGCCAAGATTCGAACCCAGGTCTCCTGTGTCAGAGGCGGAGCCCTTAACCATTCCACTATCCAGCCAGTATATATATATATAAATATATATATATATAAATATATATATATATATATATATATATATATATATATATATATATATATACATACATACACACACTGTATACCTAGGTGGGTCTTACCTCTTATACGCTAAAAAATATGGTGACTGAATTTAAACTGATGTTGAACTGCCACTACACTAACCCATATTGTGAACTGAGAGCCTGTCTGTCCATCTTTATTCTGTGCCCCTCTAGTTAGCCAGGAGTTCATAATCCATTTGTCACTCAGAAAACTTCCTCCTCATACACATACAAGATAAAACTTGGTCAAGGCAGCCAGTAACGAACCGACTTTGATGAGGATTTTATGGAAAACAAAAGTTTGCTTTCTTAAAACAGAAAGAATTTGGGATAATTCAGGTTGGAGTGAGCTCAGAGTGTTTCACACCGAGAGTTACTTCAGGGTGTTTCAAGTCCTACTCCATAGAGCCACATAAGTCTATGCCATGCACAGATGAGGATCAATCAATCCGAAACAGTCTGTATGCATGTTGGATTATTATGGCTCTGTACAATTAACAAGCTGACACATCATTGCATTCCAGCGGATCTGGAGGTGTGGCTAGCTTCCAGGGACAACAATGGATAATTTGCATATATTCAGCAGTGATGCCCTGGGAGACATCTCAGAGCTCACTCCAACCCGAATTATCGCAAATACTTCCTGTTTTAAGAAAGAAAACTTTTGTTTTCCATAGCATTTTTAGTAAGGGGGCTTTTTGGACCATTGTAGCCCCTCACACACTCCAATGAGTTCTGGGTCACGATGAGCTTGCTGGTTAGTCTGTACTGCCGAGAATTGGGTAAAGCAGCCCCTGATACCACCCGAGGCCTTGGCCAGCGATCCGCCTGGTGGATCGATTTGGCCTATCGGTTGCCCCCCATCTGCCGTGTGATGTCACTTGTATGCCGCTGCGTCAGCCCTCCGCCCCTTACTGTAGGCTAGCAACGCATCTGCTCGGCCCCAGTCCTGCAATGTCACTCAAATGATCGGTTCCAGACCCCGGTGGGCAACATGCCTCTTACGTGTGTACGATGCTTTATCCTTGTGAGTTCAGGGATGCTTAGCAGAGACCGTACACTCCCTAGATAGACAGCAGTCAGTGGCAGGTCCTTCATGGAGGAGTGTATTATGAAGCAATTATGATCCATTACTTTATAAGTATAGAACATTTTCTGACACCACTGAATTCTGAGAGAGCTGCTAGAGTCACGGGGACACGTAAATCAACCAGACATCCTCATAATTCTCTGCAATAACCTCCATTAATTCAGCCCATTCAATGGCTCTCAGAGTTACACGAACCCTAAAACTCTATTTTTGACAGCCTCCTTGTCTCTAATAGTGCTTCTGACAAATGATCACATGTGAGCAGCGGGAAGGACTGGCTGTCTGCCTACAGAGAGAGGAAATGGCCATATAAATATTTGCTCAAGACATTAATAAATTTGAAGTGTTGACTTGCTCAAAAAAAATAAAAAATGAAATACTTTAGGTCCCAAGCCTGAACTTCCTGAACTGCCTCCTTCTCCCGAGCCTGGGCTGCCTCTATAGACACACTTGTCCTGAGGTGCTGAAATCTTAGATGAATTAAAGAAGACAGAGAGTGATTCATGGTTGTGTAATGTGGCTGGGGTGTTATTCAGGAGCAGACAGGTAGGATGTGCCTCTAGTTCCTATAGAGAAGTTATAACTTTATTATAAAATATAAACACACCCAGCCTTGACAACTTGGTTGACTTACCATGAGGGCAGGTTTTCATTTTCTACTTTTCAGGTCCACCCGACCTGTAAGGAAAAAAAAAGTCTGTTTCACACACAGAGATATTTTGTATCTTTGTAAAAGTTTTTTGCACATCTGTCTCTTCCATAACTGTCTTGCAGAGGGAAAAGGAAGCAGGAGATTGGGAGAATGGTGCTGTGGACACCAGTGACTTTGGCCCAGTCGCATGCACGTCCCCACGTCACAAGACCACAGAAAATCACTCATCACTGGTCGACAGAAAAATTGCTGTGAAAATTGTGTAGTGGGTAGGGGACTTTACACTGTTGCATACAGTGGCGCAACTAGAACTCATTGGGCCCCCCTGCGAAACTTCGGATGAGGGCCCCCCTTGACCCTACTGAACACTGAATAGGGACTGTCTGCAAAACTTTGTACAATTCCTTATCAGTGGCTGAGCAGATGCAGTCATTAGAAAAAATGTGTAGAGAGCAGAATTTTTTTTCTCCATACCCTTAGTTGTCAGTCTCTAAGGACAGGGAAAAGAAACTCCTCCCCCCACGGGGCCCCCCTGCAGCTGCATCCCTTGCAGGGTCTATCGTTACTCCCCTGGTTGCATACTTCCCAACTTGAGATAAGAAAAAGGGACACTTATGCCACACCCCTGATCACACCCCCAACACACCCCTAGTCTTGCATACCATAAGCAATTCATAAGAAAAATTTGTTATTTTAGAATTCAAACCACACTGGCCCTCTCTATTCTGGTTCATTTCCCTTCATATTAACATTTGAAAATAAGAAATATATCAATTTAAAGAGAACCCGAGGTGGGTTTGAAGAATATTATCTGCATACAGAGGCTGGATCTGCCTATACAGCCCAGCCTCTGTTGCTATCCCAAACCCCCCTAAGGTCCCCCTGCACTCTGCAATCCCTCATAAATCACAGCCACGCTGCTGACAAACAGCTTGTCAGAGCTGGCTGTGTTTATCTCTATAGTGTCAGTCTGCTGCTCTCCCCGCCTCCTGCAGAACTCCAGTCCCCGCCTGCATCCCTTCCCTCCCTGCTGATTGGAGGGAAGGGACGGGGGCAGGGACCGGAGCTATGCAGGAGGCGGGGGAGCAGCTGAGACTGACACTACAGATGTAAACACAGCCTCACAGCATGGCTGTGATTTATGAGGGATTGCAGAGTGCAGGGGGACCTTAGTGGGGTTTGGGATAGCAACAGAGGCTGGGCAATATAAGCAGACCCAGCCTCTGTATGCAGATAACATTCTTTAAACACACCTCGGGTTCTCTTTAAAGGATGGGACTAAAGTTCAATTAAACACATTTTCAGTGGAAAAGTACAACTATTCTGATAGATCATTCCAGAAAGAGGGAAAATGAGAAAGAAAGAGAGACAGAGGGATTTGGTTCCCAAAGTGGGACTGTACCTCCAAAAAGAGGGACGTTGGGAGCTATTCAGTATTCACTAAATAGTCTTCTGTGTTATTTAGGACTATAAAATATAGCAGAGATAGTGACAAGTGGAGAACGCTTAGTCTAGATTTCCTTTAAAGGACAACTGAAGCTAGGGGGATATGGAGGCTGCCATATTTATTTCCTTGTAAACAATACCAGTTGCCTGGCTGTCCTGCTGATCCTCTGCCTCCAATACCTTTAGCCATAGGCCCTGAACAAGCATGTAGCAGCTCAGGTGTTTCTGACATTATTGTCAGGTCTAACCAGTTTAGCCACATGCTTGTTTCTGGTGTTATTCAGATACTACTGCAGCCAAATAGACCAGCAGGGCTGCCAGGCAACTGGTATTGTTTAAAAGGAAATAAAGATATCATGTATATTTCTCTTTTGGTTCGTGTATGAATAGGCAGCTCTCCATAATACATCATTACTATTTAAAGGAATCTAATCTGTCAAAGAAGAAAAAACTGCATTTTAGTCTGTTGAGTCAACCCATATATGATGTCCATTTAACAAGGAGGAAATGGTTGGAAACCACATGTAAAACTCTTTTTCTGCCTGCACATCTGTGCCCTGCCATAGCTGCCATGCTGCCTCACTAGTTATGCTTTGGACGCTGCTGTAATTCAGCATAATATTTCCTTTTCACAGCAGGAAGCTGAAGAATGGCGGTTCGGAGGTTTGGAGGGATTGGGAGCTCTGCAGAAACAGACAGATAAACATGCAGTAGGTGTGAGAGGAGCAGTAAAAACACAGAGCCGCGGATGGTGAACAGATTGTATTCTAATTTTCTGGGGTAACGTCTAGACGCGGGGCTCTCCTGGGGACGCAGAAATACGCTGCATGTTATGAGTCTTATAGGAGGCTAGCTGGAGATAATACAAAGCAATGAACAGCCTGTAATGGCCCATAAATTGTCTTTACATCTCAATTGCTCGCTACGGACAAATGGGAAACCGTATTTTCATGTGTTTCTTAATTTAACAAAGCAGTCGTGTAACCGTAATCCACATATCTCTTCAAAGCTTGCAGGGAAATTCCACTCTTGCTGAGAAAAAAGCAAGTGTTTTCAGTTTACTCCTGTACAGTACACTGCAGGGATTACAGGCCAGCATCATGTCAGCTTGCTCACTTACATGCTCAGACAACAGCTGTTCCACAGTGGTTCTAACACATGCTGGGGTGTCTACGTTTGCTGGCAGTCAGTGCATTAGTCCAGGTGTTGAAAAAGAGTAACAAAGGCTCCTGCTCTGTAATAAATAAAAGAAATAATTGGACAGCCAATTGATCCTGCAGAAAGTTGAGCATTTCTGTATTCCAGATAGTCACGTGGCAACAGTACTCCAAATAGGGCACTGTTCTGTTCCCATGGATGCAATACAGAGCACTTTGAGCTGCATTTATGCTAATAGGTTTTGGGGGAAATTTGGGCGCATGGTACAACCGCTAGTAAAATATCAGCAATACTGCCAATATATGAATACTGGGATTCCTACCTCTCACACTAACCCTCCCTCTATCGACTCCTATCACTAGCTTAACTTACCTGCTTCCAATGCTAACCTACCGCTATCAAGTGTAAATATGCTAATCTAACGCTACCTAAGCCTTGTTGGTACTAACAACATTATTAGTTAAACTGCAGTATAGTAAAGCAACCACAAGATGTCACTGTCTGTAGAGTGAGGCGACAACCTCTGTGGTATTATGATTTCCTGTATTCTATCTGTGTTCCTCTCTGTTCTATGTAAGTTGCATTACCTTGAATACCCGAGCCGAAGCTCAGGTACACAACATCAGACACTTACCTAAAGAGAGGAAAGCCTCAGGATCCTATTGAGGCTTCCCTCCCTGCTGTGTTGTCCCCCGTCCCTGAGTGCGGCCCCTAGAAGATTAGCGGCAATGCGTTGTCGCTAATCCTAACGGGGCCGCGCAGCTCTTCCTGCTCTAGTGTGGCCGCACAATAGCCGGCCAGACCAATCTGAGCTTTGATGTCATTTTAGGAAAGTATTAGTTGGCTGTAGATTGTGACTGAAAAATGAGAATATTCAATATTCATGTAGAGTTATGGAGCACTGATCTAGGTTTTTTCAATCAAAGTAAACCTGAGACGGAAAGGTGTAAAAATATGACATATACCTGGGGCTTCCTCCAGCCCCCTCCATGCAGATTGCTGCCGTCCTCCGCCTCCTGGATGCTCCGGTAGATGCCCTGTCACCTTCGCCCCATCAGGCTTCCCTGGCTGAGAGCATTCCGCCTCTGAGCTGTATGGAAGAATTAATACTGTGCATGTGCAGACCGCTGCCAGCATCAGGAGTGTGATCAGGGTGCACACGGTTCGGGGCTGCGCATGCGCAGTAGTCTTGTGACTGGTCACGAACGGCCAGTTTTGAGGGGGTTGCCGCTGTTGGCTGGAGGGTTGCAGAAGGATGGCGCAGGCACAGGATGACTGCAGAGGGCTGTAAGAAGCCCCAGGTAAGTTAAACTGATTTTTTTTTTCAAACTTAAAGAGGAACTCCAGTGAAAATAATGTAATAAAAAAGTGCTTCATTTTTACAATAATTATGTATAAATGATTTAGTCAGTGTTTGCCCATTGTAAAATCTTTCCTCTCCCTGATTTACATTCTGACATTTACCACATGGTGAAATTTTTACTGCTGGCAGGTGATGTCACTGGAAGGAGATGCTGCTCACTTTTTTGGCAGTTGGAAACAGCTGTAAACAGCTATTTCCTACAATGCAATGAGGTTCACAGACAGGATCACTCTGTGGGAGGGGTTTCACCACAATATCAGTCATACTGAGCTCCCTGATGATCCGTTTGTGAAAAGGAAAAGATTTCTCCTGGGAAAGGGGGTATCCACTACTGATTGGGATGAAGTTAAATTCTTGGTCACGGTTTCTCTTTAAGTAACCCTTTAAACGATGTTATGCGCTATTGCAAAAACATTTGCAGCTAAAAATTGTCTGAAAATATATTGCCTGAAAAATCACATCATAGGTATGGGCCTTTAATATAGACCAACTTGTCTGTATAAAGCACACCCGATGCTTTAAGGATAAACAATAAAAACTCTATTGTGAAACTTTACAAATCCCTACAGAACATACATTGCAATAAAAGCTCAATACTGCCAGAAGGAAATGTATGGGAGAACTTAATGTAATATGGCAAAATATGGCGATATAAAACAGCTGACTAAAGTCAAGACGATTCAGAAATCCTTCAATGTCTAAACCTCATCTTGTAAGTCGTGTGGTTGTAAAAGAAGTATTTAGTGGGAGTTGTCCTGACACATTTTATGGCTACACAAATACTCACAGGGAATCTTAACCCCCCTGGCAGTATGATTATTTATGGAGTTTAGGGTCTTTTTAAAACGTTTCAGACCCGAAAGTGAGGAAAAAATAATGCTGCTAGAGTCTGTGCAGCAGCTTCTGCTCTCACTCACCTCCCTGGGCTTCAGCGTTGCAATTTTACCTCCATCCTCCAGGTGGCGCCGTAACTCTGTGGTGAGATTGATGACGGCGATCTCACCAGAGTGATTCAGAGCTTTGGAGGACAGGAAGAATAAAAGCTACCGACGCCCGGAACCCCCGGGAGGTGAGTAACAACGCCCGCTGCACGCTATACTCTGCATAGAGCTCCCAGAGGCTAGCCCGAGTATAACTTGGGATTACCGCCGGGGAGGTTAAGGAACATGTGACATAATGAGATAGACATGTGTATGTACAATGCATAGCACACAAATAAATATGCTGTGTTGCTTTTCTTCTTTCTGCCTGAAAGAGTTAATATTCAGGTATGCAACTGACAGTTTTTCTCCAGTCCCACTATAACAGTGTTCCCCTGTCCTCAAGGCCCACCAACAGTGTAGGTTTTGTGGAAATCCACATAACTAGTTAATCAGCTCTGCTGAGACACTAATTACCTGACCTGTGCATGTTTGTGGTCTTCTGAAAAACATGTACTGTTGGTGGGCCTTGAGGACAGGGTTGGGTAGTTCTGCACTATAGGGTCCCTTACTGAAATTACAGCCATAAAATACTTTACTGTCAGAGAACTGGGCTTCTGAGTGCAGGGGATAGATAAAAAAGGTCAGTAGTTCATATAATTACATATAATTGCATATACAGTAAGTAGTCTGAGACACGGGACAGACTGTTTCATTGAGCGGAGACAAAACAATAAATCAACTTTTGTTTAAAGTTTTAAAACATAACAAAAAATTGGGATACCTAAAAGTAGTTTGCAGAAGTAGGAAGATAGATACAATTATTTATCTCATCAGTTTATTTTCACTTAAGTTTTACTTTAATCATCTTTAGGCAAAAAAAGTGTTTTCTAAAAAGACTTGACCATGAGCAAATCTTTAATGGGGAGCAAAAAGACTGGAGGCCAGAAATGGAGATTCCAGAAGCATTCTATGAAGACTGAAAAATAAGTAGATATAGAAGGAAAAAGGGTCAGCACTGCTGGTAATCCTCTCGTTTTATTATTAGCGTCTGCAAGTAATCATTACCGCAGCAAAATACATTCAGTATCATACACAGGGACGTTGGTAGGATCCTAAGAGATCCGGGGCACTTTTGGGCACCCCAGCCGAAAAATGGGTGTGGCCATGCACCAGATTGTGTGTGTGGTCGTGGGTGGAGCCACATTTACATAACTTAACAGTGGTCTAAGTAGGCCTGCCCAGCAAAATGTTGGATGAAGCCCCTCTCTCCATTAATTAATTTAAAAAAATGCAGTATATCACATAAATAGGCAGTGTCACTTAAACATAACTAGACAGAGTTACCCAGCTTCTGTGCTGGCAGGTCTGGCTATAGGAATATCACTGCATCGCAACTTGGTGATATTGTCTGTGGAAAAAAAAATGGACACGGTGTGGAAGGGCCCTTAAAGGACCTCTGTCGCGAAAAATCTTAAAATTTTAAATAAATGTAAACATATACAAATAGGAAGTACATTTCTTCCAGAGTAAAATGAGTCATAAATTACTTTTCTCCTATGTTGCTGCCACTTACAGTAAATAGTAGAAATCTGACATCACCAACAGATTTTGGACTAGCCCATCTTCTCATGGGGGGTTCTCAGCGTCTTCTTTATTTTTAAAAGCACTTAGTGAATGGCAGTTGCTCCGTCCAACTGCCAAATAAGTGTACAGCGAGCAGAGAGGCTGGCCAGCATCTTTGTATAAATCTTTTTCAAGGAATGACTTTATAAAGAATAAAGGCCATGCTGAGAATCCCCCATGAAGAAATGAACTAAACCAAAACCTGTCGGTAATGTCATATTTCTACTACCTACTGTAAGTGACAGCATCATAGGAAAAAAGTAATCTTTGGTTCATTTTATTCTGGAAGAAATGTACTTCTTAATTATATGTGTTTTAAATTTTAAGATTTTCGCGACAGTTCCTCTTTAAGGGTTGCTGTACTTTTTCTTGCAAATGGGGCCCCACACACAAGAAGGGGTTGTTCTATACAGAAACTGAGTATAGGAATTCAGAGCAGCAAGGAGGAAATAATATATACCAAGCCTTGATGAAGCCATCAGAGGAGCTCCTGGCTGAGACACTTGTCTGTTCTGGTAGAGGATGGTTGCTGTGATTTGCCAGGTCTGATAATCCGGGATGGATTTCTGGGAAGGCCACAAAGCCTTGGGTGGCAGCTGGCCAAGTGGCTGCTGGACATGGAAATGGGATTGCTGCATATGGAACACTAAGGTTGTAAATAAGGAGCAACGCATGGAAATAGGGAGCTGCTACCCAAGGGACCCGTATAGGACTGAAGGAGGCTGCTGTACATGAAGGTTAGACATGGAAGAGGGGGCTGCACAAGGATTAGGAGGGGGTGGCGCACATGGAGGGGGAGCCTCAAGAAACTTGGCTTAGGAGCGGAAAAAGTATAAATCTGGCCTTGCTGATTAGGGTGCGTTGCCTTCCTTGTATTGATGTGATGCACATTTTAAAGGGACTCCGAGCACCTCTCATGGTTATGCCTTTAAACCAGACGGCTTCCAACAAAGTCGTGTTATGACCCCTCTGGAGGAGCCTCTTGCAATGGCCATGCGTGTCACTTCCTCTTCCTGCTTCATTCAGTGATGCACTTCTCTAACAGAGAAGACAGAGTTGACCAAGAAGTTATAACATAGCCAAGATGGCAGCCGCAATTTTTAAATTCAAATAGAACGAAAACTATTTGGTGTAGAACGGCATTTCAGGCATCAATGAAAGAGGAGAGCACAAGCTACAGAAAGGTATGCATCTTTATGCACTTTGCAGTACTGGTCGGAGTCTTAAAGGCATGTCCGTGAGAGGGGCTCGGATTCCCTTTAAAATCCAGGTATACGTGATGTCACGTGACAGCAGACGACGGTTGCAAGCGACAGTTGAAGCAGTTCCAGTACTTTGCACGGGAGTTGATGGGGATCTTAAATATCTGATCCGCTGTGACAGTTGCCAGGCGTCGTTCACGTAATCGCACGCCTGTACCCAAGTCTTGAGATCGTGGAAACAATTGCTCACAAAATTGACAGTTGGCGGAAAAATCGCCTGGTGGGTACAGGCCTAACAGACCTGCAGTGGGCAAGGTTTCTCTTCTCATTTTCACTGTCTTCGAAAAACAGAGACACATCTAGCAGAATCTATTCTGTACTGTAGACAGAGACAATGCCAATATATAAACATATTCCAGCTGTTTTTTTCACAGGAAAATTAAACCTGAAGTCATCAATTAAGATCAATTTACTATAAGGAAGCTGAGGAAGGCAGCACTTTCTCTTCCAGTTCCCACCATACTGAGCACTCCAGACTCTCCATGTGGAAGGCTCATAAGCTGCAACACACCGCCGTCCGACAAAAGCAGATGGAAGCCATCGGACAAATGCGCCAATCCAAAAACATTTATCCCTTCAAGCTTATAAAGAGCCCTGTAAAGTTGTAATTATTATGATTACATAATTATATAGTGCTGACACATTTTCCACAGTCATTTACAGAATACATGTGGACAAATCATCGCACTAAAGCTCAGTCAACACGAGCAAGAAAATCAGACAGAAGTTGTCCGTTTCATGGATTGGGGACAGGCTTGGAGAATCCATTCAGACTAGACAATTTTAATGGATTTGTTGCAGAGGTAACGCATAGTCCCAGCACATCATTTTTTTTCTCTTGGACAGCGTATACAATAGATATTCCGATAACACAATGGAAGCCTGCGCATACCGTGTGTATCTGTCCTCATAAGGGTTTTCAATGGACAACATACACACAAACTTCCTGTTTTCTTGCTGGTCTCAGCACCATCTTGAATGTCACAAGCAGCTGTATGGATGCCATTATTTTAGAGAAACACATTATGACAATTAGGGAGCCCGCTGAATTCTATGAAAAGGGCCACTTAGAGCGCTTATCAGTATGACATTAAAGCAAACCTGAAAATTAAAAGTCAAAATAAGCATACACACATCATACTTACCTCCTGTGTAGTTGACTCATCAATCTCTTTCTCCTCTCCTGTGTCCTGTTTGTCCACTGTGATCAATGGAATTCTCTGTCCTCCATTTTGAAAATGGCCATTACTCTGTAACTGCTTGCGGGTCAGCACACTGTTGAACTGTAATATCGCCCACTTCAGACATAGGGAAACATGGAAATTACCTTGCACATTCAGTTGTCCTTTCAGCTATAATGGTTAATTTGCATATATTCAGCAGTGATGCTCTGGGAGACATCTCAAGCTCACTCCAACCTGAATTATCGCAAATTCTTTCTGTTTTAAGAAAGCAAACTTTTTTGTTTTTCTTTCAGCTATAACTGACAGCAACCGATATATTTCAGTTCTTACAAAATCTTGTCAGAAATGGAAGGAATTGTAAGAAGAAAATGTTGGGCTTCTGAGAGGAACTGACGGTGAGGTAAGTATGTAATATTCATTTGCAGGTACAGCATGTGTTTATTTTAAATAATTTTACTCAGTTCGGGTTCACTTTAAGCTGTCCAGCTATCTACAGTGGTGTGAAAAACTATTTGCCCCCTTCCTGATTTCTTATTCTTTTGCATGTTTGTCACACTTAAATGTTTCTGCTCATCAAAAACCGTTAACTATTAGTCAAAGATAACCTAATTGAACACAAAATGCAGTTTTGAATGATGGTTTTTATTATTTAGTGAGAAAAAAAACCTCCAAATCTACATGGCCCTGTGTGAAAAAGTGATTGCCCCCCCCCCCCCCCCCTTGTTAAAAAAATAACTTAAAGGTGGTTTATTACACCTGAGTTCAATTTCTGTAGTCACCCCCAGGCCTGATTACTGCCACACCTGTTTCAATCAAGAAATCACTTAAATAGGAGCTATCTGACACAGAGAAGTAGACCAAAAGCACCTCAAAAGCTAGACATCATGCCAAGATCCAAAGAAATTCAGGAACAAATGAGAACAAAAGTACTGTAATTGAAATCTATCAGTCTGGTAAAGGTTATAAAGCCATTTCTAAAGCTTTGAGACTCCAGCGAACCAAAGTGAGAGCCATTATCCACAAATGGCAAACACATGAAACAGTGATGAACCTTCCCAGGAGTGGCCAGCCGACCAAAATTACCCCAAGAGAGCAGAGAAAACTCATCCGAGAGGCCACAAAAGACCCCAGGACAACATCTAAACAACTGCAGGCCTCACTTGCCTCAATTAGGGTCAGTGTTCACGACTCCACCATAAGAAAGAGACTGGGCAAAAACGGCCTGCATGGAAGATATCCAGGGCGCAAACCACTTTTAAGCAAAAAGAACATTAAGGCTCGTCTCAATTTTGCTAAGAAACATCTCAATGATTGCCAAGACTTTTGGGAAAATACCTTGTGGACCGACGAGACAAAAGTTGAACTTTTTGTCCCGTTACATCTGGCGTAGAAGTAACACAGCATTTCAGCAGAAGAACATCATACCAACAGTAAAATATGGTGGTGGTAGTGTGATGGTCTGGGGTTGTTTTGCTACTTCAGGACCTGGAAGGCATACTGTGATCGATGGAACCATGAATTCTACTGTCTGCCAAAAAATCCTGAAGGAGAATGTCCGGCCATCTGTTCGTCAACTCAAGCTGAAGCGATCTTGGGTGCTGCAGCAGGACAATGACCCAAAACACACCAGCAAATCCACCTCTGAATGGCTGAAAAAAAACAAAATGAAGACTTTAGAGTGGCCTAGTCAAAGTCCTGACCTGAATCCTATTGAGATGTTGTGGCATGACCTTAAAAAGGCAGTTCATGCTAGAAAACCCTCAAATAAAGCTGAATTACAACAATTCTGCAAAGACGAGTGGGCCAAAATTCCTCCAGAGCGCTCTAAAAGACTTGTTTCAAGTTATCGCAAACGCTTGATTGCAGTTATTGCTGCTAAGGGTGGCCCAACCAATTATTAGGTTCAGGGGGCAATTTCTTTTTCACACAGGGCCATGTAGGTTTTGAGTTTTTTTCTCACTAAGTAATAAAAAACATCATTTAAAACTGCATTTTATGTTCAATTATGTTATCTCTGACTAATAGTTAACGGTTTTGGATGAGCAGAAACATTTAAGTGTGACAAACATGCAAAAGAATAAGAAATCAGCAAGGGGGCAAATAGTTTTTCACACCACTGTATTTCTTTCAACAATTCAGTAGGGGTGAAAATGGATGGTAAAATCTTGTTCAATAAAATAAAATTACGTTTTACAAAAATTTAAAAGGTTGCTTTTGAGTTATTGTTTTGCTACAGCAGTTCCGTACGGACATGGTGACATCATTATAGAATAGAATGAAGATGTAAAAGGCATTGCTGACATCATTGTAGACGCACTTTGATTTGTTTATGGAAACAACAAGTGTTTCTTAAAAGTTTAAAAGGTTGCCTGTGATTCATTCTTATTCTTCCTTCTTAGCTGAAGTGTCTGTACTGGCATGGTTACAACGCTGCAGAATAGGATTAGAGTGTGAGCTCCTCTGAGGACAGTAAGGCCTCGTTCACATTAGGGCCATTTCTGTGCGCTTTTCACAGCGCATTGCCCTGTGCATTCTGCAAGGTATTGATTTTCCCATGTCATTAAATGTGCCTGGTACACATCTATGCGCTGCTCTGAGTTGCGTTACAAAAATGTAGCGCTGCATGCATTTCTGTACTCTGAGCTGTAAAGCGCACATCAATTCAAGTGAATGGGTGTGCTTTTTTAGCGCATAGAAATGCATTCGTTTTTTACCCCTATTTGGAAAAAAAAATACATTTACATATGAAAATGCTTTATTGACAAGTGCTACAATAAGCAACACATGCTTAAAAAAAAAATCACACTGCAACGCACTGAAATACGCACTAAAGTCCTGTACCGCCTCTGATAGGCTTCAGCCTATCAGATGCCGGCGATTCCCGGCCAATCAGAGGCCGAGGATCGCCGATCTCCTTTACGGCGCTGCTGTGAAAGCAGTGCCGTGCGATGTAAACACCGGGGATTTCTTCCCCGGGTGTTTACATTTCGCCTGCGAACCGCAATCGGGGGCTTGCAGGCTGTTCACAGAGACTCCCTCCGTGAACTGTCAGGAAACGTTTCCATTGAAACACCACTGCGACCAGCTGCCGCCTATCGGCGTTGGCTGGTCGTTAAGTTAAAATGGAGGACGGCTAAATCCATTGATCACAGTGGACAAATGGGACGCAGGAGAGGAGAAAGAGATTGATGAGTAGACTACGTAGGAGGTAAGTATGACCTGTGTATGTTTAGTTTGACTTTTTATTTTCAGTTCAGGTTCTCTTTAAGTATTTAATTTTGTACCCTAGCTTCAGGTCAGGTACACTTTACTTACATGGGGCTCCATCCAGCCCCTAGAAGTGTTCTATGGACTGGAAGAAGCCCCAGGTAAAACACGGTTCACATTTGTTTTAAAAATGTATCCGTGGCTCCTTTTTGGGGCGTGAGCCACGAATGCCAATGTTAAAAATAGCGGCCTTCTTCACCCTCTTCAAAAACGGATCAGTGTCTGATCCGGGGGATCCGCTTTGAAAAACTGAACGGAGGGTCCGGATTTGTCGGGACTTCACGGACCCCGAAAACACAGAGGAGTAGGGCAAGGCAATAGGAAAACGGATCTCCCTCTTCACAGGCTACTTTGCATACAAAAACGGAGGGAGATCCAGATTGCCATGCTGGAGGTGGTAGCAGCCTAGAAGGGGGCCAGCGGGCACAGCGGCCGGGGTGCCCCCTCCCCCTCCTTTTGTTAAAATCATTGCCTGCGGCGAGCAGGGAACTCACTCACCTCCTTGTTCCATTGCTTGCTGCGTCACTCTGAAGTACAGAGGGCGGCATTGCAGGAAGTGACGCAGCGAGCGGCGGATGTCAAGGAAGTTCAAGTGAGTGAGTTCTCAGTTCGCCGCAGATAATGATTTTAACAAGAGTAGCCGGAGGGGAAGCATGGAAGAGGGCACCCAGGGGAGAGAGGGGGGTCTCCGACCCCCCCGCCACTGTGCCCGCTGGCCCTCTTCTGGCTGCTACCCCCTCCAGCATGGCGGCCATTCTACCCATGGCTACCGAACGTTTTAAACAGACTGGAAACGTGCAGTACAGATCCGGTTTTTTAGCCATTACTTTCCGTTTTTTTAAAACCGGAGCGCCTGTAGTGTGGACTGAGCGTAAGTAGATTTAAATTTTCACCTCGTGAGTCCTTTAAGAGTTCATAAGGAAGTTTCTGATTTATCTGATGTTTCATCATCATTTGTAAGACTCTGATTGGCTAGTTGTGATCATATCATCTTGCTCTGACTTCTGCCTTTGTTTTTAGCAAACACAGGAACCATAAAGGAGGCATGGTCACAATTCAGGAACACATATGTATATAAGCGCCGCAAATTATGGCTCACCCTGCTGTCGCTCAAATACTATTCCCCCTCCGATCCGAATCGTAGCAACTTGGAGGGAGAAGTAATTTGGTGTCCGACGATTGCCGAACCTCGAATCACCCTTGTGCAGGGCGCGTAGTACAGCACTAGTGCTATAGCCCAGTTTTAAGGCAACCCGCTTTGCTGAAACTCTCCAAGAGTTTAGTAGAGAACTGAAGATCAGTGGAAAGCACTTCCATGCTCTATTTGTATTACTCAGTGGTTTGCACATCTATGTGGCTACTGTTCCCTCGCCACTCTTCCTGACTAATCAAAATGTAGGCTCCTTTCCCATGACACAATCAATAAACCGTCCAAAACTGATTATTGATTGGAACAAATCAATCAACATGCTTCCCTATATATTCCCATTAAGGGAAACTCTGTAGAGTAAATTAATAAATTCTACCACCAAGTTACTGAATAAGTTGAGTAAGACTAAATACAGGTGGCCCTACATAAATTGAAAGTAATAGTAATAACATGTGTGACCACAACAATACCTTGTCAGAGAGGCATCTGTATTGGAAAAGAGCAGAGTAAGAAGTTGGGGCCCCTTGCAACCTAGGGCACCCCTGAAGCTTCTGGGCTGGATCGCCACTTCCATAGGGGCAAATTGGACAATTACCCAGAGCCCCAGACGGGTCCCCTAGGTCTCCCACCCAAGTGAATAATGGTCCCCATGGACCCCTGCAGAGCAATCATGGAAAAGCAAACTCACCTGTCCGGCCAGCATGCTCTTCCATCAGTCTATGTGCTTCTGTCTTTATCCCTGCTGGCCGCCTCTTCTCCGTGACCCAGTGGCATGTTATGTACGCAGTTATATGCCTCAAGGTCATTGGGAAGAGGCGACTGCGAGGATGAAGACTGAAGCATACAGATTGATGTAGGAGCATGCCGGACAGACAGGTGAGTTCTCGCTGCTGCGCATAATCTTCAGGGGTCTGGTGACCACATTCTACTTGGGAGGAAACCTGGGGGGGGGTCTGATAGCCAGATCTGGGGCCCTGGGGGATCACCCAATTCTATCAGGGGGGGGGGGGGGGTAATCTAATGCCAATTCCTGGGGTGGCTGTGCAAGTCGGGGGGGCGGAGGGTGTAATTTCTGCCCATAGCCCCATTGTGACTAGGCCTGGCCCTGTTGCTGTGGTTTCTCCCCAGGAGTTACGCTTACAAGATTTGGCAGGCGATCGATCACTTCTTGATCAAACAGTGATTGGGTAACAGTAACTGATTCGCCCTCCTTGCTGTGATGGAATTAACAATGATGTACTACGCAAAGCTCTTTGTCCACTCATTCTTTGCCGATCCTCCCCATTCTCACTTAACAAAAATGTTCCCAAATGGCTGACCACCCTTGGCCAAAGTTAACTGAAAAGTGACAAAATACAGTTATGGAGGGGTCCGGTGTATTTAAAATTCTTACAAACAAGAAGAAAACAAAAAAAGAAGTTGCAATGTAAGTTTCACCTCTCCTGTAGAATGGGCCAGTAATACTGGAAAAAGTTTTTTTTATCCAACCACTAAAAACGCGTTTTGTGCAAACGACCCCTCTTCTACAGGCTGCAGTCAGACTGAGCTTGAAAGCTCGACCGTTAAACGTACCTTAGCAGGCTCCTGGTTTCAAATAGCTGAAAGGGCTGCCATGTTTGAGAAGTGACCCCCCCTTGGTCCCTTTTCACTGCCATTATCCAGGTTTGGAGTAAAGTTCATCAAGTGTGACTTATCTTATCTGTTTGAAACCAGTGTACCCCTCCTCCCCCTCTCTAATGTGGAAAAGGTTTGCTTGATCTTAGCTTCTAGGCAATTAAGTAGAATTAGAAGAGTCCTTATCTGCCTTTCATTTTCTGTGGCTTGCAGAAGAATACTGCCTGTTCACCCTTGAATGTAAAAAGGTGAGGTAAAAAAAAAGTTCTTAAGTTCTTTTTGTAGTGAGCCATGTTGTTAGTATGCTTTTTAAAGACTGTTTCTCACTGTATTGTCCAGGCTGCTCTGGACCGGCTATTCACAGGCACGAGCCCACTACTGATCGGCATGGGGGTTTTAACCTGCTCCGTTGCCGACCTGGGTCGGTTCACCCCTCCCTAGGACAACCTGGTGGCTCTGAGCTTCCCCCGAAGCCACCATAATGATTTATTTTTATATAATGATGTATTTTTAATGTGCTTTTGAGATGCCCTGAGTGCTTAAAATGGTGCTCGGTTCACTTTAAGGGTCTGTGGTTTCATTAACTTAAAGAGGTGGGCAAGTTACTGCGAAACGCACATTACTGGCTGGAAAAATCAATACTAACTGCACAGTATTCTGTCTACTGAACTGAACAGGCATGCCACCCCTGTTTTGCTTTACTTAGGTACAGGTCCTCTTTAAGACCCTAGTAATAAAACGTCCAACTTGACAACAGCAGTCATTGTCCATATAATGCAGAAGATGTCTTGTAAAGGCCTTGGCTTTGATATGAGAGGAGACACGCGGTTTTAATTTAGCGCTTGATGCTCCCAGCAAATGAAGGGGGTCTTTTCTCTGCTGTTGGCGGCATTACCAGTGACAGGCTGCGAGATTCACAGAAGCTCTTCATCCCCGCGACAGCCACATATTGAAATCATGAGCGGATCACCACGAATTAGGCTCAGGCCGGACTGTTTAATGGGAAACAGTAACAGGCATCGGGCTCCAGATGGAGAAGATGCCGGTTTAGGGAGGCTCTCTTCGGGCTGCGGAGGGGTTAAGCAGCCTGGATGCCAAGGATGTGAAGCAGCAAGCGCACTAAGCAGGAGACCCGGCAGAAAGAAGCATTTATGTGTAATCACTATTTTTATCATGGCGCTCCTTTCATCACATGCGATCTCCAGCTGATAAGTGGCAGGACAAGTCAATCTGCTGCGGAATAAAATGACATTATGACAGGATTAGGCGGAGGAATGCGCGCAGCAGGTCGATTACATATGGAAAGGGAGATTGTAAATGCATATTAACCTGCCTGCGCCGCTATGTGTGCTGAAGGGGTCAGACCTCAGACTTCCAAGCTAATAAAATAAAGGGCTTTAGAGTCCTGTAATGGCGTATCTCTGGGAAATCTCAGGCCTGTGTAATGATTCCAGGGACGTCTGTGACATGTGTGATTTAAGGCAGTAAATATGCTTTAGATCCGGTCGCATGCTGCGGCCTCACTGTCACTAAAACATCACCTGTTATTATTTTTTAATACGAATAATCCTGCAACACAAAGTCGGCTTTATGTGAGCAACTCCCCAAATCTTGTGTGTGTGTGTACGTGTGTGTGTACGTGTGTGTTTTTACGTGTGTGTGTACGTGTGTGTGTACGTGTGTGTACGTGTGTGTGTACGTGTGTGTGTACATGTGTGTATGTACGTGTATGTACGTGTGTGTGTATGTGTGTGTGTGTACGTGTGTGTACGTGTGTGTGTACGTGTGTGTGTACGTGTTTGTACGTGTGTGTGTACATGTGTGTATGTACGTGTATTTACGTGTGTGTACATGTGTGTGTATGTGTGTGTGTGTACGTGTGTGTGTACGTGTTTGTAAGTGTGTGTGTACATGTGTGTATGTGTGTGTGTACGTGTGTGTGTGTACGTGTTTGTAAGTGTGTGTGTGTGTACGTGTTTGTAAGTGTGTGTGTGTGTACATGTGTGTATGTACGTGTTTGTACGTGTGTGTACATGTGTGTCTGTGTGTGTGTACGTGTTTGTACGTGTGTGTGTGTGTGTGTGTACGTGTGTGTGTACGTGTGTGTGTACATGTGTGTGTGTGTGTGTGTATGTACGTGTTTGTACGTGTGTGTACATGTGTGTCTGTGTGTGTGTACGTGTTTGTACGTGTGTGTGTGTGTGTGTGTGTGTACGTGTGTGTGTACATGTGTGTGTGTGTGTGTATGTACGTGTTTGTACGTGTGTGTACATGTGTGTGTATGTGTGTGTGTAAGTTTGTATGTGTGTGTATGTATGTTTGTGTGTGCATGTGTGTGAGTGTGTGTGTATTTTTATCCAGATCTGCTCTGTGCATCCATTTAAAAGCTTTGCGGCCACATTTCGGCGCAGGGTGAAGCCTGGATCTAGGTATAAATGCTATTCCCCCTCTGAGATGTAGCACCTGGAGGGGGCACGGCATTTGGGCATCGGTGTCCGAATTACCTAGTTTTTTTCTAATTTGAGCTCCGATGCCCAAATTAGTCACTGAGCGATACCCAAATCATTGCCACAGCTCTGCACCAAAATTAGCGGTCTCGTGCTCTGCAGTTACCTGAAACAGTTAGGGTACCAACAGAAATCAGACTTTTGAAAGACAAACAATTGTTTATGACTTTTGGGGGTGCGAGTCTGCTGCCTGTACAGGCATTCCCCAGTTCCTACTCCCATCAAGTAACTGACATCGAGCAATCGGTAGCAGAGTTTTTGTCTGATAACTGCTTTGTCCCTGGGCATTGTGGGAAGCCTTATACGGTAATTATCTCCTCCTCCCAATCCCAGCCTTCTATTTATCTCCTCCTATCTCTCCATGCAGCACAGTAGAGGGCAGTTTCCATTAACTTTGATTGGCTGCCATGTGACTGCCAAACAAAGCTACCTGGTTGATTATTTTACCAGTGAATGTCTGCATACCTCCCAACGTTTTGAGATAAGAAAGGGGGACACTTAAGACACACCCCTGTCACACCCCTAATTATGCCCCAACACATCCCTAATCATGCATACCATTGTATTTTGTTGTTTTATGATTCAAATCACACTGGTCCGTTATATCCTGGTTCATTTTTCTTTATATTAACGTTAGAAAATCATTCTTCTGCATTCTCTGATTGACCTAACACTTTTGAAATTTTCTGATTGGCCTAAAATTTCTGCAATAATCTGATTTCCGTGGGAAATAAAAATCTGCATTCTGTGATTGGCCTAATATTTCCGAAGTCTCCTGATTGGCCTAAAACTACCGCGGTACTCCGATTTCCGCAAAAAAATTCTGCATCCTCTGATTGGTCCAATGCTGCCTTCCGAGTTCTGTGATTGGGCTAAAATTTCCGAGCTGCAATAATACAGTATATTTAGCTGAATACCGATTTCTGAATACCGATTCCCACTGTGGTAAGCCCATTTCCCATCGGAAATTGGAATTGTGCAGCAATTTTCCGACCTTCCCTAATGGGAGCTCTAGTTCTTCCTATGTTGCCCTGGTTGGAGAGATTTACTGACTGAAATTCACTTTTCCCTAAAGGTGTATTTTGAAAATAAAAACAAATCTTGTAAAGCATGGAGACACACTGATAATATAGGTAATCCCCGACTTCCCAACTTATGAATAACCCGCCAATACGAACGAAAAATGATTTTTAAAAATTCAAAGAACAATTGTTTTTGAATCTCAGTTAAAGAGAACTCGAGGGTGTTTGAAAAATGTTATCTGCATACAGAGGCTGGATCTGCCTACACAGCCCAGCCTCTGTTGCTATCCCAAACCCCACTAAGGTCCCCCTGCACTCTGCAATCCCTCATAAATCACAGCCTCGCTGTGCAGGCTGTGTTTACATCTGTAGTGTCAGTCTCAGCTGCTCCCCGCCTCCTGCATAGCTCCGGTCCCTGCCCCCATCCCTTCCCTCCAATCAGCAGGGAGGGAAGGGATGCAGGCGGGGACCGGAGTTCTGCAGGAGGCGGGGAGAGCAGCAGACTGACACTATAGAGCTAAACACAGCCAGCTCTGACAAGCTGCTTGTCAGCAGCGGTGGCTGTGATTTATGAGGGATTGCAGAGTGCAGGGGGACCTTAGGGGGGTTTGGGATAGCGACAGAGGCTGGGCTGTATAGGCAGATCCAGCCTCTGTATGCAGAGAATATGCTTCAAAACCCACCTTGGGTTCTCTTTAAATGACATTTTCCTGTGGTACGCCATACTGTACTACACTATAGGTCAGATGGATAGCATGCTGGTTAAAGGACACCCGAGGTGAAAATAAACTAATTAAATAAACAAGTATCATCTATCCTCCTCCTCCTAAAAATGACTTTTTAAGATATTCCACAGTTTTATTTTATATTTAAATCTACTTTTAAATTTTTTACTTTTTGTTTTTGTTTTTGCTCAATGACACAACCATTGGCATATGCCACAGCTAAATTCTATGAACTATTTGCCCTTTTTTATCTCTTTCCTGCTCTCAGAAGCCATTTGCTGCTAGGAAAGTTTTATAGTTGTAATTTCTTATCAATAAGGGTCAAACTGTAGTCTGACCCAGTTCTGACTCAGACAGAAACTGCCACTTACATACTTGATGTTTAACTCCTTCAGGCAGAGAAAGAAAAAAAGGAACACAACAGTTATTAGTGTGCTAGGCACTGTACATACAAATGTCTATCTCATCATGTCAAATGTCACCTCGGGTATCCTTTAAAGAGAACCCGAGGTGGGATTTAATTATGTTACTGGGGCACAGAGGCTGGTTGTGCACACTAAGACCAGCCTCTGTTGCCCCATGGTGTGCCTCCATGTCCCCCCTGCGCGCTGCTATACCCCCGCAGTGCTGGCGACACGCAGCGAGTCGCCAGCACAATGTTTACCTATGCGCTGTCAGTCAGCGCCGCTCCCCCGCCTCCACCGCATCGGCGCTACCCGCCCGCGTCACTTCCCTCCTATCGGCGGGAGGGAAGGGACACGGGCGGGTAGCGCCGATGCGGAGGAGGCGGGGGAGCGGCGCTGACAGACAACGCATAGGTAAACATTGTGCTGGCGACACGCTGCGTGTCGCCAGCACTGCGGGGGTATAGCAGCGCGCAGGGGGGACATGGAGGCACACCATGGGGCAACAGAGGCTGGTCTTAGTGTGCACAACCAGCCTCTGTGCCCCAGTAACATAATTAAATCCCACCTCGGGTTCTCTTTAAAGGGAACCTGAAGCGAGTAAAATTATTTAAAATAAACACATGATGTACCTGCTATCAGCTGCTAGTGCTGTCAGTTACAACTGAATGTGCAAGGTAATGTTCATGTCTCCCTATGGTTTAAGTGGGTGATTTTACAGTGTAACAGTGTGCTGACCAGGAAGCTGTTATGGGGTAATGGCCATTTTTAAAATGGAGGTCGGAAAATTCTATTGATCACAGTGGACAAAAGCGATGCAGGAGAGGAGAAAGATTGAGTAGTGGACTACACAGGAGGTAAGTATGACCTGTGAATGGTTATTTTGACTTTTTATTTTCAGTTCAGGTTCTCTTTAAGGCTGTTGCCTTCCATGTAGGGTTTGATCCATGGATCAGGGTTTGGATCCTGGTCAGTTCATAAAACAGTAAGGAGTATTTGGGCAAGGCTCCCTAATGAGCCTGGTCTCCCGTGGATTGTGCCCTAAGTGGCTGCAGCTCTGAGTCTGCCAGGAGTAAAGCACGATATAAATGTTATTAATTGGACCCTCTGGAAGTTTGCCTGCATGCTCCAATCCGTGAACGAGAGCGGCCGCACTGCCTAAGAAAAATTAGCACATTACACTCACTAGGATAGAAGGCAGCACAAAGGGGAAAGGGGTAGAGGTGGCACAGAGGGGTACAATGAGGTAACAGAGGGACAGAAGTGACACAATGCGGGGGGGGGGGCAGAGGAGGCACCGAGGGGGACAGAGATGGCACAGTGTTTTGACTTATGGGCAGATTTGGGTTAAGAACGAACCTACAGTCCCTATCTCATTCATTAATTAGGAACCTGCTATAGTAAGATTACATTGATAACTTTCCCATGTACGTCAAAACCTTTTAAAAGTCTGGAGCTCTGCTTTAGGGGCCACTTAGTACGTCTGGCTATAAACGCCGCGATACAAGTGGGCGCAGCTCGAATTATTAGCAGCATATTGCTAAAACCTGTATAAATATGAATCCCCTCATTTTTCTTAACCCGCCGTCAACTGTCCAACATTAAACTCTGCTCTTGTATATATTAGAAATATTAATCATCGGATAATTAGCGTGCATGGACGGAGGATTGATAGACCGGGGGAGGGGGGGTCAACGCATTCATTTGCCAGAAGGGGTTTTTGGAAAATTGGTCTTTGTAAACTTCTCGTTCCAACTCTCGAAACGGAATTTCCTGAAGGTCCCAGAGAGACTTTGAATAATTTTATAAGGTTCTCCACCCTTTACCCAGTGCAAACACACACGTCACCCCTCCTCTTTTTAATAAGAAAAACAATAAATTTCAAAAGGTTATGACAAAATCTAGCTATTTTTCTTTATGTTAAATTTTTGGCTAATGTGTTGTTTTTAGCCAAGATTGTCCAGAGAGTTAAAGGAAGGAAGAAGACAGGCTTAGATTTAGAGAGTTAGATCTCTCTGTGTCCTACATGTGAGCCTCTGGTGAGGGTGGGAGGTCCAGATAGATATCCAAAATAATTATATAGGGAAAGAGGTGAGAGGAAAGACAAAGCTGCTCTGGATGATATTCCTGCTTCGTATGGATGGTGCTACAAGTGAAAGTGACACATTTAGCTGCATAAATGAATGATAACAGGAAGAACAGGAACTTTCACTTATTTTAACCTCCTTGGCGGAAACCACGAGCTACAGTTGGGGTGGAAAACCGCAGCTCAAAGCGGTAACCCCAACCTACGCTCAGGGTAGCCGCCGAAGGTTCTATGCAGAGCAATGCGCGCGGCGGGCATTTCAACTCACCTCCTAGGGGATCCTGATGTCGGCCACCATTCTTCTTCCTCACCTCCGAGGCTCTGCTTCCACCTGGTGAGATCGCAGTCTGTTGTCATGGCGACAGCAGGCAATCTCACTATAGGGTTGCAGCGCCACCAGGGGGACGGAGAGAAAACTGCAGCAATGCAGCCTAGGGAAGTGAGTAAGTGCTGGGGCTGCTGCAGACTCTCTCGTGGTATGATTTTTTCATGCTTTAAAGGGAAGGTTCAAGCAAAAAAAAAAAATGAGATTCACTTACCTGGGGCTTCTACCAGCCCCATGTAGCCATCCTGTGCCCTTGTAGTCACTCACTGCTGCTCCAGTCCCCCGCTGGCAGCTTTCTGACCTCGGAGGTCAGGGCCACATTGCATACATTTTTACGCATTCCAGCTAGTG
This sequence comes from Hyperolius riggenbachi, assembly GCF_040937935.1. Classification (NCBI taxonomy): domain Eukaryota; kingdom Metazoa; phylum Chordata; class Amphibia; order Anura; family Hyperoliidae; genus Hyperolius; species Hyperolius riggenbachi. Next base: position 197,876,906 of record NC_090657.1, read on the forward strand.
CAGGAACAAAAATTTACGCGTTTCACCACTAACGCATAAAAATGTATGTGTTAATGTTCCTGCACTTGCGGGAATGTGTAAAAATGTACGCAATTTGGCCCTGACCTCCGAGGTCAGAAAGCTGCCAGCGGGGGACTGGAGCAGCAGTGAGCGACTACGAGGGCACAGGATGGCTGCATGGGGCTGGTAGAAGCCCCAGGTAAGTGAATCTCATTTTTTTTTTTTGCTTGGACCTTCCCTTTAAGGTTGTAAAAGCACATGAAAAATTGTACCGCTTTTAGACTATAAAATCAGAAGGAATCATACCGCCAGTGAGGTTAAACAAAGGGACAGTTTATTTTACTTCAGACCCAGGGATTGATTTCTGGAAAGGCTACCAAGGCCCGGGCTTTGGGCGGCTGCAGCCAGAGGGTGTGCGGCTTGACATGGGAGAGGAGGATGCACCCTGAGAGTGGAGGCTGCAGATGGAGAGCAAAACATTCAGAGAGAGGTGCCAAAGAGAACTGTACATAAAATAGGTGCTGTTGTAAATGAATAGAGCGTGTGGATAGTGATGAGCACGAATTTCACATAATCGTAATTTCACATCATAATAATTTGCAATTACAATGCAAAATCGTAATCTACAATTTCGGGGGAAAATTGTCATTAAAGGGGCACTATAGTGAAAAATTGTAAAATTTAAATTATGTGCAAACATATACAAATAAGAAGTACACTTTTTCCAGAGTAAAATGAGCCATAAATTACTTTTCTCCTATGTTGCTGTCACTTACAGTAGGTAGTAGAAATCTGACATTAACGACAGATTTTTGACTAGTCCATCTCTTCATGGGGGATTCTATTTATTTTCAAAAGCACTTAGTGAATGGCAGTCGCTCTGTCCAACTGCCAAAAAACTGTGTAGCGAGCAGGGAAGCTGGCCAGCATCATTGTTTAAATCCTTTTTAGGGAATATCTTTATAAAGAATAAAAACCTTGCTGAGAATCCCCTATGAAGAGTTGGACTAGTCCAAAACCTGTCGCTTCTGTCAGATTTCTACTACCTACTGTAAGTGACAGCAACATAGGAGAAAAGTAATTTTATGGCTCTTTTTACTCTGGAAAAAACATACTTCTTATTTGTCTGTTTGCACATATTTTAAATTTTACAATTTTTCGCCATTGCGCCCCTTTAAATCATAACACACATTACATCAAATTTTGTGCCCACTTTAACGGTTAATAACAAAGACGCCATACATGCTCACATCACCAAAATTGCTACGTATGCTAAGGAGAGTAATGCAAAACAGTAATTTTTCAAAAAGACCTTTTAGTTTTTTAGACGATCGATTTTGAAAATGCAAAGAAACAATGATTTTTAAACTGTCATTTTTCTACGTTTACTAAACGTTTTTCCTTTGCTTTTTTAAAAGAGATTTTCTCAAAAATGACAAGTTGTTTTTGAATTTTTTTTTTTAACTTGTTTTCACAGTTCTCGGTAGCAAACGAAGAGATGATAGCGTGTATACGGGCTTTGCAACTAAACGCTAAAATAAGCAAAAATTTTGCTAAACTAAAAATGAATGACACAAAATCAACTGATTGTCCATGTCCAAACCGTAATTACATATGGCTGTAATTGCAACAACAACAAAAAAATGTGAACTTTAGTGTAATCCTAATTAGCAGATTATGATCATCACTAAATTTAGAATGAGGTGGTTGCACATGGATATGGAGGAGGGGGGGGGGGGGGGGTGGTTGCACATGGATAAGGAGGATGAAGAAGAAAGTTGGCCTAAAGACTAGTGGCGTAGTGGTTAGCGCTCTCTCCATGCAGCGCTGGCTCCCCAGTTTAAATCCCAGCCAGGTCAACATCTGCAAGGAGTTTGTATGTTTTTACCCGTGCCTGCATGGGTTTCCTCTGAGCAATCTGATTTCCTTCCACATCCCAAAAACATACAGATAAGTTAATTGGCTTCCCCCTCAATTGGCTCTAGACCAGGCATGGGCAAACTCGGCCCTCCAGCTGTTACGGAACTACAAGTCCCACAATGCATTTGCCTTTATGAGTCATGACTGTGGCTGTCAGACTCCTACAATGCATTGTGGGACTTGTAGTTCCTTAACAGCTGGAGGGCCAAGTTTGCCCATTCCTGCCCTGGACTGTGATATATGCACTACACGATACATACACAGACATGCGACTATGGTGGGGACTAGATTGTGAGCCCCTCTGAGTGACAGTTAGTGACAAGACAATATACTCTGTACAGCGAGACAGCTAAGACTATTGGGGGCAGCTGCTACTCCAGTCATTGCCACTCAGCTTCTCTTCCCACATCGGTCCATGTGTCCAACCATCTCCCCTAACTTACTCATTGGGCTGCACCGTCTCCTCAACTATTATGTCATCATTATAATTTCCTCATAGCTGTGCTCCCCATTATACTGGTGCTTTTTTATTATTGTTCTCCCAATTATAATGCCCTTTTTTACAGTGCTTCTCTTTCTAGTGCCTCCTTTATACTGCTCCTCAATATAGTTCTTCCTTTATTGTGCCCTGCCCAAGTATAGTGTTCCCATGATAACTCCGTCATTATTGTGAAGCTCATATTACTGCCAACCATTATATCGCCCCAATTTCTCTGTTGCCATCCTTGCAGGCATCAGCATGCATTGACCATACTACTCGATGGTGCCGGCCTAATACTTTCTGAAGATTTCACTCAGGTGGTTCTGAGTTAGCCGTGGCACATCTATTGATGATCTAGGGGGTTGTGCATCTCTGCACCTACTGCTGTATTGACCATACTAGTAAATTACCTGCTCAGTGTCCTATCCATATTTGTACTTTCATCCTTCTACTTCTTGTCCTCTGTCACCAACACAACAGTCATGTGTCACATGACACAATTATTATTTAGTATTTAAACAGCACCAACATATTCTGCAGTACAGAGTATATTGGCTTGTCACTAACCTGTCCCTCAGAGGGGCTCAGAATCTAATCCCTACCATGGTCATGCTTATGTATCATGTAGTGTATGTATCGTAATCTAGGGCCAATTTAGGGCGAAGCCAATTAACTTTTCTGTATGTTTTTGGGATGTGGGAGGAAACCGGAGTGCCCAGAGAAAACCCGAACAGACACAGGGAGAACATACACACTCCTTACAGATAGTGCCCTGGCAGGGATTCAAACCTGGGCCACCGTGCTGCACAATTATGATCAAATGACCATAATAAGGGCAAAGAAGAATACATGAGCGGCCAGAAGTTCCACAAGGAAAACAGCACTGTTGCAAATTACAGAGGCAGAAGAGTCTCAATCTTCTAACTGTAATATTAAATACTTAACGCAGGAAGAAGTGAAGGCAAGACTACATAAATTAAAAATAGACAAGGCACCTGGCCCGGATGGCATGCATCCTCGGGTCCTAAGGGAATTAAGTTCAGTTATAGATAAACCCCTTTATCTTATCTTTTGTGACTCTCTTTCAACTGGCAGAGTCCCAGTGGATTGGCGTACAGCCCACGTTTTCCCATTATTTAAGAAGGGCAAAAAATCAGATCCAGGAAATTATAGACCTGTAATCTTAACATCAGTTGTATGCAAACTATTTGAGGGGTTACTATACATGACTTCATAGTAGAAAATAATCTTATTTCTCAGCATCAACTTGGGTTTACTAAAGACAGGTCCTGTTTGACTAACATGCTCAGCTTTTATGAGGTAGTGAATGCTAATATGGATATTGGGAATGCTGTAGATGTGATATACTTGGACTTTGCAAAGGCCTTCGACACTGTTTCCCACAAAAGTCTGGTGCAAAAGTTGAGGATGCAAGGACTGGGGAAGAGTCTGTGTGTATGGATAGGGAACTGGCTAATGGACAGAAAACAAAGAGTTGTGGTCAATGGATCGTACTCAAAATGGGAGACTGTTAGCAGTGGGGTCCCACAGTGGTCTGTACTGGGTCCAGTGCTCTTCAATTTATTTATTAATGACCTAGTAGATGCAGTAGTGAGCAATGTTGCTATTTTTGCAGATGATTCAAAATTGTGCAGAATCATCAACTCTCAGGAAGATAGTGTCATATTGCAACAGGATCTGGACAGGATGGCTATATGGGCACATAAATGGCAGATGAAATTCAATGTTGAAAAATGTAAAGTCATGCATTTTGGTCGTACCAATGGTCTAGCACCATACAAAATAAATGGGATACAGTTGGGGACATCAAACTTGGAGAAGGACTTAGGAGTACTCATCGACAACAAGTTCAATAATCGTACTCAATGCCAAGCCGCTGCAGCTAAAGCTAACAAAATTTTGGGATGCATTAAAAGGGAAATAAAAACTCGAGATGCTAGCATAATATTGCCCCTGTTTAACTCTCTAGTAAAACCACATCTGGAATATGGAATTCAGTTCTGGGCACCACATTACAGGAAAGATATTGCAGTTTTAGAGCAGGTGCAGAGACGAGCAACAAAATTGATACGTGGGATGGAAGGTCTCGCTTACCAAGAAAGGTTAGATAAACTGGGTTTATTTAGTCTAGAGAAAAGACGCCTTAGAGGAGATCTAATTAACATGTATAAATACATCATAGGGCAATATAATAGCTTGGAGGATGCGCTTTTTGTACCTAGGCCTTCTCAAAGGACTAGAGGACATGATCTGCGCATGGAGGAAAAACGTTTTAGCCATTTATTTAGGAAAGGGTTCTTTACAGTAAGAGTGATTAAGATGTGGAATGCATTGCCACAGGAAGTCGTTATGGCAAACTCTATACCTGCATTTAAAGGGGGCTTAGATGCTTTCCTTGCATTGAAAGACATTCATGGCTACAATTACTAGGTAATTGCCTAATGATGTTGATCCAGGGATTTTATCTGATTGCCATCTGGAGTCGGGAAGGAATTTTTCCCTTTTGGGGCTAATTGGACCATGCCTTGTAAGGGTTTTTTCGCCTTCCTCTAGATCAACAGGGATATGTGAGGGAGTAGGCTGGAGTTGTACTTTGTACTGGTTGAACTCGATGGACGTATGTCTTTTTTCAACCAAAATAACTATGTAACTATGTAAGTACTCTGCCACTCAGCTTGCCTTCACAATGCCGGGATATATAAACTGGAAAAAAAGAAGGCAGTGAGCTGGATCTGACCCATAGGTTGTCATTTGAGTGAGGTTACTGGGCCTCACGTAAAGGTAAAAGTAGAGACAGCCCAAAAATGGAGTGTGGTTGAAACCAGGTTTAAGGTGCACAGCCATGCAATAAACAGCACTTACCTAAAAGAAGAGATACAGGTCCATGTGCAATTCACTTTTTCTCCTGAGTTTTCTCCCAGGTGATATTTGCATATCCTGTTAATAAAATGTGTTTTAAGCCACCCGCAAGCAAGGAAATAGTGATGAAGAATGATTTTACCAGTCATTTTTAATCTACTCATCTTATCTCATAGGAGCAATCTCAGGAGAGAAAGTTCTAAAGAAAAAAATATTCAGGGGTTTGTTTTTTGCAGTAAATAGAAGCAATGTATTATATTAATCTTCCCAAAGTAAGACCTAAATTATTTGATCTTAAAGAGAAACTCTGACCATGAATTGAACTTTATCCCAATCAGTAGCTGATATCCCCCTTTACATGAGAAATCTATTCCTTTTCACAAAAAGACCATCAGGGGGCGCTGTATGACTGATATTGTGGTGAAACCCCTCCCACAAGAAACTGTGAGTACTGAGGTACTTCTGGCAGTTTCCTGTCTGTGAACCTTGTTGCATTGTGGGAAATAGCTGTTTACAGCTTTTTCCAACTGTCAAAACAGCAACCAGCAGCTACATCACTTGCCAGCAGTAAAAATGTCACCATGTAATAAATGTCAGAAAATAAATCAGGGATTTAAAATGTTTTACAATGGGCAAGCACTGACTAAATCATTTATACATAATTATGGTAAAAATGAAGCACTTTTTGTATTACATTATTTTCACTGGAAAGTTTAAATATTACGATCAACTTAGTATCCAATGAAACTTGGGAGTTAGATCACTTATTAATCCCCAAATGAATAAGAGCAAAACTACAAATTATGGCACGCGTTACTGGAGAAGGATCATTTGAAAACTAGTTGTGATAAGGTAAAGGATTTGTTTGGTTTCTCACTAACATTGTTAAATATGTTCCGAGAGAGTTGCACCCTGTGGCCCATGGGCAATTCACTTTTCTCCTCGGTTTCCTCCTAGGAGAAAAATGTTCAACTTATTTTTAAAATAATGTTTCAGCACTCTGCAATGGAAAAACTACCAAACAGTAGGTGGGAAAGTACCTTAAACCATTTTGAGCATTTTCTTGTTTGCTGGTGGTTTAAAAGGCATTTTATTGACAAGATGTGAACATCTTGATAACTCTGGAGAAAAAAACGAGGTTGTATATAGTTATTTGGGGTAGATTAAGAATTTATGAGCTTACTGTTGGACCCACTATACTAGTGGGGGAGGTTCATCTTAAATCCAAATCATACTAGAACTATCCATACCCAACCTCTGATTATAGGCTTCTAGTTAAAGGATACCCGAGGTGACATGTGACATGATGAGATAGATATGGGTATGTACAGTGCCTAGCACACAACTATGCTGTGTTCCTTTTTTTTTCCTTTCCTTGCCTGAAAGAGTTAAATATTAGGTATTCAAGTGGCTGACTCAGTCCTGACAGGGAGTGACTACAGTGTGACCCTCACTGATAAGAAATTCCCCTTTTTATCTGCTAGGAAAGTGTTTTATAGTTGGAATTTCTTATCAGTCAGGGTCACACTGTAGTCACTTCCTGTCAGGACTGAGTCAGCCACTTACATACCTGATATTTAACTCTTTCAGGCAGAGAAAGAAAAAAGGAACACAGCATAGTTATTTGTGTGCTAGGCACTGTACATACACATGTCTATCTCATCATGTCACTTCGGGTATCCTTTAAAAGTATTGACATGGAACTGAGATGTTTGTCTTGAAATGGGGGGAAATAATAAGAATACGCTGGAATACTGATATTGCTTGTGTGAAAACCTTATTGTGTACTTACATTGTGGATGCACTTATTACCTATTGTCTGATATCCAACAGGAAAACAAAAAAATGAAGATTGGATGTGTTTAAATATTGATACGTCTTACTTTTCTTACCTGCGAGCTTTGGACATGCTGTTACCCATTATACCTTGATCTTCAATAAAAACGTATTTAAAAAAAAAAAAAACTCTGGAGAAAAATGTAATTGTATACGGCCTGTGTGTTTTCAGAGAGTCTAGCCTGTCTAATTCCCCCTCATCTTCAAGTAATAACAAGTGTAATTTGATCTCTCCGCTGTGTCAGCTCAGGAATCTTGGCAGCCTCGGCAGACACAGCTAATATGTTAACAGAGGTTGTTAACCCTTTGTCTGCTTCCATGAAAGCAGGAACTGCAGATTTATTGCAGGACACCTGTCTTAACTAGTCGCCTGTATAAAAGACACCTGTCTACAGAATCAATCAATCAAGCAGACTCCAAACTCTCCAACATGGGAAAGACCAAAAGCTGTCCAAGGATGTCAGAGACTAAATTGTAGACCTGCACAAGGCTGGAATGGGCTACAAAACCATTAGCAAGAAGGTGGGAGAGAAGGTGACAACTGTTGGTGCGATTGTTCGAAAATGGAAGGCGCACAAAATGACCATCAATCGACCTCGCTCTGGGGCTCCACGCAAGATCTCACCTCGTGGGGTGTCAATGGGTGTCAATGGTTCTGAGAAAGGTGAAAAAGCATCCTAGAACTACAGGGGAGGAGTTAGTGAATGACCTCAAATTAGCAGGGACCACAGTCACCAAGAAAACCATTGGAAACACATTACACCGCAATGGATTAAAATCCTGCAGGGATCGCAAGGTCCCCCTGCTCAAGAAGGCACATGTGCAGGCCCGTCTGAAGTCTGCCAATGAACACCTGAATGATTCTGTGAGTGACTGGGAGAAGGTGCTGTGGTCTGATGAAACCAAAATAGAGCTCTTTGGCATTAACTCAACTCGCTGTGTTTGGAGGAAGAAAAATGCTGCCTATGACCCCCAAAACACCGTCCCCACCGTCAAGCATGGGGGTGGAAACATTTTGCTTTGGGGGTGTTTTTCTGCTAAGGGCACAGGACAACTTAATCGCATTAACGGGAAAATGGACGGAGCCATGTATCGTGAAATCCTGAATGACAACCTCCTTCCCTCTGCCAGGAAACTGAAAATGGGTCGTGGATGGGTGTTCCAGCACGACAATGACCCAAAACATACAGCAAAGTCAACAAAGGAGTGGCTCAAGAAGAAGCACATTAAGGTCATGGAGTGGCCTAGTCAGTCTCCGGACCTTAATCCAATAGAAAACCTATGGAGGGAGCTCAAGCTCAGAGTTGCACAGAGACAGCCTCAAAACCTTAGGGATTTAGAGATGATCTGCAAAGAGGAGTGAACCAACATTCCTCCTAAAATGTGTGCAAACTTGGTCATCAATTACAAGAAACGTTTGACCTCTGTGCTTGCAAACAAGGGTTTTTCCACTAAGTATTAAGTCTTTTATTGTTGGAGGGTTCAAAAACTTATTTCACTCAATGAAATGCAAATCAGTTGCTATCTTTTATTTAAGGTTATTTTTTCGATTTTCCTTTTGATGTGCTATCTGCCACTGTTAAAATAAACCTACCATTGAAATGATACTGTTCTGAGACTTTTCATTTCTTTGTCATTGGACAAACTTACAAAATCAGTGAGGGGTCAAATAATTATTTCCTCCACTGTATAATAGGGAGGTGCTGGAAGAAGTGTGGCAAGCAAAACAGCAAAGTCAAAATGAACTTCTGCACACTCATGCGAATCCATTCACAAAAATCATGCAGCAATCAATGCTGTCCCTACAGCTAAGTTAAAAGCTGAGATCTTCGTTACAAAGTCTCTTGTGTAGTCACGTACACAGTGTAGAGGTACCCCAGTGTCGTATGTGTCCTAACTCTGGCCCTGTAACATGCATAGCACAAACATGCACACATTCAGTGCATCAAAACCTATATAAGGAATAGGAGCACATATCCATACCGTCCTCCATGGGACAGATAGTGCATCTAACTAATCCTGCAAGGGAGCTGCTTCTTGCTGGTGGCTTAAAAAGCCATTTTAATTATAATGAGAAAATATCGCCTAGGAGAAAACTTAGGAGAAAAAGTCAATTGGATCGGGCCCAAAGAATCTAGCTGTCAGCATAAAAAAATTACAAGGACAATGAAACTATGATTTTCAAAAAAATGAAGGCTTTCATTACTGACAGGGTCCACCACTGTGACAAAATCTGGCAGCCATAAATTCAGGGCGCATTGTCTATGGGATTGAGACGTCCGCTCTCTATTTCGAGGCTCTAGGTAATCATTTTCCTTTTAAAGATTACTCTTTTAATGAGTTGTTCTTTGTTATATAGTCTATTTTTGTTTAACCTAGTTTCTACTTAAATGTAAATGTTTTCTTAATTTATAATTGTCTCTATTTCAGATGTTATTATTGCACATTAATGAGGACTCTTTTTACTGTGCATTTTTTACGTAAAAGGTTTACTGTCTTGATTTTTTTTCCAGTTAAAAGACATTTGAAATTAAACATTAACCACTTGCCGACCGCCTACTTCATATTGGCGGTGGCAAAGTGGCAGCCCCAGGACCACGCAACGCAGAATGGTGTCAGGTCCTGGGGCACTGTTTTGCCGGGGATCGCGCGCTGGGATGCGCGCGCATCCACAGGCAATAGGCTCCGCCCACCCGCGACGTCAACCTGCCGGCCAATCGGAAGCGCCGGCGGGTTGTTAACCCGACGATCGCCGGATAGGAAGCGTATAATACGCTTTGTAATCTTTACAAAGTGTATTATACAGGCTGCCTCCTGCCCTGGTGGTCCCAGTGTCCAAGGGACCACCAGGGCAGGCTGCAGCCATCCTAGTCTGCACCCAAACACACTGATCTGCCCCCCCTGCCCCCTGATCGCCCACAGCACCCCTCAGACCCCCCCCTCCCACCCCCCAGACCACTGTTTGCACCCAATCACCCCCCTAATCACCCATCAATCACTCCCTGTCACTATCTGTCAACACTATTTTTTTTTTTTAGTCCCTAAACTGCCCCCTGGGTACTCCTGATCACCCCCCCCACCCTTCAGATTCTCCCCAGACCCCCCACAGACCCCCCCCCCCCCCTGTGTACTGTATGCATCTATCCCCCCTGATCACCTGTCAATCACCTGTCAATCACCCGTCAATCACCCATCAATCACCCCCTGTCACTGCCACCCATCAATCACACCCTAACCTTGCGGGCAATCTGATCACCCACCCACACCAATAGATCGCCCGCAGATCTGACATCAGATCACCTCCTAAGTGCAGTGTTTACATCTGTTCTCTACTCTAAACACCCACTAATTACCCATCAATCACCCATCAATCACCCCCTATCACCACCTGTCACTGTTACCCATCAGATTAGACCCTAATCTGCCCCTTGCAGGCACCCAATCACCCGCCCACACGCTCAGATTGCCCTCAGACCCCCCCTTATCAATTTGCCAGTGCATTATTTACATCCGTTCTTCCCTGTAATAACCCAATGATCACCTGTCAATCACCCCCTGTCACTGCCACCCATCAATCACCCCCTGTCACTACCACCCATCAATCAGCCCCTAACCTGCCCCTTGCGGGCAATCTGATCACCCACCCACACCAATAGATCGCCCGCAGATCCGACGTCAGATCACCTCCCAAGTGCAGTGTTTACATCTGTTCTCTACCCTAAACACCTACTAATTATCCATCAATCACCCCCTGTCACTGCTACCCATCAGATTAGACCCCTATCTGCCCCTTGCGGGCACCCAATCACCCGCCCACACGCTCAGATTGCCCTCAGACCCCCCCTTATCAATTCGCCAGTGCATTATTTACATCTGTTCTTCCCTGTAATAACCCACTGATCACCTGTCAATCACCTGTCAATCACCCATCAATCACCCCCTGTCACTGCCACCCATCAATCAGCCCCTAACCTGCCCCTTGCGGGCAATCTGATCACCCACCCAAACCAATAGATCGCCCGCAGATCCGACATCAGATCACCTCCCAAGTGCAGTGTTTACATCTGTTCTCTCCTGTAAACACCCACTAATTACCCATCAATCACACCCTATCACCACCTGTCACTGTTACCCATCAGAATAGACCCTAATCTGCCCCTTGCGGGCACCCAATCACCCACCCCACACGCTCAGATTGCCCTCAGACCCCCCCTTATCAATTCTCCAGTGCAATATAATCTGTTCTTCCCTGTAATAACCCACTGATCACCTGTCAATCACCTATCAATCACCCATCAATCACCCCCTGTCACTGCCACCCATCAATCACCCCCTGTCACTGCCACCCATCAATCAGCCCCTAACTTGCCCCTTGCGGGCAATCTGATCACCCACCCACACCATCAGATTGCCCCAGACCTACCCTCAGATCACCTCCAAAGTGCATTGTTTACATCTGTTCTGCCATCTAATCACCCACTGATCACCCATCAATCAGCCCCTATCACTGCTACCCATCATATTAGACCGCTATCTGCCCCTAGGGCACCCAATCACCCGCCCACACCCTCAGAACGCCCTCAGACCCCAGCCCTGATCACCTCGCCAGTGCATTGCTTGCATCCATTCCCCCCACTAATCACCACTGTCACCACCTGTCACCCCCTAACACACCTACCCATCAAATCAGGCCCTAATTTGCCCCGTGTGGGCTCCTGATCACTCGGCCAAACCCTCAGATCCCCCTCAGACCCCCTTCCGATCACCTCCCCAGTGCATTGATTGCATCTATTTTCCCCTCTAACCACCCCCTGAGACACCCATCAATCACCTCCTGTCACCCCCCCCCCCCTAGCACTCCTATCTATCAGATCAGGCCCAATACAACCTGTCATGTAAGAGGCCACCCTGCTTATGACCGGTTCCACAAAATTCGCCCCCTCATAGACCACCTGCCATCAAAATTTGCAGATGCTTATACCCCTGAACAGTCATTTTGAGACATTTGGTTTCCAGACTACTCACGGTTTTGGGCCCGTAAAATGCCAGGGCAGTTGTGATGAAGCGCGGAAGAGCCGCCGCCATGAGTCAGCGGCAGGCGGCTCTTTCCGCGCACGGCGGGGCAGAGCACGGGGAGGCAGCCGCCTCCACTCAGTCTAAGGCGGCTGTCCCCATGCAGGGCATGACGGAGCGCAGAATAACCGCCGCGTTGGACGCGGCGGTTAGCGCGTATGGCCCCATTACTGAGGCACCGCAGAGCGGTGCTGGTGTGGCTGGGACACATAGTCCCTCTAGGTTTAGAGTGACGCGCGCGCACTCAGGCAGGGTAAATATGACGGCCAGAAATGAGTCAGCTGACCAGGCTGGTCAGCTGACTCTGGCTCCACTCCTCATTGGTCCAGCACTTAGGGAGGTGCTGGAGAGATGCATGTGTATATATACTGCTGGCTGCTCAGTTGCTGGTTGTCTGGCGTTGCGAACACATACGTGGGAGCACTCAGACCTATAGTCAGATCCTTAAGTGTGCCGGGACCAGCTGGAGCTGTAATCCTACACTTAGCTAGATTCTGTTGATAGCTAAAGTACTAGTTTGATTGTGATGATCTGTTATGACTTTTTGCCTGCCTGACTATCCTCCTGAACTCTGATCTTGTACCTTGCCATTCTGATACTCTGTTGCCGAACCCCGGCTCGTCCTTAGACTCTGCTCCTGCCTCCTGATCTTGTACCTCGATATTTCTGATACCCTGTTGCCGAACCCTGCCTGTACCGAGACTCCGCCTCTGTCTTCTGAATCTGTACTTTATCTGTCCGTGTGTTTACGACCTGGCTTGTCCGACCTCGAGAACCGACCTTACTATTGGAGGCGGTTCCCCGTCCTGTTAGTGACACTTCCTCCTGAGTGTCACTTTCAGACCATCCTTCCTACTCTCGACCTGACTCCTCCCGCCTTGGAGAGTTCAAGTCTTTGGAAGGAATCCGTGCAGTACTCCTTACTGCACTGAGGCCTAGTCCTCTAAGTGTTATTGTTGCACCTAACACTACACTCTACTCAGGTGAACAGAGGTTAGCTGGTATATCGGATTATCGGTGATACTGCAGATCACTTATAATCTGGTATATATCTGTATTCCCAGTGATACTGCAGATCACCGGTAATCAGATCCTCTCTGTGCTTCACCAATCGTTACAGAACGCCAGACCAAAAGACAGATGGACGCACGCGCTGACCCTCTGAATGTGCTTGCCACTTCGGTGGATAACATTCATCAAGCACTGGGCCAGCACAAAGCATTAATTGACACCCTATCAGGCTCTGTGCGAACCCTCCAGACGTCAGTTGATTCGGTGCGATCCCCTCCTAGTGATGACATACGTATGCCCGTACCTGATAAATTTTCCGGCCATTCGAATCAACCGTAGGCTACGTCATCAAAGACAGACTAGGGGCAGTCACCGTGTCAGGGTAACATCTTACGCAGCACCCCCGGTAACTCCATCTCCTTCGGTCTCATCATCTCCAGTCGTGCCTCCACCTGAGCCGATGCAGATCGGTCGGTCTAAGCTGACCCAAGTGGAGAGAAGACGGAGAATGACTGAACAGTTATGTTTATACTGTGATGAGGGAGGACATAGGGTACGAGATTGTCCCATTAAGCCGGATAAGAATAAGCCGGGAAACGCTACCGCCTAGGAGTTGTAAGGGGTGACACCCTAGGCGCCCAACTCATGCCCCTAAAAGAAAGACGGTTGCTTCTTCCCTGTACAGTTGCATGGGAAGATAAAACCGAGGTCACGGAAGCCTTTATTGATTCAGGCTCCGCGGCAAATTTCATGGATTTCGAGTTCGCTAAGAAATTGGGGGTTCCGCTCACGCCGGTGGATCCACCCGTGCAGTTTACGGCAGTGGATGATTCTCCTCTGCAGAGGAATCATTCCCTGACTCTGACACCAGAGGTAGGAGTTACCATAGGGGTATTACATTGGGAGACGTTACAGTTTTTTGTGTTACATATGGCCACCTCCACAATTATACTCGTCATGCCATGGCTACACCTGCACTCCCCACACATTGATTGGGCCACTGGTCAATTAATTTCCTGGTCAGATTGTTGTTTTCAGCAATGTTTAGGGAGGGTGACTTTGGGCCAAACCAGGGTTCAGGTGGAGGGGGTTCCTGAACAGAATATGGAATATTCTGACGTATTTTGCCCCAAGGCAGCGGATAAGTTACCCCCTCATCGCCCTTTCGACTGTCCCATCGATCTCCGTTCAGGGTGTGTGCCCCCCCGGGGCCATTTGTACAATTTGTCGGGGCCCGAAAAATTGGCCATGCAAGATTACATCCGTGAAAATTTGGTCAAGGGTTTCATTCGCCCGTCCCTGTCGCCTGCTGGGGCAGGTTTCTTTTTCGTTAAAAAAAAAAGACGGAGGCCTGCGGCCCTGCATTGATTACCGGGGTCTTAACCACCCTGGCGTTCTATTAAGATCGCCAGGGCGGCTGCGGGAGGGTTTTTTTTAAATAAAAAAAAAACTATTTCATGCAGCCAACTGAAAGTTGGCTGCATGAAAGCCCACTAGATGGCGCTCCGGAGGCGTTCTGATCGCCTCCGGCGGCCAAAAGTAACACGGAAGGCCGCAATGAGCGGCCTTCCGTGTTTTGCTTACTTCGTCGCCATGGCGACGAGCGGTGTGACGTCATGGACGTCAGCCGACGTCCTGACGTCAGCCGCCTCCGATCCAGCCCTTAGCGCTGGCCGAAACTATTTGTTCCGGCTGCGCAGGTCTCAGGCAGCTGGGGGGACCCTCTTTCGCCGCTGCTCGCGGCGGATCGCCGCTGCTCGCGGCGGAGCGCCGCAGAGCGGCGGCGATCAGGCAGCACACGCGGCTGGCAAAGTGCCGGCTGCGTGTGCTGCACTTTATTTGATTAAAATCGGCCCAGCAGGGCCTGAGCGGCACCCTCTGGCGGTAATGGACGAGCTGAGCTCGTCCATACCGCTAAGGTGGTTAATAAGATTACGGTGAAGAATCGCTATCCGCTGCCTCTGATAGACGATTTATTCACACAGATCACCGACGCTAAGATCTTTTCTAAACTGGATTTGCGGGGTGCGTATAACCTGATACGCATAAGAAAGGGCGATGAGTGGAAAACGGCCTTTAATACACCGGACGGGCATTACGAGTACTTGGTGATGCCCTTCGGGCTATGTAATGCCCCGGCCGTTTTCCAGGAACTCATCAACGAGGTCTTCAGTGAGGTGTTGGGGAGATTTGTTCTAGTCTACCTAGATGATATACTTATTTTCTCCAACAACCTCTCTGAACATAGGACCCATGTAAAATTTGTTTTGAATAAACTGAGGCAAAACTCTTTATACGCAAAACTTGAAAAATGTATTTTTGAAGTAACGTCTGTCGCCTTCCTGGGATACATAATTTCCACCACAGGGCCTGTCTATGGACCCTGCCAAGGTCTCCGCTGTTCTGGAATGGCCTCAGCCGGTTGGTCTGAAGTCTCTTCAGCGGTTTCTCGGTTTTGCTAACTATTATAGGCGGTTCATAAAGGGGTACTCCACGGTCATTTCTCCCCTTACCAGTCTCAGTAAAAAAGGGGCAGATACCACTCACTGGTCCCCTGAGGCTCTACATGCTTTTTCCACCCTGAAGGATCTATTCTGTTCGGCACCCATCCTCAGACATGTGGATACTTCTTTCCCATTTATTGTTGAAGTAGATGCTTCAGAGGTCGGAGTGGGGGCTGTGCTGTCTCAGCTTTCAGGCTTGCAGGGTAGGATGCACCCGTGTGCTTACTTCTCTCGTAGATTCTCCCCAGCAGAGAGGAACTACGATATAGGCAACAGGGAGCTCCTGGCCATTAAATTGGCTTTCGAGGAATGGCGACATTGGTTAGAGGGAGCAGAGCATACGATCACGGTTTACACTAATCACAAAAACGTAGAATACATCGAGGGGGCTAAGAGGTTGAGCCCCCGTCAGGCTCGATGGTCGTTATTTTTCTCTAGGTTCAGTTTCATTATTACATACACTCCGGGTAGCAAAAATGTTAAAGCAGATGCTTTATCTAGGTACTTCTAACCAGAGACAGCACAGCCCTCCATTCCAAAGACCATTGTTCCCCAGGAGTTGGTACTAGCAGCAACTGGAACTTGGGAAGATTTGAAGGAGACTTTGGTTCCCTTCCAACAGGACATCCCGGAAGGGAAGCCCGCGGGGGTTATGTTCATTCCCCTACCTTTTCGTCTCCGGGTTCTAGAAATGTTCCATGTGCACAAGAATGCTGGGCATCCTGGAGCATCTAGAACACACGATCTGGTGGCCAGATGTGCCTGGTGTAGAGATGAGCGTAATGACCCAATTACGATTTCGCGAAATTTCGCGTAATTAGTGTAATTACGATTATGGCCGTAAGTACATAATCGTAATGAAGAAGGATTTCGCGAAATTTCGCGTAAGCGTAATTTTCGCATTACAGTCGTATCATGCCGTAATTTCGCATTAAACGCTACCGTAATTTCGCGTTAAACCGTAACGCTCCGTATAATATAAAAAAGCCGCCGACTTTTTAGCAAAGCCCCCTTAAATGCTAAGAGCCTCAAATTTGGAGAATATATTAAGGAGATCAGGAGGAATAAGAGGAAAATTTTTTTTTTCAAAAAGACCTTATAGTTTTTGAGAAAATCGATGTTAAAGTTTCAAAGGAAAAATGTAAACATTTAAAAACCCGACGACTTTAACGGTTAATAGCAAAGCCTGCTTAAAGTTTAGGAACACCAAATTCCCAGGGTATATTAAGGGGATCAGTGGGAATAAGAGGAAATTTTTTTTTTCAAAAAGACCTTATAGTTTTTGAGAAAATCGATTTTTAAGTTTCAAGGGCGAAAATGTCTTTTAAATGCGGAAAGTGTCCGTTTTTTTTGCACAGGTAACAATAGTGTATTATTTTCATAGATTCCCCCAAGTGGGAAGAGTTTTACTTACTTCGTTCTGAGTGTGGGAAATATAAAAAAAAAAAACGACGTGGGGTCCCCCCTCCCAGACCTCTTTAACCCCTTGTCCCCCATGCAGGCTGGGATAGCCAGAATGCGGAGCACCGGCCGCGTGGGGCTCCGCACCCTGACTATACCAGCCCGCATGGTCCATGGATTGGGGGGTCTCGGAAGGGGAGGGGCAGCCAAGCTTTCCCCTCCCCCTCCGAGCCCTTGTCCAATCCAAGGACAAGGGGCTCTTCTCCACCTCCGATGGGCGGTGGAGGTGGAGGCCGCGATTTCCTGGGGGGGAGGTTCATGGTGGAATCTGGGAGTCCCCTTTAAAAAGGGGTCCCCCAGATGCCCACCCCCCCTCCCAGGAGAAATGAGTATAGAGGTACTTGTACCCCTTACCCATTTCCTTTAAGAGTTAAAAGTAAATAAACACACAAACACTTAGAAAAAGTATTTTAATTGAACAAAAAACATAACCACGAAAAAAGTCCTTTAATATTCTTAATTAACCATTAATACTTACCTGTCCCTTTAAATAAATGATCCCTCGCAATATCCTCGGAAATGTTCTATCAGTTACAATGTAACAAAGTTATTACAATGTAACAACTTTGTTACATTGTAACTACGCCGTACCCGACGTCACTCACCGCCGCCGCCGCGTCTGTGCTGCAGGACCCGACAGAGCTCTGAGCTATAGCTCAGAGCTCTCTAAGCATCTTTGTATTTGGGCTCCAAGGAGCCCCATTGGTCCTTAGCAGACCAATGGGGTTCCTTTAAATCAGAAGGCAGCGGCAGCCATCGGCGGTGATGGACGAGCTGAGCTCGTCCATACCGCTAAGATGGTTAATATACCCTGGGAATTTGGTGTTCCTAAACTTTAAGCAGGCTTTGCTATTAACCGTTAAAGTCGGCGGGTTTTTAAATGTTTAAATTTTTCCTTTGAAACTTTAACATCGATTTTCTCAAAAACTATAAGGTCTTTTTGAAAAAAAAATTTTTCCTCTTATTCCTCCTGATCTCCTTAATATATTCTCCAAATTTGAGGCTCTTAGCATTTAAGGGGGCTTTGCTATTAACCCTTAAAGTCGGCGGCTTATTTATATTATACGGAGCGTTACGGTTTAACGCGAAATTACGGTAGCGTTTAATGCGAAATTACGGCATGAACGAAACGCGAAATTACGCGTTGAAAATTACGCTTACGGTATTTTCAATTACGATTTTAATGGCAATTACGCTACCGTAATTTCGCATCGTAATCGCAAATTTCGCATGCGTAATTTTAGTAATGCGAAATTACGAAAATTTCGGCTCAACTCTAGCCTGGTGGCCTTCCTTGGCAGCGGATTGCAGAGAATATGTTAGGGAGTGTGCGATATGTGCAAAAAGCAAACCCTCCCGGCTGGCACCTGTGGACCCACCTGTCCATGGATTTTGTGGGTGAGCTTCCCGGATCTGAAGGCATGTCGGTCATTTGGGTGGTGGTCGACCGATTTAGCAAAATGGCCCATTTTGTGCCCTTAAAAGGACTCCCCTCGGCTCAGGAATTAGCCGAGTTATTCATCATTCACATTTTCCGATTACACGGCATTCCAGAAAACATAGTCTCAAACAGGGGAGTCCAATTTGTTTCCAGATTTTGGAAGGCTTTTTGCCACCTAATGGGCATGAAGCTGTAATTCTCGTCGGGCTACCACCCACAGACAAATGGCCAGACTGAGAGGATAAATCAGTCCTTAGAACAATACTTGAGATGTTATGTTGCAGAGGCGCAAGACGACTGGGCCAGATTCTTGCCCTTCGCAGAATTTGCTCAAAACAATTTGAGAAATTCTTCCTCCGGATTTTCTCAGTTCCAGGTGGTGACGGGGAGATCGCATAAATTCTCCCCCTTGCCAGTTGTCTCTTCTCCGTTTCCAACCCTGGAAGCCTGGCAGAGGGCATTTAAAGACATCTGGGGGACGGTGAAAAGTAATCTGGAAAGGGCATTCCAGAGTCAAAAGGGTCAGGCTGACAAAAGACGCTCATTGGAGTGGAAGTTCCAGCCAGGAGACTTGGTCTGGGTGTCCACACGTCACATGACCCTGAGACAGCACTCGGATAAATTGGGTCCCAGGTTTGTGGGTCATTTTCAGTAGCTAAAAAGATCAACAACGTTACTTATTCCGTTGATCTTCCCGCCAGCATGCGTGGGGTAAGGTCCTTCCACGTATCCCTGCTTAAGTCAGCAGTCCATGTGGGTCCCACTCCTCCTCCTCCTGTGTTGGTAGATGACCAACCTAAGTACGAGGTAGAAAAGATTTTAGATTCACGCTTTGTACAAAACTCGGTAAAATACCTCGTACATTGGAAAGGGTACGGCATTGAGGAGAGACAATGGGTACCGGGGAGTCGCATGCATGCGGACGAATTAAGGAGGGAGTTTCACGCCTTACACCCCGAGAGACCTGGTAGGAGTTGTCCGGAGTCCACTCCTCGGGGGGGGGGGGGGTACTGTGATGAAGCGCGGAAGAGCCGCCGCCATGAGTCAGCGGCAGGCGGCTCTTTCCGCGCACGGCGGGGCAGAGCACGGGGAGGCAGCCGCCTCCACTCAGTCTGAGGCGGCTGTCCCCGTGCAGGGCATGACGGAGCGCGGAATAACCGCCGTGTTGGACGCGGCGGTTAGCGCGTATGGCCCCATTACTGAGGCACCGCAGAGCGGTGCTGGTGTGGCTGGGACACATAGTCCCTCTAGGTTTAGAGTGACGCGCGCGCGCGCACTCAGGCAGGGTAAATATGACGGCCAGAAATGAGTCAGCTGACCAGGCTGGTTAGCTGACTCTGGCTCCACTCCTCATTGGTCCAGCACTTAGGGAGGTGCTGGAGAGATGCATGTGTATATATACTGCTGGCTGCTCAGTTGCTGGTTGTCTGGCGTTGCGAACACATACGTGGGAGCACTCAGACCTGTAGTCAGATCCTTAAGTGTGCCGGGACCAGCTGGAGCTGTAATCCTACACTTAGCTAGATTCTGTTGATAGCTAAAGTACTAGTTTGATTGTGATGATCTGTTATGACTTTTTGCCTGCCTGACTATCCTCCTGAACTCTGATCTTGTACCTTGCCATTCTAATACTCTGTTGCCGAACCCCGGCTCGTCCTTAGACTCTGCTCCTGCCTCCTGATCTTGTACCTCGGTATTTCTGAAACCCTGTTGCTGAACCCTGCCTGTACCGAGACTCCGCCTCTGTCTTCTAAATCTGTACTTTATCTGTCCGTGTGTTTACGACCTGGCTTGTCCGACCTCGAGAACCGACCTTACTATTGGAGGCAGTTCCCCGTCCTGTTAGTGACACTTCCTCCTGAGTGTCACTTTCAGACCATCCTTCCTACTCTCGACCTGACTCCTCCCGCCTTGGAGAGTTCAGGTCTTTGGAAGGAATCCGTGCAGTACTCCTTACTGCACTGAGGCCTAGTCCTCTAAGTGTTATTGTTGCACCTAACACTACACTCTACTCAGGTGAACAGAGGTTAGCTGGTATATCGGATTATCGGTGATACTGCAGATCACTTATAATCTGGTATATATCTGTATTCCCAGTGATACTGCAGATCACCGGTAATCAGATCCTCTCTGTGCTTCACCAATCGTTACAGCAGTATAGGAACTCCACAAGTGACCCCTTTTTAGAAAAAAACACACCCCAAGGTATTCTGTTAGGTGTATGAAGCGTTCATAGAAGATTTTATTTTTTGTCAAAAGTTAGCGGAAATTGATTTTTATTGTTTTTTCCACAAAGTTTCATTTTTCACTAACTTGTGACAAAAAATAAGATCTTCTATGAACTCACCATACACCTAACGGAATACCTTGGGGTGTCTTCTTTCTAAAATGGGGTCACTTGTGGCGTTCCTATACTGCCCTGGCATTTTAGGGTCCCTAAACCGTGAGGAGTAGTCTGGAAAACAACTGCCTCAAAATGACCTGTGAATAGGACTTTGGGCTCCTTAGCGCACCTAGGCTGCAAAAAAGTGTCACACATGCCATATCGCCGTACTCAGGAGAAGTAGTATAATGTGTTTTGGGATGTATTTTTACACATACCCATGCAGGGTGGGAGAAATCTCTCTGTAAATGGACAATTGTGTGTAAAAAAAATCTAATATATATGTCATTTACAGAGATATTTCTCCCACCCAGCATGGGTATATGTAAAAATACACCACAAAACACATTATACTACTTCTTCTGAGCACGGCAGTACCACATGTGTGGCACTTTTTTGCAGCCTAACTGCGCTAAAGGGCCCAAAGTCCAATGAGTACCTTTAGGATTTCACAGGTCATTTTGCAACATTTGGGTTCAAGACTACTCCTCACGGTTTAGGGCCCCTAAAATGCCAGGGCAGTATAGGAACCCCACAAGTGACCCCATTTTAGAAAGAAGACACCCCAAGGTATTCTGTTAGGTGTATTATGAGTTCATAGAAGATTTTATTTTTTGTCACAAGTAAGCGGAAAATGACACTTTGTGAAAAAAAAACAATTAAAATCAATTTCCGCTTACTTGTGACAAAAAATAAAATATTCTATGAACTCACCATACTCCTAACGGAATACCTTGGGGTGTCTTCTTTCTAAAATGGGGTCATTTGTGGAGTTTCTATACTGCCCTGGTATTTTAGGGGCCCTAAACTGTGAGGAGTAGTCTTGAAACCAAATGTCGCAAAATGACCTGTGAAATCCTAAAGGTACTCATTGGACTTTGGGCCCCTTAGCGCAGTTAGGGTGCAAAAAAGTGCCACACATGTGGTATCGCCATACTCAGGAGAAGTAGTATAATGTGTTTTGGGGTGTATTTTTACACATACCCATGCTGAGTGGGAGAAATATCTCTGTAAATGGACAATTGTGTGTATTTCTCCCACCCAGCATGGGTATGTGTAAAAATACACCCCAAAACACATTATACTACTTCTCCTGAGTACGGCAATACCACATGTGTGGCACTTTTTTGCAGCCTAACTGCGCTAAGGGGCCCTAAGTCCAATGAGAACATTTAGGCTTTACAGGGGTTCTTACAATTTAGCACCCCCCAAAATGCCAGGACAGTAAACACACCCCACAAATGACCCCATTTTGGAAAGTAGACACTTCAAGATATTCAGAGAGGAGCATAGTGAGTCCGTGGCAGATTTCATTTTTTTTTGTCGCAAGTTAGAAGAAATGGAAACTTTTTTTTTCTTTTTTTTGTCAGAAAGTGTCATTTTCCGCTAACTTGTGACAAAAAATAAAATCTTCTATGAACTCACCATGCCTCTCAGTGAATACTTTGGGATGTCTTCTTTCCAAAATGGGGTCATTTGGGGGGTATTTATACTATCCTGGAATTTTAGCACCCCATGAAACATGACAGGTGCTCAGAAAAGTAGGAGATGCTTCAAAATGGGAAAATTCACTTTTTGCCCCATAGTTTGTAAACGCTATAACTTTTACCCAAACCAATAAATATACACTCAATGGTTTTTTTTTTTATCAAAGACATGTAGCAGAATAACTTTCGCGCTCAAATGTATAGGAAATTTTACTTTATTTGAAAAATGTCAGCACAGAAAGTAAAAGTCGTCATTTTTTTGACAAAATTCATGTCTTTTTTGATGAATATAATAAAAAGTAAAACTCGCAGCAGCAAATAGCACCAAAAGAAAGCTGTATTAGTGACAAGAAAAGGAGGTAAAATTAATTTAGGTGGTAGGTTGTATGACCGAGCAATAAACCGTAAAAGCTGCAGTGGTCTGAATGGAAAAAAAGGCTCTGGTCCTTAAGGGGTTTTATGACTGCAGTCCTTAAGTGGTTAAAGGGCAAAAATCATATAGATGCCAAAAAGAGAAATGGTGGAAAGGATAAACCTCATAGACTCCAGCTTCTCTCAGGGGAAAGTCCAACTTGACCAGGTATTTTTCATGGGTAGGGCTAGCCAAGCATTGCCAGGGGTGTCCATATAGGCATATAATCATTTTCCAATATGGCCCTAAAAACATGATTGGGTAATGACTATCTTAAGTGTCTTGAGGCACCTTGGGGGACTTGCCTGGGAGGAATAAGTCTATGTCCAGGGTAGAATGAATTTTTAATCTCATCTTAAAAACAAACTCCCGAACAGATTTATTATTCCAAACCGGCATTTGAAAACAAGACAATCTTATTTTCCTTTGGAGGCCTTTCTGACCCTTCCAGACTCCTTACGGTTGTCTCCCCAGAACCAAAAAAAAAAGCCAGAGGGGTGACCCTGAAAGGGTCAGAAGGGACAAATCTGCCCCATGTTCTCCCACTCTGAAACACACATTTTGATTTAAAGTCTGCCAGGTTTTGGAAAGAAAACTATTGAGGGCGCAAGAATTCCCAGTGACGGCTCCAGTCAAAACAACCCTGAGAAGATTTTAAAGGATGTTTAATCAAGAGCACATGTTATTAACTCGTCTAATGCTAATTAGTCGACTCGCATCACAAACTGCGAGCTTCATTGGCTGAAATTTATGGCATTTGCAATGGTGGAAGCTCTCAAGCATGTAACACCTAAAATCTTTTTTATTTTCTCTTTTCCTTTCTTTCAGTCATGTTTTATGGCTTATTTTTTAAAGACGTTTTCAGTCGAGGTCTGAGGCAGCGGCCAATCTTTCGGCATGATATATTCCCAGTAATATAAAAGACATGCTGCTTTGATTAGGGGGCTTGGGGAATCCACAGGGATTTTAAATGTTGGGATTAGAAGGTAGATTTGGAAAGTTCGTAGAGGTCACCGGTTAAAAATCTCTCTCCAAAATATTACTTCCGTTCTCTTTTTATTTTATTTTTTTTTCTTCCTGCGAGGAAAGCAATCGTGAATTTCAGAATGAATTAGGAAAAGGATTGTTATGACACTGGGGCATGAAGGCAAATCAGTGAAAGTTTAAGATGTTGGACAGGATCCAAAAATGTCATGCTGTAGGATCACGTTAACAGAGCTCAGCAGCTTTTTCAAAAGATGGCGCTATCTAAATTTCGTTCCATTATTTTACGCATTTATATAGCTGTGGAAAGTTTTATTGTACATGAACAAATATGGCAGAGAACACTTACAGGGGCACTATGGCAAAAAAATTTAAATTTATAATATGTGCAAACATAAACAAATAAGAAGTATGTTTTTTTCCAGAGTAAAATGAGCCATAAATTACTTTTCTCCTATGTTGCTGTCACTTACAGTAGAAAGTAGAAATCTGACAGAAGCGACAGGTTTTGAACTAGTCCATCTGTTCATAGGGGATTCTCAGCAAGGCTTTTATTCTTTATAAAGATATTCCCCAAAAAGGATTTAAACAATGATGCTGGCCAGCTTCCCTGCTCGCTACACAGATTTTTGGCAGTTGGACAGAGCAACTACCATTCACTAAGTGCTTTTGAAAATAAATAAATCCCTGAGAATCCCCCCCATGAAGAGATGGACTAATCCAAAACCGGTCGCTTCTGTCAGATTTCTACTACCTACTGTAAGTGACAGCAACATAGAAGAAAATTAATTTATGGCTCATTTTACTCTGGAAAAAACATACTTCTTATTTGTTTATCTTTGCACATATTTTAAATTTTACAATTTTTCGCCATAATGCCCGTTTAAAGCCTATCGCCAAAAATAAAGTTTTATTCATTGCCTCCCTGATGAACACTTCCGTAGGGCCTCTCATCTTCCCCAAACCGCTCATACTCATGAAATTCCTCCAAAGCTTTTGTTAAGATGTCATTCAGGGATATCCAGCGTCATGATTATTTCTGCAAGGATGCTGCCAAATCATAGCAGTGGCACAACCTTCTGCATTGTCTTACAACTCTTTTTGCATAGGGACCTGGCTGTTATGCTGGATACACACCATGCGTTTCCGCGTCCGTCGATACGCATCGATTCGATTATTTCCGACATGTCCGATTCACGTTTCGATGGATCGTTAGGTCGATTTGCCATGCTTAACATGGCAATCGACCTAAAAATCATCGAAATGCGTTCGGAAATGCTCGGAAATAATCGAATCGACGCGTATCGACGGACGCATTCGACGCGGAAACACATGGTGTGTATCCAGCATTAGAGCCACAAAACAACACCTTCTGATCTGGAATATAATATAAGGAAGATGTAAGAGGCTATCCTGCCACTCTGTTCTCTTCTGGTTATTTCCTGTGGAAGGGTCTTCCCTAGGGAGGATGCAGGTGGGTAGACAGCCAAAACCCTACAATAGAGCATGAAGCGGAGTGGAGGAACTGTCAGAGATTTGGTGGCTCTTGTAGGAGGTAAGGTGAATAATTTGGAGCAGTAATATTTATTTTTGTGGAGATGGCTTCTGAAAAGGTACCAAAATCTAAATTATAATATTTTGTATATATATAACTCCAACATCTCCACAGTGCTTTACAGATTATATAGATAGACATTTTACTAACGCTTCTCAAAAAAAGCTCACTATCTAATCCCTAACATAGGCAAAGTCTAATGTCCCTATCAAAGACTCACAAAATCCAATCTTGGAGGGAACCAAAAACGTATCCCAGAGCTAAATATTTAATCCTACATTTTAGCAATCAGAAAACTCAAATATACCTTTCTTTTGTGTATAGGCATCTGCAACCAGAAAGTCCTGGGTGTTGAAGGTGTTAGCAGCGTATTTTGTGGGTGGCTCTTCTAATTCTGCTTGAATTGCTGTTCAAAACTGTAGAAGGGGAGGGGCAAGGACTGAGCTTCCTTAAAAGATTACAGTCGCTTATAAAAAGGATTAGGGAAACATCGGTGCATGGAATTGGACATTAAAGTAAGGTATGTGTCATCATGCTGGTTTAAGTCCAATGGTTAGATGACCCTTCCAGTAGGGAACGAGGTTTTACCCAGATGCGGGGTCTAAATGACCATGGGTCTTCACCAAAACACGACCCGAGGGGGTCGCCCTGGACTTTGCAGCCTAGTGTCCACCAGGTCGCAAACTGGGATCGCCTCACTAGTGGTCGAGAGAACTAGTACCACAATCTGGAGATGAAGATGAAGCGTAGTTGATAACGAGCTGAAGTCAGGGCAGGCAGCAGACAGAGGAATCTGAGGTACAGGCCGAGGTCGAGGCAGGCAGCAGGCAGAGAGGAATCCGGGGTACAGGCCGAGGTCGGGGCAGGCAGCAGGCAGAGAGGAATCCAAGAACAGTCCGAGTCAAAGCCAAAGGAGAGGAGATCGAGAGTGGTCAGGCAAGCTGGGTCATCAACAGGTAAACAGATCAGTAATCAGAGTATCTTCCGGAGAAGGCGTTCCACACTAGCGGTCAGAATGAACAGCACAGAACACGGGCTGGGGAAGCCTTTTATAGCGAAATTTGACACCAAAACTTCTGTGCATACGCACCCGCACCTGTGTGCGCCTTTTTGGCGCATGTGCGTACAAGCTCGCGCGCCCGTGCGACGTTTCTGCCGCACGCATATGACCTTATGCGCGATGTGCGCCACGCTCCGCGCATGCGCGAGCGAAGCACCGTGCAACCACGCACAGACCTGCACACACCACAGACAGCAATCCATAGCTGGCAGTGCGCGCAGGGAGAACGGAACGCCGGGACCACAACACAGCGTGAGTATTACAGTATGTCTTAATCTTTGCTTGCCTGTTATCTCTTTATTTTCTGCATTTTCTTGCAAAAAAAACCCAAACTGAATCGTTGCTCTTGGCATGCAAAATTACAGTGGGATGCGAAAGTTTGGGCAATCTTGCTCTTAGACTCGCTTCAGAGTCTCTTTAACACATGTGATTACTGTAAAGCACTATAGATAGTGCTAAACCGCCGCATTCCCGCGGCAAAACAGGGGGTTTATACCCCCCAAATCCCCTCTCCTACCTCCGGGGAGCGTTCCTGATGAGGCAGAGTTTATGGCTGTAGCTCTGCCTCTTAGCGCGTCAAACCCCAATGATCGCCGCCTCTCCACACCCCTCTCAAACTGCCTTCACAAAGAGGGGCGGGGGAGAGGCGGAGATCCGCGCATGGAGGCAGAGCTGCAGCTCATAGCTCTGCCTCCATGAGCAGCAAAATCCACGACCAAGAAAGTCGTGGATTTTGCAGAGGGGATGCGGCGGTTTAGCACTATCTATAGTGCTTTACAGTAATCCCATGCTATTAGACTCGCTTCAGAGTCTCTTTCAGGGCCCTTTTCCACTAGAGCATTTGCGATTGCTGAATCGCAAATCGCTAGTGTCAGGAACCGGCCCGCGGCACGCCTGCGTATACGGATCCCGACTGCGGGTTTGACCAGACTGAGAGGGGAAGCAGCCTTAGTCAAGCTAAAACAAGGCTGGGACCCCTCAGAACACCTCTCACTGCCACCACTAGCTGTTCGCTAGACACTTCCACTCTGCTGTTGAGTCCTCAGCGCGCACTCCGCGTTTTCGTATTCGGGTCAGCTTTGCGCTTAGGCCAAATACGGGAACGCCACGCACCCACACACACACACAGTTGCAATCTTACACTGTCGTGAAGCAAAGACCCACTAACAGTCGTTCCGAACGATACTGTTAGCCACTCTGCTGTCGCTACTCGCACTGGCGTTGTTCGTACGTTGGGTCAGCTGCGCGCTTAGGCCAACGTATGACAAACGCCCCCACACACAATGCAATTACAATTTCATATGGTAGTGTTGCTCAAACATACAACTAGGCATGAACTTATACATGGTTACACTTCAGTCTCTTCTAGGCTATGAGTGTTAGTTTAGTACAGCAGAAGTCAAGCTTATTAAATAATGATTTAATATTCCATAAAAACATAGAACAATGCAGAACTTAATATATACAAAAGATTACAAAAAGACAAAGTAAAAAAGTTACAAAATTAAGAGTTACAAAGATAACACACACGGATATTTGCGTAAAATAAAAATGGGGATTAAAAAAACGTTACCAACTTGAAGGTCTCAACGTTGTCGGCAGGAGCATGCCGCTTGTTCGACCAGAAGTCGAGATCAACTCTAGCTATGCGCTAACTCCAAGAGCAGATACCGGTGGCTGTCCTGGGTCAGCTTAAATAGTCTGAAGTGTCCCCTGGGGCATTTAATGTCCAGCCCCCAGGAACTAATGCACTTTCCCCGTTTGTGACATCACCGAACGCTTGTCATAATCTTGAGAACAACAAATATCCTGTTGACATGTGTTAGTCTTTTCCTGACTAGGCTTGCTTTGTGTATTGAGACAATGGGCCGTCTCCTGAGTTCAAAAAGCCAGGCAGATAATCCCATTAGCAGAAACTCAAAGCCCTTCATATGGTCAAGACAATACCCACTTCCTTGCCTATTGAAGGGGACTGGTCCATTCACTGAAGACAATGGCAGCTGTCTACACTAATACAAAAGATCACAGCATACAGTTCCTCTGGACAGCCAGAAACAGGTAATGAGGTTCCCTTTGTCTGTCTATTGACACCACACACAATCAAATTAATAGTCCATGAAGCTAGCTGCCACTATCTTCAAGTCATACTGGCTGACCTCCACCTCTGAAAGATATACGGCAGACATAAAAATGATAGAATAGGTTTCGGTACTCCCTAATATCATCAGCACCTCAATATATCTCCACAGCTAGTGATTTTAAAATCGCTATGGTTTGCTAAATAACATAGGAATCGCGGTAGGTAATTTCCACTACCGCAATTTGTTTTTTACTAAATCGTGATCGTGTCGCGGAACGATTTTTGCCGTGATTTTGCTATACAGTGCATAGCACAGCAAAATCGTGATCACAAATGTCGGGAAATCGCAGGGAAATTTTGGACTTTTGCTAAATCGCAATCACTAGCGTTTAGCGCGAACGCTTCCTCTGCATCGCTCTCGCATACAGCACCTCCTTATGTAAAGTTCCCCCGCATGGTTGAACAACACACAGTGACTCCATCTGATGTTGTAAGTTTTTGGTGCTGGTCTGTGGGTTAACTCTGACTGTTCTCACCATTCGTCACTTCTGTCTATCTGACATTTTTCTTGGTCTGCCACTTTGAGCCTTAACCTGAACTGAGCCCGTGGTCTTCCAGTTCCTCAATGTTCCTAACTGTGGAAACAGACAGCTGAAATCTCTGAGACAGCTTTCTGTATCCTTCCCCTAAACCATGGTGGTGAACAATCTTTGTCTTTCGGTCATTTTAGAGTTGTTTTGAGACCCCCACGTTGCTAATCTTCATACAAAATTAAAAGAGGAGGGAAACTTACAATTGATCCCCTTAAATACTCTTTCTCATAATTGGATTCACCTGTGTATGTAGGTCAGGGTTCACTGAGTTTACCAAGCCAATTTAAGTTCCAATAATTAGTTCTAAAGCTTTTGGAATCAATAAAATGACAACAGTGCCCCGAATTTTTGCACCTGCCTAATTTTAATTAAACAATTATTGCGCACTTTCTGTTAATCCAATAAACTTCATTTCACTTCTCATATATCACTGTGTGTATCTCCTATAATATTATATATTTAAAGAGAAACTCCGACCAAGAATTGAACTTTATCCCAATCAGTAGCTGATACCTCCTTTTACATGAGAAATCTATTCCTTTTCACAAACAGTCCATCAGGGGTGCTGTATGACTGATATTGTGGTGAAACCCCTCCCACAAGAAACTCTTGAGTACGTACTCTTGGCAGTTTCCTGTCTGGGAACCTTGCTGCATTGTGGGAAATAGCTGTTTACAGCTGTTTCCAACTGCCAAAAAAACATGCAGCAGCTACATCACCTGCCAACAGTAAAAATGTCACCATGTTATAAATGTCAGAATGTAAATCAGGGATTTCAAAGATTTTACAATGGGCAAGCACTGACTAAATCATTTATACATAATTATTGTAAAAATTAAGCACTTTTTTTTATTACATTATCTTCACTGGAGTTCCTCTTTAACTGACATTTATCATCATAGCAACCAGAGGCGGGACAAGGTCCTCCAGCACCCAAGGCTGATACACCAAAGTGCGCCTCTCCATCCCTGCCACCCCAGCTGTCACACACTGATTGCTATTAGACTAAGAGGGCCACAGGGCCCACAACCTCCCCAACACCTTAATATCTAGTTATCTGGCTTGCAGTCACTGCTATGTATCCCCTTTTCTTATTTCTCTCTGCTTCAAACACAATTAGGAATGACAGCTGAATGAATTGTGCGCCCCCTCCTACACTGCGCCCTGAGGCTGGAGCCTCTCCAGCCTATGCCTCGGCCCGGCCCTGATAGCAACCAATGATTTATACAGGAAAATCATGACAATAGACAAGGTTGCCCAAACTTTCGCATCCCACTGTACAGGCTGGCATCACCCATCAGGACTTAATAGAACTAGCTAGCTATTAGCAACAGACAGTCACTGCTTGAGATTATGGGAAGTGTAGTCCAGTGTGAAAGAGGCAGCTGGGACAGGAGGAAGCATCAACAGCTTGTCAGTATATGCAAAAGCATTTCAAGAAATCTGCATTTTTTTAAAATGTTTTAAAGAGGAATGTTAGTGAAAAAGGGGGGAAAAAATCAGTATATTGTAAAGTGAGAAGTTAAGAAATAGAAGAGAGGTGAAGATATGATTGATATTCGCCATGTAATTTGATCATATTGTCTGATCCACAATCAGCCTGCACGTCATTATCTTTACAACTGTAAGACAAGAAAAAAAACAGCACCAACTGCCATTATTTATAACCACACCCCCTAATAAAGCGATAGGCTAAACTTCTTTTTTTTATAGATATGCATTTGTACAGAGGAAGATATCGCTTGCTTGGCAGTGGGAAAAAGCTGTTACTTTCCACAACGCAACAAGGCTCACAGACAGCAAACTGTCAGGACCATGGTCATGACATCACACTGTGGGGGGGTTCACCACGATATCAGCCATACAGAACCCCAATGCCCCCCCCCCCCCCCCCCCACACACACACGATCTACCCAAGAAAATATTTCTGGTGGTAAAGGTGGTTTCAGCTATTGATTGGAATGAGGTTCAATCCTTGTTTACAGTTCCCTTAATATGAATGTGACCATTGGGAAAGGTGTTTTTTTTTTTCATTTGATATTACAATGTCCCATATGTTAGGACCAGAAAGAACATGGAATATCAGACTTGTCACCCGTTGTCCTTGTCAGGAAAATTTATAGGGGATATAGTAGGAGACAGGAGTTCCTCTTTAACCTACTATGCAAATTTGGACAGAGGCGCCAGGCAGGATAAAATGATCTAAAAACAACTAAAAAGGAGGAGTACAGGTGGACTTACCTCCTGAAATGATGGACAATCAAGATTGTTCAAATCGCAAATAACAATTTATTTTGGCACTCCGCAACGCGTTTCGCAGGTATAACCCGCTTCATCAGGCAAGGAGTGCAAGCTCAAAAAGGTCCAATAGTGGCAGAGGCGCATTGCCACTATTGGACCTTTTTGAGCTTGCACTCCTTGCCTGATGAAGCGGGTTATACCTGCGAAACGCGTTGCGGAGTGCCAAAATAAATTGTTATTTGCGATTTGAACAATCTCGATTGTCCATCATTTCAGGAGGTAAGTCCACCTGTACTCCTCCTTTTTAGTTGGTTTTAGATCTTTTTAACCTGCCTGGCGCCTCTGTCCAAATTTGCACAGCATATAGTCCACCTTGGGTGGAGGGGACTGTCCCCTTCTTTCTATCTACAGAGAGCGACTTCTTAAACCTGAGTGGGGTCAGGTTCTAATACTCCCCACCTGCATTTCAAGTGGTTGCCTATGTGGTAACCCGTGTTTGTGAGTATATCCACATTTGTTAATTATTTCGCCAACAATTGTTAGACTTACTGCACTATATTGGGCTCTCGGTTTTTCTTTTTGTTTCAAGTGCATCTTTAACCTACTAGTATGTTTTCTTGAGTGGTGGAAGGTGTGCTAAGAAGTCTACGAAAATCTACACAAGCATGGATATTTATTTGTTGTATAGTGGTTATGTTTTTTGTCATAAGTACTGTAGGCTGAGCATTACAAAGAACACTGAACTATTAACCGGTACATTTGCCCTGCCCCCAAATAAGCTCACGTACACATGGACAGAGTGGTACCAGTTTTGTCAGGTGCCAATCAACCCTCCAACCTGCTTTTGTAATCTGAGAGGAAACCAGAGCACCAGGGTAAAATCCATTCATGCCAGGACATAATACAGAACCTACCCAGAGTTTCTGTTGGTTGCACTCCAAAGTGGCACCAAAGAAGTGCATGCTTATCACATAGCCATATTCTTGCCCTAAACATAGTATACCCATCAGAGAACAGAACCCAGGTTCCTACGTGACAGGAATATTTCCTTTAACTTGCTCAACTATGGCTTTCCGAGAGCTTTGGAATTCTACATTAAGACCCAGTCTGGTTCAACTTGTGTTGAAATTGATTTCTTTGCAATACTCAAGTAACAGAAAGAATTTTCAAACTCCACTACGTAACTGGGATTCATATGTAATAAAAAGGAGCCTGAAAATTTGGGTGCCCAGGAAAGCCTATAGTAGACTATCAGTCAATTTACGGATATTCTACTATTATAGTATAAAGATCGATTGTAAAATATCGTTATTAAACACCAATATTTTACTATAGCTAAACCTAACCCAACTCTCATACAGAACCCTCCCCCCTAATGCCTAACCACCCCTTCTCCCTACAGAGAGAACCTTCCCAATACCTAACTCTAACCACGCCCCCCCCACACACACACACACACAGACACCCTTCCTGATGTCTTACCCTAAGCACCCGCCTCCCCCCCCCCCCCCCCCCCCGGACAGACACCCTTCCTGACGTTAAATACTTACTGCACTCTCTCTGCACAAACATCCTATTGCCACAAAAAGCCTGCTATTTAGTGGGTGCCAGGGGCATCCAATATTCCCCTCAATACCGCTATTTCAATAGCACTCAAATTTCCTGCTTCTACCTGGCACAGCTAAATAAGTTTATTCATATACCACTGCTCTTCCATTCCAGAATGACTCCATTTCTAACCAGCAGGCAAGCTTCTCCTGGCTCTCATTTGTTTGTTATCATACCCTGGTTTCTCTATTTTACAGCAATGACCAGATAGCTTCGACACCTCTACTGACAACCATGCTGAGCTTATTTAGAAGGGGGCTTTGCTTTGTGAAATGTATTGGCTTGTGACTTACTTGGGGTTTGCAAGTGCTTTGTACGTCACACACTCTGCCTCCCCGCATTTAGCAAGACAAGTAAGAAGCAGCTAAGATTGCTGAGGAGCGAGGAGGTGAGTCCAGCAGGCACTGGATTGGCACTGTGAGCAACAGACAGCTGACCATCATTCCTGTCTCGGCAAGGTATCCAGAAGTCAATAGTAGCCGGCACCATCTAGTTACAAGCTCTTTTTATTAGTAAAAAAGACACATGATATAATAAGATAGCAGTAGCGACGTTTCGGAGGAATACGTCCTCCTTTCTCAAGCTTCTATCAGTGTCTGCACAAAACACTATATCACATATTCCTTATATATCCTGAACATTGGA
Source organism: Hyperolius riggenbachi (assembly GCF_040937935.1). Classification (NCBI taxonomy): domain Eukaryota; kingdom Metazoa; phylum Chordata; class Amphibia; order Anura; family Hyperoliidae; genus Hyperolius; species Hyperolius riggenbachi. The sequence continues at coordinate 197,910,561 of NC_090657.1, forward strand.
GAATTAACCAATCGCATGTATGCGCCAAAATATGGCGACCAATCCCCACCTGTCTCAACTGCGGACCTTGTGGGGAACTTCCTCTTAATATGCATATACACATGCGCACAAATGAACATCCTATTCCATGCGACGGGGCGGTGGCGATAACCACAAGAGCCCGGCAAGCCTCACAGATGCCGACCAGTCACAGTGTGTCAGTTGATGACATCACCCATAGGACACACCCCTCATGTGGCGGACCTAGTGGGGAACTGACTCACTCGCGGCAATCGCCGCCCCCTGGTCTGACGTGCAGCCCCACGTGTGCAAAGATGTCACTTGCTCACGTGGTGGCTAGTGTGCGTATCCGCGCTCTGGGCACGCCTTCCGCCCCGTCACATGGCAACAGAGCGGACCTCTGCCTAGCAACCAATATACAAACATAACGAAACATGTTCACATAAGGGCACATAGCGGACCCACCAGGTCAATACATCCGCCAGGAGGACACAACAAGAGAACCCAAAGAGAAGCACATTATACTCGTTTATATTAACACTGACATATCATAATCCCTATTGAGACCCTTGGGTTCCAAAGTGTCAAGTCTACGAATCCATACTGCCTCTCGATACAATAACTTTTTAATCCTATTGCCCCCTCTTCTAGCTGGTTTAACTTGTTCTAAAACCTGAAATCTCAACTGATTGACAGAATGTCTGGCATGAGCAAAATGTTGCGGGACTGTTAATTCTAAAGCAGGTTTCCTGATGGTACTCTTATGTGCTGACAGTCTGTCTTTAACCCTCTGTGTGGTCTGCCCAATGTACAACAAGCCACATGGGCACTTAAGGGCATAAATTACATACCTAGAATTGCAGTCGTAATGACCATTAATAAAATATTTCTTGCCACTATAAGGATGTGTGACATAACTGCCCCTAATCACACTGTTACAATGTACACATCCCAAACAAGGGTATGTGCCATTGGGTCTAGTGGATCTGCATTTCTCCAATTTTTGGGAGCCCAAGTCTGCATGTACCAGCTTATCTTTAAGTGTTGGTGCTCTCCTATAGGACATCAAGGGTAAGTTCTGAAATTCTCCAATCTGTGGAAAACTATCCCTCAAAAAATGCCAGTTATTTCTCAAAATCCTCGCTATGTCAGTACTAAAAACATTAAACTGACTGACGAATGGAATTCTCTTATTGTGCCCCCTCCTGCGGCTGACCCTGTCCGACCTATCTGCCCTCTCTACGTCCTGTCTGGCCCTCTCTAACACTGTCCCTGGATAGTGTCTTTTCTGAAATTTAATCTGCATCTCATCAAGCCTATCTCTGCATAACTCTTCGTCATCCACTATACGCTTTACTCGTTGAAACTGGCTACCAGGAATGGACAATTTAGTACTAGGAGGATGAAAGCTGTCATACAACAAAGTGGAATTGGTGTCAGTGGGTTTTACATAAATATCTGTGCTAAATCTCCCACCCTGTACTTTCACCATCACATCGAGGTAACTAACCTCATGCTCATGTGTATGTACCGTCAGTTTGATACATGGGCATTGTGACTCCACCTGTTCCACAAATTGCATAAGGCTCGAACGTGGCCCCGCCCACACGCAAAATATGTCATCAATGTATCTCATCCAGCATATTGCATATTGTAAAAAGACTGCATTAGTATAGACAAACGTCTCTTCATAAGCATTCATGAACACATTCGCGTAGGTAGGGGCCACGTTCGAGCCCATCGCCGTTCCCTTAATCTGTAGATAAAACTGATCCTCCACCATGAAATAATTACAGGTCAATAGAATATACAACAATTTGCATAGAAACATTCTCTGTGCTCCAGAAAAATCTGAAGCACACTCTAAGATATGCTGAGCCGCCTCCACACCCCCATCGTGTGGGATGGAGGTGTAGAGGGACTCAACATCCATGGTTACCAATAAAGCACCCTCTGGGATCTCAGGCAACTTTTTGATTTCCTCCAAGAACATAGTGGTATCTCTTAAGTATGACTTTCCTGCCATAACATATGGTCTTAATATCTGATCAAGATATCTCGCAACAGGGGAAAAGATGGAATTAATCCCTGCTACTATAGGGCGGCCAGGGGGGCAAGTTCTATTCTTGTGGATTTTTGGACAAATGTAAAAAACGGGGACTATGGGATCCTGTTGTATCAAATATTGTTTCAATTTGTCATCAATGATATTCTCCTGATGAGCTTGAAAAACCGTCTCTTTGATATATTTGAAAAATTCTTCCGTAGGATCCCCTGGCAGTTTCCTATAAGTTGCGGTATCCGATAATAATCGATCAATTTCCTTCTTATAGTCCACCGTGTCCATGACAACCACTGCTCCCCCCTTATCTGCCTGTTTAATAACTATAGATTTATCTTTACTAAGTTCCTGAAGTGCTTGTCGTTGTGTCTGATCGAGATTATGTCTAATCCGGCAACCAGGGCCCATCCCAGAGTTGTTAAACATTTGATCTATCTCTTCTGTGACCTTCTTGACAAACTTGTCTATGACCTGGCATGATGGAGGATTAAAATTACTTCTTGTATACAGATTTGTGTCTCCTAATCTAAGACTTTCCTCGTTTCTCCGATCTGAAAACCAGGGCCTTTCCTGAGGCTGACTGAAAAAATATTTCAAGCGAATGGATCTGAAAAATTTATATAAATCCACATCTAGGTCCACTCGGTTAGGCCAATTGGTAGGAGCAAATAATAGTCCTTTTTCCAAGAGAGTTTGCTGCGACAGGGTCAACTGTTTAGAGGATATGTTGACTACTATGGTCTCGACTGGGTCGCTTTCTGGCTGCCCGCTCTGGGCTGTCTGGGTCGTTGCCTCAGGCGCTCCTTTATATTTCCGCCGCTTGCCACCCCGGCGGTGTCTTCGCTTGACACATTGTCTGATGATGTTGTTGTCTGTGCCAAAAAATCAGTTGATTCTCCTCTATGTTCGCCTTGTCTATATTCGTTCGGTTTAATCCTCACTGTTCTTCTCCTTTTAGACATAGGCCTCTGCCAAGAATATATATATCCCGTAGTATAGTCTGCCGCATCCCTCTGAAATTTCTCTCTTTTGATGTTCTGTATTTGTTTTTTATGTTGTTCCATGCTATTACTTAAATCCACCACATATTTAGCATATTCATCGGTTGGTGTGTTGTCAAACAGTCTCTGCTTCAGATCGCTAATCTGCTGATCGAGTTTCGGTATCTCCATCATGATCCTATCAATCGTCAGCGTCATGGAGTCAAAAGACGCCTTGTTCCAGATTAAGGACCATGTATGACAGAATCCAGTATCATCTGGAAACAGCAGAGGACTGACATGGGAGCGTAGACCTCTGGGGATCCTCCTATTCTTATGATATTCCGCCAGCGTGGATGCATGCAGTTCCAAGGATATCCTTATTTTTGAGATTTTCTCCAGTTGTCTCTTTAAGGATTTATCATCTACTGTGGAAAGATATGTCGTTTCTGTAGTAACCTGGGCAATAATCCTTGCCATGTCCTCAGGTGTATACGAGAAAATAAGATTGTTCATCTGTGGATTCTCCATTATATTGCTTGGGTGCCCGTCCTGTGCTGATACACAATCAGTAGTTTGGTTAGACAGCACACCAAGAGTTTCCATAGGTGATGTGCCTGGCTCCTGGAACGTCAGCACTTCAGTTCCAAAGTTATCCAGAAGTCAATAGTAGCCGGCACCATCTAGTTACAAGCTCTTTTTATTAGTAAAAAAGACACATGATATAATAAGATAGCAGTAGCGACGTTTCGGAGGAATACGTCCTCCTTTCTCAAGCTTCTATCAGTGTCTGCACAAAACACTATATCACATATTCCTTATATATCCTCAACATTGGAGAATTAACCAATCGCATGTATGCGCCAAAATATGGCGACCAATCCCCACCTGTCTCAACTGCGGACCTTGTGGGGAACTTCCTCTTAATATGCATATACACATGCGCACAAATGAACATCCTATTCCATGCGACGGGGCGGTGGCGATAACCACAAGAGCCCGGCAAGCCTCACAGACGCCGACCAGTCACAGTGTGTCAGTTGATGACATCACCCATAGGACACACCCCTCATGTGGCGGACCTAGTGGGGAACTGACTCACTCGCGGCAATCGCCGCCCCCTGGTCTGACGTGCAGCCCCACGTGTGCAAAGATGTCACTTGCTCACGTGGTGGCTAGTGTGCGTATCCGCGCTCTGGGCACGCCTTCCGCCCCGTCACATGGCAACAGAGCGGACCTCTGCCTAGCAACCAATATACAAACATAACGAAACATGTTCACATAAGGGCACATAGCGGACCCACCAGGTCAATACATCCGCCAGGAGGACACAACAAGAGAACCCAAAGAGAAGCACATTATACTCGTTTATATTAACACTGACATATCATAATCCCTATTGAGACCCTTGGGTTCCAAAGTGTCAAGTCTACGAATCCATACTGCCTCTCGATACAATAACTTTTTAATCCTATTGCCCCCTCTTCTAGCTGGTTTAACTTGTTCTAAAACCTGAAATCTCAACTGATTGACAGAATGTCTGGCATGAGCAAAATGTTGCGGGACTGTTAATTCTAAAGCAGGTTTCCTGATGGTACTCTTATGTGCTGACAGTCTGTCTTTAACCCTCTGTGTGGTCTGCCCAATGTACAACAAGCCACATGGGCACTTAAGGGCATAAATTACATACCTAGAATTGCAGTCGTAATGACCATTAATAAAATATTTCTTGCCACTATAAGGATGTGTGACATAACTGCCCCTAATCACACTGTTACAATGTACACATCCCAAACAAGGGTATGTGCCATTGGGTCTAGTGGATCTGCATTTCTCCAATTTTTGGGAGCCCAAGTCTGCATGTACCAGCTTATCTTTAAGTGTTGGTGCTCTCCTATAGGACATCAAGGGTAAGTTCTGAAATTCTCCAATCTGTGGAAAACTATCCCTCAAAAAATGCCAGTTATTTCTCAAAATCCTCGCTATGTCAGTACTAAAAACATTAAACTGACTGACGAATGGAATTCTCTTATTGTGCCCCCTCCTGCGGCTGACCCTGTCCGACCTATCTGCCCTCTCTACGTCCTGTCTGGCCCTCTCTAACACTGTCCCTGGATAGTGTCTTTTCTGAAATTTAATCTGCATCTCATCAAGCCTATCTCTGCATAACTCTTCGTCATCCACTATACGCTTTACTCGTTGAAACTGGCTACCAGGAATGGACAATTTAGTACTAGGAGGATGAAAGCTGTCATACAACAAAGTGGAATTGGTGTCAGTGGGTTTTACATAAATATCTGTGCTAAATCTCCCACCCTGTACTTTCACCATCACATCGAGGTAACTAACCTCATGCTCATGTGTATGTACCGTCAGTTTGATACATGGGCATTGTGACTCCACCTGTTCCACAAATTGCATAAGGCTCGAACGTGGCCCCGCCCACACGCAAAATATGTCATCAATGTATCTCATCCAGCATATTGCATATTGTAAAAAGACTGCATTAGTATAGACAAACGTCTCTTCATAAGCATTCATGAACACATTCGCGTAGGTAGGGGCCACGTTCGAGCCCATCGCCGTTCCCTTAATCTGTAGATAAAACTGATCCTCCACCATGAAATAATTACAGGTCAATAGAATATACAACAATTTGCATAGAAACATTCTCTGTGCTCCAGAAAAATCTGAAGCACACTCTAAGATATGCTGAGCCGCCTCCACACCCCCATCGTGTGGGATGGAGGTGTAGAGGGACTCAACATCCATGGTTACCAATAAAGCACCCTCTGGGATCTCAGGCAACTTTTTGATTTCCTCCAAGAACATAGTGGTATCTCTTAAGTATGACTTTCCTGCCATAACATATGGTCTTAATATCTGATCAAGATATCTCGCAACAGGGGAAAAGATGGAATTAATCCCTGCTACTATAGGGCGGCCAGGGGGGCAAGTTCTATTCTTGTGGATTTTTGGACAAATGTAAAAAACGGGGACTATGGGATCCTGTTGTATCAAATATTGTTTCAATTTGTCATCAATGATATTCTCCTGATGAGCTTGAAAAACCGTCTCTTTGATATATTTGAAAAATTCTTCCGTAGGATCCCCTGGCAGTTTCCTATAAGTTGCGGTATCCGATAATAATCGATCAATTTCCTTCTTATAGTCCACCGTGTCCATGACAACCACTGCTCCCCCCTTATCTGCCTGTTTAATAACTATAGATTTATCTTTACTAAGTTCCTGAAGTGCTTGTCGTTGTGTCTGATCGAGATTATGTCTAATCCGGCAACCAGGGCCCATCCCAGAGTTGTTAAACATTTGATCTATCTCTTCTGTGACCTTCTTGACAAACTTGTCTATGACCTGGCATGATGGAGGATTAAAATTACTTCTTGTATACAGATTTGTGTCTCCTAATCTAAGACTTTCCTCGTTTCTCCGATCTGAAAACCAGGGCCTTTCCTGAGGCTGACTGAAAAAATATTTCAAGCGAATGGATCTGAAAAATTTATATAAATCCACATCTAGGTCCACTCGGTTAGGCCAATTGGTAGGAGCAAATGATAGTCCTTTTTCCAAGAGAGTTTGCTGCGACAGGGTCAACTGTTTAGAGGATATGTTGACTACTATGGTCTCGACTGGGTCGCTTTCTGGCTGCCCGCTCTGGGCTGTCTGGGTCGTTGCCTCAGGCGCTCCTTTATATTTCCGCCGCTTGCCACCCCGGCGGTGTCTTCGCTTGACACATTGTCTGATGATGTTGTTGTCTGTGCCAAAAAATCAGTTGATTCTCCTCTATGTTCGCCTTGTCTATATTCGTTCGGTTTAATCCTCACTGTTCTTCTCCTTTTAGACATAGGCCTCTGCCAAGAATATATATATCCCGTAGTATAGTCTGCCGCATCCCTCTGAAATTTCTCTCTTTTGATGTTCTGTATTTGTTTTTTATGTTGTTCCATGCTATTACTTAAATCCACCACATATTTAGCATATTCATCGGTTGGTGTGTTGTCAAACAGTCTCTGCTTCAGATCGCTAATCTGCTGATCGAGTTTCGGTATCTCCATCATGATCCTATCAATCGTCAGCGTCATGGAGTCAAAAGACGCCTTGTTCCAGATTAAGGACCATGTATGACAGAATCCAGTATCATCTGGAAACAGCAGAGGACTGACATGGGAGCGTAGACCTCTGGGGATCCTCCTATTCTTATGATATTCCGCCAGCGTGGATGCATGCAGTTCCAAGGATATCCTTATTTTTGAGATTTTCTCCAGTTGTCTCTTTAAGGATTTATCATCTACTGTGGAAAGATATGTCGTTTCTGTAGTAACCTGGGCAATAATCCTTGCCATGTCCTCAGGTGTATACGAGAAAATAAGATTGTTCATCTGTGGATTCTCCATTATATTGCTTGGGTGCCCGTCCTGTGCTGATACACAATCAGTAGTTTGGTTAGACAGCACACCAAGAGTTTCCATAGGTGATGTGCCTGGCTCCTGGAACGTCAGCACTTCAGTTCCAAAGTTATCCAGAAGTCAATAGTAGCCGGCACCATCTAGTTACAAGCTCTTTTTATTAGTAAAAAAGACACATGATATAATAAGATAGCAGTAGCGACGTTTCGGAGGAATACGTCCTCCTTTCTCAAGCTTCTATCAGTGTCTGCACAAAACACTATATCACATATTCCTTATATATCCTCAACATTGGAGAATTAACCAATCGCATGTATGCGCCAAAATATGGCGACCAATCCCCACCTGTCTCAACTGCGGACCTTGTGGGGAACTTCCTCTTAATATGCATATACACATGCGCACAAATGAACATCCTATTCCATGCGACGGGGCGGTGGCGATAACCACAAGAGCCCGGCAAGCCTCACAGACGCCGACCAGTCACAGTGTGTCAGTTGATGACATCACCCATAGGACACACCCCTCATGTGGCGGACCTAGTGGGGAACTGACTCACTCGCGGCAATCGCCGCCCCCTGGTCTGACGTGCAGCCCCACGTGTGCAAAGATGTCACTTGCTCACGTGGTGGCTAGTGTGCGTATCCGCGCTCTGGGCACGCCTTCCGCCCCGTCACATGGCAACAGAGCGGACCTCTGCCTAGCAACCAATATACAAACATAACGAAACATGTTCACATAAGGGCACATAGCGGACCCACCAGGTCAATACATCCGCCAGGAGGACACAACAAGAGAACCCAAAGAGAAGCACATTATACTCGTTTATATTAACACTGACATATCATAATCCCTATTGAGACCCTTGGGTTCCAAAGTGTCAAGTCTACGAATCCATACTGCCTCTCGATACAATAACTTTTTAATCCTATTGCCCCCTCTTCTAGCTGGTTTAACTTGTTCTAAAACCTGAAATCTCAACTGATTGACAGAATGTCTGGCATGAGCAAAATGTTGCGGGACTGTTAATTCTAAAGCAGGTTTCCTGATGGTACTCTTATGTGCTGACAGTCTGTCTTTAACCCTCTGTGTGGTCTGCCCAATGTACAACAAGCCACATGGGCACTTAAGGGCATAAATTACATACCTAGAATTGCAGTCGTAATGACCATTAATAAAATATTTCTTGCCACTATAAGGATGTGTGACATAACTGCCCCTAATCACACTGTTACAATGTACACATCCCAAACAAGGGTATGTGCCATTGGGTCTAGTGGATCTGCATTTCTCCAATTTTTGGGAGCCCAAGTCTGCATGTACCAGCTTATCTTTAAGTGTTGGTGCTCTCCTATAGGACATCAAGGGTAAGTTCTGAAATTCTCCAATCTGTGGAAAACTATCCCTCAAAAAATGCCAGTTATTCCTCAAAATCCTCGCTATGTCAGTACTAAAAACATTAAACTGACTGACGAATGGAATTCTCTTATTGTGCCCCCTCCTGCGGCTGACCCTGTCCGACCTATCTGCCCTCTCTACGTCCTGTCTGGCCCTCTCTAACACTGTCCCTGGATAGTGTCTTTTCTGAAATTTAATCTGCATCTCATCAAGCCTATCTCTGCATAACTCTTCGTCATCCACTATACGCTTTACTCGTTGAGAATTCCATTCGTCAGTCAGTTTAATGTTTTTAGTACTGACATAGCGAGGATTTTGAGGAATAACTGGCATTTTTTGAGGGATAGTTTTCCACAGATTGGAGAATTTCAGAACTTACCCTTGATGTCCTATCGGAGAGCACCAACACTTAAAGATAAGCTGGTACATGCAGACTTGGGCTCCCAAAAATTGGAGAAATGCAGATCCACTAGACCCAATGGCACATACCCTTGTTTGGGATGTGTACATTGTAACAGTGTGATTAGGGGCAGTTATGTCACACATCCTTATAGTGGCAAGAAATATTTTATTAATGGTCATTACGACTGCAATTCTAGGTATGTAATTTATGCCCTTAAGTGCCCATGTGGCTTGTTGTACATTGGGCAGACCACACAGAGGGTTAAAGACAGACTGTCAGCACATAAGAGTACCATCAGGAAACCTGCTTTAGAATTAACAGTCCCGCAACATTTTGCTCATGCCAGACATTCTGTCAATCAGTTGAGATTTCAGGTTTTAGAACAAGTTAAACCAGCTAGAAGAGGGGGCAATAGGATTAAAAAGTTATTGTATCGAGAGGCAGTATGGATTCGTAGACTTGACACTTTGGAACCCAAGGGTCTCAATAGGGATTATGATATGTCAGTGTTAATATAAACGAGTATAATGTGCTTCTCTTTGGGTTCTCTTGTTGTGTCCTCCTGGCGGATGTATTGACCTGGTGGGTCCGCTATGTGCCCTTATGTGAACATGTTTCGTTATGTTTGTATATTGGTTGCTAGGCAGAGGTCCGCTCTGTTGCCATGTGACGGGGCGGAAGGCGTGCCCAGAGCGCGGATACGCACACTAGCCACCACGTGAGCAAGTGACATCTTTGCACACGTGGGGCTGCACGTCAGACCAGGGGGCGGCGATTGCCGCGAGTGAGTCAGTTCCCCACTAGGTCCGCCACATGAGGGGTGTGTCCTATGGGTGATGTCATCAACTGACACACTGTGACTGGTCGGCGTCTGTGAGGCTTGCCGGGCTCTTGTGGTTATCGCCACCGCCCCGTCGCATGGAATAGGATGTTCATTTGTGCGCATGTGTATATGCATATTAAGAGGAAGTTCCCCACAAGGTCCGCAGTTGAGACAGGTGGGGATTGGTCGCCATATTTTGGCGCATACATGCGATTGGTTAATTCTCCAATGTTGAGGATATATAAGGAATATGTGATATAGTGTTTTGTGCAGACACTGATAGAAGCTTGAGAAAGGAGGACGTATTCCTCCGAAACGTCGCTACTGCTATCTTATTATATCATGTGTCTTTTTTACTAATAAAAAGAGCTTGTAACTAGATGGTGCCGGCTACTATTGACTTCTGGATAACTTTGGAACTGAAGTGCTGACGTTCCAGGAGCCAGGCACATCACCTATGGAAACTCTTGGTGTGCTGTCTAACCAAACTACTGTCTCGGCAAGGTATGCAGAAAAAAAATGATGTCGCCCTATCAAGAAAAAAATAACCTTGATAAGTATAAAATGGGGGAAAAAACCTCTAATAATGGTGCTTCCCAACAAAATAAACAAAATCCACAGGAGTTCCGGGTGAAAGGAGGTACTAGAGTCTAAAGGTAGCCATACACTGGTCGATTTGCCATCAGATTCGACCAACAGATAGATCCCTCTCTGATCGAATCTGATCAGAGAGGGATCGTATGGCTGCCTTTACTGCAAACAGATTGTGAATCGATTTCAGCATGAAACCGATCACAATCTGTGGAGCTGCCGCCTGCCCGCCAGCTATACATTACCTGATCTGGCTGGCGCGACTCCCCCGGTCTCCACTGTCTTCTTCTCCGCACTGGTCTCCGGTCCGGCGGGCTTGCTTCACTGAACTTCCTGTCCAGGGGAAGATTAAACCGTAGAGGGCGCTCTACTGTTTAAACTTCCTGCTGGGACAGGAAGTTCAGCCCGTCAGCTTTTGCACGACGATTTCACAGCAGATTCGATCACAGTGATCGAATCTGCTGTATATCGGCGGGAAAATCGTTAGGTGTACGGCCCCCTTTACCACTACGCCACTGTGCAGCCCACTATGGACAGTCCTTCGTATATGCAGATCTTCTTATATACAGACAGCTACTCCGGGATACAAAATAGAATGCAAAAGCAAACAGAAACTCACAGAAAAATAATTTTTGGTCAATGTTACACCTTTGAAAACTGAAAGTATTTCACTGTAGCCACAATTTGGCAAGAGTAGACCTTTAAAAAGGGCTTGAAGGAAAATAAACACGCGGGTAAATGAAACTATGGAAGATAATCCCACCTGATCCCTGTAACCCCCTCGGTCAGCACAGACCTGTCAATCAGCAAGCCACTCTCCAGGCAGAACCTGGCATGACTGACCCTGTGTGATATAATATAAACTGACTTATGAAATGGCCAGAGGATCAGGTGGGGCTTCAAACAGATGCAGCCCTCATCCACACTGCAGTTATTCTAATAAAAATGATCTCACACTTTACTTACCAGGTGTGTGTGTGTGTGTGTGTGTGTGTGTGTGTGTGTGTGTGTGTGTGTGTGTGTATCCACATATCAGTCAAACCATTAAAGGACAACATTTAATTTTCAACATCAAGTTAGTTAGTTACACCAAGCATACTGAAGATTCCCTGTGTCATTTATTTTAATTTCTATTATGGTCCTTTAAACATTCAAATGTCACTGTATGCTATATACGTCAGTGCCCACACTTGCGTTGTAACACCTTTATAGGGGTAACCTGGTCAGGTGTTGCAAATAACAGCTTTTTTTTTTTTTTTTTTTTTTTTTTTTTTTGCTTGTCCCCCAACTGCCATATCCCTGTGAACGCTCATGCATCTAACCACTATTCCTCCGGCGTCGACAGTAGAGGAATGTCCCTGCACTCTCCTTGTGCCCTGCAGGCATTCGGGGAGGCAGCTCTCAGTGCAGCGTGGACACTGCTGCGTAATGACAAGCTGGAGCCGCTCTCCCCATCCATTGAATCGCCGCTGCTCTGCCTGCTTGCAATGATTCATTGCAATGATTCCACAGATGATATTTTTACACCTTATCAATAAATTACCTTTCAAACCACAAGCAAGCAAGAAAATGTTCAAATTAATAATAATTTTGATAGTACTTTTTTACTTAATTTTTGGTACTTTTTCAATTGCAAAATGCTGAAAAGTAATTTTAAAATGAAGATAATAAATTGACTCCTACAAGAAAACACAGTAGAAAAAATGAATTGCATATGAGCCAAAGTCATATCACCTAGGAGAAATCTGAAGTGAAAAAGTGAATTGAATAAGAATCCATATCTGTTTTTTTTTTTTATGAATTATCTCTCCTTGGCCCCTATTCAATATACCAATATACCCTATTTTTCAGACTATAAGACTGATCTAGGTTTAGAGGACACAAATCAGGGGGGAAAAGTATATACTAAGCCTGGTGTAGGGGCGTCTTATGGCAAAGCAGGTTGTTTCAGCGAACCATGCTGAGCCCCAAAACTAGACGCCGCTATAGCAGCAATGCTATAGTGCGCGGGTGCATAAGGGTAATTAAAGGTTCCGACCTTGAATGACATCTCCCTCCTTGTTGTGACAACTTGGAGGGGGAATAGTATTTAACTCTGCCGGGAGTTTGAGCGACAGTAGGGTGAGACTTAATTCGGGTCACTATGCACCTAGCTCACTGGCAGCATACTAATACATGCGCTCCTATGGACCTTCTCCCCCTGGAAGTGTACAGAATGGAGTTAGTCTGCGGTCCCTTTTACTCCTCTTGTTGCAATGTTTTGCAGTGCCAGCTGATAGTTACTGTCATTGTTTGCAGGCAATGATTGCAGGTGGATGCGGCGTGACTACCAGAAAGCACGCTGTGCTTGTAAGTGTGCACTCTGAAAGTTGGATTAGCTATGCCTGTGCCCCCAAGCCTTGGGCACACAGAGAGCACGGAGCTGGACAGTCCTGAGTCAGCTCTATGTGTCAGTGCCAGCAACAGAACGGAAAGAAAAAGGGAGTCTTATAGTCCCCCCCCCAAAAAAAAATGGTACCTTTTTCTCCCAAGTTTTCACACCTTATCGATAGAATGCCTCTTATACCACCAGCAAGCAAGAAAATACTTTTGACAGTACTTTTTTTACCAACATTTTGGTACTTCTTCAGCTGCAGAGAGCTGAAAAGTTATATTTAACAGCAGATGAAACATGATCAGCTAGGAGAAAACTCAGGAGGAAAAGTTAATTGAATAAGGACCCTTATTTGTTTAGTTTGTTTATCTAGTGCATTCACTCGTACACACGTCTGATTTTTGCCTGATTGCCATTCAAACTGATGTGCAAAGAACAAGTTGTTCAAACAACCGCTTTAAAAGAGCTTTGTGAATCAACCCCTTATCTGTCCATCTCATTACCGTATATTCCAGCGTATAAGACGACCCCCCAACTTTTCCAGTTAAAATACAAAGTGTGGGATATACTCGCCGTATAAGACTATCCCTCTTCTAAATAAAAACGAAAAAAACATAATATACTGGTGCTATGTATGAACAGATACTGGTGCTGTACTGTATGTGGTACCCAGTATATAACAGTATACAGGGGATTGACTGGTTGGATTTGTCAACTCTCCCTCTCCCTAAGTGGATTGGTCGTCTCTCCCTGTCTCTGTTTATCAGAGCGTTATGGAAGAATAGATTGTGCTGTGCCCATAAAACACGCCTCTTTCACACTTCTGGCCCAGCCTCGTATGCTCTTCACCTCCTCCTCTGCATCTCAGATCTCGCACAAGTGCACCTGCGCTGTTTCACTACAGTCCTCAGCAGCGAGATCTGAGAGTCGGTAACAGAATAGTGCGTATCACCCGGCATCAATGTCGCCCGGCGTATAAGACGACCTCTAACTTCTCCGAAGATTTTCAAGGGTTAAAAAGTAGTCTTATACGCCAGAATATACAGTAATTATCTCTCCTTATCTATTTATCTCAGGAATTGATTTGTGAATCAACCCAAGTTCTAGCGTTCTAGATGTAAAATGAAAAAAAAACAACCGTAGAGAATCAGTATAATCTGGGAGTTGTATTGTCCTTGAGTAACTCTGTGCCAGCTTATTACATTCATCAAATATTATTCATGGTAAAGTACACAGATGAAATGGAGCGAACACCTATAGCAGACTCCCATCACTACACAAATAAGTGCTCTGCACTCATGTCGGTGGCGTAGTTATCAATGACTGAGGAGAAACAGTGTCATAATCACACAATTTCCCAAGGGCAAATATTTGCTCTTCTCTTTATAATGGTTCTCTACTTAATGCTGCCTTGTTTGCTGCAGGATAAAGGCATGTTAATCAGGCGACAGGGTGGACAATAGTAGAATTATGATCAGGAAAAGCAGCTCTATTAAGTTCTGGAGAGTTTAATAAAGTTTATTTTGTCTGTGGCAACCGGCCAATCAGTGGACTTACTTTGCGTAAAAGCGGTTCTCGGATCCACCTGGAGTGTACGCAGAGGCCACCCCTTTCAGTGTGACGTGAATTATTTAGTTTACTCAGTAAAGTGCTTGGAAAAATGCCAGTGCTAAATAAAAGCACAAATAGTTAGTAAAAAGGTCTCTTAAAGAAACACTATCAATGAAGACTACTTGTATTTGAATACTTTATAGTAGGGTACACATTACCACTAGTGCGAGGGGCACTTTATTTATTCACCCAGTTCTCTCTCCCTCTCTCTCTGCTTAAAAAAAATCATCCTTCATTCCTCACACAGCTCAAAAATATACTTCACTGCGTCACAGCATGCAGGAGAGTGTAAGGAGGCTGATCTGAAGAGGTAACAGGTAGCCTGTAATATAACTTGCTGTCAGGGAGATGTGTATACAATACTCCTGACTGACTGGCTGCTTGTGATGTTATGCTGGGAATACACAGTTTGTTTTTTAGCTGATTAGATGGTTCGATAGATAATTTCCGACATGTCCGATCTCCCTTTCGATTCTTTTGCTGCTCGATTTCTAATAAAAGTGAATGAAAAAGATAAGAAAAACGAGCGGAAGATAAGAGAATCGACTGCAAAAACGATCGATAGCATGAACGCATGGCAGAAACGAACCGTGTATTCCCAGCATTACACTCCTGGCTGCATCTACCTCCTAGGCTGCTGTGTGCTGTCCATGCTGGGAGGGAGAGGCATATTAATAAACACCCTGATAATGAAGCTTATGCTTATAAACCTGCCAATTGATACAAATTATGATATATATCAACAAAAGGGGAAATTAGGCATTTACTGTAGGCCCTAGGTATTAACAGTAAAGATAACTAACTACACGGGTATAGTAACATTTGCCAGAGTATATAATCAACACATTTCTAATTAGAGTTCACTCCCGCAGATTTTTCATTGTTAGTATAACAATGGAAATAAGGGACTTTGACAATACTCACATAATTTTCATAATTGATGCAGCCATTCCAGAGAAATTCCATTTGGGACAGTCAGTCATATGACCCAGAGATGCCTCTAGAAGCAAGGATATGACAGCAAAGTGGGTGTTCGCCAGCCTTCACTGTCCAGCTCTTCCCAGTAATGCTAACAGATTAACTCTTTGTGGTCAGCACTGCAACGCAACAGATTCTTATCATTACAGTCTGGCATTGCATACAATAAGAACCTGTCTCCAGACTCCTTTTTGCTCGTATATTTATCCTACCTGCCTAATGTCAGCCAGATATAAAACATAGTTCTTCCCACGTTACAGTTCTGGAAACAGTTATTACATGTTCATGTTAAAGTGGACCGGAACTATTGCACTGGTCACAAGGAAAACACAGAAATATCCACCCTGTGTATATTTAGAGAGAGGAGCCTAATTCCCCATCATCTTCGAAATAATCGCAAGTGTAATTTGAGCTCTCAGCCATGTCAGCACAGAAATCTGTCAGTCTCGGCAGACACAGCTAACATGTAAACACAGCAGGATAACCCTTTCTCTTCTTCCATGAAAGCAGGAAGTAGACACGTTGCAGATTTATTGCAGGAGTTCTGTAAGATTTTACAAAAGAATGTTTTTCTTTAAAAGGTTATTATGCTATTGCTTATCTTTTAGAGCAGGGAGGAAGTTCTGAGTTTAGGTCCGCTTAAAGGACAGCTATCAAAGTAACTAAAATTCTAAATGCCACCTATATTTCCAGTAATTATTAGCAAACAGCAATACTAAGGGTTTTTTTCATCTTTTCATGTTTTATGTGAAAAAAAATGACATTTATAGAGAACATTTTTCACTGTGGGCATTACTATGGAGGACTGTGTCCAGCACATCCAGCATACAGAAACAAATCTTCACTGGCTGTATTACTGTGACTGGAATTTGTTCAGAATGATAGAAAGCATAAGTATAGCTTCAAATGTGTGTACATAATCATCAGCTGTCTGTGTGCTCCTGTCTCTCTCTCTCTCTGTCTCACAGTGTAAAGTAAACAGTTTACAGTCAGGTTACAGTTCAGCTCTGCCTGCCCACCCCCCTGATGTCGACACAACTTTTTGCAAACAGCTGATAAACAATGCTTTTTTTCCCCACACAGGCTGTGATGAGAGACCTCTGAAAACTTTTCTAGTGTTGCTGGCTAAAAGCTCTATAGCTATGTGGGTTTTACAGAAAGACAGTTTTTTTGATAGTTGTTATTTAAACTTCTTTTGATCCAGATGAAGCAGTACTGAGATGGGGGGTGGAGGAGACTAATGTTGTATAGAATCAGTGCAACTGTTACATACATAAATAGGGCACCTGGAAAAAAGGGTGCAAGGTGTAGGCGAAATTTAATGATATCGTCTATAATCATATTTTATCGTTTCTACTTGTAATAAAAATCTGAAAATATCGTTTAGAACACTGAAACCGATAATATTTAATATATTCATTGTAATAATTGTGTATATGTATAATATTGTCTATAACCTCCTTTTATAATTTCTCCTTGTAATAAAGAAACTGAAAATATTGTTTATAATACGGAAAACAATAATATACCGTAGTATATGTATGATCGTAATTGTATAATATTGTCTATAACCTTCATTTAAAGGGAAGGTCCAAGCAAAAAAAA
Source organism: Hyperolius riggenbachi (assembly GCF_040937935.1). Lineage (NCBI taxonomy): Eukaryota > Metazoa > Chordata > Amphibia > Anura > Hyperoliidae > Hyperolius > Hyperolius riggenbachi. The sequence goes on from NC_090657.1 coordinate 197,927,810, forward strand.
AAAAAATGAGTTTCACTTACCTGGGGCTTCTACCAGCCCCATGTAGCCATCCTGTGCCCTCGTAGTCACTCACTGCTGCTCCAGTCCCCCGCTGGCAGCTTTCTGACCTCGGAGGTCAGGGCCACATTGCATACATTTTTACGCATTCCAGCTAGTGCAGGAACAAAAATGTACGCGTTGCACCACTAACGCGTAAAAATGTATGTGGTAATGTTCCTGCACCAGCGGGAATGTGTAAAAATGTATGCAATGTGGCCCTGACCTCCGAGGTCAGAAAGCTGCCAGCGGGGGACTGGAGCAGCAGTGAGTGACTACGAGGGCACAGGATGGCTACATGGGGCTGGTAGAAGCCCCAGGTAAGTGAAACTCATTTTTTTTTTTTTGCTTGAACCTTCCCTTTAATATTTCTTCATGTAATCAAATCTGAAAATATTGTTTATAACAATGAAAAAAAAATTAAGTACATTCATAATAACTATAGTAAAACATTATTAAAAATTACCAACATTTTACTACAACTGAACCTAACCCTACTCTCACACAGAACCCTTCCTCTACCTATTCCTAACCCTTAGATCCCCTCTGGTGGTGCCAAACCCTAAGACACCACTGGTGGTGCCCAACCCTAAGACCCCAGTGGTGGTGCCTAACCCTAAGACCCCAGTGGTGGTGCCTAACCCTAAGACCCCAGTGGTGGTGCCTAACCCTAAGACCCCAGTGGTGGTGCCTAACCCTAAGACCCCAGTGGTGGTGCCTAACCCTAAGACCCTAGTGGTGGTGCCTAACCCTAAGACCCTAGTGGTGGTGCCTAACCCTAAGACCCCAGTGGTGGTGCCTAACCCTAAGACCCCAGTGGTGGTGCCTAACCCTAAGACCCCAGTGGTGGTGCCTAACCCTAAGACCCCAGTGGTGGTGCCTAACCCTAAAAATCCACCTACTTTGCTGCAAATAACATGAATATATATTTCTAATAGTATAAAAAGCCTAACAATAACGTATGCATTAAAAATCTTAAAATAATAGTAATATAAAAAAAATCAAAAAGCTATATATTTGTAATAGAATAAATAGCCTAACAATAATGTATGCGTAAAAAAATCTTACAATAACATTAATAGAAAAAAATATATATTAGATTATAAATGTGAAAACTATAATTTATGCATTGTAATTCCGAAAACAAGGTTAATCCAAAAAGCGATAGGTTTGTAAGATAAGCTTCAAAACAATAATTTATGCATTGCACAACTAAAAACGAATTTTAAAACACTAAAATAAGTCAAACCGATAGTCAAAATGAATTTCTAAACGATATCTGTTACAAAACTTATTTTGTAAGCCAAAAATTTTCATTACACGGTTCCGGCAACCACTATTATACAGGCGCCCTAATTTCTTCTTTAGCGCCCAATAGCCGATATTTTGAATTGGAGCGTATGGTGCGCCCTTTTACTCCATTAGCCATATGCGCCCTTTTTTCCTGTTCCCCATCAGGCACCAAGATAAGATTCCTGCTCTGTTTGTTCTGCTGTCCATGTAGCAAAGGAAAATTTTACTGACAGCAAGGAGCATTGACTGCGGCCTCCAGTAGGATTAAAAAGAAAATAATGTAGCCATTCAGACACTTTATGATAACAGGATTGTGCTGTTAGAGCTTACAATAGTACGGCTAATCACTGAGAGCAGAGTGGATACATAATTCTGCTTCAAGTTTTGCATTCCTACGGAGAGGTTTAATTGCCGATCCCTGTAGAGTGCTCGGAGTATATTTGAATGTTTTCTCCTGTGAGCTGATCCAGAAATATTTGAAAGAGACGCCAACCTTCATTTGTTTTGAGGACCTTTAATCGTAGTTGGCAATAAAGCCTAATTACGGCACGCTGCAGAATGATTTCCTCTACAAATAATGCATAATTCAATCAGTGATTACTGCAGCCTTATTATTCTCAGGGAGCTGGGAATGAGGGGAATCCTGTGGTATGTTAAAGGAGAGGTATTGTCTTCAGTTGTGCAATGCAAGAGCAATGAGCTACACACAGAAGAGGGCAAGAAGCACCCTAGGAAGCTGGGGTCCTTCATGGAGCAATGGCTACCTGGCCCCTGGCTGAGGACCTAGCTGGCTGTTATCTAGAAATGATGCATGTATACTACATAAAGCCCCTTTGAAAGGCAGGGCCTGTGATTTATTTGCCATTCAGGAAATGCCTTTTAAAACAAAGAAAAAACCCCGAGAATCCCCCATGATGAAATGGACTAATGCAAAACCTGTCGGTTCTGTCAGGTTTTAACTGCTTACTTTTTTCGCTATAGTGCTCCTTTAACACGGACAACTGAAAACTGACAACTGAAATAGCCTCAACATAGATAAAGATAAGCCCTACACAATTATGACTGGAGCTGCGCTTTGAAGGACACCGGAGGTGAAAATGAACTGATGTGATAAACAATTGCATCTAACCTCTTTCTTCTAAAAAAAAATGACTTTTTTAGATATCCCACAGATTTTATATTTAAATTTACTTTTTAAGTTTTTACTGTTTCATTGTTTCTGCTCAGTGGCAAATTTTTTGAAGTATGTCAAATCTATGAACTATTGACCCCCTTTATCTTTTTTTCTGCTCTCAGAAGCCATGTTTTGCTAGGAAAGTGTCTTATATGGCTGTATTTCCTTATCAGTGAGGGATTTTTAAACCTTTCAGGCAGAGAAAGAAAAAAGCAACACAGCATAGGTATTAGTGTGCTTGGCACTGCACACACATGTCTATCTCATGTCACATGTCACCTCGGGTATCCTTTAAAGTGGTTTTGCGGGAAGGGAGGGGGGTAGGGAGTAGGAATGCCGGGATGCTATCGGGCATACATATTTATTTCATTTTAAACAATGCACATTGCCTGGCTTTTCTGCTGAACCATTGCCTTTCATAGGCTTAGCCATAGACCCCGAACAAGCATGCAGATCAGTTGCCCTGACTGAAGTCTGACTGGATTAGCTGCATGCTTGTTTCAGGTGTGTGATTCAGATGCTAATGTTGCGTGAAAGATCAGCAGTATGGCAGGCAACTGGTATTGTTTAAAAGGAAATAAATATGGCAGCCTCCATATTCCTCTCACTTCAGTTGTTCTGTAAGGGGCTGTACCCACCTGGCGATTTTTTTTTTTGAGCGATGAGCAGTTGTATACGCGATCTCACAGTGTGGAGACAGGCGCACAATCACACAAAAGTTACTACGCGTCACACAGCGATAACGACCCTCACGGCGGATCAGATCTTTAAAGTGGATCCGAGATAAACTTTTACTCATTGCATAATTGCGTTCCTTTCATATAGTTTATAGGGCATTCCTCAAGCCAAATACTTTTGTTTGTTTTAATAATCTAAATCGTTATAAACTAAACAAGCATCGCCCACAGCTCCTTTTGTGCCTTGGCACTGTAGCAAAGGCTTATGGGAGCTCAGTCTGGGCAGGAGGAGGAGGAGGTTACTAGCTAGAGATTTCAGAGGCAGAGGGGAGGAGGGAGGGGGAAAGGGAGTGAATTTGTCACAGGCTGAGGGCTGGAGATGCTATCAGCTTTCCTGTAGGTAATGTGACAAACAGAACATGGCCGCTCCCGTATCACAGGAATAAATAATCATAAACTTTAGATATGATATATAGACAAGTTACTTGTTAGAGTTAGTTTTTCCTCTCGGATCCGCTTTAAGATCCCCAAGGACTCCCGCGCAAATCGCTTAAAGTCTTGTCACGCCCATCGTGAAACATAGCACATACCTGCCGACCGGATGATGGGTAGGCGGAGCGTTCGTCATCAGGGAGATGTTGCTGGATCCATCTCCCTGCATCGTGAGGTGAGTACATAGCTTAAGACTGGAAGAAGAAAATGGTTACTGTGATGAAACGTAGCATGTTTCAGGTGGTGACGCTGGTGACAGGAGTGTATCGGGGAATTTCTGAAGAAAGACAGAGCCTGCACTGCATGCGCACAGCCCATTGCTGCCTGCAGCCGGGATTATGGCATGAAAGCCACATCTGTCAATCTGTCATTTAAACGTTTACAAAACTATTGAGCACTTCTATTAAAACAACATTAATGAAGGATTAGCGTTCCTCAGGTTAAAGTGGCCCAGTTGTGTCGGGAATGTCACAGAGGCACAGTGCGACCGTCGTCTGATAATGTAAACATGGAGAGTGGAGCTGCGTGTTTATTAAACATCCCGCGCTTAGTCACACTTCCTTATTCTGGATCTTATTACTAATTAAGCCCTGCAGCTAGAAGTCTTCTCTCTCTACTTTCTAAACATCATTAACCTCGTCTCCTTTTTATCCCTGTAGCTGGCAGGTCTGTGTCCTCCTCTCTCACATGGCTTTGTTTTTCAATTTACAGTTGAACTTCAGGATTGCAGATGAAATAATTACTCCATCATGAATGAGACCAGAAAGCACACATAGAGTAGAATATAAGAAGCAAATATAGAAGTGGAGTTAAAGGAATACTGTAGGGGGGTTGGGGGAAAATGAGTTGAACTTACCCGGGGCTTCTAACGGTCCCCCGCAGACATCCTGTGCCCACGCAGCCACTCACTGATGCTCTGGCCCCGCCTCCGGTTCACTTTTGGAATTTCTGACTTTAAAGTCAGAAAACCACTGCGCCTGCATTGCCGTGTCCTCACTCCCGCTGATGTCACCAGGGGTGTACTGCGCAGGCCCAGTATGGTCTGTGTCTGCGCCGTGTGCTCCTGGTGACATCAGGGGAAGCGAGGACACGGCAGCACAGGCGCAGTGGTTTTCTGACTTTAAAGTCAGAAATTCCAGAAGTGAACCGGAGGCGGGGCCAGAGCATCAGTGAGTGGCTGCGTGGGCACAGGATGTCTGCAGGGGGCCATTAGAAGCTCCGGGTAACTTCAACTCATTTTCCCCCGACCCCCCTACAGTATCCCTTTAAAGGTGGGAACCGCAATGTGCACACAGAAACAAAACATGAGCTATACATTCCACAGCCTTTAGGAAAACCACTCCAACGTGGTCTGAAATGTCCTGCCAAAAAGAAAAAAGTGTAAGAACATGTCCAGTGTCTTAGCCACAGGCCTCCAGTAGTCGGCTTCAGTCCATGACTGAAGGCTCATACACACATCAGACCATAGTCTTTTGAAAATGAAAGATCACAGACCAATCTTACCACCCTTCATGTAGTATGAGAGCCATACTCTACACAGTCTATTCTATGGAGCTGAACTCCCCATCAGACAGAAATCTTTGCAAGATGCTGCACACAAAGATGCTGTACACATTCAAAAGATCATTATCTGCAAAAGATCTGTTCCTGCAAAAAATCCATTCCTGCAAAATGCATTCATAGTCTATGAGATCTGCAGATCATCATACACACCTTGTTTAGCAGACTTCATCTGCAGATCAGATCCACCAGGATGGATTTTCAGATCTGCAGATGATGGTCTGATCTGCAGATGAATGTCAGTTAAACAAGGTGTGTATGATGATCTGCAGATCTCGTAGACTATTGCTACGTACACACATGCGACAACGATCGTTCGTTGTTAACGACGAACGATCTTTTAATTGACGAAAGAACAACCGGAGTAAAGTTAGTTCTAAAAAGTGTGTAACGATCACATCGTTAGAACGAACGTTACACCACGTAAAAGCACTTAATGCGCCTGCGCATAAAATTGTAAAGTTCCCTGGAGAAAAAGTGAAATGCGCATGTCCAGCCTGGTACAAACGATCGTTTCCAACGATGTACTACTTTTGCAAACGATCGTCGTTGGTTAAAATCCGCCGAGACAGAACTTTCTTTTGTAGCGATTTGGCTCGTTCGTCGTTAGACTTAATAGTCGGTGGTTCGTTTTTTGTAACGATCGTCGTTGGTAAAGATCGGGGAACGATCGTTACAAACGACTATAGTCGCATGTGTGTACGCACCTTCAGAATGCAATTTGCAGGAACGGATCTTTGGCAGGAACAGATCTTTTGCAGATACTGATCTTTTGTGTCTGTACAGCATCTGTGTGTGCAGCATCCTGCAAAGATTTTTTTTTTCTGATGGGGAGTTCAGCTCCATAGAAAAGACTGTGTAGAGTATGGCTCTCATACTACATGAAGGGTGGTAAGATTGGTCTGTGATCTTTCATTTTCAAAAGACTATGGTCTGATGTGTGTATGTGGCCTGAGTCACAGGTCTCCAGTAGTGAGCTTCAGTCCATGACTTAAGGCTCATACACACATCAGACCATAGTCTTATGAAAATGAAAGATCACAGACCAATTTTACCCCCTTCCATGTAGTATGAGAGCCATACTCTACACAGTCTATTCTATGGAGCTGAACTCCCCATCAGACAGAAATCTTTGCAAGATGCTGCACACAAAGATGCTGTAGACATTCAAAAGATAATTATCTGCAAAAGATCTGTTCCTGCCAAAGATCCGTTCCTGCAAAATGCATTCATAGTCTATGAGATCTGCAGATCATCATACACACCTGGTTTAACAGACATTCATCTGCAGATCAGATCCACCAGGATGGATTTTCAGATCTGCAGATGATTGTCTGATCTGCAGATGAATGTCAGTTAAACAAGGTGTGTATGTTGATCTGCAGATCTCATAGACTATGAATGCAATTTGCAGGAACGGATCTTTGGCAGGAACAGATCTTTTGCAGCTACTGATCTTTTGTGTCTGTACAGCATCTGTGTGTGCAGCATCTTGCAAAGATTTTTTGCTGATGGGGAGTTCAGCTCCATAGAAAAGACTGTGAAGGTATGGCTCTCATACTACATGAAGGGTGGTAAGATTGGTCTGTGATCTTTCATTTTCAAAAGACTATGGTCTGATGTGTGTATGTGGCCTGAGTCACAGGCCTCCAGTAGTCAGCTTTAGTCCATGACTTAGTCACTGGTCTCCAGTAGTCAGATTCAGTCCCTGACTTAGCCACGGGTCTCCAGTGGTCAGTTTCAGTCAATGACTTAGTCACAGGTCTCCAGTAGTAAGCTTCAGTCCATGACTTAGCCAGAGATCTTCGGTAGTCAGCTTCAGTCCATGACTTAGTCACGGGTCTCCAGTAGTCAGCTTCAGTCCATGACTTAATCACAGGTCTCCAGTAGTCAGCTTCAATCCATGACTTAGTCACGGGTCTCCAGTAGTCAGCTTTAGTCCATGACTTAGCCACGGGTCTCCAGTAGTAAGCTTCAGTCCATGACTTAGCCACAGGTCTCCGGTAGTCAGCTTCAGTCCATGCCTTAGTCACAGGTCTCCAGTAGCCAGCTTCCATCCATGACTTAGTCACGGGTCTCCAGTAGTCAGCTTTAGTCCATGACTTAATCACAGGTCTCCGGTAGTCATCTTCAGTCCATGACTTAGTCACAGGTCTCCAGTAGTCAGCTTCAATCCATGACTTAGCCACGGGTCTCCAGTAGTAAGCATCAGTCCATGACTTAGCCACAGGCCTCCAGTAGTCAGCTTTAGTCCATGACTTAGTCACGGGTCTCCAGTAGTCAGCTTCAGTCCATGACTTAGTCACGGGTCTCCAGTGTTCAGTTATACCCCATTGCAGGACAACATCAATACCCCACTGCCCCTCCTCTACTCACTAGAATAATGAAAATCCAAACATTTGAACTGGCAATTTGTTTTTGCTTTTCCAGTTTTATTTTGTTTTTTCATGAAAAACAGATTACTGGAAATTATAATTGCATGGCCAGATTAACCGTCTCAAGTTGCACACTGATGTTACATTTATATAAAAACTGTTTGATCATGCTGCGTGACAGTTAATGAAACAATCACTTTACAAACATTCTACATGGACATGTGCCTAGTTCTACTCTTTGGAGAGAGTAGTAAGGAAGATTACTGGAAGTCATCTACCTACTGGAACCACAACACAACTAAAATAAAATGAAATATATGAATAGGATTGAACATAGAAAACCAATGAAGAGGAGATCAACAACACTGGGGTACACGGACCCTCACCACTATAGAGTTTTACCCAGGGCAATCATGAACGATTGCTCAGTAAACCCACTATGTCTATGCAACATTAAAGCCCATTCAACTGGAAAGAACCCACAGCAGGGTAAATGTTGACTAGTTGAGCACCAGCTGAGCAATGCTAGTTTTATTGCTCAAAATTGCTATTTCCTGTTGGTAAAGAAGTGTGCGGCCTCCTCCCACTCCAAGGCTCTCGTCATCACCATCTGTGGAGTTAGGACAATGTTGCTGCTATCTAGCTCCAATAGTCCAAACTCCCACATATGCGGCACAGGTAAAAAAAATCCTTGCATTACTCTAAGGGAGTTGCAACTACAATGCCTTCTCCCACTCCAAGGCTCTCGTCATCACCCTATGTGGAGTTAGGACAATGTTGCTGCTATCTAGTTTTAATAGTCCAAACTCCCACATAGGCGGCACAGGTAAAAAATACCTTGCATTACTCTAAGGGAGTTGCAACTGCAATACAAACTAAACTGCAAAAATAGGGAGTCTTACATTGCAGGTTCTATATTTTACACTGAAGTCTTTAACTACAGACAGACTTTTACTTTTAGGCCATGCATGCAGGACCACACCTCTGTTCACCGATGATTCGCAGCCTGGGATACCCTCAGTAAATTAGGCCAGCATTATTATTACCATCATGTCTTCAGGGTTACATGTAGACATGATGCCTGTCCTGACAGGCCGTGTTTACATGTAGCAGCGCAGGAAACGGCAACATCCGCTCACGACTGTCTGGCGGTGGACTTCTTTTATACAAGAACATTTGCAATGAAATTATAATTACTCCTGCCCGACGGCAATATTACGACACAGAGCCTGCAGCCTGAATGAGACCTGTGAAAGGAAATGTGGTTGTTTTACATGGAAGCGTGTTTCCCGGCAGTCCATTAGATGGCGGGGATAAAGTTTCAGCAGTGAAATTATTCATCACTTCACCTGTCAGGCGCATGGCTCATAAATCTCTCCGCTCTCCACCAGAGATGACACCAAAGGACAGAGAGACACAGGCACTCCAGTCTATGGAACAGACACAAACATTATTGATGCCTGAGACAGCTGGGTGACAGCTCCATCAATATTCTCATGGATGGATGATGTGGTATATGGAACTGAAAAATGATGATGCCGTATATATTATGAAACAAAAAAATATGGAAATTACCAAAAGCACTACAGACTGTGATGTTGGGGTCAGGATATATTTTTTAGGGTTAGGAACTGAGCACCATTTTTAGCACATCAAAGAAAGGATAACCGGGTCTCCACCTGGACTTATGCAAAGAGCAAGTGTCATTTATTCACACCATAGTAGCAAAAACACAACGTTTCAGCCTCATGGCCTTTATCAAGTGTTGATAAAGGCCATGAGGCTGAAACGTCGTGTTTTTACTACTATGGTGTGAATAAATGACACTTGCTATTTGCATAAATCCAGGTGGAGACCCGGTTATCCTTTCTTTGATGTGATATTTCCCTACACTCTTTTTGGATCCGAGTGTTTACTGGTTGACTCCCTGGTGAATGAACTTTTGCAGTTGAGCCTGGGGTCTATTGCTATTGTTCCACCATTTTTAGCACCCAGGGCATCTCAATAGCACATTAAAATGCATGGTAACAAAGTGGCCCATTATTAAAAAAAACTTCAATTTTTACCTCTTCTTTTTACATTTAAAAGTTTAGCAGAGGCTTTTATTACCCTACTATGCAGATAATATGTCTGCCTGACCGCAGAAATTCAAGCAGATAAGGACTGCATAATTATTTAATTGCACGCATTAGCAGAGAACAAACAAAAGCTTGCATCAGCCTGGGGTGGGAACATAGGACACTGTGCTTCAAAGCATTTAGAGAAGTCACAGATGCTATTTTCTTATCTTCCCTCTGGAAAAATAAAGGCAGCTAGAAGGGAAGGGAGGAACATGGCAGCTCCTATACTATTAGAAACCAGGTGAAACTGCAGGGGAAAAAATGGTGCTTGGTTCCCTTGGTTAACTATTCTCTAGGAGATAGATCAGACATGACCTAAAGAGTGGAGATTAAAGAGGAACAAAAGAGTGGAAATACCTTAATGAATAAAATTGCTTATTTTTGGACAATATTTTTGGTACAACAGAGTACTGGGAAGGATCTATAGGATCCAGAGCCTTCCCTGTCTGTAGGTAAGTATGTGACTTTTTAATATATATTGCAATTACATTTACTTAAAGTACCTAAAGCCAAGTAAAGAAAATGAGTTTCACTTACCTGGGGCTTCTACCAGCCCCCTGTAGCCATCCTGTGCCCTCACCGGTCCTCAACAATCCTCCGTTCTCCCACCGTGGCTTAGCTTTTGTTTCGGCGACTGGAAGTCGGCGGTCCACTGCGCCTGCATGTACCGTACCAGGCAACGCGTATCCTTGTTCGCCTTCCCGTCCACAATAGCGTCCTGCGCCTGTCACATACTTACCTGTAGAGGGAAGGCTCTGGATCCTATAGAGCCTTCCCTGTCTTCTCTTGTCCCCCTCGTTCCAGCGCCAGGGAAGCAGCACATTAGGCTATCAGCGCAATGCGTAACGCATGCTGCTCCCCTAGCGTTAGTACAGGTAACATTTACCAGCCATTCATGCATCAGACCCTAGGACACTAACCAAGTAAATGGTTAAAGTTATGCACAAGATTATGATACAGTGAGTGTGGGGCATAAGGGGGGTGGGGTTAGGGTAAGAAGCAGTTTAGGGGATGATGGTGTGGGAAAAGGGGTGAGGATAGTTTAGGAGGCATCTAAAATGAAATATTTATTCTTAAACTGTGTGCCAAAAGTCAGCATACCTCAATGCAGGAACGGTAACTGAGGAGACCATCTGCTGCCCCATGACCACAACCAGTGACCACTTAAGAGCTTACATTAAGCCCCCACAAGGGCTCTATACATAACAAGTGATATGGAGCACCAAACCTGCCAAGGATAGCTGCAATGTCAGAGAGGTGTAAACTGGGAAGAAGAACAGCCCTGGTGTAACAACAGGAGATACAGCCCCTGCACTCAGGGACATTTTGGGGGGCAGGAGAGGTCGCAGCATAAGGGGAAAGTGTGGCCACACATCGGCGGGGAGGGAGGACAGTCCCCCTCCCTCACCTTGGGCTGTCCTCTCAGTGCTCCCCTCCAGCATCTATTAGTGGCAGCAGGCGGCGGACAGGAACACATACCTCCATGTGTTCCACGCACCGGAGGTTCCACTCTCTAAGTGTCTGATGCTACTTCCTGTTTAAACACTATTGCTATGGCATTGACCACAACCTTTACAGCTATATACCAACTATCTATCTGAGGTGCAGCTCTCAGTACTTGAGTGAGCCCAGAGTAGAGACGGCATTGCTATATGTATCATAAAATGAGATCTGCTTTGACCGAGTGGCCCTTTAATGGCTGTCCCCTGTATGCAGAGATCAGTCTCAGGCTATATATATAAAGTTATATACATTAGGGCCTAGACATACAGTAACCCTGGTCAGGTTGGTCATCTATGGATGGTTTTCACCATGACCAATCTCTGATTTTCCTCCAAATTCACCATGAAGGAGTTATGCTCTTATCCTTGGGATCTCAGCGGGGGTGACATGCGTCATGGTGGATCAGAGGCTCCCCTCTCAGATCTCTGTGACAGCTATGCGGAGATTTGTGGCCCTGTATATATTCCGTCCTCATCCCTCTGTCCCATAACGGTCCCCGCTGTTCCCTCTCTCCTCCGCAGCATCCTATGGTGACTCCAGGCCGGCTCTGCCATTCATCTTCCCCCATGCCCATCAACCTCAGCGTTTATGGCTGAGAAACTAGCAGAGCAGGCGCCAGCAGCCCAGCGTTCCCTAAGCTGCACAAACCCAACTGCTAATTCGCTTTTACAGCGTGTAAATTGTTGTAAAATCTCAATTAAAGAGCAGATTCTGGGACAATAAACTGCAAAGTAAATAACAGATAATATAATGAGAACAGGCTTTTATGTGCCGTAAAACTCGGTGGAACACATGCGAGCGAAAGGAAATAGCTGTTAGTCTTTACACTGATGTATATCTCCATATATACATTTCAGGGCTTCATAGGCAGACGGCAGTGTAATGACCTCTGTTGTACACACTATACCTCTTGCTGTACATGTAGGCTGATGGATTAGCTATTTTCTGGACTAAGAAGAATGTTTATGGAAGAACTCCAGAAAAAGAAACTGTCAGGAATATATTGAGGTGCTGATGATATTAGGAAATACAGGAACATATCTCTGTCATTTTCTGTCTGCTATATCTCACATGTGTATTCTGCTTTGAAGGGATGGTTATCTGGCTGTACTACATTTGCAGTGAATTTCTCTGGAAGCAGGGGGCTGGGACATTAGCATACAGTTCCTCTGGACAGCCAGAAAACAGGTAATTAGGAAACACTTAATCAGACAGTTGCTTTGAAGCAGATCACACAGGACATCCTGCTGCAATGTGAAAGCCTTAATCAATTGTCACCTGTAACCTGGGGAGATTGGAGGTTAACAAAGTCTTTTGTTGTATAGGACACTGTTCACATGTGGATGTCAGATCTCTGGGAAATCAAATTATGTCTGAGGATGTTATTAAATCTAGCTTCCCCCCGTCCACACAGGCTTACAGCCTCCAGGCGTATTTCATAGTATAAAACCGCAGCTAGGATAGCCACAACTTGTAGTTCTTGGAGGTAGCTCACACGGCTAGAACTAACCTGGTTCCTGACCAGAAGTGCGTACCGCCCGCAACAACACCAGATCGATACGCTGGTACGTTTATTTCCCGTTTATTTTGGTAAGCAAAATCGCTTTGTGTGTTATCTTTGTACATTTTATCTTGTAACTATTTTTACTTTGTTTTTTTGTAATCTTTTTGTATATATTCAGTTCTGCACTGTTCTATGTTTTTTCTGGAATATTAAATTATTATTTAATAAGTTTGACTTCTGCCGTACTAAACTAACACTCATAGCCTAGAAGAGACTGAAGTGTAACCGTGTATAAGTTCATGCCTAATTGTACGCTTGAGCAACACTACCGTAGGAAATTGTAATTGCATTGTGTGTGGGGGCGTTTGTCATACGTTGGCCTAAGCGCGCAGCTGACCCAACGTACGAACAACGCCAGTGCGAGTAGCTAACAGTATCGTTCGGAACGACTGTTAGTGGGTCTTTGCTTCACGACAGTGTAAGATTGCAACTGTGTGTGTGTGTGGGTGCGTGGCGTTCCCGTATTTGGCCTAAGCGCAAAGCTGACCCAAATACGAAAACGCGGAGTGCGCGCTGAGGACTCGACAGCAGAGTGGAAGTGTCTAGCAACGCTAGTGGTGGCAGTGAGAGGTGTTTTGAGGGGTTCCAGCCTTGTTTGTAGCTTAAATAAGGCTGTTCCCCGCTTAATCTGGTCAAACCCGCAGTCGGGAACCGTATACGCAGGCGTGCCGCGGGCCGGTTCTTGACATAATTGGCTGGCAGCGGTGGGATCGTTTAGTACATTAGTACGCAGTTTAGCTCGCTATTCTGAGTACTAAAGGCTGGAAGCTTGCTAGAAGCAACTAGCCTACAGAAGTCTACTCAGTGCAGAATCTATATACGTTTTTTTTTGTTCAAAGATACACACTTGGTGTTTGCTTTCCCTCCCCCCCTTTTTTTTCTTTTTATTTTGTGCAACACGATGGCTCAGAAAGCATCCAGCTATGCAAGGCAAAACAAAGAGATACTACTCAACCTGTGTGAGCACAAAGGCATTGAGACGGCGAGCGGCCAGACTAAGGAGCAGTTAGTTCGTGCGCTCGAGGAGTATGATGAGGCAGAGCGAGCCCGTGCTTCAACGTCAGCGGATGCAGCTCACGACACGCCAGAGGAGGAATCGCTCCCGCCACAGAATGCGAGGGGAGACGATGTCCTGGACGATCCACCGAGCAGGGAGATGCCATCTCTGGAAGCTGATCTACAGCTACTGAACTCGGCTGATCCTGAGCTGCGCCTAAAGCTGATCCTACTGCACCGACAGGCAGAGAAGGAACAAGCGGCACAGCGACTCCGGGCAGAGGAGGGAAGAGCTGAACGGCAACACCAGCTGGAGCTGGCTAAACTTCAGCAGCAGAACCGGTCTGCTGGACCCGCAGAACGCGAAGGTGAGCGAGTCCACAGAATCCCCCTGGATAAGTTCCCCGTTATGGACAAGGACTCTGACATAGACACTTTCCTACAGGGGTTTGAAAGGACTTGTCGGCAGTATGGGGTGCCCCGTGAGCAGTGGGCAAGATACCTCACACCAGGGCTGAGAGGCAAGGCCCTGGAGGCGTTTGTGAGTCTCCCCCAGGAGGAAGAAACAGACTTTGAGGCAATTAAGAAAGCCATTATTGCGCGATACCACCTCACGCCAGAAGTGTATCGCAAACGTTTCAGGACAGTGCAGCGAGGTCCTAATGACAGCTACCTGGATCATGCTTGCAACCTGCGCACTGCCTTCCAGCAGTGGGTAAAAGGACTGTCAGTGGAAACTTTAGATGCCCTGCAGGAACTGATGATAAAAGACCAGTTCCTCCACACCTGTCCTGTTGAGGTCCGGCTGTTTGTGCTGGATCGAGAACCAAAGACAGTGGATGAGGCTGCGGAAATGGCCGATTCCTACACCGCCCATAGAGCACCTGAGTCCCGGAGGACTACTACGCCCAGCTGGAGAGGAGAACAGATTGCTAAACCTGTTTCACCCAGCACCCAGAGGAGGCAAGCACCGCTGTCTCCTGGATTCAAGCAACATGACACTCGGAAATGCTTTGTATGTGACAGGGTGGGTCATATCAGCACGACTTGCCCAGAGAGGAAGAGGGAGGCCCCAAAATCCAGTGAGGCCTCAAACCCCAGTGAAGTCCCAACGGCTTTGTGTGCTACCAGGAATGCTACTGGCTATGCAGAGAATCTGCAGCTTGTCACGGTTGGGGGTACAGTTGCCACTGGGCTGAGAGACACTGGAGCAGAAGTGACTCTCATACATCCCCAGCTTGTGAACCCCGAGCAGTACATACCTGGGAAAATGATTGCTGTCAGAGGAATTGGGGGTGTCACCCCAGCCATACCCACCGCCTTGGTCCACCTGGATTGGGGGGCCGGCAGTGGACTGAAAGAAGTTGGGGTAACTGACAAAATCCCCACCAACGTTTTGCTGGGTACTGACCTGGGACGGTTAGTAGCCCGGTATGAGCCTAATCCAACCCCCGTGGAGCCTGCATCCCCAGCAGAAGTTCAGGACTCTTGCAAGGTACTATTTGATAACGCAGTGCAAGTGGGGAGTGCTGGTGAGGCCCCAGGGGCTATGGACTGTGTGCTAGGAGCCAGCCCTAGTGATTCTCCAGTGCCTAGGCCTGGAGTGGGACATGTTGATATGGAGAATGCAGAAACTGATGATGTCATTCATGACACACGGACTATCGAGGTGATCGATGCAGGAACTGTTGAGGCTACTTGTAAAGTGCTGAGTAGCAATGTGTGTAATGATACAGATAATGTGGATGTTTTATGTGATGTTCTAAATGTCAATATGTATAAGACGGATAATGTTGATATCATATGTGTTGTGCTACATAATGATGCTTGTCCTGTGGACACTCCGTCGGCTGCAGGAGTAACCAGCAATGGTCGCTGGGCTGCAGCAGATGGATTGCCCACTGAAGGGGCAGACGGCACCAGGCCGGGTCTTCACCCTTCCGATGTTTTTAAGACCAAAGGTGATGTGGTTTATGATACGTCTAATGTGGACGCTCCCTCAGCTGCAGTGGTAACCCGCAGCGCTAGTGGGTCTACAGCACAGGGACTGTCCACCGAAGTGGCAAATGTTGCTGGGTCAGCCACATCCAATCCGGAACCTGGCCCGGAGGGCCCAGGAGCCTCTCCGTCTGCAGCCTTCCTGGAATGTGTGACAGGCAGCACTGAGCTCTCTGGGGCTGTTCGATTTGACAGCAGCCTGGAAGAGCTCAGGGGGCTAGCCAGCAGGTCACCAGCTGGGAGGGGCGGGCTGAGAGGGTCCTGGGGAGTTATTCCCTCTGAGCTGTCCGAAGTGGAGGAGGCAGACCGGCAGATAATCGTTCCCCAAAGGGACCGAGAGATAGCTCCTGCCACTATAGAGGAAGTGCGTGTAGCGACGGTTGGAACCCTTCCCCAGCTGCAGCACTGTCTCTATGGTCGCAAATTCACGGTTGTCACTGACTCGCATTCCCCTGGTTGGTTACGTCAGGTTGCCAAGGGCAACGACACATTGCAGCAACCTGACCAACTTTTCCATTCCTGTAGCTTGGAGCTAAGGAGTTACCCCCCCCAGGCCCGGCCGTCAGTGTCGGCTTTGGCAGGACGATTCGTTAGAATCATCTGCCGGCGCCGTCTGGAAGAGGGGGCGTGTCAGGAATATATTGAGGTGCTGATGATATTAGGAAATACAGGAACATATCTCTGTCATTTTCTGTCTGCTATATCTCACATGTGTATTCTGCTTTGAAGGGATGGTTATCTGGCTGTACTACATTTGCAGTGAATTTCTCTGGAAGCAGGGGGCTGGGACATTAGCATACAGTTCCTCTGGACAGCCAGAAAACAGGTAATTAGGAAACACTTAATCAGACAGTTGCTTTGAAGCAGATCACACAGGACATCCTGCTGCAATGTGAAAGCCTTAATCAATTGTCACCTGTAACCTGGGGAGATTGGAGGTTAACAAAGTCTTTTGTTGTATAGGACACTGTTCACATGTGGATGTCAGATCTCTGGGAAATCAAATTATGTCTGAGGATGTTATTAAATCTAGCTTCCCCCCGTCCACACAGGCTTACAGCCTCCAGGCGTATTTCATAGTATAAAACCGCAGCTAGGATAGCCACAACTTGTAGTTCTTGGAGGTAGCTCACACGGCTAGAACTAACCTGGTTCCTGACCAGAAGTGCGTACCGCCCGCAACAACACCAGATCGATACGCTGGTACGTTTATTTCCCGTTTATTTTGGTAAGCAAAATCGCTTTGTGTGTTATCTTTGTACATTTTATCTTGTAACTATTTTTACTTTGTTTTTTTGTAATCTTTTTGTATATATTCAGTTCTGCACTGTTCTATGTTTTTTCTGGAATATTAAATTATTATTTAATAAGTTTGACTTCTGCCGTACTAAACTAACACTCATAGCCTAGAAGAGACTGAAGTGTAACCGTGTATAAGTTCATGCCTAATTGTACGCTTGAGCAACACTACCGTAGGAAATTGTAATTGCATTGTGTGTGGGGGCGTTTGTCATACGTTGGCCTAAGCGCGCAGCTGACCCAACGTACGAACAACGCCAGTGCGAGTAGCTAACAGTATCGTTCGGAACGACTGTTAGTGGGTCTTTGCTTCACGACAGTGTAAGATTGCAACTGTGTGTGTGTGTGGGTGCGTGGCGTTCCCGTATTTGGCCTAAGCGCAAAGCTGACCCAAATACGAAAACGCGGAGTGCGCACTGAGGACTCGACAGCAGAGTGGAAGTGTCTAGCAACGCTAGTGGTGGCAGTGAGAGGTGTTTTGAGGGGTTCCAGCCTTGTTTGTAGCTTAAATAAGGCTGTTCCCCGCTTAATCTGGTCAAACCCGCAGTCGGGAACCGTATACGCAGGCGTGCCGCGGGCCGGTTCTTGACAGAAACAACATCTTCTCAGCTTTATAGATCAATTGCCTTTCATTTTAGTGTACTTACACTTAAAGTGTACCAGAGATGGGCTCTAATGGTGTATTTATACTTACCTGGGGCATCCTCCAGCCCCATGATGTACACGGGCTCCCTCATCATCCTCCCCGAGGGCTACGTTCTCTTATAATCCTTCCCAGTAATCTGGCCAGTTGCGGGCAATTGTGCACTTTTGCGCCGTGCTCTTGTGCCTGGGAGCATTCTGCGCCTGCGCAGTACAAGTGCAGAATGCTCACGCTGCGTGATGGGGGTGCAACGCGCATGCGCAGAAGAGTGTGACTGGCCAGATTATCAGGAAGGATTATAAGAGAAAGATGCTACAGGAGAGGACAACGAGGGAGCCATGCACCTCATGGGGCTGGAGGAAGCCCCAGGTAAGTATAAATATGCCAACAGAGCCTATCTCAGGTTCCCTTTAAAGAAGAACTTTAACTCAGGATTGAACTTCATCCCAATCAGTAGCTTATACCTCCTTTCCCACAAGAAATCTTTACCTTTTCTCAAACCACCAGGGACATCTTTATGGCTGATATTGTGGGGGAAACTCCTTCTACAGTGTGATGTCAGAGCCATGGCCCTGACAGCTTGCTGTTTCTTGTTGCATTGTGGGAAATAACAGCTGCTTCCAACTACCAAGCAAGCATAGAACTCTCAGTAAACTAAGATTTCCTGATAAAGTGGCAGAATGTCAACACCTGTAATAAATTCCAGAGTGTAAATCAGGGAGAAGAAAGATTTTACAATAAGCATATACTGACTAAATTATTTAAAATAAATATTGTAAAAATAAGCAATTTTATTAATTATGATATTCAAACTACAGTTCCTCTTTAAGTTTAATCACAGTTTAACATATAAAATTGAAAACCTGTCTCTCAACTCCTTATAGCCCATATAGTGATCCTACCTGCCTTTGCCCCATAGTAATATCATCTTAGTAAAATTATTACCCTGAGATCACTTTGACTCAAAGCAGGCATCTTGCATAATTATTAAACATCCAGTTCATTCAGAAAGCTGTGCGAGGAAAGAAAAAGCGCTGTGCTAATTATGTTTGCTTTAAAGGGCACCTGAAGTGAGAGGAATACAGAAGCTGCCATCTTCATTCTCTAATAAACAATGCTGATGTCACCCAATTTTGAATGACCAATCTTACCACTTCTGTGTAGTTTGAGAACTTACCTACATAATCTTTTCATAGTATTTAAAATCTGTTGGCCCTTAAACGATTTTAAAATTGGTTAGTGACTGGCTAATCAAAATTGGATGTGTGTATGTGCTCTAAGTCAATAAGGTTAGACTTTGACTCTCAAGTCAATAAGGTAATGCTTTGACTCTCGGTTTCCTCCACTAGCTGCATGCTTGTTGCAGGTGTGTGACTCAACTCAAACAATTGAAGCCAAAAGCTCAGAATGACAGGCAGGCAACTGGCATTTTCTTTTTAAATAAGGGAAACTCACAGACCTACACCCATCAGGGCTCCCTCTTACTACACAACCCCTCCCCACCCTCACATTGGTACAGAAGTCCCCCAACAGTCCTTCAGCCCCAGAAATGTGCCAGGGGTGGTGGAGGCTCCCACCGGCAGCAAGAGGTCATCGGAGGAGGAGCAGCTGGGGAGACCTCAATATGTGCAGCCTCACTGTTGAGCAAATGGTTCAATGGCAACAACAGTACTTAACAATTAAAATGAGTATTTATCTATTGTTGGTGATTTATACAGCACCAACATTTTCTGGATAGTGTACTGACACAAGAAACCTGGGTTCAAATCTCAGCTTTTCCTGTTCAGGAAGCCAGCACCTAATCAGCAAGGAGTTCTTGGGCAAGACTTCCTAACACTGCTACTGCCTACTGAGTGCGCTCTAGTGATATGACTCCAACAGGAGAAAAGCAGTATACAAATATTGGAATTATTATTATTTTCTCTGGCACTGTAAAAATAACTTTTTCTTTTACAAACAAGTTACATGGACATACAGTACATTGACAACTCGATAAAGTACAGTTTCATAAATGAGGTAGTTGGTAAAATCAGAGAAACTGAGAGTACAGGAGTCAGTGTCCTGCACATATGAGCCTACGGTCTAGCGGTGGACACAAGAGGTAAGGTGAGAGCATAAGCTGGAAATAAGATGGGCAACACATTGTGTGTGCTTATCATTGTGGTTCACACCCAGTCCATGAGTGGGATAAGGCAGTGCTTAAGCAGCGTACACACGCCGGACTTTAGGCAACGACAGGTCCGTCGTTGCCTCCCGCTGGGTGGGCGTGCCAGCGACAGTCCGGCGTGTGTACGCTCTGTCGTCAGACTGATACGGCTGTTTCTGAGCGATCCGCCGTGATACGTGATACGTAAACGGCAGCGGATTCCTGTGCGATGGACAGATATCTGGCATCCTGCTCGATCAACTAAGGTGGTCGATTCGACATGATATCAGCCACTTTTCATCTATTGGGCATACTGGAACACACTCCATCCTCTCTCCATTCTATAAAATGATCGAATCAAATGGCCGATCGTATAGCAAAATCGCTAGATGTATGGGCACCTTTAGAAAAGTGATGCAAAACTGACAGGACAAGACTGGACCGGAAATATACAGATTTATGTGTGAACCAAGCCATAGTCCTAAAATCTAAGCATTTCTTTCTACAGTAAATGGCTGATAATCCCTTATTATTACTATTATTATTATTACTATTAATAGGTCATTACTTACAATACATATTTGTGAATTTGAACCCTGTGAACAATGTAAATAAAGGAAAAAGCCAGCTACTGTACATAAAAAAGGTTCTGGCAAAGCCTTGAGACTAACATAAATAAATAAATGAATAAATAACACAGCAACACACCATACCATTTTTTTTTTTATAATTCTTTTCAATCTGAGAATTACAATCAATTCTAACAAATCTGACCAATGTATCATCCATCCGCCCCCTCCCCCCCCAATTACGGGAAAAAAAAAATATTAACAACTCTGAGAAAATTGCTTGGGTCTATACCTCAAGAAATTGACAATCTACGCTACACCATTCAGTTTTCGTAAAAATTGATCAGAAAAATCCACCACTCCCTATTACATTATATCAATAAAAATTTGATTAGATGTCGCGATCAAATAAAAAAAAGCTTTTAATTTTCCTGTACAACCAATTTTTCAAACTGATGTATAATTGTATTGTGTGTGGCCACCCTAAGAGGTGCGGTCCATAAATGCATTGCCCACATTCCCAGCTGAGGAATTGTACATAAGTGTATGCAAGCTGCTGCAGTCATCATTTCTACAGATATAGTAAAGAATGGTTGACTGGAGAGACTGATTCATCTTACGCAAAAAAATAAAATTTACTTGAAGAGATGATTTATTTAAGTATGGACTCTAACACATGAGCAAACATCAGGAAGATGCAAAATAGCTGTTGTGCCAGTTACCTTGTGCCCGAATGCCCACACCTCGTACGTCACGCACTAACACCGCTTCTTACTGCATTGCCTTGTATTGTGAACTGCTGTGGATCTACCAATAAATCACTTGTGTTGGATAGTGTCCGGCTATAGGTCTTTCCTACACATTTATTAACCTCCCTAACATTAATGGCGGCCAGACTTACATAAAAACCTAGCTAGGAATGGTAAGAATGAGTCAGGCTTGTCCAGCAATTACCTTTACTCACCAGCAGAGTCGCTGGCAAGCGGAATCCCTTGTTGGCATCTTGAGGCCTCCCTGCGTGTGCATTCCCACCGTGCTCTTGGCGCTCCCTGGAGGCGATCTCTGCTCTTCCTCTTGTTTCTTCCTGTCCCTCAGTAATCACATGTCCCCTGTGAGGGGGCGTATGCTGCGTCATCACATCAGGTGGCAAATTCAATTTTTTTTGTAATGGATGCAATACAAACATCTGTATTGGTTCCAATATAAAAAAAAAATTCTAAGTGTAAAAAAAAAGCAAAAAAAAAAAAAAAAAGCATACCAGCAGGCATTAAAGCAAAAAAAGAAAAAAAAGAAAATAATTAAAAAGTGCTTTTTAACATTGCAGGCAACTTGCATGCGGTCTGTAAAAATGCTTATAATATAAAGTAACGCTTAAAAAAAACTTGTATTAAATGCTGGAGAGGTTAAAGTAGAACTCTATGAAGTGGTAAATGACTGGACATTGAATAGAAATTAAATTTGAACTGCAACTTACTGTATACCTTCATTTTTTTCTTTGGTCGTTCAAAAGTTACTGTATCTGCAGAAGTGTAAAACACTCTGTCCTGCTGGCCGTCTCTCTTACTTGAGTGAGTCTGCAGGAAGGCAGAATATTTGTATTACAGCAGCAAGTATCATCTTCACCACTTAAATACTGCAAGCCATCTCTTCATAACATGCCTTTTTTTGTTTTTCACTGTTAATGGTGCAACACTTTCTCCAATCACACCTCTTATACAGCTGATATGCACAATCTTGATTTAAAAAAAAAAAAAAAAAAGGATAGATGTGGTTTTCTTTTGATACTGGCCATTTTCCCCATACTAAATAAATAAATAAGAGTAATTAAAAAAAAAAGTCTTGAGAAAAATGTTTTTCATTTTGTCATACATTTTTTTTTTAAAGAACAATCAATGTGTATTATTATGTTCACAATATTAGTATATTAGTTAATTATTCATGTTATATTAAATTATGAGTCATGCTGTTATTGTTTTTGCTCACTTTTTATATTAACAGTGTGATTATGCCATGCACATGACTTGCTAAGCACCATTTACCTCCTCTCTTTACCAATATATAATTCTCTTAAAGTGGTCTGAAACTCCGACATAACATTATGTTTTCCTACTTTTTATTACTCATACAGTTATCATATTTACTTTTGTACATAAGTAATATTGTCTGTTTACAAATTACAAGTTTCCCAATTGTAGTTGATCGTACCCTGAAAGCTGACATCGCATTTTATTCAAACTGCTTTTTATTATATATTATCTTCTAATGAGCTTTTCTGAACTGTGTGTGTGTCTGAAGCACAGAGAGCTCCTTTTCACTTGTTAGACGTTTTTTTTTTTAAAGAGAATTTTTATTGAGTTTTACACACAAAATTAAACAAAACATAACAATACGACATTAAAAACAAAACAAAAACATCAGCAGCCATCCGAGCAGTGGCCATGAGCCAGTATACATAGATAATAGGTTGATGTAGAAACCATTGAGTGTTGCAGAATAGTTGACAAGTACATACATAGCAATAGGTGGTCAGGGCAGTATGTTATATTACTTTTCGATACATTACTCACAGAACTTATTTCTATTTAATGATAATCTTGAACAGATACAGTAATGTCCAGGCTGGGGACCGTGGTGTCCATGGCATCAATCCATTTTTTCCAGATTTTATCAAATTTCTTAAATTGGTTTCGTGCTTGATATGTTAATTTAAATAGTGGCAGTACTTGGTTAATTATTTTCTTCCATTCTGTAATTAATGGAGGAGAAGGGCGTTTCCATCCCAATATAATCACCTTTCTGGCGTAAAAAAGTAAAATTCTAATCAGGAGTATTTGGTTTTTGGAGCATGCCCGTTTGTCCACCACCCCCACCATGCACATTTTAAGATCCAGTGCAACCGGTAAGGACAACTTATCCCTTATAAAATGGGTCACTGATTTCCAGAACTTACATTTAAAGCATCTTCCATCATGTGTGGGGCCCATTTTAGCTAATCTGGCTCGTGACAGATAGGCTTGGTGGAACCATTTAACATGAATAAGCCTGTCATTGGCTGCTATTACAGTTTTAGGGAAAGTTTCTGTTAATTCGTCCCAATTTTCCTTAGTCAGAGATGGGTCAATCTGCTGCCATTTTTGTCTGATTTTTTGTATTTTTGGGCCGTTACCCTGCGTCATTAGGAAAGTGTACATAGTGGTTATCTGTTTGGATTTGTCCTGGTTCAATAGTTGCATTTCCAGCTGCGAGGGGGTCAGTGAGACATCAAAAGTCCCTAATTGTGCTCTAATGGCGTGTCTCAGTTGGAAATATCTAAATAAGGTGTGCCTTGGTAGGTTAAATTCAGATCTTAGTTTCTGAAAGTCTTTAAATGTGCCATTTTCAAAGAGTTGGGACAGATATTTCACCTCATGTATGTGTCAGAAGTGTGCATCCGGAATGGATTGTAATTCTGAGAGGTTTGGGTTCCCCCATAAAGGTGAATTTTGGGAGACGTATTGTATTGGTTCCCCAAGTAGTTTCCGAGTTCTTTTATAAATATTAATGGTGGTATGAGTGATGCTGGTGTTTGCTGGGGCATTAGACACTCTATTTCTATATATGGCTCCGCATAGGGACTCGTAAGATCCAGCGATATCAGCTTCTGCTGCCAAGCTGGAGTCCTGCCTATCTCCGCTTAGCCAGCCTCGTATGGGCTTGTTAGACTGTTTACACACATTGTAACAACATTGGAATGTAAACAAAGATACTGTTATCTACAGTTTGGATGCGGATTGAAGCTGAATAGCAGGACAAAGTGCTTTTATTTAACCATTTCAGTGATGTTCTGATAAAAACAAATTCTGGGATAGTAGCTTTCAAGCTGTGAGGAATCTTATAGAGCAAAGTAGAAACGCTGGCTTTCAGACCACTTTAATGAGAAAGGGCCCTTATCAGGCCCCACAGGGCATGGTGGTGCATGTTTTTGTTTAACACATCCAGTAGAATTCCTTTAAACACACCTAGGTTTAGGGTCTGCGTTGCTTTCTTTTATAAACGGAAACTAGCAATACAGGCTTACTTGTGACAAACTAGAAACCGAATTTTTTTTTTTTTTTTTTTTTTTAATCACAACATTTTTATTAAGCAAGATCCAAGTGAAACAACTTACAAAAGATAAGCATCAGAATAAATAAAATGGTACATATCAGGCAGTACATTAGCAGGGTGAGTACAAAATAGACCATACAGCATACAACAGCAACACTATCTGCACAAAGTTTGCATGTTCTCCCCGTGTCTGCATGGGCGTGATATAAATACTAAATAATAATAACAAAATCTTAATGTAGTAAGGCTGCATTACAAGAAAGAAAAAAAGAAAAGTAGCCTAAGCGCAGTGTTCCCCAACTGCGTCCTCAAGGCCCACCAACAGTACACGTTTTGCAGAAAACCACACACAATCACAGGTGGGGTAATTAGTGTTACAGCAGAGCTGATTAACTACCTCTGTGGATTTCCACAACACATGCACTGTTGGTGGGCCTTGAGGACAGGGTTGGGGGAACATTGGTCTAAGGCATACACAACCACTAAACAGAAACAGACTCAAAACACCCTGTCAACATACTAGCATAGTGAGAGCTGATGAACCATTTAGAGACCTACACTGTCCTTCACCAGATCCCAGGGGTTTTAAGCCAGAGACCCCAAACTTGTTTTAATTTAGCATGGCAATTTCTCTGCTAGTGGGTCAATTTTTCAAATGTACTGTAAGCATGCTATTCATGGCTGCCACCCATGTATTAAACTAAGGAGGGAGCTAATTCAATGGTGCAGGAGAAGCAGCCTAGCCTGAAACAAAGCCCTCAGTACTGCCTGAGACAAAAATCGATCAGCCGCTACTTAAAGGGATCCTAAACTGAGATGGATATGGATTTTTCCTTTTAAAATAATACCAGTTGCCTGAGTCTCCTGCGGATCCTGTGTCTCTAATACTTTTAGCCACAGCCCCTGAACAAGCATGCAGATCAGGTGCTCTGACTGAAGTCAGACTGGATTAGCTGCATGCTTGTTTCAGGTGTGTGATTCAGCCTCTGTTGCAGCCAAAGAGATCAGCAGGACTGCCAGGCAACTGGTATTGTTTTAAAAGGAAACATCCATATCCCTCTCAGTTAAGGTCCCCTTTAACTTCAAGACTTCTTCTTTTCCTAACACCAATAGATAAAAAGATTTGGGCATCCTCAGACCATATGATCTAAATCCCCCATATGTACTTGACAATGGGCACATGGGGGCCCACCATGAAACCCATGTAGTGTAGAAATAAGATATTAATATAGAAGCCGAGGATCCTCGCTCATCGCTGTAGTTCACATTCTGTCCAAAAGCACGATTAGACAATACACAGGCAAACTTGGTCACAGTCTTGCAAAGTACATTCATCTCTTCTAAAGCTTTGTAATGCAGACCTTAACTTATCCTTCATCACAGCCAAGCTTCAGCAGGGATGCAGACATCCCCCCCCCCGGAAATGTACTCTGGTTTCCTATTTAGGGCATGGCAAAGTTACTGCTACTGTCCCTGCATTGGGCAGGAGAAGGACAAGCGAGAAAGTGAGTCTTGCGGGGCCTGAAGGGATTGTACGGCTGCCAATGCGACGACGGAACCAGCCACGACTGCCTATCAGTCCAATCTATGACTTCTCCATAAAATCTCACGCATCATTATTTTCAGAATGAGAGGCCTTGGCACTCTCTAACAGAATTATTAGTTACCACTCTGATATTTAGCTTGAACTGGCTTCCACGAACAATCACGACTAATGAGCTACGTAACCATTAGGCGGCCTTAAAAGCCCGGCGCTCTGTTACTCGAGATGAAGAATGTGTTTTGTTTGGCTGGCGTAAGAACCCCACACGAAAGCCGTCCACTGTCAATGGTGTGTGATCGATGTGACAGATAATAATGTGATGTTTAAGGGTAAGGCAGATATTTAACCCAATATCGCTAAGGGTAATAATGCTTTCTAGAGTCAGCATGTTCCTGACTGCTCCTCAATCTCTCCTGCTGTCTCTGTGGTGAACAAGCCAGTTCCAAGTTATTTCACTGCAGTGTAGAGTCAGCCGGTAGTTTCCTGCCGCTAAAAAATGGGGGCGCTGAGCTGCTGCCTCATCTTGGCTGCATCTTATCAAAAACTAGTAAACTAACAAGGTTTTTTTCTTGTTTTTTTTTTTTTTTGAGAAGGGGGGGGGGGGGGGAGAGATGAGGGGGGTTGGCAGTGGTTAAAAAGCAAAATTACCTTTTTCTTCTGGCTTTCATTATTTCCGAAGTATATTGTTTTAGAATATAATTAATGTCCATTTCAAGTATTTTATAGACATACTCTTAATGATTTGTTTTTACAATCATTTTAGAACGGTCTTAAAGGGGAACTTCAGCGTAAACAAACATACTGTCATTAAGTTACATTAGTTATTTTAATTAAAATAGATCGGTAATATAATCTCTCACCCACCCTGTTTTAAAAGAACAGGCAAATGTTTGTGATTCATGGGGGCAGCCATCTTTGTCATGGGGTCAGACATCTTTTTGGTTGAAGGGAGGTGACAGGGAGCATGAGACACAGTTCCAACTGTCCTGTAACTGAGCACCTCTCCCAGCTGCGCGCACAAGGCTTCAAATTTCAAAATCAAAATTAAAAAAAAAACTAATTTGCACCAAAACAGCATTAGAAATCCCATCATGCTTTGCACAGCATCAGGGGAAAAATGCCCGGGCAGTTTTCTTCTGTGCCGATAAAAATAAGGCTTGGGTAAGAAAAACAAAGTTCTGATGCTGTGAAACTGTTAAAGAAACCCCAAGCCTTTTCAGTGCTGCGGAGTAGATTTTTAGTCTGGAGGTTTAAAGGAGAAATCCTGGACTCATTGTAGTAGAATTCAACCTACTAACGTCGTTCCCCGAAAATAAGGCAGTGTTTTATATTATTTTTTGCACCAAAAGATGTGCTAGGGCTTATTTTCAGGGGATGTCTTATATTTTTAAGAACACACAAGTTCCTGTGCTGTGTGACTTCCCCACTGTGACACCTTTTCCTCTGCTGGATCCACCTCGTGTGCCTCTTTTTCCCCTTTGTACCTTTAGAGTCCCCTGGTGTTCCCCTCTGTACCTGTGCCCTCCTCTATCCCCTGTCCTCCTTTGTCCTGTGTCTAGTTGCCCTGCAAGACCATGGGCACCAGTAATAACACAAGTTGCCATATTTTTCCCCCTTACTGCCGCTAGAGCTTACTTTCAGGGTGGGACTTATATTTCGAGCATGCTCAAAATTCCTACTAGGGCTTACTATCAGGGGATGTCTTAATTTCGGGGAAGAGGGTATATTTTATCTTACAATAAGGATGAATTGCTGTACGTCCCCCAATGCTCACCGTTCTCAGAATTCCATTGTGTCCTTTACATGTCCCAGCATATATGGCACATGAGGGATGACCAGGGACTGCCAAGCTGTAGGGAGCTTCTGCCCTGCACCCCGCACCAATACAGAGAGCAGGTGATCAAGCACTTGGAGGGGGGGCTTCCTGCCACCATAAGGGCATTTTTTATTCCCCTAATACAATCACAGCCAATGACTGTAGCAATGTCTCTTCAAAGATTGTTTTAATATGTACCATATACCATATAATATTTTATCATTTCATATATCAGTTCAGATATCCTTTACAGCAGAAAATTCGCCAAACTTCATGGAAAGCTACAACCTGGCGAAGTGAAAGTTTGTAACTATATAAGGACAGATACTGTTCACTGAAGAACATTCTTGCTGCATCGGTTTTCCACTTTGGCCTGCAAATAATGTCCCTGTAAACCTGTAGCAACTGACTGTCTCTTTGGCTGCTTCCCAGCATTCTAAAGCTGAATACCCAACACAAATACAGAAGATAGATTGGGGGATATGCACAGTGAACGCTGCGATGAACGATCGTTCCCCGATCCATCTTCTGTAATCGCATACTGTAGTCAGCAAGCCAAAGGTCATACACATACAGTATATTGGATGACAGTCAATCCTAATCGTGAGCAATCTTGTAATGAGCAAGCCAAAGGTCATACAAATAGGAACAGGGATGAGAGAGAAGAGGCAAACAGGCAACATTCGGTCCAGGTAGCAGGCAACAGAAATGTGAATAAAAACTCAAAAGTTCAGGCATGAATTCAGACAATGAGTAAGCTATAGCAAGGAATGCATAGCAACAAACTTTAGCGACCTAATGCTATCACAGGCAACTAACAACTGCGCCAACTAGACTTTTATACTGCACTGCACCAATCAGGAGATCTCCCCACAGTGGCCAGCCAATTAACGACAAGCCTGCCTCTACTGATTGACTCAGGACCAGTCAACCACTTCCTGGTTAATAAGCGGCTCCGGAGAGCATATGCTGAGCATCCCCTTCAACTGGCAATGCTAGAGGGAGTTTATTATTGTTATTGTGGCAGCATTATTTATATGGTAGAGATCTTCTATTGTGGGCATTGTGGCAAAACGTGGGGGTATGGGTACGTTTCTGAGTGTCTGAGACACATATAACAGCTACACACATAATGTTTTTTCTATGGCAAGGTTAAGGTTTGTTTATTTAGGCATGCTATGTTTTCCTGTATTCTTTTCAGTATAAAAGGGTACAGCTTAGGGAAAAACATCTATGAAGAAATGGATAGAGCTGTAGGTGGATTTTAAAGGAAGACTGAGTTGGTGAAAATAAACTAATGAGATAAACAATTGTATATATCCTCCTTCTCCTAAAATTACTTTTTAAGATATTCCATAGCTTTATTTTATTTCTAAATCTACTGTTTAAGCTTCATTGTCTCTTCTCAATCACACAGACTTTGATGCATACCAGAGCTAAAATCTTTGAGCTACTGACCCATTTTATCTATTCCCCGCTCTCAGAAGCTGTTCTCAGCAAGGAAAGTGTTTTATGGCTGTAATTCCTTATCAGTGAGGATTATGCTATAGTCCGAGTAGGTCTGGTCTAGAGAGAAATTGTCGCTTGAATACATGAATGTTAACTCTTTCAGACAGAGTAAGAAAAAAAGGGACACAGTCTAGTTACTTGTATGCTGGTATTTCTACCTCATCAGTTTATTTTCACCTCAGTATTACAACCCTGCGCAATGGAAATGTTGCTGGAGTGAACAAGTTCTCATACCGTACAACTAACAATGAAATATAAGCTACAATGAAATACATGCAAGGAAATTAAATCAACGTTAAGGACTAGATTATGCTGTAAATTAAAAAAAAAAATCTTCCACCATCTCAAAAATTCAGTAATAGGATAACAACATTTGTAAGTGTTTGAGAGAGAAGCCTCAAAGAAACACTGCAAACCTTTGTGTAATAAAGACTTTACAACTGAGCTCTAAAGCTTTATACGCACGTTCGAGGCATGTCGCCCATCGGTGATTGGTACCAGATCCCTCGGGCAGCTTGGCTGGGCCGAGGCTGACAGACATGTTAACAGCCTGCAGGCTAGCAAAAGGTATTGTTCCGATATGTGGGAGTGGGGCGACACAGGCATGATGTCACGTGGCGGGCGGGGTTAGCGGAGAGAACAATGCTCTCGGCTATCAGTTGGCTTGAGTGACCCACCAATATCAATGCAATTTTCTCCCTCATGTCCTCTCGTTTTCTAAAACTTAAAATGGACAAGACCGAAATAGTAATCTTCCCACCTCACATGCATGTGCACAGCATCGTTAGAAAGATCTGTCTGACACATTATTCACTTTCCAAAGACTTATCTCATGTGTGTACCCAGCTTTAACCTGAACAAGATGGATTGGGGAACCTACGGCAACCTGACCCGACAAACAAGCGTTCCCCAATGCATCTTCTAATGCAGGAACATGCTACAGGACTTGACACGAACAATAGTTTCAAATGATTGTAGTACTTTGCGAGGGAGTTGTCAGCGATCTTAAAGATCTGATCTGTTGTGACAGTCATAATCCCCATGTGTCGTGAGAGAATCATGCAAATGTACCCACGACGTGAAATCATGGAAACGATTGTTGGATGTAGACATAGTCATTTGAAAAAACTGCGTTGTGGGTACAGACCTTAAAGGGAACCTGAAGTGAGTAAAATTATTTAAAATAAAACACATGATGTAGCTGCAAATGAATATTACATAGAAACCTCACCGTCTGTTCCTCTCAGAAGCTCCTTTTTCTTCTTACAGTGATCCCTTCCAGTTCTGACAATATTTTGTCAGAAATGAAATATACCAGTTACTGTCAGTTATATATACAGCAGCTGTCAGTTACAACTGAATGTGCAAGGTAAAGTCCATGCTTCCCTATGGTTCAAGTAACAGGAAGCTGTTATGGGGTAATGACCATTTTTAAAATGGAGGACGAAGAATTCAATTGATCACAGTGGCCAAATGGGAGGCAGGAGAGGAGAAAGAGATTGAGTAGTAGACTACACAGGAGGTAAGTATGACCTGTGTATGGTTATTTTGACTTTTTATTTTCAGTTCAGGTTCTCTTTAAAGGACCACTATTGTGAACAAAGTAGGCAGTTAAAATCTGACAGAACCGACAGGTTTTGGACCCAGTCCATCTCCTCATGGGGGATTCTCAGGGTTTTCTTTGTTTCCAACAGCATTTCCTGAACAGCAGTTGCAAAGTCTAACTGACAAAATAGTGTGCAAGTGAGTAGGGAGGCTGGCTGGTATCTTACTATTTTGGCAGTTAAACTGCTGCTCAGGAAATGCTGTTGAAAAAACAAAGAAAACCCTGAAAATCCTGCATGAGGAGATGGACTGGCCCAAAACCTGTCGGTTCTGTCAGATTTTAACTGCCTACTTTTTTCGCGATAGTGGTCCTTTAAGTGAGTGTGAGTGAGTAGGGCATGTGTAACCATGTGTTGCATATCTCACATCTACATTCCTTACTCATATACATGTTTAAGTTAGCCAATAAATGGTATCATCCTGATTCAAAACGTCTTACTTTTACTGATGGCTAACACGGTATAACACTCTACTGCTACATTCCTGGGAAGGGGTGAAAATGTTGCGCAGTCGGCAGGCATGTCCCTTCTGGTTCCAGCTTCTTTCTTTCTCTCAAGCCTCAGAATGAGCTCAGAAATCATTAAGTCCAATTGTAAAAGTTACTAATCCTCCCTCGTCATCGCTAGAGAGCGTTTTTCCCCCCAACCACCAGCAATCTTGGCTCGGGCTGGTTCTAGCACACAGTTGTGTCAACATCGCTCTGTCCCCATAGTGTGTAGTCTGTACTCAGCTTCCCAACGCTTGCACTGTAATGGAGCAAAGCGTAACATTCTACTGCACAGGCTATGAGCAGAATTAGTGAAGACACTAATTCTCTTTATCTTTAATCACGGCTTGGGTTTTACAGGCTCAGCACCCCACAAAGCGCTATCCCCATAGTGTGTTGATGCTGATGGGTGAACTCATCTGCTGGCCCTACTACATCATCCAGCATTCAGAGACTCCAATATTTTTAAATTGGAACTGTAAGTTTGTTGGTTGAAAAATGCTATACACTGCAGTTATAGACACAGACCTGAGGAAGTGCCTAAACATGTTTGATACAATTTTTTGTATGGCCACATTAGCCTTAAAGGAAACTTGAAGTGGGAGTGATATGGAGGCTGCCATATTTATTTCCTTTTAAATAATACCAGTTGCCTGGCAGTCCAGCTGGTCTATTTGGCTGCAGTAGTGTCTGAATAACACCAGAAACAAGAATGCAGCTAATTTTGTCAGATTTGACAATAATGTAAGAAACACCTGATCTGTTGCATGCTTGTTCTGGGTCTGTGGCTAAAAGTATTAGAGGCAGAGGATCAGCAGGACAGCCAGGCAACTGGTATTGCTTAAAAGGCAATAAATATGGCAGCCTCCAAATCCCTTTTGCTTCAGTTGTCTTAATTGTATTATTGGAGATAAGCCCATTTTTATATACAGAGTAACCAAGCAACTTGGGGTGACCCAAACCACTAGGAATGTAAAGTGGGATACAATAGATCGAAAAGCCCTCCTGCTAATAATCAATGCTTGGTGAAATTTGTCTTCTTAAAACAGAAGAAAATTTGCAATAATTCAGCTATAAGTGAACATTTGTGGTTACCCACAATGCACCACTACTGAATATGCAAATTACCCCTTTTCTCCTCTGTAAGCCAGGCAAGCATCCAGAACCGCTGGTGTATAGCAAGCCTATAGCTTTAAATATTACACAGCCACATCAACCCCACATGTACATTTATATACAGTATATATTCAGTATTTTTATTTAGTCTCACCTCCTTTGGGTGCCTCTTTTTAAGTATTTGTATTAGTACTAAAAATGTTTATGCGTGTCTGTGTTTTAATATAGAAAATGTTATAAGTATTATATAATTTATTTTTTAAGTTCCCCCAAATGTCCCTCCTGCTTCGTGGGCACAGGCAAACAGGATGTATACAGAGAACAATGATCAGACTTGACTGCAGATCACAGATATGTAAGTAGAACTTTATCACATGGATGGGCAGCTGGCGAGCATGAAAAAGGGGAGCATGGAAATTTGTCCACCAAATTTCGGCTAGTAGAATCTCAGTAAAATTTACCAGTATTTACCGACGTCTAGGTTTTAAAATTACCGTAGGAAAATACTGGTAAAGAATACCGATATTTTACTACAATTTAACTTATTATTATTTAGTATTTATATCGTGCAGACATCTTCCGTAGCGCTGTTGTCTTGTCACTTAACTGTCCCTCAGAGGGGCTCACAATCTAATCCCTTCCATAGCCATATGTTTATGTAGGTTTTGTGTAGTGTATGTATCATGGTCTAGGGCCAATTTAGGGGGAAGCCAATCAACTTTTCTGTATGTTTTTGGGATGTGGGAGGAAGCTGAAGTGTCCAGAGCAACCCCACACAGACATAGGGAGAGCATGCAAGCCGCGCCCCCCACTAAATCTAAATGGCGGCTTTACTGTAACTGTTTACTGTTTACATCGGGGGCAGCAGGTGCAGCAGTTTATGATGGCACATATGGCAGCGCCCAAGTTTCTGTCTGTAGCATGCCCTCAAATGTCCTGCATCTGGTAGCAGTGAGGGCAGAGTACAGAGACTATGTACACATATACTGGCTCCTGAGGGGAAGGTTTGTAAACAGCAGGCAGCATATTTCTTCAGGGGTTAAATCAGTAATGCGCTGTACTGAATTAATGATCAGGAGGAAATTTGAGACTAATTCAATATATTTACTTTGTGCAACAATATTATTATTATTATTGATGTATAAAGCACCAACATGTTCTGTGGTGCTGCACAGAGCCAGGAACAAACATAGCTTACATAACGTTACAGATAATGGTATACACAAAACATAGACATAACGGTACATAATACAGAATTGCTAGACGTCGTAATTACAATGACAAATGTAGCATGATGAAAAGGAAATATAGCAAATTACAAAAGGGAGAGAGAGCCCTGCACTTGCGAGCTTACACTCTAAAGGAACGGGGAAGAACTAGAGGTGGGAGTAACATACAATGGCCTCAATTCACTAAGGTTATCTTCTGTCTTTAATAACGTTTCTAGAGTGGTCACCATGGTGATGAGGCATGTAGTATTCAGGAAACATTTTACCTCAGGCAAACCTAAAGTTAACTCTTCTGTCTTTAATTTAACTCTTCAATACTTAAAATAATTCCAGAATTCTAAAGTTAAAGACATCCTGTTAATTAACTGCGTGTGAAAATAACTACAGGTAAAAACTACAGAGGAGGTAACTTAAGGAATGAAGAGATAAGATAACTCTCTAACTGTGTGGAGGTAAGTTATCTCTTGCCTTATTATCTCCAGCATGATCTTGGTGAATTGAGGCCAATATATTCTGTATCACTAGAGAAAATGGCCCTTATGCAATTCCATTTTTCTCCTGAGTTTTCTTCTAGGCGATTATTTTTCATCTTATATTTAGAATACTTTTTCAGCACCTTGCAAATGAAAAAGTACTAAAAAAAAGTAGGTGGGAAAGTACTATCAGAATTACTTTTATTGCTTTCTGGTGATTTAAAAGGCCTTTTAAGTCTGAAAATATCACTTAGGAGAAAACTTGGGCGAAAAGGTGAATAGCATATGGGCCAGTGGACCACAAGTAATTCACTTTTTCTCCTGAGTTTTATCCTATTAGATACTTTTTCATCTTGTATTTAAAGAGAAACTCCGACCAAGAATTGAACTTTATCCCAATCAGTAGCCGATACCCCCTTTTACATGAGAAATCTATTCCTTTTCACAAACAGACCATCAGGGGGCGCTGTATGACTGATATTGTGGTGAAACCCCTCCCACATGAAGCTCTGAGTACCGTGGTACTTCTGGCAGTTTCCTGTCTGGGAACCTTGCTGCATTGTGGAAAATAGCTCTTTACAGCTGTTTCCAACTGCCAAAACAGCAAGCAGCAGCTACATCACCTGCCAACAGTAAAAATGTCACCATGTGATAAATGTCAGAATATAAATCAGGGATTTAAAATATTTTACAATGGGCAAAACAATGAATAAATCATTTATACATAATTATTGTAAAAATGAAGCACTTTTTTATTACATTATTTTCACTGAAGTTCCTCTTTAAACTAAATTTGCAGCAGTTTGCAACTGAAAATTACCAAAAAATAGTTGGAAAAAAAACCCTGCTACCAAAATCATTTTGAGTACTCTTGTGCTGGTTGGGGATTTAAAATACATTTTATTTACGAGTTGTGAAATTCTCACATAGGAAAAAACTGAATGGCATATGAATTGCATATGGGCCAGTGACCCTAATTCAATTAACGTTTTATTCTAGGTGATATTTTCACTCCTTATCAATGAAATCCCTTTGAGCCATCAGCAAGCAAGCAAGGCAGTACTTTTTCACCTATTTATTGGTACTTTTTCAATTACTGCTGAAAGTTATTTAAAACAGGAAATAAAATTATCTCCTAGGAGAAAACGTAGGAGAAAAAGTGAATTGAATGAGGGCCATTGCATTTTTAGGTTATATTTAGTAAGAAGCACAACTTGTTCAGAGGTTGAAGGGGAATAGCCTAAGTCAGTGCTTAAGTATAAGCCTAAGTATGCTTGTTAAGAATAGCCTAAGTATGCTTGTCTGAAAAAAGAAGTGAGTAAAATTTGGAGAGTGACAGATGTGTTTTGGAAGGGGATTCCAGAGGAGGGGTAAAGCTTGTGAGAAATCTTCTACAAAAGATGATAACACTATATAAACAAAATCTCATAAACCAATAGTTTATAATTACACTTACGACTAAACACAAAGATGCGAGGTGAAGGTGAAACTCCGCTCTGCACCTCTATCAGCCGACAGTGCAGGAAAACGGGTAGCTCACACCCAAGAGTCCGTATAGTGAAGGTGAGATCCGCACTATTGTCGGTTGAATAATGACTTTATTAGATTAGAAACATCTCAATCCAGGACACCACATGTGGTGTCCTGGATTGAGATGTTTCTAATCTAATAAAGTCATTATTCAACCGACATGGTGTGGATCTCACCTTCACTATACGACTAAACACAACAGCAAAGGCTTTCTGGGACTTTCTGGGATCTGTGCTATCACAGACTTCCTGTTATGCTTGTAAACCTTTGTACAACCACTCCGTATAATCGATTTCAGTAAGAGACACTCATCCGAGTTTAGGTTTGAACTTATGGCCTGGCACCAGTGGCGACAAAGAGCAGATGGTGCCACTGATATCAGATCTGCCTGTGTGTGTGCCCAGTCTAGCCGGAGCAATACTTTTCCTCATAAAATAACACTGTAAAACATCCGCTGCTGGGAAGCAAATCTGTTTTATTCTTCAAGCCGTTTTCAGCGCTTTTCTTGATCAAAAGTGAATGGCTACAGGGATTAATGAGCGCTAGCAAGCGTAAGAGTTTTTTCATCCCTAACAATCCTCTCTCGGGCAGAAAAATAACTTGGAAGTGGCCGGAACCTCGGCTGAAAGTGCAGAGCTTGCAGCAAACGAGGGGAATAATGAGGTTTGTGTAAATATTAGATGAGGTGACAGTTGGGTGGGGAGCCTTGCTTTCTGCCGACGCTGACGGTGATTGGAATAATCCGCTTGCCAAATTCTCGTCAATGCTGCCGCGCAGGAATGAGTGACTCGTTTCATATTAGGTGATAGCTGCTTTATTTTGACTGGCAAAGCATATTTTAAAGGCGACCTTTCACGAGCAGCGCACTTACGCCGCGGTCAAGGGGCACAGCGAGAGCGCTGAGGGATTATGACATTTCCAGACTTTCCAGAGGTTATTCCTCGCAGCCCAGCAGAAAAATAGAAGCAAAACATTAAATAATGGGTTGGATAAACGGGGGGTTAGAAAACTAGGATGAGATTTTTTTTTCAAAGCCCAATTCCAAAAATATTTTTTATTTGAGTTTAGAATAGCGTGGAAAGACGTTAGAAGCTGTTGGGTGATTTATCGCTATCTGTGTCCCTATTGGCTGGATTTCCGTGCACTTCCTCTCTGTGGGACCTCAGCACAGCTTTGTTGCCTGAGTATGGAAAAGTAGAAAGTGTACAATAAGGATGATACCATTTATTGGCCAGCTCAGTAGGTTAAATAAGCAAGCTCTAGAAATATTTTAATATACATCTTCTTCAGGCTCCCGCCCTGTATTCTATTGCTGTAATACGAAAGCTGGCAGTTCTGGGAGCAGGAAATGAGGAGGAACACCAATAAAAACTACTCAGGAAATCAAACTCTTTCCCCTTTACGAAAATGTTTTATTTGTTGCTGCCTCTGCTGCACTTGGAGAGATTTCTCTACTTCCCATGGTCTAGACAGAAAGCGCAATGATGTCATCGCAATTGCGGGGAGATGAGTGGGGGCATGAGGGGAGACCAAAAGGGAATGCGGGTGTGGGGGTGGGGTAAAAGTAGCGGGAACAAGACACTAAGGCTTTGCGGATGCAGTGTTACTGTTGGGTTATATTTACATTACAATTAGGTCGACTTTAAAGAAGAACTCTGTGAGCCAGGTGCCTAAACAATAGACCTATAAGGTCGACACTCACAAAAGTCAAAGGTCACAATGGACAGGCTAAGCTTTATAGAGCCCCTCACAATGCCCCAGAGAACGAGATTAAAGCACATCGAGCACCTGGGTGCCCCCAACCTCAGAAACCTC
Source organism: Hyperolius riggenbachi (assembly GCF_040937935.1). Taxonomy (NCBI): domain Eukaryota; kingdom Metazoa; phylum Chordata; class Amphibia; order Anura; family Hyperoliidae; genus Hyperolius; species Hyperolius riggenbachi. The sequence continues at coordinate 197,965,464 of NC_090657.1, forward strand.
AGGAACAAATTTTCTCCTAAGGGAAGTGCATAAACTATGTGGGCTTTCGGAGTGCATCAGGCACTACCTATATGGAAGCCTCCATTTACTATGGTCCGATGCTGTAGGTTAAAATTCTGGCAGTAATATCCTTGCAGCTGCGATACTTGCCGGGCATGCGTGATGCATGCCGGGAAATGTAGCTCATAGATGGTTACATCTCCCAGCTAGGAGATGTAATTATATCAATGGGAATCCCATCTCCTGGCATGCATCACACAGTCCCAGCATGCATTGCAGCTGCCAGGGATACAGGGCATTACTGCGGAAACCTGCAGCACTATCGCACAGGGGCATCAAAAATGGAGGACACTATATAGGTGGGGGGCTATGGAGCAGCCCCCCATAGGTAATCAAGGCCTGCTGCACCCCCCAAAGCCCACACAGTTGAGAAATCTCTCCTAGGGGAAGGCTCGTTTAACAAGTTTTTTTTTAAAGTGTTCAGTTCGCTCTTCTTTAGATAAAGGCAATTTACCCAGTTTAGCCCCGCAAATCAGCGTACCCATTATAGCACTTATAGAGGGCAAGACCCCCTCAATAGGCATGCTTCAGACGAATACTTATATGACAACCAAGATAGATCATGATTGTCTCTCAGCGCACCAATTTAGGCCCATTTCCCAGATTAACATAGATTTTAAACTATTGGGCAAGATGCTAGCCACTAGAATCAAGTTGTTTAGGGCCTGAGTACATTTTTTTGTGCTTTTCTGTGCTCAATTCAGTAATGTTTACTGTGTTTTATCTAGGAACGTCAGACAATGTATAGAACACAACTGCTGCATGCATTCTTGTTAAGTTATGTTAAGGCATGGATGGAGGGAGCCGCAGGCATCATGGAATTTTGGGTGCGCTACGAGTGCTGTATTTTCCTGCCTGAGTAAACTTCTGCTGTGTGTAATGGATAGCGGAGATGCTGCCGCGGAGACAAGCGGAATGGCGGCTATCTCCGCGTATCAGCCGGCGGCTTCGGCCGCGCAGTTACATGTTGGTGCTCTGCCTGGTCCTTCTATTGCACATAGATTGAGGGCTGCACGCATGCACCAGGTGACAGGACCTTTATGCGAATAGAAGGGGAGTCAGCTGATCTGCCAGGTCAGCTGACTCCAAACACTATCTCGGATTGGCTGAGTGACTGGGGCGGCGCTGCGGAGCTGCTATGTATATATAGTGGTACTCTGTCAGTTGTTCCATGTCTGCTGTTGCGAATGCTAACGTGTGAGTGCTCAGACCTTAGTCAGATCCCAAAGTGTGCTAGAACCAGCCGGAGCTGGGGATCCACTCTTAGCCAGATTCTGTTGATAGCTTAAAGTACTAGTTTATTGTATTATCTGTTATGACCTTCTGCTTCCATTGACTATTCTCCTGCTTACTGACTCTGTACCTCTGCTCATCAGATTCGTGTTGCCGACCCTGCCTGGACCTAACACTGAATCAGTCTTCTGTCTTTGTACCTTATCTGTCCGTACGTTGCCTACTCTGCTTGTCTGACCTTTCTTGCCTAGCCACTGGCGAGGGATCTGTGGCTTTGCACCGGCTCCTCAGGTGAAGCTCAACTGCAGCACTATCTGTAAACACCTGCTCCTCAGGTGTCCCTTGGCTGCAGTGTAGTCTTAATCACCTGCTCCTCAGGTGAATACTCTTTGCAGCACTGTCTGTAACACTTGCTCCTCAGGTGCCCACTGGCTGCAGTGTAGTCTTTATCACCCGCTCCTCAGGTGATCATTCTCTGTAGCTCAGTTGGTGATACCTGCTCCACAGGTGTCCACTGACTACAGTACAGCCTGACTCGCCTGCTCCTCAGGTGATCAGAGGCTGCAGTATTGTCTGAATCACCCGCTCCTCGGGAGACTTCATATTCCTCATTACTGTTGCACCAAACACTATCTCACATTGGTAGTCCTGTGTCTGGCTATACTAGCATTATAGGTGATTCTGCAGATCACCACATAATCAGGTATAGCATCTGTATTATTGGTGATACTGCAGATCACCAATAATCAGAAAATCTGTTTAGCTGACACCAATCGTTACACTGTGCCTCCGGTGTTTTTAGATTTTTGCGACAGATTTGAGGCAAGGTTAAGGTTAGGCGTCAAGAAGCTAGGGGAAGGGTTTCAAGGTTAGGGTCCAGAAGGGGTGTTCTAAGGGTAGGCATCAGGAAGGGGGGTTCTAAGGTCAGGCATCTGGGGAGGGGGGTTGTGTTAAAGTTAGGCATCAGCAGGCCGGTAGTTATGGTTAGAATTATGCGGGGTGGGGGGCAGTGTTAGGCATCAGCAAAGGGGTGTTTAGGGTTAGGGTTAAGCATCCAAGGAGGGAGGGTTCTGTGTAAGAGGGGGTTAGGTAAGTAAGATTTATGAATATTTTACTATCGGAATTACCATTGTAAAATAGTAGACATTTGGTAAATGTTACAGATATTCTACTATTGACTATTCCCAGGCACCCAAATTTACATGGGGGAGAAGGGACATGGAAATTATAAGGGTGCCTCTTTGGTATCTCTCTGACATAGTGGCTTGAAAGACTGATGCTTAGTAAAAACCATCAAGTGTCTGAACACTAATGGCTGACTGCAGAACAGACCATGTGACTAATGCCTCGACTTTAGTCACATGACTGGCGCCAGAGGGGTGACTGTAATGATTCCAGCAGAAAGATAAGCTTTTTTTTTTTTTTTAACCTCCGTCTGAAAAGTATCGCCTGTGGCCAGCATAATGAAATATCGTCAGAACCGATCACAGAGCAAATTAACAAATGTCTAACCGACTTCCATCATGCATTCCAGAACGCCAACTTCCTTAATCAGTTAAACCGTCCAGACGGATTACTTAACTACATTTAATAACATTAACAGCAAAAACATTATTTTTTAGATTCCTTCCCAGATCAGATGAAGGTTACTGTTATTTCATGTCAGTCAGCAATGGCAGTTTAAAAATATTCTAAAGGAGGAAGAAAAAACCTGTTTCATCACAGCCAAGACAAATGTTGGCCTTTTGTTAAAGGAAACGGTGTAACAGTAACATCTGTACAGAGGTGAATGGGACTGGGATCTTAGGGATGGTGACACATAAGGAGTGTAACTGGCTGTAAAGAAGGGTGAGGGTGTCACACATTGTGCGACAAACTGGAAGCTGGGGATTTAGTGACTTCGGGGTTGACTCCGGCCCCCTTCACATATGACAGAATTAATATACAAATTGCAGTTTTCTGAATTCGTGTTCACTGCACATCTAACGCAAGACAATTTTCCATTTTAACGCAAATCTTTACACCCGAATTCTAAGCAGAAAAAAAAAACGGCCTACATGTTTGTTTTCTTTCAGAATGGACATGCGATTCGCTTACAATGCAAGTCAATGGAAAGTGAATTTTCGCATTCTGTGAGCTTGAGTCCCTTCCGGTATCGCGCACAAGCAGCGTGGACTAAGACTAGTAAACGCACGCTACACACCGTCCTGTCAGAGTAGCGCACGCTCTTAACTTACGTGAAATCCTTCCAACTGCCGTGTGATGTGATGGTAGCATGACCACAATACTTCATTAAGGGTGGCTGCTACTATGTTAAAGTGGACCTGAACTTTTGCACAGGACAGAAGGAAAACATATAGAACTATACCCTGTACGTATTTAGAGAGTTTAGCCTGTCTAATTACCCCTCATTTGTGTCTAATCGCAAGTTGTAATTTGATCCTCCCCTGTGTCACATGACTGCCTATGGCAGATAAGCAGATTAGCCTGGAAGCTGTCAGGGGGAGTGGTTCAGACTGACAGAGTGGGCTGGAAGCTGTCAGGGGGAGTGGTTCAGACTGACAGAGTGGGCTGGAAGCTGTCAGGGGGAGTGGTTCAGACTGACAGAGTTGGCTGGAAGCTGTCAGGGGTAGAGGTTCAGACTGACAGAGTGGGCTGGAAGCTGTCAGGGGGAGTGGTTCAGAATGACTGAGAGTGGGCTGGAAGCTGTCAGGGGAGTGGTTCAGACTGAATGAGAGTGGCCTGGAAGCTGTCAGGGGGAGTGGTTCAGAATGACTGAAAGTGGTCTGGAAGCTGTCAGGGGGAGTGGTTCAGACTGAATGAGTGGGCTGGAAGCTGATAGGGGAGTGGTTCATTTTGTTTTAATGCACAGTTAATTGAAACTAACATTCTATTAATTAAATGCATATAAAAAAAATGTGCCTGAGGATGCAGGTGATGGCATGGCCACTAATCCACAATGCTATCATAAAATTACGCCAATGATCACATTCACTTGAAAGATAAAACAACATGAAAATGAAATTGCAAATCATGGCACATAAATTGCAATAGTAAATAGCAATGCATGAAGCTGGCTGTCCAGCTAACTTACTGGAATACTTGATTATTGGTCCTGAGGCTTCCCAGATCTTTCTCCAGTCCACAGATTTAGCACTGGGTCCCTCTATGCCTATTTTCTCAGATTATGCCTATTAAAACATCCATGCACAAGTATTTCCTTCTACTGGATATACATGAACTGTACTGTCACATGCCCAGTGCAGATAGGAGTTGGTGGCCTGGGGAAGAATCCAGGAAGCCTCTGGACTATCAAAGGATTCCTACTAATGAGGTAAGTATCTAACTTTATTTTATTACACTTCAAGGTTGCTTTAAAATGTATCAGGGCTATAAGCTTATCATAATATCAGATACTGCCCAAGGCATTCCCATAAAAAAGCAGAGGATATTTAAAAAATGTTCATAGTTGTTCCATACCGGTTTCTACATGATTACAAAACAGATGCTCACTAAGTAGTTATCCTAAAAACTTGTGGAATAATTAGACTGCAGAAAATACTCAAACCATTTTACTTGGCTCCAGTCAAATAAGTTTGGGGCACCGTCATAACGTTTAGGCTTTTACCACTTATCGGTTCTAGGCAGTATATCTCTGCCCCGCGGGAAGACTGTTCCCATTCCAGGGGCATAGATATACGTTTCCCCATCTTTGCTGTGCGCGCTCCACACGCGTGCTCCAGCACTCCCATCATTGATCTAATTCTGTGTGTTAATAATCGCCAGCCAAACAGTAAAAGTACACCTACATACATTTTATTTAACAAAATCACCTACATATACCATTTAAATTAACCTCTTACCTCCCCCATTCTCCCATAGTTACACAAATAATTAATTTGCATATTTAAAAAATACATAGTTACCTTAGGAACTGAACTTTTTTTTTGAATATGTATGTCTTAGAGGTATATTACTGTTATTTTTGCATATATAGGCTTGTAATTAGTAATGGATGCAAAACAGAAAAAAATACACCTTTATTTCCAAATAAAATATTGCTGCTCTACATTTTACTGGGGAAAGATTTTAAACATTGTAATAACCGGGACAAATGGGCAAATAAAATGTTTTATCCACCGCAGAAAAAATGGCTGAAAACTGAGAAATAATTATTTTTTTTGCATTTTTTTTCTTATTATTTCAGTTGAAATGCATTTAGAATATAATTCTTAGCAAAACGTACCTTCCAAATAAAGCTTAATTAGTAGAGAAAAAAAAAACCAAGATATAGATCATTTTGTTGTGATAAGTAGCTATAACGTTATTGGCAAATGAATGGAGGTGTGCTGACAGGTGAATATTGCTCTGGTCCATCAGGGAAAAACCCTTCAGTGGTGAAGTGGTTAACTTAGGCGTTCTGCAAATAATACCAAAAGTCATTACTGACCTCCAGATTTTTACCATAGGTAATATTAAAGGGCAACTCCAGCGAAAAAAAAAAAGTATCCAACAGGTTTTGGACAAGTCCATCTCCTCATGGGTGATTTTCAGGCCCCTTTCAAGCTAGACCATTTTCAGTGCGTTGTGTTACCCGTTTCTACTGCAGGGTAACGCTAAAGCAATGAAAGTCTGTGGGACATTTCATACCTGATCTGGAGTGATGTGATGCCCCGGTAGTATGCATCTGACCCGAACACATCATCGTGTAATGGGACAACATCCACAGCGACGTGCGTTGATCGGAAGTCATGTAAGTCAATGGCGCTGCAGATATTTTAAACTGTTTCACATTCATGCTGCGTTGCATGTAAGCGTATTTTTTCAATACAATTTCTTGGAATTCGTATTTCGGCCACACAGGAATTGAGCGCTAGAGAGCTTCACTTATACTTTGGTTTGCTGCCAAAAATTACATTATCGAGCATCAGCGTGGGAGTATACAAGGCTTCTTTTAGCGTCATCATCCGATCGCATCAAAAACGCTGGTTGCTAATGTGAGACCGGCCTCAGAGTTTTCTTTGTTTTCAAAAACATTAACTGCCAAGATAGTAAGTTACCAGCCAGCCTCCCTATTCCCTTGCACACCATTTTTACAGTATATAGATTGATGGGTATGGCTAGCTTTAGTGAACCATCTCCATCTCACTTATCTTCTGCTAAGCTTGAATGGCAACACGTGGAGGAGCTGTCCTTGAGATAAAATGAGTTATGATTTAGGCTGACAAAGTGTGCATGTCGAATTGCCTGTTGGCCAACAGATATGACCCCAGCGGTCACATCATGCCTGAACAATTTACCACCCTTCCATTTTTATGTGCAGCTCTGTGGAGTGGCCATGCATTGTGATCACACCAGCATAGGGGTGAGGAGTATTTACTGCCAGGTGTCAGAGGTGTCTGGAGAAGTGTGAAGACACTTCCTGGCATTCCTCTGGCCACAAAGCGTGTCTGTCTGGCCCACTGTCCATCCTGTTTACCCGCAAGTCTGATTTAAACTGGACAGTGTCAAACCTTGGGGAATCTCTTGCAATGAAAGCAAAATAAAGTTGTCCATTAATCTTGGTGGTCCTTTATAAGTCGCCTGCATAGATTGCTCCATTAATTCCCTGTTAGGGCCAGAGCAAGGGTTTCAGAGGAAGGGAGATTAAGGAGGGTGTAAATCTCTTACATCAGTCACACTTGCCTCTAATTACCGCCACAGCCCTGGTGAGTTCCCTTTGCCACCACTCCCCCAATCCCTCATACACAGAACCCTTACATTCCAAACCTTCATCTGATGGAGGACACATATCCAGCTGCATGGAACTCAGAACTTTAAAGGAGAACTCTAGGATGTATTAAGTATCCAACTGGTTAGGTCAATCAGTGCTTTAAAGTTTTGAATACTAGACCTCCCTTGCTTACAATCTGCTTTGAAAGACTACTAATATTTTTGCTTAAATAAAATAAACATTCTGTAAGGCTTGGGGGTACAACTCTCGGAGTCACCGTTTATGTCCCAGGCTATACAGTAGGTCTCGTTCTTCACCTAGCTCTCCCTGCCTGGCACACCACTAACTGACACCTACACTGCCCCTGCCTGGCACACCACTAGCTGGCCCTAATTAAGATTTAGGCGTCCAAGACATACAAGCTAACGCAGAAGACAGATATACCACCCGGAGCCACTAATGAGGCTAGTAACACAGTTAGGGAGGGTACATGTTTGTCTGTTTTTGTATGTCTATAGGCCATAAGAAGTTGTAATAAATATTTCATACTATTATACACCAGCTCTGCGCTCCCTATATTTCTCCTTTTTTAATGCTTATACACTTTATGGGTGAGACGAGCCGATTTTGGGTGATATCCCGTACCCTCTTTGTTAATAGTAACACAGTTCAACAGTTCAGAGGTATCACATAGGTGATTACCTGAATCCAGAGGAATGAAGCAATCAGCGTCGAGGGTCAGTAGTAACAGGGATGACAGGCAAGTCCCCAGGTAACAAACAATCCAGATCAGATAACATGCAAGAGGTATCCAATAACAGGCAATGGTCGGTCCAGGTAGCAGGCAAAGAGTATCCATTAAACAAGCAAGGGTCAGTCCAGGCAGTAGACAAGAGAGTATCCAGAAAACAGGCAAGAGTCAAACCAGGCAGCAGGCAAGGGATATCCAGGAAGCAAGAAAAGGTTAATCACAGCAGACAGCAATAATCAAACACAAGGCAAGGTCAAAACCCAGCAATCATTAATCAAAGAGTGCACACCCAGCAACTAGCAAAAACTATGCTTATCAAGGGCGATGACTGAGAGCACTCTGCAGGTTTAAATATAATACAGCATCCAATCACTGCCGGCCACACTCCGCACAACCAATCACACAGAAAGGCCCTGCCTAGGTGTCAGCTGAAGAATCAGCTGACACCGATCTGTCAGCTGACTGGAGTCAGCTTACTATTGTTCACCTTTGCGAAAGGGTGTGCTGGGAAGGCGCCCTCCGCCTATCAGGATGTGCGGCCTGTGATCCACAGGCAGCGTCATCAGGGGGAACAAGTGCCGAGACCCAGAAGTGGCGGCTTCCGTTCGGGTCTCGGCGGAATCCAGACCAGAATCCCACCACCCTTATACATTCCTTTTATTAGCCTCCAAGATGATATATCTGTTGCTATAGCTGTAGGTAACAGCTTTAAAGTGGGAGTGAGCGACCACTTTGCCCCAAATCTTTCCTTCAGACTTCCAGCAATGACTTTCAGAATACTACAGTGGAGGAAATAATTATTTGACCCCTCACTGATTTTGTAAGTTTGTCCAATGACAAAGAAATGAAAAGTCTCAGAACAGTATCATTTCAATGGTAGGTTTATTTTAACAGTGGCAGATAGCACATCAAAAGGAAAAATCGAAAAAATAACCTTAAATAAAAGATAGCAACTGATTTGCATTTAATTGAGTGAAATAAGTTTTTAAACCCTCTAACAATAAAAGACTTAATACTTAGTGGAAAAACCCTTGTTTGCAAGCACAGATGTCAAACGTTTCTTGTAATTGATGACCAAGTTTGCACACATTTCAGGAGGAATGTTGGTCCACTCCTCTTTGCAGATCATCTCTAAGGCTGGTTTCACAGTGGGACGTTACAGGCGCACGTTAGAGCAGCCTGTAACGCAGCCCACCGCACAGTAATGAAAAATCAATGGGGCTGTTCACAGTGCCCACGTTGCGTTACATTGTAACGCTGCGTCACAAGACAACGTACTGCATGCAGTACTTTAGACGCGGCTGAGCAGCGTTAGACTGCTTGCACCTGCTCAGTAATGTTGTGGAGGAGCGGAGAGCGGCCAGGCACGTGGCTAATTAATATGCACTGCACGTTGTGACGTGCAGTGTTTACTTCCTGGAGCGGCCGCTCTGTACGGCGATTGGCCGGCGGGACCACGTGATGCCGCATGCGCACAAGAGTGCGCATCACGGCATCACTGACGCCAGAGTGAGCTGCACAACGCGGCTCACTCTGACGTCCAGATCCAGCACCACCAGGCGTTGCGTTAGGGGGACGTTATGCGACCTTAACGCCCCCTCTAACGCAACGTCCTGGTGTGAAATTAGCCTAAATCCCTAAGGTTTCGAGGCTGTCTCTGTGCAACTCTGAGCTTGAGCACCCTCCAATGCCTCCATAGGTTTTCTATTGGATTAAGGTCCGGAGACTGACTAGGCCACTCCATGACCTTAATGTGCTTCTTCTTGAGCCACTCCTTTGTTGCCTTTGCTGTATGTTTTGGGTCATTGTCGTGCTGGAACACCCATCCACGACCCATTTTCAGTTTCCTGGCAGAGGGAAGGAGGTTGTCGTTCAGGATTTCACAATACATGGCTCCGTCCATTTTCCCGTTAATGCGATTAAGTTGTCCTGTGCCCTTAGCAGAAAAACACCCCCAAAGCAAAATGTTTCCACCCCCATGCTTGATGGTGGGCACAGTGTTTTGGGGGTCATAGGCAGCATTTTTCTTCCTCCAAACAGCGAGTTAAGTTAATGCCAAAGAGCTCTATTTTGGTCTCATCAGACCACAGCACCTTCTCCCAGTCACTCACAGAATCATTCAGGTGTTCATTGGCAAACTTCAGACGGGCCTGCACATGTGCCTTCTTGAGCAGGGAGACCTTGCGAGCCCTGCAGGATTTTAGTCCATTGCGGTGTAATGTGTTTCCAATGGTTTTCTTGGTGACTGTGGTCCCTGCTAATTTGAGGTCATTTACTAACTCCTCCCGTGTAGTTCTAGGATGCTTTTTCACCTTTCTCAGAACCATTGACACACCACGAGGTGACATCTTGCGTGGAGCCCCAGAGCGAGGTCGATTGATGGTCATTTTGTGCTCCTTCCATTTTCGAACAATCGCACCAACAGTTGTCACCTTCTCTCCCAGCTTCTTGCTAATGGTTTTGTAGCCCATTCCAGCCTTGTTCAGGTCTACAATTTTGTCTCTGACATCCTTGGACAGCTCTTTGGTCTTTCCCATGTTGGAGAGTTTGGAGTCTGCTTGATTGATTGATTCTGTGGACAGGTGTCTTTTATACAGGTGACTAGTTAAGACATGTGTCCTTAATGAGGGTGACTAATTGAGTAGAAGTGTCTAACCACTCTGTGGGAGCCAGAACTCTTAATGGTTGGTAGGGGTTCAAAAACTTATTTCACTCAATGAAATGCAAATCAGTTGCTATCTTTTATTTAAGGCTATTTTTTCGATTTTCCTTTTGATGTGCTATCTGCCACTGTTAAAATAAACCTACCATTGAAATGATACTGTTCTGAGACTTTTCATTTCTTTGTCATTGGACAAACTTACAAAATCAGTGAGGGGTCAAGTAATTATTTCCTCCACTGTATGTGCTGTTTCAATCCTTCTAGAAGAACTATGAAACCCTCACAGATGGGGTGTGTGAACTGTAAAGTTTAAGATGGATTAGGGGATCATCAGCGACCAGCGATCATTCCCCAATCCATCTTTACTACTGCAATAACGATGGCACGAACAATAGGTTAAACGATCATGGTAAATTGGCTACGGTGGTTAATAGGGATCTGAACAATCACTATTCAGTGACCCAACATGATGGGCCCTGCACGTTGCTAAACATCATTTAAGTAATTTTAATGTGAAAAAGGATTGTTTATCAAAAAAAGTCACCACTTATCACGTTGTGGGTACGGAGCTTAAAGGACAACTGAAGTGAGAATAATATGGAGGCTGCCATATTTATTTCTCTTCAAATAATACTTGTTGCCTGGCAGCCCTGCTGATTATTTGGCTGCAGTAGTGTCTGAATCACACCATAAACAAGCATCAATCAATCAATCAAGAATCAAGAAGGATTTATTCGCCAAGTACGGTGGTGCCGTACTCGGAATTGCTTGTGGTACACATGGCTTAGGCAAAGTACACAGCAACAGTTGTACATGTTACATAGACTGCTACAATTTACACATACTGGCAACATTAAAAGCATAATACATTTCGCACAGACGGCTACAATTTACACATACTGGCAACATTAACAGCATAATACATTTGCAGTACATTTACAGCTATAATTACACATACTAGCAACATTAGCAGTGAGCACCACCTAGTCAGCATGCTGATTGCAGACTGGGAGGTGAGTCAGGAGTTGTTAAGCAGTAGAATTGCCTGGGGGAAGAAAGAGTTCCTGCGCCTAGTGGTTTTGGATGGGATAGTTCGGAAGCGCCGGCCGGATGGGAGGTGCTCAAAGAAGCGGCTGCCAGGGTGGGAGGGGTTGCAGGAGATCCTGGTGGCCCTCTTCCTCATCCTAGCCGTGTGGAGGAGGTCGAGAGGTGGCAGGGGCGATCCGATGATCCTTTCTGCCTCGCTAATGATTCTTTGTAGTTTATATCTGTCACCCGCCGTTGCACCAGCATACCAGACGATGACTGAGGAGCAAAGTATAGACTCAGTGGTGGCGGTGTAGAAGCTGGTCAGCAGCTCCCGAGGCATACCAAATTTTTTTTAGTTGGCGCAGGAAAAATAGCCTCTGGTGTGCCTTCTTCTGAATTTTGATAGTGTTCTGCCCCCATCTAAGGTCAGTGGATAAGGTTGTGCCAAGGAACCGGACCGATGATACTATGGAGACTTCGGTCTCGCCTATGTAGACTGGAGGGGGAGTAGGAGGGTGTTTCCTGAAATCAACAATCAGCTCAACAGTCTTTGTTGCATTGAGGACGAGATTGTTGTCCTTGCACCAATTGCAGATTCTTTCTGTCTCACTGCGGTAGTCTCGCTCTCCGTTGCGGTTGATTAGGCCGATGATCGTTGTGTCGTCGGCAAATTTGACGACTTTGACGGAGTCCGAGGAAGAGGTGCAGTTGTTGGTGTACATGGAGAACAGAAGCGGGGACAGTACACACCCTTGAGGTGCCCCTGTATTGGTCGTCCTCACGCTGGAGGAGCAGTTGCTGAGCTTGACCTGTTGGGTCCTGTCTGTGAGGAAACTCTTGACCCATGCGCAAAGCGTGGGGTCAATACCGAGCTGTGCCAGGTTATCAACCAGGGTGTCTGGGCAGATCGTGTTAAAGGCCGAGCTGAAGTCCAGGAACAGGATTCTGGCGTAGGAGTCAGGCCGGTCGAGGTGCTCCATGATGTATGCTAGGCTGATGTTTATGGCGTCCTCTATGGATCTGTTGGCCCTGTATGCGAATTGAAGAGGGTCTAACAGTGCGTCAGCGGTGCTTTTGAGATGAGCGAGGACTAGCCGTTCTAGGACCTTCATGATGGTAGGCGTTAAAGCCACGGGTCTGAAATTGTTGAGGTCTGTGCTGCCTGGCTTTTTGGGGACTGGTATGATTGTGGACCTCTTGAGACAGGAGGGACTGAGCCTTCCGCTAGTGACCTCTTGAACAAGGAGGTGAGCACTGGGGCCAACTGATCCGCACAGGTTCTTAGGCAGTTGGATGAAACACCATCCGGGCCTGAAGCTTTCCGGGGGTTGAGCTTGCGAAGTAGCTTGAGAACTTCTTCTTCCTGGACTGCGACAGGTGTAGCAATATCTTGATGTCTCTGTGTGGAGGGAGCCTCTATCTTCCTCATTGTCCCTGGGACTCCGAGCTGCTTGGGCTGTTGCTCGAACCTACAGTAGAACTCGTTGAGTTCCTCAGCCAGATGGGTGCTCGGGGTCACCAGTTGGGGAGGGGGTTTGAAGTTAGTGACCGCTCTGAGGCCCTGCCATACCTCCCTCGAGTTGTTGGACTGGAGGCGGAGGCCAAGTTTGTCAGAATATGCTCTCTTTGCAACTCGCAGTTCCCGTTTCAGGTTGTACCTTGCCTCCCTGAACTCTTCTGGGGAGCCGGACTTGTGCGCCTGCTCCTTGCATTTTCGAAGTTGGCGCAGCTAATTGTTGAACCAAGGCTTGTCGTTGGGGAAGGCTTTGAAGGTCTTACAAGGGATGCACATTTCTTCGCAAAAGCTAATGTAAGCGGTGACATTCTCTGACCATTCGTCAAGGGTGGGTGCCTCCAGGGATGACCAGTCGGTGTGGTCGAAGCAAGCCTGCAGCTCCAGTTTGGCCTCTTCTGTCCACTTTTTCACAGTCCTGACAGTGGGCTTTGCAGTCTCAAGGAGCCTCCTGTAGGTGGGGATCAGGTGGATTAGGTTGTGGTCAGAGTTCCCCAAGGGGACGCCCTGGGTGGCCTTGTATGCGTCCTTGTGGACCGTGTAGCAGTGGTCCAGGGTGTTGTGATGCCTGGTGGGGCAGGTGATGTGCTGTTTGTAGCGGGGCATCTCCTGACGCAGATTTGCATTGTTGAAGTCGCCCAGGATGATGAAGAGGGCCTCTGGATGGGTGGTTTCCCACCGTGAGATGCTGTCGCTGAGTGTTCGCAGAGCCTCTTTGGTGCTAGCATCAGGTGGGATGTAGACTCCAATGAGAATGAGCGATGAGAACTCCCTGGGGGAGTACTGTGGTCTGCAGATGATGGCTAGGAACTCGACTTCTGGGGTGCAGACTTTGCTGAGGATGGTGGTATTGGTGCACCAGGTAGTGTTTATGTAAAAGCAGATGCCACCTCCTTTCTTTTTCCCAGAGAGCGTAGGGTCGCGGTCGGCGCGGAGGAGGTTGTAGCCTGGTACATGCAGGGAGTGGTCCGGGACACATTCACTCAGCCAGGTCTCCGTGAAGCAGAGAACCGGGGTGTTATTACCGATCGAGGATTTGCTGCCAAGTAGTAGGAGCAGCTCGTCCACTTTGTTGGGGAGAGAGCAGACATTCGCTAGCAGGATGGCAGGAATGGAGGAGCGAAGGCCTTTCCTCTTGAGTCTCACCAGTGCACCAGCTCTACTCCCTCTGTAACGTTTGTATGGGGCATTTCCAGTTCTGCTTGTAAGATGTTTGATGTGTTCAGTGACTGCGTCCCACAGGGGGTCACCCTCTGGTAGGTTGCTTCTGGCAGGGGGTTCCCATTTCAGGAGCTCCTCTCTGGTCAGGATGGTGATGTGTTGTGAGGCTGACTCCGTTCCCATAGTTATGAGTGCTGTGGCCTGTGGTGGTGGTAGGGACACACCGGGGATGCGGGGCATGTTGAGGGGCTTGGAACCTAGGCAGGGTGCAGGGTGCCCAGGCAAGTGGTGGGAAAGGCTAAGCTGGGTTCCTGGTGATCGACAGATTGAGCAGCGCAGCACGGGTGTGAGGCATTGGTTGGGCGAGAGGCAGCACATGGAGGAGGTTGCACAAATACAGCAGTAGATTAAAGCATTTATGCAGGTGGAGGCTCAGGGGTCATGGCAGTTATGCAGCAACAGCATGCAGCATGCAGCTAATCTTGCCAGATCTGACAATAATGTCAGAAACACATATTCTGCTGCATGCTTGTTCACGGCCTATGGCTAAAAGTATTAGAGGCAGGTCATCTAATTGCAGTTGAGTCAGTACAGTCAAATAGTATTAAAGCTCTTTATTAAAGTTAAAAAAAAAGCATGATGTCTTGCTGCAACAGCGACAGCCCTGCTGTTTCGGTCAGACTGACCTTTATCAAGCCGTTCAGTTACACATCACACTGTCATTTAAAACAAACTCGTTTATATAGGTAACTTTACAGACAGTGACCAATCAAATTCAAACATCCCCAGCCAATCAGAGGCTAGCGGTTAAATCCAGCGGACTTGATAGAAAACTTGAGTCCTTAATATGTAAACTTCAACATCTCATAATAGTGTTATCAACTCATGAATATGCCAAACCACAGAGGACCACAGCTGGAGGAGTCCAGATGGTCATCCTATATACTAATGGCCATATTGATGTATATCCGGTGTTTCTGTGGGGGAGAGGTGGTGAGTCTCAGAGTGCAGCCGCGCTTATTTCTACAAGTGTCACTATGCATTATGTTGGCAGCGGTGTTTGTTTATATGCAGTGTGGTTGCCCCCGGCATGGTAGCCAGGACCACGTCTGCATACGTTTTCTTCCAAACAGGCAGTGTTGGGCCTATAAACACATGATGGAACTTGGCTGAGATGGCCAATAATGAGAATCCCTTGATGCCCCCCAACCAGTGGCGTAGCTAAGGAGCTATGGGCCCCGGTGCAAGTTTTACATTGGGCCCCCTAAGCACTCTTTACATAACAATTGATATGGCGCACCAAAACCTGCCAAGGATTTCCACAGTGTCAGAGGTGCAAGGAGGGGATGGGAAACAGTTTATTAATGATTACTACTATTTCAAGCATCTATAGAAATGATTTTTACCAGTACAGGACCAATAGAGAGCTAATATTGTGCTTAAAGGAAGGCCCCTTGGGGCCCTTCTGGCCCAAGGGCCCCGATGCGGTCGCTACCTCGGCACCCCCTATTGCTACGCCACTGCCCCCAACCGCTCAGCCAGTGATCTGTCCTGGCGGATCACTTTGGCTGAGCAACAGCTGTTACCATTGTTCTGCTCCACTTACCCCACCCGCCACGTGATGTAACTGCCGCACCGCTGTGCTACCCCACATAGGAAAGAACAAGTCGCTTGCTTACAATGGAGTGATGCGTCTGCACAGCCTCAGCCCTGCAATGTTGCCTGAGGGATCAGATCCTCAATGATTGAGCATGTGCATGGGTCTATACCGTTAGAACTGTAAGTGGAAAGACAAGCGTTTAATACAAAAGACAGATTAATGGTTATTATTACACACAGCATAAAGGAAATATTAGCAATAGGAGTTTTTTTTTTTATAAATGAAAAGAAGGAATCCAGAGATCTTATCCTGAATTTCTCTGGAGTCAATAATCTGTAAACCCTTTATCACTTTCTGATTGCTGTCTCATACAAACGGCCACCAGGTGGAGCTCTTCAGTGCCTGCATATCCTTTACTTTCCAGTCTGTATCACTCGTAAATGAAATATGTAATGAAATATTTATTAGCGCAGTTATTATTTTATTGATTTATATAGCACCTTTAACAAATCTATAGTGATTTTAAAAATACACAGAAGCGGCCTCGGTGGTTCTTGCTTCCAAAAGAGCTTATGTTGTAATATACAGCAGAACATTTAAAATTGGGGTAGGTTAACTCAATGGATTAACCTCCCTGACGTTTTGATTATGCGCAGCCTCACGGCTGCGCATGGTTTTTTAAACCTAATTTTTTTTTAATCATGTAGCTAGCCTAGCGCTAGCTACATGATACCCCCCTCCCTTCCGATTACCACCCACCCTTCCGATCGCTGCCTATGCCCGTCAGGAAATCCCGTTCTGAACGGGATTTCCTTCAGGGCTTTCCCCGTCGCCATGGCGACGAACGGAATGACGTCATTGACGTCGTGACGTCATAGGGAGTCCCGATCCACCCCTCAGCGCTGCCTGGCACTGATTGGCCAGGCTGCGCATGGGGTCTGCGGGGGGGGGCCTCTTTCGCGTCGGGTAGCGGCGGATCGGCGGCGATCGCAGCAAACACGCAGCTAGCAAAGTGCTAGCTGCGTGTTTGAAAAAAAAATTATTCAAATCGGCCCAGCAGGGCCTGAGCGGTGACCTCCAGCGTCTCTGGACGAGCTCAGCTCATCCAGAACGCTAGGGAGGTTAACAGAGCAAATTTTCAATATATCTACTTCCGACACTCATCTTATTGTATCGGAAGCTTGGTTGTTAAACCTGTCGAGTTAGCCAATAACAGGAATCATCATTTTAAAAAAAAATGAAAGCCTATGGCAGTGATCCTACAGGAGTGAATGCGATTTGCTGAAATTCAACATTTTCGTAGTGATTTCAGTCAGGAAATGCAGAGGCCAAAGTCACATTCTGTGAAACTGCTCTATTATTAGTAGCTCTGTTTTTAATAGCTCTGTTTTTGATACTGTCAGTCCGTCTTTGTTGTTCAGTCGCTATTCAGTTGTGGGAGGGTTTATCTTTCGGAACCCACCCATATGTAATGGTATATAAGGGAGGCCAAAGGAGATCCTCATTTGATTGCTGACATTGCTTGAGAGCACAGCTCTTTTTTGTTGTTTTCCTTACTATGTATCTATAGGTAGCTGGGTTGATCTTTATGATGCACTTTGCACCCTAGGCACTTCT
This sequence comes from Hyperolius riggenbachi, assembly GCF_040937935.1. Classification (NCBI taxonomy): domain Eukaryota; kingdom Metazoa; phylum Chordata; class Amphibia; order Anura; family Hyperoliidae; genus Hyperolius; species Hyperolius riggenbachi. The sequence continues at coordinate 197,982,803 of NC_090657.1, forward strand.
TTATTGTTAGCCCTGACGACGGCTCTATTTTAAGGAGCCGAAACATGTTGGTTTAAGGTGGAGGGTTTTTACTTTTAAAGTAACTTAGCAGGTATATGCATTAGTGCCTAGTTTTGGGAGTTGAGAGGAAAATACGATTTTTCAAACCTCTAAGATACAAAAATTTTATACTCCCAACTAGGTTTTTGTGTAAAAATAATGAAAACACAATATAGATAATAAAAGGCAATGATTTTATTAAAATAAAATAAAGGTTAAGTTTTATAGGTCTCTAGACAAGGTCAAAAATGTGTGAAGCTATTCAGTTGTGCCAGATTATTTGCACCCCATGGACCATAGGCTGACAAAACAGAGGTGTTGGTGGTAGGTGGTCCACACATGATGGATAAAGTTCAAATTGCTCACCACCTCAAACTAGCAATTGGGGGAGATACTGTACAGTATAAAGACTCTGTGCAAAACCTTGAGGTGATCCTGGATGGAAATCTAAAACTCAGACAGCAGGTATCAGCTGTCGTCAAGTCTACCTTCTTCCATCTAATATAGCGAAAATCTACCTGCCCTGGTTCATGCATTTGTATCCTCCCACCTAGACTACTGCAACGCCCTGTTCGTCGGATCTACAGATAAGGTTTTGCGCCCCTTACAGCTAGTACAGAATGCTGCAGCCAGACTCCTAGCCAATGCCTCCCACAGCTCACACATCACCCCAGTACTGCAAACTCTTCACTGGTTGCCAGTAAAATGGAGAATCAATTTTAAGACCTGCCTGCTGACATTCAAGGCTCTACACCACATAGGACCCAAATACATAGCGGATCTATTGGAACTTTATACCCCTCCACGCACCCTCCGCTCTGCCAACAAGATGAAGCTGGCTATTCCCTAAAAAAAGGCTAAAAACTCACCTTTTTTCCCTAGCCTTTGAGACTGCATAATGCAGCGCTTTGAGTCCCCAGGGAGAAAAGCGCTATAAAAATATTATTGTTATATAGCATGCCAGGCCCTCTACTGCTTCTCAAAGCTTTTCCAAGCTCATATTTGTTGCTTCCATGATACTACCTAACCATCTCATTATCTGCAGTGCCCTCCTCCTTTGCCCTTGATCTTTCCCAGCATCAGGGTCTTCTCCAATGAGTCCTGCCTTTTCATTGTGTGTCCACAGTATTTCATCTTCATCATTGCTCCTTCCAATGAACAGAACAGTAAGGGTTAATGTTTTAAGGCTTGACAGATTGGATTTTTTTGCAGTCTCAGGGATTCTCAAAAGTCTTCTCCAGCACCACAATTCAAAGGCGTCAGTTCTTAGGCGTTCAGCCTTCCTTATGGTCCAACTCTCACAACCATGCATTACTACTTGAAAAACTATGGCTTTGGCTATACAAACCTTTGTTGACAAGGTGACATCTTTGCTTTTTATTACGCTTCCAAAGAGGCTTTAACCTCCTGAGCATTACGCCGCTCAGGAGGTTTTGCAGCCTGGAGTCCCCCTTTAGCTAGCGCTAGGCTAGCTAGTATATGTGGCCGGCATCCTCCCCGATTGCAGCTGCCCCCCCCCCCCCCCCCCCCGATAATACATTATCCAGCCTGGATCCAGTGATCTGTGCTGCCTCCCCGAACATCTCCCCTCTTCTCTATGGGAAGGATCGTACATGACGTCATGCGCAGACTCGATCCTCCCCATAGAGAGGACCGGAGATGTGCAGGGAGGCTGCGCGATCACTGGATCCAAGCTGGGTAATGTATTAGCGGGGGATCGGGGGGGGGGGGATCAGTAGCAATTAGGGGGATGCCGGCCACATGTATTAGCTAGCCTAGTGCTAGCTAAAGGTTTTACAAGCGTGCAATCTGTTAAAATTATACTGGGGGACTCTTGGGGCCAGCGATGAGGAGGTTAAATTTCATGGCTGCATTCTCCATCTGCAGTGATCTATGACTCCAAGAATACAAAGTCTTGATACTGCTTCCCTTTCTTCCCCCTCTATATGCCAGGAGAGAACGTGTGTTGATGCCATGATCTTAGTTTTGTTTTTTGATATTGAGTCTTAAGCCAACTTTTGCACTCTACTCTTTAACCCTCATCAAAAGGTTTATTAATTCTTCTTCACTTTCTGCCATAAAAGAGTCATACCATCTGCAAATCTGAGGTTGTTGATAGTTCTTCCAGCAATCTTAATTCAAGCATTTGCTTCATCCAATCCAGCATTTCACGTGATAAACTTTGCATATACGTTTAATAAATAGGGTGACAATATACAGCCTTGTTGTACTCCTTTTCCAATATTGAACCAATCAGTTGTTCCATGTTCACTTAAGCCCCATCTACACCATACGATTCTTTGTCCAATTCGATTCATTGATTCGATTCAATCCGACATGCCCGATTCAATTCGATTCAATCTGCTGATTGAATCGAATCAATTAATCGAATCACACAAAGAATTGTATGGTGTAGATGGGGCTTTACAGTTGCTTCTTGACCTGCATACAAGTCAGTCATTCAACTCATTAGCAAACTCCAAACAATGGCAATTGTAACTCCACAACAGCATAATAATGTTAATCAAGAGCTGAGCTTGTTTCTGATGTAGCTTGCGCAATGATAAGATGTTTCTGTATCAGAGTGCACCAAAGCACCAAATCCTATGCAGATAGCTAACAGCATGATAGCCAATAACACAGCTCTGACCTACCCCAGGTGGTATTGCTGATGTGCCCTTTAGGGAATCGAAAAGACATATAAAGGCTGACACATTTATTTCCTTTTAAACAATGCACATTGCCTGGCTGTCCTGTTGATCCTCTGCCTCTAATACTTTTAGCCATAGAGCCTGAAGAAGAATGCAGCAGGTCAGATGTCTCTTACTACAGTTTGACTGGATTAGCTGCATGCTTTTTTCAGGTGTGTCATTCATACACTACTGACAGGAAAGATGAGCAGGACTGCCAGGCAACTGGTACTGTTTAAAAGGAAATAAAAATGGCAGCCTCCAAATGTCTCTTTCCCTCGGGTTCCTTTTAAGGCTGATATTGATGATGTAAACTCCTTCAAATTCTACTACCTGGACTCAATCCCTTGGGCGATAGCTCCGGATCCAATGCTGTAGAGATGGCCAAGACAATGCACCTGGTGGGTATCTTGTGGACACACCTAGGAGGAATAGGGGCCACCATACATTAGCCCCAACTGGCCACCTAGGCTAAGAACCATCATGTATGTTGGTTCTCATGGCAAACTCTGTTAAAATCATCAAATTTGCAGTCAACACCACCATAGTCGGCCTTGAAACCAACAACGACAAGCAGGCCTAGCATCAGGAGGTTGAAAGAGTATGGCGCTGGTGAAAGGAGAACAAAAAGGTCCTCAATACAGCTAAAACTGTTAAGATAATAATCAAATTTACAAAACATTTCTCCAATCCCTCTCTGATCTGCATCAAAAGCATTGAAGTCAACATAGTACCAAGCATTTGTCTCCTTGGAAGGCTAACATTGTCTCTACCCAAATGAAAGCCCTTCCTTCACCAACTAACCAGTTCTAGGTTGACATTGATAATAAGGGAGCTGATAGCTTATTGCAATGCTGGGCAATCATATATAGATTTTTATGCAATTTTCTTTATCAGTTGAAAAAAATAATTATTGCACAACTTAAAGTGATAATTTGCATATTTTTAAATAATCAATTTGATTCAGTGTGTTCAATATCTTCCAACTCCATTTTGAGGTCCCCTTTTGTCATTGCAAGGGTTAGAAAACATTGCTGTTATTTATGCACATAAGGCAGTCGAACAGCAGACTTGGCTCGTCTGAAAAGTAAACAGAAGCCAAAACAGGTTTATTTAGTTACGCAAAGTCACAAACAATCTTGATAACAGTACAGGGCTGTCAACTTCAAGAGTTATTAGTTTTTTTGTTTTTGTAGCTGAATGAAGAAAATTTTAGGTAACAATGATGGCTGCTGTCATCTCCAAGGGGCGTAGATATTTGTCTATGCAAGTTAATGAGAAATTAATGGGCAGATAAAATTGTCTTATAAATTTCGCTCTTAAAGAGAAACTCCGACCAAATATTTAACTTTATCCCAATCAGTAGCTGATACCCCCTTTTACATGAGAAATCTATTCCTTTTCACAAACAGACCATCAGGGGGCACTGTATGACTGATATTGTGGTGAAATCCCTCCCATAAGTAACCCCTCCCACAAGAAAAGTTCGAACTTTTGGCAGTTTCCTGTCTGTGAACCTTGTTGCATTGTGGGAAATAGCTGTTTACAGCTGCTTCCAACTGCCAAAAACCATGCAGCAGCTACATCACCTGCCAACAGTAAAATGTTCATTGGAGTTCCTCTTTAAAGCAGACCCAAACCAAACCTTTTTTTAATTCAAAATATTTAGTTGCACCACTCTGACACATACAAAGATAAATAAACACTCCTTCAAGCCTATGAGCATTTGTATGCCTTTCACCCTTCTCTTTTCATAACTAGGGTTATACTGGGGGCAGCCATTAGCAATTCCTCCTTTCCCGGACACCACCTACTCCACCAGTTTGCCGGATTCTGTCCCGGCAATATGAAAGGAAGGGAAGGGTTCCTCCAATAAATGTAAAATATTTTATATTTGTCATCATGTAGCTGAAAAAAGGCTGCTATTTATTAATATAATTTAGAAAATAGATTTTATTTCTAAAATCTTGTATTTTTAATTTGGGTCCACTTTAAACAGAAAACAAAAATATGACTCAAGGAAAATTCTCTATATCATTAGTACTACAAATACAATTCATTATCTTAATAAGCTTTGAATCAGGATGATACCATTTATTGGCTAAAAAGAAAAAAAAGAGTAAGCTTTCAGGCAATAAGCCTTCTTCAGACTCTATCCCTGTAATTATCTAGTAAGTTAATTTTCAGTGCAGGTTTGCTTTAAGGTTAGGCATACGGTTATTTGTCTGCCTATAGGGGGAGTATGTGGTTGGACAGGGGTTATTATGAGTATATAAAGTAGAGATTAGACAAGGAGTTTGGGAAGTCAGGAATAACGAGTCTATGACTTCTATTGAATGATTTGTTTCCTGCTGATATCCCAAAACAAAATTAGCAGTTCAAATATGCCAATTCCATAGGTAAAAAACTAAGAAAACTGTACATATTTGACCATACTGTGTTATTGGTGATCTCAGTGTGTAGTATTAGAAATAAATGCAATGCATACAATTATTTCAGATTTAAATACTTTGCCTGGTACATGTCAGTAGTTATAGAAAAAAAATAATGTCATATATTATTTTAAATGTAAAAACTTTGCCTGTTATACCAGGCCTCATGCCCACCTTGGCCACAGGGACAGCTATCCTCCACCACTTTCAGCACACAGTATGTCATTTGTTCCTACTAACATTAGATTATACCAAATTATTTGCCTGGCACCTGACAGTAATATAACATTTTTTCAATGTAATAAATAATTTACAATTTAAAAACTTTGCCTGGTGCCTGCCTTGGCAAAAGGGACAGCTATCCTGCGCCACCTTCAGCACACAGCATGTGCTTGATTCACTAAGACAAATAGCATGCCTTATCAAAGTTAGCATACCTTATCAGTTAACACACCTTCTCAGAGTAGCATAGTGAACGTATGCCTGCTAATTGGCAATGACGAGAGCTCCACTCGTCCTGCCCTGAGCCCCTGCGGGTTTGTAGCGCTCGCTCTGCTCCTCTGATAAGGCGTGTTAACTTTGATAAGGCGTGCTAACTTTGATAAGGCATGCTATTTTTCTTAGTGACTCAAGCCCCATGTAATTTGTTCCTTCTAACATTGGAGTATGCCAAATTATTTTTCTTGCATCTGTCAGTAATATAACATTTTTTTCAATGTAACAAATTATTTAAAATTTGAATACTTTGTCTGTTACACCAGGCCTCATGCCCGCCTTGGCAAAAGGGACAGCTATCCTACACCACCTTCAGCACACAGTATGTCCGTTGCTCCTACTAACATTGTAGTATGCCAAATTTGCCTGGCGCCTGCCAAGCACATAAAAATGTTTTAAATGTAATACATTTTTTTAAATTTAAAAACTTTGCCTGTTACACCCAGCCTCACGCCCGCCTTGGCAAAAGGGACAGCTATCCTGCACCACCATCAGCACACAGTATGTAATTTGTTCTTTCTAATATTGGAGTATGCCAAATTATTTGCCTGGCACCTGACAGTAACATACATTTTTTTCAATGTACCGGTAATAAATTATGTAAAATTTTAAAAACTTTGCCTGTTACACCAGGCCTCATGTCACCATGGGACAACTATGCTGCACCGCCTTCAGCACACAGTATGTCATTTGTTCCTATTTACATTGGATTACAGGAAATCATTTGCCTGGTGTATGACCATAGTAAAAATGTAAAATGTCAATATACAATGCCTGATCTTTCAGGCCTCTCATACAGTGGATGCAATTACAATGTTGTACACCTGCTGACACAACATATTTGAAATGCCAATATTGATGACATACAATTTTAAAAAATGTAATACATACATTTGGAATGACACATATTTCAGGCCTCTCTGGTGACTGGTGTGCTTTTCCGTCAGGCAGGAAGGATGGTGTGGCTGCCGAGTGGAGTTGTTGGCAACGTGGCTCAGCTAAAATATTCCAATCGCCTTCTAAAGACTTTCATTTGAAAATCTAGAAACTATATGTGATTTTGGCATTTACGCATGAAGAAAAACCTCTTCGAAAAATACTTATATCTGGATGAACATTGTTGATCCACCTCTGCTATGCCACTGCCTGGGTTTTTGTACACTTTTTTTTTTTTTTTTATAAATTGTGGTGGAAGAGATTCCCTGAAGGTTTTTGACGTTCATCTGCCATTACATTCAATGGGGCTTGCCACAAGTTTCCTGTTCGCAAATTTGCACACGCACTCCTAAATGCAAAATCTCGATGTTCAGCTATCCCTAAAGGCCAGTACCCACCTCGTGATTTTTCGCCCGATTCTTCCGATGACTGGCAATTTGTTGAGCAAAAAGGGATCCTTTCTGTGATCTCCTAAGGGGGGTATGATTGCACATTCATGAGAACGACGTTTTGCAAAGCGCAGTGATAACGGTGTCATGGCGGATCGGATCTGTAAGATCCCCAATGACTCCTGCGTAAAATTCCGCAATTGTTTGAACTCTCGTTCACGCCTGTTGTGTGCCGTCGCAGGAAGATGGATTGGGGTGAGGTGAGTATTAAGCTTAAAGGGATACTGTAGGGGGGTCGGGGGAAAATGAGCTGAACTTACCCGGGGCTTCTAATGGTCCCCCGCAGACATCCTGTGCCCACGCAGCCGCTCACCGATGCTCCGGCCCCGCCTCCAGTTCACTTCTGGAATTTCTGACTTTAAAGTCATAAAACCACTGCGCCTGCGTTGCCGTGTCCTCGATCCCGCTGATGTCATCAAGAGCGCACAGCGCAGGCCCAGTATGGTCTGTGTCTACGCAGTACACTCCTGGTGACATCAGCGGGAGCGAGGACACGGCAACGCAAGCGCAGTGGTTTTCTGACTTTAAAGTCAGAAATTCCAGAAGTGAACCGGAGGCGGGGCCGGCGCATTGGGGAGTGGCTGCGCCAACACAGGATGTTTGCGGGGGACCATTAGAAGCCCCGGGTAAGTTCAGCTCATTTTCCCCCGACCCCCCTACAGTATCCCTTTAAGAGTAAATGACGTTGACTGTGTTGTGTAGCTAGACTGTATGAATCACAGGACAGACTGGACAGATCAGACAATTCACATACACTCTTTCATTTCTTAAAATAAGCTGTCTGCCTGCAGTCCAGCTTTAGGATGTTCTCTACAGTAACAAGCAAGATATGCTCTTGCTGGCAATACAGTACAGCTCCTTTTTAAACTGTTCACCTTCCCAGCTGAGGGCACCAGCTAATGAAACTGGTCATTAGCACTTAACCGCCCATAAATAAATGATTGGCTCAATTCCATTACCATAGGCGGCCCCTCTCCCGCTAATTAATAATGAGGGTGAAGAGGGAAATTCCTGCAAACGCTCTCCTTGGCCTCTCGTTTAATTAAATTATCCCATAATGAAATGTCTCCCTAATGAATCCCCTACTGAATAATGGATGAGCAGATGAAGCTGTGCTGGAAGTCTCATCTATAATGCATTAACTCCACTAAACTATTTCAATTTAGTGTTTTCTTCTCTAGAGTGGGCCTCATCAGGAGCAGAAGCCTGCTCAATGTTTTTCTGCCTTCTTCCTGGTGACTCGGAGCAGGAAAGGTCACACTAGTGACAAGAAGAGACAGCTGCTTCTTGAGGGTCCAGCCACCCCTCAGTACTGTCTCTCTGGGCTCATTCCAGATGGAGCTAAAGTGGGTAACGTGTTTCCAAAGTCCCGCAAAAAGTCACAAACTGGAAATGGTCCCATGAAAAGGAGGTGATCTTTTCAAAGGACAACTGTAGTGAGAGGTAAACGGAGGCTGCCATATTAATTTCCTTTTAAACAATGCCAGTTGCCTAGCAGCCCTGCTGGTCTATTTGGCGGCAGTAGTGTCTGAATCACACCAGAAACAAGCTTGCAGTGTCAGAAACACCTGATCTGCTGCATGCTTGTTCAGAGTCTGTGGTTAAAAGTATTAGAGGCAGAGGATCATCAGGAAAGCCAGGCAACTGGTATTGCAGCACGGTGGCGTAGTGGTTAGCGCTCTCATCTTGCAGCGCTTGGTCACTGGTTCGAGTCCCGGCCAGGGAACTATCTGTAAGGAGTTTGTATGTTCTCCCCGTGTCTGTGTGGGTTTCCCCTGGGTACTCCAGTTATCGCCCACATCCCAAAAACATACAGATAAGTTACAATACAATACAATACAATAATACAATAACATTTCTATAGCGCTAAGTTAATTGGCTCCCCCCTAAATTGGCCCTAGACTACAACACATACACTACATGATACATACATAGACATATGACTATGGTAGGGATTAGATTGTGTGCTCTTTTGAGGAACAGTTAGTGACAAGACTATACCGTATACTCTGTACGGCACTGCGTAAGATGTCGGCGCTATATAAATACTAAATAATAATAAAAATAATAATAATTGCATAAATGGAAATAAATATGACAGCTGTCCTTTAAAGAGACTCTGTAACAAAATGTTCTGCCTTATTTCTTGTATCCTATAAGTTCCTATACCTGTTCTAATGTGGTCTGGATTACTGCAGCCTTTTGTAGTTGCACTGTCTCTGTAATATATCTAATCTTCTTTTCTTTGTCAAGCTTTGTCGAGACAGAGAGGAATGCACTGACTCTGCTGTGATAGGGACAAGTTATGCATGCCCCCTGCAGGCTCTGTGTGCTTTATTTACTACTCACAGACAGAGCTCTCTGAGGGGAAGGAAGCTGCCTGTCTCATGCTGAGAACTGTGAGAATCTTAGACTGGAGTGCAGATAATTCTCTATGTAATAAAAACTTGTAGTATACTGTAACATGATATATATACAGACATCACTTCCTAGTTAGTGGCCATGATTTTTGTTTGTAAACACTGCCTAAAACTGGCAAAGCTTAAAAGCCAGGATTGCGGCAGGGAATGTCAGAAAAGGCAAAGAGGGGCCCAGAAGAACATAATGAATAGAATGGTATGCTTTCTATTGTAAGAATTTGAGAGTACAGATTCTCTTTAAAGTAAACCTGTGTTCAAATCCTGAGAAGCACAGCAAACCTGTGAAAATATTCTACATCGTCCGGTCTTTTGATTGCTTCATGTTAATTTATTGTCTTTTTTTCTTGCTGTACGTGTATGGAGAGCGACTTTGGCTTGTGTCAGAAATAGTGCAACCCTGCCCCCATGGAGCTGCTCTCATTGGCCAGCCGTCACCATCTCTAGTCATTATATATGTGATATTAGTGACAGACATAGTGGGCACCTATCTTAAAGAGACTCCGTAACAAAAATTTCATCCGGTTTTCTTCCATCCTACAAGTTCCAAAATCTATTCTAATGTGTTCTGGCTTACTGCAGCACGTTCTACTATCACCATCTCTGTAATAAATCAACTTATCTCTCTCTTGTCAGACTTGTCAGCCTGTGTCTGGAAGGCTGCCAAGTTCTTCAGTGTTGTGGTTCTGTGATGCATCTCCCCCTTCCAGGCCCCTCTCTGCACACTGCCTGTGTATTATTTAGATTAGTGCAGCTTCTCTCTTCTCTCTTATCTTTTACAAGCTGGATAAATCCTCCTCTGAGCTGGCTGGGCTTTCACATACTGAGGAATTACATGCAGGCACAGCTGTCTGCACTCTGCAGGAAGAAACAGCCTGACACTTCAGTGGAAGATGGCTGCAGGGGGGAAGAAACACACAAATGATCTCTTGAGATTAAAAAGGAAGGGTGTATACAGCCTGCTTGTGTATGAATGTATTTTCTATGTGTGGACATACTGTACATCAACCTACTTCCTGTTTTGGTGGCCATTTTGTTTGTTTATAAACAAACTTTTTAAAACTGTTTTTAACCACTTTTAATGCGGCGGGGAGCAGCGAAATTGTGACAGAGGGTAATAGGAGATGTCCCCTAACGCACTGGTATGTTTACTTTTGTGCGATTTTAACAATACAGATTCTCTTTAAAGTGACCCCGAAGCTAGCTGCAAAAACTATATATATATTAGATACTCCCCTCTTTAGAATAAATGCTCTGGATCCCACAGAGCATTTATGTACCTGTCTCCGTGCCCTCATTTCCTCGCTGTCCCCACGGGGGACATTATTCGACCCGCAGGTGGAATATGTCTTTGGCTCTCTTCGGGCAGGCTACAGAAGCACTCATAATCCTGAGTACTGCCAAAGAGTCAGCGGTCACGAATGTGCTCATCTTTGGAAGCAGTTGAGAACGTAATGGAGATGGCAAATTTGATTGGAGGACATTGGTGGAATGAGAAGACGGAGAAATGCCCAGGAAGGCTCTATGGAGACTTCCCTCTACATAGGCGAGTGTCTGAATTTTTTTTTTTTACAGCTTGCTTTGAGTTTGCTTTAAAGTGATCCTTAAGCCAAGTAAAAAAAATGAGATTTACTCACCTGGGGCTTCCCTCAGCCCCCTGCAGTTGATCGGTGCCCTCGCAGCCCCGCTCTGACGCTCCAGGACACGCCGGCGAACACTTCCGGTTTGGCCTTCACCGGAATAGCTGCATAGGGGGGCGATATACAGGCTGGGAACGCGAAGAATCACTCGCGTTCCCATGCCTGTCAAACCGGAAGTGTTCGCCGGCGGGTCCTGGAGCGTTAGAGCGGGGCTGCGAGGGCACCGATCGGCTGCAGGGGGCTGAGGGAAGCCCCAGGTGAGTAAATCTCATTTTTTTTTTAACTTGGCTTAAGGATCACTTTAAAGAGAAACTTTTACCCAGAATTTAACTTTATCCCAATCAGTAGCCAGTACCACCTTTCCCATGAGAAATGTTTTCCTCTTCTCAAATAATGCAGTCTATGAGGCTGACCATGGCCTGACAGTTACTTGTCCGTGAACCTTGTTGCATTGTGAAAAAAAATATATGTGTGTATATATATATATATATATATATATATATATATATATATATATATATATCTAAAATGTTTAGGATATCACATTGTTAGTGGGTGGTTTTATAGGTGATGGCAGTTGGTGCTGTCCATTTTTATTCTTTTTCGTCTGCCAGCAGTAGATATGATAAGCTGCAGGGTCAAGGTGGGTAAAACAACATGCACGAATTACACGTTGTGTACCAATAATTTCTTGATTTGTCTTCTATTTTTTAACTTCTAAGGCCCCTTTTACACATGCACTGGAAGTGGGCGTTGCGTTTTACTGTTTTACCGCAGAGTAACGCAATGCAAGGCAATGGGGCCTAGCACACTTAACGCTTCACATTGTGCAGGAAGTGCCTGATCCATCGCCGAGCTGACGCAGGGGGCAACAGTGTGTTACCATCAGACTTCCACGGTGGCGGAAGTAATGTAAATAAATGGCCAACCCATAACTTTTTAAAAAGGTTGGCGGCGGCATCGTGCTGTGCATCCGCGGAGCATCAGGAACACGACAGGGAAATCCAGTGATGAACTTCCCGTCCGGCAGGGAGTACATCGTTGGGCAAGAGGAACGCTATGCATTTGACCAGCGCACTCTGCTGTAGGGTCATATGTAAGTAATTTTTTTGCATTGCGGCGGATGTGGCAGGGACATCACATCACCACTGCATGGCAAATATTAGATGTAAAACCGGACTCACTTTGCAATGTCTTGATTTATTTTTTCCCCCACTACTATCTTTTGGCAGAGTTTGGTAAGTTAACATAGTATAGCTCTTCTTGAGATACCAATATACTGAACTGTAACACAAGACTTTGTATGTGAGACGTATTAGTGCTTGATGCTCATAGTAAAGGCTGTTTCACACTGAAATCGCCAAACGCAATCACAGTCACTAAGCAATTGCTAAGTGATTTCACAGCGATTTTGCATTTTACATCATTTCTATACTTTTAACACAGTCGCAATCTTTGTACAAGTGCTACATGCAGGGCTTATGCAATTTTGAGAAAAACAAATCGCTGTAGTGTGAAAATGGTCATTGGATTACATAGTCAAACCACTTTTTATGAATCAACGGCACCAAAAATAAAAAAAATAACTCGTGACATTGGGCCGACAGAAAATCATTGTTGGCTTTGTCCCATCAATTTTTTATTTATGCATGTTCCATCAAAAATGCAGGGCGTGAGCATGAGCTGAGCCTGGTGCTAACACCACTACCCACCATCAGAAGCAGGGGCGCCTCTAACCATTTTGATTCTCTAGGTAAGAAAACCTGTGCCCCCCCCACCCCCCCCAATGCTGCAGCGTTTCACCCAGAAATAATCGTAATGCAGCAGCATTTCACCAGAAAATACACGTATTGCGGAATAGTTTCACCAGCAAATAATCGTAATGCTTCAGCGTTTTACCAGAAAATAATCGTAATGTGGCAGCACTTCACCAGGAAATAATCGTAATGTGGCAATGTTTCACCAGAAAATAATCGGAATGTGGCAATGTTTTACCAGAAAATAATCGTAATGTGGGCAGCATTTGACCAGAAAATACACTAAGGCAGGGCTCGACTTTTATAAGGCACAAAGGGGGACAGAAGGTGGCACAAAGGGGGACAGAAGGAGGCACAGGGAAACTGAAGCAAAAGGACAAAAGGAGTCACAATGCGAGACAGAATGAGACCCAAAGGAGGACAGAAGGAGGCACAGGAGGACAGAATGAGTTACACAGAGGGGCAGCAGCAGGTACAGGACAGGGGGACTGAAAGAGGCACACAGGGGGCAGAAGGAGGCACAAAGTGGGGCAGAATGAGGCACAATGTGGGACAAAAGTAGGCACAGGAGGAGGTGGCCGATGTGGCTGAAGGAGGCACACAGGAGACAGAATGAGGCACAAAGGGGAACAGAACAAAGCACAAAGGGGGAAAAAGGAGGCACAGGGAGACAGTAGGAGGCACAAAGGGGTACAGAAGGATGCACAAAGGGGGACAGAACAGAAAGAGGCACAAAAGGGGGCAGAAGAAGACAGAGAGGGATGTAAGGAGGCACAGGGAGACAGAAAGAGGCAGAGGGGGGCAGACAGAGCCACAGGGAGACAGAAGAAGGCACAAAGGGGCACAAAAGGACGCAGAGGGATAGAGGAAGGCACAGGGGAACAGAGGTGGCACATGGGAACTGAAGAGGCACATGGAGACAGAATGAGGCACAAAGGGAGACAGAAGAAGGCACAGGTGGACAGAAGGAGGCAGAGTGGGACTGAAGGAGGAACGGGGCAGAGGTAGCACAAGGGGACATAAGGAGGCACAGGAGGACAGAAGGAGGCACAAAGGGGCGCAGAAGGAGACAGAGGTGGCACGGGGGACTGAAGGAGGCACATTGAGACAGAAGGAAGCACAAAGGGAGAAAGAAGGAGGCATAAAGGGAGACAGAAGGACAAACAGGGGGTCAGACATGGCACAAGGGACTAAAGGAGGCACAAGGAGACAGAAAGAGGTACAAAAGGGACAGAACGAGGCACAAAGGGGGGGAAACGGATGCACAAGGCACAGAGTGACAAAGTGGCAGCTGCCTGCAACTTACGCTAAGCAGATGCAGCAGAAGCAAGTAATAGAACACCCACTGTGGGGGGCCTTAGTCAGGGAGTGGGGCTTCATTCAGGGGCGGGACTTAATCCAGCAACATGGCACCCCCAGGACCAATGGCACTCCAGGCAATGGCCTGTACTGCCTATGCCTAAAAGTGCACCTGATCAGAACCTCCACCTAGCTTCTTTAGGTAAAAAGGAGATTACATCACTATTGTTAATAACTGCCAAGCACTGTTTATCCTGTGCATTCAGAGACCTACTGGAGTATTGACAAAGAACGAGGGAAAGAGGAGGCAATGTCTAGGTAAGCAATATATACCTTACTCGGGGCCAGTTCGCACTGCAAGTCAAAACTGCCATTTTTTTTCTAATACGATTTTCCATATCGGAAAACTGATTAATAGATCCTATCTTATCAATACGACGTGTTGACATGTCAGTCTGCATTGATTCCAAAGTCCCGACCTGCATGATTTTTCCGGACAAGCAGATGCATTTCCCAAGCAAATAAATGGTATCATTCTGATTTAAAACTTCTTGCATTTCCTATAGAAACCTATAGTGGAAATGCTCTGGAACCCAAGGGGACTGCATGGTTTGCTCTGGTTGGCAGTTGGAGATCAGCCTCAGATGTAAACTAAGCCTTAGTTGTCTTTTTATGCAGGCTCTGCCCATTAATTCCTAACTGATCTTGGGGGGGGGGGGGAGGGGGGGCGTGGCTTGACGCCGTAAGGAGATGGCTGCTTGAACCAGAGCTCCCGCACAGCACAAGCCTGAAGCTTCGTTCTGGCCCCGCTTGGATATGAGAAGCACCAGAAGCTCACAGAGCACCCTCAAAGACCTTAATTTCCCACCATCTCAGCAGGGGAGAACCGTTCCAGACATCTTCAGAGCCCAGAAAGGCGCAGCCCAGCCTGCCAAGATGGCGCTGGTGAAAGAGAAAGACGCCAGAGCCGCACACTCCCTACCGGATAACTCTCCTCCGCAAAGTTCAAAGGTGGGTGATCAACAGCAAAAACCCCCCACTTTAGCTGACATTCGCGCAATGGTGGAGGACATTAAGTCCTTACTACACGCTGCCATAGCTGAAATGCACGCTGATGTAGCCGCCATTGGGGATCGCCTACAAACGCTAGAGGCCGCAGGAACTAAAAGGGATGCACAGATTTCCATGCTCCATCAGACAGCAGTGTCCCACAACGCCCTTCTAGCTGCTCACTCCACACATCTCGAGGACCCTGGCAATAGAGGCAGAAGAAACATTAGGGTTAGAGGAGTTCCGGAGTCAGTGGCGGCCGATAACATTAAGAAAGCACTGACCGGCATCTTCAATGATTTACTTGAGAGGCCTCCTGATACTGAAATTAACTTTGTCAGAGCTCATAGAGCTCTGAAGCCCCACAACATAGATTCACGAGAAACCGAGGGACATTATCTGTTGCCTAGAGTCCTTTCCCCTTAAAGAGGAAATCCTGCAAGCTTCCAGGACTCAGGAGGAAATCCTCTTCAACCATTACTGAAAGCCCTAAAGGATAAAAGCCTTACCTATCGCTGGAGATTCCCCTTTGCACTTTCAGTATTTGCTAATGGCAAGCTCTTTCTACTACGCACTTCTGCTGGTCTCTCGGAATTCTACGCCGATCTGGGTTTACCTACTCTAAAGATTTCTCCATGGGAAGGAATCTGCCTGATCCCAGAACTGGACTCTATTAACGCTTCCCAAATACATAGGCCTGACACAGAACAACCACAATCAGTTTAGGAAGATGATCCCATGACTGATCAAGCTCAACCCGCCGATCACATTCAAGATCAATCTGAAGATGAATGATCTTTACCACTGGAGGTTTTTTCTTCTTTTTTGTTTATCATCCTCCTTTCTCATGCTCATATATTTTGCCCAGGCCTTTTTTGAAGCAGCTCCTTTTTTATATGAGCTTGATCCGTATGCTTCCTGTATTTTATACACCCTGTCCTGGTTCCCTCTTAAAATGGTTTGTGATGGACATATTAAACTTTTTACTCTAACTTTAGTTCAAGATGTTGTCTGTCTTTTTAAGATCTAATGCCATATTTCCGAGTCTAATATAAAAGTTTAAGGCAGCGCTATGCTTTGTTTGCGTGTATGCTCAGTTTTTGCTTCTCATGTGACTAGGGCCTAACGTTTTTTTATTTGTACAGGTTGGTGGGCCTTGTGGGATGTTTTGTGAGTTTTCCGTATTTTTTTAAGTGTCAATTGTCACCCTTCCGCACAGTGTGTACCTACTAGCACACTGACAATCTTGTTTCCCACTGAAGTTTCAGGTGCGACCCCCCAAGTCATTCCTGAGTGAGCTTATTCATTGTTTGTTGTGATATCTGTTAAATTTATCAGACAATCTCTTCCCATATGCCGTTCAATATAGGTCTTTCGCTCATCTTTATTTCCTATCTTTTCTATCCTTTGTACTCTTTGTCTGGTTTTTGCTGGTCTCCCCCAGATCTCCTCTGATTTCTCTAGTTATCCAACAGCTATGGCAAGTACTCCCACGAACGGGAGCCCCACACTTGGCTGGGAATCCCTAAAAATAGTATCCCTAAATGTGAATGGGATCAATACGCCAGAGAAAAGAACTGTAGTTTTTAACTACTTGAAAAAAGAGGAAGTGGACATCGATTTTCTCCAGGAGACTCATTTAAGAGTAAATCACATCCCTACAATTCTCCACATCTCCTTTCCATTAGTGCTACATTCCACATCCCCTACCACAAAAACAAAGGGAGTCTCCATCTTCATACATAAACGCATTCCATTTGTGGTAGAGGATGCTAAACGAGATGCCGATGGTAGATTTCTATTTGTCAGAGGTATGATTGGGGAGAGACAGCTAACTCTGGACTCCTTTTATGCTCCCAACCAACACCAACCTACCTTTATAAAAGCAGTCCTATCTGAATTGTTGTCTTTCTATGGTGGTATTTTGATTGTGGGAGGTGACCTGAATGTTCCTCTCAACCCCAACGTAATGGCTCCTCCTCCATTTCCTGTAGAGCCTTGAAATTAATCAAAACCAGCTTACAAGGGCTGACACTAATGGACACTTGAAAAACCTCACGTCCGACAGAGAAGGATTTCACCTTCTTCTCTGCTATGCATAAAAAACATACCAAAATTTACTATTTTTTTTAATCACAAAGAGATCTGTCTCTGATATACAATTCCTCTATTGGCACCAAAGTCATTTCTGACCATGCATGAGTATTTTTAAACCTTCACTTCCCCAATAGAACAACCAAAACAAGCTGGAGACTTAACCCTAATTTGCTTTCTGACAAAAGTAGAACTAGTGAGATCTCCAATGTGCTCTCTGACTATTTTACCATCTATACGAACCCAGAAGTGTCGGCCCTTACAGTCTGGGAAGCCCATAAGGCTGTGGTGAGAGGTAGCTTTATCCAAATGGGGGCAAAACTCAAAAAAGAACGGGAGGAGGGTATTCAAAAGCTAACACTGTAAATAGCGAGACTAGAATCCCTTCACAAACAATCCTTGGCTGTTCAGACCTTGGAGGAACTGAATTCCGCAAGGGCTAAACTACACTATCTTCTGTTTTCAGAGGCCAGTTGAAAGATTATGACTGGTAGACAAATATTTTAGGAGTCTGGCAACAAAAGTGGGAAATACCTGTCGAAAGCTCCAAGAAAACAAATAAATTCATCCCAGATTCCATCATTGATTGATAAGCAACAACGTAAATTGGTGAGATCAGAGGATATTGTGGAGGCGTTTCGCTTATATTATAACTCTTTATACAATCTACATTCCCCAGAGCCTGACACAACCCAACAATCCAAAAAGCAAGCCTTAATTTCAGACTTTTTATCAGAATACTCCAAACCTTTAGTTTTAACAGAATCTGATAGAGAGGACTTAGATGCCCCCTTATCTACTGACGAACTTCTGATTGCGATAAAGGCTCTTAAACCAGGAAAAGCCCCTGGACCAGATGGCCTAACTTCTCAATATTATAAATCTTTTAGTAAAACTCTCGCCCCTGCTTTTGTTGGAGCATTCAACACCCTCTCGCCAGGTGTCATCCCTTCCAGACAATTCCTCGAGGCTCACATTAACGTGATCCCCAAACAGGGTAAGGACCCTCAAAACTGTTCCAATTACAGGCCTATCTCACTCTTAAACCTGGACGCAAAACTCCTCACCAAGATCCTGGCGAATAGACTCTTGCTGCATATTCCAGGTCATATCAATCTTGATCAAGCTGGATTCGTTCCAGGGTGAGAATCAAAAGATAACGTTAGGAGGACGGTAAATGTTATTTCTTATGCTAAAAAAATCGGCAAAAGGGGACTTTTCTATAGTCCAAAGATGCAGAAAAGGCTTTTGACAGGGTGGCCCGGGACTATATTCAGGCCACCCTGTCATGCCTTAATATAGGTCCAGCAATGGAGAAGTGGATTGGTCTTTTGTACTCAAATCCCTCGGCCAGAGTGAAGGCAAATGGTGTTCTGTCTGCTCCCCTATCAATCCCCAACGGTATTAGACAGGGATGCCTACTATCTCCCTTGATTTACATACTCACCTTAAGGTAGCCATACACTGGTCGATTTGCCATCAGAATCGACCAACAGATAGATCCCTCTCTGATCGAATCTGATCAGAGAGGGATCGTATGGCTACCTTTACTGCAAACAGATTGTGAACCGATTTCAGCCTGAAACCGTTCACAATCTGTTGTGGTGGTGGTGGTGGTGCTGCCGCCGCTCCCCCCGCCCGCATACATTACCTGCTCCGCCGGCGCGACTCCAGTCCCCAGGTCTCCGCTGTCTTCTCCACTCTGGTCTCCAGGTCCAGCATGCTTTACTTCTCCCTGCCCAGCAGGAAGTTTAAACAGTAGAGCGCCCTCTACCGTTTAAACTTCCTGCCGGGCAGGAGGAACTGAAGCATGCCGGAGACCAGCGCGGACACGGAGCAGCGGTGACCGGGGGTAGTCGCGCCGGCGGAGCAGGTAATGTATTGCCTCTCTATTGCGTCGGTCGCCGGGCACTTGAACGACGCTAGCGACGTGCTCTCTACCCGCGGGCGATCGACGGTAATTTTCCGCACGGAGCGATCGACGCGATTGGACGAAATGGATCAAAATTCGGCGTGTAGTGCGAATGATTGGCAGCAGATTCGATCCCAGTGATCGAATCAGCTGTCGAAACGGCGGCAAATCGGGCCAGTGTATGGCCAGCTTTAGAGCCCTTTTTAAATGCAATTAGAGACGATTATGCTTGTGGATTGGTAAAACTTACCATGTTGTAGCAGCTTTCGCAGACGACTTGCTTTTTTTATCTCAAGTATCCTCTCATCTCTTTACCTTGGCTCATTAACCTGCCTGGCGTTCTATTAAGATCGCCAGGGAGGCTGCGGGAGGGTTTTTTTTAAATAAAAAAAAAACTATTTTATGCAGCCAACTGAAAGTTGGCTGCATGAAAGCCCACTAGAGGGCGCTCCGGAGGCGTTCTTCCGATCGCCTCCGGCGCCCAGAATAAACAAGGAAGGCCGCAATGAGCAGCCTTCCTTGTTTTGCTTACATCGTCGCCATAGCGACGCCTCCGATCCAGCCCTTAGCGCTGGCCGGAACTTTTTGTTCCGGCTACGCTGGGCTCAGGCGGCTGGGGGGACCCTCTTTTGCCGCTGCTCGCGGCGAATCGCCGCAGAGCGGCGGCGATCAGGCAGCACACGCGGCTGGCAAAGTGCCGGCTGCGTGTGCTGCTTTTTATTTGAGCCAAATCGGCCCAGCAGGGCCTGAGCGGCAGGCTCCGGCGGTACTGGACGAGCTGAGCTCGTCCAGACCGCCCAGCAGGTTAAGAGATTTGAGGAATTTGGGTTAATCTCAAATCTACGCATAAACTTTCACAAATCTCAAGGCTTGAATGTATCCCTAGATAATAATGTTGTCCAAAAATGCCACTCCTCATATGCCTTCCTTTGGACCGAGAGATCATTGCGCTATCTGGGAATAGACATTACAAATGATCTTCATAGTGTAACGATTGGTATCAGCACGCAGAGAGAATCTGATTATTGGTGATCTGCAGTATCACCAAGAATGCAGATATATACCTGATTATTGATGATCTGCAGAATCACCGATAATACAGATATATTACTAACCTCTGGACACCTAAGGGTATGTAAGTGTTTGGTTTAACAGTAGTACTTTGAGTAATGCACCTGCTGGGCAGGTGATATTAGGTAGTAAAGGAACATTGCTCTGAGAGCACAGGAACCTTCCAGCAGCCTGAGACTCTCCAAGGGGTGGAGTCAGGCTGGAGACAGGAAGGGCCAGAGAGTGAGTGACACCTGAAGGTGGATGTCACTATCTGATCTGGAGACTATCTCTTAAGGGGAGAGATAGCTCTCGAGGTCGGACACGCCTGGTCGGTAACACACGGACAGATAAAGTACAAAGACAGAAGGCGGATTCGGTATCCAAGGCAAGCAGGGTCTGGCAACGGAGTATCAGATATGCGAGGTACTGAATCAAAGGACAGAGGAGGAGTAGTCAAGAAAGCAATAAGTCATAACAGATATCAAACAATGCCTAGTCTGGGTGTGAGGTCCGTGGTCTCTCCACCCTGGAACTAGTCTGATGTATAACAAAATGATCGCACAAGTTCCCTAGTCTTGGGTGCGAGGTCCGTGGTCTCAGCACCCTGGAACTAGTCTGGAGTATAACACAAATGATAGTACAGTTCCCTAATCTGGGTGTGAGGTCCTTGGTCTCTACACCCTGGAACTAGCTTAAGCATAAACAGAATAACAGTTCAAGTAATCTGGCTCAGTGTGAATTCCCAGGTCCACCTGGTTCAAACACACTGTTGGATCTGACTAAGGTCTGAGTGCTTCCACGTAGTGTTCGCAACGGCAGACAACTTGCAACTGGCCAGCAGTAACTATATATGGAGTAGTGCTCTCCAGCACCACCCCTAATTGATCAACCAATAGTATCCTGCTCTGGAGTCAGCTGATCGGCATGATCAGCTGACTCTCTCTGCCCAGTATAATAATTCTGCCTCTCAGCGTGCGCGTATTCCTTAGCCTGTGTGCACTAACAGACTCAGACACACCAGACACACGCTGCCGTGTGCAAACCGCCGCGCTGGACGCGGAACCAGCCGCCTTACTGTTGTTGCATCAGAATCAGAATAGTTTTATTTCGCCAAGCATGACTGGGTCATGCCCGGAATTGGGTTTGGCACAATACATAGCTCTGAGAGGTACATAGGCAGAGAAGAGCATCACAAATACAGTGCAATACAATAAGGACAGACAGTAAAAAACGTACTCAGGAACATATTGCACTCAAGAAAGAGGAAATGCATGTACACAAATATACATTCAGCGGACGTATGCATTATTCCAGGACGCTGCTGGAGTCTAACCAGAGTGCAGGGACAAAGTCCAATCAGTTAGGAGTGATGGCAGGTTGCTTCGAAAAGCGTATTTATTACAGACCGCTACTATGCAGGTGGTAAGGCACAGATAGAGGGTGGGAGAATGTTACGGGAGTTCAGGAGGCTGACGGCTGCAGGGAAGAAGGAGTTCTTGTGTCTGGTGGTCTTAGTGGGGATGGCCCGAAGTCTCCGGCCCAATGGTAGTGGGGAGACGAACCAGTGGCCTGGGTGTGAGGGGTCACTTGCGATCTTCAGCGCCCTGGCACCCAGTCTTGTGTTATACAGGAGGTCAAGTGGAGGCAGAGGTCTCCCAATGATCCTCTCCGCCGACTTGATGATCCTCTGTAGTTTGTGTCTGTCGCTGGCAGTGGCTCCCGCATACCAGACCAAGATGGAGGAGCAGAGGATCGATTCGATGGTGGCGGAATAGAAGCATGTTAGAATCTCCTGCGCCATGCCGAACTTCCGCAGTTGGTGGAGGAAGAACAGCCTCTGCTGGGCCTTCCGCTGGGTTGCCGTAATGTTGGCCTTCCAACTGAGATCTCTGGAGATGGTGGTGCCCAGAAGGCGAGCACAGGGCACTCTGGCCACCTCGGCGCCGTCGATGTAGATGGGAGGTGGAGTGGGAGCGGATTTCCTAAAGTCAATTATTAGCTCGACAGTTTTGGCTGTGTTGAGCACCAGACTGTTCTCTATGCACCAGTGGCATATTCTCTCCACCTGCTGCTGATACTCCTGGATATTGTCTTTGGTGACGAGACCAACAATGTTAGTGTCGGCAGCAAATTTTATGACTTTGACAGAGTCCGCCGTGGATCTACAGTTGTTTGTGTAGAGGGAGAACAGCAGTGGGGACAGGACGCAGCCCTGGGGTGCCCCTGTGTTGGTTGTCATTTCTCTGGAGTAGATGTCCCCCAGTCTGACAACTTGGGATCTCTTAGTAAGAAAGTCCGTGATCCATAAGCGTAGGGTGGAGTGGATCCCAAGTGTGGCCAGGACATTCTGAAGGATGTGTGGGCATATGGTGTTAAAAGCCGAGCTGAAGTCTAGTAGCAGTACTCTGGCATACGCATCTGGTCTGTCGAGGTGGTTAAGGATGTATTCCAGGCAGATGTTTAAGGCGTCATCAGTAGACCTATTTGCCCTGTAGGCAAACTGGAGAGGGTCCAGAAGGGGCAGGGTGGATAGCTTGAGGATGGATAAGACCGCTCTCTCTAGTGACTTCATGATGACAGAATCAGGGCCACAGGCCTGAAGTTGTTGAGGTCCGGGATGCCTTGTTTCTTTGGCACGGGTACGATGGTGGACCTCTTGTAGCACGCAGGGACTCTGCCCTCTGTCAGTGACTTACTGAAGATTGCGGAAAGGATGGAAGCAAGTTCCCACGAACAGGTCTTGAGGCAGGCTGGAGACACACAGTCGGGGCCCGAGGCTTTCCTGGCCTTTAGCTTGGACAGGAGGCGCCGGACATCTGCCTCGCCAACCTCCAGAGGGAGTGGGTCTTCGCTACTTGTGTCACTATTCGTGTGGACTGGGGAGAGGGTAGGAGGTGTTGGGTGTCCCCTGGGCTCAGCCTGTCTCTCGAACCTGCAGTAGAATCTGCTTAGTTCTTCAGCTAACTCAGAGCTGGGTGAAGCGTGTTGCGGTGGGGGCTTGTAGTTGGTGGCGGCCTTGAGCCCTAGCCACACAGCTCGTGAGTCGTTTGAGCGCAGGTTCTGCTTCAACTTTTCAGTGAACTCCTTTTTTGCGGCTCTCAGCTCTCGTTTCAGAGTGTTCCTTGCCTTCCTGAAGTCCTCCTGGTTGCCATCCTTGTGTGCCGCCTCCTTGCGTTTGCGCAATAGCCGTAGCTTGTTGGAGAACCACGGTTGTTTGTTTGGGTAGACCTTGAAGGATTTGGTTGGGACGCACGAGGCCTCACAGAAGCTGATATATGAGGTGACGTTATCCGCCCACTCGTCCAGGTCAGGGGCTGCCAGGGCTTTCCAGTCCGTACAGTCAAAACAGGCTTGAAGGTTGAGCTTGGCCTCACTTGACCATACCTTGGAGGACTTCACAACCGGTTTTGTAGATTCCAGAAGCCTCCTGTAGGTAGGGATGAGATGAACAACGCAGTGGTCAGAGGAGCCAAGCGCCGCCCCGGAGGTAGCCTTGTAGGCGTCCTTCAGTGGCGTGTAGCAATGATCGAGTGTGTTCGGGCCTCTGGTGGGACAGGCAACATGCTGATGGTAGCGTGGCAGCTCTTGTCGGAGATTTGCTCTGTTAAAGTCACCCATAACGATGAACAGTGAGTCTGGGAGGGAGGTTTCCCACTGCGATATGATGTCGCTTAGGGTACTTAGGGCGGTTTTGACGTCAGCGTCGGGGGGTATGTACACTCCGACAAGGACATAGGAGGAGAACACCCGTGGTGAGTATGCCGGCCTGCAGTTCACGATTAGAAGTTCTAGGTCCGGGGAGCACCTCCTGCATGCGGCGGCTTTTCCGCATTCTGCCCTGCTACCAGACACACACTTCCGCGTGCAAACTACCGCATTGGACGCGGAATCAGCCACCTCCTCAGTAGCACACGCGGCGGCTTTTCCACGTTCTCTCACACATAGATTATTTGAAGCAAACTTCATACGTATTGGTGAAGCTCTTAAAGCAGATCTACTGTCCTGGGGACAGAAGCCCCAT
The DNA here is from genome assembly GCF_040937935.1 of Hyperolius riggenbachi. NCBI lineage: Eukaryota > Metazoa > Chordata > Amphibia > Anura > Hyperoliidae > Hyperolius > Hyperolius riggenbachi. The sequence goes on from NC_090657.1 coordinate 198,007,087, forward strand.
CTGTTTGGCAGAATGACATCAGTCAAAATAATTTTACTACCCCGTTTTCTTTATATCAGCCAATATTTATCGATTGAGCTCCCTGCCTCCTTTTTACACACATTACAAACTCAAATTGATAAATTTATATGGGGCCACAAGCCACCTCGTATCAGACGTACCACATTGTCCCTTCCTAAGGAATAAGGCGGTATGAGTCTTCCAGACCTATTCAAATAAGACAAGACAAGACAAGACAAACAACATTTATATTGCGCTTTTCTCCTTGCGGACTCAAAGCGCCAGAGCAGAGCAGCAGCCACTAGGGCGCGCTCTATTGGCAGTAGCAGTGTAAGGGAGACTTGCCAAAGGTCTCCTACTGAATTAGTGCTGGCTTACTGAACAGGCAGAGCCGAGATTCGAACCTTGGTCTCCTGTGTCAGAGGCAGAGCCCTTAACCATTACACCATCAGCCAAATACCACCTTGCCTCTCTACATCTCTAGAGTCATTGAATGGTCAAACAACATCTCTCCCAAAAAAAAGGTTCTTATTGAGCAGGAAATTGCCCAATGTCCAGCCTCTGCTTTGGGTTGGGCTGGCACCCCGAGCCAGGAGATTAAGTCATGGAGCAATCCCTTGCTCCTTACTACAATCAAAAGCATGCAAAAATACCTTCCTTCCCTTGGGTTGTCAGACTTTCCTAATAAACTCACTCCACTGACGTCAAATCCTAAATTATTATTATTATTTATTAGATTTATATAGCGCCATATTACGCAGCGCTGTACAATAAATAGGATTACAGACAATGATAACAGGGGTGGCAGAACAATACAGGTAATAGACACAACAATACAGGTAATAGCAATAAGATACACAACACAATGCAGAAAGTAGTACAGTGCAACAAGAAGTTCTTGGCAGAGAAGATTAGGGCAGTGTTGAGTTGATGTAGATCTCCTTGAAGAAGTGTGTTTTGAGTGCTTTTTTGAAGGTGTTGAAGGTGGGAGCGAGCCTGATGGGCAGTGGGAGTGAGTTTCACAGGATGAGGGCAGCTCTAGTGAAGTCCTGCAGTCATGCATGGGAGTGCGAGATGCATGGGGTGGTTAAGAGGAGGTTGTTGGAGGAGCGAAGTGGACGGCCAGGTGTATATCTGCTGACCAGGTCAGAGATGTAGGTTGGGCAGGACTTGTGTATGGATCTGTATGCCAAACATAGGATTTTGAAGCGGATTCTGAAGTGAATTGGAAGCCAATGAAGGGATTTGCGTAGGGGAGTCATGGAGACAGAGCGGTGGGAGGAGTAGATGAGTCTCACTGCTGCGTTCATTCTTATCGGCAGCCAACATTCCATTCTTGCAAAATTGGCCTAATGGCCGATGTCCGAGAGTCTTAGACTTTCTTGCTAGTGGTCATGTAAAAAGCTTCTCAAATATGCAAGCACTTCGAGAAGATACACAGCTTTCATATTGGCAGTATTTTCACATACGCTCCTACCTGAAATTTAAATGGACAAAACCATTATCCCCATTTGAAAACCTTGTGATTAGTGTGGCTCCACATTAACATTTGATTTCTCAAATTTACCAAACCATTCTGATGACCTTCTGCCCAGACAAGTTGAGATTTCAAGAAAAATGGGAAGGGGACCTGGGTCTCAACCTAGACAACGATCAATGGCAAAAGATTTTTACTATTAAACACAAAGGCTCCCTAAACATTTCAACACAGGAAACTGGCTACAAGATTCTGTCCAGGTGGTATAGGACCCCCAGTCTTCTACACATTTTTTTTTCCAACAGTCCCAGACTCTTGCTGGAGATGTGGTAGCCAAAATGCAGATATCCTTCATGTGTTCTGGTCCTGTCCTTCCCTGAACAGCTTTTGGAAAACAATCCACAGGTTAATAGTGGCTGGATAGTGTAATGGTTAAAGGGACTCCGAGCAGTGCAGAAACTATGGAAAGATGCATATCATTTTAAAGCTCTCTTTCTCCTCTTTCCAATGATATATAAACCGCCGCCCTACGCCTTTTAGTTTTCACTATTTTCGCGATTGAAATTGCCGCGGCCGCGATTTCAATCACGAAAATAGAGAAAACGAAAAGGCGTAGCGGGACGATTTAGGGGTTGTTAGAAAGAGGAGAAAGAGAGCTTTAAAATGATATCCATCTTTCCATAGTTACATTGTATTACACAGGGCGACTTTTTCCTAAAGTCAGCAGCTCCATTCTGCTGAATGGAGCTGCTGACACTGGGGAAAGTGTCGTCCTGTGTAATACAAGTAACTATGGAAAGATGGATATCATTTTAAAGCTCTCTTTCTCCTCTTTCTGACGACATCTAAATCATCGCCCTACACCTTTTAGTTTTCTCTATTTTCGCGATTGAAATCGCGGCCGCGGCGATTTCAATCGCGAAAATAGCGAAAACTAAAAGGCGTAGGGCGGCGGTTTATATATCATTGGAAAGAGGAGAAAGAGAGCTTTAAAATGATATGCATCTTTCCATAGTTTCTGCACTGCTCGGAGTCCCTTTAAGGGCTCTGCCTCTGACACAGGAGACCTGGGTTCGAATCTCGGCTCTGCCTCTTCAGTAAGCCAGCACCTATTCAGTAAGGAGTTCTTTGGGCGAGATTCCCTAACACTGCTACTGCCTACTGAGTGTGCTCTAGTGGCTGCCTCGCAAGCGCTTTGAGTCCGACAGGAGAAAGGCGCTATACAAATACTGCAATTATTAATAGAGAAGATCATTTGCTCTACACTAGTTTTCAATCCTAGCTCCATTCTTCTACATGACACGACCACCCCAACTAAAATATACAAAAAAATCCCTGATGATCCACCTTTTGAAAGCGGCGAGAGCCCTCATCCCATTAAATTGGAAACTCCCAACCCCCCCCCCCCCCTACTATCAAAGCTTGGGTGCAGAAAGTTGATTTTAATCGAAAACATGGAAAGAATGATACTCTTGTCTACTGATCGGTCAGATCAATATGCTGTCACATGGTCTGTTTGGACAGAGTTCCAATGCTCGGATGAATATAGAGAAATAATGTCTCACTGATTTTGTCTGGTATACTCTCTCCTATCCTCCCTCTTATTTTCTCCCCCTTCCTATTCTTCCTTTTTCCCGTGGCACATGGGATATAAATGATTATTTGTTAAAGCTGCTATATGTCATTTGATACAACAATAGTATTAAGCGCTCCGATCTACTGTTCAATTGTGTGTACCCTCGAATAGGGGAGCCTCATATGGTTAAACAATACTCCAAACAACCACAAACTACCATCAAGTCTTCATATCACACTATACTTTATTGGAATAGCAATACAAACCCCCCCAATATCCCCCATAAAACCGTGAGCCTATAGTGATTCCCAGCCTAAACATACACAGCCGGCTGTGTCAAACATGCTACTCAATCATCCTGTGTCCACACACACCAATGTCTTTATACTCCCGGGAGTGTCTCTCCTGTTAGCTCAGACTAATGGTATAAGGTGTGTCCATACAGGAATTATTTGGTCCAGATTGATTAGCTGCCAGTATAAGTTCTTATCCTGATAACCACAGCTCAAAGGAAATGCTCCACTTCTACTGTATAGTTAGTCAGGCAGTTCTTATGGTGTTGCAAGGTATTAGGCTGCGGGGGAGCGGGTAACTAGCATGCGGTATAACTAGCGGTGCCCGGAGGGCTCTCACCACCTCCTAAGGACAGTTTTCCGCTGTTAGGTCCTCGTGATGACCAGGTATGTCATTTGACTTATTCTAATACAATCCAGCTGACTCATAATTTTTATGTCTAATTATGTAATGACCTATCTCAGTCTCAGTGCCTTATTTCAGAAGGTCAATTGTAAAGCGATGTGTCTGCTATACTCTGTTCGCTCTCCCTTGATTGTTACCTTTTGTACCTTTTAAATGTTTGTTTACTTGCTTGGTTTTGCTAAATAAACTTTAATAGTGAAAAAAAATTCCTAACTGATCCTGACATATTCCTTTGGAGGTGCCCTTTTTACCCAAATGATGATAGGTCTCCCTCTTTATTGAAGTAATCAGTGGGGCAGAAGATCCCAAGCAGCTTGGCAGTCTTATGCTTCCTCCTCCATGCACACACAGTGACATCAGGGGAAGAATGTGCTTGAGAACGAGGGCCACAACCTGCTTGTAAGGTACAACAGAGGTGGGAAGCAGCAACATAAGGTCAGTATTGTATATTTCTCCAGAACACTGTCCTGGATCTTAGTTTTAAGGGTCTGAACAGAAGTAAGAACATGTAGAGGCGTAACTAGAGGGGAGTAGGGTTGAGCAGAACAGCCAAAGTCTGATTTCGTCAAAATTCGGTGTTCCGCAGGTAAATACTGATTTTTGTGTCCTGAAGGCATTTTCTATTAAACTCAACTGCGCTGATTTAGAGTTCTGTATACAAATTGTATACATTTCATGAAAATGGACAGCATGGGGTCCCCCCTCCCAAGCCTCTTTAACCCCTTGTCCCCCAGAGCCCTTGTCCAATGAAGGGGAGCACGGCCGCAAGCAATCTTCATTTAATTTAAAGATTGTTTAGAGGATCCCAGTGCAGTATGAAGACTGGGGAAGCCCCTGGACCATCCAGAGGCTTACCGCTACTGAGGTAAGTACCGTATTTTTTGGACCATAAGATGCTTCTAACCATAAGACACACCTAGGTTTAGAGGGAAAAAAAACAGGAAAAAAGTACTGAACTTGATGCTTCCATAGTGCAGGGCGTCTTGTGGTACATCTCCCCTAAGCTGTCTCCCCCTCCCAACTTAACACCTCTTCCCCGGGGCAGAATAGCAGCCGCCCCTGCCAAGTTAGAGAGCTACAGCACAGACATATGCTGCGAAGGGCAGTGTCAGATTAGCAAAACCCTTTCTGACTTCTCTGTGTTCACTGGCTTGGTGGTCAAGTGTATCACATGCCACAGTTAATCCTTTTTCTATTAACGCAGGAAGCTGGGACTTGGGACAGGAGCGCAGCTGGCAGGAGGGGGGAAGCAGGGAACTTTGTTACTGGCACAATCTCTGTAGAGGTGGGTGGCACTACAAGCAGTGATAGAACTATAATGGTATTGATGGGGGAACAGCACTATAAAGAAGGTGCTTATACACTAGGGTCCATGCTAGTGATCCCTGCATTCCCCCCATCCATGCTACCGATCACAGCGCAGTGGAAGCCCTCGCCTGTCCAGCTGGAGTGCTCTGAGTCCTCCATCCTGTGTCTTCTTCATGGTTTTCATTGTTGCTGGCATCCTCTTACTGCATGACCTGGCGGCGCACATGTGCACACAGTGAGAGGGCACCAGCGACCATACAAACAGACTTTTTTTGCAAGGAAGAAACAGTGCGTCTTATAGTCTAAAAAATATGGTATATCACTTGCTTTGTAACCTGATTACAAGTGTCCTGTAAGGCTTTGCATCCTGCACGTACAATTGCAACCTGAACACATCCACTGCCCACCTGCTTTGCAATAAGGTTAATGGTAAAGGTTACATAGTTATTTGAGTTGAAAAAGACATATGCCTATTGAGTTCAACCAGCAAATACACTAGCTTGCACTCTTACATAACTCAGTTGATCCAGAGGAAGGTGAAAACCCCTTACAGTACATGGGCCAATTAGCACTAAAAGGGGACTAAAACATTCTTGCCAACTACAGATGCAATCAGATAAAATCCCTGAATCAATACCACCGAGAATTACTTAGTAATTATGGCCATGGCTACTAAGATAGATGAAGGAGGGCCCCTAGTGAGCCCATCTGGTCCAGGGGCCCCGGGACAGCGATACCCCTGCACCCCCTATTGCTATGCCACTGGCAATTCTATCCACATCCTTCTGCAATATTTCATTATCTTCTCAAGTTTTGATAATTCTGCACAACTTTGTATTATATGCAAAAATAGCAACATTACTTTCTACTTCCTCTTCTAGGTTATTAACAAATAAATTGATGAGTACTGGAGCCAGTACCGACCCCTGTGGGACCCCACTGATTAAAGTCACCCATTGGCTCTATGACCTCTGTACAGCACTGTGGAACATGTAATAGATAGCTAAATATGGGTGTTCTCTGCTTATCTATGGTGCAGCAATAGAGACTTATAATAATAGTAGTGTGGCCTTGTGGTGAGATCAGTGATCTCTAAGAGTGCTATAGAAAGCATAAAAGTAGTAGTAGCAGCAGCAGCAGCAATTCTGATAAAATAATGTATAAGTAACTGCAATTAGAGTGCAAGATTCTGTGATGCAGACACTTATGTGAACAGAAAGACAGCATGGCGACCAATAAGCAGACAGACCTACAGATAGATATGGCTAATGGATGACCTGTCACATGACCTCTGTAGTCTGGGAATGGGTAGCTGGAGGATACATTACATTGTACACATTAATAAATTACCTATGTACTTTTACAATGGGCAAGTATAAATGCATTATTCACAGTCACGCTCAGCAGACTTCACGTTAAAACTATATCATTTCTCAAAATACTTCATTTTTGTTTCTAAGTATTTGGCTGTTATTTTTTTAAATAAACCTTTTATAGTCCCATGTTATAAAAAGAGGAACTGTAACCAAGGATACTCCCTTTCCCATGAGAAATCTTTACCTTTTCTCAAATAAATTATCAGGGGGGTTTGTATGGCTGGTATTGTGGTGAAACCCCTCCCACAGTGTGATGTCAGGACCTAAGTCCTGACAGTTTCCTGCTTACAAACCTTGTTGCATTGCAGGAAATAACAGTTATTTCTAACTGCCAAGCAACCAGTATCTCCCTCTGTGTATTGGTATACCTATTTAAAAAAACAACATTTTTGCCTATGGTACGGTTAGGGGGTGTGGTTATAGATAATGGCAGTTGGTGTTTTCTGATTTTTTTTCATGTCTGCCAGTAGTAAAGATGATTACGTGCAGGCGGATTGTGGATTAAACTATATGAACAAATTACATGGCGGATATATACAGTAGTTACATAGTTATTTGGGTTGAAAAAAGACATACGTCCATCAAATTCAACCAGTACAAAGTACAACTCCAGCCTGCTCCCTCACATATCCCTGTTGATCCAGAGGAGGGCGAAAAACCCTTACAAGGCATGGTCCAATTAGCCCCAAAAGGGAAAAATTCCTTCCCAACTCCAGATGGCAATCAGATAAAATCCCTGGATCAACACCACTGGGCATTACCTAGTATGTCCGTAGCCATGGATGTCTTTCATCGCAAGGAAAGCATCTAAGCCCCTTTAAATGCAGGTATAGAGTTTGACATAACTACTTCCTGTGGCAATGCATTCCACATCTTAATCACTCTTACTGTAAAGAACCCTTTCCTAAATAAATGGCTAAAACATTTTTTACTCCATGTGCAGACCATGTCCTCTAGTCCTTTGTGAAGGCCTAGGGACAAAAAGCTCATCTGCCAAGCTGTTATATTGCCCTCTGATATATTTATACATGTTAGTTAGATCCCCTCTAAGGCGTCTTTTCTCTAGACTAAATAAACCCAGTTTATGTAACCTTTCTTCGTAAGTGAGACCTTCCATCCCTCGTATCAATTTTGTTGCCCGTCTCTGCACCTGCTCTAAAACTGCAATATCTTTCCTGTAATGTGGTGCCCAGAACTGAATTCCATATTCCAGATGTGGCCTTACTAGGGAGTTAAACAGGGACAATATTATGCTAGCATCTTGAGTTTTTATTTCCCTCTTAATGCATCTCAAAATGTATTAGCTTTAGCTGCAGCTGCTTGGCATAGAATGTGATTATTTAACTTGTTGTCGATGAGTACTCCTAAATCCTTCTCCAAGTTTGATGTCCCCTTCTGTATCCGTTTATTTTGTATGGTGCTAGACCAATGGTACGACCAAAATGCATGGCCTTACATTTTTCAACATTGAATTTCATCTGCCATTTATGTGCCCATTTAGCCATCTTATCCAGATCCTGTTGCAATATGTCACCATCTTCCTGAAAGTTGAGGATTCTGCACAATGTTGTATCATCTGCAAAAATAGCAACATTGCTTTCTACTGCATCTACTAGATTATTAATAAATAAATTGAGGAGCACTGGACCCAGTACTGACCCCTGTGGGACCCCACTGCTAACAGTTTCCCATTTTGAATATGATCCATTGACCACAACTCTTTGTTTTCTGTCCATTAGCCAGTTCCCTATCCATGCACACAGACCCTTCCCCAGTCCTTGCATCCTCAACTTTTGCACCAGACTTTTGTGAGGAGGAGTGTTGAAGGCCTTTGCAAAGTCCTAGTATATCACTTCTACAGCATTCCCAATATCCGTATTAGCATTCACTACCTCATAAAAGCTGAGCATGCTAGTCAAACAGGACCTATCTTTAGTAAACCCATGCTGATGCTGAGAAACTAGTTTATTTTCTACTATGAAGTCTTGTGTAGTATCCCTTAGTAACCCCTCAAATACGGTAGTTTGCATACAACTGATGTTATCAATCATTTCTTGACCTTACTTCTATTTTTTAACTTCTCACTTTGCAATGTATTGATTTTGTTTTTTTCCCCTTTTCGCTAAAGTTACTCTTTAAAGGATAACAAATGTGTATTTCTAATGCTGGATACACATGATGCAATTTCCCGCCAGATCAACGGGTAATCTGACAGGAAGTTGCATCGCGTGCACAAGTCTAAACTGCTCCCGATCGATAATGGGATAAATTTTCCAATAACTTCCCAAAATCGATCGGACATGTCGGAAATAATCAGTGCGATCCCCTCAATCGAATGGGAAGTGGCATTGTGTGTTCCCAGCACAATAGGTCCTCGGAAGTGGCATTGTGTGTACCCAGCACAATAGGTCCTCGGAAGTGGCATTGTGTGTACCCAGCACAATAGGTCCTCGGAAGTGGCATTGTGTGTACCCAGCACAATAGGTCCTCGGAAGTGGCATTGTATGTACCCAGCACAATAGGTCCTTGGAAGTGGCATTGTGTGTACCCAGCACAATAGGTCCTCGGAAGTGGCATTGTGTGTACCCAGCACAATAGGTCCTCGTAAGTGGCATTGTGTGTACCCAGCACAATAGGTCCTCGGAAGTGGCATTGTGTGTACCCAGCACAATAGGTCCTCGGAAGTGGCATCGTGTGTACCCAGCACAATAGGTCCTCGGAAGTGGCATTGTGTGTACCCAGCACAATAGGTCCTCGGAAGTGGCATTGTGTGTACCCAGCACAATAGGTCCTCGGAAGTGGCATTGTGTGTACCCAGCACAATAGGTCCTCGGAAGTGGCATTGTATGTACCCAGCACAATAGGTCCTCGGAAGTGGCATTGTGTGTATCCAGCACAATAGGTCCTCGGAAGTGGCATTGTGTGTACCCAGCACAATAGGTCCTCGGAAGTGGTATTGTGTGTACCCAGCACAATAGGTCCTTGGAAGTGGCATTGTGTGTACCCAGCACAATAGGTCCTCGGAAGTGGCATTGTGTGTACCCAGCACAATAGGTCCTCGGAAGTGGTATTGTGTGTACCCAGTACAATAGGTCCTTGGAAGTGGCATTGTGTGTACCCAGCACAATAGGTCCTCGGAAGTGGCATTGTGTGTTCCCAGCACAATAGGTCCTCGGAAGTGGCATTGTGTGTACCCAGCACAATAGGTCCTCGGTTTGCAATTGTTACCACCGACAATACCTCACAGTGATTACCTCAGGAGAAAACAAAAAGAAGCCACAATAGTGCAAACCCTTCAGTCAATGTAAGCAACACCCATGGAGCACCTCATGCAGCACAGCGGTAATTTTACCAGCTTTTTGTGTATATAGCCCTATGTCATTACTCATGCAATTCCTTTCTACAGAAATCCCTCCAGAAAACAGCAGATCATCTGACCTCACCACTTTCACATTCTATGTATTTGCATGCATTTTATAGAAATGCATGGCACTTAGACTTCAGTGGACTCATTCCGTGGATAAAAAATGCAAGCTATTTATCGATTCATAGCTGTGAATAATAAAAATCGTGAAATAAATAAGTAAATAAAACTACATGTGCACAGAAAAATGAATACAAGTGCATATACTTTTTTCGCAAAAGTGAACACAATGCTGTAGTGTGGTAGAGCCCTTACTCTTTGCGGACAGCACTGCTGCTCAATAGTATTGTTCTACCCAGATCCTCCCAGCTAATCAGAGCTGATTATCTGACCCTGCCGACATGCCTCTGATGCTAAAAAAGTTACTGTGGGCAGAACTGTTGCAGAGCAGTAAGGCCTCCTTCACACTACGTTTGGTGCTGTCAGTTGTAACTCACTGCACATAGTGTACAATCTGCATGGTAACCATATACATACAGTACAGCTGTGGGTTCACATCTGTTGTGATGTATGCAATTTTCTATTGGGTTTTATTGTTTTGTAGCCATTTCCATTTGGGGCTTTCCTCCATTCATACTATTAGCTATTTATTGGTGTTATGCTGGTAATGAACACCTCTGTACATGCATTGAATAGTAGTAATCCTTAACTAATTGTTCTCTTAAGCTACATATTCACCTTGCAATGCAGGAAGATGGATCCAGCGACGTCTCCCTGACAATGAGCGCTCCCCCAATCCATCTTCCTCTATCTTCCGGCCAGTGGGTACGCGTGACTTCACACGGTGGGCGCGAACGAGACTGCAAGCGATTGTGGTACTTTGCGCAGGAGTTGTCGGGGATCTTAATAAAGTGGTCTGAAACTCTGACATAACATTCAATAAAAATGTGGTTTCCTACTTTTTACTCTTACAGTTATCATATTTGATTTTGTGCATAAGTTATATTGTCTGTCTGCAAATTACAAGTTTCCAAAGTGTAGTTTATCATGCCCTGAAAGATGCCATTGCATTTTATTCCAACTGCTTTTTATTATATATTAAAATCTTCGAATGAGCTGTTCTGAACTGTGTGTGTGCCTGAAGCAGAGAGCTTCACAGAGAGCTGGTTTCACTTGTTTACACACAATGTAACTACATTGGAATGTAAACAAAGATACTGTTATCTCCAGTCTGGATGCGGATTTGAAGCTGAATTGCAGGACAAAGTGCATTGTTTAACCATTTCAGTGATGTTCTGCTAGAATTTTTTTCTGGGATAGTAGCTTTAAAGCTGTAAGGAATCTTTTAGAGCAAAGTAAAAATGCTGGCTTTCAGAACACTTTAAAGATCCGAACCTCCGTGACGGTCTTTATCTCCGTTCAACGCTATGCTTGATTGTGCGCCTGTACCCATGTCGCAAGATTGCAGAAATGACTGCTCGTCGCTCAAGAAATTGGTCATAGGGAAAATGGTCAGAAAAATTGCGAGGTGGGTAGGGGCCTTAACTCTGATTAAACCTTTCTGATACTGAAACTGCCCTTGGTAGGTTTTGGGGATTTATATCAATAGCGTGTTTGGGGCCCCATGTAAAACTCGCACTGGGGCTCCAAGCTCTTATGCCACTGATCGAGCCCATAGCGTAATCTCCTTCCATGTCAGTCATTTTGTATGTTACTTGAGTCCTACATGCTGTTACTCACCACCAGGGCCTAACTGTGGATCATTTTAGTAACTATACTGGCCAGTCTAGCTTTGCCTGCATGAAGATATCCTGTCCCCTTTTACTGCTTTTTGATGATTTTTTGGACTTGCTATTTCTCGGGAACAAAATAAACAGTCTTCCAGAAGATATATTTATTTTCCTCGCAGTTGTGGCCTCCGCAGAAAGGACAAGCCAGGCTAGGCCAAGCTGATTATGTGTATTCCGCACCCCAAGGAGAAGAGCGCTCTCTCCAAATAAACACAGGCAATAGTCCTCTCACAATTCTCCCTTCACCACCTAAAGCAAAGAGAGAGTACAGTCACAGCACAAGTCTCTCTATTTAACTTCAAGAGGAACTTATGTTTGCTAACCAAATACTGCTACAAATAGATAGTCCTCCATTCAGAGGGAAAATGTCCTAATGAAATCCCACTCCTTCTGAGAAGAAAAAAAATCAATTCCCTCAGGGCAAATCTATACAAGAATGTTTCCAATTAGGGATGCTCAATGAGATGCTAATACTCCCGAGTTAATACTATTGTTAAGTTAATTATATGCAAATAAAGCTTGGACATGAACCAAATGCACCATTGACTCAATGCCAAGCTGCATAGATTTGGATAACATTCACATCGACTTTGAGTTCTAAGCATCTCACTGACTGTCCCTATTTGCAGACATTGTATCTGCTTTCTCACGTCCCGCCCCCCCCCCCCCCCCCCCCCCCCCCGTCCCCCCCAGCATAGACAGATAAAGTCAGTCCGTGAAATGTCAGACTTTCCAGATTACACCAGTAATAATGTTTCTGTACCGTGTTAGCCAAACAATATATGTAGGTCGAAAGAAACAAAGTCTTGTAAACGTAATACCTTTTAATGGATAACTGATAAAGTTAAATAATGCAAGCTTCCTGGTATTAAAAGGTATTACTTTTACAAGACTTTGTTTTTTTTCTACCTACACAGATTACACCAGGAGGAAGAGGGGTATAACTGGACAGCACCTACAAATACTGATTTCACAGTTTAAGAAAGATGTTAAAGTGCGCCTGAAGTGCACCAAAACTTTACAATTGAGCCCCTGATGGCCCAGAGCACTTACATCAGCAATGTTTTCATGCTGCTCCTTCTCTTCCGAGTGTCTCCCGTTCATAAACCTTTTTGGCCCACAGCCTCCCGGAGGTTCAACAAGCAGTTAACAAGTTGTTTTGAATTGGGCATGCGTAAGTTCCAATCTGTGCATGCCCACTGAAAGAACCCGCGCATGCACTTCTTCTTTCATTCATACATGCGCAGTTTAACTAACACATGCCCAGTTTCAGTTTCTCTGAGGCGCCAGGTGTGACCCAGGCCATTTGCTGTTGTGTGCTCCAATTATCTATTGCCTGAGGAAGCAGGTATAAACCTGTGAATCGCGTTGCGAACCCCTGGAGTATACCAAATAAACATTTTTTATTTTTGAATAGACAATCTATTGAGTCTGCTTGCAGGAGGTAAGTACACCACTGCCTCCTAAGCACTTTTAAACTTTTTAATAATTGTTTTTATACTTTTGGCGCCTCTGTTCTATTTTCATCATGCCCAGTTTCAGAGTGCTCAAGCATGGCCATGGGCACTTCCTGGGGAACGCTTGACTGGCAAGCCAATAAAGTATGAAAGTAGGCTGTGAAACGGGGAATGGGAGGGACCCTGAAGACGATGAACAGCATTAGGTTGCGTGTTGTCCTGGCGAAGGTCAGCTGGGCATGAGGAGCAGATGAAAGATGACTCTCCCTGTTTGCAGCAAAGTACGGGAATATAACAAATATATTCCCTACTTATTACCTAGCTTGTACTTAAGTGTCATAATTTGGGGTCCGGGAGAACATGTACAAGGCTGTGTAGCTAAACATTATAGCTTTATCGGCGCCCAGGGGCGGTGCTCCGCGGCAGGCAGTGATTGTCAAAATGACCTGCTTAACATGAAGATGTGTAGATACAAATGCTTTTACATATTATGCGTTTATTTCAAATGTGCTTTAAGTGTTTTGGGGTAATGTTAGATATCTGTCGTAGGCTGCAAACGTAAATAGAAACATTTGTTAGTACTCTTTACATTACAAAAGGACTTCAGAGTTGTAAGAATATACAGAACAGAATAGTCATTATGTGATCAATTAAAAAACACAACCCATTAGCAGATTTGTGACTTTTCACTTCACTATTTATGGTTTTAGAATTAGGTCTGTTGTTTACTTTTTATGTTTCAGTTATCACTTGTTCGCATTATGAGGTCTGGTTTATAAAATACAATAAGAGCTGATGAGAGACATTCAATGCGATCTTAGACTGACAAATCTCCCAAGTCTTCTAACCAGCATGAGTAAATGCTAAATAAAGGCTGGTGCACACCTAGTGCGCTTCTGAACGCTTTTTAAAATTCTAGCGCTTTCAAAAGCACTTGGCTAATGTGTTTGTAGGGGATGGAACACACCATAGCGATGTTATTTTTTTAAAGCGCGGGACCTGCAGCATTTCTGAGATGGATTTGGTTATTCCCAGGATTCACTTAAAAACATGTGGTGCTCTGGCCTTTTCCTATGCAACCTCTACTCTATGGAACTCACTTCCACAATCAGTGTGAGAGGCCCCTTCTCTGGACAGGCTAAAAACCCACCTCTTCTCCCGAGCCTTTGAGAATGTATAACGCAGGGTCACAGTGCTTTGCGTCCCTAGGAAGAAAAGCGCTATAAAAATGTAATTATTATTATTATTATTTTCACCGTTTAAGTTGAATTACTGAAATAAATGTACTTTTTCAAATTTTTCAAGTTTCACCTGTACACCTACCTACTGTGATTGATTATAATCTAGCACAGTATATTTTGCTATGAACCATGCTGTAATGTACTATTTTTCTCTAATAAAAATAGTGTTATCAAAAAAAAAAAAAAAAAACTTTTGTTAAATAAATGAAAGTAGAATTGTACTTTAATAAGCTAGTTCCTCTAACAGTATAACTATTTCTCTAAGGCTCGGTTTACAATGAGCCAGATCACAAATGGACCGTCGTTTCCGATGGTGGTTTGTGTCCAGTTCACATCCAAAACAGATGTGTTGCCATGACAGGCTGCTGTAGGAAACATCCACACTCCGGAAAAATTGCACAGGTCAGATTTATGGAACCAGAAAGACATGAAATGGACACAGTGAGCGTATCCCATTAATAACATGTTATATGTCGAAAAAAGGTCATTTTGTGTTGCAGTGTGAACTGGGCCTAATGCCTGGTTCACACTATGCAATTTTCCATCAGATTGACAGTTGAATCGATATCTGACTTCTGATCAATTTTGTATAGAAGTGATCGGAAATCAGATCTGACCTGTTGGAAGTTATCGATTAGATAAGTAATCGTGAAATTGCATGGTGTGTACCAGGCATTATGCTGGCAGAGGTTATGCTCAGTATCCCTGTGGGGATGGATCTGAGATCACATCAGACTTCACTGTTAAGACAATGAAGCTGCAGTAATTGTAATGCTTTTCCTATTGTCATAGTTAGCCAAGTGCAACTGGACTGAAGCCTCGTACACATGCTGGGCAAAACTTGGCAGTGGCGTAAGGGCATCCCTAACCTATCCTCCATAGCAACACAATGTGTCACTACCCTAGCAACACGCCTGTAAAGCACTTACCCCAAAACTGATGCCTGAAAGAGTCGAGACAATTCTGTGTATGAACTTTTACTATATAGAAAGTAGATGGCTTAATTTTGAAAAGACCTGCAGATCTTTACCCTCTCAGAGCTTGATTTTTTTCAAATACGTTAATTTTAGTTTAGCTTTACGGCACATTTGCCCTGAAAGAGCTGAAAAACGCAGTGTTGACAGGCGTTCATTAGCAGGTACGGCTTGGTGCTGACAAGTGATTTTTGTAGGCACCGGTTAGAGCCGACTGGCATTTGCTAGTGATTTCACTGGCACTAATAAGCATTTTCCATTGACTCCGATGGAGGTGGAATCACTAGAAAGCACCATCCAAATGCTTACAGCAGAAATTTTTTTTGCAAACTACTCATGCCAAGATAGTATTATTATTATTATTATTTATTGTATTTATAAAGTGCAAACATATAACATAGGGCTGGACAATAAATGCATACAATGATACAAAGGATGACAGACATACCAAGGTTATAAAACAAAGGTCAAAGCTATACGTGGCAAGCGGTATAATAATACATGATCATGCGATTTTGGGCTGGTTAGGTAGGTAGTCATATGAAAGGAGCACATAATCATGTAGAATACACAAGGGAAGGGAGGACTCTGTCAAAGGCTTACAATCTAAGGGTAGGGAAGATGGACACACTAGGCAGAGCTCTAGAATAAGGCCTCTTTCACAGTGGGACGTTCCGTTTGATGCGACGTTAAAGTCGCACAACGTGCCCCTAACGCAGCGCATGTAGGTTATGAAATGGGACATTATTTTGCACTGCGGTGTCTCTTGGTGCGCCGTTTTCGTCGCAAACTGATGGAACGAAAACGGCGCATGCGTTACATAAAAAAAAAAAAATTACTGAGCATGTGCAACACCCGATGCAGCAGATACATTGCTAAACACAGCATCCAGCACTTTTTAATAACGCTACACGTTACACACTAACGCAACGTGTGCACTGTGAATGTCGCACAGACTTTGCATTGCTGTGCGTTACCCTGCGTTAAAGTATTTTTGTGAGAGATCGCGGAAAAGCCTCCACATGTGCTACTGAGCTGGCGGCTGGTTCCGCATCCAGCGCGGCGGTTTGCACGCGGCAGCGTGTGTCTGGTGTGGCTGAGTCTGTTAGTGCGTGCCCTGAGAGGCAGAATTCTTATACTAAGCAGGAAGAGTCAGCTGACCACGCCGATCAGCTGACTCCTGAGCGGGATACTATTGGTTGAGCAATTAGGGGTGGTGCTGGAGAGCACTACTCCATATATAGTTCTTGCTGGTCACTTGCAAGTTGTCTGCCGTTGCGATCACTACGTGGAAGCACTTAGACCTAGTCAGATCCTCAGTGTGTTTGAACCAGGTGGACCTGGGAATACACACTTAGGGCCCTTTTCCACTTGCAATCGCTAGCGTTCACGCTGAACGCTAGCGATTGCTGAATCGCAATTACCGGCGATTCCCCGACGTTCGCCGCCGCGATTTTGCTATGCTATGCACTGCATAGCAAAATCGCGGCAAATATCGTTCCGCCGCGCGTTCGCGTTCCTGACAAAAACGAATCGCGGTAGTGGAAATGACCTACCGCGATTCCTATGTTAAAAAGCAAACCATAGCGATTGTAAAATCGCTAGCGGTTTGCGTTTTTGCGATTCAGCCAGCACAAACGCGCTGGTGGAAAAGGGCCCTCAGCCAGATTATTTGAATTGTATTCTATTTATGCTTAAGCTAGTTCCAGGGTGTAGAGACCAAGGACCTCACACCCAGCTTAGGGAACTGTGTTATCATCTGTGTTATACTTCAGACTAGTTCCAGGGTGTAGAGACCAAGGACCTCACACCCAGCTTAGGGAACTGTGTTATCATCTGTGTTATACTTCAGACTAGTTCCAGGGTGCTGAGACTATGGACCTCGCACCCAGTCTAGGGAATACTGTATTATCATCTGTGTATTCTTCAGACTAGTTCCGGGGTGCTGAGACCAAGGACCTCGCACCCAGAATAGGCATTGTTTGATATATGTTATGACTTATAGCTTTTCTGACTACTCCTCTGTCTTCTGATTCGGTACCTCGCATATCTGATTTTCCGTTGCCAGACCCTGCTTGACTTGGATACCGAATCAGCCTTCTGTCTTTGTACTTTATCTGTCAGTGTGTTGCCGACCCGGCGTGCCCGACCTCGAGAGCTATCTCTCCCCTTAAGAGATAGTCTCCAGATCAGATAGTGACATCCACCTTTAGGTGTCACTCACTCTCTGGCCCTTCCTGTCTCCAGCCTGACTCCTCCCCTTGGAGAGCCTCAGGCTGCTGGAAGGTTCCTGTGCTCCCAGAGCAGTGTCTCTTTACTGTTATATCGCCTGCTCAGCAGGTGCATCTCTCTAAGTATTACTGTTACACCAAACACTCACATACCTATAGGTGTTCAGAGGTTAGCAATATATCTGTATTATCGGTGATACTGCAGATCACCAATCAGATTCTCTCTGCGTGCTGACACCAATCGTTACAATTTTATAACGTGTGACTTTAAAATCGCTCTGTGAAAGAGCTCTAAGAATTCAGTAGAGAGTTTCTGTGTGGTGAGCTTGGGTAGGTCATCTTGAAAATTTAAGTTTTGAGGGCTTGCCTAAATGTGTTGAAGGAGGGGCAAGTCTGAAGGGCCGTGGTAGGGAATACAAGAGGATGGAGCAGCTCTTGAGAAATCCTGTAGGCGGGCATGGGAGTGGGAAATGTGCAGAGCAGTTAGGCGAAGGTCGCTGAATGCCCGGAGGGGACTACAGTGCTGACTTCACTGAGAACAAAGGAGTTTACACTGGCCTAGCATTGTGCTACATTTGGAAAGCACCGCGAAATACTAGGAATCACTTGCTGTGTGAACTATGCCTTAAAGAGACTCTGAAGTCTCTAAAAAAACCTTTTTTTTCATTAATCTCCTTAATACATTATTCCTAACTAAACCGCCGCATTCCCACCGCTCTAAACTATCTTAATCCCCCCAAACTCCCCCCTCCCTCTCCCCTGCAAAATCCACGACTCTCTTGGTCGTGGATTTTGCTGCCCTAAGCTCTTCCGTATGAGGCAGGGCTATGAGCTGCAGCTCTGCCTCACACGCGTCTATCAGCGGCGGATCTGTGCCTCTCCCCCGCCCCTCTCAGCGAAGGAAGACTGAGAGGGGCGGGGGAGAGGCGGCGATGCGCCGCTGACAGATGCGTATGAGGCAGGGCTGCAGCTCATAGCCCTGCCTCACATGGAAGAGCTCCCCGCAGTGTGCCCAGGGGAGTTTGGTGGGATTAAGATAGTTTAGAGCCGCGGGAATGCCGCGGTTTAGTTAGGACTAATGTATTAAAGAGATTAATGATTATTGTTTTAGAGACTTCAGAGTCTCCTTAAAAGTGAGATCCCGACTTTGAAAAAAAATAACACAACACTTGAGGCATCAGTGACTAGAGATGGCCCAAACGGTTCGCAAGCGAACATCAGCTGTTGCGGCGGGTAGCGAACAGATAGAGCAGTTCGATCTGCCCCCTATACCTATATACGGCCATGTTCTGAGACTGGTGCTGCTGCTGTACTGAGTGGAAGGGAGAGACATTGCTGCAGAGACAGGGACAGTTAGCTAGGTGCTTCTGTTTATCGCCGATTGCTGAAAGCACCCCAAATCAAAAGCCCTTTTGAGGGCTCATATTGTTCTATTTGTTTTTTTTTTTGTGTGTGTGTGTGTGACACACTGGTCACACTGCATACAGGCCGGCCACAGTCCTTGCTGGGCTGTGTAGTTCTACTATACACTTCTATCTAAATTGCAAGCAAGCCAGCACACTGTCTATTATAAGCTGTACTTAGCTTACTACTGTATCTGTTATTGATATCTGTTTGTGTGGGTTACACACAATGCATACAGGCCGGCCACAGTCATTGCTGGGCTGTGTAGTTCTACTATACTCTTCTATCTATATTGCAAGCAAGCCAGCACACTGTCTTTCAGAAGCTGTGCTTAGCTTGCAACTGTTACTGTTATTGATATCTATGTGGGTTACACACTGCAACCGCCATCGTCTGCACTCTTGTCAACGTGCGCACCAGCACGGCCATCACTACACAAACAGCTGTTTGCAATGCGTTAAACAGTGAGTTTGGTGTGTCAGTGTGAAGCAGTACATTACTTACACTACCTGATTGATGTATATACACGCAAGATGTTTTAAAGCACTTCATGCCTCCAATTTAGCAGTTCAATGTGATTTCTGCCCTTTAGGGATAACCCTACTCTGCATCAAATACGTAACTTTCCGAGGGACTTTTGGCATGTATCCCACTCCGCAATGCCCCCCTCCAGGTGTTAGGACCCCTTGAAACAACTTTTCCATCACTTTTGTAGCCAGAAATAGTCCCTGTATAATTTAAAATTTGCCTGCCCATTGAAGTCTATCGCAGTTCGCCTGGTTCCCGCGAACTCAAACTTTTGCGGAAGTTCGGGTTCGCAGTTCGCAAACCCAACATCTGAAGTTTGAGCTGTCTCTATCAGTGGCACACAAGCCATTTTGACATTTTGGGCTTGATTCACTAAGACAAATAGCTTGCCTTATCAAAGTTAACATGCCTTATCAAAGTTAACACGCCTCATCAGAGTAGCATACGAACCCGCAGGGGCTCAGGGCAGGACGAGTGGAGCCCTCATCAACGCCTTTTAGCAGGCATAATATATTGGTAGGTGAACAGAGGCGCCAGAAGGATAAAAGTACATAAAATTTTTAAAAAAATTGCTGGGAGGAAGTGGTGGACTCGCCTCCGTTAAAGCAGACACCAAGGACTGTAAATGTATAGATATACACATTTATTGAAAATACCCCAAAGATGCAACGCGTTTCGCGAAAGGTGCTCTGCTTGCTATAACTGAATTGCTGTTGTTTATCCCCTGCTTATTGCCTGAAGAAGTGGGCTGTGCCCGCGAAACGCGTTGCATCTTTGGGGTATTTTCAATAAATGTGTATATCTATACATTTACAGTCCTTGGTGTCTGCTTTAACGGAGGCGAGTCCACCACTTCCTCCCAGCAATTTTTTAAAAATGTTATGTACTTTTATCCTTCTGGCGCCTCTGTTCACCTACCAATATATTTGAGTCCACCCCAGGTGGAGGGGTGATCTACCCCCTTTCTTCCTATCTACAGAGAGCGACTTCTTAATCCTGAGTGAGGACAGGTCTAATCTCCTCACCTGCCTAATGAGTGGTTACCTAGGTGGTAACCCGTGTTTGTGAGTAATACCATCTCACTGTTTCATTTATCCAATCAATTTTGACATACTACACCATATTGGGCTCTCGATTTCTCTTCAACATTAGCAGGCATAAGTTTGCTATGCTACTCTGATAAGGCGTGTTAACTTTGATAAGGCGTGCTATTTGTCTTAGTGAATCAAGCGCTTTATGTTGTTAAAATGATCTTTCCACTTTACTTTGCAGCCCATTTTGCAAAGGAGGCTGGATAGCTACACAGCAATATTTTTCAAGGATAAAAACTGTATTTATGAAATGTATTGTGTTTCCCCTGTGAAAAAGCAAATTGTTTTTCATATTCACAATTTGTATGTGTTATTTGTACAGCTTCTGCAATAGAAGGTGATATTTTATTTTCAAAGATGGGAAGGATGGATACGTTTCCAGATACCAACCCAATCGTAGTCTCATACCTGCACATAACCTTCTTTTGTCCTCCTCTAGAATCACCTCCTCACATTCACGTATAAAAGATTTCCCACGTGCTTCACCCCTCCTCTGGAAACCTCTGCCACAACACATCCGTCACTCTCCAACTTTTTATATCTAAACGCGCCCACAAAACTCACTTATTCCATCAAGCATACGCACTACCTTAGGCCACTTCCCCATTGGGCCAAGATGTACTCCTACTAGATATCCTAAAACACAGTAAACAGTAGACACGTAGGGTGGCACTAGATACCCTGGTAGGCAGACCCAAGGGGGTAGCAGGAGTTAAAGGTTGTGCCTCCGGATCAGTCAGCATACAATGTAGTAACAAGAGGAACAAATTGGAAACCCGGGCACCAGCCAGCAGGATATGCTGCACACAACACCTTTAATACATCCCCAAGAGTCCTGACAGATTATTGCAAAGCCCGACAGCCGTTTCACAGATAAAACTGCTTCTTCAGAGGCAACAATAGCACACGACATGGCAAAACACAAGATTAAATACATTTTCAGATAAGGGATGGTAGGCTTACCGCACTTCCTGAACGCCCCATCGCCGAGCGCGCGCCCAGTTACGAGCGCCGCCCCGAGCCGCTGATTCGCCGGCAGACAGTGACGTCACCCTTTCGGGAGCGTCTAACAGGCCATGCCTGATTGGTCCGCGGGAATTCCTGACGTCTCCCTTTCGGGAGCGTCTAGTAGACGGAGCCTCATTGGTCCTCAAAGGGTCAGGTGACTCCGCCTCTACTTCCCTATTTACATCTCGCACAGCGGTATCGATGGGGAGTATAGGGCTGGCGTCTAGTTGTCTAGGCGACCAGTCCTGAAGCGCGGCGTGCCTGCAAAAGGCGTGGCGATGGGGACTTCGGTGGCCCCAACTTTTGCCAATCTTTTTCTGGCCCACTGGGAGGCTGAGTATGTCTACTCGGCCGCGAATCCCTACCGCCACGCCATTGGACTATGGCACCGATACATGGATGATGTGGTCATGGTCTGGACTGGAGGAGAGGGACTTTTCTATAAATTTGTGGAATGGTTGAACATCAATGAGTTAAACATGAAATTCACAGGGGTATGGGGAGGTCAGAAACTGGAGTTTCTGGACTTGACCCTATATGTGGAGGGAAATAGGGTGTTATCGAGAGGATATCGTAAGTCCACAGCGACGAATTCTCTACTCTCCTATTCCAGCTATCACCCAAAACATGTTTTGGATGGGATACCCTACAGCCAATTCCTACGTTTAAAACGTAATAATAGTAAGCAAGAAGATTTTTTGGAACAGAGTAAGGAATTGGCAAGGAGATTTTTAAATCGGGGATATCCCCTCTCACTGTTGGTAGAGGCCTTCAATAAGGCTAATGTGAAAAGAAGGGGGGACCTTCTAAAGATGAACAAGATTAAAAACAATCGACCTGGTATGGACCAATCCAGAGGAGTGAAAAATAGTGTCCCCTTTATTTTCAAGTATTCACCTATGGCCCCAAAGATCAAAGAGGTGGTCAATAAACACTGGACTGACCTAAGGTTTAACCCTACGTGGGGGGGGGGGACCTTGAGTGAACGACCATTAGTCACCTTCCGACGGGCACGTACGATTGGTGACTGGGTGGTCAGCAGTGAATTTCTGATCAAAAAGGAACCAGATTGGCTCACTGCTATGAGGCCTGCGGGCAATTACCGCTGTCTAAACTGTACTCATTGTCATCAGTTTATTCCAGGTAAATCAATTTGTCTGGGAGGACATATAGTACCAATTAAAGATTTTATACACTGTGGCTCTAGGTTTGCTGTGTATGTGGTGGTCTGCCCCTGTGGAAGATTTTATGTAGGAGAAACGACTAGACCCATTAAACAACGATTCCAGGAACATTACAAATCGATTGAAACTGGGAAGGGGGCAGGCAGACTAATATCTCATGTGAGAGAAGTCCACGAGGGCAATGCGGATTGCCTACGCTTTTGTGGTCTGAGGATTGTGGATACTCCACATAGAGGGGGAAACCGGGAGTTGTGTCTACGTAGAGAGGAAGCTAAACTCATCTCGCAGACTGGGGCTTGTGGGAGACTGGGATTGAATGAACGCAATGAGCTATGGTGTTTTCTTGATAAACATTAGTATTGCAGTGCTTGTTTTTGCTCAAGTCGTCCTACTGTTTTCCTTTCTCTTTAAAAACTAAACAAACCCCCCCCCCCCCCTTCCTCTTTTCTCCCACCCCTTCCCATTTTTGATCCTTCCTTTTGTTTCCCTTGTTTTTGTTTCCCCTGTTTTCCTCCTTTACCCCTTGGTCCTTCTCTTTTCCTCTTCCTTGATTATTTTCCTTTGTTTAACAATTTCCCTGTTCTCCTCCAGACCGTATCCCTAGGAACAGAGCATCTGGATAGGGGTCCCGCCCTACTTAAAGGTTGGGACCCTGTCTGGGACTTATACTCAGAGTTCTCTGAGTTGGGCATTAGGGGGGGTCTCCTCCTATTTACCCTTGTACCTGATACTGGGATGTTCGCCGGTTCCCTTGGGACAATTTGGTATGGAGGGATTCTTTAATATTTAAAATATGACATCCGTTTTCCAGGCATTTTGATGTATTTTTGGTGGGCTGTCCACATATCTGGCTCTCTTTATGTAGAATGTTTTTCTCCCCTTAGGTTTTTTATAATCAATTGCTATGTATCCGCTTCGCTATAATGTTTTTAACTGTGGCTTTGTTTGTTTGTTTATCTTTTGCAGGCACGCCGCGCTTCAGGACTGGTCGCCTAGACAACTAGACGCCAGCCCTATACTCCCCATCGATACCGCTGCGCGAGATGTAAATAGGGAAGTAGAGGCGGAGTCACCTGACCCTTTGAGGACCAATGAGGCTCCGTCTACTAGACGCTCCCGAAAGGGAGACGTCAGGAATTCCCGCGGACCAATCAGGCATGGCCTGTTAGACGCTCCCGAAAGGGTGACGTCACTGTCTGCCGGCGAATCAGCGGCTCGGGGCGGCGCTCGTAACTGGGCGCGCGCTCGGCGATGGGGCGTTCAGGAAGTGCGGTAAGCCTACCATTCCTTATCTGAAAATGTATTTAATCTTGTGTTTTGCCATGTCGTGTGCTATTGTTGCCTCTGAAGAAGCAGTTTTATCTGTGAAACGGCTGTCAGGCTTTGCAATAATCTGTCAGGACTCTTGGGGATGTATTAAAGGTGTTGTGTGCAGCATATCCTGCTGGCTGGTGCCCGGGTTTCCAATTTGTTCCTCTTGTTACTATATCCTAAAACACACTGCCTCTAGGTATGAATGTCGTCTACAACCCCACCTCTCCCCCCTCCCCCCCTTATTCCTTTAGATTGTAAGCACACAAGGGCAGGGCTCTCTCGCCCTTTTGTGCCTTGGAACATTGTTACACATTTTATTCATATTATGTTTCGCTACTGTAATTTGTACCAACACTATATTTTGTACGTTGGTGTATACCATTGTCTGTATTGTTTTGTACCCCATGTTTGTTTCTTGCTTAGTGCGGCAAATATGTTGGCGCTTTATAAATCCATTATAATAATAAGGTACACCTCAAAATTGAGTGTGGACAGTTAGCCAGATTAATACGGATACATACTGTAGATTACTATCATGATACACTATATCCGAAACATAGGAACAGGAACAGGATATTACAAGCATATATTATGAGAAATGTTGCACTATGGAAATGAACGTTATAATTATTTGTGTTTATTTATTTTTCTTTTTTGTTAATATGATTACTTTCAAGCATTCATAATCTGATGAGATCATTTTCACTAATTGCAATCATATAACCAACTATTAAGCTGTTTATCTTTCACAATAGCATGGAACTGGTTGTAATGGCTTTAAATAACCAAATGTTGTCGTATTTCTATGGTTATTGTGCCAATAAATATTTTTTTTTAAAAACTGTATTTATTGAACTGTATTTATGTACACTGACTAAATCATGTATACATAATTATTGTAAAAATTAAGCACTTTTTTATTACATTATTTTCACTGGAGTTCCTCTTTAAGGGACAGTAAAGGGAACATTCAAATTTAACCTCAGAAATGAAAATGAACTTCCTCTTTTTTAACAGATACATACACATATAAAGACGTACTCGCAAGAATCTGCTTCATAAATTAAACAGTCAAGTTACCGTGATGGGGCTCTGGGGTGTTCAGGACGCTGGGTGGTACATCATTGCAGTTCCCCATCCCCTCCCACAGTGCATTCTACCAATTGGTGTGGTAGTGCTCTCAATAGGAAATGTATGGTGTAGGCTGCCACTCACCTTCCCTTGTAATGTTCTCAGTGGGAGGGGTCACGGCATCAGCATCCAGTCACCACCACTCTCAATGGCAGGAGCACAGCACAGGCTGCCACTTACCCTCCTCCTATCAGTCACCTTCCTTCTTGCTGTTCTCAATGCAAGTGGAGCATGGCATAGGGTGCACACACTTTGCCTCTGCTTTTATCAATGGGAGGAGGACTTGACATAGGCTCACACCCAACTTCCTTCGTGCTGTTATCAGTGGGAAGGGAACATTACATAGGCTGTCTATCAGTGTTCTTGCCTCTATTCTTAACAGAAGGTTGTCAAGTCACAGGTGGCTAATCACTTTCCATGCTGCTGTTCTCAATGGTGGGGGAGGGGGGGGGGGGTTGGGGTTAGGCACATTGCAGAGGCTGCCAGAAGCTCTCCTTCCTGCAGTCAATGGGAGAGGGTGTGGTGCAGGCTGTCAGATGCCCACCCTCCTGCAGCTCACAATGGGAAATGGGTGTGGCAGAGGCTGCCAGTCACTCTCCATCCCACTGTTTCCTGTGGGATGGTGGCATGGCTTGATCTTCTAGTCACCCTTCCCCGGTGGAAGCTTTGATTGGCACAGTGTATACTAGGAGTGGCCATTCTGTTAATTACCATTCCTCCTGTATTGGTCAATGGAGGGGTATGTCTTGGGAGGTGTTGTAATAGTAGGACTGTAAGATCCTCAGGGCACTCATGGCGGCGGAACGCAGAGACCCACGCTGAGGCACAAGGCACTCAGCTCCCATTGGATAGGCGGCGGACGCGCTCTCAGTACGCGTTCCGCCGCTGTAAACAATAGCCACGTGTGTGTATGGCGTGTCAGCTTACCTGCTGACACACGACAATGTTATTGGTTACTTTGGATGCAGTTGCTTTCAGATTGGTTAGGCCTTGTGTTTAACTCAGGTAAGCGCTCCCAGCAGGGCCGGCCCTAGACTTTTGAAAAAATTGCCGCCTCCCATCCCCCCCCCCCACCGTGGGGGGCCGCCGAGCTGGAGGGTAGCGGGCAGGACGGGGGTATTGGGTCTAGCAGTGGGGAGCCCCCTCCCTCGCCTGGGTCCCCCGATCTGCGCTCCCCTCCAGCTTGAAATAGTGAGTAAGCAGCCGACAGTAAGAGGCACGGGCGGGGGATCACTCACCTTCTCCTTGTTCCAACATGCGCTCCACTGACGTCACTTCCTGCAATGCCGGCCATTTACAATTCCCTGTTAAACACTGTCAGTTCTGACAGAAACCCCTGACCTGCTGCATGCTTGTTCAGGGTCTATGGTTGAAAGAATTAGAGGCAGAGGACCAACACGGCAGCCAGGCAGCTGGTATTACTTAAAAGGAGATTAATATATGGCAGCCTCAATATTATTCTCAATTCGGGTTCCCTTTAAAAGTGCAACGCGGAAGAAATGGCAAGATGAATTAGATCAACAATTTACAGATGCCCAATGGAATAAGATTATAACCTTTTCTTATAAAACTTCAATATCAACCAGGGTACAAGAAACAGGATTTAAATTATTGGTGAGGTGGCATCTCACCCCGGATAGACTAAGAAGTATGTACCCAGATTCTGATCCCAGGTGCTGGAGGTGCCAGACTGAAAGGGGCACTTATCTCTATATATTTTGGAGCTGTGATAGGCTGCGAGGATTTTGGGAAGGGGTGAGACAACTAGGGGGAGAAATATTGGGGAATGAGCTCCCACCGGACCCAGCCTTCTTTCTCTTACACCATAATGAATGGGGTATTAAGAAATATAGACAATCTTTATGCAGTTAATTAACGCGGCGAGAATTCTGATCGGAAGACACTGGAAAACACAACAATCCCCTACGCTAACAGAGTGGATAGGAGAAACAACTAAAATACAAAGGCTAGAGGAACTAACAAAATACATCATGGGAAGAGAAGAGCAACATAGGTTAACATGGGAAAAATTGGAGCTGTTTAAGGATAGTGAAGACTATGGGAAGTTGACCTGTGGTTGAGGAGTTTTCTCGTGGGAGGGACGGAACACAGACATGAATAATTTCTGAATAGTACGGAAGATCCCCTCAGCGAGGGGATAAATTTGGTATGGGCTGATCTCTGGGGAAAGGGGGGGGGGGAGGGGAGGAGAGACGGGGAGAGTAGGGATCAGGTTTTTTTTTTTTTCTCCTCTTTCTTTCTCTTTCTTCTCTTTTCTATTCTTTTCTTTTTTCCTATTTCTGGTTGTATGTAGGGTTCCCTGACTCATGATAGAGATAACAGGGAGCCGGGATGGAAGGGAGAGGAATTTAAAGACTACAGAGGGAGAGAGAGGGGGAATAGAGGAATAGACCTGGGTGAATGAAGAGGATGGGATGTGAAGAGAGAAGGAAAGGGGAAGAAATTATATAAACTAAGGATATTGATTAGGATAAGGGCTTAATTTATTAAGAAATATAATCACATGTATAAAAGTAATAGTATATAATGGATTGGTATTGCTTTCCCCTATGTACCCTAAGGATTTGGTTTTAAATATGTATTAAGCAAAACCCATTCTTTCTTCTGGGTTATGATTGTTTGATATTTGTAATATATGTTGATAAATTAAGAATCTATAAAAAAAAATATTAAAAGATTAAAATAAAAGTGCAACGCAAAGACAGAGGGCCCAAGTTTTGGTGACCCTTTCCCCAGAAAATTCACATAATTGTGCAGGTTTTCTCAAGAAAATACACGTAATGTGAGCAGATTTGAACAAAAAACACGTTCAATAACCCCAATATGCACAATCGTTAGCAGATATGGCCCCAATATGCACAATCGTCAGCAGATATGGCCCCAATATGCACAATCGTTAGCAGATATGGCCCCAATATGCACAATCGGTAGCAGAAATAACCCCAATATACACAATCTTTAGCAGATATGGCCCCAATATGCACAATCGGTAGCAGAAATAACCCCAATATGCACAATCGTTAGCAGATATGGCCCCAATATGCACAATCGTCAGCAGATATGGCCCCAATATGCACAATCGGTAGCAGCTATGGCCCCAATATGCACAATCGGTAGCAGATATGGCAGCAATATGCACAATCGGTAGCAGATATGGCCCCAATATGCACAATCGGTAGCAGATATGGCCACAATATGCACAATCGGTAGCAGATATGGCCCCAATATGCACAATCGGTAGCAGATATGGCCCCAATATGCACAACCGGTAGCAGATATGGCCCCAATATGCACAATCGTCAGCAGATATGGCCCCAATATGCACAATCGTCAGCAGATATGGCCCCAATATGCACAATCGTCAGCAGATATGGCCCCAATATGCACAATCATTTGCAGATATGACCTCAATATGCACAATCGTTAGCAGATATGACCCCAATATGCAGAATCCTTCCTCAGCAGTTCTGACCACAATCAGCAGTACCACCTGAAAAAGAAAAGAAAAACCCATTTACTCACCTACAGCCAGAAGACCTTCTTTCCCGACCTCCTTGTGGCGCGCAGCTCCCATGATCCTCTTCTTTCCGGACGTCAAGTTACTTCCTGCCTGCATGCTGAGAGCAGGGCTACGGGAAAATGGCCGCCCGAAGCCCTGCACTGCAGACTCGAAGTCTGCAGAGCAGGGCTTCTGGCGGCCATCTTACCGTAGCCCTGCCTGCTGCTCCGGGCTGCCGCTGTGAACTGAGTCGGCGTCTCTCAGACGCCTGAAGTCAGTTCACGCCAGGGGGTGCTTTGGGGGTGCTTGGACAATTCTAGGGGGTGCTTGAGCACCCCCTTGCACCCCCCTGGCACCGCCCCTGATCAGGAAGTAGAAATGGTGTAAATTTATTTTAGGATTTTTATCACAGACAAAAACACAAACAGGCTCAGCCTCTTTCCCTCTCTTTTCCTGGCTGCCATACACAACCTGCAGGCTAAAGGTGGCCAATACACTTATAGATTTGCAGCAGATTCGACCATCAGATAGCTTTCTGGCAGATGCCTGTCAAGTCCAATCTGACAGGAATCTATCTGATGTGTGTCACACACCAGGAATAGATTTCCAATAGATTTCAGAATTAAATCTAAATGCATTATTAGACCATTAGATCCAATGCAACTCTATGGGTCATGGCAGCAGATCGACCTAGATTTTCCATCCTGTCAGATAGATCCAATTGATCGAAATCGGCCACAAATTGATTGAATGTGGAATTTGATAGATTTGATTTCTGATCAATCGAGTCTATAGAATCAATCGATCGGTGAAATCGAGTGTATGGGCCACTTAAAGAGGAACTCCAGTGAAAATAATGTAATAAAAAAAAGTGCTTAATTTTTACAATTATTATGTATAAAATGATTTAGTCAGTGTTTGCCCATTGTAAAATCTTTTAAATCCCTGATTTACATTCTGACATTTATTACATGGTGACATTTTTACTGTTGGCAGGTGATGTAGCTGCTACAGGCTTTTTTGGTAGTTGGAAACAGCTGTAAACAGCTATTTCCCACAATGCAACAAGGTTCACAGACAGGAAACTGCCAGGAGTACCACGGTCCTCAGAGTTTCTTTTGGGAGGAGTTTCACCACAATATCAGTAATACAGCGCCCCCTGATAGTCTGTTTGTGAAAATAAATAGATTTCTCATGTGAAAGGGGGTATCAGCTACTGATTGGGATGAAGTTCAATTCTTGGTCGGAGTTGCTCTTTAACTGTAATCATGCTGACAGAGGAGGCAGCAGGAGGGGTGGAGCTACATCTTGTCTGCATGTGCTTCTCTCCTCCCTATCTATTGTATGTAAGAATAACTACAGAGGTGATAAGTTAAAGGGACACTTAAGTCAAACAAAAAAAATGAGTTTTACTCACCTGGGGCTTCCAATAGCCCGCTGCAGCTGTCCGGTGTCCTCGCCATCTCCCTCCGATCCTCCTGGCCCCGCCGGCAGCCACTTCCTGTTTCGGTGGCAGGAGCTGACAGGCTGGGGACGCAAGTGATTATTCGCGTTCCTGGCCACAATAGCACCATCTATGCTGCTATAGCATATATCATATACCATATAGCAGCATAGAGGGTGCTAATGTGTCTGGGAACGCGAAGAATCACTCGCGTCCCCAGCCTGTCAGCTCCTGTCACCGAAACAGGAAGTGGCTGCTGGCGGGGCCAGGAGGATCGGAGGGAGACGGCGATGGCACCGGACAGCTGCAGGGGGCTATTGGAAGCCCTAGGTGAGTAAAACTCTTTTTTTTGTTTGACTTAAGTGACCCTTTAAGGACTGGAGTGATAAGACAACACTCTCACTGTCGAAACTTATCACTACATGTTAATAAGGGAAGCTTCTTTAGTGAATAAACACTTAAAATACTGATCAATGCATGGCAATAAGATTTCACTTGCCTTATTATCACCAGCATGATCTTAGTGAATTGTGGCCAATGTTGGTGCTTCATAAACAAAAGATAATAATAATAATAAAGTGCAATCCCCTGTGGCCAGGGTAATGTAAACAACCTCCTCCATGAAGCCCTGCAGCCTATCAGTGGAGTGTAAGTAAAGCATAATTTCAGCAATAACTTATTTCGTAACCGTTGCAGCTATCCAAGGCCCGGTAAAAAAAAACCTTCTCCTTTTATCCACCCAAATGGATATTTCCCCATCAGGAAGTGGCGGGCTCAGCTCATGTATTAGACTGTTATTTCCAAGTGCTGCATTACAAGGCCAGCTGTGTTCCTAAACCCTGGAATAACAATAGTCTCCATAGCCGTCACAGGAGTTAAATGGACCTGATTAGTTAAAGCCCTCTAATGTACCTTAATAAATGAGTTCCATATTCCTCTATTTTCTTTACTTAACTCATCAAATATTCATATGCAGCCTACTCAGGGAGAATAATCATTTTTCTCCTATTTCCTGAGAGGGGACTTTACTAATATCTCATGAATCCTCCTGGGGAGGCTGATTTTTCCACTGTGCTTTTTATCCTCTGGCTGATCAATGGCTGACCTGCCCAGGAACAGACCCCTACCATCGGCACCAGCATATTGCTGATATCAGAAGCTTGCGTTGCTTGTCAATATGTCATTTGTGTCAATAAGTGATAAAATATTCATCCCAAAAGCGGCCATTTGAGAGCTTAACATCGAAAGCCTTGTTATTTTACACATTGCTTTTGGTTAGATTAAGTGCTTGGCACATATGGACAAGGAAAAGGCCTTTTACTCAGCAGAGAGGATCAATACCTGCCGCACTGCTGTAACGGAGACAGCGAGGCTTGCTTCTCGCTGGGGCCGCGCGCGGTGACGCCATTGTTTAGAGAAAGGGCCGCATCGCCTCCTCGGGGCGTGTGACTGACGTGGAATTCACAGCAGATTGTGTTTCTGAGATTTCTCTTCTCCCCGACGGCCCTGAGACGGTGAGGGTGGGGACAGAAACTGGAGGTATTGTAAGAGTTACTGGGACAACTCAGGTGAACACAAAAGCAGCGTGGGACAATGTGTGCAGGAATGGCTTGTGAGAAACAGAAGCAGCACCACAATAACACAGACAGGCCTGCAGCAACACAGGGACAGTATGTGATATATAGAACTATTCATAACATCTGTAATGTTTAAAAAAGGGGAGAGGCGATATCAATGTAGCTAAAGAGAATCTGTAATAAAAAAAGAGCCCCTGGGGGGAATTTACCTCAGGAGGGGAAAGCCCCCTAAAGAGGCTTCTCCAGTCCTCCTCAGCAGAGGCAATCCAGCGTAGCCTACAATATTTATCTTTGGGATCCAGCGCAGGCGCAGTACCATCTTCCCTCTCAGGCTGTGGCGAAAATAGCTGAGCCCAATCAGTTTTGCTCTGCTGCACAGCCGCATGAGTTTTGCGCAGTACAGTGCCCGGGAGAAATATCACAGTGCCCGGGAGAAATATCACAGTGCCCGGGAGAAATATTAGTGCCCGGGAGAAAAGTTAGAGTGCCCGGGAGAAAAGTTAGAGTGCCCAGGAGAAATATTACAGTTCCCGGGAGAAATATTACAGTGCCCGGGAGAAATATTACAGTGCCCGGGAGAAATATCACAGTGCCCGGGAGAAATATTACAGTGCCCGGGAGAAATATTAGTGCCCGGGAGAAATATTAGTGCCCGGGAGAAAAGTTAGAGTGCCCAGGAGAAATATTACAGTTCCCGGGAGAAATATTACAGTGCCCGGGAGAAATATTACAGTGCCCGGGAGAAATATTACAGTGCCCAGGAGAAATATTACAGTTCCCGGGAGAAATATTACAGTGCCCGGGAGAAATATTACTGTGCCCGGGAGAAATATCACAGTGCCCGGAAGAAATATCACAGTGCCCGGGAGAAATATTACAGTGCCCGGGAGAAATATTACAGTGCCCGGGAGAAATATCACAGTGCCCGGGAGAAATATCACAGTGCCCGGGAGAAAAGTTAGAGTGCCGGGGAGAAATATTACAGTGCCCAGGAGAAAAGTTAGAGTGCCCGGGAGAAATATTACAGTGCCCGGGAGAAATATTACAGTGCCCGGGAGAAATATTACAGTGCCCAGGAGAAAAGTTAGAGTGCCGGGGAGAAATATTACAGTGCCCGGGAGAAAAGTTAGAGTGCCCTGGAGAAAAGTTAGAGTGCCCGGGAGAAAAGTTAGAGTGCCCGGGAGAAATGTTACAGTGCCCGGGAGAAATATTACAGTGCCGGGGAGAAATATTACAGTGCCCGGGAGAAAAGTTAGAGTGCCCTGGAGAAAAGTTAGAGTGCCGGGGAGAAATATTACAGTGCCCAGGAGAAAAGTTAGAGTGCCCGGGAGAAATATTACAGTGCCCGGGAGAAATATTACAGTGCCCAGGAGAAAAGTTAGAGTGCCGGGGAGAAATATTACAGTGCCCGGGAGAAAAGTTAGAGTGCCCGGGAGAAAAGTTAGAGTGCCCGGAAGAAAAGTTAGAGTGCCCGGGAGAAATATTACAGTGCCCGGGAGAAAAGTTAGAGTGCCCGGGAGAAATATTACAGTGCCCGGGAGAAAAATTAGAGTGCCCGGGAGAAAAATTAGAGTGCCCGGGAGAAAAGTTAGAGTGCCTGGGAGAATTATTACAGTGCCCGGGAGAAATATTACAGTGCCCAGGAGAAAAGTTAGAGTGCCCGGGAGAAAAGTTAGAGTGCCAGGAAGAAAAGTTAGAGTGCCCGGAAGAAATATTACAGTGCCCGGAAGAAATATTACAGTGCCCGGGAGAAATATAGTGCCCGGGAGAAATATTACAGTGTCCGGGAGAAAAGTTAGAGTGCCCAGGAGAAATATTACAGTTCCCGGAAGAAATATTACAGTGCCCAGGAGAAATATTACAGTGCCCGTGAGAAATGTTACAGTGCCCGGGAGAAATGTTACAGTGCCCGGGAGAAATGTTACAGTGCCCGGGAGAAAAGTTAGAGTGCCCGGGAGAAAAGCCCCACAGCATGATGGAACCCCCACCATATTTTACTGTAGGTAGCAGGTGTTTTTCTTGGAATGCTGTTGTTTTTCCTCCATGCATAACTCCCTTTGTTATGCTCAAATAACTTAATTTTAGTTTCATCAGTCCACAGCACCTCATTCCAAAATGAAGCTGGCTTGTCCAAATGTGCTTTAGCATACCTCAAGCGGCTCTGTTTGTGCTGTGGGCAGAGAAAAGGCTTCCTCTGCATCACTCTCACATACAGCATCATCTCCTTGTGTAAAGTGCGCCAAATAGTTGAACGATGCACAGTGATTCCATCTGCAGCAAGATGATGTTGTAGGCAGTGTCGGACTGGAAGCTGGAAAAGCTGAGGCAGTCCAGTTGCTGGTCAAGCAGCAGCAGTCAGGTGTTGCTGCTCACAGTGAAGACTTGATGCAGGTTTCTATTGGGAGTGATAACTCAGGGTTTCTTCTGCTTGGCAGGCAGGTGGATTTCCACCTCCCAGTCCGACACTGGTTGTAGGTCTTTGGTGCTAGTCTGTGGGTTGACTGACTGTTCTCACCATTCGGTGCTTCTGTTTATCTGAGATTTTTCTTGTACTGCCACTTCGAGCCTTAATTTGAACTGAGCCTGTGGTCTTCCATTTCCTCAATATGACCCTAACTGTGGGAACAGAGAGCCGAAGTCTCTGAGATAACTTTCTGTATCCTTCCCCTAAACCATGATGGTGAACAATCTTCAATTCATCAAGCATTACCGCATTCGGTAATGCTGAAAACAGCTGACTTAACGGAGCACTTTCGAAAATGTTAATTCATCAAAGCTGTTACCGAATGAGAAGCTGAAATGACCGAGCAATGAGATAAATTACCGACATGTGCTCAACACATGTCAGCAAATGTCAGTAAATGTTAATTCATCAAGGTTACCACATTCACTAACACATTCGGTGATTATCTCCAGCTCTCCCCTGTCTTTCCAGGCTTCGAAAGCCTTCTGTGTGAATGTTTTCATGATTAGCAGGAGCAGGCAGCCAATAGAAACAGCCCCTGTTCTCCTGCAAGTGCCGCTGATAGGTGCTGATAGGTCACACAGGCTTCTCCACACAAGCTTCCAGACCCCCCAGGCAGTGAGCAGAGAGAACGGGACAAGATATCCCCAGATGTCCTTCAGTGGTGTAACCCTTTGAGTCCCTGTTTGAATATGCAAAGATGCAAGTGGTGAAATCACCAAGCATGGCACTTGTAATGTCTCCAGGAAGTTTATCTACGTTGTGGCAAATAAGTAAAATGTTAAGAAACACTGATGGACAGATTCAGAGCAGCAGAGGCAGTATAACTAACAGTAAATATAACACGTTTACATGTAAAGGGATGTCTGGATGCCTTCTATTGTTATCAGCTTGTAACAACACAGAGACATTCCAAGCTGCTCTGCACCACTCTGCTGTTATCCAACAGCCTTTGATGAACTGAAGCCTAGTAGTTCGGTAACTTAACGAACCTCTACCACACATGTGAAAATATTGATGAATTAGCACAGTGAAGTGTAAAATACCGAATGCGGTATTTTAAGGACTGGGATTTTGTTATCGAACACCCTTTGATGAATTGAAGCCTTTGTCTTCATTTGAGAGTTGTTTTGAGACCCCCGTGTTGCTACTCTTCAGAGAAAATTAAAAGTGGGGGGATACTTACAATTGACGCCCTTAAATACTCTCTCATAATTGGATTCACCTGTGTATGTAGGTCAGGAGTCACTGAGCTTACCAAGCCAATTTGAGTTCCAATAATTAGTTCTAAAGGTTTTGGAATCAATAAAATGACAACAGTGCCCAAATTTAGGCACCTGCCTAATTTTATTTAAACAATTATTACACACTTTCTGTAAATCCAATAAACTTCATTCACTTCTCAAATATCACTGTGTGTCTCCTATATGATATATTTAACTGACTTTTTTATCGTAATAACCAACGATTTATACAGGAAAATCATGGCAATTAACAAGGTTGCTCCAACTTTCACATCCTACTGTACTAAGGGGCCCAAAGTGTTCCCAAAAAAATGTCCTCCTCCACACTATAACACCACCACCACTGTTGACAAAAAATGTAGGGTGGATCAGTGCTTTCATATTGTTTACATGAAATTCTGACCCTACCACATGAATGTCACAGCTGAAATTCAGACTAATCACACCAGGCAATCTTGTATTGTCCAATTTTGGTGAACCTGTGAAATGTGGTGGGAGTGATCTGGTTTCGGATTGTTTTGCTGACTGTGGTCCTAGATAGCTTTCCATCATTTATGGCAGTGGCTGGATAGTGTAATAGTTAACGGCTCTGCCTAGGACACAGGAAACAGTAGTTCAAATCTCGTCTCTATGTGTTCAGTAAGCCTGCACCTATTCAGTAGGAGACTTTGAGCAAGACTCCCCAACAACTCTGCTGCTTTGAGTCTGGCAGGAGAAAAACCCAATATAACTGTTCTGTCTTGTCTTTATGAAACAAGGATTTCTTACCTATACCATCCTAAAGGAAAATGTCCAAACATCTATTTTTGAGCTGAATCTCAAGAGACAAACGGCCTGATGAACTAAACTCCGGTAAAGTTGGCATGTGCAGGGATCGCACAGCAATTTTACCATTACTAGTGCAGGGAGAGCACCAGCTGTTAACCTATTAGCGCCGAGTGCTATACCGCTATACCATGGTAATGCACGTTTTGCTACGGTTCACCAAAGAATACTTCTACCAAGTCGTTCTAACAAAAAATAGTTAAAGAACAATGAAGTGAATGTTCTGAAATGGCCAAGTCAATCCAAGACCTTGCGCCAACTTAAAGTGGATGGGCCATGTGATTAACCAGCCTGGCGGTAATGGACGAGCTCAGCTCGTCCATTACCGCCGGAGGCTGCCGCTCAGGCCCTGCTGGGCCGATTTTTATGAAATAAAAAGGAGCACACGCAGCCGGCACTTTGCCAGCCGCGTGTGCTACCTGATCGCCGCCGCAGCGCGGTGATCCGCCGCGTGGAGCGGCGAAAGAGGGTCCCCCCAGCCGCCCGAGCCCAGCGCAGCTGGACCAAACAGTTCCAGCCAGCGCCAAGGGCTGGATCGGAGGCGGCTGACGTCAGGACGTCGGCTGATGTCCATGACGTCACTCCGCTCGTCGCCATGGCGACGATGAAAGCAAAACAAGAGAGGCCGCTCATCGCGGCCTCTCTTGTTACTTCTGATCGCCGGAGGCGATCAGAAGTACGCGACAGGTGCGCCCTCTAGTGGGCTTTCATGCAGCCAACTTTTAGTTGGCTGCATGCAATAGTTTTTTTTTTATAAAAAAAAAAAACGTCCGGTCGCCAGCTTGGCGATCTTAATAGAACGCCAGGCTGGTTAAACCCTTAAGAATCCTTATGGAGCCCGTGCTTTGATGAGTCAGTAAAATACTGGTAATATTTGACAAAAAGATTTCATGAAAGGGCTTTATAAAGGTATAACAAGACTGTCTAGAAGCTTTACCTATGTACTGATAAACACTTAATAATGGTATAAATCTGCTATGTGCCTTTTCCCGTATACTATGCCTGAATACTAAATAGACTGAATGTCAATTCTGATTAGGGGTTAGGCAGCCTTACTACTGGGTTCATGGGCAAATTCTGAAAATACTTAACTTTTGTATTGCTGAACGGAAATAATTGCCCAGCTGTACCTATTTTTTTATTTTTTTATAATATGGAAGTCTATTAATGTTATTGTTATGTATGGAATAAGAAAACAATTATGCAGCGATATGGAAATTCCACTCTTTTTAACTCTTCTACCTCCAGTGTTGCCCGATTTGCTTCACAGACTGAGGTGTGTGAAGATAAGGTATAGTAAGGAAGAGAAGACTACAGAGACGACAAAGGGTAATACAAACAATAAATAAGAAGAAACATACACTGAAGAGCGTAGTGGAATAAACAGAATGAAAGGTAAAATGAAGAAAGGAAAAAGAAGGATCAATACAGCAGAAGAAAAAGCGACTCTTATAATAGCAGAAGCATTAAAAGAGAAGAGAAGAAAAATGAACAACACAAGGGCCCAAAAAAGTGTAATGAACACAACATATCAGAAGATAAATAAAAGAAAGAGAATGGAGGAAAGAGAATAAGGTCCTTATTCAATTTGCTTTTTTTCCTCTAAGTTTTCTCCCTTAAGTATTTTTCACACCTTACAAATAAAATGCCTTTTAAGCCACCAGCAAGTAAGAAAATACTCAGAATAATTTTGACAGTACTTTTTCAATTACTTTTTGGTACTTTTTTCAATTGCAGTGCGCTGAAAAGTTATTTTAAACAGGAGAAGAAAAATGATCTCCCAGGAGAAAACTTAGGAGAAAAGGTTAGTAGAATAAGGGGCCTCAAATGAGAAAACAAAAATGGGAAAATGAAAGAAAAGGGTAGATTAAAGAGAAGGGATTTAGGAAGATGGAAATGTAAACGGAAAATTATGCTGTAGCTTATCTTTTAGAGCAGAGGAATTTATGAGTTCAGGTCTGCTTTAAAAAGAATAGATGAGAACGAAGGTAAAATAAGAAAGAAAAGGTTCCGAAGACATAACCGCAACATTTGGTTAGGTGATACCTTTAATGACTAACTGTACAAGATTTCTTTGCAAGTTTTGGAAACTACGTTTCTTCTTCAGGCAGGTTTCAGAACTGGATCAGAACCAGAAAAGGTTGACTAAGAAAATGGAAAGACAGGAAGGTAAAGAGGGTCGTTCGTAAGTCGGGCGTTCATACGTCGGGGACTACCTGTAATAGTAATAATAAAGAGAACAGAAAAGCAGAAGGGAATGAAAGGAAGATATGACAGATATACTGTAGAAAAATGCAAACAAGGTAAAAAGTAGAATAAAGTGGGAAGGAGATGGAGGTAAGTAGACAGGAGAATGAATAATACTTAGTGAAATGAATAAATGATGCAGGCCGTGCACACATTGCCTGTCCGTGTATCACCTCTTAGTCTGTCAGGTGTTTCCGTGTTAAGCATACCCTGTCTCATATTATTACAGAAACAGAATTTCTACTTAATTCTCACTCCAGCCATCACTGCGGGATGGTTACCTAATAGAGTGTAAAGAAAGTATCATCACAGGACACAAGGCAATGCCGCCAACACATTGCTCTGACTTCATCCTGCTCAGAGAAAAAGGCTTAAATCACACCCAAGCCGAAACCCAATGTAGAGCTTCTACACAATATCAGCACCGCCTCAACCAAACAATGGCCAACAGTGTCACACTTTCCTGCGGGGAGACTCTGAGCGCAGATAGTGTTACTGGCGGGTCACAGGAGATCACTTTACATTTCTCTGAAAATCCAGGTTCTCCTCTTCAGAGCACCAATATCTTATTGTTATTCACCTCTCTCTATTCCACCATTACCAACCATGTTTTGTACAAGTACATGTAATTCCTTAACCCCAACAATAAACTCATCCTTATCCTGCCTTGTCTGATTGCTGAACCTACCCTTAAAGAGACTCTGTAACAACAAAAACCTCCCCTGGGGGGTACTCACTTCGGGTGGGGGAGGCCTCCGGATCCTAATGAGGCTTCCCACGCCGTCCTCTGTCCCACGGGGGTCTCGCCGCAGCCCTCCGAACAGCCGGCGACTGTGCCGACTGTCAGTTCAATATTTACCTTTGCTGGCTCCAGCGGGGGCGCTGTGGCGACTTTCGGCACGGAAATAGACGGAAATACCCGATCTCCGTCGGGTCCGCTCTACTGCGCAGGCGCCAGAAACTTGCGTCTGCGCAGTAGAGCAGACCCGACGGCGATCGGGTATTTCCGCCTACTTCGGCGCCGACAGCCATCAGAGCGCCTGCGCAGGAGCCAGGAAGGTAAATATTACGTCACGGCTGTACGGAGGGCTACAGCGAGACCCCCGAGGGACGCAGGACGGCGTGGGAAGCCTCATTAGGTTCCTGAGGCTTCCCCCACCCGAGGTGAGTACCCCCCAGGGGCTGTTTTGTCGTTACAGTTCCTCTTTAATATTTCTCTATAAATAAAGTACTAGTTACACACTGAATTTAGCAAGTGGTCTGAAAGATTTACAGGGATTATCCGTTATTTACATAATGGCTAGATTTTAGTGGATTCACTGGGATCTGCAATCAGGGGCACATGCCCCAGGTGTCTCTCCAGGTGCCCCTGACCACCAGCCATCACTGCTAAAGCATATTAGTCAATATAGGAGAATTGACTAATACAAAACACACAGCCAGGTTACTGACAAGTTTCGGACACACAATGTTCCTTAATCACAGTACTATGATTGTGAGTCTGAAACATGTCAGTAACCTGGCTGTGTGTTTTTACTTGGTGTAATATAGGTGATTTTGAATTTTAGGAACAACATTGTGCAGAACCCTCTTCTTTCTCTAGTTCATTTGGGTCTGAGTCACCTGCTCTCCGCACTGCCCTAACGGCAATGGTTGAGCGGATTTCATCTTCATCGCTTATATTACTTAATATAGTCACCACAGTATATTCCCACAGTTTCCATTGTTTCAGTTTCACTAGCTGATTTCTGCTGTCTGCTCTGGGAGCTGCCATCTTGCTGGTGACATCAATATTCTGCAAACAACAAGGATAGTTCACAGCATATTCAGCAACAGGGCATATAACAACAAAGCTGTGGTTTCTGCTGACGTTTCCCTGAATACAGTGGTATGTGAAAGCAGTTATCTGGACTGCTGTCTCCCAGTAGGTAATATGTTGCCAATTTAGGAAGTAACCACTGGCCATACACTATATGACCATGAAAAGATCATTTTTTCAATTGATGCTTAGATTGAGAATTTAGGTCTTCAATCTATAGCAAGGATACACTGGTTCAATTATGTTTAAGGGCTGGCTCGCATGGCAAGAACTTTTTCTAAGTGCTTGCGATTTTAAAAGCTCTTGCTAATGTAATGCTATGGGTTTTTTGTCATTTGACCAATGTCATTTTATAAAAATCACCCATAGCATTGCATTAGCAGGAGATTTTCAAATTACTAGCACTGATCACCATCAATTTGACTTTTTTACTGCTGAATCCAATTTGAATAGCTAACATGAATTGATACAATCCACCTGTCAGGCTTGCCTGGTCAATGACTATA
This sequence comes from Hyperolius riggenbachi, assembly GCF_040937935.1. Lineage (NCBI taxonomy): Eukaryota > Metazoa > Chordata > Amphibia > Anura > Hyperoliidae > Hyperolius > Hyperolius riggenbachi. The sequence continues at coordinate 198,047,886 of NC_090657.1, forward strand.
GGTTAGGCTGTATGCCTATTTGACTCACCTATAGCCCAGCCCGTAACACCTACGCAAACTCCTACCTAATACAAAACTACAATACCCTGCAGGCAGATGTAGCATTCAGACTGACGGATAGTGTACTCAGATATATAGTCGCCTGAGGCCTGGGGGTGGAGGCAATCCAGATGATAACCAGGTGGTGACAGGCAGGGAAGGATAGGTTGTAGGCAGTTCAAACACTTTGCAGATAACGTGGTCAATACAATCCGAAGTCAGTCCAGGCAGAGTTCATGGGAGAAACCTTTAAACAGGCAGGGGTCGATTCAGGCAGCAATCAGGGATATCCAGTAACAAGCAGAGTTGGCAATGGGTAATCCAATCAGAGAGCGTGGTCAGGAACAGGCAGAAGTCGGCAACAGGAGATCAATCTGGAAATAAGCTTGGTCAAGATGCAGACAAGTTTGGCACAAGATCAGCACCTGTGAGCCCAGTCTCAGCAACAAGCCTAGCAGAGGCTATCACGGGTGATGACAGAGGGTCCTCACTTTACTCTTATACAAGGACTAACCAATCAAACAAAAAGGAATCCAAAGTGCCCAATCACCTTGCGGCGTGTCAGCAAGTCAGCTGACATGCCATGCACACACGCTGTCACTGTTTACAGCGGCGGTGCACGTACTGAGGACTCGTCTGCCGCTTAGCCAATGGGAACTGAGCACCGTGCGCTCCACTCACATCAGAGCCCCGCTGAGACCCAGAGGCTTGTGCCTCAGCGTGGGTCTCAGCGTTCCGTCGCCATGAGCGATGAGAAGATCTTACACCACCTTTGATTGGACTATGCAAAACAGGAACCTTTTGTGTCATTCCCTTAACCTGATGCTAACAACACTAAACTAAAGTTAATAGAACACAATTATTGAACCATCCACCTTGTTGCCCTCATCATGAGCAAATAACAAGCAAGAAAACCCCCAGCCACATTGGTTACATTAAAGAGGAGCTGTTAGGTATAAGGTCTCAGAGAAAATAAACACATATATCAGTAGCTAAAGATTGGCTGTACTTACATTACATATGCATTTCACTGTCCACGTTTGGATTTCACAGAATTTGTATATAGTATATGCAGAGAATGATGCTCCTGACAGCCCATGGCAGGTTCCATGTTTGTGAAGCCAAATGTGTCGTCATGTCCTGCCTGCTTCTGATCACAGAACAGCTCGTACAGAATAACACAGTGTGCAGTGAATATTAATGAGCCATGTGGCTAGGAACAATAGCGGACTCCTGCAGAGTAATCTTCCCGGAGATTTATCTGTGCTGTGAGTTTAGAAGCTGCTGAAACTTGATCCCGTCTTCTCCTTAGCAGCCGAGGGGAGGGCCCCAGAATGCTTTGCAGTATGGAATGCGGCTTGCGTCCTCCTTAGGAGCTTAGCTTTGGTGATAAGCACACATTAAATGTAAGAGAGATTTTTATCTTTAGTAATGTCTTTTAGCTTCTGTCTAAACTGTTTAACACAGGAGAATAGAGGTTTAAATTAGCTTCTGCAGCCTGACAGTTACTCTTTAAGAAAAACTTTAGTGTATTTTATCAGTATCATATCCATGACGGTTGCTAAATATTTACTCTAACGACACCTCAATTAGATGGCTGCTGTTTGCTCAAACATGGAGTTGAACAAGAAAAATGGGGAAGATAAGTTAGATTAGAATTAACAGAGGTGGACCAGGAGCTTAGGGATTTTTTTGAAACATTAAGGCAAGAAGAGTTAAATAAAACGGTTGTTAGGTTATGGTTATGCATCAGAGTTTTTTAGTCTTGGGGAAAGCTTAAGGTTAGGTGTAAGGTTAAAGTTAGGGCTGGTGGGCAAAATTAACCAAAGAGGGATTGAGGTTAAGGTCATGGTATTCTAGGAACCTAGCAATGCCCCTGGCTGAAGAACAGTGGATACCATTGGAATCCATAAATAAGCCAGCAAGCCTGAACTGGCTTTTCAAAAATTGTCTACTACCAGGTGGCAACCTGGATCAGAACATAGCAGAGATGAATAGATTAATGAATGGCCAATCAGTTAGCAGTTAGCAACTGCAATGAGACCTTGCTGTAATAAATCCAAGTGAGCTAACATTTATTTTAAAAAGTTCTGACAAGTGTGAGCCCATGTTTGCAACCGCTGATAATTCACTTGTCAACAACGACTGCTATATTCCGCGGGTTAGCCAAGACAAAAAAAACAACATTCAAGAACCGTAACAAGCTGCTCCCTGCATCCCATAACGTACAAAACATTAGTTATGTTTCAATTCCACACTGTGTAATTATGTTTAATTTATTTTACAATAATCAATCTCCTCATGAAATAAAGCATTTTTTGCATAAATCAATCAGAAGCTAGTGCAAGATTGTATGTTCATTTACACGCATCGCTGTAGATGGGTCCTGGTGATCAGGAACAGTGCTTGGCAAGCACATTTTGAATGTATATACATGTACTACATTTGCAGCGCCACAGAATATGCTGGCGCTTTATAAATCAATAGTAATAATAATAATTTGATGATAAAGATGTTTTTAATAGGAATACAACTTTTTAAGGATGCAGAGCCACATTCAATAGTTACATTTTAAAATACATTTAAAAAAAAAAAAAAATTAAAAATACATTTTAATTAGTGAGTTCAATAGCAAAAAAAAAAAAAAAGTGAAATCATAGAGGAGACATTAAGCATTCATATCAAAATTACAGCACTAAAATATTGTAGTATGGTAATAAAATGATTACAAACTGCAGTACTGACTAAAGAATGATCATATGACAACATAACGTGAAATTCACAAGGTGGAGGTACATATTCATGACAACGTTTTTGCAGATGGATGGTGACGAGTTCTGCAGGAATCGATAAAAAAAAGGTAATGGCTTAAAGGACAACTGAAGTGAGAAGACTATGGAGGCTGCCATATTTATTTCCTTTTAAACAATACCAGTTACCTGACAGCCTACTGATCCATTTGGCTGCAGTAACATCAGAATAACGCCAGAACCAAGTATGTAGCTAATCTTGCCATATCTGACAATAACGTCAGAAACGCCTGATCTCTATATCCTTGTTCAGAATCTATGGCTAAAATGATTAGAGGCAGAGGATCAGCAGGACTGCCAGGCAATTGGTGTTGCTTAAAGAGAGTCTGAAGCGAGAATAAATCTTGCTTCAGACCTCATCGATAGCAGGGGCATGTGTGCCTCTGCTAAGACGCCGCTATCCCGCGGCTTAACGGGGGTCCCTTCACCCCCAAATCCCCTCCGTGCAGCCGGGGAGCGCTTCCGCATTGGGGCAGGGCTAACTGCCGCAGCCCTGCCTCATGCGCATCTATCAGACGCGTACCTCCGCCTCTCCCCCGCCCCTCTCAGTCTTCCTTCACTGAGAGGGGCGGGGGAGAGGCGGCGATGCGCGTCTGATAGATGCGCATGAGGCAGGGCTGCAGCCGTTAGCCCTGCCTCCAGGAAGAGGAAATTTCACGACCAAGTTTACGACCAAGTTTTGCAGGGGTGGGTTTGGGGGTGAAGGGACCCGTTTAGCCGCGGGATAGCGGCGTTTTAGCAGGGGCACACATGCCCCTGCTAACTATGAGCTCTGAAGCGAGATTTATTATCGCTTCAGAGTCTCTTTAAAAGGAAATAAATATGGCAGCCTCCATATCCCTCTCGCTTCAGTTGTCCTTTAACAACATGGATTGACGCTTTGGTAAGTCAGGCCCATAATGTATAAGGATATTGGTTACAGAGGTACCTCGAACGAACGTAAATATGATAATTAGCTAAATTTATTGGCATCTGACAACTTGCTATTTTTTAATATCTATCTTGATTGTTAATTAGACAGCATTTTCTTCAACTTTTAAAAATAGGCTGCTGACATTTCTGTACAACCCCCCCTCCCCAAGAGTTAATGAGCCCACAGAGGAGAATGAATCTGATATGCTTCTCTCATCCGCAGAGCGAAGTGGTACGCTGAGAACCCTCTCTCGTCCTGCCTCCTTCCCTGGAAAAGCTGTCAGGCTGCATTTCCCTACAAATTCTTTATCTTAAGCCCCGGCTAAGAGTTGAAGTGCAGTCTCTGAGAGAAGCCGAGCTCCAGGGTGCCCTCGACCCGAAGGGGCCCAATGGATGCCACAGGAAGGACAGTTTATTAGTTTTGTCTCTCGCAGTCCTGTGACGTACTGTGCTAGGAATTCTGGGGCAAGGGGTTTCTAGAGTGTGGTGGCTGTCAGTCAGCACAGAGCCACTCGGTCATTAATACTGCTCTGCCATGGGACTTCCAAGTCCAATTAAAAGTGAGTGAGGGCTGCGCTTGACCTCTCTACAATGTAATCTAAACTAACTTCTAGGAGCCCAGGGCAGATACATTTATAACATGCAGGGATGTTGTTAGAGTCCTAATGAAACCAGGGGGCACTCCTGGGCATCCACAAGCTGGAAAGCTCACTCTCGAACACCTCAGAGCTCACTCCAATGTGAATAATTGTAATTACCTTCTGTTTTAAGAAGGCAAACGTCTGTTTTTTATACAATTTTAGTAAGAGGGCTTTTCGGACTCTTTTAGCCCCTTAAACACTCCTGGGAGTGCTGGTACACCATGAGCTTGCTGGGTAGACTGTAACTCTGGTTGTTTCAAGTCCTACCGCATAGAGCACTATTAATCCATGCCATGTACTGATGATGACCAACCAGTCTGAAAGCATATTGGATTAGTGTGGCCCTGTACAATTAACAAGCTGACACATCATTGTATTCCAGCGGTTCTGGAGGTGTGTTTAGCTTTCAGGGACATCAAAGAGATGATTTGCATATTCAGTAGTTATGCATTGTGGGAGATATCTCAGAGCTCACTCCAACCTGAATAATCACAAATACTTTCTGTTGTAAGAAGGCAAACTTCTTTTTTTCATCTCTGGAATACCACAATACTGTTCTCTCCCTCTGTTGATTTCTTCCCTCTTGTCTTTGTAGCTTCTTCTTCAAAGCTGAGGAAAGGAGCTTTGTGGGCAATGGTCTCCCAGTTTGTGTTTGGTTTCTAATATCTGGCATAAAGCTTCGGATATATTTCCTGTACGCTGTTCAAGCAGACCATCAGCCACAGCTATAGTTTATTAGACATAAGCATTTACTTTATATACTTGTGGATATGCCAACATTTTTGCACCTAAAAATAGTGCTTTAAAAAAAAAGAGGGCCGACTTATCTGTGAATCAGGCTTCCTGTGATTACTCTATGTGAGCTGGAGATTTAGACTTCAGATTGTTAGCTACTGTGCAAGACTGCGTGTAAATGGAGCAGTCATTTCTTCTGTACAACACTGTGGAATATGTCAGAACTATATCAATGAATTATAATACGGTACATGTGTAGTGGGGATATTAGAGAGTAATGCCTCATACACAGACTAGATGAAACAGCAGCCCCCGGTGCCTTGACCAGCAATCAGCTGGGCAGATCGAGTTGGCAGAGTGCTGTTTGAAAGAATCGTTCTCCCTCCTACTGATCCTGCTCCTCCTACCTCCTCCATAGCAGCAGAACACGTCACTAGCCTGGAGGCTTTCGACCTGTCTGTACAGCACCTTTCCTGTACCATTGCCTGGTAGATCAAGTCCTGATTCCTGCCAGGGGACTCATCTTAAATGTGTCTTTAAAGGGAACTGAGCACATTCTCTTTCACTGGAATCTATCCTGGCATAGAAGCTGCCATGTTCCCCCCTCCCCTTCTCACATTCCTTATTTACAGAAGTCAGAGATGCTACCTTGACACTTTGAAACACACAATGTCTTTGAAGAAACAGACCTAATTACTCACCCCCTTTGTTAATGAAATGGTATTGTTTACCTCTTGGTAATTAGCTCAATAAAACAATTAGCTTCCTGAAGTCTCTGCGGTTGGGGATGGTCGGGCAGGCCTGCTGAAACAGGCTAATAAAACTACTTTGAATGTAAAATACAAGGTAAAATGAAAGTTTATTTTAATAATGAAACAGATTGTTGGCATGCATTTTTCATGTGCTATAGAAATGTTCTGAGTGCTAAAAAAGGTGCTCGGTTCACTTTAAGGCTTAAAGAAAACCTGAACTGAAAATTAAAAGTCAAAATAAGCATATACAAGTCATACTTACCTTCCATGTAGTCTACTCCTCAGTGCTTTCTCCTCCCCATCGCGTCCTGTTTGTTCACTGTGATCAAGGGAATTTTCCGTCCTCCATTTTGAAAACGGCCATTACCCATAACAGCTTTCTGGTCAGCACACAGTTAAACTGTAACATCGCCCACTTGAGCCATAGGGAAACATGGACATTTACCTGGTACATCAGTTTTCCTCTCAGCTATAACTGACAGCAACTGATATTTTACTGACAGCAACTGATATATTTCAGATCTGACAAAATATTGTCAGAACTGGAAGGGATTATTGTCAGAAGAAAATGGTGAGCTTCTGAGAGGAACTGATGGCAAGGTAAGTATGTAAAAGAGCTGAAAAGACAAGGCCGAAAACTTGAGAGGCTGTGGCGCAAATCTCAGTCCCCAGAAGACAAACATGCCTTAATCTTCCACTTGAAGAGCTACCAAAAGGTAATCACGGGAAAAAAAATCATCCTTTCTATCACAAGAGATTGCAAATGCAGTTAACAAACCAGCCCAACTGTTCCGCACAGTGGAAAAACTCTGCAACCCAGCATGTCAAAAACTTAATATCGAGTCTTCAAAGGACCTCTGTGACCAATTTGCCCATTTCTTCACAGACAAAGTCTCCGCTATAAGGTCCGCCATCCAACTTACAGCATCTGAGCCTAATATAGCGCCGAAGACCATTAGCAGAGACAACGTAACACCTTGGTCAAACTTCAAAGAAATTGATGAAGAAGTCACATCAAGCATCCTCCTTCACGTCCGCCTAACTACCTGTGACCTGGATCCTGGCCCAACACAGTTCATGTTGAACTGCCCCGACCTGTTCGTACCGGTATTCCTCAAAATTGTTAACTGTTCCTTACAATCAGGGATATTTCCTGCTTTACTGAAGGAAGCAATCATCAGGCCTCTCCTCAAAAAACCCTCCCTGGACCCAGATGCAATGACCAGCTACAGACCTGTCTCTAACCTCCCCTTTCTGGGAAAGCTAATTGAAAAAGCTGTATACCTCCAGCTAGAAGCCAGAATCCTACAAAATAACAGTTATGACCCATTCCAGTCTGGCTTCAGGAAACACCACAGCACTGAAACTGCCCTCATCCAAATATGCAACCACCTGCTCATGGCAAGAGACAGAGGAGAGTGCTCGATCCTCATACTGCTAGACCTTTCTGCAGCCTTTGACACAGTTGACCATGACATCTTGATAAACAGGCTACAGGAATACTGCGGCATTGATGGCATAGTACTTCAGTGGTTCCAATCCTTCTTGAGTGGCAGAACCCACAAAGTGTCTATGGGGCCCTTCCTGTCCACCCCTGTAACACTTAAGTATGGGGTGCCCCAGGGCTCAATCCTCTCTCCCCTGCTTTTCACGATTTACATGCTACCATTGGGAAAACTAATCCAAAAACATGGCCTGACATACCACTGCTATGCAGACGACACCCAACTATATCTTTCCTTCAAGCCTGGTGTGACAGACCCAACTCTAACTATAAACGCCTGCTTACGTGAACTACAGCAATGGATGAATGACAACTGGCTGAAACTAAATGCAGACAAAACTGAAGTCCTTCTGATTGGAGGGCAGAGCATGATAACAAAACAACTTAACTTGCAGTCTTCACCACTGGGAATAGGAGGCACGGATCTACGCAGCTCTGATCATGTGCGTAGCCTGGGAGTTCTAATTGATGGGGATTTAAACTTCAGAACTCAAATCTCTGCTGTGGTGAAATCATCCTATTTTCACCTGAAGAACATTGCAAAAATCAAGCACCTCATACCCCCAGAAGATCTGCCAACCTTAGTCCACGCCTTCATCACATCCCGACTGGACTACTGCAATGCTCTCTACACTGGCCTTCCAAAAAAGGCCTTGTACCGCCTACAGCTGATACAGAATACTGCTGCCAGACTGCTAACCAACCAACCCCGTCACTGCCACATAACGCCAGTCCTGCATTCCCTTCACTGGCTACCTATAGAATGGAGGGTCCTATTCAAGATCGGCCTACTGACATTTAAATCCCTGAATAATCTGGGCCCTGGATACATGAAAGATATGTTACAGCTGCGAAGCAATCCCCGCATTCTCAGATCCACAGGTTCTAATAATCTAGTCATACCCAGAGTCCACTTAAAAACTTTTGGTCCCAGAGCCTTCTGTCATGCTGCCCCTACGTTTTGGAACTCCTTACCTCAACAGATCAGGACAGCCCCATCCCTGGACGTGTTTAAATCCAGACTGAAAACCCACCTGTTCAGTCTGGCATTTGCAGAAATATAACTTTTGTTGTGTGAATACTTCATCCTACTAATTACTGAATCTGAGAGAGCCTAAGCGCTTTGAGTCCTATGGGAGAAAAGCGCTATAGAAATGTTATTGTATTGTATTGTATTATGTAATGTTCATTTGAAGTTACCTCATGTGTTTATTTTAAATATTTTTACTCAGTACAGGTTCTCTTTAACATACACCTGAACTGAGAGGGATATGGAGGCTGCCATGCTAATTTCCTATTAAATAATACAGATTGCCTGGCTGTCCTGCTGATCCTCTACATGTATTACTTTAACCTATAGACCCTGAACAAGCATGCGGATCAGGTGTTTCTGACTGAAGTGTGCCTCGATTTCCTGTATGCTTGTTTCTGGTGTGTGATTTAGACACCACTGATGCATAAAACATCAGCAGGACTGCCAGTCAACTGGTATTGTTTAAGAGGAAATACATATGGCAGCCTTCATATCCCTGTTACTTCATGTTCCCTTTAAGCTCTTCTGAGACAAGCGGATGAGACCAATTATCGCAGTATGATCCTGTAAAATATACAGGCTATAATAAAAAGTATATACATTGAATATACTTTAACATCTACAAGCTGCCTTGTACAGACGATCCCTGGAAGCTTCTGAGACAGCAAAGTCCCTTTACTATCAATATTCAATATTATCCTAGCCAGTTAGACTTATGTGAAAGCACGTTTGGGATTACAAGTGACATTGTGGGGGTTAGAGGTCTGTCAGCGCAGCCTTCACGCTGAGGAAGGTGTTCATTCTCAGCCGCTGTTTTACGTTCCTCTGGGGCATTCCTGCACAGGGCCAGGTGGAGACGGAGGATATAAATGAAATAAAGGGGTTTAGGGGATTCTGTTTGCAGGTATCGGAATAAGGTGTTTTATTAGTTTCCTTGATGCCTTTAAAATGAGCACTGACACAGTGTTAAAGTCCCAGCAGTGCTCGGGAGGAAGACGACGGCCGGGCTTAGCTGGGATCAGCATTGCACAGGGGCGCAGGGCGTCTGGCATCATTCCCTCCTTCCGGTCCGCAGCTGTTTATGTCTGCCCACGGCTACCTGTAAATTATGTCTGAAGCAATAAATTTGAGGTGACAAGTTTATGTCTAATGCCAGAAGAGGTGAACTGCCAGCTCCACCGTGCCAAGTTATTTGTAGGCTGAGCAAGCCGGGCTTGTTGCGGCTCATTCCGTACATCAAGTCAACAAAAGCTGGCAGGCGGCGAACAATAAGAGCTTCCTTATTACAGTTAATTACGTTTCCTGTGAGTTCATACACGGGCAGATAAGAGGGAACATGACGGAACGCAGAACAAGGACTAATTTCCTGGTTGCGCGGCTGTGGCGCTGGCCCAACTCTGCCCCTAGGCCTCGGCTGGATTTGCAGGAAATAAAAAGCTCTATCCAATCCTAAAATAGAAAAGAAAATCATTGTTTGGCAGTCTGCAGTGACCCTCAAGCTGGTTTATTTGCCACATTGGAGCTATTTGGCGGGTTAGGCTGTTGGCATGCCCTTTCTGTAGACATTATAAAAGGCAATTCGTTGGTGGTCTGGTCAGGGTCAGCTGTTGGGGGGGGGGGGGCAGAAATAAAAAGAGTACCACGGGGTGTACCTTGTAGTAAGTTAGAGCAAAAAATGATCTGAACGACAAGAAGGATTATACAGTACAGTAGAGTCTTGAGACTCAATGTTAAACATAGGCCTAACACAGAGCTATACCCCGCTATGAACTCTGTGTTAAATGTTAAAATACAGTAATTGAAAGTATATTAAACTCCTGGGCGGTAAGCCTGATGCTGCGTCGGGCAAGAAAAATGAGCTGAAAGCAGTATACCCGACAGTGTAGCTGTATGGCTACCTTTACATTTGTATAAGTGCAGTTTGAGCAGCTGTAGCTCGGAAGTGTAAATGATCAAAGATTTCAGGGAGTAATTTTTAAAATTTAGTTCTGATTTGATTTTGTGTTTCAAGCTTTTTTTTTATACTCCAAATGTATACTAGACCCTTGCTTGACACATTTTAGTAAGTTACAAGAAAAAGGGTTATAAAAATTAATGGGATCACTTTTTGCACAGAAATCCAGCAGAAACGGAATTCCAGGGAGGTTAACCTTGGGGGAACCATGTCCATGGAACCATGCACAGCAAAGCCCACAAAAAGCCTAATGCTGGGAATACACAATGAAATTTCTCAGCAGATTTACTGTCCGATCGCTTTTCTGAATGATTTCCGTTCACTATTATGAGAAATCGATCAGAAAAATGATCGATAATCAGATCGGACGTGTCGGAAATTATCTATCGAACCATCTATCTGCCAAAAAATCTCATGGCGTCTTCCCAGCATAAGAAGTTGGCATTCACTACTGTGAGCACTGCTGGTGATTTGTGCTGGTTTGTTTGAGACTGATGGTTAGTTGAGTTCTGGAGAACCGGGATTCTACTGTATATTACAGTTCATTTATACAGTAATTCCTTGGGCAGTATTTTAGACATTTTCAATTACTATTGATACCTCCTTTCAGAAATGCACTTATGGATTGCAAAGTTGATATAAGTTTAATAGACTGTTTAGCTACTTACTGCACCAAGTGCAGTATAATCATGCCCTGGGAAACTTCACCTGAAGTCCCAAGGCTGTGAAAGTTAGTTAATGGGAGCGGGCGACAGCCGCCCTCTCCCGCGCTACCGTTACTGGTGGTTAGTGGAGACATTAATGAATGGGAACTCAGTTCCCATTCATAAATCTCAGTCCCTGAATCAATGAACGCTGGCATCTATTAGAATCAGAATCAGAATCAATTTATTTTCGCCAAGTAAGTTTGCACCTACAAGGAATTTGTCTTGGCAGTTGCTTAACAAACACAAACAAAAAACAATACAAGGACAGACAGTGTGAATATTACAAGTTAAGGACATTATAAGTATAGTGGCAGTAAGCAATGTGAGAATTGTTCATGTTTAGTTCTGTGCTGATTACTTTCAGTCCTAGCAGCTCTAACGTGGTTCAGCATTAAGTATGGCTACCGCTTGAGGAAAAAAACTGTTCCTGTGTCTGGAGGTTTTGGTAGCGATTGACCGGAATCTTACTCCTGAAGGCATGCGCTGGAAGATGGAGTGAGCTGGGTGAGAGGGGTCAGAGGCAATTTTGGTCGCTCTCTTTCTGCACCTGCTAGTGTAAAGATCCTGCAGGGAAGGTAAGCTACAGCCAATTATCCTTTCCGCTGATCGGATGATGCGCTGCAGCCTCCCCTTTTCTAATGCTGAGCAGGAGCTGAACCATACAGTCATGGATGATGTTATGGTGGATTCGATGATTGCAGTGTAGAACTGCACCATTAGCTTTTGAGGTAGGCCAAACTTTTTCAGCTGCTGCAGATGGTACATTCTCTGTTGTGCTTTCTTGACAATAGTGCCAGTGTTGTTGTCCCATTTTAAGTCGTTTGAGATCGTGGACCCAAGAAACTTGAATGACTCTACTTGGGTTATTGTGGATCCATTTATGGTTAAGGGGAGGTGCTGGGGGGGAGATCTCCTAAAGTCTATTATCATCTCCATGGTTTTGAGAGCATTTAGTTCTAAGTTGTTGCTGCTGCACCAGGAGGAAAGCTGTCCCACCACATGCCTGTATGCAGACTCATCCCCGTTTTGAATGAGACCAACAACTGTTGTGTCGTCTGCAAACTTCAGAACCTTAACAGATGGATCTGTGGAGATGCAGTCATTGGTGTAAAGTGAGTACAGCAGTGGGGAAAGTACACAGCCCTGGGGTGCACCAGTACTGACTGTCAGAGAGCTTGATGTGAGTTTACCAAGTCTAACACGCTGTCTTCTGTCGGTTAAGAAGTCGGTTATCCATTTGCAGAGGGATTCAGGTATGTGTAGCTGGGAGAGCTTGCTGTGCAGCAGTGATGGAATTATGGTATTAAATGCAGAGCTGAAATCTATAAATAAAATCCTGGTGTAGGTTCCTGGGTTATCTAAATGCTGTAGTGCATAATGCATACACATGTTCACGGCATCGTCTGCGGATCTGTTAGGTCTGTAGGCAAATTGCAAAGAGTCCAGCAGGGGATCTGTGATGGATTTCAGATAAGTCATTATCAGTTTTTCAAATGCTTTCATGACCAGTGATGTCAGGGCAACAGGCCTGTAATCATTTAAACATGTAGGTTTTTTTTTTTTTTTTGAATTGGTACAATAGTTGCGCATTTAAAACAGGCAGGAACAATTGAGAGTTCTAGAGATGCTTTGAATATGTCTGTAAATACAGGCGCTAATTGGTCGGCACAGAGATTCAAGCATTTCGCAGACACAGCGTCTGGTCCCATTGCTTTCCTGGTGTTTTGTTTTTTAAAGAGTCTATTTACATCTGATTGGCATATTGTTAGAGCATGCACATCTGGGGACAGGTTAGCAGATTGTGTCTGGCCTCCTGTGTTGTGTAGTTGCTGAGGCACCGCAGGGGGTGGAGACATTGGCTGGCAGGAAGAGTGTTCAGTTTGCCTGTGGCAGAGATGCAAATTGACTTGTTGTGTTTGGCTTTTGTTAGTAGTGTCAAACCTGCAATAAAATGTATTCAGTTCATCTGCAAGCTGCAGGTTATGTAGTGAGGGGGGAGGAGATTTCTTCCTGTAGCTGGTAATTTCATGTAGAGATTTCCATATTGTGGATGAGTCTGCGTTAGAAAAATTTTCCTCAAGTTTTTGAGAATAATCTTTTTTTGCGGCGGTAATGGCTCTCTGCAGTTTGTATTTCGCAGCTTTGTAGAGGACTTTATCGCCTGTACGATATGCCCTTTCTTTATCGAGGCGCAGCTTCCTAAGATGTGATGTGAACCAGGGTTTATCGTTATTGTACCTGGTGCACTTTTTTGTGGGGATGCAGGACTCTTCACAAAAGGTAATATATGATGTCACAGCGTCAGTGTATTCATTTAGGTCACTGGAGGATTCTTTAAATAAATTCCAGTCAGTTAAATCAAAGCAGCTCTGCAGTTTTTCTACAGCTTCACTAGTCCATTTCTTAACTGTGGTCACTACAGGTTTGGCAGTTTTTAGTCTTTGGATGTATGTTGGGATAAGCTGTATAACAGCATGATCAGAGTTCCCCAAAGCTGCCCTGCTGACAGAGTAATACGAGTCCTTAGTCGTAGTGTAACAGTGATCAAGTGTCTTACCTTCTCTAGTTGCGCTTGTGACATGTTGCCTGTATTTGGGGAGTTCTTTGGAAAGATTAGCACTGTTGAAATCCCCTAGTATGATAAAAAAAGAATCTGGGTACTCCCTTTCCACCTCAGTGATTTGATCTGCGAGATCTTGGAGCGCAGGCTGCATACATGTTTGTGGAGGGATGTACACAGCAGCCAAAATAAATGAAGAAAACTCACGGGGTGAATAATAGGGTTTGCAGTTTATGAAGAGTGTTTCCAGCCCAGCCGAGCATGTCCTCTTAATAACTGTAACATCCGTGCACCACCTATCATTAATATAGAAACAGAGTCCTCCACCTTTGGTTTTGCCAGAAGTAAGTGGGTCCCGGTCAGATCTGTAGAGTGTAAATCCATTAATCGGCAGAGCGTTGTCTGGGATAAGCTCAGATAGCCAAGTTTCTGTGAAGCAAATAGCCGCAGAGAGATAAAAGTCCTTCTTTGTTCTGATCAGTAGTTGAAGCTCATCTAGTTTGTTGCATATGGACCTGACATTAGAGAGTATGATTCCAGGTAGTGGAGAGCGCAGTCCTCCGGAGCGTTTCCCTCTTCTTCTAAGCCTCACTGCCTGGTTCAGCACTGTAGCTCCACTGGTCAGAATCCCCAGAAGATCAAGAGTAGATGAGATATCCAGGGGTAGATTATATTTAGCTAAGTTCCGAATGCTCAGTAGTTGTTCACTGGTGAAGGTTATCCGGGTTGGGTTGCACAAGGCAATGTTGAAAAACAAAAATACATAAAACAAACATAGAAAGACAGAGCAAGCTGCCGAGGCTGCCATCTCCAGGCGCCTCCTCCTCTCCTGCATCATGCCTGCATCATTATATCTTCCGGCTGTTACACTGCTACGCATTATTTCCGATTCAGTCCTTACGTACACGAATCGGAAATAATGACTGAGGACATCTTGTGGCCAAATAGTAAAACTATATTACACCACATTTTATTTAATAAAAATAGGCACTTACTCCTAAAATTATCTATTTCCCTCCCACACTCCACCATAGTACCCAAATATTATAATATATATATATATATATATATATATATATATATATATATATATATATATATATATATATATATATATACGTAACAAACGTAATAAACGTAATATATATATATATATATATATATATACATATACATACACACACACAGTACAGACCAAAAGTTTGGACACACCTTCTCATTCAAAGAGTTTTCTTTATTTTCAGGACTATGAACATTGTAGATTCACACTGAAGGCATCCAAACTATGAATTAACACATGTGGAAGTACAGTACATAACCAAAAAGTGTAAAACAACTGAAAATATGTCATATTCTAGGGTCTTCAAAGTAGCCACCTTTTGCTTTGATTACTGCTTTGCACACTCTCGGCATTCTCTTGATGAGCTTCAAGAGGTAGTCACCTGAAATGGTTTTCACTTCACAAGTGTGCCCTGTCAGGTTTAATAAGTGGGATTTCTTGCCTTATAAATGGGGTTGGGACCATCAGTTGCGTTGTGGAGAAGTCAAGTGGATACACAGCTGATAGTCCTACTGAATAGACTGTTAGAATTTGTATTATGGCAACAAAAAAGCAGCTAAGTAATGAAAAACGAGTGGCCACCATTACTTTAAGAAATTATAAGAAAATCTTGGAAAACTTTTGCTACAGTGTTCCTACATAACTACAGAAGAACTCCACGTGCAACTACAAAGTGCATCAGCATATGAATTAAGAGATGGCAGACTAATGTGCACTAAATTACATGTTGCAGATATGCAAGTTCCAAAAAAGACAGCACCTCTGAAACCATTAATTGTTAAGCCTGTTCAATACTAACAAGAAAAAAGGTAATATGTATACTACTGATCAGAAGTGTGGTGCAAGACAAGTGCACATTCATCCTGGGTCTATGCTATGAAACCTGGGTTACTTAGACAGTGATCATTCAAATATACTACTCCACTTACAGGACAAGACAGCAAAGACAAATGTATGAACTGTCTTATGGACACATAGTCCACTCCATTTGGGAAAGTACATCTACCTACTTCTAATATCAGCAACCCTAGATAGACAGAAACTGAACCATTCAGGCGTCATTGTTTCATTGTTTACACCAGAGGCAAAGCTACAAGTCCTGGGGTCCAATGACAACATTTCACTTGAGCCTACTCTAGTTGGCACATCTGACTCTCACCTACCCCTACCCTGGAGGTATGAGAGAACATCAATACATCTACATTTACAACACAAAATGAATACAAACACACTTACACACGTAGGTATCCCTCACCATCTCAGATTCTTTCCCTATTCCTCACGTAGCATTTAAACCACAGTTCCTACCTGAGTTCCACTGATTGATAGAAATACAAATGTTTTCTGGTGACAGAGCGGAGGTTCACATAAAATACACAGACAATACAATGATAACCTGGGCCTTCAACGGCTTCTGAGTCCCATAGCAGCTGTTATGATTGCTGTTGCATAAACTTTCTCGTTCTTGCAAAGCTTACCAGGCAAACCAACACTTGTTGCCCTGAAATATTATATTTTTATCTATACTTAACATATTTTCCTTGGTTTAATAATATACAACAAAACAATAAGATTGCCCAATCCCGGACATACTTTCCCTCCTTCCCGCTATCCATCATCACCTCCCAAGTGCCTTATTTGGTCATCTATCAAACAACAAAACAACAAAATTAGGCTACTACTACCAAGGTAGTGTAAGTATTGCAATGAGCTATTGGTGTTAATACAGAGGTCTTGCGTAGAGATGTAGTGAATTCATTGTGCCAAAACTTTTCAAATGTTTTATATTTAATATTTTATTAAATAATTTTACATAAATATTACAGAGTGCTCCCCAGAATTTTTTTTTACAGCAGGGTGGCATGAAAAAGTAATTGGGGGGGGTTGGTGCGATGAAAAAAAAACTAGGACCAGCAATTTTCTGCGCAACTCTGCTTACAGCATGGGAGGAGGTGAGCCGATGACAGCCGGGTGGTCACCAAAACTAACCGGGTGCAGCACCTGTCTAAAAGAGCCTGGGGAGAACACTGTACAGGGTGGGCCATTTATGTATTAAACTTATTGGGAATTTCACAATAAAAACAATGGTGTGCTTGGTTTTAATGTAACTTTATTCTTTCATGAGTTATTTACACGTTTCTGACCACTTATATGTGTTCAATCTGCTGCCCATTGTGTTGGATTGTCAATGCAACCCTATTCTCCCACTCTTCACACACTGATAGCAACACCGCAGGAGAAATGCTAGCACAGGCTTCCAGTATCCGTAGTTTCAGGTGCTGCACATCTTGTATCTTCACAGCATAGACAATTACCTTCAGATGACCCTAAAGATAAAAAAAGTCTAAGGGGGTCAGATCGGGAGACCTTGGGGGCCATTCAACTGGCCCACGACGACCAATCCACTTTCCAGGAAACTGTTCATCTAGGAATGCTCGGACCACACACCCATTATGATAGACCAATAGCGGTGGTTTTGTTTGTTAAGTTCACCATTCACATAAAGGTTTACCTCATCACTGAACAAACTCTTCTGCGTAAACTGAGGGTCCTGTTCCAATTTCAGTGCACCGATCAGGGTCATCCTCGTTGAGATGCTGCAGTAGCTGGAGTTTGTAAGGGTGCCATTTGTGAGTAGTTAATATCCGCCGAAGGGATGTTCGACTAATGCCACTCTCCAGTGACATGCGGTGAGTGCTACGCTGTGGGCTCTTGCTGAATGAAGCTAGGACAGCCACTGATGTTTCTTCATTAGTGACAGATTTCATGCGTCCACATTTTGGCAAATCCAACACTGAACCAGTTTCACAAAACTTAGCAAGCAGTTTGCTAACTGTAGCATGGGAGATGGGTGGTCTCGTAGGGTCTTGCATTGAAAATCTGCTGCAATGACCCGGTTACTGCTTTCAACAGACATCAACACAATTTCTATCCGCTCCTCACGTGTTAATCTCGGTGACAATGTCAATGGCTGTAAACAAAGAGAAACCTGTAAATAACTCACTAAAGAATAAAGTTACAATAAAACCAAGCACACCATTGTTTTTCTTGTGAAATTCCCAATAAGTTTGATGAGTCACATGACCCTCTTCCTATTGGAAAAACAAAAGTTGGATTCAAAATGGCCGACTTCAAAATGCCCGCCATGGTCACCACCCATCTTGAAAAGTTTCCCCCCTCACATATACTAACATGCCACAAACAGGAAGCTAATATCACCAACCATTCCCATTTTATTAAGGTGTATCCATATAAATGGCCCACCCTGTATTATGTAGCTGCCCAGGCCCAACCATTCTCACATTGGTTCATATGTAATGGAGAATGTAACTCGGAGACATAGGGATACCCACTGGCCCCAGGTATCGATAACTTTACACTGGACATCTTAAGGGGTGCAGCAACAGGGCCCAAACAACAGCACACTATAGTGAGACAAACAATAACAATATGGAGGTGGTTGGGGTCATAATCAGGGCTGTGGAGTCGGAGTCAAGTAGTCGGAGCAATTTTGGGTACCTGGAGTCAGTGGTTTCATTAAACCGAGGAGTTGGATGATTTTTGAACCAAATCCATAGCCTTTGTAAAAATTAGACTAAGGAGTCGTAGTCAAGGAGTCAGAGCAATTTTGGGTACCTGGAGTAGATAAAAGTCTGCCATATAAAAAACTAGTGTATGCACACAGAAATGCACCCTCAAAGTTTCACAAGATTTGGGATAAACGGCGGGAGCATTAGACATGTTTATACGGAAATGAGATACACCTTGATGTCAGACAAGACAGATTAGGGGATCTCATAAAGCGCTATAGTGAGGTCCAAAATGTTAAGACGTTTATTTGAATGTACTGCTTGTCACTTTGTACTTTGCATCATTCACTGAATCTAACAATAGATCATTAATGGACAGTGCCCACTGATGGGGCCCGGCCTACAGTAACGTACAGCTACTCTGTCTGAATGCCTGTAACCGCTTGACATAATGATGCTGACGGACTTCTTGTATTGGTTATTGTTATTCTCTGTGAAATAATTTCATTGTACAGTTCTGTCTGATAATATGTTTGGAGAAGTTTGTCATGATTTCCTGCTGTACTACAATAAACTTTGTTTTGTAAGAACAAAAAATATGATTGGTGTAATTTGCCTTCTTAAAACAGAAGGAAACTTGCAATAATTCAGCTTTAATTGAGCATCTGTGGTTACCCACAGTGCACCACTACTGAATATGCAAATTATCTCTTTGTGCCCCTGAAGCCAGGCTAGCATCCAGAACCAATGGTATATAGCAAGCCTATAGCTATACATTTTACAGAGCCACATCAACCCCACATGTAGACAGCCTGTTTCAGACTTTTGGTTCTCCTCAGTACATGGCAGGGATTGATATGGCAGTATGGGATAGGAGCTTGGACCAGTACAACAGAGTTACCAAGCAGCTCAGGGTTGACCTAAACCACTAGGAGATTATAGAAAGCCAAAAGAGAGCAAAAAGCCCTCCTAGTAAAAAAGCAATACTTGGTGTGATTTGCCTTCTTAAAGGACTTACGAGCCCAAATAGCGAAAAAAAGATAAGTACCTTAATCAGTTGTAAATGCACGGAGGACGCCGTCCGCGCCCTCCGTGCAGTTCCGCCGGGTCCCCGCAGTCTGATCGCCCCCCGTGCCGCTCCCGACCCCACGAACGGGGTCGGGCTCCCCTTCCTCTCCCAAGATGGCCGCCGGAGCCGGCCGCGGCTGCGCAGTCCGCATATGCGTTAGTGCGGCTGCGCAGCTCTAGGGCCTCCCCCCCGATCCACGCTACTGTGCGTGGATCGGGGGGGAGGGCTCTAGAGCTGCGCAGCCGCACTAACGCGTATGCGGACTGCGCAGCCGCGGCCGGCTCCGGCGGCCATCTTGGGAGAGGAAGGGGAGCCCGACCCCGTTCGTGGGGTCGGGAGCGGCACGGGGGGCGATCAGACTGCGGGGACCCGGCGGAACTGCACGGAGGGCGCGGACGGCGTCCTCCGTGCATTTACAACTGATTAAGGTACTTATCTTTTTTTCGCTATTTGGGCTCGTAAGTCCTTTAACACAGAAGGAAACTTACAATAATTCAGCTATAAGTGAACATCTGTGGTTACCCACAATGCACCATAATTATAATTTTATAGATGTACTTATTGGTACATTTCCTTGTAACTTGATTTGTAAAAAAAAAATATAGGGACACGGTCTAAAATGTAAATGAAAACAGAATGACATAATTTATTATGTACATTGTCCTGAAAGCATTTTCAATTTTATGCACTAAGTGTTGAAATTAAGCTATATAGTAGTTTTTTAAAATCTGATTAAGTCGAATTTGATTTTAGAAACATGTTTTTTAAAAGTTGAGACAGGGTCATGTTTTCCACTATGTTGTAGCTTGTTTTAAAGAGACTCTGAACTCTCATAAAATTCACATTTTTATTTTAAAAATCTCTTTTACATCATTGCCCAAACTAAATGCTGCATCCCCGCAGCTGCACACTAACTAAATCCCCCCAAACTCCCCGGGGCACATTGCAGGGAGCGGTTACGTGAGAGGCAGAGCTTTCGGCTGCAGCTCTGCCTCTACACGCGTCTATCAGCGCGGATCGCCACGCTCTCCCCCGCCCCGCTCAGTCTTCCTTCACTGAGAGAGGCGGGGGAGAGGCGGAGATAGGCGCTGATAGACGTGCATGGAGGTAGAGCTGCAGCTGAAGGCTCTGCCTCCCGGAGCAGCAAAATCCATGACCAAGAAAGTTGTGGATTTTGCGAGGGGAGAGTTTTGGGGGGGGGGGATTTAGTTAGTGTTCAGCCGCAGGGATGCGGCGTTTTAGCTAGGGCAATGATGTTAAAGTGATTTTTAAAATAAAAATGTGAATTTTATGAGACTTCAGAGTCTCTTTAACAGCAACCTGTACAGGTTTAGGAACCATGAAAATCATGGTTTCTGGAAACATCCATGCGTCCATGCTTTTCTTTATTCTAATGCCTTGCCACCTGAAGGCCTGAAGATCACAGTCATCCAATCTTGACTTTAAAAGGACTCCGAGCAGTGCAGAAACTATGGAAAGATGCATATCATTTTAAAGCGCTCTTTCTCCTCTTTCCAATGATATATAAACCGCCCCCCTACGCCTTTTAGTTTTCGCTATTTTTGCTATTTTCCCCAGTGTCAGCAGATCCATTCAGCAGAATGGAGCTGCTGACTTTAGGAAAAAGTCGCCCTGTGTAATACAATGTAACTATGGAAAGATGGATATCATTTTAAAGCTCTCTTTCTCCTCTTTCTGGTGACACCTAAATCGTCGCCCTACGCCTTTTAGTTTTCTCTATTTTCGCGATTGAAATCGCGGCCGTGGCAATTTCAATTGCGAAAATAGCGAAAACTAAAAGGCGTAGGGGGGGCGGTTTATATATCATTGGAAAGAGGAGAAAGAGAGCTTTAAAATGATATGCATCTTTCCATAGTTTCTGCACTGCTCGGAGTCCCTTTAAGTCTTGTCCCTTGCATAAACAGATTTTAGCTAGATTCTCTAAAACTTTTTATACCATGTACTGAGGAGATGAAATAACAAAATCGAACCATTTCCGGCACAGTGTTTCACAAGAGTGGTTTATTCCACCCCATCTCTATTGCAAGAGTTAAACTCTCTAAAAGATGTTCTTTTTATCATGTTACCAGCATGTTGAAAATCAACTCAAGAGGTCAGAGGTCAGATGTCCCACCAGTAGTTTGTTTGCGGCATTACACAACTTTCAGTACTTCATATTCCCCCTCCCATAATTTTTTATTTTTTCTAAAATAAGATTTTAAAAGTTTTTCATTTCATAGTATAAAATAAATGTACAGAGAGTACAAAATAACAATACACAGAAAAAGTACAGGCAGGAAGGCCACCATACATGTAGTCTTTAGGATGATTAAGGTTGGTTCATAGTAGATTTTTTTTTTTAAACCGTGTTGCGGTCATTAACCACTTCACCACTGAGGGGTTTTACCCCCTGACCACCAGAGCAATTTTCACCTTTCAGCGCTCCTTCCATTCATTCATCTATAACTTTATTATTACTTATCCCAATGAAATGAACTATATCTTGTTTTTTTCGCCACCAATTAGGCTTTCTTTAGGTGGGACATTATGCCAAGAATTATTTTATTCTAAATGTGTTTTAATGGGGAAATAGGAAAAAATGTGGGGAAAAATTATTATTTTTCAGTTTTCGGCCATTATAGTTTTTAAATAAAGCATGCTACTGTAATTAAAACCCATGAAATGTATTAACCCATTTGTCCCAGTTATAAAACCATTTAAATTATGTCCCTATCACAATGTTTGGCGACAATATTTTATTTGGAAATAAAGGTGCATTTTTTTCAGTTTTGCATCCATCCCTAATTACAAGCCCGCAGTTTATAAAGTAACAGTGTTATACCCTCTTGACATAAATATTTAAAAAGTTCAGTCCCTAAGGTAACTATTCATGTTTTTTTTTTTATTGTATTTTTTTTTTTTTTAATTACAAAAAAAAAAATAAAAAAAAAATTGGGGAGTGTGGGAGATAATGAGTTAATTTATTGTGTAAATGTAATGTTTGTATATGTAAAATGCTTTTAGGGTGTAGTTTACTATTTGGCCACAAGATGGCCACAGAGTGTTTGTTTACATGCGACCTGTAAGCGTCCGGAAGGACGCTTACAGGAAGCATTAGGAGGCTGGGAGACTCACAATGATCTCGCTGTTTCTGAAAGAAGCAGCAGATCATTGCGGGGGCTTAGATCAACGAACGGGAATGGATTTTCCCGTTCATTGATCTCCGGGCGAGCGGGCGGCGGCGTGCACGAGCGGCGGGTGCGCGCGCACGAGCGGCGGGAGCGTGGACAGCGGCGGTAGCGCGGAAGGTACGGATTTCTCCGTCCCTGGTTTTTTAGGGGGAAAAAAGGGACGGAGAAATCCGTATGCGTGGGGGTAAAGTGGTTAAATTTAAAATAAGTGTTTTCATAAAACACTATATTTTGCAGTTTTGCATTATTTGCAGTTAAATATAATGCTTAAATGGTTTGCACATCATTGCATCTTGTTATTATAACCCCAACCTTTACATCTGCACTTTTGAAAAAATAAAATTTAAACAGCAGCTGGGTTTCCAAACTCTGAAAAAGGTCACATTAACTTCCCTAGCGTTAGAGACGCTAGAGGGCACCGCTCAGGCCCCGCTGGGCCAATTTGAATAAATGAATAATTAAAAAAAAAAACACTTAGCTTGCTGCATGTCCTACCCGCTCGCCCCCGATCCGCCGCTACCCGACGCGAAAGAGGGCCCCCCCGCACACCCCGTGTGCAGCCTGGCCAATCGCCGCCAGGCTGCGCTTTGGGGTGGATCGGGAGTCCCAGTGGCCGCATGGCCGCGGGAATCAGAACGCCCAGCAGGTTAAGAACGGTGGTACAAGTCTGACTGAAATTTATGTAGAGAAATATTAAATTCATTATATTTTTTACCCCAATACTATCTAAGTACACAATCCCCTTTTTTCTTTTTTTATATAAAACAATTTTCTTTGAAGAGGGAGGAATACATAATATCAATATAACCTGCACAATCACAAGTACAGAAACTCTCACTTTTTTATCAATTTTAGCTGCAGAGCACAAGAGCCACTGTAATCCTTTTCAACATCCACTACCTGACAACCAAAATTTTGCACCCCTATTCACCAGTTTCTGTTAGAAACACTGTGGGATGGCTGCGTTTTATATGCACATTAGAAAGAAAACAAGCTGAAATAATTGTACAATTATGTCTTGCAAAGTTTAGAACTGATATGAAAGTGACATTTTCCTTTAAAGAGAATCTGTACTTAATAAAAATAAGCCCTCTGGGGGATACTTACCTCGGGAGGGGGGAGAATCAGAGTCCCAATGAGGCTTCCCCCTCCCCTGTAGTTTTGGGGAATCCAGCGCTGGTTCAAACGAAACCTTCCAACAAGCTTGACATGCGTCGATTTATTTACCTCTCCGCAATCCTGCAAAGGCGCAGTAGCGGCTCTTCTTTCGGGTAAGGCGTAAATAGCTGAACCAGATTGTATCCACTCTACTGCATAGGCTCAAAGGACTCACTCCTGCGCAGTAGAGCGGATCCGATCGGGTTCGGCTACTTCCACCTTAACCCGAGCGGAGAGCCGCTAGTGCGCCTGCACAGGATGGCGGTAGGTAAATATTTACCTCGCCACGATTCAGGGGGTTCCAGCTGGAGATTGCCGGGACACCAGAGGTCAGGGGAATCCTCGTTAGGATCCAGAGGCTTCCCCCTTCCGAGGTAAGTATCTCCCAGAGGGTTTTTTTATAATTACAGATTTTCTTTAACCACTTGACGACCGTAGTGGTAACCCCCCCCCCCCCCCCCCCCCCTAAAGACCAGGCTCATGTTTGCATTGCTGGGCTGTGCAGACTTTTCAGCCTCCTGAAAAGGGGACATGCTGCCGGAGGATTCTGATCGCTGCAGGCTTTGGTTTTTTTTTTTTTTTACACATGCCTCAGCGAGGCTCTCTCTCCCCGTCCCCTTCCCTCCCCTTCTCTCCTCCCCTCCGTGAAGTAGGATTGGAACAGGACGGCGATCCATCCTGTTCCGCCTCTCATAGGCATCAGCCTATGAGAGGAGAGCACTCCCCGGCCAATCAGAGGCCGGCAATCGCCGATCTGTACAGCGCTGCGGCCCCCGACAGCACTGTACGCTTGTAAACAAAGGGTATTTCTTTCCCCTTACGTTTACAAGCAGCCTGCTAGCCGCGATCGGCGGCTAGCGGGCTATTCACAGAACTCCATTCCGTGAAGCGGCAGGGAACGATCGTGCATGTGCGCGGCCGTTCCCTGGGAAACTGCAGCCCCAGGACATGACGCCAATTGGCGTTAGGCGTTCCTGGGGCTGCCGCCGCGGTCACGCCCATTGGCGTGAGGCGGTCGTAAAGTAGTTAAAGAATACCTAAAGTTCAAAACACAAAGCCTGTTATACCAGGCTCTGTCTTTATGGTACAGGTGGAGGTTTCTGAAGTCCTTTGGCAGACTTCGGATAACATTGCCGAGACTGCGTTCCCGAGGAGGTGGGGTGAAGCTTCACCTATGTCCGAATTATGGTGGATCAGGTGAGTGATTAACCCTGAGGACACGCCCCCCCCCCCCCCAACATTCTCCGTCTTTTATACCGGAGGTACTCTTTAATAATTCACTAAAAATATAGCAGTTCTGAATGACAAGTCTCTTTCCATAAAACAAAACACACCATGTGGGATTTCGCAATCGCACATTAAATTTGAAATGTAGTAACCTCAGCTGCAATCCGTGGGACAGAGACCACAAGCTCACTGATTGCTTGCCAATAACATCAAACTGTCAATATTCCTGTACCCAAGGTGGCCACCTGAACACATTCCTCCTCTCCACCTTCTGTGAACTCCCCCAAAACAAGGTCAGTGGGGAACAAATTGTGTGGTTTTCAATGGCTCCGTCAAGGTGTTCAGGCTAGCCGAGTCTCCCTCCACCCAGCATGGGCTGTTTTCATAACAGGCATAAAGTGTAGGGTATAAAACTTCAGGAGAACATTTAACTTTTATGTACTTGCAGCCTTTGCCGTCAGAGTGCTGGGTGAATGCCGACTGCTTTTATGGCGATAATGAAAAATGTATCTACTGGCTTTTTGACTAAATAGAAAAGTAATGATATACTTTTGCTGTGAAGTTTTGAAAAGGCAAGTTTGGATGTCGGGTACAAAAAGCGAAAAGCAGTAAATTGTGGTGCCAGTTAAATACTTGCAAAAATGTCACCCAAGTTGGGATTCCATCGAGATGGTGTGTGTGTGTGTGTGTGGGGGGGGGGTGGATTGTGACACGGACGAACCATGCGGGAACACAATCGATTCGGGAAGAAATGTAATCAATTGGGTTTCTGATTGTGTTTCACATTCCCAATCCAAATTGCCAGTCTAGGGATAGGAGAAGGCAATTCTCTGGGGTCTGGCTAGTCCAGCACGTGAAAATTTGCATTCAAAATGCCAAGAAAAACAGAAGCATTTTGTACAAATCTGCATTAAAAGAGAAAATTGTAATTACAAACAAACATTCGGCACTGCTACCACTGCGTCTTTAATAAAAACTACAATTTTTATGGTATTTAGTCCTACAGTGCTCAGGAGGAGAGGGTGATGCAGTGGGTGCTGGGCGCTGAACATGGGAATGATAGCCATTTCACGCATGGGGTGCTTTTTCCAAGGCCAATACATGTGTATTGGGTACTAAAAACATGCATTGGCCTCGGAAGAAGCACATTACGTGTGAATCGGCCGTCAGGCCCGTGTTCAGTGCCCAGCACCCACTGCATCACCCTCCCATCCCGAGCACGGTAGGACTAAATACGCCTAAATTGTTTTTGTAACAGCGAGACTGAGACTGTGAGTATGCTGTGATGCTATCCTGCTGCTTGTCACTTTCCAGTGGTATTTATTAAAGCCACAGTGGCAGCAGTGCTGGATGTTTGTTTCTTCATAATTACAATTGATCCTGACATCTGTTTATCCTGAGCACGCTGACCAAGAGAGAAGGCAATGAAGTCACTCACACTTCATCACCCCCCATGGTTAAAATAGACAAATAGTGCTGACACACCCCACATCTTCCTTCTCCAACTTCCAAAAATACATATTTGCAGGCGTTGTCAAACCGCCTGCTGACAGCTCTTGCCAGTGGAAACGGGGCCTTTACTGGAGTTTTATTCCTTTCAACAGGGCCGGGCCGAGGTAGAGGCGAGAGAGGCTCCAGCCTCAGGGCGCAGTGTAGGAGGGGGCGCACAACTCACTCAGCTATCATTCCCCTATTGTGAAGCAGAAAGAAATAAGAAGACGGGATAAATGGCAGTGACTGCAAGCCAGATATATAGAGATGAAGGTGTTAGGGGCCCTGGGTGCCTCTTACTCTACTAGCAATCAGTGTGTGACGGCTGGGGTAGGAGGGATGGATGGGCGCACTTTTGGGGTCTCAGCCTTGGGTGCTGAAGGACCTTGTTCCGGCTCTGCCTTTCACTGTCACATGGTGATCAGCAGAGCTCCAAAGCTCCCCCCCCCCCCCCATTTTGCGGGAATGTAAATTGCCCAATCATCTCATATCCATAGGGTAGGGGCAGGTGGCATTTCTCAAGAGTACCTAGGTTGGAGGGCCTCATAAAAATGTTGATAAGGGGCTCCACAATTTCTAGCTATGCCACTGTAAGGCACATACACATGCGCAACTGTCATTGGGAAGCAATCCCTTGGGTGACTTGGCTGGGAAGACTGTACAGATTAGTCAGGGAGGTGGAGGGCAGACGGAGCAGCGCAGACTTGACATCATGCAGCAGGTGGGGCAAGCGGCAACAAGAAAAGTATTGTCTGTCAGTTAAGCAAGTTGATCCTCCTGGTGGATCGCTTTCCGGGCGGCGGTCGGCTGCCACTGTACACACGTTGGATAATCTTTAATCTAGCATGTGTATGGGGTTTAACAAAGTGTGTTGTTCAACTATGTATAATCAGCCTTGCCCATGCATGTCCAAGTAACTTGCTTGAATGATATTTATTTGTACCGCACCACAAAAGACGCTGGTTCCATATAAAGCGATAATAATAATTAATGAATAATAAAAAGCCGTTATTTGCTCTTTTCACAGATATGAAATGGCACCTATGGTTTACAGCCTCTTTAAACGCTGCCCCCACAAACAGCGGGAACACAGGTCTGCCGTTGGTTGAGAACCATTTTTGATCTTGGACGTCTACAAACTTTAATAACGCAATTTCCCTAAACGTGCGTGTTTAGCTAGCCGATTAAGGCCTAGAGATGCTTAAACAGGATATTTTAAGTGTAATAAAAGCAGTGGGGGGGTTGCTTTGTAATTTGATTGCTCGCAGGAGGGCAGGAACCCATCTCATGGCTTTACACATCTGCGATAATTTCCTTCAACTTTCCCTTTTATTGCCGAGTCGTTAAATTCACATTGAGTTCTTAAAACATAAAAATGCTTAAAACAGATGTGGCCGTTAAAGTTACAATATGAATTTTACAGCCTGATATTTTACGATAGTGGAAGGAACTTCGCCCGCAGGGTCAGGAGGGGATGTGGGACGGGGACACGCAGGACGCAGTGCTGACCCAACGCATGCTCTGACTGACCTCACTGGAAGCAAAGGTGTTCCCTGGGTAGTCACATGGACTCCGCACAACTCTCTGTCTGCCCCTCAGTCACTCATTCAAGCACAGACGTCAGAGGTTCAATGATACAACTGTAGTCAGTCAGTTTTAGTGTTGTGCCCTCACAAAAGAGAATGTTTGCAGCAGCAGATAGTTTGAGAAAGGGGTACCCCCACTCCCAATAGATAGCACAAGGACAATAAATAGGTTCAAACTGTGCTAATAGTAATAGTACAAAACAAATACATTAGCAGTAAAAAGTATGTGAACCCTTCGGAATTATATGGATTTTTGCACAAATTGGTCATAAAATGTGATCTGATCTTCATCTAAGTCACAACAATAGACAATCACGGTGTGTTTAAACTAAACACCACACAAATAATGTAATATTTCCATACGCTGTAAAGTGTATATAGTCTCGTCACTAACTGTCCCTCGGAGGAGCTCACAATCTAGTCCATACCATAGTCGTATGTCTAAGTATGTATTGTGTAATGTATTTATCGTAGTCTAGGGCCACATTTTTTTTTAGTTATCAGTAGGTTTCTGGGATGTGAGAGAAAACCAGAGTGCCTGGAGGAAACCCACGCAGACACGCTGCTACTCCAGCAAGCGAACAACAAACACAGAAGCACCGCAAGGGTGTGTTTTGTCCCCGCTTCTGTTCTCACTATACACCAACAACTGCACCTCAACTGATGACTCTGTCAAGGTCATTAAATTTGCGGATGATACAACAATCATCGGCCTCATCAGCAGGAATAGTAAGCATGCCTATCGTTACGAGATATACAGGATCTGCAACTGGTGCAAAGACAACAATCTCGTCCTCAACGTGGCAAAGACTGTTGAACTGATAGGAAACGCCCGCCCTCCCTCCTTCCGGAACAAATTGGGGAGACCGAGGTCTCCAGGGTTCTGTGCGTTAGATTCCTTGGCACAACCATCACTAATGACCTAAGATGGGGGGAGAATACCACCAAAATCCAGAAGAAGGCACAGCAGAGGTTATTTTTCTTGCGTCAGCTGAAAAAATTCGGCATCCCGTGTGAACTGCTTAAGAGCTTTTACACGGCCACCGTGGAATCCATCCTGTGCTCCTCCCTCATCGTCTGGCATGCAGGGGCATCTGCTAAGGACCAGTACAAACTGCATAGAGTAATCAGCACTGCAGAAAAGATCATTGGAGTGCCCCTGCCGCCCCTTGATCTCCTCCACTCTACCAGAATGAGGACAAGAGCCATCAAGATCTCACAAGACCCCTCCCACCCCGGCAACCGCTTCTTCAAGCTTCTCCCACTGGGCCGCCGTTTCAGAGCCATCCCCTCCAGAACCACCAGACGCTGGAGCACCTTCTTCCCTCAGGCGGTACACCTTCTGAACTCAACCTCGAGCTCCCCATGACCAGTTCAGCCATCCCGTCCTCACTGGCCCCTGTTCTGAATGCATGTCATGTTTTGATATGTTGATGTAGTATATGCTATGCTTGTATATGTTCGACTGCCATGCCATGTGTACCAAAAACAATTCCAGGTACGTCATTCCGCGTACTTGGCGAATAAAGCTGATTCTGAATCTGATTCTGACGGGAAAAACATACAAAACTCTGTGCAGATAGTGTCCTGGCTGGGATTCAAACCAGGGACCCAGCGCTGCAAGGCGAGAGCGCTAACCACTACACCATTGTGTTGCCCACAACAATAGAATGGTATTTGTACATTCCAATATACAACAATATATGGATAGGAAATGTTTCTAATGCTGAAACCAGGAAAATTACCCGTAAAATAGGGTTTCCTGATTAATTTACTATATTCTAATATATGTCACTACAGGGCCTCTTTAAAAGCTTAACAGCACAATCTTAGCTGAGGTGAAAAAAAACTGTTTGATTCTGTGTTCTCTCCTCTTTCCTGTTCACAAATGTGTGTTTTGTTTCTGTAGATGACTTATTACAGCAGGCACAGAAAAAGAAAGTAAAGCTTATACTCACCACAGTGACAAGGAGGATGGATCCAGAGACGTCTCCCTGATGACAAGCATCCCACAATCCACCTTCCGGCCTGTGGGTATGCGTAACATCACACAAAAGCACATGGGGCAAACGGGAAGTGAAGTCATTGCGGTACTTTGTGCGGAGTCGTTCGGGATCTTATAGATACAATCTGCTATGGGGGTCATTAGGGCTGCACGACACTAAACAACATCCCTCTGATTGCGCGCCTGTACCCACGTCGCTAGATTGCGGAAACGATCGCTCGTCGCTCAATGTATCCCCAGTCATCAGGAAAATTGTGTCGTGGGTACTCAGCTTAAAGTGGTTTAAAACTGACAAAATTTTCAACAAAAATGTGTTTTCCTACTTTTTATAACCCATACAATTATCATATTTGCTTTTGTGCACAAGTATTATTATTCATTTAGAGATTATAACTTCCCAAAGTTCAGTTAATTTATTTTGAAAGCTGCTAGTGCATTTTATTTATAGCTGTTGTCATTCTGTTTTAAATGCTGCCAGCAGTTATTTCTGATCAGTTTTTCACTTCAGCACTCATCAGCTGAAGTCCTGCATCCAGAGAATGTTTACATATATGTATCAAGTAAAGAATGTGTACACAAGATAAGATTATAAGCAATTGGGATGCGGGTTCTACCTGCAGAAGAAAGAGTCAGCCCTGTGATGTAACCCTTTGAATGCTGTTTTACTAAAAAAACATTGTGTTAGTATTTTATATGCTGTAAATAATCTTTTAGAGCAAAGAAGAAATTCTGGGTTATATTCCGCTTTAAGTTGTTAGATGAAATATAATGCTGAAATGAAGTGCATTCCTCTGAGACTGAGATTTTCTACAGGAGCTAAGGCAGAATCTGAGGAAGTACTTACTGTATACAGTAATTTGAGGATCACAATTTCAGTATATAATGAAAATTTCTAATTATAATAGGATTTCAGCTCGGATTACAGTTGTGTTCAAAATTATTCAACCCCCAATGCTGTAAAGGGTTTTAGGGAATTTAGTGTACATTTGTAATTGTGTTCAGAATGAAATCTTTTAAGGACTTTTTAAAGAACCCAATGCAACTAAAATGACATGAATTGTTTTTGAAATACCGTATTAAATGTTTTTTTTTTTTTTTTGTGATTTCTTCATTGACACAATTATTCAACCCCTTAAAGACTACCACTCTTAAGAACAGAGGTTCATTTACTGGTGTCAAGAGAATGGTCCAGGGAGACAAAAGGAGAGGTGATTTCTCTTCACAGGAAGGGCAATGGCTATAAGAAGATTGCAAAGATGTTAAACATACCAAGAGACACCATAGGAAGCATCATTCGCAAATTCAAGGCAAAGGGCACTGTTGAAACGCTACCTGGTCGTGGCATAAAGAAGATGCTGACTTCGACTGCTGTGTGCTACCTGAAGCGCAAAGTGGAGAAAAGTTCCTGTGTGACTGCTGAGGAACTGGAGAAAAAGATTTGTCAGATGCGGGTACTGAAGTTTCAGCTCAGACAATAAGACGCACACTGCGTATTGAAGGCCTCCATGCCAGAACTCCCAGGTGCACCCCCTTGCTGTCTCCAAAGAATAAGAAGAGTCGACTGCAGTATGCCAAAAGTCATGTGGACAAACCTCAAAAGTTTTTGGATAGTGTTCTGTGGACTGATGAAACAAAATTAGAACTGTTTGGGCCCATGGATCAACGCTATGTTTGGAGGAGGAAGAACAAGGCCTATGAAGAAAAGAACACCTTGCCTACTGTGAAGCATGGCAGGGGGTCAATCATGCTTTGGGGCTGTTTTGCTTCTGCAGGCACAGAGAAGCTTCAGCATGTGCAAGGTATCATGAATTCTCTTCAGTACCAGGAGATATTGGATGAAAATGTGATGCAGTCCATCACAAACCTGAGGCTTGGGAGACGTTGGACCTTTCAGCAGGACAATGATCCCAAGCATACCTCCAAGTCCACTAGAGCATGGTTGCAGATTAAAGGCTGGAACATTCTGGAGTGGCCATCGCAGTCACCAGACTTAAATCCGATTGAGAACCTCTGGTGGGACTTAAAGAAAGCAGTTGCAGCGCACAAGCCTAAGAATGTGACTGAATTGGAGGCTTTTGCCCATGAAGAATCGGCTAAGATACCCGTAGATCGCAGCAAGACACTTGTGTCAAGCTATGCTTCACGTTTAAAAGCGGTTATAACTGGAAAAGGATGTTGTACTAACTACCAAGAATGAATGTCACTTGGGGGTTGAATAAAACTGATATTGATGTGAGCACAGAAAAGACATTTGTGGTTATTTCATTATAAATGTTATATTTGTCTGACTTACAAGTGCCTCTTTGATTTAATTGTAAACAAGATGACTGAAATGATTAAAATTATTGAGTGTTTTGGCCAGTTTGACATTGATTTTGAACACAACTGTACATAAATTTGCGGGCAGCACAGTGGCGTAGTAGTGGATAGCACTCTACCTTGGGTTTTCACACACTTTGCTGTCGCCTTAGACTTGTCACTTAAAACGTCAGGGCACTATAGAGTTAAAGGGAACCTAAACTGAGAAGGATATGGATTTTTCCTTTTAAAATAATACCAGTTGCCTGAATCGCCTGCTGATCCTGTGTCTCTAATACTTTTAGCCACAGCCCCTGAACAAGCATGCAGATCAGGTGCTCTGACTGAAGTCAGACTGGATTAGCTGCATGCTTGTTTCAGGGTGTGATTCAGCCACTATTGCAGCCACAGAGATCAGCTGGACTGCCAGGCAACTGGTATTGTTTAACAGGAAACATCCATATCACTCTCAGTTAAGGTTCCCTTTAAGTCTTTTATTTATTACGAGATGTCCTACTGGGGCAAAGAGGAGGAGGAGCTTAGCTGATTACAATGCTGGCATAGTAATAAACCATGAAAAATGAATACGGACGGGTGAACATCACAGTTTTCCTGTGCTTCAATCTGCAGCCAAAGCGGACACTAAGAAGGTCATGTCAACTACAACAAAACATTTGCAAAGTGCTTTTCTACCTGAGGACCCGAAGCACTTAAACTTGTGTCAGATCAGTACATAGTGATGCGTACAGGGGGAAAAGTTAAGTCATCATAAATGCCAAACTCAAAAGGTGGCGTCTTAGTTTTGATTTAAACACCTCCAGAGTTGGAGCTGTCTTGAATTGGAAGGCGTTCCAAAGGGTAGGGGCAGCATGACAAAAGGCTTTGATTCCAGAAATTTTGAGTTGGACTTTAGGGGTGGTCAAGTTGGATCCTTTTGATCTGAGGTTGTGAGAGGTATGACGCAGTTGCAACAAATCCTTCAGGTATCCAGGGCCTAGGTCGTGTAGGGATTTGAATGTTAAAATAGAGAACCCTTTTCAAAATTGGCATGTTATGTTCTCGGTTAGTACACTGATCAGTGAGTGGAAAAACATGTTCCCATTCACCACCCAAAGTGCCTGTGATCAATGATCATGGGCATCAATGAGATGCCGGTGGTCATTGTATTGATGCAATGGTCATTGAAAATGTGAAAGTGAAAACACACATGCTACATTTCTTGTGTACTGTTCACAGGAATAAATGGGTACTGTATTATGTACGCTTACAGGAAGTGAACTGTGGATGTGTATTTTTTTTTTTTTTTTTGCAGAATGATCGTGTCTTTTCATTGAAGCCAGCAATCATTGCAATGGGGACTTAAATCAAAGAATGGGAACTGCATCTCCATTCATTGATCTCCGGGCAAACGGGTGGTGACGTGACGAGCACGGAAGCGCACGCACGAGCGTGGACAGCAGCGGCGGGGATGCGTATATCTACTCCCCACGCGCGGAAGTCTGGCGGGGTGTAGATATACTGTCCCCGGACCCCTAAGTGGTTAATAAGAATATGTGATAACTAGACAAGACAAATAATATTTATATCACATTTTTCTCTTGGCAGACTCAAAGCAGCAGTGTTAGGGAGTCTTGCCCAAGGTCTCCTTCTGAATAGGTGCTGGCTTACTAAACGGGAAACACTGAGATTTAAACCCTGGTCTCCTGTGTCAGTAGCCGAGCCCTTAACCAGTACACTATCAAGCCCCCTACATCAGACACCAGTACCCAAATTAACTCTATTTGGTCCAATCCCAAAACCCAAGGTTTGTTACTGAACACTGCCACCCAAATCCCCCTTATTTGATGAAATCCTGAATGCCAGTGCAATGACAGTTTTGCTGCCCTACTGTGATGTCACTGCACTGCGTGTAATCGCGTGCATGCACAATGAATTCTCAATTACAGTTAATTTTAAAATCCTTAATTTATAGGACTTTTACACACCCTACACACCCCAGGTGTTGAGGGTGTGGAGGAGACCCCCCGATCCACCTCTGTGCAAATATCAGCCCCCAAGCCCTGCTGGTTTACAAGATAGGTTAGTAGGCCATATCTTAGCAGGGCTCAGGGGCTGAAAATTTGCAAAGAGGTAGATCGAGAGGTTCCCTCCATACCCTCAAAATTTGGAGTGTGTAGAGTATGTAAGAGGTTTACAATTTAAAGAATTTACATGAGAAAAAAGCTGTTATTCCACTGGCTTTCTGCTACAAATATTTTCAGGAGCCCAGGTGAATAGACTCGTCAATAATGGATTGGGAGGCCGAGTAGTGATTTGTCACAAGGAGCATATTGGGGATGGAGTTTTCAGAACAATGGCCTCAATTCACTAAGCTTATCTCCTGTTTTTAATAACTCTTCTAATGTTGTTACCATGGTGATAAGGCATGTAGTATTCAGGAAACATTTTACCTCAGGCAAACCTAAAGTTAACTCTTCTGTCTTTAAGTTAACTCTTTAATCCTTAAAATAACTCCAGAGTTAAAGACAGGCTGTTCATTAATTGCGTGTGAAAATAACTACAGAGGAGGTAACTTAACTACAGAGGAGGTAAATTAACTACAGAAGAGGTAACTTAAGGAATGAAGAGATAAGATAACTCTCTTACTGTGTGGAGGCAAGTTTTCTCTTGCCTTATTATCTCCAGCATGATCTTAGTGAATTGAGGCCAATGTGTAGTCTTCACTTGTCGTGTAGGCTAAAGATTTAGGGCCCATTCACACTTAAGGCTGGTTTCACAGTGGGACGTTACAAGCGCACGTTAGAGCAGCCTGTAACGCAGCCCACCGCACAGTAATGAAAAATCAATGGGGCTGTTCACAGTGCGGACGTTGCGTTACATTGTAACGCTGCGTCACAAGACAACGTACTGCATGCAGTACTTTGGACGCGGCTGAGCCGCGTTAGACTGCTTGCACATGCTCAGTAATGTTGTGGAGGAGCGGAGAGCGGCCAGGCACATGGCTAATTAATATGCACTGCACGTTATGACGTGCAGTGTTTACTTCCTGGAGCAGCCGCTATGTGCGGCGATTGGCCGGCAGGACCACGTGATGCCGCATGCGCACAAGAGTGCGCATCACGGCATCACTGACGCCAGAGTGAGCTGCACAACGCGGCTCACTCTGACGTCCAGATCCAGCACCACCAGGCGTTGAGTTAGGGGGACGTTATGCGACCTTAACGCCCCCTCTAACGCAACGTCCTGGTGTGAAATTAGCCTAAAAGTGCAAAAGGGTAGAGCACAGTTACCTTTTGCGCGAGTAATTTTACTGCGATTAGCGCAGTAAAATCACTGTACACTCTTGAAGATCCCGACGATTGAAATCAGTGCTTTTATAAGCACTGTATCACGATCGCTCCTGGATCGTAATAAAATAATGCAGGCAACAAGTTTTGCGATGCCGTTAATAGCGAAACACCAGCGATCGGTGGAAATCATGGCAGTGAGATCACTGCTATAGGGTTAATATTGCGCTACCGCTTTAGGAAGCATTAGGGCTTTGGCGATTAGCGGGAATCACCGCTAGTCGCCATAGTGTGAATGGTCCCTAAGGGCCCTTTTCCATCAGCTGCGCTCTAATTCAATAATCAGGGAACTTACATTTGCCAATTGCAAGGGCACCGTTGTTAACATGTTAATCACAGTGTCCCCTTTTCAACAGTGCGATTCGAGGAAATTGCTGCATTTTTTGTGCGCTTGCTATTTGCCTCTACTGTATTAGCTTTTTCAATAGCTGCCGAAAACTGCACTTGTTATAAATGAAAAAAAGTCACGATCAGTTGCAAATAAATGACGATCAAAATTTTTGGAGAAGAAGGGCCCTAAGAAGGCTTGCTGAATTCCTGTAATTTTAATTTTAAGTACGGAAGAGATTTGTTGGGTTTAGAGTTCTCACAGCTGACCAAATGTGAAAACCTTTAAATATTAATATATCTTTTTTTTATTCATGCCATTTTTTTCCATTGCGATGAGAGTTAGGTTTGAGTCACACGATGACTAATATGCTGAAGCAGCGAGTGACGCTAATCGGAAACGTGTCGGTAAAATATTGCACCGAAACGAGATTAATCACGCCTTTAATACGTGTAATTTTTAAGAATAAGTCAAGTAACACCCTTTGGGTTATTCTCGCCCAACTTTCCTCCCCACACGAGGCAGGGTGTAAAAATACTAATAATAATAATTTGCGATGCCGCTGAGGTTTCCCGTAACGGGCAGCCAGCCAACCAACACAGCGAAAAAAAAACAAATGAGGCAGACATTGTTCCTGCTTTTAAAAACCACAGAGTTCAGCTTGCGTTTTTTTTCCTCTTCAAGCCTCCTAAATATTCACACTTTGGGGATTTGATTTTATCACGGTCACCATCTTCCCCGAAGAGTTTATTTAAAAAATAGGTTGAAAAAAAAATGTGCGTTCCCTGCTGGCGGTGGAAGCGCTGAGAGGTCACTTTTTTCTGACTCTCGGGTTTGTTTGTATTTATTTTTCTACGTACACTTCTGTGGCTGTGTATTTTTTTTGGGTCCCGATTAACTGCTTTGTAGTGAAATTACCCAGAAGCGGTTGGGGGAACTCTGCTGCCGTCTGACAAATTGTTTTTAGGCCCTTGGTACGTTGTTTGCTTACGTGGTTCCGCGGCAGAGATCGGGATGCCGGATAAATGAAACAACCAAAAGTAGTAAAAGCATAAAGCTTCAAGATCCTTCTCTGAAAAGTTCATGACAGCCTCAGTATTTACACCAATCAGATTACCTGAATTATAGTAATGCAAAGTAAATAGTCAGGAGAGAAGAGTTCCACTGTAAAATCAGCAGAATCCTCCAGCAGCGCTGAGTATATCAGGAAGAGGGAGTTAAACAGTGAAGGGAGCCAGGTTCTCCAGGACCACAGAGAACATCAAGATGGGAGAATTAAATAGTAGGAGCAAAATCTTCCAGGTAGAAAATTAAATAGGACAGGGGCAAGGCCCTCCAGCAGCACAAAGTATATAATGAGAGGAGAGTTCGATAGAGGAAGGAGAAGAGTCAACCAGCAGCACAGGGTATATGTACAATCTGCAACTATGGCGGCTGCGGACACGCAGGGTATACCCGCAGCCACCTTTGTTCCCTGTTCTCAGGCCTCATCCGTTCCGTCGGCGTCTAGCACGCCGGGAACGGTACTGTCTCGTGCTCATAGGGCCGCTGTATCGCGCAGAGACAGGACCTTTATGCTGGAAGAAGGCGCATCAGCTGACCTGCCGGTCGGCTGACGTCAGAGGTGACTCACGCCGCTCGGATTGGCTGATTGTTAAGGGGCGCGGCTGTGAGCTCTCTTCGGCTTCTTAAGCCTTCACTGGTCATTGGCAACTTGTCTGCTGTTGCGAATACACTCGTGTTAGCGCTCAGACCTTAGACTAGTATCCGGTGTGCTTTGATCTGGGAGGAAACCAGGGATTTCACACAAGACTAGGACTATTGTATATTGTATTACTGATTACCTGTGTATGATTCTGGCTATACTCTGACCTTGCTATTGCTCATCGATTCTGTACTTCTGCCTATCTGACCTTAGTTGCTGAACCTCTGCCTGATAACTCACTATTCTTCTGCCTCACGTCTCTGTACTGTATACGCCTCTCAGCTGCCAAACCTTGCCTGACCTCTCTACTCACCAGTGGGCCCTTGCCACTGGTGAGGTGCTCTTTTGATTAAATACCCACCAGCTCCACTGGTGAGGTTTAGTTTAAGTTATACAGCTCCTGTGACGGATAGTACCTTGCCAGCTCCTCTGGTAAGGTCTAGTTAAACTATTCAGTCGCTTGTGCTGATAGTACCTTACAAGCTCCTCTGGTAAGGTTTAGCCAAACTTTGTTGTCACTCCTGTTATTAGTACTTTTCTAGCTCCTCTGGTAAAGACCTATTATTTATATTACTGTTGTTGCAGCTAGTACCCACCAGCTCCCCTGGTGAGGTCTAGCACTGTTTCAGATAGTACTCACCAGCTTTTCTGGTGAGATCTATCCATTTAATCTACTGTTGCACCAAACACTTTACACCTCTGTTTCTCAGCCGTCTATACTTGTATTATTGGTGATACTGCAGATCACCACATAATCGGGTATAGAGTCTGTATTATTGGTGATTCTGCAGATCACACAATAATCAGACGTCTGTGTGCTACACCAATCGTTACAGTATATCAGGAAAGGAATTAGATAGTGGAAGGAGCAAAGCCCTCCAGCAGCACAAAGTATATCAGTAGAGGAGAATTAAATAGAGAAGGAAACAAAGTCATCCAGCAGCACAGAGTATATCAGTAGAGGAGAATTAGATAGAGAAGGAAACAAAGTCATCCAGCAGCACAGAGTATATCAGTAGAGGAGAATTAGATAGAGAAGGAAACAAAGTCCTCCAGCAGCACAGAGTATATAAGGAGAAGAGAGATAGATAGAGTGAGGAACAGAGTCCTCCAGCTGCACAGAGTATATTAGGAGAGGAGAGTTATGCTGGGGATACACGGTACGTTTCTGTACAGTGTATCGACCAGCTGATCCGGCCAGCTGATAATATTCAGCTGGCCCGATCATGCCGCTCGACCCGCGCCTGCTCAATTCCCGCCGGCGGACAATGGCAGGGAATCGAGTGCTAATAAGGAAGCGCCGGCGGGGATGAGCGGCAATTGATCCGCGCGGACGCGCCGGCATCGGGCCGCTGGCTCGATCCGGCGCATAAAACGAGCCATGTATGCACGGCATTAGAGGGAGGAACAGAGTCTCCCAGCAGTACAAAGTATATCAGGAAAGGAGAGTTACATAGAGGAAGGAGCAGGGTCCTCCAGCAGCACAGAGTATATCAGGGGAGGGGAGTTACATAGTGGAAGGAGCAGAGTCTTCCAGCAGCACACAGTATATCAGGAGAGGGGAGTTACATAGAGGAATGAGCAGAGGCCTCCAGCAGCACAGAGTATATCAGGGAAGGGGAGTTAGAGGAAGGAGAAGGGACCTCCAGAAGCACAGAGTATATCAAGAGGGTAGTTGGATAGTGTATGGATCAGAGAGAAGCACAGATACAGAGTATTTCATGAGAGAAGAGATAGACACTAAGTCTGTGGGTGACACTGTGACCCAATGCTGTGGCTATACAGAAGTATCCCTAGGAAACAACTGAGTGATGCATTCTGTGTCTATGAAGAAGGGATGAGAGAACGGTTTCCATGGGCAGAGTTTCAAAATAAATTCAGCAGCTGATTTATGCTTAACCACTTCAAGCCCCTCCATTGAGCGGTTAAAACAGGCACATGTGTTCATGGGCATGTGTATGCGCTATAGCAAGCAAGCGTGCAGGAGAGTGTGCGAGCATTTCAGCAACATGGACGCTTATAAAAAAACATCCTATTTGCACTAATAAGTGCAAAAATAAGACGCTTTAAAATATCCATTTTGGGTTAAGTGATTAAAGGGTCACTTAAGGCTAAAAAATGAGTTTTACTTACCTGGGGATTCTACCAGCCCCCTGCAGCTGTTCCGTGCCCACGCAGTCTTGCTCAGATCCTCCTGTCCCTGCTGGCAGCTACTTCAGTTTTCGGCGACAGGCCCGACAGGCCTGGGAACGTGAGTGATTCTTCGCGTTCCTGGTCGCAATAGCGCCCTCTATACTGCTATTGTGGCCAGGAACGCGAAGAATCACTAGCGTTCCCAGGCCTGTTGCTGAAACCGGAAGTAGCTGCCGGCAGGGGCAGGAGGATCTAAGCTAGACTGCGTGGGTACGGGATAGCTGCAGGGGGCTGGTAGAAGTCCCAGGTGAGTAAAACTCTTTTTTGCTTTCAGTCTTAAGTGTCCCTTTAAAGATCCAGAATGGATCATTAAGTGAAAACATTGGGGGGGAGCTGTACCCACGCTTCATTCATGGCTGAGGCGGCCAAGACCAACTGCCTCAGCCAAGAACAGTCTAGCAAGGCTATGAGGCATTATTGATTTATTGTATTTATAAAGCGCTAACATATTTCGTGTCGCTGTACATTAGTTTAGGTTACAGACAGCGGCGTCCCTACCATAGAGCGCAGGGGGGCGTGGCGCACCGGGTGACAGACACCCAGGGGGGGTGTCACCACGACCCCCCACAGCAGCACAGCAGGAGGGTGAAAGCAGCGCTAGAAGGAGGGGCTGTGGAGGCAGCGGTGGGGAGGGGGGAAATACCCTCCCCCCCCTCCCTCACCTGGCACGCCTCCTTCTGCCTCTCTCCCCCTCCATAGATAACTGTCGGGAAGTGCAGGGGCGGCCGGAGGCGTGCTGAGACTTACTCACCTCATTTCCGCGTTCCAAGCATGGAGCGCAGCGTCATGTCGTCACAGGTCTCTGTCTTCAATGCCGCCCACTGTGCTTCCTGATTAGCGGAAGCACAGTGGGCGGCATTGAAGGCGGAGATCTGTGACGATATGACGATATGACGCTGCCACGCTTGGATCGCGGAAATGAGGTGAGTAATTCTTAGCACGCCTCCGGCCGCCCCTGCACTTCCCGACAGTTAGCTATGGAGGGGGAGAGAGGCAGAAGGAGGGGTGCCAGGTGAGGGAGGGGGGGGATATTTCCCCCCTCCCCACCGCTGCCTCCACAGCCCCTCCTTCTAGCGCTGCTTTCACCCTCCTGGGGCATTTATACTGGGGGCAACTAAACTAGCTATACTGGGGGCAACTAAACTAGCTATACTTACTGGGGGCAACTGTACTAGCTATACTGGCTGGGGGCAACTATACTGGCTGGGGGCAACTATACTAGCTATACTGGTGGGGGGCAACTGTACTAGCTATACTGGCAGGGGGCAACTATACTAGCTATACTTACTGGGGGCAAATATACTAGCTATACTGGCTGGGGGCAACTATACTAGCTATACTGGCGGGGGGCAACTAAACTAGCTATACTTACTGGGGGCAACTATACTGGCTGGGGGCAACTATACTAGCTATACTTACTGGGGGCAACTAAACTAGCTATACTTACTGGGGGCAACTATACTAGCTATACTGGCTGGAGGCAACTATACTAGCTATACTGGCGGGGGCAACTATACTAGCTATACTTACTGGGGGCAACTAAACTAGCTATACTTGATGGGGGCAACTATACTAGCTATACTTGCTGGGAGGGATGCCAGGTGAGGGAGGGGGGGGGATATTTCCCCCCTCCCCACCGCTGCCTCCACAGCCCCTCCTTCTAGCGCTGCTTTCACCCTCCTGGGGCATTTATACTGGGGGCAACTAAACTAGCTATACTGGGGGCAACTAAACTAGCTATACTTACTGGGGGCAACTGTACTAGCTATACTGGCTGGGGGCAACTATACTGGCTGGGGGCAACTATACTAGCTATACTGGTGGGGGGCAACTGTACTAGCTATACTGGCAGGGGGCAACTATACTAGCTATACTTACTGGGGGCAACTATACTAGCTATACTGGCTGGGGGCAACTATACTAGCTATACTGGCGGGGGGGCAACTAAACTAGCTATACTTACTGGGGGCAACTATACTGGCTGGGGGCAACTATACTAGCTATACTTACTGGGGGCAACTAAACTAGCTATACTTACTGGGGGCAACTATACTAGCTATACTGGCTGGAGGCAACTATACAAGCTATACTGGCGGGGGCAACTATACTAGCTATACTTACTGGGGGCAACTAAACTAGCTATACTTGATGGGGGCAACTATACTAGCTATACTTGCTGGGGGCAACTAAACTAGCTATACTTACTGGGGGCAACTATACTGGCTGGGGGCAACTATACTAGCTATACTGGCTGGGGGCAACTATACTAGCTATACTGGGAGCAACTATACTAGCTATACTGGGGGCCACTATACTGGCTATACTGGGGCCCACTATACTAGCTATACTGGGGACCACTGTACTACCTACACTGGGGGCCACTATACTAGCTGTACTGGGGACTACAATACTACCTACACTGGCTCCTGGCACTACCTAAACTAGGGGGCACCTCTCCCTACGTAAACTATCTAGGCCAGCCAGCTCAACATCACCACCAGCCAACCAGCCCAGAATCACTGGCAAAAAGGCCACAGCATCACCCCCAGTCAGGCCAGCATTTACTTCAACCAGCCAGGCACAGCCCAGCATCACCGCCGGCCAGCCCAGCCACAGCATCACCGCCAGTCAGGCCACAGCATCACCGCCAGCCAGGCCACAGCATCACCGCCAGCCAGGCCACAGCATCACCGCCAGCCAGGCCACAGCATCACCGCCAGCCAGGCCACAGCTTCACTGCCAGGCCTTTCAGTCCACACATCATCCCCAATCCAACCAAAAACAGTATTGCCAGCCAGGAACAGCAGCCAGTAGAGGAGAACTCAGAAGCCAGGTGAGAGGTGTCTACCATATTAAGGGGGCATTCTGCCCATTTATGTGAAATGCTGTCTATTTATGTGCCGCATGACTGCTGAATTTGTCTTGTTGGGGGCCTCATGGTTACTGGATTTGTCTTGTTGGTGGCCTCATGATTGCTGAATTTGTCTTGTTGGTGGCCTCATGATTGCCGAATTTGTCTTGTTGGTGGCCTCATGATTTGTTGGGTGCCTCAAGATTTCTGAATTTGTCTTGTTGGGGGCCTCATGATTGCCGAATTTGTCTTGTTGGGGCCTCATGATTGCTAACTTTGAGACTATGATAAAAGCTGAATCATAATCATATGAGACAATAGCCTTAACCACTTGAGGACCTAGGGCTTTCTACCCCTTAAGGACCGGCCACTTTTTTTCCATTCAGACCACTGCAGCTTTCACGGTTTATTGCTCGCTCATACAACCTACCACCTAAATGAATTTTGGCTCCTTTTCTTGTCACTAATAAAGCTTTCTTTTGGTGCTATTTGATTGCTCCTGCGATTTTTACTTTTTATTATATTCATCAAAAAAGACATGAATTTTGGCAAAAAAATGATTTTTTTAACTTTCTGTGCTGACATTTTTCAAATAAAGTAAAATTTCTGTATACATGCAGCGCGAAAAATGTGGACAAACATGTTTTTGATAAAAAAAAAACCCATTCAGTGTATATTTATTGGTTTGGGTAAAAGTTATAGCGTTTACAAACTATGGTGCAAAAAGTGAATTTTCCCATTTTCAAGCATCTCTGACTTTTCTGACCCCCTGTCATGTTTCATGAGGGGCTAGAATTCCAGGATAGTATAAATACCCCCCAAATGACCCCATTTTGGAAAGAAGACATCCCAAAGTATTCACTTAGAGGCATAGTGAGTTCATAGAAGATATTATTTTTTGTCACAAGTAAGCGGAAAATGACACTTTGTGAGAAAAAAAAAAACAAAAGTTTCCATTTCTTCTAACTTGCGACAAAAAAAAATGAAATCTGCCACGGACTCACCATGCCCCTCTCTGAACACCTTGAAGGGTCTACCTTCCAAAATGGGATCATTTGTGGGGTGTGTTTACTGTCCTGACATTTTGGGGGGTGCTAAATTGTAAGCACCCCTGTAAAGCCTAAAGGTGCTCATTGGACTTTGGACCCCTTAGCGCAGTTAGGCTGCAAAAAAGTGCCACACATGTGGTATTGCCGTACTCAGGAGAAGTAGTATAATGTGTTTTGGGGTGTATTTTTACACATACCCATGCTGGGTAGGAGAAATATCTCTGTAAATGACAATTTGTTAATTTTTTTTACACACAATTGTCCATTTACAGAGATATTTCTCCCACTCAGCATGGGTATGTGTAAAAATACACCACAAAACACATTATACTACTTCTCCTGAGTACGGCGATACCACATGTGTGGCACTTTTTTGCACCCTAACTGCGCTAAAGGGCCCAAAGTCCAATGAGTACCTTTAGGATTTCACAGGTCATTTTGAGAAATTTCGTTTCAAGACTACTCCTCACGGTTTAGGGCCCCTAAAATGCCAGGGCAGTATAGGAACCCCACAAATGACCCCATTTTAGAAAGAAGACACCCCAAGGTATTCCGTTAGTAGTATGGCGAGTTCATAGAAGATTTTATTTTTTGTCACAAGTTAGCAGAAAATGACACTTTGTGAAAAAACACAATTAAAATCAATTTCCGCTAACTTTTGACAACAAATAAAATCTTCTATGAACTCACCATACTCCTAACGGAATACCTTGGGGTGTCTTCTTTCTAAAATGGGGTCATTTGTGGGGTTCCTATACTGCCCTGGCATTTTAGGGGCCCTAAA
Source organism: Hyperolius riggenbachi (assembly GCF_040937935.1). NCBI lineage: Eukaryota > Metazoa > Chordata > Amphibia > Anura > Hyperoliidae > Hyperolius > Hyperolius riggenbachi. The sequence continues at coordinate 198,092,405 of NC_090657.1, forward strand.
CCGTGAGGAGTAGTCTTGAAACGAAATTTCTCAAAATGACCTGTGAAATCCTAAAGGTACTCATTGGACTTTGGGCCCTTTAGCGCAGTTAGGGTGCAAAAAAGTGCCACACATGTGGTATCGCCATACTCGGGAGAAGTAGTACAATGTGTTTTGGGGTGTATTTTTACACATACCCATGCTGGGTGGGAGAAATACCTCTGTAAATGGACAATTGTGTGTAAAAAAATCAAAAGATTGTCATTTACAGAGGTATTTCTCCCACCCAGCATGGGTATGTGTAAAAATACACCCCAAAACACATTGTACTACTTCTCCCGAGTACGGCGATACCACATGTGTGGCACTTTTTTGCACCCTAACTGCACTAAGGGGCCCAAAGTCCAATGAGTACCTTTAGGATTTCACAGGTCATTTTTGTTTCAAGACTACTTCTCACGGTTTAGGGCCCCTAAAATGCCAGGGCAGTATAGGAACCCCACTAATGACCCCATTTTAGAAAGAAGACACCCCAAGGTATTCCGTTACGAGTATGGTGAGTTCATAGAAGTTTTTATTTTTTTGTCACAAGTTAGCGGAAATTGATTTTAATAGTTTTTTTTCACAAAGTGTCATTTTCCGCTAACTTGTGACAAAAAATAAAATCTTCTATGAACTCACCATACTCCGTACGGAATACCTTTGGGTGTCTTCTTTCTAGAATGGGGTCATTTGTGGGGTTCCTATACTGCCCTGGCATTTTAGGGGCCCTAAACCGTGAGGAGTAGTCTTGAAACCAAATGTCGCAAAATGACCTGTGAAATCCTAAAGGTACTCATTGGACTTTGGGCCCCTTAGCGTACTTAGGGTGTAAAAAAGTGCCACACATGTGGTACCGCTGTACTCAGGAGAAGTAGTATAATGCGTTTTGGGGTGTATTTTTACACATACCCATGCTAAGTGGGAGAAATATCTCTGTAAATGACAATTGTTTGATTTTTTTACACACAATTGTCCATTTACAGAGAGATTTCTCCCACCCAGCATGGGTATGTGTAAAAATACACCCCAAAACACATTATACTACTTTTCCTGAGTACGGCGGTACCACATGTGACACTTTTTTGCAGCCTAGGTGCGCTAAGGGGCCCAACGTCCTATTCACAGGTCATTTTGAAGCATTTGTTTTCTAGACTACTCCTCGCGGTTTAGGGCCCCTAAAATGCCAGGGCAGTATAGGAACCCCACAAGTGACCCCATTTTAGAAAGAAGACACCCCAAGGTATTCCGTTAGGTGTATGGCGAGTTCATAGAAGATTTTATTTTTTGTCACAAGTTAGTGAAAAATGACACTTTGTGAAAAAAAAACCAATAAAAATTAATTTCCGCTAACTTTTGACAAAAAATAAAATCTTCTATGAACTCGTCATACACCTAACAGAATACCTTGGGGTGTCTTTTTTTTCTAAAATGGGGTCACTTGTGGGGTTCCTATACCGCCCTGGCATTTTACAGGCCCAAAACCGTGAGTAGTCTGGAAACCAAATGTCTCAAAATGACTGTTCAGGGGTATAAGCATCTGCAAATTTTGATGACAGGTGGTCTATGAGGGGGCGAATTTTGTGGAACCGGTCATAAGCGGGGTGGCCTTTTAGATGACAGGTTGTATTGGGCCTGATCTGATGGATAGGAGTGCTAGGGGGGTGACAGGAGGTGATTGATGGGTGTCTCAGGGGGTGGTTAGAGGGGAAAATAGATGCAATCAATGCACTGGGGAGGTGATCGGAAGGGGGTCTGAGAGTTTGGCCGAGTGATCAGGAGCCCACACGGGGCAAATTGGGGCCTGATCTGATGGGTAGGTGTGCTAGGGGGTGACAGGAGGTGATTGATGGGTGTCTCAAGGTGTGATTAGAGGGGGGAATAGATGCAAGCAATGCACTGGCGAGGTGATCAGGGCTGGGGTCTGAGGGCATTCTGAGGGTGTGGGCGGGTGATTGAGTGCCCTAGGGGCAGATAGGGGTCTAATCTGATAGGTAGCAGTGACAGGGGGTGATTGATGGGTAATTAGTGGGTGTTTAGGGTAGAGAATAGATGGAAACACTGCGCTTGGGTGGTGATCTGATGTCGGATCTGCGGGCGATCTATTGGTGTGGGTGGGTGATCAGTTTGCCCGCAAGGGGCAGGTTAGGGGCTGATTGATGGGTGGCAGTGACAGCGGGTGATTGATGGGTGGCAGTGACAGGGGGTGATTGATGGGTGGCAGTGACAGGGGGTGATTGATGGGTGATTGATAGGTGATTGACAGGTAATCAGTGGGTTATTACAGGGGAGAACAGATGGAAATATTGCACTGGCGAATTGATAAGGGGGGGTCTGAGGGCAATCTGAGCGTGTAGGCGGGTGATTGGGTGCCCGCAAGGGGCAGATTAGGGTCTGATCTGATAGGTAACAGTGACAGGTGGTGATAGGGAGTGATTGATGGGTGATTGATGGGTAATTAGTGGGTGTTTAGGGTAGAGAATAGATGGAAACACTGCGCTTGGGTGGTGATCTGATGTCGGATCTGCGGGCGATCTATTGGTGTGGGTGGGTGATCAGATTGCCCGCAAGGGGCAGGTTAGGGGCTGATTGTTGGGTGGCAGTGACAGGGGGTGATTGATTGGTGATAGGTGATTGACAGGTGATTGACAGGTGATCAGTGGGTTATTACAGGGAAGGACAGATGTAATTAATGCACTGGCGAATTGATAAGGGGGGGGGGGATCTGAGGGCAATCTGAGCGTGTGGGCGGGTGATTGGGTGCCCGCAAGGGGCAGATTAGGGTCTGATCTGATGGGTAACAGTGACAGGTGGTGATAGGGGGTGATTGATGGGTGATTGATGGGTAATTAGTGGGTGTTTAGAGAAGATAACAGATGTAAACGATACATTTGGGAGGTAATCTGACGGCGGGTTTGCGGGCGATCTAATGGTGTGGGTGGGTGATCAGATTGCCCGCAAGGGGCAGGTTAGGGGCTGATTGATGGGTGGCAGTGACAGGGGGTGACAGGGGGTGATTGATGGGTGATAGGTGATTGGCAGGTGATTGACAGGTGATCAGTGGGTTATTACAGGGAAGAACAGATGTAATTAATGCACTGGTGAATTGATAAGGGGGGGTCAGAGGGCAATCTGAGCGTGTGGGCGGGTGATTGGGTGCCCGCAAGGGGCAGATTAGGGTCTGATCTGATAGGTAAAAGTGACAGGTGGTGATAGGGGGTGATTGATGGGTGATTGATGGGTAATTAGTGGGTGTTTAGAGAAGATAACAGATGTAAACGATACATTTGGGAGGTAATCTGACGGCGGGTTTGCGGGCGATCTAATGGTGTGGGTGGGTGATCAGATTGCCCGCAAGGGGCAGGTTAGGGGCTGATTGATGGGTGGCAGTGACAGGGGGTGATTGATGGGTGATAGGTGATTGGCAGGTGATTGACAGGTGATCAGTGGGTTATTACAGGGAAGAACAGATGTAACTAATGCACTGGTGAATTGATAAGGGGGGGGTCAGAGGGCAATCTGAGCGTGTGGGCGGGTGATTGGGTGCCCGCAAGGGGCAGATTAGGGTCTGATCTGATAGGTAAAAGTGACAGGGGGTGATTGATGGGTAATTAGTGGGTGTTTAGAGGAGAGAATAGATGTAAACAATGGATTTGGGAGGTGATCTGATGTCGGATCTGTGGGCGATCTATTGGTGTGGGGGGGTGATCAGATTGCCCGCACGGGGCAGGTTAGGGGCTGATTGATGGGTGGCAGTGACAGGGGGTGACAGGGGGTGATTGATGGGTGATTGACAGGTGATTGACAGGTGATCAGGGGGATAGATGCATACAGTAAACAGGGGGGGGGTGGTCTGGGGGGGGGGGTCTGGGGAGAATCTGAGGGGTGGGGGTGATCAGGAGGGGGCAGGGAGCAGGGGGGGGGGGATAAAAAAAATAGCGTTGACAGATAGTGACAGGGAGTGATTGATGGGTGATTAGGGGGGTGATTGGGTGCAAACAGGGGTCTGGGGGGTGGGCAGGGGGGGGTCTGATGGGTGCTGTGGGCGATCTGGGGCAGGGGGGGGGAGAAATCAGTGTGCTTGGGTGCAGACTAGGGTGGCTGCAGCCTGCCCTGGTGGTCCCTCGGACACTGGGACCACCAGGGCAGGAGGCAGCCTGTATAATACACTTTGTAAACATTACAAAGTGTATTATACACTTTGTATGCGGCGATCGCGGGGTTAACATCCCGCCGGCGCTTCCGTATAGCCGGCGGGATGTTGCGGCGAGCGAGCGGTGACAGGCGCCGGCGGAGGATCGCGTCACGGATGACGCGATCGCTACGCCCATGCCCTTAAATGGACCGCCGCCTCTGTGGGTGAGCCGGTCCTTAAGGGCTCCACTTCCCGGCCGCCTCTGTGCGTTAGGCGGTCGGGAAGTGGTTAAACCTACTTTTTTAGCTTTTTAAAACAGAAAATTAAAACTGGGGGAGGGGGTTTCAAAAACAATACATTTTTCAGGAGTAGGATGGATGAGTTGTTTATCTTCACAGTTTATTTTCAACTTGGATTTTCCATAATGTTCACGTATGAGTTAAAATGTTTGTATTTAGTTTAAATTGTTGTTGGCTCTTTGCGATAGATACGTGACTTTTGGGTTGCAGTTTGGGCACTCGGCCTCCAAAAGGTTCGCCACCACTGTCCTAATCTAATGTCCCACCATTGCTAAGTTCATGTAAATTTGTCTCCACCTGTGACCACAGCCACATTTTGGTCCATGACCACACCCATTTTTCAGCGCAGCCGCACAATGTAGCCCCATTTTTCGCCTAAGCGCGCTGCACGTTGTCTTCCTGATTGGGCAGGGGGGGGAAGGTGTCTGTGGATAATCAGCACCGGGTGCCAAATACCCTAGGTACGCCACTGGTTACAGACAATATTTAAGGGTGACATACAGCAATAAGACAATACAGGAATACATGCAAACCAGATCATGCAGCAAAGTATGAGTACAAGGTAATGCTTAGTCAGTCACTGAATGGGAGCATAGCGATTAGGCAAGTCGAGTGCTCTCCAGAGTTCACTTAAAGCCATAGGATGGGTGTACGGTGATGGAGGTGCGTGAACAGGTAGGAGACATAAGGAGGAGGGCCCCGCCCAAAGGCTTACAATCTAGAGGGAGAGGTAGGGACACAAAAGGTAGGGGACCAGAGGTCAGCTGCGTGTTTTGAAGCACTGGGGGGGGGGGGGGGGGGGGGGAGGGAGGCCAGAGTAAAAAAGGTGAGTTTTGAGGGCCTTCTTGAAGATGTGGAAGGAGGGGAAAACCCTATTGGGAGGAGGTAGGAATTTCCATAGTGTTGGAGCAGCTCTTTAGAAGTCCTGGAGGCGTGCATGGGACTGGGTGATGCGGGGGGCAGTTAGGCGAAGTTCATTGGAAGAACGGAGTGAGCAGCTAGGCATGTACCTCTGGGTAAGATTGGAAATGTAGGTTGGGCAGGTTTTGGGGACAGATTTGTAGATCAGACAGTATCTTGAATCTGATTCTGGACTGGATAGGAAGCCAGTGGAGGGATTCACAGAGGGGAGCTGCTGTGGTGAAGCGATGGGAGTAGTGGATAATTCTGGCTGCCGCATTCATGACGGACTGCAGCAGGGCAATTCGGGTCATAGGGAGACCAGACAGAAGGGTGTTGCAGTAGTCAAGGCGGGAAATTATGAGGGCATGGATGAGGAGTTTGGTAGTGACAGAGGTCAGGAAAGGGCGTTACCCTTGCAGATGTTATGGAGGTGGAAGTTGCAAGACTTTGTGAGGTTTTGGATGTTGGGGATGAAGGAGAGTACAGAGTCCAGAGTGACACCCAGACAGCGGGCTTGAGAGGTATGGCGAATGGTAGTGTGGTTAACAGTGACATGCACATCTGGGAGGGTCAGGGATAGCCGGTGTGGGAAGATCATAAATTCTGTTTTGTCCAGGTTTAGTTTCAGAAACCTAGCGGGCATCCAGGAGGAGATGGGCGATAGGCAGGAGGAGACCTTGTCCATGGGAGTGGTGGATAGGTCAGGGGTGTGGAGGTAGATCTGGGTGTAATCTGCATACAGATGATAGTTAAAACCCATGGAGGACATAACCTTGCCAAAGAAGGATGTGCATAGGGAGAACAGTAGGGGGCCAAGGACCGAGCCATGGGGGACTCCTATCGAGAGGTGGTTGGGGGTATATGAGGACTCATTGAAGGAGGTCGTGAAGGTGCAGTTGGAGAGGAAGGATGAGAGCCAGGCCAAGGGGAGGTCATAAATGCCCATGGACTGGATGGACTGGAGGAGTAGGGGATGGTCCACTGTGTCAAAAGCTGCTGAAAGGTCAAGGAGGAGGAGAATGGAGTATTTGCCTTCAGCTTTAGCTAAGGCAAGGTCATTAACCACTTTGGTTAGAGCTGTTTCGGTTGAGTGGGCAGGCCGGAAACCAGACTACAGTGGGTCTAGCAGGGAGTTGGCATTGAGGGACTGGGTCAGGCATGTGTGAACCAGACGCTCAAGGAGTTTTGAGGCAAAGGGGAGGAGGGAGATAAGGTGGTAGTTGGAGGGTAGTTAGGGGTCGAGGAAGGGTTTCTTGAGCGAGCAGGGGTAGTACAGTGGCATGCTTAAAGTCTGAAGGGAAGGTGCCTGTGGATAGGCTGAGATTTAACAGGGCAGTGAGGACTGGGGCCAAATCCGGGAAGTGAGGACGGAGTAAGACAGAAGGGATGGGGTCAAGGGGGAGGTAGTGGTATGGTAAGTCTGCAGTAGGTGGTTGGCTTCCTCAATGGTAGTAGGACTGAAGGAGGTGAGGGGAGGTTAGGAATGGAGGAGGAGCTGGGTGGGAGGGGGCGGGAGGTGAGGGCTGGATATTTCCTGACGAATGGAAACAATTTTGTTGGTGAAGTGGGTGGCTAAATCCGCGGCAGAGAGGGTGGAAACGGAGAGTATGGGGAGGGAGGGGGGAGGGGGGGGGGGTTAAAGAGGGAGTTGAATGTGGCAAAGAGATGGTGAAGGTTGGAAACTTGACTGAAATAGAGGAGTCCTCCAGCAGCACAGAGTATGCCATGAAGGAGCAGGAGTCCTTCAGTAGCACAGACTATTTCAGGAGTGGAGAATTATTCGGTGAATGGAATTAAGTCCTCCAACAGCTCAGAGTATGTCAGAATGGAGCAGCGTCCTCTAGTAACACAGACCACATCTGGAGATGAGAATTGTACAGCGGATGGAACTGAGCCCTCCAGTAGAATAGTGTATGTAAGAAAGGATCAGAATCCTTCAGTAGCACAGACCATATCAGGAGATGAGAAATGTACAGCGGATGGAACTGAACCCTCCAGTATCACAGAGTATGTAAGAAAGGAGCAGAATACTCCAGTAGCACAGACCATATCAGGAGATGAGAATAGTAAAGTGGATGGAACTGAACCCTCCAGTATCACAAAGTATATAAGAAAGGAGCAGAATCCTCCAGTAGCACAGACCATATCAGGAGATGAGAAATGTACAGCGGATGGAACTGAACCCTCCAGTGTCACCAAGTATATAAGAAAGGAGCACAATCCTTCAGTAGCACAGACCATATCAAGAGATGAGAATTGTACAGCAGATGGAACTGAGCCCTCCAGTAACACAAAGTATGTAAGAAAGAAGTAGAGTCCTCTAGTAGCGCAGACCATATCAGGAGATGAGAATTGTACAGCACATGGAATCCTCCAGTAGCACAGAGTACTTTACAAAGGAAAAGAATCCTCCTCCACCAGCACACAGTAGCCGATATGCAATTCAGTTTTTCACCTGAGTTTTCTATGTGATATTTTTACCTCTTATAAAATGCCTTTTAAACCACCAGCAAGCATGAAAATGCTCAAAACAATTTTGATAGTACTTTTTCACCAACTTTTGGGTACTTTTTCAATTGTAAAATGCTGAAAAGTTATTTTAAAGTGAATATGAAAATTATCTTCTAGGAGATAACTCATCAGAAAAAGTGAATTGTTGCATATGGGCCAGTATATCAGCAGAGGAGAATAAGACAACAGACATAGTGGAGACCTCCCGCAGCACAGTTTTCTCAGGATATGAGGTCATGTCAAATTTGAATATTATAAACAAGGTTTATACCATCGGGGTATAGAAGTCTTCCAGCCAAGAGTCTCGTTATCTGTGTTGCTGGGCCACGACGCTTTGTAAAATCACATTAATGGGGCTCATACAGCAATTCCCATCCATCCACTAAACCCTCTCATTTTCTTTTCTGCAAAAACAGAACAGCAAGCATAAAATGTAACATGACTGTTGGCTGCCAGAGACCATTTTATTGGTGACCAGTGATTTGGCTGTTCAGATATCGCTGCACCAACTGTTGTGTTCTGTTGCTGTTAATTTTAGCTAAAACCTCTAAGCATATGGTAAAAAAAGAGAAATAAAATAAATGAAAGTATCTCAAAGCCTGATATTCACCGCAGACAGGAAGGTGGGCTCGGTCTGGACTGCACGGGGAATTGGAGGAATTTTATAATATATGAAAACAGGATTCTTTTCCAGAGAATGCTCAAGCCTTGAAAACAACCCCGGTACTTTTTTTATGTCTTGTTTGATTTGACTTATGCCACTATTGAAGAGTCACGAGGGGTCGTGTATAACTGGCTGCGTGTTCATCATCACGCTATAGCGGATGGAATATGAGAAAATATGTACCGAAAGGCTGAAGACATTTCCCTCCTGCAGAGAAGGGACTTCATATACTTCTTATATGGTTTATGAGGCCATTATTTGGAAGGGAAGTGTAGTCTACGTTTACCCTCTTTTTTTTTTAATGGGACTTTGGAACATTTTCGTACCTTCAATGTGACTTGATAGCTTGCTCTATGCCCTGCCTCTGTGTCCCCTCCACGCTGCTCTCAGCCCAACTTGCTCTGCGCTGCGACCCCCCGAAATTGCAGGCATGCAGCTTGTCAGCAATCTCGAGGAAAAGGGTGTCCATTGCAGGAGAAGCACTCCTGCAAAACGCTCACTCTGGGCATCAGAACCGCCTCCTCTCCCCCTCTCAATGGCTCTTCAGCATTGAATCCCACCCCTTCACCGCCTTCCCCAAGTCCGTTCCCCGCCTTTCTGAGCTTTGTGTTTCTCGAATGAGAGCACAGAGATCTGTATGCAGCTCTGTGGCCCCTGAAAGCCATTAAAGGCTTCAGGAATGTCGGCTTGCCCACCGATCAGGTACTATGTTTTTATTACAATATAACACCGGATCGGGTTCTCTTTAATAGGGACCACTTAAGGACCGGGCTTGTATTGCTAGATCTGTGCTGCATGGGCTCTCCAGCCCACAGCACAGATCGTGTTGCAGCCAGGGCGACCAGACTTCCCCCCTTTTTTCCCCACTAGGGGGATGTCCTGCTGGGGGGGTCTGATCGCTGCCGGCTATCTGCATTTTGCGGGGCAGGCTCCTCAAAGCCCCCTTCCGCAGCGATATTGGGCCTCCCTCTCCTTCCCTCCCTCTCCTCTTCATTGTGGGCGGCACAGGACGGCGATCCGTCCTGCGCCGCCTCGGATAGGCTTCAGCCTATAAGATGCCGGCGATCCCCGGCCAATCAGAGGCCGGGGATCGCCGATCTCCTTTACAGCGCTGCTGCGCAGCAGCGCCGTATGATGTAAACACCAGGGATTTCTTCCCCGCGTGTTTACATTTAGCTTGCGAGCCGCGATCGGAGGCTCGCAGGCTGTTAACGGAGACACCCTCCGTGAACTGACATGGAAAGGTTTCCATGTAAAACCACTTACGACCTGCCGCCGCCCATCGGCGTTAGGTGGTCGTTAAAGTGTACCCAAGACAAACCTCCGGTTAAAAACCACATACTTAATTAAGTAGACGGATGCCTCTGCATCCTATAGAGCAGAGTTACCCAACCCTGTCCTCAAGGCCCACCAACTACATGTTTTATGGAAACCATTTACAATCACAGGTGGAGTAATAAGTGTTTTAGCAGAGCTGATTAACTACTTTTGTGGATTTATACAAAACATGCAGTGTTGGTGGGCCCTGAGGACAGGGTTGGGGAACACTGCTACAGGCTTCCCATGCCATCCTCCTGTGCTCCATTGCCGATTGCAGACCTCCCCCCACAGGAACCCAACAAGAGCTTGTTGAATTTAAGATGGGGATCATGTACCTCTTCAGGAGCTTGCACCTATGTCAGTACTAAGTGCATTGGCGCAGGCATGGCCGTGCTCATGCAGGAAGAGGAGGCCGGATCTTCCAGAGGGTCCTGGTGGGCAGCAGCGAGGAGGACACGAGAAACCTCTGCAAGATCCAGAGGCTTCCTTTTTCTTCGGCACATAGGTATTTTCTTACACGAGGTTCGCCTAAGGTTCTTTTTAAAGCAGACCTGAACTCAAAATTTCCACTCTGCTCTAAAACATAAGCAACAGCATAATAACATTTACAGAAAAACATTTTTTTGTTACACCTCATACAATACATTCCTCCTTTAATGGAAGCAGACATAGGGTTAACATCCTGTGTTTACCAATTATCTTCTCTGCCGAAGGCAGCCAGCTGACACAGGTGAGAGATCAATTTACACTTATGATTAGTCACAGATGAGTGGGCTAAACTCTCTAAAAACATACAGGGTGCATTTCTTGGTTTTCCTTCTGCCATGTGCAAGAGTTCAGGTCCACTTTAAAGAAAACAGCCCAGTGTAGTAAATAAGTAAGATTCTAGACAGAGCAGGTCAGGGACAAACGTGGTCTTCCTGTTTCAGGGCCTTATAACTAATGCAGTACCATACAATAACATTTGTAAAGCACTGCTCTATCCTAGGACTCAGCGCATTATGGCAGCTGCTGTGGTTATCATACTCCCACTTATTACCATACCACCACCTTCCATCATTGCTAGGATGGTGGGAAAGTGATATTTACTGTATGTATGCGGGTTAATGTCCAAACCCCAAAAGCAAATTGGCTGGATTAACTACTAGCTCCCTCCCTCGCCAAACTAGTCCTGGACTGTGGAAGGAATGTAACATTAGGCATTTGTAGCAGGTTGGGAACAGGCTGTTCACCACTAGAGAAGGTCAATGAGATGCTGACAGTTTCAGATTTATACAGATATCACAGCTACGTTTTGCAAATGTATGCAGTTTGGAAATGGACCAGTTAGGGTGGGATCCACAGTGAGGTAAGAGGCACTCAAATCAATATAAAACTGCATTAAAAAGAGCTAAAAGCGAGCGCCTTGGAGCTTGGCGCTTTTTCGCAGTCGGCACAGTAACTGGCCTTAAGTATTGGGCAGAGACTCATGAATTGCATTGCTAGTGTCATCACCGAAATAAGCAACCTCTTGGTTTAACTTATAGCTGTTTTTAACACAGTTTTATATTGCGTTAAACAATCACCACTGCTTTCTACTAATTCTGTTGGTGTTCTTTTCAATCCAAGAGTCAGGACTGGGGCTTCCATTAAAGCAAGGCAGAGCAATTGCCCCCGAGCACTGCCGGGCCGCCAAACTCCCCCTTAAATGACATACTGTACCATTTGGATCTCGTTTTAAGGTGCTGAGCCATCTTATCTCTATCTCAGTTGCTGGGGTCATGCACGCTACAACATGCGTTACCTGCTTGCATTATTATTGCTTGTAAGGAAACCAACGCTAAGCTGCCAGTGGTAGTTACGGTAAAATTGCCATGCGCCTCCTGTGCAGAGCAATCTTACCGCCGTTTAGTGCATCGGAAGAGAGCCTATTATTTTTTGAAATGTGGCAATATGAAACTGAAACATTACATCAAGAGTCACCCCAAAGGTTGGTAAAGGGACATACACACCTTACTGTTTTATCGCCCAAAATGATCTTTATAGATTGATTTTGGTAGTGAGCTGCATGTACAGTTTGGCTCCTGGATGAGCAGCGTGGACTGTTCAGCTCCAGTCGTAAAATTCTTTACTTTAGGACAGGTTTAACTACCTAACGACCGCATCCCGCCAATGGGCGTGACCGCATCCCGCCAATGGGCGTGACCGTGGCGGCAGCCCCAGGACCGCCTAACGCAGACTGCCGTCAAGTCCTGGAGCTGCAGTTTGAAAGTGAACGTGTGCGCGATTGTTCCCTGACAGTTCACGGAGCTCCGCTCCATGATCAGCCTGCTAGCTGCGATCGCGGCTAGCAGGCTGTTAAGAGTCAACAGGGGAAGTAATTCCCCTTTGTTTACAATAGTACAGCGCTGCCATCTCCTACAGCGCTGTACGAGGGACACTCGGCGGTCCCTCAGAGCGGCTCGATTTGCGTGGCCTCTCATAGGCTGATGCCTATGAGAGGCGGGGAGCAGAGCTGATCGCCATCCTATGGCGATTAAGACGGCACAGGGGGAGGGAGGGAGAGGGAGGAAAAAGCCTCGCTTTTGTTTCTACTAAAAAAAGAAGATCACAGCAGCGACCAGAGACCTCCGACAGAGGAGGTAAAAATAATTTGTGTGCTGGGTTGTAGGGCTGTGCAGCACCCTAACAAACCTGCACAGCCCTGTGTAATGAAAAATAGCCTGGTCACTAGGGGGGTGTAAGCCTGAGGTCCTGAAGTGGTTAAGCAATTATGAAAATATGCTTCATTAACTGGACTTTGTAAATGCGATGATAATAATGGTGTAAAGATAATGGGCTTGATTCACTAAGACAAATAGCACACCTTATCACAGTTAATATGCCTCATCAATGTTAACACGCCTTATCAGAGTAACATAGCGAGTGCTACAAACTTATGGCAACGACGAGAGCTCCACTCATCCTGCCCTGAGCCCCTGCGGGTTCGTAGCACTCGCTACACTACTCTGATAAGGTGTGTTAACTTTGATAAGGCGTGCTATTTGTCTTAGTGAATCAAGCCCAATATTACTATTGTATGTCTTCTCCTGACACTCAACCAACAGGCTAATAAATGGCTCCATGATGTCAAAAACATCACTTCTGCCTTATGCCCTCTGACTACCAAGAGAAAAATACATTTTAAAAAGACCAGGTGATAAACAACTACTATTTATTTATTTATTTTTCCCTTAGTAAATTGCCCTTCATACGAAACTTAACCACTTGAGGACCGTGGGCTTTACACCCCTTAAGGACCAGCCACTTTTTTTCCATTCAGACCACTGCAGCTTTCACGGTTTATTGCTCGCTCATAAAACCTACCACCTAAATGAATTTTGGCTCCTTTTCTTGTCACTAATAAAGCTTTCCTTTGGTGCTATTTGATTGCTCCTGCGATTTTTACTTTTTATTATATTCATCAAAAAAGACATGAATTTTGGCAAAAAAATGATTTTTTTTAACTTTCTGTGCTGACATTTTTCAAATAAAGTAACATTTCTGTATACATGCAGTGCGAAAAATGTGAACAAACATGTTTTTGATAAAAAAAAAACCCATTGGGCCTGATTCACAAAGCGGTGATAACTCAGTTATCACGCCTAAAAGACTTTAGGCGTGATAACCTTTGCACTAGCAAAGTTATCACCGCTTTGTGCTCTAACTCGCGCGAACTTACCGCGCGTACGTGCGCGCGCAAAGTCCCATAGGGCTTAATGGGCACTTCGCGCGAAGCACGATGCGCGCGGGAGTTCGCGCGAATTCCTTCAGATAAAGGGCTTTTCACAGGCGTGCAAAGTGTTTGCACCGCTTTGTGAATCAGGCCCTTTCAGTGTATATTTATTGGTTTGGGTAAAAGTTATAGCGTTTACAAACTATGGTGCAAAAAGTGAATTTTCCCATTTTCAAGCATCTATGACTTTTCTGACCCCCTGTCATGTTTCATGAGGGGCTAGAATTCCAGGATAGTATAAATACCCCCCAAATGACCCCATTTTGGAAAGAAGACATCCCAAAGTATTCACTGAGAGGCATAGTGAGTTCATAGAAGATATTATTTTTTGTCACAAGTAAGCGGAAAATGACACTTTGTGACAAAAAAAAAAAGTTTCCATTTCTTCTAACTTGCGACAAAAAAAAAAATGAAATCTGCCACGGACTCACCATGCCCGTCTCTGAATACCTTGAAGTGTCTACTTTCCAAAATGGGGTCATTTGTGGGGTGTGTTTACTGTCCTGACATTTTGGGGGGTGCTAAATTGTAAGCACCCCTGTAAAGCCTAAAGGTGCTCATTGGACTTTGGACCTCTTAGCGCAGTTAGGCTGCAAAAAAGTGCCACACATGTGGTATTGCCGTACTCAGGAGAAGTAGTATAATGTGTTTTGGGGTGTATTTTTACACATACCCACGCTGGGTGGGAGAAATATCTCTGTTATACTACTTCTCCTGAGTACGACAATACCACATGTGTGGCACTTTTTTGCACCCTAACTGCGCTAAGGGGCCCAAAGTCCAATGAGTACCTTTAGGATTTCACAGGTCATTTTGCGACATTAGGTTTCAAGACTACTCCTCACGGTTTAGGGCCCCTAGGACGTTGCGTTAGAGGGGGCGTTAAGGTCGCATAACGCATAACGACCCCCTAACTCAACGCCTGGTGGTGCTGGATCTGGACGTCAGAGTGAGCCGCGTTGTGCAGCTCACTCTGGCGTCAGTGATGCCGTGATGCGCACTCTTGTGCGCATGCGGCATCACGTGGTCCCGCCGGCCAATCGCCGCACAGAGCGGCTGCTCCAGGAAGTAAACACTGCACGTCATAACGTGCAGTGCATATTAATTAGCCATGTGCCTGGCCGCTCCTCCCCAACATTACTGAGCATGTGCAAGCAGTCTAACGTCCAAAGTACTGCATGCAGTACGTTGCCTTGTGACGCAGCGTTACAATGTAACGCAACGTCCGCACTGTGAACAGCCCCATTGATTTTTCATTACTGTGCGGTGGGCTGCGTTACAGGCTGCTCTAACGTGCGCCTGTAACGTCCCACTGTGAAACCAGCCTAAAGGTACTCTTTGGACTTTGGGCCCTTTAGCGCAGTTAGGGTGCAAAAAAGTGCCACACATGTGGTATCGCCGTACTCGGGAGAAGTAGTACAATGTGTTTTGGGGTGTATTTTTACACATACCCATGCTGGGTGGGAGAAAACTCTGTAAATGGACAACTGTGTGCAAAAAAATCAAAAGATTGTCATTTACAGAGGTATTTCTCCCATCCAGCATGGGTATGTGTAAAAATACACCCCAGAACACATTACACTACTTCTCCCGAGTACGGCAATACCACGTGTGGCACTTTTTTGCACCCTAACTGCGCTAAGGGGCCCAAAGTCCAATGAGTACCTTTAGGATTTCACAGGTCATTTTGAGAAATTTTGTTTCAAGACTACTCCTCACGGTTTAGGGCCCCTAAAATGCAAGGGCAGTATAGGAACCCCACAAATGACCCCATTTTAGAAAGAAGACACCCCAAGGTATTCTGTTAGGAGTATGGTGAGTTCATAGAAGAGTTTATTTTTTGTCACAAGTTAGCGGAAAATGACACTTTGTGAAAAAAACCAATAAAAATATATTTCCGCTAACTTGTGACAAAAAATAAAATCTTCTATGAACTCACCGTACTACTAATGGAATACCTTGGGGTGTCTTCTTTCTAAAATGGAGTCATTTGTGGGGTTCCTATACTGTCCTGGCATTTTAGGGGCCCTAAACCGTGAGGAGTAGTCTTGAAACAAAATTTCTCAAAATGACCTGTGAAATCCTAAAGGTACTCATTGGACTTTGGGCCCTTTAGCGCAGTTAGGGTGCAAAAAAGTGCCACACATGTGGTATCGCCGTACTCGGGAGAAGTAGTACAATGTGTACACATACCCATGCTGGGTGGGAGAAATAACTCTGTAAATGGACAATTGTGTGTAAAAAAATCAAAAAAGATTGTCATTTACAGAGGTATTTCTCTCACCCAGCATGGGTATGTGTAAAAATACACCCCAAAACACATTGTACTACTTCTCCCGAGTACGGCGATACCACATGTGTGGCACTTTTTTGCACCCTAACTGCGCTAAGGGGCCCAGAGTCCAATGAGTACCTTTAGGCTTTACAGGGGTGCTCAAAATTTAGCACCCCGCCCACTTGCCTGGACAGTTAAACCCCACAAATGACCCCATTTTGGAAAGAATACACAACAAGGTATTCCATGAGGGGAATGGTGGTCATTGAAAATTTTATTTTTTGTCACAAGTTAACGGAAAATGACACTTTGTTAAAAAAAAAAAAAAAAATTCTGCTAACTTGTGACAAAAACTAAAATCTTTTATGAACTCACCGTGCACCTCACATAATACTTTAGGGTGTCCTCTTTCCAAAATGGGGTCATTTGTGGAGTCTGTCCTGGCATTTTAGGGTCTCTGCAATCATTACATGTATGGCCAGTATTAGGAGTTTCTGCTATACTCCTTATATTGGGTATACAAGTAATGCACTCTGGGCTGAAAGGAAAAATGAACGGCAAACATACCTTGCTCCACATCAATGGCAGTGATAACCTCAGGAGAGAGACACCCCGTGCCACCCTGCACTCAGGGTGAGCCACCAACTTATGTGACTGGGCCTCAGAACTTTAGTATACAGCATTATGCCTGTAGGATACAGCAATATGCCTGCCAATAGAGATGACTCTGTGTGGCATTAAAGCATCATCATAGGCCCAAATCACATATAAACCGGGGGTGTCCACACTCAAGGGAAATTCAAACATGCCGTCTTATATCGCCAACCCAGGACAGATCAGCAATAGCAAGCATGGAAACCGATCCTTCTTCTGACTTTTATGCTTACCCGTTTTTTTGGTTTTCAAGCTCACCTCTCCTCCACCTGGGACAATGTGCGAAAGACCACTGAGTGTGTGCCTACTCCATTGTCTGGAGTTCCCTAGGTTCTAATAGTGTACCTGCTCGTGGTACCTCTCAAAGCACTCCCCTACGCATAGGCCAGGCTGGTCAGGACTAGTGTTGGGCGAACAGTGTTCGCCACTGTTCGGGTGATGTTCGAGTTCGGCCGAACACCTGATGGTGTTCGGCCTTTTAAGTTCGGGTTCGCCCTGAACTACTAAATGGCCGCCGAACAGGGCCGAACAGGGCCCCTGTTCGGCCGAACAGGGCCCTGTTCGGCCGAATACTGCCCCCCTATGGGGTCGCAGGCATAAGGGGGGAGCATGCCCCGATCGCGGGGGGAGGGGGGGTCGGAAATTCCCCCCACCCCCTCCGCTAGCGCTCCCCCCTCTGCCCGCTACCCCATACAAAAGTTTAAGCAAAGTACCTGTAATAGTGGATGGCCTGGCAGTGGCACTGTGGAGTGAGGAGGAGGAGTCCGGAGAGTGACGCGTTGAGGGAGGCCGGGCAGCGGGCGGTTCAGCGGTAGTACCCTTGTGGTACTTCCGCCCTTTCTCTGACCTCACGCCCGCTGCCCGGCCTCCCTCAACGCGTCACTCTCCGGACTCCTCCTCCTCACTCCACAGTGCCACTGCCAGGCCATCCACTATTACAGGTACTTTGCTTAAACTTTTGTATGGGGAAGCGGGCAGAGGGGGGAGCGCTAGCGGAGGGGGTGGGGGGAATTTCCGACCCCCCCCCCCCCCCGCAATCGGGGCATGCTCCCCCTTATGCCTGCGACCCCATAGGGCCCCCAAAAGCGGGATGTTCGGGAAGTTCGAACATGCCGAACATCTCAGCCATGTTCGGCGAACTTTCCCGAACCCGAACATCCAGGTGTTCGCCCATCACTAGTCAGGACATTTGGGACAATAAAAACTGGTGTCATTCCTTCTTCCAGTCCTGCTGCAGACACGACAACGTTTTCTTCGGATGCGTTGACCTGGGGCACACGGAATCTGATAGGCGTAATGCCTACCATGCAGTCGGCTAGTTGCACCTAGGGGGGGGGGGGGGGGCTGGCACCTCCTGGATACAGGATGTCCAGAATGATCTGTTCCTGAAATTGAAGGAAAGATCCAGTTCTCCTAGCCCTACTGTAGAGAACAAAGCTGTTTTAAACTGCCAATTGAATCAGATAAAAAGACACTTTCTTATACCAGCGTCTTGTTTTCCGGGTTATTAAATAGGGCGCTAACCTCTGGTCATTGAAGTCCACCCCTCCCATGTTGACATTATATTCGTGGACGACAAGGGGCTTTTCAATGACCTTAGTTGCCCGTTGAATTTGGACTGTCGTGTCTGTGTGAATGGTAGACAGAAAGTAAACGTCCCTCTTGTCCCTCCATTTCACCGCGAGCAGGTCTTCAGTACGCAAGGCGGCCCTCTGCCCCCGTTCAAGTCTGGTGGTAACGAGCCGTTGGGGGAAGCCCTGGCGACTAGGCCGCGCAGTGCCACAGCATCGGAATCCATCTAACTTTAAGTGCTGAAAGAGGGCCACACTTGTGTAGTAATTGTCCACAAAAAGATGGTACCCCTTCTGGAACAAGGGTGACACCAAGTCCCACACAACCTTTCCACTGCTCCCCAGGTAGTCAGGGCATCCGACCGGCTCCAATTTTGAGTCTTTTCCCTCATAGACCCTAAAACGACATGTATAGCCTGTGGCCCTTTCACAGAGCTTATACAGTTTCACCCCATACCGGGCGCGCTTGCTTGGGATGTACTGTTTGATGCCAAGGCGCCCGGTAAAGCGTAAGAGGGACTCGTCTACGCAGATGTTCTGTTCAGGGATATAAGCATCTGCAAATGTTGATGACAGGTGGTCTATGAGGGGCCAAATTTTGTGGAGCCGGTCATAAGCAGGGTGGCCCTTTTCATGACAGGTTTCGTCGTCATTGAAGTGCAGGAAGCGCAGGATGGACTCAAATCGTGTCCTGGACATGGCAGCAGGGTACAAGGGAAAATGATGTACTGGGTTCGTAGACCAATACGACCGCAATACATTCTGTTTCATTAGTCCCAAGTGAAGGATAAGGGCCAAAAAGATTTTAATGTAACTTGGACTGGTTTCCACCCGAAAGGCTGGGCATACATGCTCTCCGGGTGCTCGGTGATGAATTGTGTGGCTTTACGGTTGGTCTCAACCACAATTAAGTCCAAGAGAACCTGGGTGATAAACAGCTGCAAAAAGTCTAGGGCCGTTCCTAGATGAGCTGTCGCCACCTGGACTCCAGACTGGGCGGTGAAAGGGGGCACTACAGGTGCAGCGGAATCAGGGGATTGCCAATCTGGTTGTGCCAGCACCTCTGGGAGTCTATGGGTACTACGGGCCCGTCTTCTTCTTGGTGGCTGCGACGGGGGTACTACTGCACCTGCCACCGTACCAGTTTCAACTTCCATGCTGACGCTCACCACTTCGCCAGGGTCTACAGAAGTACTGGTACCAAGTCCAGGAGATGCTGCGCTGCTGGTGCCTGCCTCACCAAGAAAACTATCATCAGCGCTAGCACCACCCTGCTGCACTTGAGGCGGATCCTGCGCCACCTGCGGTCTAACGACATGGGGTCTGGTACGCCTGGCTCTAGCCGGGACCAAAGCCTTGTAATCACTTTCAGTCAGGGAACCACTGCTTTCTACAGGTTCAAATTCGGACCCGGAAGATTCGACGGATGATTCTTCCCAAAAGAACTCATCCGACTGGTCCATGTACCTGTATACCTCCCCCGTCTTGCCATTGTGGATTGCTAAATTTATGGGGTTTTCCTCCGAGACTACCCAGAAAAAAAGAGCACCTACCTAGCAAAAAGGGAGTATTTGAGAGGTATTGGGGTGTGGCGGGAAGTGGGGTCTCAGAGGCAATCAAACAATCACGGGACAATCAAATACAATTACAGCACAATCGACTCCAATCACAGCACAAGCAAATCTGATGCACTCGGAAGGTGGTGGTTGGAGGTGGTGGGGGGGGAGGGTGGGGTTGGGTGTGGTGGGGGGGGAGGGTGGGGTTGGGTGTGGCGGGAAGTGGGGTCTCAGAGGCAATCAAACAATCACGGGACAATCGAAGCCGATCACGGGACAATCAAATACAATCGCAGCACAATCGAATTTACAAGCGCAGCACAATCAAATCTGATGCACTCGGAAGGTGATGGGGGTGGTGGTGGGGTGGGGGTTGGTGGGAAGTGGGGTCTCAGAGGCAATCAAACAATCACGGGACAATCGAAGCAGATCACGAGACAATCAAATACAATCGCAGCACAATCGAATACAAGCGCAGCACAATCAAATCTGATGCACTCGGAAGGTGATGGGGGGTGGGGGTGGTGGTGGGGTGGGGGTTGGTGGGAAGTGGGGTCTCAGAGGCAATCAAACAATCACGGGACAATCGAAGCAGATCACGGGACAATCAAATATAATCGCAGCACAATCGAATACAAGCGCAGCACAATGGATACAATCACAGCACAGTCAAATACAATGCACTTGGACGGTGATTAGGGGGGGGGGTCTGAGGGCGATTTGAGGGGGTGGGGGGTTGATCAGGAGCCCGCACGGGGCAGACTGAGTCCTGATCTGATGAGAGGCAGACACAGGGGGTTTACTGATCGCAGATCAGTTAGTGATTGCTGGGGAGGACAGATGTAAACAAAGAGCAGGGGATGTAATCAGGAGGGGGGTATGAGGGCAATCGAGGGCCTGGGCAGGTGATCGGTTACCCCCGCGGGGCAGTTAGGGTCTGCTCTGATGGGTGAGGGTGCTGAGGGGTGGACAGGTGATAGACCAGTGATCAGAGGGGGATCAGGGGGTAAGGTAGCTGTATACAGATGTATACAGTATACAGGGGGGTAGTCTGGGATGGGGCCTGGGGGTGATCTAAAGGTGGGGGGGGGGGGTCAGGGGTGACTAGGAGGCAGTTAGGGACCTAAACTAAGGGGCAGCGTCGCTAGTTAGTGGCAGGTGGGGGGGGGGGGGTTTACAGGGGTGCAAGGGTGCTGGGCAGGGGTCTGCTGGGGTGATCAGGGGGGGGTAGGAAGGCTGGGGTGGGTGATCAGGGAGGCTGAGGGCAAAAAAAGCAGTGTATATTGTATACTCACAAGTGGTTCCTCCTCGCTGGTGGTCTCTGCAACAATGAGACCACGAGGCGAGGAGGAAGCACGTATAAGGCACTTTGTTTACCTAACAAAGTGCCTCATACTCTCTGATTGGCTCCATGCGCGGATTCCTCTGCTCGCCGGCGCTGCTAAGTGGCCGGCGAGCAGAGGCAAAATGCCTGGCTTCTGACTCCCGGCGGAGGATCGCGTCACGGATGACGCGATCGCTCCGCCCATACCCCTACAAGGACCGCCGCCATTTGTCAATACGGCGGTCCTTGCGGGGTCCACTTCCCGGCCGCCATTTGTCAATACGGCGGTCGGGAAGTGGTTAAAATAATAGTATTTAGCAAAGAGTAAATAAGGACAGTTTATCAACTGCACTTTCTGTGCTATTTAAATATTTCATGCAATAATTCAGGATTTTACATTCTGTGAGGGTTTTCTGGCTACATAATAAGACATCCTTAGATTTTTGTCCAACTGCAGGACAAATTAACTCACCAACACAACCTATCATTGGAATCCAGCGATTAGGAGAAAAATGATCTAACATGCACATTTTGAGTGACCCAAGAAGGGAAGAGAATTTATGCCAATCAAAGTCAGCAGATACCAATAAATTACCCAGCAGCTGACTAGAGGCTTTGATTGGCTAAATGTAATCTGCCTAGGTCAGGGACAATGTGACCATTAAGATCGTTTTTTTGGCTGACCACTTTTGCATACTAATACCGGTAATTTAGAAATACTGACAGAGTGCCTTAATGTCATATATATATGTCAAGGTGTGAAAGTTTGTTACTAAAAGTCACATATAAGAATAAAACCTTTACGTAGAAAATTGCTGAGATTCCGCAGTCGGTGGTGGTATGTCAGGTGTGAGAAGTATGTGGACGTTTTCACAGGTGTGACAGTTTCTCACTGCGTTAAACCAACTGCGTGGACTAAATCCTCCGTGAGAAATATTTTCACTGAACCTTTCTGTAGCAGAATAACGCCACAAGTCAAAGCCTGAGAAAACTATTAAACAATCTACACAGCAAGAATAACTTACAGTGCTGATGATCCGCAGGTCATTTCACTATTAAAGTGGCACTGTTCCACATTTTTGGCTTTGAGCAGAGATCAGGACTCATGTCTTTTAAAATCTATGCACATCTTTAATAGGACAAACGTTGCAACACGCCATATACTGTACAAAACACTGCAAAATAGCTCAATGAACAAGGCCAGATTTGATTGGTGTAAACAGTATAAGTAAATACCGAGTTAATTCATTATAAGCGTGGGCCATCTCGGTTCTGGGTAAAGCCAAAAAACGGCTCATGCTGCTACTGCACAAACTCTGTGACTGTGCTGATTACTGTTCCTCCTCTGAGCTGTAACAACTCAGGTGGTGACGTGGTGGGTCTATTATTCCGGCACTGGCTATTGCTCAATCATGACCTGTAGTATGTGCTTCTATATTATTATTATGAAAAGACAAAATGTTTTCAAATATTTCGGGACAGTTGCGGTTTTTATGGATCAGTCGATAAAGTGGAATAGCAGCATTTACCGTTGATTTAAAGACCTTTACAGATGGTACCCTTTCACTTTTACACACCCTGATGATTTCTTTATATACAAAATAGCAGAGGTTATGTATTAAAGGAAACCTGAAGTGAAAATAAACTTATGGGATAAGGAATTGTATGTGCACTACAGCCAAGAAAAAACATTAGTATCAAAGAAAGGAGTCTCATTGTTCACAGTACAGGAATAGCTAAGAAACTTCAGTTGTTATCTAAGCAAAAGAGCTTCTCTGTGCTGTTAGACCCACTGGGTCAAATACAGTCCTGTTTTCTGAAGCACAGCCAAGAAACAGTGAGACAACTTGAGATAAGGTTTTACTGCAGGAAAGTTCAAAGGGTAATCATTTCTGCTTTGTTTTTTAAAGGGGCACTACAGTGAAAAACTGTAAAATGTAAAATATGTGCAAACATATACAAATAAGAAGTACGTTTTTTCCAGACTAAAATGAGCCATAAATTACTTTTCTCCTATGTTGCTGGCATTTACAGTAAGTAGTAGAAATCTGACAGAAGTGACAGGTTTTGGACCAGCCCATCTCTTTATAGGGGATTCTCAAAGATATATTTATTTTCAAAAGCACTTAGTGAATGGCAGTTGCTCTGTCCAAGCCTGTGTAGCGAGCAGGGAAGCTGGCCAGCATCATTGTTTAAATCCTTTTTCGGGAATATCTTTATAAAGAATAAAAGCCTTGCTGAGAATGTCCTATGAAGAGATGGACTAGTCAAAAACCTGTCACTTCTGTCAGATTTCTACTGCCTACAGTAAGTGACAGCAACATAGGAGAAAAGTAATTTATGGCTCATTTACTCTGGAAAAAATGTACTTATTTGTATATATGTTTGCACATGTTTTACATTTTAGTTTTTAGCTGTAGTGCCCCTTTAAAAGAGTGTGGTTTAAAACTGCAACTGTGACAGTATGATGCAATATTCTTAAAAAAAAACCAAAAAAAACCCCCGATATAACTGAAAATACAAATGTGAGACTCTTTTCTTTGCTAAAAATGTTCTATTAATTATCTGTAATACACATACAATTCATTATATCATAGTGTAACGAGCGGTGGGGATACGACGGTCACGGAGAGCAGCGTGACCACTGTTACCCTCTCCGCCGCTCAGACCTCCGGGACGTCGCGCGCAGGTCTCTCTACCGCGCATAAACTTCTGGCTACGCACACGCGCACGCAGCGGCAGGACCTTTATAAATTACGGAGGCGCGTCAGCTGACCTGCGGGTCGGCTGACGTCACGGAGCGCGCGCCTCATTTCCGATTGGTCAGGCTGGCGGGGGCGGTCTGAGGGATTGCTTGCCAGCTTAAAAGACATGGGCTGTCAGTAGCTCATTGTCTGTTGTTGTGAATACTTCGTGTTAGCACTCAGACCTTTGATAGCTGTAATAATAACTTAATTATTGTATTTTATCTGTGTATGACTCTTTGCCTGCTCTGACTATTCTTTCTGCCTTGTGATTCTGTACCTCTGCCCATCTGATCTTGTTGCTGACTTTTGCTTGAACTTCACTCTGATTCTGCTTGTCAATTCTGTACCTAATCTGCCCGTCTGTTGCCTACCTGATCTGTCTGACTATTCTCTCTCACCAGTGGGCCCTCGCCACTGGTGAGGTTACCGCTGTGGTTCTATCCGTAACCTCCATCGCCACTGGTGAGGTTACCGCTGAGAATCTATCATAAACTTACTGTTTGCACCAATCACTACACTTTGTGCAATAAAGCTAGTGACTTTTGTCACATCTTACACGCCATTTGCTTACTAGATCTGTATTATTGGTGATACTGCAGATCACCACATAATCAGAAATCTGTTATCCTGCTGACATTAATTGTTACACATAGCTTTTTTTCACTTCAGGTGTCAGGGTCCCTTTTGTAGCCTGTCCTGTTGGTTGCAGTTCCACTGCAACCCGGCAGTTCTGAATTTCCTGCATGCATATTGTTGCATAATATTGCTTGCATTTGTAATAAAAATCCTTTCCTTCTGCTGTCAGCTTGCAGCCTTCCATCAGACTAGCACAGGATTGAGTGATTACCATTCAGCTGTGTGGGAATTTGCATGTCTGCTCTCATTGATGTCCATAGAAAAGCCTGCTCCTCCTTTCAGATCTTGCCCGTCATAGCATTCAGCCCATGCCTTAGCTGGTTGCTGAGTCCCTCATGTGAATTGTGTATTGCATTGTTTAACCTGGTCTTTCTTGCTTGGACGTTCTCTGTACCCGCGGGGGTACAGTGAAGTCCTACCGATCCTGATAGCTTGGATTCTGCCATCACCACGTTGGTGACTGGTAGTGTTCCTGCTGGTCCTGTTCCAGTGGACGGGACTGTAACAGCGTTTGCTATTAGTTACGTTCTTCCGGTTTTTCTTCTCTGAACCTGTGTGGATGTTTGCTATTGCTGGGGCAGCAATTAGATTGGAAAACAATCCTCCTTCCTGTCTGTCCCTGCTAGTACTGTTCCTGTAGACTTAACTATAAGCTGCAGTTGCTATTAGTTACGCTCCTACTTGTTGGTCTTGTCCGTGTCAGTGTGGATGTTTGCTATCTCTGGGGCAGTGATTAGATTGGCAAGCATTCTGTCTGTCTATCTGTTGTCTGTCCTTGTTACTAACTGTGGTGAACATCAGATGCTCAGTGCTGCGGTCGCACTGTGCAACCATTGTGTCTTGTTTATTTGTGGCGGTTATCGGAAGCTCAGAGCGGCGGTTGCTCTGAGCAATCTTGCTCCCTTATCCATAGCTCCTGGTGTGATCTGTGTAACCTCCTCCACTAAAGCATTCGGCTCTACCACCTAATATTACGTAGTTGCATAGTCTTGTGTGTTCTGGTGGTACTCTGGCTTTCTCGGCCTCAGCCGCTATATCTTGCACCTACAAGGCCTGGGTGTAACCGAAGTCGGGCAGGTATCATTTCCTCACCTCCCGTTCAAGCGGGATGCGCCACATAGGTTGAAGAAGGTGGTGACAGATTGGGGTATAGTGGCTGAAAGAAAGCAGGTGATCTTCCAGTCATTACATAAGGTTTGCTTTAATTATTGGGAATGGATCTGAGAGGCTACTCCATCTAAAAGTCCCAGAAATGCCACCCTCGGTGAAGGCAACAGACGTAAAGTAGTGTATTTATTACATGATAATTTACCCACATTGCATTTAATTCACCCACATTGAAATGTCCCTATATGGTGTCATATTCTTTATATCCTATTAAAATTGTGCAAAGACTTTACAGTTTGGATTTATGCGCTCTTACAAAAAGATTAGGATTAGGTTCCTTTAATTGTTGTTTTGTTCTTTATTGTTGTCGGTGTGACAGTTGCTAAGATTTTGCCTGTCCCAATGATAAATGTTAACAACAGGACAAGACATAAGATCTCTTACAAACTGTGACATTAATATTGGTTCAGAACAGTGGGCATGCATGAGATTATATCTGAACTTATTACAGTACGTCTTCCCATTTGGGAGACCCTCTTAGTTCTGTCCTAATGGCCTTATGTGTAATAATCATACTGTACATCCTAACTGTGAATTGAATATCAAAGATTCAAGAAGAAAAAATAATATATCAATTTATCTGGAGGGTGTTAAGGTGTGGCATTACTTAACCAAAGGATTGTAATTTGCAGTCCTTGACTTAGTAAATCAACCTCATTCAGTTGTAAGTAAGTAAGTAAGCATACAGGACAACCATCACGAAAAATAGTAAAATTAAAAATACAAATGTATAAATGAAGTTTTCTCACAGAGTATAATGCACTATACATTACATTTTTCCTCTATCACTTACAGTAGGTCATAAAACACTGACAGTACAGATCTGACAGATTTCGGACTAGTTCATCTCATAGGGGATTATCAGGCATTTCTTTATTTAAAGTGGTCTGAAAGTCAGCATTTCTACTTTGCATTAAAAGATTCCTCACAGCTTGAAAGCTACTATCCCAGAAAAAAATTCTAGCAGAACATCACTGAAATGATTAAACAAAGCGCTTTCTCCTGCAATTCAACTTCAAATCCGCATCCAAACTGGAGATAACAGTATCTTTTTTACTTGTTAACACAAATGTATCAACACTGGAATGTAAACAAACTTCTGCTTCAGGCACACACAGTGTTCACAATAGCTCATTAGAAGATTTTAATATATAATAAAAAGCAGTTATAAAAATAATAAAATGCAATACCAGATTTCAGGGTAAGAAAGATGACACTTTGGAAACTTGTAATTTGTAAACAGACAATATAACTTGTGCACAAAAGCAAATATGATAACTGTATGAGTAATAAACAGTAGTAAAACACATTTTTATTGAATGTTATGTCAGAGTTTCAGACCACTTTAAAAAAGCACTTACTGAACAGCAGTTGCTCAGTCCAACTGCCAAAATAGTGTGCAAATGAGTAAAAGAGCTGGTATCCTACCTAATAAAAGGCAAGTTTCCCTGCGTCCCATGTCCGTGTGTCAGTGCTTTTTCCGCTCTGCGCATGTGCAGGGACGCAGAGACACTGCCGAGAGCTGGGGGGATGACGCGGCAGAGGACGACGGGTCCCAAAGGGGGCGGGCCTGTGAGCGTGAGGCATTTGTACGTGCTCGAAACGTGCATGAGCGGTGTGCACATCCGCGCAACATGTGGAGCGGTGTGCACATCCGCGCAACATGTGGAGCGGTATGCTCACAGCAAATAGAGAGCAGTGCGGGGGAAGGGGGCGCCGCCACAGCCTTAGGCCTAGTCTTTGTATAAATCCACTCCAGACAGTTACAATTTAAATTTCAAAATGTAACAATTTTTAGTGACAGTTGACCCTTAACCTCCTTGGCAGTATAAGAAAAAATGGCACAAAGCCGTAATCCCGAGCTCAGCTTTTACCTGTGTTTTGAAGTCCCTCGCGCGATCGGCGCTGCGCAGCGGGACTCCAGCCTGTCTCTCTAGCAGCATGAAGTGTTATCAGTCCGCTGGAACCCTCATATCCCTGGGACCCGGCGGCCAATCAGTGTGGTGGAGCGGCGTGACGTCATCGGGGGCGGAGGCAGGACAAAATTTTAAAGTGGATACCTGAAGAGTCGCACAGGGCAGAAGGAAATCATAGAGAAATGTGCCGTGTGTGTGTGTGTGTGTGTGTGTGTGTGTGTGTGTGTGTGTGTATATATATATATATATATATACACACACACACACACACACACATACATATACACACACACACGCACACATACATATACACACACACACACACACACACACACACACACATATTATATATATATATATATATATACACAAACAAACATGTACATGTATATATATTAGCATGTCTAATTCCTCCTCATTTGTCTCTAGTTACAAATTGTAATTTGATCTCTCACCTGTGTCACCTGACTGCCATGACAGAGATGGCAGATAAGCTCATTTGAAAGCCAATTGCAGTTACTGATTTTTGCCTGGATTTTGACTACTCTCTGCCTGCCTCCTGCACTGATCTCTGCTTGGATTTTGACTACTCTCTGCCTGCCTCCTGCACCGATCTCTGCCTGGATTTTGACTACTCACTGCCTGCCTCCTGCACCGATCTCTGTCTGGATATTGACTACTCTCTGCCTGCCGCCTGCACCGACCTCTGCCTGGATTTTGACTACTCTCTGTCTGCCGCCTGCGCCGACCTCTGCCTGGATTTTGACTACTCTCTGCCTGACTTAATTATACAGTTTAAAAATGTTTACAGTTTATTCATAAATTTAATTAAATCAACAAATTTGTGTTCTAGTCTTTTATTTATATGCAGAATGTCTACCAGGCTTTTATTCTGACATATTTTGGCGAGTTATGACTTAAGAATTGGAGGCCTAAAATTCTTTAAAAAAAATATACTGCTTTTGACTCATAAGTCCAGACAGAAATGCACCGCCAGGGAGGTTAAGCAAGCTGCACCACTGGCTGCTGTCAGTGGCAAAACCCTCCGGTTCCTGCTGGTCACATCCACAGTATCAGACGGGTTTTGTAGGGCTGTGCAGAGAGGACTGAGGAATGGTCATTTAGGATAATATACTTTTTAAGTACACTTTAATTTACTTTTAAGGTATACATTTCTATAGTATTGACATACTTTCCACAGTTCTTTACAAAGATCATCAAGCAAGCCCCATAGTATTTCAGTGGGCATAATAATCTAATGCTACTGTGGTCTACAGATTTTAGTTTTTTTTTATTTTTCCTTTTATATGTGGGAGAACAACTCCAGAGGAAGCACACAAAAAAACTGTAAGAACATACTAACTACATGCAGATAATTTCCTGGCTGGGAATTTCTATATAGTACTCTAGCAGCACAAGAATAATGGCAATTGCAGTGCCACCTGTATACTCACTCTTTAAGACTCCTCTCCAGTAAACATGCTTCTACGCTTCATCTCTAACACAGTACAAAAACATAAATCCGACCTTTTTTCACTCAGGACACAACTAAAATATTGGAACATGCTCGTATAGGATCTTATTTGGACTAATGTAACATACTACTTTGTGGCCTACCAACTACCAGACTGGCACCACTCCAATCTATGCTGAACTTGGCTGCTCGTCTCTTTCCTTTTGCTCATCCTCTGCTGATCCTCTCCATTGGCTGCCAATTAACCTCCCAGGCATTCAATTTTCCCAGGATTTCTGTGCAAAAAGTGATAACATTTATTTGTAAAACTTTTTCTTCCCTGTAACTTGCCAAAATGTGTCAAGCAAAGGTCTAGTATACAGTGCAGTAGAGTATTGATGAGTATGCACATTTATACTGTTCACAGCATGTTTTTATGGACGGATATATCTGTCTGGAGGTTTTAAACAAAGGATCCATTTCAAACTAACCCTAATCTACAAAGCTCTCCACAATCTCTCTTCCCTGTACATCTCCTCCCTAGTTTCTAGATACCAACCTCAATCTCAGGCCTGCACATGACCTTCTTCTGTCCTCCTCTAGCATTACCTCCTCACATTCAAGATGTATACAACACTTCTCACGTGCCTCACTTCTTCTCTGAAATCTCCTTCTAAAACACGTCACTCTCCAACCTTTTGAAATCTTTAAGCGCATCCTAAAAACTCATTTTTCTGGCAAGCATACACTCTAACTTAGGCTGTTCCCCTTTCAACCTCCTTACTTAATATAATGGACACACTCTGCCTCTAGGTATAAGTATGCTTCCCCAACTTATTTTCTCCCTATCCCCTTAGATTGTAAGCTCACAAGGAGAGGGCTCTCTCAACCTTTTATGTCTTGGAATTTGCTATATATTTTGTTCATCATGTTAGATTTATTACTGTAATTACTATGTCTACCAATTTTGTATTATGAAGCAGTGTCTATATCTTGAGTATACCATTGTCTGTATCTCTGTGTACCGTATGTTTTGTTCTTTCTCTGTACAGTGCCATGAAATGTTAGTACTATATAAATCAATAATAATAAAAATAAATGAGGTGTAAAAAATAATAATAAAAAACTATCATGATATAAATGGAGGCTAATACAATTACAGTACATGCATTGCTGCTGATCTAGAGTTGGCAAAAGGCTCCCACAAAGAATACCCTGAAATCTGCTGCCTGAGTCCAGCTGTCCTGCTCTGGGCACATGACCATGAATCTAATAGGAGGAGGGTTGAGTAGCACCCGAGCCAGGAATCTCTCTCTAAATTCAAGCAAGATGGATGGTGACTTGGCTCCCTTGCACTTGGATGTTAGTTTGCCCCCTCCTTCTTATGAGAAGGCACCATCACCCTAGGAAAAGAGGGTAACCTGCAAGCAATAAAGCACTAGTCACACAACCCAGCACTTCCCTTTATCCAAAATACTAAGTATATATACGGTATATATCTTTTTTTCAGACATATATATTGAATTTATGGGCTTCATGGGGGCTGAGCGACACAGAAGAGTGTTAACCTCCCAGGAGTAGGAACTTCAAGGAAAATTGCTAGGTGTTCATATAGTACGGTCAATTTCTTTATTGCTTTACAGTGTACATAGTCATGTCACTACCTGTATCTCAGAGGAGTGCACAATCTTGTCCCTGGGCAACACGGTACCATAGTCATTTACACACTGATTTTGCAGCACTGACTCACTGGTTAAAACCCCAGCCAGGACACCAGCTGCACAGAGTTTTTATGTTCTCCCTGTGTCTGTGTGGGTTTCCTTTGGGCAGTCCAGTTTCCTCCCACATCCCAGTAACATACAGAAAAGTGAATTGGCTTCCCCTAAATTGGCCCTAGACTACGAATCATACACTACATGACATAGTCATATGACTATGGTAGGGATTAGATTGTGAGCTCCTCTGAGGGACAGTTAAGAGACAAAATAAATATACTGAATACTCTATACAGTCCTGCGGAAAATGTCGGCGCTATATAAATGCTAAATAATAAAAATAATAATAATGCCATAGTCTAATGTCCCTACCATCCTCCATGTTGAATCTGGACTACATGGAGGAAATTCCAGCAAACATGAAGGAAACATTCCAGCTGCAAGCAGATTATGTCCTGGATGACATTCAAACCTGAGACTATGAGATAAGAGTATGCGCCACTATCCAACACATGGTAGTGTTTGAGTATTCAAGAATACGTATACCGGCGCCGGGAAATTTGGCAAAGTCAAAAAAGTAGCTCACCGAGCTCCTGTTAAAGTTCCAGCAGCATTAATTACTATTCCCCCTCCAGGCCACCATGGGCTCTGGGGTAAGACGTAATTCAGCTGACAGCTATTGACGGTGTGCAAATTGATGTCTGAGCCCCGCTACAGCCATAATTCACATTACGGCCTATAGCGGTGCATGGAGCTCCCAAATTTCAAGAGCTTTCGACATGTACCACCATAACCAAAGCAAGGGTAGAGTATAAGGTCCCGTGCTCCAATCTTAGATGTTTTTGCATAAACATTTGCCAGACACAACCTTTCATTGATGCCATGATATTTTTGTATTTTTCCTGGGCACACTCTAGCCAAGATGATACATCTGGATTTAACTCATTCCCAGGTGTCAGAATCGGAAGACGCGTGAATCCATCACCAAGAAATAAGATCACAAATATGAAACTGGCACCAGGGAACGGTTCCTGTCCAGCGTGCCACCGATAGAAGGGATGATGAGGAGATCAGAAACGGCGTAAGGTGCTGACAGGCCCAGCGCAGAGCAGATTGGCTCTGCGGCTTCCAGTCATTTATAATAATCACTGTGTTCCGCTCACACATCTCCTGCTTCTCATCAGCGCTGTAAACTCTGTGAGTCATGTCAGCGGCCAACGTTCCCCTATCACAAACTTAGACAGCCTATGATGGAAGAGGGATCTGGAAGTGTTTAGCAAAGAAGTTGAAAGGATTTCCCACCCAAAATCTTGTGGCCTGTCTGATGTGTCCCCTCTGCAGTCTTGAATTTGACCTCTGCAAGTCCTAACAGGAAGCCGAGTAGTAAAAGTTACAGACGGTGCCAGGCCAGAGTTAACTGAGGGCCTAGTGTTCCTGTAAAGGCCTTTCTGTCATGTCCACAACCTACTGAGAATGGTTTTCACAGCAACAGTAAATAGTTGGTGGATGCTGCTGAGGAGGGAGGCTTGCTGGTTCCACAGGTTGGGGATGCTAAAACCTGATGGATTTAATGATGAATTCAGTTTAAAATGTTTCCTGTAGCTTTGCTATTACAGTATGAGAAATAAGTTTTGAATTAGGATGATTCCACTTATTGGCTACCTTAGAAGAAAAGGATTAAGCCTTCAGCTATGAAGCCTTCATCAGACTTGAGGAAGTATAGCAGCCTACCTTTGTAAAGCTAAATACTCACCTAACAGTTGGGGAACCTAACAGCGACGCCTCCTGACGAACGAGTTTCCCCGATTCATCTTCCTGCCCATTGGAACACGTGTCGGCACATGACGGGTGTGAACAAGAGTTCAAACGATTGCAGCACTTTGTGAGGGAGTCATCGGGGATCTTAAAGATCGATCTGCCGCGATGATCGTCATCACACGTCATGAAGCATCGTTCGCCTAATCGCGCACTTGTACCCCTGTCGTAAGTTCACAGAAACGATCACTCAGCGATTAAAAAAAATTGCCGGTCGTCGGAAGAATCACAGACAAAATCGTGAGGTAGGCACGGGCCTTGAGTGTAATGCTTTATCTCTTATAATCACCAACTTGTAGGCAATATCGCCCCATTGGGTTCCTGGTCTCTCTCACTCTCTTAATTTTTCAGAATTTTGGAGGTTTGTTAACTATGCAGAGTCATCATTCTACAAAAGCCTTACTTGTACAGTACTTTATATGCGAGTCCATTACCTTTTATATGTTTGTTAGATTAATGATCTCACAGTAGGCACAGCGCCTCTCTTCTTTGAGTCTGTTTTCAGCTCGTCTGGAGCCCACATCAGTTTCTACCCGATACTATTCAGTGACTTATATACATTAGTAGTCAATTATGCTCACATAGGACAATTTTGTATGACCATTTATCATATGCGTAGGAATTCTCTAATATTACATATATTGCAGAGACAATCAATACAAAATGTACAGATGCTGCCCAGGGCCAAATAAAAAAAACAAGCAAGCAAGGACAACAAAGGATAGGAATGGCTGAATAACTACTAGAGTCAGCACTTCATTTTGGCATTTCAGAACACTGCACAGAGACTTATTGATGGTGAAGCATAACTAGCGGGGAGCAGTGTGTGCAACTGCAGGTGGCCCGGAGGTGTATGGGGGGGGGGCAACTACTAACCTTCGCTTTCTCTGATACTGCAGATCCGGTGTTTTGTGGCTGCACTTGTTATGGGTGTGAAGATCCCGATGGCCACATTTGTTTTATGAGCCTTGTAAGATTGCCCTCACCCCCCCCCCCCCCCCTTCTTCCCAAGCTGTGAGGGTCACCAAGAAGAAGCAAAGGAATGGTTGTGAGCATTAAGGTGCCCGTCAAAATTTTGCTGGGGAGCCCCATGTTTTGTAGTTACGCCCCTGTGTTTATGTAAATACTGTATCTGATTAACATAAAACCACGCAGACATCAGGAGTTTCATTAAAGAGACTCCGTAACAAAAATTGCATCCTGTTTATCATCCTACAAGTTCAAAAAGCTATTCTAATGTGTTCTGGCTTACTGCAGCACTTTCTACTATCACCATCTCTGTAATAAATCAACTTGTCTCTCTCTTGTCAGACTTGTCAGCCTGTGTCTGGAAGGCTGCCAAGTTCTTCAGTGTTGTGGTTCTGCTATGAACTCCCCCTTCCAGGCCCCTGTATGCACACTGCCTGTGTATTATTTAGGATTAGAGCAGCTTCTCTCTTCTCTCTTATCTTTTACAAGCTGGATAAATCATCCTCTGAGCTGGCTGGGCTTTCACATACTGAAGAATTACAGACAAGGGCAAAGCTGTTTGCAGGAAGAAACAAGCAGCCTGAAACTTCAGTGCATGAGAACAGGGGGAAAGAAACACACAAATAATCTCTTGAGATTCAAAAGGAAGGGTGTATACAGCCTGCTTGTGTATGTGTATGTGTATGTGTATGTATGATGTATTTTGTATGTGTGGACATACTGTACATCAACCTACTTCCTGTTTTGGTGGCCATTTTGTTTGTTTATAAACAAACTTTTTAAAACTGTTTTTAACCACTTTTAATGCGGCGAGGAGCGGCGAAATTGTGTCAGAGGGTAATAGGAGATGTCCCCTAACGCACTGGTATGTTTACTTTTGTGCGATTTTAACAATACAGATTCTCTTTAAAGGACCACTATTGCGTAAAATTGTGAAATCTGAAATACTTGTGCACATGTATGTATAATATGTACATTTATCCCAGACTAAAATGCAGCATAAATTACTTTTCTCCGATGTTCCTGTCGCTTACAGTAGGTAGTACAAATCTGGTTTTGCATTAGTCCATCTCTTCATAGGGGATTATCAGTAAAGAGATGGACTAGTCCAAACTAGTCACTAGTCACTACCTACTGTAAGTGACAGCAACATAGGAGAAAAGTAATTTATGGCTCATTTTACTCTGGAAAAAATGTACTTCTTATTTGTATATGTTTGCACATATTTAAAATTTTACAGTTTTTCGTCTCCACTTGTTTTGTGCCCTTATTGTATGTCATATGTGTCTGTACCTTGCTGTGTACACTCATCACCACTAGTTACTGCTCACAATTCTTTAACCACTTAACGACCACCTAACGCCGATAGGTGTCGGCAGGTCGCAGTGGTGTTTCCATGGAAACGGCCATGTCAGTTCACGGAGGGTGTCTCCATGAACAGCCTGCGAGCCTCCGATCGCGGCTCGCAGGCTAATTGTAAACACGCGGGGAAGAAATCCCCTGTGTTTACATCATACGCCGCTGCTGTTGCAGCAGCGCCATAAAGGAGATCGGCGATCCCCAGCCTCTGATTGGCCGGGGATCGCCGGCATCTGATAGGCTGAAACCTATCAGAGGCGGTATAGGACGGAGCCCCTCCCCCCGCAAGGCACAAGGCAGCGATCAGACCTCCCCAGCAGGACATCCCCCTAATGGGGAAAAGGGGGGGGGGGGGAATCTGATTGCCCTGCCTATTACACGATCTGTGCTGCGGGCTGAAGAGCCCACGCAGCACAGATCAATCAAAACTGGACAGGCCCTTATGTGGTTAAGGTTGCAGTAGGAGCATAACTAGAGGAAAGCAGCCCTTTTGATCGCAGGGGGGCCCAGAGCTGCAGGGGGCTCCATCTACTTCCCTTCCCTTTCTCCGATACAGGGGACTATACTTCAGATCAGGTGTTTTTGTGGCTACACTTGTTATGGGTGAGAAGATCATGATGGCCACACTTGTTTTATGACCCTTGTGAGATGGGCCCCCAGGCTGTGAAGGGCCCCAAGGGAAAGCAAGGGAAGGGGTGTGAACATTGCGGTGCCCTATTAAAGTTTCGCTGGGCGGCCCCATGAATTGTAGTTACTCCACTGGGCTGGAGCCCTATCAAAATTTTGTTCTAGGGACAGAATTTGACATTTTTCAATGTGAGGGAAGTGGATTTAGCACTTTCCTTAAAGAACTGTGGTATGTCCTAATGGACACAGAATGATCAGCCCTCCCTTAACTGGTACTAAATAGATAAGGGGGTCAAGGCAACGTTTATCCACCTGAGGGGTCAAGCAAAAGTTAGGTTAGTTATTTGGGGCCTGTAAAGCAGGGCTGTGGAGTCGGAGTCGTGGAGTCGGAGTCGTGGAGTCGGAGTCGTGGAGTCGGGCAATTTTGGGTGCCTGGAGTCGGAGTCGGGAAAAAATGCACCGACTCCGACTCCTAATGAATTTGTAACTGTAATTAAAATAGAAAATATGATAAAATGTTCTATTTTTCAGATAATCGTCATTAAAAATAATGTATATATACAGTAATAGCTGTGCTTAGTCCACAAAAATTAAATAAACCAATCAAAATTAGTTACTTGTGCGGCTTCAATAAAGCAGTCCCCGTATTTTTAAGGTCAGATATACATATCTGATTGTGACTGTATATATGATGTGTACACAGGAATCTCTTATATATACTAAATAACATCTATGCTGTAAGTATAAAGCCTGATGTGTAGCCGTGTCACTAATAGAGATGGTCAACGAGATGGAAATAATTCTGCATTGATGCTGATTTATGCAAATGTATGCACTCCCTTTGCTGATGAAATCAAATAATTTGATATGTTGTTAAAATTTGGTTTGGTGACTACAAATTAAAGGGTAACTGAGACGGATGAAAAGTAAAGTTTTATACATACCTGGGGCTTCCTCCAGCCCCCTTCAGGCTAATCAGTCCCTCGCTGTCCTCCACCACCGGGATCTTCTGCTATGAGTCCTGGTAATTCAGCCAGTCAGCGCTGTCCGGCCGCATGCCGCACCCACAGCCAGGAACATTCTGCACCTGCGCAATAGTGCTGCACAGGTGTAGTATGCTCCTGGCGGCGGTGTGTGTGCATGCGCACTACGCCCAACTGGCTCAAGTACCAGGACTCATAGCAGAAGATCCAGGTGGTGGAGGAGGACAACGAGGGACTGATTATCCTGAAGGGGGCTGGAGGAAGCCCCAGGTATATATAAAACTTTAATTTCATCTGTCTCAGGTTTACTTTGTTACACAGTAGTACTATACTCTACATATGCACTCCCCACAGAGCTGCAGGGAATCCACTGAGAATGCAGTGCACATTGAACATAGAGGTGTTGTCTGTTTACAATCTCCTCATTCTCCTGCAGAGTACCTGCACATCATTCTTACATGTACCCACACTTACATTGCCTAGGGCCTAATAGATGTTCTTTGTTCCGGTTTGTACCTTTTTTACAAGTACTCTTACCAAGGACTAGTTTTAGTCTAAAGGGAATAAATATAGTAGTCTACATATCCTTCTCACTTCAGTTGTCTTGTAAAATTCCTAAGCGTTGGCAGTTAAGAGACAAATTTCATGTTACATACTTTTAATCAACAAAATTGTAATATGCAAATTAGAGGAGTCGGAGTCGAGGAGTCTGAGTCGGAGGAATTCTAAACTGAGGAGTCGGAGTCGGTGGATTTTTGGACCGACTCCACAGCCCTGCTGTAAAGGTCTGGGGTCCAAGCGGACCCCTAAAACTGGATATCGGCACAACTTTATTTTGCTGATGCTCAGTGCCAAAAAGACTGGCACACTGTGATTGCGTACCATAGGACATGCCCATCAAGCCTTAAAAGTTTTGTTAGTTACTCCCTTTTAGAAAAAGATGCAGATGAATCCATGTCTTGTACTATTGTCCTAATATGCAACAAATCGACATCATTCTGCAGAATCTACATTTCCCTTCTGTTTTTCTCATTAGCCTTTGTGGTCTTTGCAGGCATGTAAACCTGACTTGTATTCATGTAACTGGCCTCAGCCTAGCAGCTGCCTTCCTCTCCTGGCTGACCGTATCTAATTATAGTCTACTTGCTCAGCCGTGACTCACAGACACTTGTAAGAGCCCCAGAAGCCAAACAGACCACAGAACTCATGAAACCCAAAAAGGCCAGCAGAGACCATGAGTGCTACAAGAGCTCTGAAAGATCACATGACTTCAGTATACTGCCTGCTCTCACTACAGGGGCTCTGAGCAATTATGTGCATCAATAGATGAACAGCTTTCACTGTGGGGCTGGTTTATAAAAAGAAGGGTTGTAACAATAGACCCTGCAAGGGATGCAGCCGCAGGGGGGCCAGGAAGCCACAGGGGACCCAGAGGGGAGGAGAAGTTTCTTTTCCCTGTCCTGAGAGACTGACAACTAAGAGCACAGAGAGAAACTTTCTGCTCTCTGCACAGTTCTTCTAATGACTGCATCAGCTCAGCCACTGATAAGGAATCCTACAAAGTTTTGTAGACCTATTCAGTGTACAGCAGACTGTTGTGTACAATGCCGAGTCCCCAACCTCTCTACCCCTCCCCAAGTGCTGTGTACTGTAGTGATGCTGGAGAAGTCTGCAGAGCCAGTTCTACTCCAACAGAGATGGACAGAGTGAGTGTGATGAGCTGAAGCTGGGAGCACACCGTCTGTTTTCTGTATGTGCTTTCTGCACACCCCCTGTATATGTAAAAACATGCATGTTTTATCACAGAAGCTAATGTACTTGATAGAAAAAAAAATGTGTGCAGTGCTTCACTGCTGTCTGTGTTTATCTAAAAGCCAAAGAAAGAAGTTAAAAAAGGCGCTACTCTTTTTCCCTATCCTCTTTACCTATCAGCTGCTTAGTTCTCAGGGTGTGGGGTGTCCCCTTAACCCCCACCAAATGACAACAATAAAAAAGAAAAAAGAGAACAGCGCTCGTATCTAAGTTTTTAATTACTTATATGTTTATTTATCTTTGTATACAATTCTGTTTATTTCAAAATAAACTAAAAGAATAAGATCATAAAATTCATATGTTATGTCTCAGGAATTCCTCAGGAAACTTCTCATCTACGAACTCCTTCACGTATCTTGTAAAATTAGACAATAAGCCCCATTCATGTCCGCATACAAACTACCATGCACACAATGGAGCCACCTGAATCTCTGTTAAAAAAATGTTTCTCATATAAAAATCTCATAGAGAATCCATGCAAATGGGTATTCCAGGCATGTCTTTTTATATATATGATTCAATCCCCTCCATTTGATAGGAAAGTTTTCCCCTCAGTGAGGAGCGCTACAATCACTTACGCGTCTTGCAGCTTTATTAGTGTCCCATGCGGGCTCCGGCCGGTAGCCTCGCAAGTAAAAGTTTTTTCTTCTAGCTCCGTCTCACCGCTTCCTCCGGTATAGTGTCCGCCTGTAAACCTCTTGCGGCTTCGTTCGTTCCGGCTGTGCGGCTTCCGGGTGAATGGCTAGCTGGGAGTGACGTCACTTCCCTTCCGAGCTCCTGCGTTCCAATGCGGCCGCTGCTATCAAAGCTTGTGTATGCGAGCCGTATGTTGCGTATTCTGTTGCAAACAGTGGAAACAACTTGATGGGTTATCAGGAAGCCCTTCTTACATCGACATGTTTCGATAGTTGACGACTATCTTCATCAGGAGAATACGCAACATACGGCTCGCATACACAAGCTTTGATAGCAGCGGCCGCATTGTAACGCAGAGTGGGACGCAGGAGCTCGGAAGGGAAGTGACGTCACTCCCAGCTAGCCATTCACCCGGAAGCCGCACAGCCGGAACGAACGAAGCCGCAAGAGGATTACAGGCGGACACTATACCGGAGGAAGCAGCGAGACGGAGCTAGAAGAAAAAACTTTTACTTGCGAGGCTACCGGCCGGAGCCCGCATGGGACACTAATAAAGCTGAAAGATGCGTAAGTGACTGTAGCGCTCCTCATTGAGGGGAAAACTTTGCTATAAAGCTGCAAGCCGCGTAAGTGACTGTAACACTCCTCATTGAGGGGAAAACTTTGCTATAAAGCTGCAAGACGCGTAAGTGACTGTAGCGCTCCTCACTGAGGGGAAAACTTTCCTATCAAACGGAGGGGATTGAATCATATATATAAAAAGACTTGCCTGGAATACCCATTTGCATGGATTCTCTATGAGATTTTTATATGAGAAACATTTTTCAACAGAGATTCAGGTGGCTCCATTGTGTGCATGGTAGTTTGTATGCGGACATGAATGGGGCTTATTGTCTAATTTGTCTGTGTTTATCTGCATGGGCCAATTAAATAACATTGGTTCTCAGCTTACCTGTGCAGAAAACAAGGAGGGGAGGGGGCCCCATCCAAAGTTTCGCAGGGGAGCCCAGTGATTTCTAGTTACGCCCCTGATAAAAAGGTTGAATTGTTGAATCAATGCCACTTTTCAGTTCTCCATGTCTAGGAAAGTGGGGAGCAGCTTAAAGTAAATCTGAGATAAACATATCACAAGGATTTACACTTAACTGGGGCTTCCTCCAGCTATTAGTAGCACATCCACACCAGTTCAGTCCCATCTGCCACAGTCCAGCTGGGCTGTGGGTCACTGCACATGTGTGGCCCCTGTCGCGTGCACCCCCTTCCCTGAGTGTTCTGCACAAGTGCAGTGACAGTCATAGCAAACTGTGCATGCGCAAAGAGAGTGTTGGAGAGGGGGGGGGGGGGGGTGCAAGAGGCCAGGACCTCATATGCACAGTAGTCCCCAAGTAGCTCAGTCATGTACTTTACTGGGGCGGACTGCTGGAGAACAGAGGGAACCAGATGGAAACCGAGGAGCTGATGGACTACAGGAGGCTACAAGAAGCCCCAGGTAAGTATAAAACCTTGTGATAAGTTAGGTACAATTTAAAAGACACTGCAGCTATTTAAAGAGGAACTCCAGTGAACATTTTACTGTTGGCAGGTGATGTAGCTGTTGCATGGTTTTTGGCAGTTGGAAACAGCTGTAAACAGCTATTTCCCACAAAAGTTCAAACTTTTCTTTTGGAAGGGGTTAATTGTGGGAGGGGTTTCACCACAATATCAGTCATACAGCACCCCCTGATGGTCTGTTTGTGAAAAGGAATAGATTTCTCATGTAAAAGGGGGTATCAGCTACTGATTGGGATAAAGTTAAATTTTTGGTCGGAGTTTCTCTTTAAACAGTGGTCCCAACAATCACTGATATGGAAGAGGGTGGGGTGAAATGTATAGATAATCTATCCCAAAAAGAACACATGGGAGAAAGAGAAGGCCACAACAGTCTCCAAAACAGGAACCAATCGCCACCACAGTAGCAGAAATCCCATCAGCATGTAAAGGGCATGAAGAGCTGAATGATAACTGGCCAGATGTGATCTCCACCCACTGGGTAATGATACAGAATGAATGCCTGGCAGAACAGATGAACCAGCTGCTAGTAGCAGTCTCCAACCTATACTGGCTAACCCAAGAAAGCACTGTGCTGATTAAAAATACCGATAGTAAACAGCACCACCCAGCTACCAGCCAATACTCTACCTCTCAACAACCTGGACAATTCAGCACATGAGCACAGCTCAAGAGTATGGAGAACATCAGAGGCTTAAAATATTAGTTGCTCATACATCTAGAGATTGTACAACAGCCATGACAAGGGTAGGCAGGGTAGTGTGTCAAAGTCACTGCCTTGGATGATACCTTTAGGATTTAGGAGTAGTGTTGAGCAACGGATGAATTCCGAATAGGTTTTATTCGGAACTCACCTTGATAATTAGCACACTTGAGCGGGGGGGGGGGGGGGTTGTTTAAATTTACCCAGGAGCCTTCTGCTTTAATCCGTCCCACTGAGCGTCCCACGCTGCGTTCCAATTTACGGTCACGTGACTACCGCACTTCCTCCTTCAACACGACACAAAAGGAGGAAGTGCGGTAGTCTCGTGACCGTGAATTGGAACGCAGCGTGGGACGGATTAAAGCAGAAGGCTTCTGGGTAAGTTTAACCCTCCCGCTTTAAATTAATTCACTGCAAAAACCCTCATTTACCGCTAGCGGTAATTTCCCGCCCTTCTCTGAATTACCGCACTCACTTTTATGAATCGAGGCCATAGTAGGAACAGTAACTTTGCCTTGACAAAAGTAGACCCTGTGTTATGCCAAAAATTGTTTGTTTTGCTCTGCTGGCAGCATTCTTCTCAGCAGTTGGTGCAGGTGTGATCTCAGAGTAGTGTTGACAGATAAGTTATACAACTGGGGCAGCAAGGTAGGCAGGAGGGGAGGCATTGCATATCCTGCCAAGATGGGCAGCTATTAAAACAGCTGGGTAATATTCACAAAGGTAGGTAATCTATCCTTTGGAGGGGCAGCGTGGACGGTCCCCCCTGGATGTTGGCCATGTCTGGGGGTGTACGCCGCCTGCGTTTTCTACTCCCCCCCCCCGAGGGCAGTTGCAGCACTCCTGGGCAGTGAGATGCTCTGTGGGGGTGTCTGTGCTGCCCCGCATTTCTTGGGGTAGAAGGAGGCCTACACACAGCTCGCCCGTCAAGATGCACAGTATTTTGCATGGGCCAACTCCTGCAGGAATGGCAAGGAGGAAGCTTTAACTCCTGCATATTCTGGTAAGCAGGTGCAATATGCAATATAACACTTTGTCATTTAACCACTTTACCCCCGCTCGTACGGATTTCTCCGTCCCTTTTTCTATCCTTTAACCCCCAGGGACGGAGAAATCCGTACTTTGCGCACTCCCGCCGCTGCCCGCGCTCCCGCTCGGAAACACGCCGCCGGCCGCTCGTAAACACGCCGCTCGCCCGGAGATCAATGAACGGGAAAATCCATTCCCGTTCGTTGATCTAAGCCCCGCAATGATCCGCTGCTCTCCGATGAGCAGCGCGATCATTGTGAAAAAAACCACACTTACCCAGCCTCCTAGTACTTCCTCCAAGAGTCCGGAAGGACGCTTGGAGGTCGCATTAAAACAAAAAGTTACTGTGGCCATCTTGTGGCCAAATAGTAAAACGACACCCTAAACATTTTTCACATACAAATAAATTACTTTTACACAAAAAAATAACTCATTACCTCCCACACTCCCAATTTTTTTTTGTTGTAATTAAAAAAAAATAAAAAAATGTACAATAAAAAAAATACATAAATAGTTACCTTAGGGACTGAACTTTTTAAATATTTATGTCAGGAGGGTACAACACTGTTACTTTATAAACTATGGGCTTGTAATTAGGGATGGACACAAAACTGAAAAAAATGCACCTTTATTTCCAAATAAAATATTGGTGCCAAACATTGTGATAGGGACATAATTTAAAAGGTTTTATAACCGGGACAAAAGGGCAAATACATTTCATGGGTTTTAATTACAGTAGCATGCATTATTTAAAAACTATAATGGCTGAAAACTGAAAAATAATAATTTTTTCCCACATTTTTTCCTATTTTCCCATTAAAACACATTTAGAATAAAATAATTCTTGGCATAATGTCCCACCTAAAGAAAGCCTAATTGGTGGCGGAAAAAACAAGATATAGTTCATGTCATTGCAATAAGTAATAATAAAGTTATAGACGAATGAATGGACGGAGCGCTGAAAGGTGAAAATTGCTCTGGTGGTCAGGGGGTAAAACCTCTCAGTGGTGAAGTGGTTAAATTAGTCAATAGACTTGAGGCAGCCAGTATATAGCCTAACCAATCTCCTAACCAATCCGATCAGAGTAATGAAATTGATCCAATTTTCGGATCGATCCCGTCAATCTGATTGGATTAGTTAGGAGATTTATGTACATTAGTGGTCCCAAACAATCATTTCTGATCGTTCATAAGAAGAATCATTCGTTCATAATTGATCCTTTGACAAATTGTACTGTTAGCGGTCACCTTAACAGGGACAGTTCCAGAGAGGGACTCCTGTATAGGAGGAAAGGAAAGTAATAAGTTGGGAGCCCTAAAGCCTAACCCTGGGCCCTCTGCAACTGCAGCGGCTGTTCCCTCACTAGCTACGCTCCTCCTCTGAAAGGATTACTGAATCTCGGCATACTTTGTAGCACAAGCATGGAGCACTCTCACTCAGAAAGAAGATACTGTTCTGCAGATACATTGTTTTGCTCCAAGTATGAGCTCATTGCAATGCAGACAGCCTTCCATCCCACGAGCTTTCAGCTCCATATTAGACACAAGTCTATGGAACACTGTTTGGCCTCAGCCTGGATGGGTGACATCACTCAGGACTAGAACTTGGAATGTAAACTTGCTTATTTGCAACGTTATGCTGCATTAATCTCGGCCGGTGAAACCAAAGAACTGGAACCCGGCAAGAAACCACAGAGATAGAGTGTAGATCTCATGTCATGCTACAGTTCAGACTTTCACTGCAGTGTACATAAACTCGGCGCATTACACCATCACGCAATGGTGTGGCAATGGCTCATAAATGAGAACATGCAGTATAGGAAGAGTGTGATCATTTCCATTATCCAGTCGTGCGCAGGGGAGTTTGAAAGAAATAAAATATGGAAAACTTCTCGTATATAAGATTATTTAAAAACGTAATAATTAATTGTATGTGTAGTACGGATAATTCATAGAACATTAGCAGCAAAGAAAAGAGTCATTTTTATTTTCAGTTATTTTTATATAAAACATTGCATCATTCTGTCACAGTTGCCGTTTTAAAATCACACTTTGTCTTTAGGCTGCTTTCACAGTGGGATGTTAAAGTCCCACGTTACAGCAGCCTGTAACGCAGCCCAACTCACAGCAATGAAAAATCAATGGGCTGTTCACAGTGCCCACGTTGCGTTGGAGTAGAACGCTGCATGTTTAATGAAAGTGCAGC
The DNA here is from genome assembly GCF_040937935.1 of Hyperolius riggenbachi. Taxonomy (NCBI): domain Eukaryota; kingdom Metazoa; phylum Chordata; class Amphibia; order Anura; family Hyperoliidae; genus Hyperolius; species Hyperolius riggenbachi. The sequence continues at coordinate 198,136,710 of NC_090657.1, forward strand.
ATGCTGTGCGTTATACTCGTACTTTGCTGCGTTACACTGCTTGCACATGCTCAGTAATGTCTGTTTTTTTGTTTGTTTTTTAAGCATGTGCCGTTTTCGTTTATTTGCTATTGAGATTGTGATTATATATAGCAGACTTGGCTCTGTGTCCTCCGCCGGCCCTATGCTGTGATATTCAGTGCAGGAGAGGAGGAGGGGAGAGTCCGCTATTGTGATTAGCCACATGGGTAATTAATATTCACTGCACTGTGCTGACGTAACATGTTTACTTCCTGGAGTGGCCGCTTTGTGCGACGATTGGCTGGCGGGACCACGTGATGCGGAGTGTTCTGATCACGTGGTCTCCACAGTCTTTTGACGCATGCGCCATTCTCGTTCTATCAGTATAGGAACGAAAACGGCACACCAAGAGCCGCATGACGCGGCTCAATCTGACGTCCAACTTCAACACCACCATGCGTTGCATTAGGGGCATGTTATGCGACCTTAACGTCCCCTAAAACGCAACGTCTTGGTGTGAAAGAGCCCTTAAGGCTGTATTCACGGTGGGACGTTAAAAGTCGCAATGTGTCTGCGTTAAGAGGTAACGCACAGCAAGCAGTGAGTTACCACAATGCAACATTTTTTAACGTGACTTTAACGTTACACTGTGAACGGCCCATAGGATTAGCAGTGCGGTAAGCTGCGTTATAAGACTTTATAACGCGCGACTGTTACGTCCCACTGTGAATGCGACCTTAAGCTATAAAACAAAGCAGAAATAATGACCCTTTGAACATTCCTGCAGTAAAATCTCCAGCTGTCTCTGTTTCCTGGCTGTCTAAGTGCTTCAGGACTGTATTCGACACTGTGGGGTTCAGAGAACCTTATTTGCATAGATAATAACTGAAATTTTGTTTTTAATTTTGCAAATTTTTGCAAAAGTGGTCTGCTAACACACACATCCTGAGTTCAGGTTCACTATAAGTGGTGAAATTGTATGGAAAAATTGACATTGATAGGACAGTTTAAAAAAAAACAGGCAGAAGTGAGCAGTTATCATGCAGCAACAAGCAGTTACTAGGCAGCAGTGAGCAGTTGAGAGAGTTTGAGAGACATTTCACTGCCTATCAGCGGTCCGTGGAAAGGAGGCCTTTGAGTATGCTGGTGTCTATTGTATAACCCATTCACCAATCTGTGCACTGCCAGCAAGAGCGCAATCATGGTGCGCGTGTCTCTGGGCCGCACATGCACAGTAGGTGGTGACTGGCGGCGACTGCCTGCTTTGCAGGAGTCGCCGCTGCTGGCGGGAGGGAATCAGGAGGTTGTTGAGGGCACAGGACAACTCCAGGGGGCTCCAAGGAGCCCCAGCTAAGTTAAAATAATTTTACTCAGCTATTCCTTTAGCCACTTCAGGACCACAGTCTTTCTACCCCTTAAGGACCAGGCACTTTTTTTCCATTCAGACCACTGCAGCTTTCACGGTTTATTGCTCGGTCATACAACCTACCACCTAAATGAATTTTACCTCCTTTTCTTGTCACTAATAAAGCTTTCTTTTGATGCTATTTGATTGCTCCTGCGATTTTTACTTTTTATTATATTCATCAAAAAAGACATGAATTTTGGCAAAAAAATGATTTTTTTAACTTTCTGTGCTGACATTTTTCAAATAAAGTAAAATTTCTGTATACATGCAGCGCGAAAAATGTGGACAAACATGTTTTTGATAAAAAAAAACCCATTCAGTGTATATTTATTGGTTTGGGTAAAAGTTATAGCGTTTACAAACTATGGTGCCAAAAGTGAATTTTCCCATTTTCAAGCATCTCTGACTTTTCTGCGCACCTGTCAGGTTTCATGAGGGGCTAAAATTCCAGGATAGTACAAATACCCCCCAAATGACCCCATTTTGGAAAGAAGACATCCCAAAGTATTCAGTGAAAGGCATGGTGAGTTCATAGAAGATTTTATTTTTTGTCACAAGTTAGCGGAAAATGACACTTTCTGACAAAAAAAAGAAAAAAAAAAAGTTTCCATTTCTTCTAACTTGCAACAAAAAAAATGAAATCTGCCACGGACTCACTATGCTCCTCTCTGAATACCTTGAAGTGTCTACTTTCCAAAATGGGGTCATTTGTGGGGTGTGTTCACTGTCCTGGCATTTTGGGGGGTGCCTAATTGTAAGCACCCCTGTAAAGCCTAAAGATGCTCATTGGACTTTTGGCCCCTTAGCGCAGTTAGGCTGCAAAAAAGTGCCACACATGTGGTATTGCCGTACTCAGGAGAAGTAGTATAATGTGTTTTGGGGTGTATTTTTTACACATACCCATGCTGGGTGGGAGAAATATCTCCATAAATGACAATTGTTTTATTTTTTTTACACACAATTGTCTATTTATAGAGATATTTCTGCCACTCAGCATGGGTATGTGGAAAAATACACCCCAAAACACATTATACTACTTCTCCTGAGTACGGCGATACCACATGTGTGGCACTTTTTTGCACCCTAACTGCGCTAAGGGGCCCAAAGTTCAATGAGTACCTTTAGGATTTCACAGGTCATTTTGAGAAATTTCGTTTCAAGACTACTCCTCACGGTTTAGGGCCCCTAAAATGCCAGGACAGTATAGGAACCCCACAAATTACCCCATTTTAGAAAGAAGACACCCCAAGGTATTCCGTTAGGAGGATGGTGAGTTCATAGAAGATTTTTTTTTTTTGTCACAAGTTAGCGGAAATTGATTTTAATTGTTTTTTTTCACAAAGTGTCATTTTTCGCTAACTTGTGACAAAAAATAAAATCTTCTATGAACTCACCATACTCCTAACGGAATACCTTGGGGTGTCTTCTTTCTAAAATGGGGTCATTTGTGGGGTTCCTATACTGCCCTGCCATTTTAGGGGCCCTAAACCGTGAGGAGTAGTCTTGAAACCAAATGTCGCAAAATGACCTGTGAAATCCTAAAGGTACTCATTGGACTTTGGGCCTCTTAGCGCACTTAGGGTGCAAAAAAGTGCCACACATGTGGTACCGCCGTACTCAGGAGAAGTAGTATAATGTGTTTTGGGGTGTATTTTTACACATACCCATGCTGGGTGGGAGAAATATCTCTGTAAATGACAATTGTTTGATTTTTTTTTTACACACAATTGTCCTTTTACAGAGAGATTTCTCCCACCCAGCATGGGTATGTGTAAAAATACACCCCAAAACACAATATACTACTTCTTCTGAGTACGGCGATACCACATGTGTGACACTTTTTTGCAACCTAGGTGCGCTAAGGGGCCTAACGTCCTATTCACAGGTCATTTTGAGGCCTTTGGATTCTAGACTACTGCTCACGGTTTAGGGCCCCTTAAATGCCAGGGCAGTATAGGAACCCCACAAGTGACCCCATTTTAGAAAGAAGACACCCCAAGGTATTCTGTTAGGAGTATGGTGAGTTCATAGAAGATTTTTTTTTTGTCACAAGTTAGCGGAAAATGACACTTTGTGAAAAAAAAAAACAATACATATCAATTTCCGCTAACTTGTGACAAAAAATAAAATCTTCTATGAACTCATCATACACCTAACAGAATACCTTGGGGTGTCTTCTTTCTAAAATGGGGTCACTTGTGGGGTTCCTATACTGCCCTGGCATTTTACGGGCCCAAAACTGTGAGTAGTCTGGAAACCAAATTTCACAAAATGACTGATCAGGGGTATAAGCATCTGCAAATTTTGATGACAGGTGGTCTATGAGGGGGCAAATTTTGTGGAACCGGTCATAAGCAGGGTGGCCTCTTAGATGACAGGATGTTTTGGGCCTGATCTGATGGATAGGAGTGCTAGGGGGTGACAGGAGGTGATTGATGGGTGTCTCAGGGGGCGGTTAGAGGGGAAAATAGATGCAATCAATGCGCTGGGGAGGTGATCGGAAGGGGGTCTGAGGGGGACCTGAGGGTTTGGCCGAGTGATCAGGAGCCCACACGGGGCAAATTAGGGCCTGATCTGATGGGTAGGTGTGCTAGGGGGTGACAGGAGGTGATTGATGGGTGTCTCAAGGTGTGATTAGAGGGGGGAAATAGATGCAAGCAATGCACTAGCGAGGTGATCAGGGCTGGGGTCTGAGGACGTTCTGAGGTGTGGGCGGGTGATTGGGTGCCCGCAAGGGGCAGATTAGGGTCTAATCTGATGGGTAACCGTGACAGGTGGTGATAGGGGGTGATTGATGGGTAATTAGTGGGTGTTTAGAGGAGAGAAGAGATGTAAACACTGCACTTGGGAGGTGATCTGATGTCGGATCTGCGGGCGATCTATTGGTGTGGGTGGGTGATCAGATTGCCCGCAAGGGGCAGGTTAGGGGCTGATTGATGGGTGGCAGTGACAGGGGGTGATTGATGGGTGGCAGTGACAGGGGGTGATTGATAGGTGATTGACAGGTGATCAGTGGGTTATTACAGGGAATAACAGATGTAAATATTGCACTGGCGAATTGATAAAGGGGGGTCTGAGGGCAATCTGAGCGTGTGGGCGGGTGACTGGGTGCCCGCAAGGGGTAGATTAGGGTCTAATCTGATGGGTAACAGTGACAGGTGGTGATAGGGGGTGATTGATAGGTGATTGATGGGTAATTAGTGGGTGTTTAGAGGAGAGAATAGATGTAAACAATGGATTTGGGAGGTGATCTGATGTCGGATCTGCGGGCGATCTATTGGTGTGGGTGGGTGATCAGATTGCCCGCAAGGGGCAGGTTAGGGGCTGATTGATGGGTGGCAGTGACAGGGGGTGATTGATGGGTGGCAGTGACAGGGGGTGATTGATAGGTGATTGACAGGTGATCAGTGGGTTATTACAGGGAATAACAGATGTAAATATTGCACTGGCGAATTGATAAAGGGGGGTCTGAGGGCAATCTGAGCGTGTGGGCGGGTGATTGGGTGCCCGCAAGGGGTAGATTAGGGTCTAATCTGATGGGTAACAGTGACAGGTGGTAATAGGGGGTGATTGATAGGTGATTGATGAGTAATTAGTGGGTGTTTAGAGGAGAGAATAGATGTAAACAATGGATTTGGGAGGTGATCTGATGACGGATCTGCGGGCGATCTATTGGTGTGGGTGGGTGATCAGATTGCCCGCAAGGGGCAGGTTAGGGGCTGATTGATGGGTAGCAGAGACAGGGGGTGATTGACTGGTGATTGACGGGTGATTGACAGGTGATTGACAGGTGATCAGGGGGGATAGATGCATACAGTACACGGGGGGAGGGGTCTGGGGGGGGGGTCTGGGGAGAATCTGAGGGGTGGGGAGGTGATCAGGAGGGGGCAGTGGGCAGGGGGGGGGGATAAAAAAAAAATAGCGTTGACAGATAGTGACAGGGAGTGATTGATGGGTGATTAGGGGGGTGACTGGGTGCAAACAGTGGTCTGGGGGGTGGGCAGGGGGGGGGTCTGAGGGGTGCTGTGGGCGATCAGGGGGCAGGGGGAGGGAAATCAGTGTGCTTGGGTGCAGACTAGGGTGGCTGCAGCCTGCCCTGGTGGTCCCTCGGACACTGGGACCACCAGGGCAGGAGGCAGCCAGTATAATAGGCTTTGTATACATTACAAAGCCTATTATACAATGTAAGTGCGGCGATCCGGGTGCTAGTAACCCGCCGGCGCTTCCGAACGGCCGGCGGGTTACTACGAGCGGTGGGCGGAGCCAGTCCCCGGCGGCTGATCGCGTCACGAATGACGCGATCGCCGCATAACCACTCCCGCAGCCGCCCCCGCCGATGGGCGTATTGCGGTCGTTTGGGCCCGGACTTTGCCGCCGCCCATCGGCTGGGGGCGGTCCTTAAGTGGTTAAGCTTCATACATACATCAGATGGAAGTTGTTAAAAACCAAATGACAAAAGACTGATCAACCAATTATTGTTCACGATAAAGCAAGCAAACAACTGAAAAAGACAACAATACACGATTATCAGTCACTTTGATTTTTTTCAGAATCAAGAGCATGTTTAGATCAAGAACGATGAATCCACAAAGTGCGGCAGCGTGAAAAGAAAGAAATATGCAGTTTCTGCCTGAGCACGCAAATGATGTGATGCTTCATCAGTAGTTTCCAGTGCCGTGTGTATGGGCGACATCTCTAACGATCACTCATAAATCGGTCCATCATTCGGTTTGAAAGACTTTTATGTGAACTTACAAACCTTTAATAGCCTCAACAGAATACACACATCATGTGATGATCATTAATAGTCATATCTGTAAGTTTCTTTTATTACATGGGTATAAACACAGACACAGAAGGGTATCTTTCACTCTATATATACTGTATGTATATTGCACTAGCAGCTGTAAATGTTTGTAGTGTTTGAGTATTGCCTTATTTTAGTTTACATTACCTGATTTATGGTTTAGTGAAAGGCAGTGACAACATAAGAATGGAATGTAATAGCAATATATTACTTACTATTCAAAGCAAACGTAAACTTTTCAGTGGATCTTTTAAAATATTGTTGCTGAAAAAGAAATAAAAAAAAAAATCAATAGAAAAAAGGACTGTAAAATGATTTTATTTTTTTTATGCACATAAGAAAAAGTCATCAAGCCGAGATAATGATTGCCTTTAATCCTTGCAATGTATAGAACCAATCTGAATGCACTGACATTTTTGCTCAGCTAACGGATTTTCTCTTCTACACCTAAACAGCAGAACACCTAATATGCAATACACTGCATATGTAGGGGCAGCAATCGGCTGTCAGAGGTGGCATGAGGCGGTTTACAACTTTGCAGTTGTCAAACGTCTGCAACTGCTGGCCACTATCACCCATGTTGATTGCATCATACAGGGGCATGTATAGCAACCAAGTGGCTGCTGGGTGGCTGAACCACACAGTTCAGCTGTCTGCGTAAATGTGGCCTTAAAGTGAACCTCTGGACTAAAAATCTACTCAGCAGAACAGAAAAGGCTTGGTGTTTAACAGTTTCACAGCATCAGAACTTTGTTTTTCTTACCAAAGCATCATTTTTAGCTGCATTTTTAGCTAAGCTCCACCCATCAAAGAAAAAAAGCCCGGGCTTTTTTTCCCTGATGCTGTGCAGAGCACGATGGGATTTCCTATGTTGTTATTCACGTTGCCTAGCAACTGGGAGAGGTGCTCAGGACACAGGACAGTTGGAACTGTGTCTCATGCTCCCTGTCACCTCCTTTCAACCAAAAAGATGGCTGCCCTCATGAAATCAAACATTTGCCTGTTCTTTTTTAAACAGGGTGGGTAAGAGGTTATATTACCTATCTATTTTAATTAACATAACTAATGTAACTTAATGACAGTATGTTTGTTTAGGCTGGAGTTCCTCTTTAACCACTTCCGGATTCTCGGAGCGTATATACACGCCCCTGAATCCTGAAGTGTATTCCATGGAAACGGCCGCTCGTATGAGCGGCCGTTCCATGTCAGCTCACGGAGGGTGTCTCCGTGAACACCCTGCTCGATCGGCGGCTCGCAGGGTAAATGTAAACACACGGGGAAGACCTTCCCCGGTGTTTACATAATTACGGCGCTGCTGAGCAGCAGCGCCGTAGAGGAGATCGGTGATCCCCGGCCTCTGATTGGCCGGGGATCACCGGCATCTGATAGGCTAAAGCCTATCCCATCAGGCGCAGGACGGAAATCCGTCCTGCGCCGCTCACAGGGGGAGGGAGAGGGAGGGAAGGGGAAGGAGGCCAGGAAGCGCTGCGGAGGGGGGCTTTGAAGAGCCCCCCCCCCCGCAAGCAGCCGGCGGCGATCAGACCCCCCCAGCAGGACATCCCCCTAGTGGGGAAAAAAGGGGGGAAGTCTGATCGGCCTGGCTGCTAGCTGATCGGTGCTGCGGGCTGGAGAGCCCACGCAGCACCGATCAGCACAAAATAGCGTGGTAGGGAAGTGGTTAAAGCGCATTCACACACACAAGGATTGTTGCCTCAAGGATTGGGACTGCATATTTTCTGTAGCCTAGTCAAAGCCCAGATGATTGGGCAAAACACGTATGCAAGGAGGAGGCAGAACCGGCTGGATCTCTTGACCCAAGTGGCTTTCGACAAGGCATTCTGTGTCCCGGCATGTGTGTCCCGCACGAGTGCCCAGCGGGATCCTGGCTCAGCAATGGACGTGCTGTTCTTTCTGTGAGATCTTTCTCTGTTCGATGCCCATCATAAGGCCGACTCCAGCAAGATTTCATGCTGAATTCGATCAGGAATCAACCTGCAGTTTATGGAGACCAACAGATCTCTCTCCAAATCAGATTCGATTAGAGAGAAATCTGACTCTTGGTCATAATCGCTAGATGTATGGGCACCTTTAAGAGCATAGTCAAATCTGCTAGTAGTACAACACATGATTACGGGTATGAAACACAAACTTGTGGGTAAGAAACTCAATGGAAGTGTAGATATAGGAGTCAGTAATGTGAACTACAAGTAAACTAATCTATGACAAATTAGTAGATAAAGTGTATCCAAGATAAAAGTCAGGTTAAAAAACACATCCATACCTAAGAAGAGGGAAACCTCTGGATCCTGTATACTTCTAGATGTTTTAGTTTTGGTTAACCGGGAAAAAAGGGCACAGGAGCCCTTGCGGAAAACAGCGAGCCGTCATAGGCGCCCATTATAAAAGCAAGCAAAGAAATTTGGGAGCACAGAGGTGCCCGATAAAATCGATGGCGCCGAGTCATGCAGACATGCAAATTACAACGTTAAATTGCAGCTGCCTAAATGTCCTTGCTTTGCAGCAGGGAAAGAGGGGGAGGGAGGAGGCAGCGGTAGAGAGAGGTCTTAGGGTTAGGCATTGATAGAGGAAGGTTTTAGAGTTAGACATAGGTAGAGAGAGGTCTTAGGCTCAACACACACCATACAATCTTGGTTGTTCAATCTTAACACTTTCATGTAATATAAGAGCTTATCCAATCAATCAATCAAGGTATTTTCAATCTGTTGGCGCTTATACTACATAGATTTGTTAACCAAGATTGTATGGTGAGTTGAGCTTCTGGGTTAGGCATTGGGAGAGGGAGGTCTTAGTATTAGAAATAGGTAGAGGGAGGTCTTGGGGTTAGGCATAAGTAGAGGGAGGTTTAAGGGTTAGACATCAGTAGAGGGAGGTCTTACAGTTAGACATAGGTAGAGGGAGGTCATAGGGTTAGGCATTGGAAGAGGGAGGTCTTAGGGTTAGACATAGGTAGAGAGAGGTCTTGAGGTTAGGCATAGGTAGAGGGAGGTTTAGGGGTAAGGCATCAGTAGACGGAGGTCTTAGGGTTAGGCACTGGTAGAGGGAGGGTTCTGTGTGAGAGTAGGGTTAGGCTAAGACATAGTAAAATATCAGTAAAGTTTTCCCATAATTAATAGAATTAAGTAGAAGAATCTCTATAATTTTATCGATATTTTACTAGGGAATCCCCACACCCTTTTCTTCAGGCACTTTTTTTACATGAACGCCCTACAAGTGTGTAGCTGTCTGCATAGTTGTTGGGGGAAACTGAGGTTGCATAGCTGGTTTTGATAACTTTTGTGATTTTTATGGGGGGTGTACATCTGTGATTTATATATACTGAGAGGTGTTAGGTTGTTTTCAGTTTGTTACTTCAAACAAGTGTTAGACCTTGTTTACACTACTGAACTCTGGGCCAGAGCCGAGACAAGATCCTCCAGCACCCAAGGCTGAGACACCAAAGTGCGCCCCTCCATCCCTCCCACCTCAGTCGTCACACACTGATTGCTATTTGACTAAGAGGTGCCCCAGGGCCCCTAACACCTTAATCTCTAGTTATCTGGCTTGCAGTCACTGCCATGTATCCCCTTTCTTATTTCTCTCTGCTTCAAACACAATAAGGCAATGATAGCTGAGTGAGTTGTGCACCCCCTCCTAAACTGCACTGTAAAATGTAGCTTTGCTATACTCTAGCAAATTAAAATATATTGAATTCTAGGTTTTGCCGTCCAATGGCCATTTAATACACTGCTTAAACTGAATATATGTCAAAAAGCAATATTGTCACTACTGCTACTGCTAATAATATCATCATTCCTCCCACTGTGTCATAAATTTATCCTGACTACACTACAATCTTCACTGATCTCCCTATCAGAACATCTGGTTTCACTAGCAGCCTAGCGAGGCACAGAACACCTGTGGTTTTGGTTCTGCCTCCAAGAATGATTTGAGCCTTTGGTTTACTTGTGGTTTAAACTCAACTTGATTGTTGCTTTTGGCCGTTTACGTGGGGCCTGTGTGGCATAAGCAGACTACCAATCCACTGGCCAAGCAAATCACTGCTTTCACCTTAAACAGTGTCCACAGGGATGAATCCGATCTCTGCAATCTACCACTAACAAAATGCTAATCTGAGTGGGGGCACCAAGGGTGAGGGGTCACTGGGTTTAATGGAGGCACAAAGCTAGTGGTGCTCTGTGCATGGAATATGTTCTATGCCATCTAGGCAGGCAATTCTCAGCTTGTTAGAACTATATCCCCATTACAAGACTAATGTCACAAATAAATAAAAACATTTAAAATACATGTGTACACATAAATAGGAGGTACACAGCGTAAAATGCACTAAGTTACTTTTTCCTATGTTGCGGTCACCTACAGTGTCTACTTATAATCTGACAGCTCTAACAATTTTTGGACTAGTCCAACTTCTCATTGGTTATTCTCAAAAACTCTTTTTTTCAAAATATCTTATATTATTCCTCTATTCTTTCAAAATCACTACCTGGACAGCAGTGGCACAATCCAAGTGCCAGAATATTGTGCAGTGACCAGGCAGGCCAGTCAGCATCTTTGCATAGGTCTTTTTTTTACAGGTAGTACTCTTGAAAATAATAAAGAAAGATTTGAGAATTCCCCGTAATTACCAAAATAATGATATCTACTGTAAGTGTAATAGGAAAAAACTAGCATTAGATCATAATAATAATAATAATTGTTTATATTGTGTCATTATCTTCTGTCGCTCATATAGAGAGGTAGTGAACAACAATTCTCTCTTCTTAATTAATTTTCTCCTTTTCTATAAAATATCTTGTTAGCACTTGACATGCAAAATAATCATGCGCAGTTCTTGATTAAGGCCTCTTTCACACCAAGACGTTGTGTTTTAGGGGACGTTAAGATCGCATAAGGTGCCCCTAACGCAACGCATGGTGGTGTTGAAGTTGGACGTCAGATTGAGCCGCGTTATGCAGCTCTTGGTGCGCGGTTTTCCTTCTATCTATACTGATAGAAAAGCCGTTCCAGGATAGTGATGGGAAGTCCGGATCTTTTCAAGGATTCGGATGATTCGAATCGGATCATTGAAAAGATTGGATCTTTGAACCGAACCATTTAAATCATTTTACTAGGGAAGCAGACTGGGGGTGAAATGACTAGCAGGACAGGACTTCCCCTGCACTGTACATTCTGTATGTTCTTGTTTCTTCCAGACAGATATCCACTGTGAACTGAATCATTCATTGTGATGATCCGGCTGATTCGACTCACAAAAAAGATCCAGATCAAATGAACGATTCATTCATGACCCGGACAACACTATGAGTCCAGGTTACGTCACCACAGTGCAGTGAATATTAATTAGCCATGTGGCTAGTCACTGAGCATGTGCAAACAATCTAACGCAGCTAAAGCCCAGTATAATGCACAGCATGCTACACTTTCCCAGAATATGCAGTGTTACAATGTAACGCAATGTGGGCACTGTGAACAGCCCATTGATTTTTCATTACTGTGAGTTGGGCTGCCTGCTTTTTCCCCATCTTATTTATTGCATACTTGGTTTTGTATATTTCCAGGATCTGCAGTTGTATTTATGCTGTTTTAGCACTGATAGTGTGACCCAGTTGGTCGCAGTTCTGGATTATTAAGGCTGAAAGCTGATTAAAGCAGTGAATGTTGGCAAACCGGTTATTGTAGCTTTACCCTTCCCCAGTCAGATCTCCCAGTGTAAAAAACAATTCGTGTGTACTGGTTAAGGGCTCTGCCTCTGACACAGGAGACCAGGGTTCAAATCTCTACTTCCTGTTCAGTAATCCAACAGCTATACAGTAAGGACACCTTGGGCTAGACTTCCTAACACTGCTTCTGCCTATAGAGCGCATCCCAATGGCTGCAGCTCTGGTGCTTTGAGTCCGCCGCACAATATAAATATTCAGTGTTTTGTCACCAAAAACCTGGCATTGACCTACTTTAATACTATTCTCTAGCCAACCACTTAGCACTAACCCTCCATATTGTTTAATACCACTCTGCTAATTTAATAATCTTCACTCACACATTGTAAAACACACAACCTAGCATTAACCGGTCAGAATTTTTAACACCACATCCCAAAACATACAGGTAGGTAAATTGGTTTCCTACTAAACTGGACCTAAACTGTTGTAGGGTTATTAGATTATGAGCTATAGTTAATGGCAACGATTAGTTAAAATGCAGAGGAAAACATGGCAGAACTACATATACATGCATGTATTAATAATGATCTCCTTTCTTGGTAATACCTCCCTATTCTGCAAAAGGGTTTTCTACAAAATCCATAGTATTCTTTATAAATTGCCATTTGCTACGACTTTAAATCCTGTGATGAATTTTTATTGTAAGGGGATATGAATTGTGAATATTTGCGTACATAAAATGCTGAATGGAGCTGAAAGATTTCATTTTAGTTGCTTTGCCCTTCTAACCTCCAGCTCAGAACTCTGCCGCCTCTTCTCCAGCTCACTTCAACTTTCACCATCATTGAAACACGTCCATCAAGTCCTTCCCGGGATTAAAAACTATTTTGTTTACAAAATGTTTATTCCTGCTTGTGTTTGCAATTATTATCTCCCTGCAGGTCTTAATAGAGAAGGCTTAGCAAAATACGACATGGATCCAAAATCTGGGGCGACTTAAAGGAAAAAGAATTTGAATTCCCTCAGGGCCTGTTGTAGGGAATGTAGCTCGCAGAAAGGATCGTCTAGGACTACGAGCTATAACCAAATGGCAAACTGTTTTGATTAAACTGCTTGGAGGCCGCGTGTTCCTGTACAAGACCATCCGCCACGCTGCAACAAATAACTGCTTTCAGATGCGGTGGGAAAAAGAAATAATATAGAGGTAATATCGAGAAAACCCACACTGCAAGCGGAAAGCTTAGAGTGCCAGTGTCCCTCTTCAGTGCAAATTGCTTGTTCTCTTAAGTCAACAAGTCTTAAAGTGGTATGAAACTCAGCATGTCTTCTTGGCTCTAAGGCCTAGTGCACACCAGAGCGTTTCCGCTGCTGTTTGCGATTCGCCTGCGGGTGCGGATCCGCGAGGGTAAAGTATTTCAATGGGCTGGTGCACACCAGAGCGGGAGGCGTTTTGCAGAAACGCATACTCCCGGGCTGCTGCAGATTTTGGATTGCGGAGGCGTTTCTGCCTCAATGTTAAGTATAGGAAAAACGCAAACCGCTCTGAAAAACGGCAGTTCAGAGCGGTTTGCCAGGTGTTTTTTGCTACAGTAGCTGTTCAGTAACAGCTTTACTGTAACAATACATGAAATCTACTACACCAAAACAGCTACACAAAACCGCAAAACGCTAGGTGAAACGCTACAGAAAAAGAAAAAAAAGCGTTTCAAAATCTGCTAGCATTTTGCGGATCTGCTAGCGGTTTTTGGTGTGCACCAGGCCTAAAAGATTATTTACAGCCTTGAAGAGGAACTCTAGTGAAAATAATGTAATAAAAAAGTGCTTCATTTTTACAATGTTAAGCATAAATTATTTACTAAGTGTTTTCCCATTGTAAAATCTTTCTTCTCCCTGATTTACATTCTGACATTTATCACATGGCGACATTTTTACTGCAGGCAGGTGATGTCAGTGGAAAGAGATGCTGCTTGCTTCTTTGGCAGTTGGAAACAGCGGTCAACAGCTATTTCCCACAATGCAACAAGGTTCACAGCCAGGAAACTGTCAGGACCATGGTCCTGACATCACACCGTGGGAGGGGTTTCACCATAAGATCAACCATACAGAGCCCCCTGTTGATACGTTTGTGAAAAGGTAAAAATTTCTCATGGGAAAGGGGGTATTAGCTACTGATTGGGAATTTGGGATGAAGTTCAATTCTTGGTCACGGTTTCTCTTTAAACCTATTACCACAAAAAAATAAAAATAAAAAATTTGGTAGCAGAACAGCATTGAAACAGTCAAGGTGGCCACATAACATACAATTTTTTAAATATCTTCAATTCAAGAATAGAAATCAATTTTTTCTGACTGATTATAACAATTAAAAAATCTGACCAATGTACCACATGCCTATGTTCAATTTTTCCCCAATCATGAACAAAATAATTCAGTTTAGAAAAAATTGATTGGAACTGTACATCAAGTAATTGACAATCCATCACACACCATACAATTGATAAAGTTGGTCTGAAATTCCCAACATGTCCAATCTCCAAAAATGGAAAAAAAATGGAAATTCAATCCAATTTATCGATCGAAAACAATGAAAAGCTCTCGATGTTTCGGGACAACCGATCTAAATGATCGAATTGGTGAAAAAGTTGGATCTTTTAATTGTGTGGCCACACAGCTTGTTGCTGAATCCGAAGAGGTTATAAGGTGATTATCTTTCATTGAAATTCATTTGTCACCTACAATTAGTAAGCATTAGCAGCAGTGCTGAAACGGAGCTGCACACATAGCAGAAGCAGAGAGAGACGAAAAGTGATAACTAGATACATTTTAATATATAAATACAGCAGCTATGCAATAAAATGTAATGGCAGCTTTTAGAGCAGGTAACCTGTAATTCGTGAATTTGTAAGCAGACAATATAACTTGTGCACAAGTGCAAATATGGTAACTGCCTAGGTAATAAAAAGTAGTAATATACATTTTTTTCAGTTATATCAGAGTTTTATCCCACTTTAAGTATCAAATATATTAAAAGAAGAATGTTATTTTTGACTATAAGAAGCCATTGGATGTTTCATTTTGAAATTAATTCTATAAAAATTAAGTTTGGAAGTTGACTGGTAGATATATGCAAGAACAACTATCTGCTCAAGGCCTTGACAGTATGTTTAAAAAGTGAATGCCCCCACTGAGCCTTCTCAACATAGATTGACTATTAATCATTACATTAACCCCCCTGGTGGTTTGCTAAAAATCCGCCAGGGAGCAGCAAATCCGTTTTTTTTTTTAAATTTTCTTTTTCATGTAGCGAGACAAGGTCTCATCCCCCCAGCCCCTCTGATCGCCTCCGGTGATCGGAGATCAGGAGCAGGGCCGGGCCGAGGCATAGGCTGGAGAGGCTCCAGCCTCAGGGCGCAGTGTAGGAAGGGGCGCACAATTCATTCAGCTGTCATTCCTAATTGTGTTTGAAGCAGAAAGAAATAAGAAACGGGGATACATGGCAGTGACTGCAAGCCAGATAACTAGATATTAAGGTGTTGGGGAGGTTGTGGGCCATGGGGTGCCTCTTAGTCTAATAGCAATCAGTGTGTGACGGCTGGGGTGGGAGGGATGGAGGGGCGCACTTTGGTGTCTGAGCCTTGGGTGCTGGAGGACCTTGTCCCAGCTCTGATCAGGAGATCCCGTTCAAAGAACGGGATCTCCTGGAGGGCTTCCCCCGTAGCCATGGCGACGGGTGGGATGACGTCCCCGACGTCATGACGTCAAAGGGGACTCCGATCCACCCCACAGCGCTGCCTGGAACTGATTGGCCAGGCAGCGCACGGGGTCTAGGGGGGGGGCGGCCGCGGCGCGACGAATAGCGGCGGATCGGCGGGTAGCGGCGGCGATCGCATTGCACACGCAGCTAGCAAAGTGCTAGCTGCGTGTAGCAAAAAAAAAATTATGCAAATCGGCCCAGCGGGGCCTGAGCGGTGCCTTCCGGCGGCATAGCCTGTGCTCAGCATGGGCTTACCGCCAGGGAGGTTAAAAGAGATGGTCACAGTTATACTCACCATGCACGTTATGATTTTTTTCAATAAATCATTGATTTTTAAATTAATTTAACGTAAAGGATACATGAGGAAAATGTAAATAATCAAATTTACATAAGTGGGGCTTCCTCTAGCTCAGTGATGGCTAACCTTGGCACTCCAGCTGGGGTGGAACTACAAGTCCCATGAGGCACTGCAATACTCTGACAGCTCAAAGCATAACTCGGGGAGGCAGAGGCATGATGGGATTTGTAGTTTTGTCACAGCTGGAGTGCCAAGGTTAGCCATCACAGCTCTAGCCCCTAGATTCCCCTATGTCCCTCACCACAGCTCCGCCCTCAGCCAGTCTCCCGGGGTCCCTCCATATATTACTCCCGGCCACAGGAGCCGATAAATAAATGAACAAGCATCATGTTTTAAACTCACTTGCTTACTCCGGTTCTCATTTTGTTGAACTAGCATTGATTCAGATCCCGTTTTAGGGCATATTTATACAGAAATGTTGGAAATTCAAAAGGATTCCCAAAGTCTCCAGCACTACAGTAGGTGTTACTCTGTACGCAGACTGCCAGCTGTTTGTCGTAAAAGTTTACCTGTCAGTATGTAAGAATACAGCCGTATGTTACACGTTGCTTTATTTTAAGTGACCATATGTTATGATGTCATGCTGGCAGCCATGCATTGGAACCCACTGTGTAGACACCAGGAAAAATGTGGATTGCTGAGGGCTGCTTCATGGCTCAGTGCTCCAGTGTTTGCTCAGGCATCAGCACCTCTAATCAGGAAATCCCAGTTGTCTTTAGATATTTGTACACACAGATGTGAGGAGGCCTGGCTGCCTTATCAATAAAAGCTAACAGAGCAGGAAGGGATGCTCATACTGGACTCTGGAGGGCCATAAGTGTAACATCACAGCCCAGGAACTGTCTGCAGAGCATCATAGCATGCCATTACTATTGCTCCTCCGCCAAATCAACTTTATTGGCAGGGCCAAATACTTTGATGAAGCATTAACATGGGGGGTAGGTATAAGGGAAGAGTACAGGGTGTTGGGGTATACAGTCCATAGGGTGTGGAGGATGAAAGGGACAGCATGGGGGGGGCTGTGATATACAGTCCATAGGGTCAGGGCCGGAGCTACCACAGGAAAAAAAAATGGGCAATTGCCCCAGGGCCCCAGAGCTTGTAGGGGCCCCCAAGGTGTCACTCCCCCATCTTAACTGTTGCTCCCCAGGTACTCTGCAGAGTCTGTTAAGTTAGGAGGTGATTGGGGGAGGGTCAGCAGCCATCTCAGGGGCCCAGGAGGGAAATTTAGCTGCAACAAAGAGCCTCTAATTATACTTTTTGGTCTGGGGATTGTCTGTTGGGGGGCCCCCAGGCTAATTTTGCCCTAGGGCCCAATTGTTACTTGAACCGGCCCTGCATAGGGTGTGGAGGATGTAAGGGACAGCATGGGGGGGGGGGCTGTGATATACAGTCCATAGGGAAAGGGGGTATAGGGGGTAAACAGTCCATGTGGTATCATGTACCTCTCAGTTGCTGGCAGGTAGCGACATATCGGGCAGCTATTAGCACCGCTGTTTCCTCTCCTCCCAGCAGGATGTCAAGTTTCCTCTCCTCATCTGTGGAGGTGAAATCCTGGATGTGGTCAGAGAGTCTCTGGAAGTGGACAGTCCTCACAAGGAGGACTGCACTCTGTGCTCTGGGAATTTCAGGGAAGATGGGAAGGCCCAGAATTCCCTCGGAGGATGTGCTTGTCTTCATGAAGGGAAACGGGTTGAAGAGGGAATTGCAAGAACCCTTCCGTTCATTTATTTTATACATCTATATAGTTAATAGTGATGATCATAATTCGCTAATTACGATTATGTGAAATTTTGCGAACATTTTCGCTATTACGTTCATATGTAATTTCGATTTGTACATTCAATTGATTCTCTGTAATCCATTCGTAATTTTGCACAATTTTCTCATACATTTTGCATAATTTCAAGCCATCTTTTGACAGTTAATAGCAAAGCCCCCATATTTGCTATTGTCACCAAAATTGCTACACATGTTAAAGGGATACTGTAGGGGGGGGTCGGGGGAAAATGAGCTGAACTTACCCGGGGCTTCTAATGGTCCCCCGCAGACATCCTGGGCCCACGCAGCCACTTCCCAATGCTCCGACCCCGCCTCCAGTTCACTTCTGGAATTTCTGACTTTAAAGCGGGGCCGGAGCATCGGGGAGTGTCTGCACCAACACAGGATGTCTGCGGGGGATCATTAGAAGCCCCGGGTAAGTTCAGCTCATTTTCCCCCGACCCCCCTACAGTATCCCTTTAAATAGATTAATGGGTACTAGCCTCCCCCCCCCCCCTCCAAAAAAAAAAAAACATTTCAAATAGACCTTGTAGTTTTTCAGAAAATCGATTTTAAAAATGCAAAGAAAAATGGTTTAAAAACCATTTTCTCAAAAAACGACAAGATTCTTGATTTGCTTTGCACCCAGTATTCTCCTTCACATATGTAGCAATTTTGGTGTACAATGGCATGTATGGGGGCTGTGCTATTAACCGCTAAGTCAGCATGAAATTATGCAAAGATTGCGTGAAAATGAGAAATTACAGTTCCTGATTACAATTACAGAAAAAATTCATAAAACATTTTCCCAAAAGTTTGCATTACAATTTTGCTTCACAATTGTAAATTTCGATGCAAAATTACAGCTACGCGAAATTTGTGCTCACCACGAATAATCAAGGACACAGCCCTTGGCATAGGAGACCTGGGTCCGAATCTCATCGCTTCCTATTCAGTAAGCCAGCAACTATTCAGTAAAAACAAGAAGTTTTGAATCAGGATGATACCATTTTTTTTTACATTTTTTTTTAGTATTACTGGAATTATTATTACTGATGCATATTCTGTAGTATTTTGCAGATGATATTGAACAATTCGGACAGTGAGTAAATGTATACTGTGTATACTTTGAAAAGATCCCCTCTGCAACTTCTCTTTGGCCTCTGACAAAGCGGGGAGACCAGTGAGACGACTGTCAGGCCAACTTTTGTCTCCCTCATGTTGCCTTGTCGGTTTGTACCTTGATACATTTATTAGAGGTATCCTGGTGCCCGCCTCTCCACTTCTATCAAATTAAATTGGATTTCTAATTAGCCATGAGAACAGTATTTGACTTCATAATTTAAGTGAAATTTGCCAGCCTGCTTTGAGTGTCAGCTACTGCTCTTTTCTAGAAAGATATTGAACAATTTGCAGCACTCACTACCTCTCAGAGGAGCTTCTGTTTAAATGTTTCTACTGAAGTCTAGGGCCCAGAGAGTCAACTAGCAAAACAGTATGTTTATAAGCAATGGCTGGGCTTAGAGCACTCAGATGTGACCAGGGCAGTTTCTAGGCTAAATTGCACCCAGGGCGAGGGTGTACATTTCCCCCCCACCCCCGTGGATCCAGGTATAGGTGCCCACAGTATAGGTTAGAAACGCACAATAAGGGAAAGAGGCGCCCTGATTTGAATAAAAGCTTTTAAAACCAGTTTAAAAATGAAAAAGAAAAAGGAGGCATCTTACTTTAATGACGAAATCTCTGTAAACTTACAAAAGATTTTTATTTGAGCACAGGCAACGTGTTTCGCAGGTCTGAGCCCGCTTCCTCAGGCCAATACAGTGCCAAATGACAGAAATCCTGTAGCATAGGGAGGCTCCCTATGCTACATGATTTCTGTCATTTGGCACTGTATTGGCACTGTTTTACACCGGTTGAGGTTTTGTCCATCCTTTTTCGTCTAAGAGAGCGACCGCAACCAGGTCCGTCCAGGACCACACCGAGTGGAGTCGGGTTTATGGTCTCCACCTGCTTCCTGTGGTTGATTTCCCCCCTGCAACCCACCTTTGTGAGTAGCCCTATCAATTGATTTCTCCACACCCCTATTATTGACATACTGCACTATTGGGCTCCCTTTTTTGTCTCCTGTATTTTTTTCCATAGGGTACTAAGACACCCCAACCACAATTATAGGTTAGCAAGGTCTAGTTACCCCCAGTATAGTTAGCCAGCTATAGGTCCCCCCCAGTATAGGTAGCCAGGCATAGTTGCCTCCAGTATAGGTTAGCTAGATAGGCGCCTCCAGTATAGGGTAGCCCGTATAGTTGCCACCAGTATAGGTTAGATTGGTAGGTGCCTCAAATATAGGTAGTCAGTATAGTTGCCCCCAGTATGGGTTAGATAGGTAGGTGCCTCCAGTATAGATTACATAGGTAGGTTTCCCTAGTATAGGTTAGATAGGTAGGTGCCCCCAGTATAGGTTACATAGGTAGGTGCCCCGAGTATACAGTGGGTTGCAAAAGTATTCGGCCCCCTTGAAGTTTTCCACATTTTATCATATTACTGCCACAAACATGAATCAATTTTATTGGAATTCCACATGAAAGACCAACACAAAGTGGTGTACACATGAGAAGTGGAACGAAAATCATACATGATTCCAAACATTTTTTACAAATAAATAACTGCAAAGTGGTGTGTGCATAATTATTCGGCCCCCTTTGATCTGAGTGCAGTCAGTTGCCTATAGACATTGCCTGATGAGTGCTAATGACTAAATAGAGTGCACCTGTGTGTAATCTAATGTCAGTACAAATACAGCTGCTCTGTGAGGGCCTCAGAGGTTGTCTAAGAGAATATTGGGAGCAACAACACCGTGAAGTCCAAAGAACACACAAGACAGGTCAGGGATCAAGTTATTGAGAAATTTAAAACAGGCTTAGGCTACAAAAGATTTCCAAAGCCTTGAACATCCCACGGAGCACTGTTCAAGCGATCATTCAGAAATGGAAGGAGTATGGCACAACTGTAAACCTACCAAGACAAGGCCATCCACCTAAACTCACAGGCCGAACAAGGAGAGCGCTGATCAGAAATGCAGTCAAGAGGCCCATGGTGACTCTGGATGAGCTGCAGAGATCTACAGCTCAGGTGGGAGACTCTGTCCATAGGACAACTATTAGTCATGCACTGTACAAAGTTGGCCTTTATGGAAGAGTGGCAAGAAGAAAGGCATTGTTAACAGAAAGCATAAGAAGTCCCGTTTGCAGTTTGCCACAAGCCATGTGGGGGACACAGCAACCATGTGGAAGAAGGTGCTCTAGTCAGATGTGACCAAAATGGAACTTTTTGGTCAAAATTCAAAAT
This sequence comes from Hyperolius riggenbachi, assembly GCF_040937935.1. Classification (NCBI taxonomy): domain Eukaryota; kingdom Metazoa; phylum Chordata; class Amphibia; order Anura; family Hyperoliidae; genus Hyperolius; species Hyperolius riggenbachi. The sequence goes on from NC_090657.1 coordinate 198,157,827, forward strand.
GCTATGTGTGGCAGAAAACTAACACTGCACATCACTCTGAACACACCATCCCCACTGTCAAATATGGTGGTGGCAGCATCATGCTCGGGGGGTGCATCTCTTCAGCAGGGACAGAGAAGTTGGTCAGAGTTGATGGGAAGATGGATGGAGCAAAATACAGGGCAAACTTGGAAGAAAACCCCTTGGAGACTGCAAAAGACTTGAGACTGGGGGGGGAGGTTCACCTTCCAGCAGGACAATAACCCTAAACATAAAGCCAGGACAACAATGGAATGGTTTAAAACAAAACATATCTATGTGTTAGAATGGCCCAGTCAAAGTCCAGATCTAAATCCAATCGAGAATATGTGGCAAGATCTGAAAACTGCTGTTCACAAACGCTGTCCATCTAATCTGACTGAGCTGGAGCTGTTTTGCAAAGAAGAATGGGCAAGGATTTCAGTCTCTAGATGTGCAAAGCTGGTAGAGACATACCCTAAAAAGACTGGCAGCTGTAATTGCAGCAAAAGGTGGTTCTACAAAGTATTGACTCAGGGGGCCGAATAATTACGCACACCCCACTTTGCAGTTATTTATTTGTAAAAAACGTTTGGAATGATGTATGATTTTTGATCCACTTCTCACATGTACACCACTTTGTATTGGTCTTTCATGTGGAATTCCAATAAAATTGATGCATGTCTGTGGCAGTAATGTGACAAAATGTGGAAAACTTCAAGGGGGCCGAATACTTTTGCAACCCACTGTAGGTTAGATAGGTAGGTGCCCCGAGTATAGGTTAGATAGGTAGGAGCCTCCAGTATTGGTTAAATAGGTAGGTTGCCCCAGTATAGGTTAGATAAGTAGGTGCCCCCAATATAGGTTAGATAGGTAGATGCCCCGAATATTGGTCAGATAGGTAGGTGCCTCCCAGTGGTGTAGCTAAGAAGCTTTGCGCCCCGGTGCAAGTTTTACATTGGACCCCTTAAGCACTATATACATAAAAATTGAAACGGCACACCAAAACCAATCAAGGACAGACATAGTGTCAGGGGTGCAAGAAGGGGATGAGGAACAGTGTGTTAATGATCACTACTATTCAAAGCATACATAGAAGTATATATTATCAGCACAGGACCAATAATGAGCGAATACTGTGGTTGAGGGTGGGTCCTATGGGGCCCCTCTGGCCCAAGGGCACCGATGTGGTCGCAACCTCTGCACCCCCTGATGCTACACCACTAGTGCCTCTATAGGTTAGATAAGTAGGTGCCCCCAGTATAGGTTAGATAGGTAGGTGCCCCCAGTATAGGTTAGATAGGTAGTTGCCCCTAGTATAGGTTATATTGCCCCTAGAATAGGTTATATAGGTAGGTGGGGGGAGCGGGTATAGCGTAGTTACAACTCACCTTTCGCGGTCCCCAGCGGCCTCAATCTCGTTCCTGTCCCAGGCGTCTGTCGCATTGGTAACAGCGCCCCCTGTGATGACATGCAGTCACCTCATCACAGGGAGGCTCTGTTACCAACACGATGGACATCAGAGAGGAAGAAGAGGCTGTGTGTGTGCTGGGATCGTAGCAGTGAGTTGTAACTACACTATGCACGCTCCTCCCGCCCCTGCACACACCCTCCTGACGTTCAATTTGGTGCCTGGGCGACTGCACTATTTGCACGCCCATAGAAACTGGGCTGGATGTGACCCTCAAAAACATAGGGAGAATGTACAAAATCTATGCAGAGCTGGGGAGGCTCCTCTTGTTACAGGATTGTGGATAGGCCACGACTCTTTTCTCATCTCTTTCTTCTTCTCTTTTGTCTTATTTCTGTCTATTCCATGGCATTTCCAGGCAGGCATTGACACCTTTATTAGCCAGACCCTGGGGAGAAACCACTAGGGGGGATCCTGGGTGATAGTTCCCTTTGGGCCCTTGGATCATTCGAAGAGGTAAATGCACATCCTTGGTGGGTGGGTTATGGGTCTGCAGTGAGCTCACACACAGTGGCATAGCTAAGGAGCTATGGGCCCCAGTGCGAGTTTTACACGGGGCTCCCCCAAGCACTCTATACATAAATGATACGGCGCACAAAACATGCCAAGGATAGACATAGTGTCAGGGGTGCAAGAAGGGGATGGGGGACAGTGTGTTAATGATTACTACTATTTAAAGCATCTATAGAAGTGATTAGAATCAGCACAGGACCAATAAAAAGCTAATACTGCAGTTGAAAGAGGGTCCAATGGGGCCCCTCTAGCCCTAGGGCCCCGATGCAGTTGCAACCTCTGCACCCCCTATTGCTATGTCACTGAGCACACAGGGGGGAAGCCATGTGGTTCTTTCGCTGTATGGTGTTCAGCTATAACTTACATATGCCTGGGTATATATACAACTTTGCTATTTGCTGTGTGTTATTACATTGGGCTTGTTTCACAAAGCCGTGCTAACGCATAACACGACCGTGCTATGCGTTCAGCGCACAATGTGATGCACATGAAGGTTTACACGCATCAAGATTTACGTGTGCGCGCTAATGCGTGCATTTTGCCGCATTAGCACACTCACGTAAATCTTTACGCGCGTCACATTGCGCACTAAACGCATAGCACGTGAATTAAGCCCATTGTGTCTTTGATTTTGTATTTCTGACACAATGGGGTGTATATTAGATCATCTAGCTTTGTAACAAAACAATTTCACCCGAGGTGTGAGACCTATGGAAGCTGCCATATTTATTACCTTTTAAACAATACCAGTTGCCGGGCAGGCCTGCTGATCAGTAGGGTCTAAATCACATGCCTGAAACAAGCATGTTAATATGGGTTTTAGGTATCAGGAGTTAGTGTTAGGGGTCATGCAAGCTAATAGTAGACTATTGGTAATAGTAAATTACTTTTAGATCCCTGTACCACCTGCAATTAGTCCAGAATGCCACAGATTACTAACAAATCAGCTTCACCACTGTCACATTACACCGATTCTTCGCTTACTGAACTGGCTACTTATAAAATGGGAGAATACTTTTCTTTTTTTTTTTTTTTTTTTTATCTTTTTTTTCAAACTCAGCCGTTATGTGACCCAGATATGACCATGTGACAGCTGTGAAGCCATCATACGTGGGTCTCAGGTCTGCATCATAGTTTGATGTTCTTTCCTCTCCTCCCCCCCTCCCTCACTCCATCATCACTACAATATATCAAATATTCCACCAGTGGCTCAGGTCAAACTAATTATAGTAAGAGAGAGAAAAAAGAAAGTAAGAAAAACAAAAAAAAAAACAAAAAACACAAGCACCAGCAAAAAACAAACTCCACCTACCCATCTTAACTTTAAGTGGTTAATATCCCTTTCCGACCACCCACTTATTTTATGGACATGCCCTCCATGCATGAGCCATCAGGGCCGGACCAAGCCAATGGAGGGGACAGGCCTCATGCACAAACAGGTCACATATCTAAGCTGAGAAGCAAAGCAATTACTCTTATTTCACCTTTCATACACATTCATATAAGTGCCTTCTATACTTCAACATATATCTATGCATCTGCACATTCATCCATCCATTTATCCTTACAATTTCAGTTGGTAATATAGTGGTTATTTGGTTCTTTTCTCCTCATCCCCTCCACTTCAAATACTCAACTACTTATTATATGTTACTTATTTTTTCCCATGCAATTTTCCATTCCTCCATTTGTTTGTTGGTGCCAGCATCTTCTACACTGCCCTCGCCACCTTGCAAAAAATCTGACATCATCCATATCCACTCTTCCATACTGGGAGCTTCGGGGTTCTTCCAGGATTTTGCTATAAGTTTCCTGGCCACAATTGCTGCAGGAATTACTAGTTTATTTGCATGTCTAAAGCGGTCAGGTTCCATGCAACTCAACAGAGCGGTACTGGGATGAAAAGGGGAAGGAAGTTTAATGAAGTCTCCTATCTCTCTCCAAAAGTTCTGTATAACCGGGCACGACCACCACATATGCATATGTGAACCAAACGCAGTAAGACATCTCCAACAGTTCCCATTTCCGCCTTTAAATTTAGCCATCTTAGAGGGTGTGAAGTACCATCTCGTCATGAGTTTATAATTAACAAGTTGAAATGAGGTATAGCTGGGGGTCCAAATTTCCTGGAATACTGCTCCCCAGTCCAAGTTTTGGATATGATTTAGGTCTTGTTCCCAGCTTCTACAGAACTTAGGTAGAGGATCAGTTTGACAACTGTCAAGAAAAAAATATAAATTTGCTGTCATTCCCTTCCCCACCCTCGAATGAAGAAAACACTTTTCATAAATATTTATGGTTTTACTTATATTATCCTTATGTTTGGAAAGGTAGCTCCTGACCTGGAAGCTCCACAGCCCATTATCCATTCTGACCATGTTATAAATCTCCCTCAATGTGGAATCTCTGTGGCCAACTAAGTCTAGGATTCTAACATCTCGAGGGAGCCCACATTCCTTGAGCCACCCCGAAGTTAAGCCAGGTTGAAAATCTGGATTATTGCGTAGAGTGGTTAGTAATGATATTTTATTGCTCTTTGACATAGATCTTATAACTTCCATGTGGGTTTTAATTGCATGTTCATTAATGGATGGCTGATAGAAGGGAGGAGTTTTGCTACCGTGTGGGGGTGCCATGAATCCAACATATCGTAATTAAACAGACTTCTTTCATATGTTGTCCAGAATCTCTTCGGGTCGCACATCCTGAGATCTAAAATTCTTTGCAATTGGAAACATTGGGCATATCGTTTAATATTTGGTGCCCCCATTCCTCCCAATTTCTTATGCCTGCTTATTATCTTGTATGAAATTCTGCGGTTTGGTGTTCTCCATATGAAATTTTGAAATATATTGTTCCAGACATTATACCAATTCCTTTGGATGTTTATTGGCAAATTTTGTACTGTAAATATTATTTTAGGAAGAATTTTCATTTTTATAAAGTTGATTTTCCCAATTGTGTTAAATTGGGCATTTTTCATTTTACTCAGTATCTTCTCACAATCTTTTTGCACTGGTGTATAATTATGTTTGAATAGATCATTGAAATCACTACATAAGTTGATACCGAGATATTTAATATGAGAATTGGTATAATGAATGCCATACCTTAGTTGTAGGGTACTCAATATTTCGGCGGGACTTTTTATGTTTAATACTGTAGTTTTAGAATTGTTTACTTTATAGTTCGAGTATTTGGAAAATTCAGTTATTATTTTATTTGCTTCTTCGAAAGAGGTCAGGGGATTGGTTAATGTCAAAAGAAGGTCGTCCGCGTATGCTAGTAGTTTACTTTCATAGTTACCTATATGCCACCCAGATATCTCCCTGTCAGAATGGATCATGCGTATTAACACTTCTATGCCTAAATTGAATATTAGCGGGGAGATTGGACATCCCTGCCTCACGCCGTTCCCCAAAGGGAAGGAGTGTGTCAAGGTACCGTTGATTTTTACTCTGGCTGTTTGGTTTAAATATAGATTTTTGATTCGTTTGATAAAGATGGGACCAATACCATAGTGTTCTAAAGTTGTGTAGATAAATGGTCTTGAAATACGGTCAAACGCCTTTTCCGCGTCAATGGCCGCTAAGATGGCATCTTCATTACGAATTTTTGCGTTATATATAAAGTTTATTGCTGAAGAAATACTTTTCAAGATGAACTGTTGACATTCAAATCCCTACACAACTTGGGCCCTAGATAAATGAAGGTCTTGCTGAAACTGTACCACACCTCTCACAACCTCAGATTAGCAGGATCCATAAACTTGGTACCTCCCAGAGTGCGCCTCAAAAAATTTTGAGCCAGAGCTTTTTGTCATGCTGCCCCTACCCTTTTGAATTCCCTACTATACCACCCTCTGTAAAGACAGCCCTATCCCTGGAGTTAGTAAAATCCAAGCTGAAAAGCTGTTACAGGTCTGAGCCATGCTTATGCGCTTTGAGTCCAACGGGTGAAAAGCGCTTTCAAATGCTGTTTGCTGTTGTTGTTTAGACCCACTACAAAAATCCTGCTTCTGTTTCTTCACATTATGACTGGACATCCTGTAACACCTCTCTCACAAGTCCTACCATAGATCTATAAAAAATTCATACCTTACACTTGTGAAGAACACAGATGCTTGACAGCTGTCTGCAGACTGGATTACATGACTCTGTAAAATTAATAAGCTATAGATGTGCTGTAAAGTTGTGGTTCAGGATGTATACCTGGCTTTTCATGGACATAAAGAAATGATTAGCATAATCACTTCCTGTCCTCAATAGATGCATTATGAGCATTACTTCTTGCCTGTGTGATCATCAGTACCTGAAAATGCCTTCTGTTATACAGAGGTAAAATTGATCTTTGCTGAATGTTAGACTGTAAGCTCCTCTAGCAAAGGGAGCGGTCGAAATGGGCAGCATGGTGGTGTAGCGAATAGCACTCGAGTCAAAGAGAACTTAAACTGAGAAGGATATGGATTTTTCCTTTTAAAATAATACCAGTTGCCTGACTCTCCTGCTGATCCTGTGTCTCTAGTACTTTTAGCCACAACCCCTCAACAAGCATGCAGATCAGGTGCTCTGACTGAAGTCAGAATGGATTAGCTGCATGCTGGTTTCAGGTGTGTGATTCAGCTAATACTGCAGCTAAAGAGATCGGGCAACTGGTATTGTTTAAAAGGAAAAATCCACACCCCTCTCAGTTTAGGTTCCCTTTAAAGGACTTACGAGGCCAGTTTTAGAAAAAAAAAAAAAAAGTTCGATACCTGCAACAGTTTGTAAGGCATGGAGGATGCCGTCCACACCCTCCGTGCAGTTTTGTCGGGTCCCCGCAGCTCAGTAGCCCCCCGAATGGCCCCCGACCGCACTGCCCGGGCTTTTTAGCCTGCAGAAAGATGGCCGCCGGAGCTGGTCGCGGCTGCGCAGCTCTAGGGCCAACCCCCCCGATCCACGTAACAGGCTGTTTCCTGTAGCGTGGATCGGGGGGGTTGGCCTTAGAGCTGCGCAGCCGCACTCGCGGCTATGTGGACTGCGCAGCCGCGGCCAGCGGCCATCTTTCTGCAGGCTGGAGAGCCCGGGCAGTGCGGTCGGGGGCCGTTCGGGGGGGGGGGGGGCTACTGAGTGTCGGGGACCAGGCAAAACGGCACGGAGGACGCAGACGGCATCCTCCGTGCCTTACAAACTGATGGAAGTATCTATCTTTTTTTTTTTTAAAAAAACTGGCCTCGTAAGTCCTTTAAAGGGAAGGTTCAGGGAGGGTGGGGAAAAAATAAAAATCAATTTCCACTTACCTGGGGCTTCCTCCAACCCGTGGCAGGCAGGAGGTGCCCTCGCCGCCGCTCCGCAGGCTCCCGGTGGTCTCCGGTGGCCGACCCGACCTGGCCAGGCCGGCTGCCAGGTCGGGCTCTTCTGCGCTCCAAGTCCTTGTACTTCTGCGTCCCACGCCGGCGCTCTGACGTCATCGGACGTCCGCCGGGCTGTACTGCGCATGCGCAGAACTACTGCGCATGCGCAGTACAGCCCGACGGACGTCTGATGACGTCAGAGCGCCGGCGTGGGACGCAGAAGTACAAGGACTTGGAGCGCAGAAGAGCCCGACCTGGCAGCCGGCCTGGCCAGGTCGGCCACCGGAGACCACCGGGAGCCTGCGGAGCGGCGGCGAGGGCACCTCCTGCCTGCCACGGGCTGGAGGAAGCCCCAGGTAAGTGGAAATTGATTTTTATTTTTTCCCCACCCTCCCTGAACCTTCCCTTTAAGAGATTGTGATTTTTTTTCTAAAGGACTTATCCAGTGTACTCTGCATAGCGCTACACAGAATATCGGCACAATTTAAAGTAGACCTGAACTCTTGCACAGGACCGAAGTAAAACAGAGAAATGCACCCTGTAAGTATTTAGAAAGTTTAGCCTGTCTAATTACCCTTCACCTGTGTCTAATTACAAGTTGTAATTTGATCTCTCCCCGTGTCATCTGACTGCCATGGCAGATATGCTTATTTGAATGCACAGGATGATAACAATATGTCTGCTTCTATGAAAGCAAGAAGTAGAAACACTGGAGATTTATTTTATGATTTGTACTGTATCAGCTGTAAGAATGAAATGTTAGTCTTTAAAGGTTATTATGCTGTTGCATATCTCATAGAGCAGAGAGAAAGTTTTGGGTTCAGGTCTGCTTTAAACGCATAGTGATAACTACAGAAATGTGTATAAGAAGAAAAAAAATGACTGTGTAATTGAAGGTATGTAAATTAAAATGACTAGCTCAAAAGGCACAGCACAGCATTACATACAAAGGAAATATAAGATAGATTCAAACATCTTATTATATTCTGGAAGACATTTCACTGCTATTAAAGCGGTATATAACCCTGACATAATATCCAATAAAAACATGTTTTCCTACTTTTTATATGCCATACGGTTATCATATTTGCTTTTGTGCATAAGTATTAGTATTCATTTAGAAATTATACGTTCCCAAAGTACACTTTATTTGCTCTGAAAGCTGACTTTGCATTTTATTTATAACTGCTTTATTCATGTTCTAACAAGCAGAAATCCTTTCTGAATTGTCTGACTTTGTTCAGGGGACCCGGCAGTGATAAGGTGCGTACACATGCACTACAAAAGGAAATGACGGGGCCGCCGGACCCTCCCGCTGGGCGGTCTTTAGCCGACAGTATGCGCGTGTGTATGCGATGTCGGCTGAGCAGATCATTCAGAAACAGCCTTATCAGTCCGCCGACAGCACGTACACACGCGCATACTGTCGGCTAAAGACCGTCCACCGGGAGGGTCCGGCGGACCCGTCGTTTCCTTTTGTAGTGCGTGTGTGTTAGAGAAGTGTTTATTTACATTTCTCACTTGATACAATTAAACACACGATACCTTTATCTACAACTTTGGATGCCTCCAGTTTTGCTGGCAGGGAAGCTTCTAATGCTGGGAATACACGTTTCGTTTTTGCCTTCGTTTAAACCTTCGTTTCGATTGTGCCTTTTGTCCTTTTCGATCCCGAAATAATCGATCGTACGGTTAATATCACCACCAACGGTATCGGGTTTTTTTTCGATTCTGATGGTTTCGTTTTTCCAATGATCGAAGACTGCAAAGAAACGAAACGTAGTACAGGGACGGACGGCATAAACGAATATATAATCGATCTGAACAGCCATCAAGCCTACCAATGGTTCGATTAGATGGATAAAGAGAGATAATATCAAACATGTTCGATCACTAGTCGTTCGTTTTTGGGGTCTATTAATCGAAACTATAATGAGATTATGACTATTTTCACATACGTTTTCAACACTCGATTCGTTCACCAAACGAATCGAAGGCTAAAACGAAGGCAAAAACGAAACGTGTATTCCCAGCATAAGTCATGAATGCTGTTCTAATAAAATAAAATGCTGGTTGTATACATTATGCTGTAAATAATCTATTAGAGCAAAGGAGAAATGCTGGGTTTCATTCCGCTTTAAAAGCAACTTCTGCAGTGTGGCAGAAAAATGTCCTAGAGATGATATGCATATTCGGGAGTGATCGATCATAAGAAACCACAGTTGCTCACTTACAGCTGAATTATCACAAATACCTTCTGTTTTAGGGTCGGTTCACATTTGTTTTAACCTCCTTGGCGGTATGAAAAATACCGCCAGGAGGGAGCGCAGCAGTTTTTTAAAAAAAATTTTTTTTTTTAATCATGTAGCGAGCCGAGGGCTCGCTACATGATAGCCGCTGCTGAGCGGCACCCCCCCGCCCTCTTCGATCGCCTTCGGCGATCTCCGATCAGGAAATCCCGTTCATAGAACGGGATTTCCTGGAGGGCTTCCCCCGTCGCCATGGCGACGGGGCGGGATGACGTCACCGACGTCACTGACGTCGGGACGTCATTGGGAGTCCCGGGCCACCCCTCGGCGCTGCCTGGCACTGATTGGCCAGGCAGCGCTGGGGTCTGGAGGGGGGGGGGGGCCCGCGCCGCAGCAGATAGCGGCGATCGGGCAGGGGCCGGCGGCGATCAGAGTGCTGGCGCAGCTAGCAAAGTGCTAGCTGCGTCCAGCAAAAAAAAAATTATTAAAATCGGCCCAGCAGGGCCTGAGCGGCACCCTCCGGCGGCTTACCCCGTGTCACACACGGGGTTACCGCCAAGGAGGTTAAAGACGTATCCGTATGGCTCTGTTTTTTGGCCCGGACCAAAACCGGAGCCACGGATACCTTTGTTAAAAATAGCAGCAGTCTTCACTCACTTAAAAAACGGATGCGAGTGCAATCCCTGGGATCAGTTTTGAAAAACTGAACGGAGTTCAGACTTGTTGGTACTTCACGGACCCCGGATACACGGAGGGGTAGTGAAAGGCAATACAAAAACTGATCTCCCTCTACCCAGGCTATTTTGCACTCAGAAAACGGAGGGAGATCTGGGTAGCCTACTGCCTGCTCTTCCCCTCAACGTCAGCCCTATAGGTGTTACCAGGTAGCCTGGAGGGAGTAGCAGCCAAGAAGGGGGGCAGCGGGCAGAGCGGTGGGGCCCTGGCCACGTGCATCCTCGATCACTCTCCCATCACCGGCTGTCCGCGCATGTCCTTGGTCACGCTCCTGTCGCCGGGAGCGTCCTGGGCATGTGCAGTACATGATCAAGGACACACCCGCCGAGGGCCGCGCAGGCGCAGTGGCCACACACTTGGCTGAGTTAGCAAAAACAAAAAACTCAGCTGCTGCGGGTGGACTGGAAGACTGTTCTGTGATGGCGCGGAGAAACTACAGGGGGCTGCAAGAAGCCCCAGGTAAGATAAACTTTTTTTTTTGTTTCAGTTTAGGTTCCCTTTAAGAAGGCAAAATTACTTTTAGCTAGGATAAAAAAGGCATTTAGTTTACATTATCCTGGAGTGAGAGGGATATGGAGGTTGCCAAATTAACTTTACACTTTGCTAGTGAGTTTGTGGTGTGATGCTCCTCCTCCATCACAATACATTGCAACATACACAACGTCATTCATATGACCCTGCGGCAGAGTGCACCAACAGGGTCATATGCATACACCTCCCACACACGCCCCTCACCCAGTGACGCAGTCCCAGCTGGACAGGAAGTACGTCACTGGGATTCCCCTTCGTATTCCCATCGTTCCGTGCATGCGCCTAGCACCACCGCCAACAACATGTTTAATTGTCACCCACTGACTTACATAATTTCTGTTGCCGCTGCGTCCAATGGTAACACGCTGTTGACGTTTGTGCAGCTCGGTGGCTGATCGGGCACTTCCAGTGCAAAGGGACGCAATGCTGTAGTTGTGCTGGGCCCCACTGCCTTGCATTGCCGTTACTCTGCGGTAAAACAGGCTAACGCAATGCACACTTGCCAGGCAAGTGTAAGAGGGGCCTCAAGAATACTCTTAATATATATACCGTGAGCCTTCAGAGAGACTTATAGCATTATCTTCAGCCCGCTCGTCAGTGCGGACCCCTGCCCCAGCGCAGTGATGTCGGTCAGAACGCATTCCGGGCTGCCTAATTGTTGGTGATGACGGACAGGATTTAAAGTGTCACGACAGAACTGGAAGGCTTCTTTTATCAGACACTGAGCAGAAACAACACAGGTTTTATCGCTTCGTAAAGCTAAGCCTCTTTCTCAGCCAGGTATGAATTATCATCCTGTAAAAGTTCAGAGCTCTCTCGCCAGGGGCTATGGATGGCTGGATCATGCTGGGGTGTTTTAAATACTTCACTGCATTTAATGGGCTGCGTTTGAAAGATGGAGAGTGAAGTGCAGGAAGACGGAATAAAAAAATAAAAATATAGAATAAAAAAACCCTCCTGTGCTCAAGTCATTTTTCACCCTGGAATCACTGTTAAGTCTTTTAGATAAATTTAGTACCGATATCATAAAGATGCTTTTTTTTTTTTTTTTTACAGCACAGATGTCCTAAACCATTTATGGACACCAAACCTGCTACAGCTGCTAAACTGAAAGTCCCAGCATGCATTGCATTCCCAAGTCAGACAGTTTTTATATGCATTTAGTAGAACTTTTTTTTATTATAATGAATGTAAAATAGAGAGACTTTTTTGGAAGAAAAAAAGAACGCTGCAAAATCACAAAGAAAAAAACTTGCACCAAATCAGAGATCCTCCTGAGGAAACACAACCAAATTTGATTGGCTGATATTACCATTTCAATGCAGTATAAGGGAGAACAGATTCTGGTTTCTATGAACCGATCGTCTTGGTAAGCTGTCACCATATAAAACAAAATGGCATACAGCTGGGAACATCAGACTTGGAAAAGGACTTAGAAATACTGACAAATAACAAGTTAGGTGACCGTATACAATGCCAAGCAGCGGTAGCTAAAGCAAATACAATTCTGGGATGAATAAAATGGGAAATAACATCTCAAGATGCTAGTATACTAATACTAATGTATAAATAACTCGTGAAACCACATCTGGAGTATGGGATACAGTTTTGGGCATCGCACTATAGAAAGGACATTGACCGTTTAGAAAAGGTACAAAGACGGGAAACTAAATTCATCAGCGGATGGAAGATCTCACTTTCCAAGAAATGGTGGACAAACTGGGCTTATTTAGCTTGGGGAAAAAAAGTCTACTGAGAGGTGACCTGATTAACATGTATAAATACATCACAGGGGAATACAAAAGCTTGGCAGATGCGTTTCTTGTCCCTAGGGTTGTACAGCGGACAAGGGGACGTGATCTGCGTATGGAGGAAAACATTTTTTGCCATCCATTTAGAAAGGGTTCCTTTACAGTGAGAGTGATTAAAATCTGGAACGTCTTACCTCAGGAAGCAATTATGAATTATGGCAAACTCTATATCTGCATCTAAAGAGGGCTTGGATACTTTCAGTGTTCTCCCCAGAATTTTTTTCCAGCCGGGTGGCATGAAATAGTAGCCGGGTGGCATGAAAAAGCATCCGGGTGGGGCGAGATGAAAATGCAGGGCAACTCTGCTTACAGCATAGGAGGAGGTGAGGAGGTGAGCCGATGACAGCCGGGTGGTCACTAAATCTAGCCAGGTGGAGCACTAAAAGAGCCTGGGGAGAACACTGACTTTGCTTGCATTGAAGGGCATCCATGGCTATAATTATTAGGTAATTCCTGGGAGAGTTGATCCAGGGATTTACAGAGCAAAGTTGTTGTAATGCAATACGGTCAATGTTGGTATACAACGTTTTTTCTTATTTGATTCATAATTATAAAAGTTCAGAACATAAAATATCAGAGTGTGGGAAGCAGCGTCACAAAGCCAACACACTATTCCTAACACCTTCCCCCACGCGTGGCCGCACTACCGGGTCTGCAATGGCGAAACAGCATAGTGAGATGCCAGTAGGTGGTTTGCCTACACAGCACAGTAATGCGGCAAGGAGGTATCAGCAATGAGGCTAAGAGGCAGAATGACAGAACGAGGGGAGCCTCTTTAGGATCCAGGGGCTTCCCCCTAGGGGGCACTTTTTTTTTTTTACTTCAGGGTCACTTTAAGAACCAGAGACTTTTGTCTAAAATCATAAAAAAAAAATACTGCATGCACCGTGTTTGTGATTTGCTAATCGCTGGTAATTGCTACAGTGAGAACACCGCCACACACTTTACACTGCAGTAGTGCTTTTCAAAACTCTAGTGAGCGCTAGCAATTGAAAGCATTGCTGAAATCGCTAGTAAAACGCTCCAGTGTGAATGGGGCCTTTAAGATCTGCAAAATGCAATCATTCCAAAATCGCCTTACTACTATACAGTGAAAAAAATCGCAGGAAAACCACTTTTACAAACGTTAGTGATTTTGCTAGCGGTTTGTGATTACCAGTGTGAATGGGGCCTTTCAGTAGTGCCAGAGAGGTTAATATGAAAAAAGTACAGCTGTAATTTACTGTCATTAGAAAAACCATTTCTCTCCAATTTGCAGTCAGCTAGACATTTCCAAAATAGACATTATGCTTGAATTGCATTCCTGAATAGCAGCAGTGGTCTGTTGGGAGTACAGATTTCCTACCAAGAACTGTTGTAAGTCACTTTTAAACACCTGCACTAATCCAGCGGCTAGCAGCAAATTCTAACACTGATATCTGCCGCTTTCTGTGAGCAGCAGCACAGAATGACTGTCTTTTATATGGCTGTATAAACAATCCAAGCAAGCTGAAATAGAGCCTGCCATTAATCCCTGCTACAGAGGTCAAGTATGAGAAATACAAACACCTCAGAGAACCTTTAAATGTTTGTGGTTTTCCAGATGAGGCCTTTGTAAAAACAGCAGCAAGGTCAACAATAAATACACCAGACCAAGGAACAGAAGATAGAATCACATTTAGATGGTGTTGGAGAATCATCACATCCCTGTGACAGATAATGTACCTCACAGGAGCCCTTATGCTGGGAATACACGGTTCGTTTCTGGTGCTCGATTCTGCTCTCGATCGTTTTTGCCGCTCCATTCTGCAGTCAATTCTCTTATCTTCCGCTCGTTTTTCTTATCTTTTTCCATTCACTTCTATCAGAAATCGAGCGGCTAAATGATCAAAAGGGAAATTGGACATGTCGGGAATTATCTATCGAGCCATCTAAATGACTTAAAAACGAACCGTGTATTCCCAGCATAAGGCACAGATGTCCTGGCACCTTAAACTTTGCTCTCCATGGACCTAAAAAACCAAAGACGTACCATGAATATTAAGTAGCTAGAGGTGCCCCCAAGTATTAGGTAGCTACAGGAACCTCAGTATTACCTCAGTATTAAGTAGCTAGAGGTGTCCCTAACTGAAGGGAAATCTGGTCAGTGGAATGCTGAGAGCAGGGTGAGTAACATCTCATTTACACTCTCATCAGGACTCTGCATAGGGAAGGAGGGAGGGGCACTCAGGGAAGGGAGTGAGTCGCCTTTTCATATCAAGCATCTGGAGGCACGTGTCTACAGTGCATTATGGTAAATCCGGTGTAATGTCTGATTGCGCTGCCCGGAAGCTCCCTTCCAAACTGAGTAGCACGCATGCTCAGTGTGAAGTTAATGGTGCTGCTGGAGATAAAATACAAACTATCTCCACTCCCACACCTCTTACACTCCCCAAATTTTGAGGGGAGGGAGGGGACCCCCCGAACGACCTTTATGCCAAATTGCAGCCCCCGAGACCCGCTGGTTCAGGAGATAGATTAGAGAAATCTATCTCGGGAACCAGCGGGTCTCGGGGGCTGCAATTTGGTATAGAGGTAGTTCGGGGGGTCCCCTCTCTACCCTGAAAATTTGGGGAGTATAAGAGGTGTGGGAGCGGAGATATTTCGTATTTTACCTCCAGCAGCATCATTCCATTGGAAATGTGGCCGCACAGTCTCCTACTGCGCATGCGGGGCAGCGCAAATCCTCAGGCAGCGTAATCAGACACAACACCGGCACTGCTGTACCTGTTCATTAAAATGCTCCTAGCTGCATCCTCGTTTCAGGTGTGTGATGCTGACACTACTGCAGCCAGAGACTGCCAGGCAACTGGTATTGTTTAACCACTTGCCGACCGCCTACTTCATATTGGCGGCGGCAAAGTGGCAGCCCCAGGACCACGTAACACAGAATGGTGCCAGGTCCTGGGGCACTGTTTTGCCGGGGATCGCGCGCTGGGATGCAATAGGCTCCGCCCACCCGCAACGTCAACCCGCCGGCCAATCGGAAGCGCCGGCGGGTTGTTAACCCGACGATCGCCAGATAGGAAGCGTATAATACGCTTTGTAATGTTTACAAAGTGTATTATACAGGCTGCCTCCTGCCCTGGTGGTCCCAGTGTCCGAGGGACCACCAGGGCAGGCTGCAGCCACCCTAGTCTGCACCCAAACACACTGATCTGCCCCCCCTGCCCCCTGATCGCCCAAAGCACCCCTAACACCCCCCCCCCCTGCCCACCCCCCAGACCACTGTTTGCACACAATCACCCCCCTAATCACCCATCAATCACTCCCTGACACTATCTATCAACGCTATTTTTTTTTTTTTTTTAGTCCCTAAACTGCCCCCTGGGTACTCCTGATCACCCCCCCACCCCTCAGATTCTCCCCAGACCCCCCCCCCCCCCGTGTACTGTATGCATCTATCCCCCCTGATCACCTGTCAATCACCTGCCAATCACCCGTCAATCACCCCCTGTCACTGCCACCCATCAATCAGCCCCTAATCTGCCCCTTGCGGGCAATCTGATCACCCACCCACACCAATAGATCGCCCGCAGATCCGACATCAGATCACCTCCCAAGTGCAGTGTTTACATCTGTTCTCTACTCTAAACACCCACTAATTACCCATCAATCACCCATCAATCACCCCCTATCACCACCCATCAGATTAGACCCTAATCTGCCCCTTGCGGGCACCCAATCACCCGCCCACACACTCAGCTTGCCCTCAGACCCCCCTTATCAATTCGCCAGTGCATTATTTACATCCGTTCTTCCCTGTAATAACCCACTGATCACCTGTCAATCACCCCCTGTCACTGCCACCCATCAATCATCCCCTGTCACTGCCACCCATCAATCAGCTCCTAACCTGCCCCTTGCGGGCAATCTGATCACCCACCCACACCAATAGATTGCCCGCAGATCCGACGTCAGATCACCTACCAAGTGCAGTGTTTACATCTATTCTCTCCTGTAAACACCCACTAATTACCCATCAATCACCCCCTATCACCACCTGTCACTGTTACCCATCAGAATAGACCCTAATCTGCCCCTTGTGGGCACCCAATCACCCGCCCCACACGCTCAGATTGCCCTCAGACCCCCCCTTATCAATTCGCCAGGGCATTATTTACATCTGTTCTTCCCTGTAATAACCCACTGATCACCTGTCAATCACCCCCTATCACCACCCATCAGATTAGACCCTAATCTGCCCCTTGCGGGCACCCAATCACCCGCCCACACAGTCAGCTTGCCTGATCTGCGCATGGAGGAAAAATGTTTTAGCCATTTATTTAGGAAATGGTTCTTTACAGTAAGAGTGATTAAGATGTGGAATGCATTGCCACAGGAAGTCGTTATGGCAAACTCTATACCTGCATTTAAAGGGGGCTTAGATGCTTTCCTTGCGTTGAAAGACATCCATGGCTACAATTACTAGGTAATGCCTAATGATGTTGATCCAGGGATTTTATCTGATTGCCATCTGGAGTCGGGAAGGAATTTTTCCCTTTAGGGGCTAATTGGACCATGCCTTGTAAGGGTTTTTTCGCCTTCCTCTGGATCAACAGGGATATGTGAGGGAGCAGGCTGGTGTTGTACTTTATACTGGTTGAACTCGATGGACGTATGTCTTTTTTCAACCAAAATAACTATGTAACTATGTAACTATGTAACCTATCAATCACCCATCAATCAACCCCTGTCACTGCCACCCATCAATCACCCCCTGTCACTGCCACCCATCAATCAACCCCTAACCTGCCCCTTGCGGGCAATCTGATCACCCACCCACACCATCAGATTGCCCCAAACCTACCCTCAGATCACCTCCAAAGTGCATTGTTTACATCTGTTCTGCCATCTAATCACCCACTGATCACCCATCAATTAGCCCCTGTCACTGCTACCCATCAGATTAGACCCCTATCTGCCCCTAGGGCACCCAATCACCCGCCCACACCCTCAGAACCCCCTCAGACCCCAGCCCTGATCACCTCGCCAGTGCATTGCTTGCATCTATTCCCCCCACTAATCACACCTTGAGACACCCATCAATCACGTCCTGTCACCACCTGTCACCCCCTAACACACCTACCCATCAAATCAGGCCCTAATTTGCCCTGTGTGGGCTCCTGGTCACTCGGCCAAACCCTCAGATCCCCCTCAGACCCCCTTCCGATCACCTCCCCAGTGCATTGATTGCATCTATTTTCCCCTCTAACCACCCCCTGAGACACCCATCAATCACCTCCTGTCACCCCCCCTAGCACTCCTATCCATCAGATCAGGCCCAATACAACCTGTCATGTAAGAGGCCACCCTGCTTATGATCGGTTCCACAAAATTCACCCCCTCATAGACCACCTGCCATGAAAATTTGCAGATGCTTATACCCCTGAACAGTCATTTTGAGACATTTGGTTTCCAGACTACTCACGGTTTTGGGCCCGTAAAATGCGAGGGCAGTATAGGAACTCCACAAGTGACCCCTTTTTAGAAAAAAGACACCCCAAGGTATTCTGTTAGGTGTATGAAGCGTTCATAGAAGATTTTTATTTTTTGTCAAAAGTTAGCGGAAATTGATTTTTATTGTTTTTTCACAAAGTTTCATTTTTCACTAACTTGTGACAAAAAATAAGATCTTCTATGAACTCACCATACACCTAACGGAATACCTTGGGGTGTCTTCTTTCTAAAATGGGGTCACTTGTTGCGTTCCTATACTGCCCTGGCATTTTAGGGTCCCTAAACCGTGAGGAGTAGTCTAGAAAACAAATGCCTCAAAATGACTTGTAAATAGGACGTTGGGCCCCTTAGCGCAGTTAGGCTGCAAAAAAAGTGTCACATGTCGTATCGCCGTACTTAGGAGAAGTAGTATAATGTGTTTTGTGGTGTATTTTTACACATACCCATGCTGGGTGGGAGAAATCTCTCTGTAAATGGACAATTGTGTGTAAAAAAAATCTAATATATGTCATTTACAGAGATATTTCTCCCACCCAGCATGGGTATATGTAAAAATACACCACAAAACACATTATACTACGTCTTCTGAGCACGGCAGTACCACATGTGTGGCACTTTTTTTGCAGCCTAACTGTGCTAAAGGGCCCAAAGTCCAATGAGTACCTTTAGGATTTCACAGGTCATTTTGCGACATTTGGGTTCAAGACTACTCCTCACGGTTTAGGGCCCCTAAAATGCCAGGGCAGTATAGGAACCCCACAAGTGACCCCATTTTAGAAAGAAGACACCCCAAGGTATTCCGTTAGGTGTATGAAGCGTTCATAGAAGATTTTTATTTTTTGTCAAAAGTTAGCGGAAATTGATTTTTATTGTTTTTTCACAAAGTTTCATTTTTCACTAACTTGTGACAAAAAATAAGATCTTCTATGAACTCACCATACACCTAACGGAATACCTTGGGGTGTCTTCTTTCTAAAATGGGGTCACTTGTGGCGTTCCTATACTGCCCTGGCATTTTAGGGTCCCTAAACCGTGAGGAGTAGTCTAGAAAACAAATGCCTCAAAATGACCTGTAAATAGGACGTTGGGCCCCTTAGCGCAGTTAGGCTGCAAAAAAAAGTGTCACACATGTCGTATCGCCGTACTTAGGAGAAGTAGTATAATGTGTTTTGGGGTGTATTGTTACACATACCCATGCTGGGTGGGAGAAATATCTCTGTAAATGGACAATTGTGTGTAAAAAAAATCTAATATATGTTATTTACAGAGATATTTCTCCCACCCAGCATAGGTATATGTAAAAATACACCACAAAACACATTATACTACGTCTTCTGAGCACGGCAGTACCACATGTGTGGCACTTTTTTGCAGCCTAACTGCGCTAAAGGGCCCAAAGTCCAATGAGTACCTTTAGGATTTCATAGGTCATTTTGCGACATTTGGGTTCAAGACTACTCCTCACGGTTTAGGGCCCCTAAAATGCCAGGGCAGTATAGGAACCCCACAAGTGACCCCATTTTAGAAAGAAGACACCCCAAGGTATTCCGTTAGGTGTATGGCGAGTTCATAGAAGATTTTATTTTTTGTCACAAGTTAGCGGAAACACCTACCTTGGGGTGTCTTCTTTCTAAAATGGGGTCATTTGTAGGGTTCCTATACTGCCCTGGCATTTTAGGGGCCCTAAACCGTGAGGAGTAGTCTTGAAACCAAATGTCGCAAAATGACCTGTGAAATCCTAAAGGTACTCATTGGACTTTGGGCCCCTTAGCACAGTTAGGGTGCAAAAAAGTGCCACACATGTGGTATCGCCATACTCAGGAGAAGTAGTATAATGTGTTTTGGGGTGTATTTTTACACATACCAATGCTGAGTGGGAGAAATATCTCTGTAAATGGACAATTGTGTGTAAAACAAATAAAAAAATTGTCATTTACAGAGATATTTCTCCCACCCAGCATGGGTATGTGTAAAAATATACCCCAAAACACATTATACTACTTCTCCTGAGTACGGCAATACCACATGTGTGGCACTTTTTTGCAGCCTAACTGCGCTAAGGGGCCCTAAGTCCAATGAGCACCTTTAGGCTTTACAGGGGTGCTTACAATTTAGCACCTCCCAAAATGCCAGGACAGTAAACACACCCCACAAATGACCCCATTTTGGAAAGTAGACACTTCAAGGTATTCAGAGAGGGGCATGGTGCGTCCGTGGCAGATTTCATTTTTTTTGTCGCAAGTTAGAAGAAATGGAAACTTTTTTTTTTACTTTTTTTTTGTCACAAAGTGTCATTTTCCGCTAACTTGTGACAAAAAATAAAATCTTCTATGAACTCACCATGCCTCTCAGTGAATACTTTGGGATGTCTTCTTTCCAAAATGGGGTCATTTGGGGGGTATTTATACTATCCTGGAATTTTAGCACCTCATGAAACATGACAGGGGGTCAGAAAATTCGGAGAAGCTTCAAAATGGGAAAATTCACTTTTTGCACCATAGTTTGTAAACGCTATAACTTTTACCCAAACCAATAAATATACACTTAATGTTTTTTTTTTTTTTATCAAAGACATGTAGCAGAATAACTTTCGCGCCCAAATGTATAGGAAATTTTACTTTATTTGAAAAATGTCGGCACAGAAAGTAAAAAAAGTCATTTTTTTACAAAATTCATGTCTTTTTTGATGAATATAATAAAAAGTAAAACTCACAGCAGCAATCAAATCGCACCAAAAGAAAGCTGTATTAGTGACAAGAAAAGGAGCCAAAATTCATTTAGGTGGTAGGTTGTATGACCGAGCAATAAATCGTTAAAGCTGCAGTGGTCTGCATGGAAAAAAAGGCTCTGGTCCTTAAGGGGTTTTATGACTGCAGTCCTTAAGTGGTTAAAATGAAATAAATGTGATAGCTTCCATATTCCTCCCAGTGCAGGTGTACTTTAAAGCAGTGTTTTTCAACCAGTGCCGCGGAACGTTGCCTGGTGTGCCGTCCTCTTCTCCCCCTCCCGCCCGTGCCGCCGCTGTTATTAGCATAGCAGCGGCCGCTCTCCCCTCTCCGGCGCCTGTATATTCTAGCAGCGTATCTCCGGCTGCTCTGTCTGTGTGATGCGGAAGGAGGGAGGGCTCGGTTCCCATAGTAACGGCGATACATATCGCCGTTACAGGAAGCCGCTGCCCGGATGCTTCCTTCCGCATCACACAGACAGAGCAGCCGGAGATACGCTGCTAGAATATACACGCGCTGGAGAGGGGAGAGCGGCAGCTGTTAAGGTAATAACAGCGTTGGCCGTGGGGACGGGCGGGAGGCACTATACTGGCTATCCTGGGGCACTATTCTGGGGCACTATACTAGCTATACTGGGGCACTATTCTGGCTATACTGGGGCACTATACTAGCTATACTGGGGCACTATACTGGGGTACTATTCTGGCTATACTGGGGCACTATACTAGCTATACTGGGGCACTATACTGGGGTACTATTCTGGCTATACTGGGGCACTATACTAGCTATACTTGGGCACTATACTGGGGCACTATACTGGCTATACTGGGGGGCTATACTGGGGCACTATACTAGCTATACTGGGGGGCTATACTGGGGCACTATGCTGGCTATACTGGGGCACTATACTGGCTATACTGGGGCACTATACTAGCTATACTGGGGCACTATACTGGGGTACTATTCTGGCTATACTGGGGCACTATACTAGCTATACTTGGGCACTATACTGGGGCACTATACTGGCTATACTGGGGGGCTATACTGGGGCACTATACTAGCTATACTGGGGGGCTATACTGGGGCACTATGCTGGCTATACTGGGGCACTATACTGGCTATACTGGGGCACTATACTGGGGGGCTATACTGGGGCACTATACTAGCTATACTGGGGGGCTATACTGGGGCACTATGCTGGCTATACTGGGGCACTATTCTGGCTATACTGGGGCACTATACTAGCTATACTGGGGCACTATTCTGGCTATACTGGGGCACTATACTAGCTATACTGGGGCACTATACTGGGGTACTATTCTGGCTATACTGGGGCACTATACTAGCTATACTTGGGCACTATACTTGGGCACTATACTGGCTATACTGGGGGGCTATACTGGGGCACTATACTAGCTATACTGGGGGGCTATACTGGGGCACTATGCTGGCTATACTGGGGCACTATACTGGCTATACTGGGGCACTATACTGGGGGGCTATACTGGGGCACTATACTAGCTATACTGGGGGGCTATACTGGGGCACTATGCTGGCTATACTGGGGCACTATTCTGGCTATACTGGGGCACTATACTGGCTATACTGGGGCACTATACTGGGGGGCTATACTGGGGCACTATACTAGCTATACTGGGGGGCTATACTGGGGCACTATGCTGGCTATACTGGGGCACTATTCTGGCTATACTGGGGCACTATACTGGCTATACTGGGGCACTATACTGGGGGGCTATACTGGGGCACTATACTAGCTATACTGGGGGGCTATACTGGGGCACTATGCTGGCTATACTGGGGCACTATTCTGGCTATACTGGGGCACTATACTAGCTATACTGGGGCACTATGCTGGCTATACTGGGGCACTATTCTGGCTATACTGGGGCACTATACTGGCTATACTGGGGCACTATGCTGGCTATACTGGGGCACTATTCTGGCTATACTGGGGCACTATACTAGCTATACTGGGGCACTATGCTGGCTATACTGGGGCACTATGCTGGCTATACTGGGGCACTATGCTGGCTATACTGGGGCACTATTCTGGCTATACTGGGGCACTATACTGGCTATACTGAGGCAACTAAACTCCCTACACTGGGGCAACTATGCTAGCTATGCAGCCGCAACTCCGCCCGTCGCCGCCCCAACCCAAACCCCCCCCCCCCCCCCCCCGCGCCGTTCCCCGGAGAAAAATTTGGTCAGGCAGTGTTCCCCGGGCCGGAAAGGGTTGGGAACCACTGCTTTAAAGCATATCCGATTTGACATGTGACAGGATGAGATAAACATCGGTAAAAATAGTTCTAGTCCTAATAAGAATGCAATTCTTCCTTTTTTCATTGCACAAGTTAATAAACCATTGTTTTACACATGTAACGCAGGCAGTTGAAAGCATGGGTAGCTCTCCTCAAAGGTAAATAAAAGCCAAACACTTGTAGTTGAAATGCAATTATTTCTCTCTGTGATGGAGCTGAATTAACCAGATTTTACATCACACTGACATGGATGCTTATACTTCACATTAGAATTTCAAGACGAACTGTAGTGAAAATAACATAATAAAAAAAATTGCTAATTTTTTACAATATTCATTTAAAGATTAGTTTGCCAGTGTTTGTCCACTGTAAATATCTTTCCTTGCCCTGATTTACATTCTGAAATCTATCGCTGGTGGTGACATCTATGAGCTAAATAGTCAACTCGCGACGAAGGAACATGGATCCAGCAACGTCTTCCTGACAACGAGCGCTCCTCGATCCGTATTCCAGCCGGCAGGTATTCGCAATTTCACGAAATGGCACATGACGGGGCACGAATGAGACTTCAAGCGATCGCGGTACTTCGTGGGAGTTGTCGGGGATCTTAAAGATCCAATCCGCCGGGACGGTCATTATTGCCATGCGACTCTACCCGACATTTGTGTGATCGTGCGCCTGTACCCAGGCTGCGAGATTGCGGAAACAATTGCTTGTCGCTAAAAAAAAAATTATCAGGACAATTGCTGCAAAAAATGTTAGGTGGGTACGGGCCACTAGTTCTTCCAGGTGATCTGTACAGAATGGTCATTACTGAGAGTTCTGTGCACAGAGGGAGATACTGCTTGTTTAGCAGTTGGAAACAGCCAGGGGCGCCTCTAGCCATTTTGTCACTCCAGGCGAGAAAATCTGTGGCACCCCCCACCCCCATGGCGCCCTTCCATGAATATAATCATAATGCAGCTGCTTTTCACTAGGAAATAATCATAATGCGGCAGCGTTTCATCAGAAAATTTGCAATCAGGGCAGTGTTTCACCACAAAATACACGTAATATAAGGCTGCAGAAGTGAGCTTATGGGCTGCAAGCCAGTAAACTGCCGCATGCCTTTTCACCACCTGGGGACACAACATCTGGTGGGGGGAGGGGGGGTGAAAGCGGTCCTCCCCTACAGCACTGTTTGGCCTGGCACCCTCTACAATGGGTCAGAAGGAGGCACAAAGGGGGACAGAAGGAGTCACAGGGGGACTAAAGGAGGCATACAGGGACAGAAGGAGGCAAAAAGGGGCACAGAAGGAGGCACAGGGGGACAGAGGAAGGCACAGGGGACAGAGGTGGCACATGGGGACTGAAGAGGCACATAGAGACAGAAGGAGGCACAAAGGGATACAAAAAGAGGCACAGGAGGACAGAAGGAGGCAGAGTGGGACTGAAGGAGGAACAGGGGGGCAGAGGTTGCACAAGGGGACAAATAAAGGCAAAAGAGACATAGGGAGGCACAGGGGGATAGAAGGATGCACAAGGCACAGAGGTGTCAGCTGCATGCAACTTACACTAAGTAGATGCAGCAGAAGCAAGTAATAGAACACCCACAGGGGTGTGGCTTAATTTTGGGTGGGGCTTAATTTGGGGGCAGGGCTTAATCCAGAAACATGGCGCCCCCCAGGACCAATGGCACTCCAGGCAATGGCCTGTACTGCCTATGCCTAGAGGCGCCCCTGGAAACAGCACTTATTTCCCACAATGCAATGAAGTTCACAGACAGCAAACTGTCAGGACCATGTCAGGATTGTGGGAGGGGTTTCACCACAATATCAGCCATACAGACCTCCCTGATGATCTATTCGAGAAAAGGTAAAGCTTTTTCGTGGGAAAGGAGGTATCAGCTACTGATTGAGATGAAGATCAATCCTTGGTTAAAGTTCCTCTTTAAGCCCTCATATTCAAAACAACATTATGAAACTCCAGGAATGTTCTATTTACGATGAGTACTGCATATACAATTAATTATCTCATACATTTATTTTCAGCTCGGGTCTGCTTTAATTACCTCACTCGTGATTGTTTTGGGCAAACATAATCTAAACCCTGCATGTAGCATTACAGTTATCTTACCTTATAAAATTGTATTTGGTGTAGTAGATAGCAACAGTAAAACAAAGTTGCTAAAGAGACGTCTATCCCGCCAGACTGAGCGCGGGAGCACGTAGCGCTGCTCATGGGAGTCATTGGCTTTTAGCGGGGAGCTTCATGTTTTGGTTTTGGTGATTGTACAATTTTCTTGATTTTAATAGCCTCTGTAGTGGCACTGACAATATTTTCCTACAATCACGCACACTGATTGCTGCTTGAGTGCAGCAGATGTTTTGCTTTAATGCTTGGCCTTCCACTGCACAAAACCGCACCGTGTGATGATTATTCAAGTCATGAAAAGTAAACTAAAATACCCCCAGTCACAGCTCAAAGATCAAGGCGAGTGTCCAGCGTGTTTCACATACTTGTGACGCCAGAATATATCACCATTACCAAAAGCCACAGCGAGAAACGAGGCAGTCCTTCAGCGGAGAATGCGATAAGGTTAGGGAGATAGCAGAAATGCTGTATCCCCACACTTAAAAATAAAGTACGAGATTACAGATGAAAACTGCTAAGTTTGTTTTGGGGCTTAAAAAGTATTAGGTAGCCCCCCACGCACACACAGTTCTGATGGCTAGATGCGCCCCAGTATAGGTAGTGAGATGTGCCCCCAGTATTAGGTTAGGTAGCCCACCACCTCAGTATAGATAGCAGATGTACCTTAATAATTAGGATGCTCCCTCAGACCCACCACCACCCCACCCCCTGTACAAGGTAGCAGAGTTCGGTGTTCGGAGTTTCAGCTGGTTGCCACACAAATTGGCTTAAAGGAAAAGGTTATTTGGCTGCCGGTGCCTGAATCACGTGTCTCCCCCGAGTTGCCGGCACAGGATGAACCGTCTTTCGTCTTCACCCTGCGCCAAAATTGCCAGCGATGGTAATGAACGTAACCCCCCCCCCCCCAGTACAGATGTGCCTCCAGTATTAGGTAGCCTCCTCCCCGTGTATAGGTAGCCAGGTGTGCCACCTAGTATTAGGTAACTCCCCAGTATAGGTAGGCAGGTGTGCCCTCAGGGTCAGCTGGATAGTGTACTGGTTAAGCTAATACCTTTGATGTGGGACTTGAGTCCTTTGACAGGAGTCCTGGCCGGTTCGTTAAACAGTAAGGAGTTTTTGGGAAAGGCTACCTAATGATCCTGGTCACCCGTGGCGGGCACCTTAAAGCGGGATTGTCACCACAAAAATCAAATTTCAACAGCAACTGGTCTGAGTGCATTAAGTGATAAAGATGCTAATCCTGCATTCAAAACTTTTTCTGCTGTTCGG
This sequence comes from Hyperolius riggenbachi, assembly GCF_040937935.1. Lineage (NCBI taxonomy): Eukaryota > Metazoa > Chordata > Amphibia > Anura > Hyperoliidae > Hyperolius > Hyperolius riggenbachi. The sequence continues at coordinate 198,184,354 of NC_090657.1, forward strand.
GTTTGGAGTTATCCTGCACTCTTCTATCAGGTCCTCTCTGATGCTTTATATAGGAGGTATAGTTGGATATGTGTTAGAGTGTGTTGCCTTTACCATCTGAAGAAAGAGCTATACTCAGAAACGCTGTGCGTCATGGTGACCCGGCTCACACTTGCTAATGCCTATTATGGATTTTAAAGGATTTGAATAAAACTTCTGATTTTAGATGGTGCGGATCCTAACAACTTATTTGTTATCGGGTTTGGAGTAATCACATACCTTAGGAGCACTGGCCCTTTAATTGCCATTGCCAAACAGTTGCATGCTGGGGGATCTTTTTATCTATAATATATTCCGCCTCTTCCCTTTATTTCCCCCTCATTCTAATAATGACATAAGACAGTACACTTCCTTGAATAGACCTCAGTGGGAGTGACTACAAACCCCCACCCGTCTCAGGGACAGCTCCGACCTAGTATTGCCCCTGCAGGACTCGAATAACAACATCAGCCAGTGAATTTTGCCCAATTGTGAAAGACTGACATAGAAACAATCATTCTTAGTCTAATAGCAATCAGTGTGTGATGGCTGGGGTGAGAGGGATGGAGAGGCGCACTTTGATGTCTCAGCCTTGGGTGCTGTAGGAGTAGCAGGAAAAAAAGGGGCACATATGGCTACTGGACATTAAAAGGGAGCAACATAGGCTGCAATGCAAAATACCGGCTATTGGGCACCAGAGAAGAAATTAGGGCTCCCGACAAATAGTGGTTGCAGAGATCGTGATAACAAAATGTTTTGTTTACAGAATAAGGTTTATGACAAATATCGTTTACAAATTAGTTTTGCCTTTCAGTTTAACTTATTTTACAGTTTTTAAATTTCGCTGTCAGGAGTGTAATAAGTACATTTTCGGTTTCATAAGTATAATGCTTAAATATCGTTTTCAAGCTTATTGTATTACAAATATATTGATTTTGGTATTACCCTTGTTTACAGAATTAGAATGCGTAAATTATAAATTTCAGATTTATTACCATACTAATATATCCCTTTTAATCACTTCAGCCTACAGTGTTGTTCACTTTGTGCATCCGAGCAACTTTCACCTCCCATTCATTCGCCAATAACTGTATAACTACTTGTCACAATTAATTGATCTATATCTTGTTTTTTCCGCCACTAATTAGGCTTTCTTTGGGTGGTACATTTTGCTAAGAATTATTTTTTTCTAAATCCATTTTAACAGGAGGATTAAGAAAGAAATGGAAAAAATGTATTATTACTCAGATTTTAGCCATTATAGTTTGAAAATAATACATGCTACCGTAATTAAAATTCATGTATTTTATTTGCTTATTTGTCCTGGTTATTACACCGTCCCTATCACAATTTATGGCGCCGATATTTTATTTAGAAATAAAGGTAAATTTTTTCAATTTGCGTCACTATTTACAAGCTTATAATTTAATATAATAATATACTCTCTTGACATGCATATTTAAAAAGTTCAGACCCTTAGGTAACTAGTTATGTTGTTTTTTTTCTTTTTATTGTAATTTTTTTTATTTTTTTTATTAAAAAATTTATTTGGGTAATTTTTGGTGTGGGAGGTAAACCGCTAATTTTAAATGTAATATAATGTAATTATTTAATAAAAAAATGAATGTGGGTGTAGTTTAGTTTTTTAGTTTTTTTTTTGCAGAAAGACCGCGGCCTCTGATAAGACACCGTCGGTTTTTCTGTGGGGGACTTAGATCGTTGAATGTGAAGTATATTCCTATTTATTGATCGGGGGGCTAACGGCAGGCGGCGGGAGCACTCGTGATCGCGCACAGGCAGCAGGAGCAGCACAGTCTATCTGGACGGATATGTCCGTCCAGATAGACTTAACCATTTCCCCTCCCCCGGGACAATTAACTACGCCCCTGCAAAATGCCACAACTCTGTGCAGGGGCGTAGGTACTACGTCCCTTCCGCCGCATCCCCCCGCACTCGGTACCGCCACTCATTACCATCGATTGCCCGCCACTAGATCAATGAATGGGAAAACAAATCCCATTCATTGATCTAACTCCCCATGTGAATGGCTGCAGCCGTCTATTCAAACGGCTCTGCCATTAATGAATCCCGTGCACGTAGTGCTTCCGTTTCCGTACTAACAGTACGGAGCTGAAGTCGCCACTGAGGACATCTTATGGCCAAATTGTAGTATTACATCCCCCTTTTTTCAGTTTATCATCCCTAGTTACTTTTTTTTTTTTCTTCTTTTTTTTTAACCCCTGACCTCCCACACTCCCCTAAAGTTACCTTTTTTTTTTTTAATTATAATTAATTAATTTTTTTTTTAATTATAAATAAAAAAAAAATACATAAATAGTTACCTTAGGGACTGAACTTTTTTAATATGTATACAAATGAAGAGGAAAAAGAATGCCTATAAGGTCTTAAAACAGGAGGGGACAGAGGCTGCACTAAGCAATTATAAGGAGTGCAATAAAAATTGTAAAAAAGAAATTAGGCAGGCAAAGATTGAAGCTGAAAAACAAATCGCTAAGGATATCAAATCTAACCCAAAAAAGTTTTACAAGTACATTAACTCTAAAAAAAGAAAGGTTGACTGTATAGGATTCCTAAAGGATGAGGATGGGAACTCAATGGTGGATGACCAAGGTAAGGCAGGGTTATTAAATGCTTTCTTTGCTTCTGTCTTCACAAAAGAAACAGCACTGTTGCAAACTACAGAGGCGGAAGAGTCTCAATCTTCTAACTGTAATATTAAATACTTAACGCAGGAAGAAGTGAAGGCAAGACTAAATAAATTAAAAATAGACAAGGCACCTGGCCCGGATGGCATGCATCCTCGGGTCCTAAGGGAATTAAGTTCAGTTATAGATAAACCCCTTTATCTTATCTTTTGTGACTCTCTTGCAACTGGCAGAGTCCCAGTGGATTGGCGTACAGCCCACGTTTTCCCATTATTTAAGAAGGGCAAAAAATCTGATCCAGGAAATTATAGACCTGTAAGTTTAACATCAGTTGTATGCAAACTATTTGAGGGGTTACTAAGAGATACTATACATGACTTCATAGTAGAAAATAATCTTATTTCTCAGCATCAACATGGGTTTACTAAAGACAGGTCCTGTTTGACTAACATGCTCAGCTTTTATGAGGTAGTGAATGCTAATATGGATATTGGGAATGCTGTAGATGTGATATACTTGGACTTTGCAAAGGCCTTCGACACTGTTCCCCACAAAAGTCTGGTGCAAAAGTTGAGGATGCAAGGACTGGGGAAGAGTCTGTGTTCATGGATAGGGAACTGGCTAATGGACAGAAAACAAAGAGTTGTGGTCAATGGATCATACTCAAAATGGGAGACTGTTAGCAGTGGGGTCCCACAGGGGTCTGTTCTGGGTCCAGTGCTCTTCAATTTATTTATTAATGACCTAGTAGATGCAGTAGTGAGCAATGTTGCTATTTTTGCAGATGATACAAAATTGTGCAGAATCATTAACTCTCAGGAAGATAGTGTCATATTGCAACAGGATCTGGATAGGATGGCTATATGGGCACATACATGGCAGATGAAATTCAATGTTGACAAATGTAAGGTCATGCATTTTGGACGTACTAATGGTCTAGCACCATACAAAATAAATGGGATACAGTTGGGGACATCAAACTTGGAGAAGGACTTAGGAGTACTCATTGACAACAAGTTAAATAATCGTACTCAATGCCAAGCAGCTGCAGCTAAAGCTAACAAAATTTTGGGATGCATTAAAAGGGAAATAAAAACTCGAGATGCTAGCATAATATTGCCCCTGTTTAACTCTCTAGTAAGGCCACATCTGGAATATGGAATTCAGTTCTAGGCACCACATTACAAAAAAGATATTGCAGTTTTAGAGCAGGTGCAGAGACGAGCAACAAAATTGATGCGTGGGATGGAAGGTCTCACTTATCGAGAAAGGTTAGATAAACTGGGTTTATTTAGTCTAGAGAAAAGACGCCTTAGAGGGGATCTAATTAACATGTATAAATACATCAGAGGGCAATATAATACCTTGGCGGATGAGCTTTTTGTCCCTAGGCCTTCTCAAAGGACTAGAGGACATGATCTGCGCATGGAGGAAAAATGTTTTAGCCATTTATTTAGGAAAGGGTTCTTTACAGTAAGAGTGATTAAGATGTGGAATGCATTGCCACAGGAAGTCGTTATGGCAAACTCTATACCTGCATTTAAAGGGGGCTTAGATGCTTTCCTTGCGTTGAAAGACATCCATGGCTACAATTACTAGGTAATGCCTAATGATGTTGATCCAGGGATTTTATCTGATTGCCATCTGGAGTCGGGAAGGAATTTTTCCCTTTAGGGGCTAATTGGACCATGCCTTGTAAGGGTTTTTTCGCCTTCCTCTGGATCAACAGGGATATGTGAGGGAGCAGGCTGGTGTTGTACTTTATACTGGTTGAACTCGATGGACGTATGTCTTTTTTCAACCAAAATAACTATGTAACTATGTAAAACTGTATACTACAATTACTTTATAAATTATGGGCTTGTAATTAGGGATCGACGCAAAACTTAAAAAATGCACCTTTCGTTCCAAATAAAATATTGGCGCCATACATTGTACTAGGGAAAAATTTTAAATGTTGCAATAACCGATACAAATGGGCAAATAAAATGTGTGGGTTTTAATTATGGTAGCATGTTTTATTTTGAAACTATAATGGCCGAAAACTTAGAAATAATGAATTTTTTTAATTATTTTCTTATTATTCCCATTAAAACTGAGTTAGAATAAATTCTTAGCAAAAAGTACCCCCCAAAGAAAGCCTAATCAGTGGCGAAAAAAAACAAGATATAGATTGTTTCGTTGTGATAAGAAGTAATAAAGTTATAGGTGAATGAATGGAAGGAGCGCTGACGGGTGAAAATTGCTCTAGTTTTTTGAGAGGAAAAACCCTTCGAGGTGAAAAGGTTGAGTGGTTAATATTACCGTTATTAAGGTTTTTAATAATTTTTCTATTTATAATAATTTTTAATGCGACCGGGATTGTAAGGCTATTCTATTACAAATATATAAAACTTTTCCTACTTATAATATTTTTAATGGGTACGTGATTGTAAGGCTATTTATTGTATTAAAATACATAAATGATTCTATACATGTTATTTGTAGTGAAGTATTTTATGGTATCAAATATATTATTGTTTCTACAGTGGCTTAAAAAAGTATTCGGCCCCCTTGAAGTTTTCTGCATTTTGTCACATTACTGCCACAAACATGAATCAATTTTATTGGAATTCCACGTGAAAGACCAATACAAAGTAGTGTACACGTGAGAAGTGGAACGAAAATCATACATGATTCCAAACATTTTTTTACAAATCAATAACTGCAAAGTGGTGTGTGCGTAATTATTCAGCCCCCTAAGTCAATACTTTGTAGAACCACCTTTTGCTGCTATTACAGCTGCCAGTCTTTTAGGGTATGTCTCTACCAGCTTTGCACATCTAGAAACTGAAATCCTTGCCCATTCCTCTTTGCAAAATATCTCCAGCTCAGTCAGATTAGATGGACAGTGTTTGTGAACAGCAGTTTTCAGATCTTGCCACAGATTCTCGATTGGATTTAGATCTGGAATTTGACTGGGCCATTCTAACACATGTATATGTTTTGTTTTAAACCATCCCATTGTTGCCCTGGCTTTATGTTTAGGGTCGTTGTCCTGCTGGAAGGTGAACCTTCACCCCAGTCTCAAGTCTTTTGCAGCCTCCAAGAGGTTTTCTTCTAAGATTGCCTTGTATTTGGCTCCATCCTTCTTCCCATCAACTCTGACCAGCTTCCCTGTCCCTGCTGAAGAGAAGCACCCCCAGAGCATGATGCTGCCACCACCATATTTGACAGTGGGGATGGTGTGTTTTGAGTGATGTGCAGTGTTAGTTTTCTGACACACATAGCGTTTTGCATTTTGGCCAAAAAGTTCCAATTTGGTCTAATCTGACCAGAGGTCTTTCTTCCACATGGTAACTGTGTCCCCCACATGGCTTGTGGCAAACTGCAAACAGGACATCTTATGCTTTTCTGTTAACAATGGCTTTCTTCTTGCCACTCTTCCATAAAGGCCAACTTTGTGCAGTGCACAACTAATAGTTGTCCTATGGACAGATTCCCCCACCTGAGCTGTAGATCCCTGCAGCTCGTCCAGAGTCACCATGGGCGTCTTGACTGCATTTCTGATCAGCGCTCTCCTTGTTCGGCCTGTGAGTTTAGGTGGACAGCCTTGTCTTGGTAGGTTTACAGTTGTGCCATACTTCTATTTCTGAATGATCGCTTGAACAGTGGTCCGTGGGATGTTGAAGGCTTTGGAAATCTTTTTGTAGCCTAAGCCTGCTTTAAATTTCTCAATAACTTTATCCCTGACCTGTCTGGTGTGTTCTTTGGACTTCATGGTGTTGTTGCTCCCAATATTCTCTTAGACAACCTCTGAGGCCGTCACAGAGCAACTGTATTTGTATTGACATTAGATTACACACAGGTGCACTCTATTTAGTCATTAACACTCATCAGGCAATGTCTCGGGGCAACTGACTGCACTCAGACCAAAGGGGGCTGAATACTTATGCACACCCCACTTCAGATATTTATTTGAAAAAAATGTTTGGAATCATGTATGATTTTCGTTCCACTTCTCACTTCTCACCACTTTGTATTGGTCTTTCACGTGGAATTCCAATAAAATTGATTCAGGTTTGTGGCAGTAATGTGACAAAATTTCAAGGGGGCCGAATACTTTCGCAGGCCACTGTATATGTGTAAGGGTGTTTGTGCAGTGGGGACGGTTAAGGTTAGGCACCACCAGGGGGTGGTTAGGGTTAGGCACCACCAGGGGGATGGTTAGGTTTAGGTACCACCAGAGTGGGGGGGGGGTTAGGATTAGACATCACCGGAGGGGTTTAGGGTTAGGCACCAACAGGGGGGTGGTTAAGGACCACCAGGAGGGTCTAGGGGTTAGGGAAAGGTACAGGGAGGGTTCTGTGTGAGAGTAGGGCTTGGTATAGTTCCAGTACAATATTTTTAACATATACAATTTACTAAACTATGCTTAACACCAAGGGGGGGGGGGGGGTTGGGGGTTAGGGATAGGTATAGGGAGAGTTCTGTATGAGGGTACAGTTAGGCATAGTTGCAGTAAAATACTGTACCTGTAATATCTACAATCGTATTACTTTGCTTAATACAAGTGTAAATATTGTTTTATGTTATAGACAGTATTTTGCCATTTCATTACCGTTAATTCATCATATTTAGCACTTGATTTTCGTTTATAACATAGAAACGAAAAATATTGTTTTAGATAAAAACTTATTTCGTCTATAGCCCGTTTCCAGATGCCCTTTTTGCATGGACGCGCTGGAGGACCTTCTCCCGGCTTTGATTCACTATACCAAAATTTGACCACCAACATTACTAACAAATACTCTTAATTTACACTCCTGTTACCAAAAGACATTATTTTGTTGGTAATTATACAGGTATGGTACAATTTTTGCATCAGATGTGATCTTTTAATGCAATTTTTACGATCACATTGTACAAAAAACTGCACAGTATTTGGCAAAAGCCGATGTAAAACAATGCTATGGTCGATTGGATCAAAAAATGTTATAGATCCAAATGTTGGATTCAACAAAGGGAATAGAGAAAATGCCCCAATCGACCCATTTATAGGGAACAATCGATAAATACCTTCAGATTACTTTTGATCATAAAAACTGCATCAAAAGATTGCATCCGATGAAAAAAATTATGTGCACTTTTATGTATAGTATAATATACACAGTAAGAACATCCCAACAAGTATTCAACATCTGCAAGGCGTTTGTATGTTCTCCTTGTGTCTGTGTGGGTTTCCTCCAGGTTTTCGGTTTCCTCTGACATCCCAAAAACATACAGCTAAGTTAATTGGCTTCCACCTAAAATTGTCCCTAGACTATGATACGTACACTCCACGATACATAGACAGAAGACTATTATTATTATTGATTTATAAAGCGCCAACATATTCCGTGGCGCTGTACAAAGTGAGAAACAAACATGGGGTACATAATACAGACAATGGTGTACACTAATATACAAGATACATAATTAGTGACAAAATACAAAAAATGATACAGCATACAGAATACAAAGTACTGAATTGATAATGACAGTGATATAAGTAACATGATGAATAAAATGTATAATAATTTCAAAACACAAAAGGGGGAGAGAGCCCTGCCCTTGCGAGCTTACAATCTAAAGGGAATGGGGGGAAACAAGAGGAGGGGTAGTATACAATAAAATATATAAAGGAAGTGTGTTTTAGGATACCTAGTAGGAGTGCAATTTGGTCTTAGGACAAAGGGAAGTGGCTTAAGGTAGTGCATATGCTTGTCGGAACAAATGAGTTTTTAGAGAGCGTTTAAAAGTAACAAAGGTTGGCGAGTGACGGATGTGTTGTGGAAGGGGATTCCAGAGAAGGGGTGAAGCACGTGCAAAATCTTGTAAGCATGAATGTGAGGAGGTGATTCTAGAGGAGGACAACAGAAGATCATGTGCAGATCTGAGATTGCGATTGAGTTTGTATCTGGAAATTAGTGAGGATATGTACCGGGGAGAGAGGTTGTGGAGAGCTTTGTAGATTAGGGTTAGGAGTTTGAACTGGATCCTCTAGTTAATTGGCAGCCAGTGAAGAGCTTGACAGAGACTATGGCAGGGATTGGATGGTGAGCCCCTCTAAAGGACAGTTAAGTGACAATATATAAGACAATATACTTGTAAGTCTTGACAGGTTATGTCCTCACTCAGTCTCTATGCCCCAATCTATTACCGTGGCTCTGAGCCCAGCCCACGTCTTCACCTATAGACAAGCCCCCACGTGAACAGGACACGTTATTTGTCTCCTGACTACGGTTACCCCCAGTAACCAGTTTGAGCCCTAATGAGGCTAGTAACACAGTTCAACAGTATCACACAGGGTTACTACCTTGGTTCAGAGGGATCAGGTAATCAGCGTCGTTTGTCAGCAATGGCAGAGGTAGCAAGTACACATCCTCCAATAGCACAAGAAGCAAGCAATGCACGGGCAAGGTTTAGGCAAAGGGTAAACCAGGTATGAGACAGTTTCAGCAAGTCTTCATGCAAAGTTATTCAACAGGTAATGGATGATCCAGGTTGTGATACAGTTCATGCAAGTCTCCATGCAGTGTTATGCAACAAGTAAGAGATGATGCAAGTTATGACACAGTTCCTATTTAGTCTGCATGCAAAGTTATTCAACTGACTGACAGGGTTAGTTGTAATATACTTATCGTCCAGTTCAGGTAGCATGCAAGAAGTATTCAGTAAACATGCAATGGTTGGTCCAGGCGGCAGACAAGAGTATCCAGTAACTAGCAGAGGTCGGTCCAGGCGGCAAGCAAGAGTATCCAGTAACTAGCAGAGGTCAGTCCAGGCGGCAAGCAAGTGTGTCCAGTAACAGGCAAGGTCAGTCCAGGCAGCAGACAAGGATTTCCAGGAATCAAGCAGAGGTTAAACACAACAGACAAGGATAGTCAAATACAAGCCAAGGTCAATATGCAGCGTATTATTAACAAGTGAGTGCGCACCCAGCAACTAGCCAAAGCTATGCTTCTCACGGGCCATGACTGGAAGCACTCTGCAGATTTAAATACAACTCATCATCCAATCAGTGGCCGGTCACACACCGTACATCCAATCACACCGCAAGGCCCTGCCTAGGTGTCAGCTGTAATGTCAGCTGTAATGTCAGCTGACACAGCTGTCAGCTGACCGGAGTCAGCTGACTATTGTTTACCTTTGCGGAGGGCGTACTGAGAGTCATCAGCGGGAAACAAGTGCCGAGATTCGGAAGCAACTGATTCCACCCGGGTCTCGGCAGCATTATCAACAGACACAGGTGAATTCCTTATAATACTCTGTACAGCGCTGCGGAAGATGTCGGCGCTATATAAGTACTAAATAATAATAATAATCATCCTCCATCCACTGCAACCTTATTTCCTCCCACTGAAACTGGCAAATTAATGGATCACTATTGCGAAAAATTAAAGAATTCAAAATACATGTTTACACATACAAATAAGACATACATGTCTCTCAGAGTAGAATGCGCTATGAATTACTTTTCTCATATATCAATGTTGCTTACAGTAGGCAGTAAAATTCTGGCAGAGCTGACAGGTTCTGGACTAATCTATCTCCTCATGGGGGATTCTCAGTATTTCCGTTATTCTATGCAAAAGCAATCCCTGGAAAGAATCTATACAAAGAGGTTGGCCAATCACCCTACTCCTTTGCACGCTATTTTGGCAGTTGGACTGAGCAACTGCTGTTCAATAAGTGCTTTTGAAAATAATAAAAAGTCTGAGAATCCTCCATGAGAATATGGATTAGTCCAAAATCCCTCAGATCTGTAAGATTTTTACTTTGTGCTTATGCAGGAGGTAGGGTTCCCTATTTTGTGTTAGATGGGGGTGGGAAACAGTGAAGGAAAAATAAAGTTATGTGAATGCACCTCAAACTCATAAAGGCCTATGAAACAGGAGATGAAAAAAAAATATCTTTCAAATGGGCCCACAGTCAGCAGTAAAAACTCAAAAGCTGTTTGAACCCCTTTTCATGCTTTGTAAAGTTTTTTCACTAACCAAAAGTGTTTATTGAAAATCACAATGGCACATAACAATGCAACATCCAAAAAAGAGAATGTAAAGTCATAACACAAGTCACATGCACAGATGTATAACAATGTACATCATAACATAACAGAAAGTTCTGTCAAAAGAGAATAATAGGGAATAACTGAAGAAATATAAGGTGTAATCATAAGTGAGGACTCCTTAGCCAGCGGTCCCCGATTCTAGTTAATTTATTAGGCCCCGTACCGCACCGGATGTCCGGACCGCACCGGAGCCGGATCGGACCTGAACCGTACGGTTCCTGTCCGGATCCGGTCCGGATCCGGTCCGGTTGCATACGGTTTCCATGCGGTATGAACACGGTTGCGGTCCGGATCCGGATTCTTAAAGAGATAACAACCTGTATAAATACCTGGGGTTCTGGGAGGTCAGCAGAAGCTCTGGGGTCATTGTTGGAGACAGCTGGACGTGTGGAGACAATCCTTGGATACAGAGACAGCAGTTGGGACCATGGATCCAGTCATTTTTTACGCTTATTACCTGGGAATTCTCTCCTTCCTGTTGTTTACCTACTACTATGTGGGGAGAAGGCGTGCTCCTCGCAGGAGATGGTGGGTGCACCCTCTACTAGCCAGGAGGCAGAGGAAGGGAGAGTTCCAGGCCCTCTACCGGGACCTCAGACGACACCCACAGAAGTTCTACAGCTACACTCGGATGTCTATTCCCCTGTAAGTATATAGGCCTAAATACACCAACCCCCACCATTCCTAAACACCCCACCCTCACCCCCACAACACCTCATCCCTGTATACCTAGCTAAACACACCACCCTGACCCCCACACCCCTGTATACCTAGCTATACACTACACCCCCACCCTCCACAACACTCCCAAACCTCTGTAAACACACCTCCCCCATCCTCCACCCAACACCTTGTCCCACAACATACTTTACAGCTTCTTCCTTTCCATCTCCTGACAGGTTTGATACCCTTTTGGAGATGGTGAAGGATGACCTTAGGAAGAAGGATACCACGTTCAGGAGAGCAGTCACACCACAAGAACAACTACTCATCACACTGAGGTATGTAAAAACAAATTTTTTTATTGCAAAAACAACCACTTTCCAACATGGAAACATTCTTCCAACATGGAAGACAAAAAAATAACATATCTATGGTATAGCCCGGTCAGTTTTAAGGAACACCAACCACCAACTTTGTGCTGGAAGAGTTGCAGGGCATAGCTGCCCAAGTGTCTTTCGGGGACACCAGTCCCTAATATTAAAGTGCTTCAAAAACCTAACCACTGGCACAGGACCCTCTGAGCCATGGATGAAGGACACAGGTCAGTGAAAAGGCTAGGCCTCTCACCGACCAGTCAAGGTGTCCTTCATCCATGGCTCCAAGGGTCTTGTGCAAGTGATTAGGAACAAGAACAAAGTGAGGAGCAAGAGGAACCGATGGCAGAGGTGCATGACTACAGGTGCAGTGCAACAGGCACAAGGTTGTGACCCAGGTAGTGTCTTTCGGGGACACCAGGCCCTAATAAATTGAAGTGCTTTAAAAACCTAACCACTGGCACATGACCCTCTGAGCCATGGATGAAGGACACAGGTCAGTGAAAAGGCTAGGCCTCTCACCGACCAGTGTAGGTGTCCTTCATCCATGGTTTCAAGGGTCTTGTGCAAGTGATTAGGAACAAGAACAAAGTGAGGAGCAAGAGGAACCGATGGCAGAGGAGCAGGACTACAGGTGCAGTGCAACAGGCACAAGGTTGTGACCCAGGTAGTGTCTTTCGGGGACACCAGGCCCTAATAAATTGAAGTGCTTCAAAAACCTAACCACTGGCACATGACCCTCTGAGCCATGGATGAAGGACACAGGTCAGTGAAAAGGCTAGGCCTCTCACCGACCAGTGTAGGTGTCCTTCATCCATGGTTACAAGGGTCTTGTGAAAGTGATTAGGAACAAGAACAAAGTGAGGAGCAAGAGGAACCGATGGCAGAGGAGCAGGACTACAGGTAGTGTCTTTTGGGGACACCAGGCCCTAAATTATTAGTGCTTCTAGAACCTAACCACTGGCACAGGACCCTCTGAGCCATGGATGAAGGACACAGGTCAGTGAAAAGGCTAGGCCTCTCACCGACCAGTGTAGGTGTCCTTCATCCATGGTTTCAAGGGTCTTGTGCAAGTGATTAGGAACAAGAACAAAGTGAGGAGCAAGAGGAACCGATGGCAGAGGAGCAGGACTACAGGTGCAGTGCAACAGGCACAAGGTTGTGACCCAGGTAGTGTCTTTCGGGGACACCAGGCCCTAATAAATTGAAGTGCTTCAAAAACCTAACCACTGGCACATGACCCTCTGAGCCATGGATGAAGGACACAGGTCAGTGAAAAGGCTAGGCCTCTCACCGACCAGTGTAGGTGTCCTTCATCCATGGTTTCAAGGGTCTTGTGCAAGTGATTAGGAACAAGAACAAAGTGAGGAGCAAGAGGAACCGATGGCAGAGGAGCAGGACTACAGGTAGTGTCTTTTGGGGACACCAGGCCCTAAATTATTAGTGCTTCTAAAACCTAACCACTGGCACATGACCCTCTGAGCCATGGATGAAGGACACAGGTCAGTGAAAAGGCTAGGCCTCTCACCGACCAGTCAAGGTGTCCTTCATCCATGGTTCAAAGGGTCTTGTGCAAGTGGTTAGGAACAAGAACAAAGTGAGGAGCAAGAGGAACCGATGGCAGAGGTGCATGACTACAGGTGCAGTGCAACAGGCACAAGGTTGTGACCCAGGTAGTGTCTTTCGGGGACACCAGGCCCTAAAATTTAAGTGCTTTAAAAACCTAACCACTGGCACAGGACCCTCTGAGCCATGGATGAAGGACACAGGTCAGTGAAAAGGCTAGGCCTCTCACCGACCAGTGAAGGTGTCCTTCACCCATGGCTCCAAGGGTCTTGTGCAAGTGATTAGGAACAACAAAGTAAGAAACAAGAGGAATCAAAGGCACAGGTGCAGGACTACAGGTGCAGTGCAACAGGCACAAGGTTGTGACCCAGGTAGTGTCTTTCGGGGACACCAGGCCCTAAAATTGAAGTGCTTTAAAAACCTAACCACTGGCACATGACCCTCTGAGCCATGGATGAAGGACACAGGTCAGTGAAAAGGCTAGGCCTCTCACCGACCAGTGAAGGTGTCCTTCACCCATGGCTCCAAGGGTCTTGTGCAAGTGATTAGGAACAACAAAGTAAGGAACAAGAGGAATCAAAGGCACAGGTGCAGGACTACAGGTGCAGTGCAACAGGCACAAGGTTGTGACCCAGGTAGTGTCTTTCGGGGACACCAGGCCCTAAAGTTCAAGTCCAGCAAAAACAAAAGTTCCCTGACATGGTCATCTGAACACCTCTGAACCTTGGTTGAAGGAGATGGGGCAGGGAAAAGGTTGGGCTAAAAAGCCCTGTGATGGTATCCTTCCTCCGAGGATCGGAGGTATTCAGAGGAGCATGTCCAGGAACAATCTGACTTTTTTTTTCAAATTGTATCGGCACCACTACTAGAAAAGGTGGGAGTTGCTGCCTGGAAATCCTGGACTCTCTTGGGTGCTGGTCGTGGATGAGCTGGACCCTGACAGCGGTGGCCCATATTGACTGCCTCTGTAGCCGGTGTACATCTGTGATGATTGCCAGGTGGGCACCGCTGTTGGTTGTGGGGGTCTAAAAATTGGTGGTTGCAATAATGGCGTGTCCATGTGTTGTTTGATCACCTCCAGCAAAGTGGAATGGCACGCCATCATGTTTTGGGAAGGCACCTTTTCCAAATATGGTATTAGAGACATCACAGTGTGAAAACACGGGTGTGCCTGCAATTTCAGTAGTTCCTTGCTTTGTTGGTGCATTTGCTGCATCATGTTCTGCAGCTGACCCACCGACTGATGATGCTGCGCACGCAGTTGGTCGATTTCTCCTCTGTGCATCTCATGCACCATTTTAAGCTCGTCCCTGTAGTGCCCATGTACAGCGTCGAGCTCACATTGCAGTGAAGTGATGTGGGACTTGTACTGCTCCATGATATGGCCCCTGTCCTCATCTTGCAACTGCCGGGTTATGAGAGTTTGGTGGCTCTGAAGAATCCCGAGAAGTCCGGAGACAGCCCCGGACATCTCGGACTCTGTCTCTCTCCTTGTTGGGGGGAGGGTACCTCGACGCCTCACTGGTGGGGTGGTCCTCACTGGTGGTGTGGCAGCATCTTCCCGTCCTCTGGCCTGTGTCGGGGTTGCCCTGCGCGCTGGTTGTGCTGCAGTCTCTCGGTGCTCCTCACTTTGTTCTTGTTCCCCTGGAGCTTCCATAGCGGTCGATTGTGGAGGTGCAGCTTCTTCCACACTCGGTCCTGCAACCTCAACATCCAAGCTCTCTTCTCCCAAGTCATCATCAAAGGAGAGAGCTGGGATAGCTAAGGACTCCCTCCTCCTACTCCTCTCCTCGGGGAAATAGGTTACATCGGCGACGTCATCATCCACCAAGCTCTCCTCACTGCTGAACCGTGCCTCCTGGGTCGGTTCCTCTTGCTCCAAATTGTCTTCAGTCCTGTAGATAAAAACAATATTTATTGGTGTGCCAAACAGCATGTGGCGTCAATTCACAGAGCTAGCAAACACTAGCAAACACTTTATCAACCGTTTCTACCAAACATTTGATAAAGCTTGTGAGAAAAGTTCGCTAGCCATGGGAATTGAGGCCAGTTTATAGCAATACATGGCCGAAGTCATGGTAGTTGTCTGCTAAAATGAGCTCTCAGTTCCTGCCCACAGTAGTGGTACTTACAGTCTAGGTTTCCAGGCTAGCATTGATGAAAGACAAATGCTTGGCAAATTGTAGTCTTTTTTCGCTTCCCGCTTGCATTGATGAAAGACAATTGCTTGGCAAATTGGTAGTCTTTTTGTCGCTTTCCCCCACAGCCACTTCGTTCGGCAAGCTTCCGTAGCCATTTCACGTATGCATCACGTATATGGCCACCTTGTCTTGAACCTTTCTCCTGTAACGACATGAAAAATTGATTTCGATTATTTCTCTTGTAGGTACATCGCAACTGGACAAACATATACATCGCTACATGTCACATTTCGTATTGGGAAGAGCACGGTGGCAGGCATCGTCGTGAGGACTTCGAGGATCCTTTGGACGCGACTGAGGGCCAGATACATGCCTGTGCCGGACACCACGAAATGGGAGGAGATCGCCCAGGGCTTCTGGACCGAGTGCAAGTTTCCTAATTGTGTTGGCGCACTGGATGGGAAACACATCCGGCTTCAGAAACCCGTGGGGAGTGGCAGCCATTATTTCAACTATAAAAAATACTTCAGCATTGTTCTAATGGCAGTGGCAGATGCGGACTACAAGTTTGTGTACGTGGACGTGGGGTCCAGCGTACGACCCTTTGCCGGCTGATGGAGGAAGGCAGACTGCGTCTCCCCCGTGACAGACCCTGGCCTGGGACAAGGGCACCGGCCTACCCCTATGTGTTTGTGGGGGACGAGGCCTTCGCCCTGTCCGACCATGTAATGCGTCCGTACCCAGACAGGGGACTTGATGCCAGCCAGCTACACTTCAATGCTCGGTTGAGCCGTGCAAGGAGAATGGTGGAGTGCACATTTGGGATCCTGGTGTCAAAGTGGAGGGTGTTCCACACGCCCATGCTGCTGAAACCGGGCAACGCAGTTGTCGTGGTGAAGGCAGCATGCATCCTCCACAACTTTGTGCGGCAGGAGGAAAGAGAGACTCCGGAACCCCCGAATGTGCTTCCACTAATGCCCCTGCGGAGGTATGCAACCAGGCCAAGGGTAGTGTCACTGCGGAACAGGGACCAACTGAGACTTTATTTTACCACACCACCAGGACGAGGGTGAATGTTTGGTTTTTAATATGTTTTGTTAAAATGTGTTTATTTTGGAGTTTCAAGTTTTTAAGTGATTTTAAATGTCTTAATTTTTTACAATAAATAGATGTTTAATAATTGGTCATTGTGTATGTTTTATGTGCACAGGTGGGGTACATCGCAGGTGGGTGGGAGACATCACAGGTGGGTGGGATACATCACAGGTGGGTGGGATACATCACAGGTGGGTGGGATACATCACAGGTGGGGTACAGGTGGGTGGGATACATCACAGGTCGGTGGGATACATCACAGGTGGGGTACAGGTGGGTGGGATACATCACAGGTGGGGTACAGGTGGGTGGGATACATCACAGGTGGGTGGGATACATCACAGGTGGGGTACAGGTGGGTGGGATACATCACAGGTGGGGTACAGGTGGGTGGGATACATCACAGGTGGGGTACAGGTGGGTGGGATACATCACAGGTGGGTGGGATACATCACAGGTGGGGTACAGGTGGGTGGGATACATCACAGGTGGGGTACAGGTGGGTGGGATACATCACAGGTGGGGTACAGGTGGGTGGGATACATCACAGGTGGGTGGGATACATCGCAGGTGGGTGGGATACAGCACAGGTGGGGTACAGGTGGGTGGGATACATCACAGGTGGGGTACAGGTGGGTGGGATACATCACAGGTGGGTGGGATACATCACAGGTGGGTGGGATACATCACAGGTGGGGTACAGGTGGGTGGGATACATCACAGGTGGGTGGGATACATCACAGGTGGGGTACAGGTGGGTGGGATACATCACAGGTGGGGTACAGGTGGGTGGGATACATCACAGGTGGGTGGGATACATCACAGGTGGGGTACAGGTGGGTGGGATACATCACAGGTGGGTGGGATACATCACAGGTGGGGTACAGGTGGGTGGGATACATCACAGGTGGGGTACAGGTGGGTGGGATACATCACAGGTGGGTGGGATACATCACAGGTGGGGTACAGGTGGGTGGGATACATCACAGGTGGGTGGGATACATCACAGGTGGGGTACAGGTGGGTGGGGAACAGGTGGGTGGGCCACGGGTGGGTGGGCAACACGTGGGTGACACAAATCCATAGCAAAAGTGGAATACATCACAAGCTAACCACAAGCCCCCCAAAAAACTTCTAGTCAACATACCCTCTGTGCCTTGCTGTCTCTTGCTCAAGTGCTCAAAGTCCTCCACATACAGCTTGGCAATTTTTTTCCACAGGCCTCTGCATTTTTTGATGTTGCTGTGGTCCGCATCCCCCTTGTCCCACAGGGCTGGTACCTGCTGCACCTGTAGGATGAGGTCTTCTGATGTGTAGGGCCTCACCCCCTCGTTATCAGACATATCGTCAAGACATGTTGCTGCCAAACAGCTCCAGCATGAAGTCACTGCTGCTCCACTCTGTGAACGCTGGTGCCATGTGGTCCCCATCCAAAATGGCCACCATACCATAGAGTCAGCATAGGAAGTGTGGTATAACATCCGGTTTTTATAGCCAGTGTGTTGTGCGCTCTCCGGTTCTCATTGGTTTCCATTGGCCGGATGCAACATTCCGGCTCCGGTCCGGATACGTCAGCCGGACCAGCCGGACCAAAAAATAGCGCATGTTGGAACGGACGCCGGAGTCCGGATCCGGTCCGGCTCCGGTCCGGACGAAACGGACGCATGTGAACGGTCGCATAGACTTTCATTGCTATGCCGTGCGTCCGTTTCGTCCGGTCCGCATGCGGTCCGGCTCCGGCACGGCTCCGGCACGGCGATTCCGGATAGCAACCGCTAATGTGAACCGGGCCTTAGGGTAGCCCCTGTGCTTTTACACCAGTTTCCTAAAAGGCAGGGGGGCTTCTCACTTCAGACTTCCAATCCTTCAGGGCCCTTTCGCACTGGCGCAGTGCAGGCAAATTGCTGCACTGCTACAGCAGCCTAATGTATGCCTATGGGGAAGTTCATACTTCCCACGTTGCAGTACGCTGCGCCGGAAGTGCCTAGTCTAATGCTAGTGCAGAACAACTATGTTACCGTGCGAGACCTGTGGCGATCTGTGTCGGCCCGGAAGTCATGTTACTCTATGACGATGCAGGTTTTTTTTTTTTTTAAACGTCAGCATTGCGATGTCACAGTAATTTAACAATACACCTCCGCATATCCAAAGCAGGAAGTGACCGCAAGCGCATGCCACTTCCTGCTTAGCTGGTGGACAGACAGGGAACACCGTATAGTATTGCGGTGTTCCCTGAAAGCCAGTTTTTAGCGGTGTGATGTGGTGCCGCGACGGTTGATAGAGCAGTGTTCTACCCAGGCTCTTTTAGTCAGGTGCTTCACCCGGCTAGTTTTCGTCAGCACCCGGCTGTTATCAGCTCACCACCTCCTATGCTGTAAGCAGAATTGTGCAGAGAAGCGATGGCCCTGCATTCTCTCGTCGCAAAGATTTTACAATGGGCAAAAACTGACTAAATCTATAAAAATTGATACTGCACACAATAAACAATTTTATTCAATATGTTATTTTCACTACAGTTCCTGGTTAAAGAACTGTTTTGCTGCCTGCTGACATCAGCTATTTACACAAACAAAGTACCCCCAAAAAAATTCCCGCAAAGACACATCCATATGTTAAATGTATTTGCAAACCTAGACG
The DNA here is from genome assembly GCF_040937935.1 of Hyperolius riggenbachi. Taxonomy (NCBI): domain Eukaryota; kingdom Metazoa; phylum Chordata; class Amphibia; order Anura; family Hyperoliidae; genus Hyperolius; species Hyperolius riggenbachi. The sequence goes on from NC_090657.1 coordinate 198,203,606, forward strand.
CTTGCTATGACCAGAGAGATTATTGTCTGTACTGACGCCACGGGCCAGTGGTGCACCATATTTAAGCCCTCCATTCACTCTAGTTCTGGGTCTCATGGGTTACCCCCCCCTCCTCCAATACACATCACACTGCCCCAACCAATTACGCTTTATTCTGACAAAACCTCCCTCGGCGGCCTCCACGTTGATCATGAACCAGACCAAAGTGAACGAGTCAAGTGTCACATCAGGACACAATTAGAGAAGCCGCAGAGTAAACACGGAGAGGTTAAACGTGAGCAGTAAATCACTGAGAGTGTTGAAGAGAGCCGCACAACAATCACTTGTGGATGAAAAATTGTCTCTGTGCTGCAAAGGGAGATTCAGAATTGCTACACAGATCAGCAACATTAACACTGCAGTAATCACAGTCAGATCATATACCTCAGGTGGGCATAAATAACATGACAGCAAACAAAGACATTATTGCTCTACATGAGTACAGATCCTGCAGCACAGACGGCAATTAGGCTGCAGAACACAGAACATCATAACTAATTCAACTAAGAATTGAGCCAGTTATATTACTATACATTACTATGTTGGACGTAAGACTGAGCAACTGCTATTCAGGGAATGTGTTTGAAAACAGACCCTAAGAATCCCCAAGAGGAGATGGACTAGTCCAAAACCTGCCAGTTCTGTCAAATTTTAACTGCTTACTTTTTTTTTTTTTTGCGGTTGCAGTCCTTTAACCATTTAAGCCGCCTGGACGTGAGTGTCACGTCCAGGTGGCTGCTGCTGTGCTTCAGCACGCTCCCGGTAGCCCGGAGATCAATGAATGGGAACATAGTTTCATTGATCTAAGTCCCCAGCAGAAAAACCGACGACTTCTCATCAGAGGCCGCGGTCTTTCTGACGAAAAAAAACATTCCCATTATCCATATGCTTCCTGGAAGCGAGCACTTCGTTTCCGAGGCTAAAAAGTAAAAAACAATCTCACTATGGCCATCTTGTGGCCAAATAGTACAACTACATCTACATACATTTTTTAAAGAGACTATGTAACAACATTTTGAGCCTTATTTCTTCTATCCTATAAGTTCCTATGCCTGTTCTAATGTGGTCTGTGTTACTGCAGCCTTTTCTAGTTGCACTGTCTCTGTAATAAATTTTATCTTCTTTCCTCTGTCGGCTCTGTCCGCTGAGGCTGGAATGTGTGGAATGTGCAGCACTGCTTGTCATTGGCAGAAGCTTTACACACCCTCTCCAAGCTCTGCATGAGTCACACAGTAAGCTAGTTCTCAGCCTATGATACTCTGGTTAGAAGCCAGTCTTGTTTGTAAAGACTGCCTAAAACTGTTAATTACAAGCCAGGATTGCAGCAGAGAGTGGTAGAAACAGCACAGAGGGGCCCATGAGAACACAAGGAATAGAATGGTATGCTTTTTATTGTAAGAATTTTAGAGTACAGATTCTCTTTAATAAAATAAACCCACATTATAAACATTTAAAATGAACTTTTTACCTCCCACACCAAAACATTTTTTAATTAAAAAAAAAAACAAAAAAACAAATAGTTACCTAAGGGTCTGAACTTTTTTAATATGCATGTGAAGAGGGTATATTGCAAAAAAATTTAAAATTATAAGCCTAATTGGTGGCGGAAAAAACAAGACATAGATCAATGCATTGTGATAATTAGTGATAACGTTATTGGCAAATGAATGGGAGGTGAAAATTTCTCGGATACATAAGGTGAAAAATACCCGGGGGCTGAAATGGTTAATAGCTAACTGTACAACATTTCCTAGCAAGCTTTCTACACTTAAAGTTTCATCTTCAGGAATGATACTGTAACGAAAAATCCGCAACGCCGGATGGATTGCGGAAATATGGTCTCATCCAATCCGGCAAGCGGACTTTCCAACGCGGGATGCGCAAATTCGTCCGCATCCGCTGCGCAAACCCATCCGAGCACTCTGCTCCAAACTCACCAGCATGCTGCTCACCAGGGCTCTGCCATCTTGCCTCTAGGGGACGGGGGCGCACGACAGACACGCCTTTATACTTTTAGAAAGCGTGTCAGCTGACCTGGAGATCAGCTGACATTTTAGCCTGCTCTGATTGGTTGCTGCCTGGGGTGGAGACTTCTCTCCCAGGCAGTATATAAGGAAGTGCTTTCCAGTCCCACTTCGTCTGTGTTTGCGATACCCTGTGTCAGCACTCAGACCTAGTCAGCCTTGTCTCTGATATTGTGTTATATATTGGTTTATCGCCAATATATACACATATTATACTGTTTGATTTATCGTGTATGATTCTGTGCCTGTCTTGACTACTCTTCTGCTTCCTGATTCTGTACTTCGCCAGCCCGTACCGTTATCGACTATTGGCTTGGTTTCCGACTATTCTCTTGTCTCACGTTTCTGTACTGATGCCACCTGATCTGTTGCCGAACCTCATTTTGTCTGACCTTTCTCCCTTCAGTGGAACGTCTCCCACTGTAGGGTTCTATCAGAGGCTTGCCTCTTTGAGACGACCGCCACTAGCAAACCCTTGCTGCTAGAGGCCAAGACTCCTCCACTCCGTCCTTTGGAGGGTCTCACACACAGGGTTCCCATTCAGAGGTAACCACACCTCTGAGGAATTACGGTGTGGTGGATATTTCCACAGACTTGAATTTACACTGTTCCAGCTTGCTGGAGGTTGTATCTCTGTGCCCTATAGAAATACTCTATTGTACCAAGCACCCTCTTGCATACGATTGTATCATGTCACGCTATACTTGCATTATTGGTGATTCTGCAGATGACCATATAATCAGGTATAGCATCTGTATTGTTGGTGATACTGCAGATCACCAATAATCAGAATAGCGGTGCTTGCTGACACCAATCGCTACAGATACAGAGAACTGGATGAGAACTGTATAAAGCTATTCCTTACATGCACAAATGTATGCATGCAACCTGAAACCCAGAAAATCATTTATACGTTTGTGCAAGTAAGGAATTGTTTTATATCTTACTTTGTACAGCGCCACAGCAAATGTTGGCGCTTTATAAATCAATAATAATAATAGTACTCTGATCCAGTTCTGTATCATGTCTGAAGAAGAAACTTAGAGAGTTTATAGCCATTATAACATCTTCTTTTTACCTTCTATTTATCTTGACCATCCTGGTGGTAACCCCGACCTACACTCCATGTAGCTGCCACAGAGGATTGCATGTCCCTAGGAGGGATTTTTGTAATAAAACTTGTTGTAATAGTTGCAGCTAGCACTAGGCTAGCTACCTGTGTCCCCAAAGTCCCTCCGGTCCCCTGATCGCCCCTGATCACCCCTGGTGTTGATCGCCCCTGATCACCACCGTTATATGTACCCCCCAGGGATCCCGCGATGGCACAGCCTCCCAATCAGCTCCAGGCTTCGCTACGAGGAGGATCGGGACTGCGATGACGACTGAAGCTGATTGCGGAGGCTGCGGCTCTCGCGGGATCGCGGCTGGGTAAATATAACCGTCGCGTCAGTAATCCCTCTTCCGCCGTGTGTATGCGGAGGGACCCGGCGATGAAGTGTCGGCGATGTGTCGTGCACACTCCCGTGTGCTAGCGACGAGGGACAAAAGTAGCCCGTGAGTATGGGCCATAATATCTTTGCTAGTAATGTTCTATTCCTTAGCTGTACTACACATATAAATCATTATCTCATAAGTTTATTTTCACTTCATATTCCATTTAAAGTTTTCAAAGCTGTCAATTAAATCTTGTACAGTTAGGCCTCATTCACTCCTAAAATAAAAAATGCAAACGCAAGAGTTTTGCGTTTTTGTACACTGGTTTCCCCCCTCCCGCCGCTCCACTGCGCGCTGCAGTTCTGGTAAAAGCGCTTTTCTAAGCACTTTTCCAGAGTGGTTTTGTAATTCAGTCCCTGACGCAAGTCAGAAAGTGAACTCTTTGACCCGGAAAATAATAAATATAATGTATTTATTCTAAAAAAGGCGAGTGCCTAAAGCGGTTTAGTGAGTTTAGTGCTCTTCCTATACCTTCCATTATAGCAAAAACGCCCCAAAAATGGTACATTTGCACAGCGCCCGAACCACGCTAATATGAACCTTCTCATAGAGATTCATTGCACAAGTGTTTTTGTGGTCGATTTTAAAAATTGCCTGCGCTTGAAAAAAGTCCGAAAAAACGCCCTGAGTGTGAACGAGCCCTTAGTCATTAACGGTACTACCTTAACAACTTCTGTTGTCATGTCTTTGAACTAAGAACTAACTAATCCATGCTCCGCTGCATGCTTCACATGGCACATGTAATGAATAATGGGCCCGATCAAATAAACTTTTCTCCTAGGTGATAAATAGAGATGGCCCAGCCTTGGAGAACTCATGGAGAAGCACATGGTCATTTTGATCAGCTGATAGATTTGTAAGGCTCTGATTTGCTGGTCATGATCATGTGTTAAACCAGGAAGTCATCACAGCAAATCAGAGGCTTACAAATCTATCAGCTGATAAAACTGATCATGTGCTTCTCCATGAGTTCTCAGCTTATCAATAAAATGCCTTTTATGCCATCAACAAGCAAGAAAACTCTCAGGATAACTTTGACAGTACTTTTCCCCCTCCTTTGGGTTACTTTTTCAATTCCAGAGTGCTGAAAAGTTATTTTCTAATCTAGAGAACATGGACAAATTATCTCCTAGGAGAAAACTTTGGAGAAAAAGGATTGGATTCAGCAAAATGTGTGGCAATCTTGTATTTACAGGAGGAGGTGCACCGCAATACCCTCAGACTAATTTTCACACTGATGCGCTGTGTTGCGACAGACAATATAATCGCATAGCAAATGCAATGTGATTATATGGTAGTGGGATGTTCACATCAGCGCATTATCAGTGCAATGCAATGGAATCCGCTGGAATAACGCGAAGCATGCTGTGCAGTGCCCAACAATGTATGCATTTACAATTGCAGTGCAGCATACATCCAGTACACCGAACAGCCCAGAACATCCAGCGGGTGTATGCAGTTAAAGTGTACCTGAGCTGAAAACAGTGCCCCAGAGGGGTACTCATCTCAATAGAGGGAAGCTTCTGGATAATTACAGCGCTGTGTCCTCCTGAAACAAGTTGACAAGCCCTTAAAGGAGTTTATCAGGCTAAATGAAGAAAATAAGAGCTACTTACCCGGAGCTTCCTCCAGCCCCAAGCTCCCAGCATGTGCCTCGCCGCAGCTCTGCACGCAGCCGTTCGCCTCCTCTGCCTCCCTGTACCTGGCGATGACGCCAGGCCGACCTCCAGGTCGGCCTGTACTGTGCCTGTGCGAGCGGCGCTGTCAATCACCACCACGTGGACCGAAACAAACTGCGCAGGCGCAGAACTACTCGGGTCCACGTGGTGGTGATTGACAGCGCCGCTCGCGCAGGCGCAGTACAGGCCAACCTGGAGGTCGGCCTGACGCCATCGCCGGGGACCGGGACGGAGCTGCAGCGAACGGCTGCGTGCAGAGCTGCGGCGAGGCACATGCTGGGAGCTTGGGGCTGGAGGAAGCTCCGGGTAAGTAGCACTTATTTTCTTCATTTAGCCTGATAACTCCTTTAATGACGTTTTGCGCCTTCGCAGTAGCACGGACCCAATCAGGCTCAGCATTTTCCTCCAAAGTCCGAGCGGGTCTGTGCTGCTGCACAGGCACAATGCTGCTGCATTCATTCTTCTACAGGAGCGTGACCGCGAGCTTCAGGGGTCCCATCACTGGATTGGTGGTCCCTCTACCTAGGTAAGTATCTGATTTTCTCCCAAATAATTCTCACAGGTTTGCTTTGAACCACGTGATCAAATTCATAAGTAAGGATAATCAATGATACGGTAAGGATAATCAATGGAATGCAAATAATTTTGCGTTGATGCAGTATTATCCAAATTTTGTATGCAAATTTATGCAGCTTGAAAATTAACCAATCAAATTCTGCGAAGGTACAATTCCATTGGTTCATTTTCAAGCTGCATGAATTTGCATACACAATTTGCATAATCCTGTATTAACGTGAAATTATTTCATCTCATTGACCAATGCAGGGACTTTATAAATCAATAATAATAATAATTGACCATCCCTATTGGCCGGTTCCTATCAGGACTCCCTACAGTTTTCAATAGAGGCAAGCAGTGATAGGGTAGTCTAGACAGCCCAATAACGGGGTAACCAATGGATGACATGATCACACTGATGACAAGTGTTTCTGGGAAATGTCCTTTAGGACAGTTTACGTAAAGGATTTTGCTCATCTCATGCAGGGACCACGAGTCCTGCCAAATGCTGCTTAATATTCCACCAATCGCTGCAACCACTTCTTGTCCAGACCTGCTGAGCTGTGGTACGCGGAGGAGGAACAGTGGTTACACACAAGAGCTAACAATCAAGTCTCTGTACATACACCTGGCAGTCAGAAGCATCTCAACACCACAGAATGTTTTCTTTATGGAGCAAAAGGCTGTTTACAGGACTCTGGCAAGCCCTCTTTTTATCCGTCTGTTCTGTACGCATTGAAAACAGTAGCTCTAGAGGAAAAGACAAATCTGACAGGAGACTATTTAAAATAAATTTAAAAAAAAAAACACCTCTGTTTTATATGGGCTGCCATTAACTCTTGTGGAACCATTCTTAAAGGGTAACTCCACTTCCATCAAAATGAATAAATCAAGGCTACACAAATAGTTTTGAAATATAATGGCAGTGGCTGGATAGTGTAATGGTTAAGGGCTCTGCCTCTGACATGGGAGACCAGGGTTCAAATCTCGGCTCTGCCTGTTCAGTAAGCCGGCACCTATTTCAGTGAGGAGTTTTCTGGGCAAGTCTCCTTAACACTGCTACTGCCTACTGAGCCTACTGAGTACGCTCTAGTGGCTGCCTCGCAAGTGCTTTGAGTCCGACAGGAGAAAGGCGCTATACAAATACTGCAATTAATATTATAATGCTGTTACCGTCGTATTTAAAGTGGACATGAACCCAGGACTTCCTCACTGCTCTAAAAGATAAGCACCAGCATAATAACATTTAAAGAAAAACATTTCGTTGTTACAGCTGATACAAATCCTGCAGTAAATCTGCAGTGTCTACTTCCTGCTTTCATGGAAGCAGATAAAGGGTTAACATAATGTCTGCCAAGGACTGCCAAATTGCTGGGCACTTGTGATTACTTGCAGATGAGGGTGAATTAGACAGGCTTTTCTCTCTAAAAAAAAAAACAAAAAAAAACACACAGGGCGCATTTCTTTCTGTTTTACTTGTGTCCTGTGCAAGAGTTCAGGTAAGCTTTAAAGAGGAACTATAGTAAAAATAACATAATTAATAAAACTGCTTATTTCTTTTTAGTACTTTAGTACAACATCTTTTTCCAGTTATAACCGCTTTTAAACATAAAGCATAGCTTGGCACACAAGTGTCTTGCAGCGATCTACGGGTATCTTAGCCCATTCTTCATGGGCAAAAGCCTCCAGTTCAGTCACATTATAAGGCTTGCGCGCTGCAACTGCTTTCTTTAAGTCCCACCAGAGGTTCTCATTCGGATTTAAGTCTGGTGACTGTGATGGCCACTCCAGAATGGTCCAGCCTTTAATCTGCAACCATGCTCTAGTGGACTGGGAGGTATGCTTGGGATCATTGTCCTGTTGAAAGGGCCAACGTCTCCCAAGCCTCAGGTTTGTGACGGACTACATCACATTTTCATCCAATATCTCCTGGTACTGAAGAGACTTCATGGTACCTTGCACAAGCTTCCCTGTACCTGCAGAAGCAAAACAGTCCCAAAGCATGATTGACCCCCCGCCATGCTTCACAGTAGGCAAGGTGTTCTTTTCTTCATATGCCTTGTTCTTCCTCCTCCAAACATAGCGTTGATCCATGGGCCCAAACAGTTCTAATTTTGTTTCATCAGTCCAAAGAACACTATCCCAAAACTTTTGTGGTTTGTCCACAGGACTTTTGGCATACTGCAGTCGACACATCTTATTCTTTGGAGACAGCAAGGGGGCGCGCCTGGGAGTTCTGACATGGATGCCTTCATTACACAGTGTGCGCCTTATTGTCTGAGCTGAAACTTCAGTACCCACATCAGATAAATCTTTTTTCAGTTCATCAGCAGTCACACAGGGACTTTTCTCCACTTTGCGCTTCAGTTAGCGCACAGCAGTCAAAGTCAGCATCTTCTTTCTGCCACGACCAGGTAGCGTTTCAACAGTGCCCTTTGCCTTGAATTTGCGAATGATGCTTCCTATGGTGTCTCTTGGTATGTTTAACATATTTGCAATCTTCTTAAAGCCATTGCCCTTCCTGTGAAGAGAAATCACCTCTTTTCTTGTCTTACTGGACCATTCTCTTGACTTTGCCAGGTTTGTAAACACACCAGTAAATGTCTAGAAGGAGCTGAGTATCACAGTCATTTTAAATCTACCTAATTGGTGCTAATTATGCTTGACTGCTGTTAACATCCACAGGTGTTTTCAATACCTGATTGAAAACACTTGACTGAACCTCTGTTCTTAAAGGGAAACTGTACTGAGTAAAAATATTTAAAATAAACACATGAGGTAACTTCAAATGAACATTACATAGTTACCTTGCCCTCAGTTCCTCTCAGAAGCTCACCATTTCCTTCTGACAATGATCCCTTCCAGTTCTGACAATATTTTGTCAGATCTGAAATATATCAGTTGCTGTCAGTAAAATATCAGTTGCTGTCAGTTATAGCTGAGAGGAAAACTGATGTACCAGGTAATGTCCATGTTTCCCTATGGCTCAAGTGGGCGATGTTACAGTTTAACAGTGTGCTAACCAGAAAGCGGTTATGGGTAATGGCCATTTTCAAAATGGAGGACGGAAAATTCCCTTGATCACAGTGAACAAATAGGACGCGGGACAGGAGAAAGACACTGAGGAATAAACTACATGGAAGGTAAGTATGATATGCTTATTTTGTCTTTTAATTTTCAGTTCAAGTTTTCTTTACAGGAGCACTATGGCGAAAAATTGCAAAATTTAAAAATGTGCAAACATATACAAATAAGAAGTACATTTTTTTTCCAGAATAAAATGAGCCATAAATTACTTTTTCCCTATGTTGCAGTCATTTACAGTAGGTAGTAGAAATCTGACAGAAGTGACTAGGTTAGGGCTAGTCCATCTCTTCACAGGGGATTCTCAGGGATTTATTTATTTTCAAAAGCACTTAGTGAATGGCAGTTGCTCTGTCCAACTGCCAAAAAACTGTGTAGCGAGCAGGGAGGCTGGCCAGCATCATTGTTTAAAGTGAACCTCCGGACTAAAAATCTACTCAGCAGAACTGAAAAGGCTTGGTGTTTCTTTAACAGTTTCACAGCATCAGAACTTTATTTTTCTTACCAAAGCATCTTTTTTAGCTGCATTTTTACCTAAGCTCCAACCATCAAAGAAAAAATGCCTGGGCTTTTTTTCCTGATGCTGTGCAGAGCATGATGGGATTTCCTATGTTGTTATTCACGTTGCCTAGCAACTGGGAGAGGTGCTCAGGACACAGGACAGTTGGAACTGTCTCTCATGCTCCCTGTCACTTCCTTTCAAACAAAAAGATGCCTGCCATCATGAAATCAAACATTTGCCTGCTCTTTTAAAACAGTGTGGGTAAGAGATTATATTACCTATCTATTTTAATTAACATAACTAATGTAACTTAATGACAGTATGTTTGTTTAGGCTGGAGTTCCTCTTTAAATCCTTTTAGGGAATATCTTTATAAAAAAATAAGGACCTTGCTGAGAATCCCCTATGAAGAGATGGACTAGTCCAAAACCTGTCGCTTCTGTCAGATTTCTACTGCCTACTGTAAGTGACAGCAACATAGGAGAAACGTAATTTATGGCTCATTTTACTCTGAAAAAAAAACAAACATTTTTATTTGTCTGTGTGTGCACATATTTGAAATTTTTCGCCGTAGTGCCCCTTTAAGTGGTTAAGTATTTCTCCTGTTTTCTCCTAGGAGATATTTACCAACTTGTAAATAAATTGCCTTTTTAAATCACTAGCCGGCAAAAAATTATTTAAAATAGTTTTGACGGTACTTTTTGGTACTTTTTCAATTGCTGAATAAGGCTAGGTCCACACTAGACACAGTTGCAGGACGGACACTGCAGTCCGGATCCAGGGAAGATTAGGGGAAGTACCACCGTACTGCAAACTGATGAAAGTGCATCAGTTTTGCATCAGTTTCCGTTAAGGTTTTTCCCTGACAGAAAACGTCTCTATCATTAGGAAGGAGTGGGAGGATTTTTGGGGCCAATCATAAAGCTCAGGCTATCCGTTTTAACATCAGTTTTTTGCCTGTGGAGCTGGAGATGCGTTTTCTCATTGCTTTCACTACCCCTGCGTGTATCCGTGGTCCTGATCCGTTGCGTGAAAATGCAGCAGATCCGGACCTTCCGTTCAGGTTTTGAAAACGGGTCCCCGCAAACGCAGACGGATCCGTTTTTACTTGGGTGAGGCTGGCTGCTACTTTAAACATTAGTATCCGGGACTCCGTTTTTCATCAGGTTTGAAAAACGCAGCCACGGATACGTTTCCGGACCTAGTGTGGACCAGCTCTTACCGTAAGTGCTGAAAACAGAAGATGAAAAGACCTAGGAGAAAACTCAGGATAAAAAGTTAATTGCATATGGGCCTGTGTGCTTTATAACATACCCACAAATTCAATGCCTTCATGCAGTGAGTTAGAATAGACACAGTAGATTCAAGGAAGAGGAGTGGCACTGGCAGAGACATGTGATCATGACACGTCCACTTTGCTGCCAGCAGAGGCACAAATAAGGGGAACAGTTCAGAGGTAGCGCAGCGGAGCATACACATCTGCTCCAGCACTGGGTACTTTACTCTCATCCTCTTCACGACACCTGCATTTTTCAGTAAAGGTGGGTACACACGAGCTACAAATGTAGCTGGTCGCTAGCACACGGGAGCGTGTGTGCGACAGATTCGTCGTCAGGTCCCTCCGCATACACACGGCGGAAGAGGGATTAGTGATGCGACGGAAGCTGTCGCCGACGTTCCTCCCCCCCCCCGCCGGAAGCTCCGTGTATTGCCTATGGGTTGCTGTCGCTAGTCCGCACACACACGCGGACTAGCGACAGTTGCGGCGCAGTTGTGGCGTCAACTGTCGCCAGGCGATTGACCGCGCCAATCGCCCGGCGACAGCTCTGAGTAGCGACAGTTCGGGGGGCGCGCCATACACACGGGCGACCTGACGCCGCACACGCGCGTGCCACGTGGTTGCGGCGACAGTTGTAGCCCGTGTGTATGTAGCTTAAAGAGTAACTGTCAGGCTGCAGAAGCTAATTTAAACCTCTATTCTCCTGTGTTAAACAGTTTAGAAGAAAGCCAAAAAGACAATACTGTAGTTAAAAATCTCTCTTACATTTGATGTGTGCTTATCAGCAAAGCTGTTAGACCCAAGCTCTTAAGAGGCCGAGAGCCGCATACCACACTGCAAAGCATTCTGGGGCCCTCCCCTCGGCTGCTAATGAGAAGTTACAGGATCAAGTTTCAGCAGCTTGTAACTCAGTCCAGCGCACAGCACTGATAAATCTCCGGGCAGAGTACACTGCAGGAGTCCGCTATTGTTCCTAGGCACATGGCTAATTAATATTCACTGCACACTAGTGTTATTCAGTACGAGCTTTTCTGTGATCAGGAAGCAGGGAGGACATGACGACACATTTGGCTTCATAGGAGACAGACAAACATGGAACCTGCCATGGGCTGTCAGGAGCATCAATCTCTGCATATACTATATACAAATTCTGTGAAGTACAAACATGGACAGTGAAATGCATATGTAAGGTAAGTACAGCCAATATTTAGCTACTGATATATGTGTTTATTTTCTCTGAGACCCTATACCTAACAGCTCCTCTTTAAGACTCCTGATGCAAGTCCTCTGCACGGGAGTTGTTGGAGTGGCCACATTTGCCAGTAGTCTACCGTACTAAATGGAAGCTGGCAAAGAGAGGCAAGTATGCCCATCTCAGAAAAGAACTTAGCCTGTATACAGCTGCCCGCAACAATGTAAGCAACAGCTATGAACGGGCACATAGACCCAAGCAAGGTCTGGTATATGCTCTTGCCTGGAAGTTTTGCCCTAGTGATCAGTTAGGGGTAGGGAGACTTTTTGTCTCCCTGCCCCAATCTATTGAACATTCCAGTGTGATTAATACAACAACATTTGTAGAGCCTTCTGCTCCCATAGGACTAAAAGCGCATCGTTATGTCTCAGATCAATACAGGGGCCCATATGCAATTAACTTTTTCTCCTAAGTTTTCTCCTAGGTGATATTTTTAAATGTGTCTATAAAATGCATTTAAAGCCATCAGAAAGCAAGAAAATGCTCAAAATAATTGTGATAGTCCTTTTTTCTTTACTTGTTGGTACTTTTTTAGTTGCAAAGTGCTGGGAAGTTATTTTAATTTGAAAATGAAAAATTAGCTCCTAGGAGAAAACTCAGGTGAAAAAGTGAATAGCATAAGGGCCAGGGTTTCAAGCTGGACTGTGTTAGAGGAAATACACCCATATGCAATTCACTTTTTCACCTGAGTTTTCTCCTAGGTGATATTTTCAGAACGTGTCATAAAATGCATTTTAGGCCACCAGCAAGCAAGAAAATACTAAGAATAAATTTGATAGCACTGTTTCACTAACTTTTGGGTACTTTTTCAATTGTAAAATGCTGAAAAGTTGGTTTAAAGAGAAGATGAAAATTACCTCCTAGGAGTTAACTCAGGTGAAAAAGTTAATTGCATATGGGCCATAATGAGGTGTTCATAAATGCCAGACTAAACAGGTGGCTTTTCAGTTTGCACATAAATGTCTCCAGGAATGGAGATATCATGATTGAGTGTGGCAGGGAGTTCCAAAGTGTAGGGGCAGCATGACAGAAGGTTCTATCTCCAAAGGTTTTGAGGTGGACTCTGGGGGCGATCACGTTACAAGATACTTTTGATCTAAGACTTGCCGAAGGGGGGGGGGGGGGGGGAAGTAAGCGATGCACTTGCAACAAGTCCTTCATATATCCTGGGCCCAGATTGTGCAAGGATTTCAATGTCAATAAGCCAATCTTAAACAGAATTCTTAATTTTAACAGTAGTGTAACGATTGGTGTCAGCACACAGAGAGTATCTGATCACTGGTGATCTGCATTATCACCAGTGATACAGATGTACACCTGATTATTAGTGATCTGCAGAATCACCAATAATACAAGTATGGCTAACCTCTGGACACCTATAGCGTGTTTAGTGTTTGGTGCAACAGTAACTCAATGCTTTTAATGAGGCCCCACCAGAGGGGCTGGTGAGGTCTAAACAGTACACTGAGGGTGTACTAGAAGTAGAATGGTCAGACAGGCAAGGTTCGGCAACGGAGAGGTAAGTATCAGTACAGAATCGTGAGACAAGAGAGTAAACGGTAATCAGGCAGAGGTTCAGCAACAGGAAGGTATGTATCGGTACAGAATCGTGAGACAATGGTCAGACAGGCAAGGTTCGGCAACGGAGAGGTAAGTATCAGTACAGAATCGTGAGACAAGAGAGTAAACGGTAATCAGGCAGAGGTTCAGCAATAGGAAGGTACGTATCGGTACAGAATCGTGAGACAAAAGAGTAACCGGTAATCAGGCAGGGGTTCAGCAACGGGTAGGCAGATAGGCGAATGTACCGGATCAGAAGGCAGAATCAGAGTCAGAGAGAATAGCTAAGAGTCATACACAGGAGATCAATACAGTAGTAATATCCTAATCTGGGTGTGAAATCCATGGCATCAACACCCGGGAACTAGTCGACAATGAACAATAACAAATCAGCAATATCTTAGACTAGGTGTGAAATCCTTAGCATCAACACCAGGGCACTAGCCTAAGGTCTGCGCGCTAACACGCAAGTATTCACGACAACAGACAAAGTAGCAATGCAGCCCGGAGGCTTATGAAGCAGAGGAGACCTCACTGGCACGCCCCTCTCTCATCAGCCAATCCTGGGCGCCGTGGGTCTCCTCTGACGTCAGCCGACCAGCAGGTCAGCTGACGGGCTTCCTCCCCGCATAAAGGTCCCGTCTGTGCCCGCGCGCTATGTCAGCCCTCTACACAGGAGAGCGTTCCGTCCTCGGCGTCCTGGACGCCGAATGGACGGATGGCCGCATGGAAGCAGCTGCGGCGGCGGTGCTGTTCGCCGCAGCTGCCTCATTTCTTACAGTAGTAAAAAAGGTGAAGCCACCACAGGCAGGGGTGAAAACTTGGGTGATCTCCCCGTAACAACCTGGAACGGACAGAACCCAGATGAAGCAGATTTTAAGTTGTTGTGGGCGAACTCGGCATACGGCAAGAACCTAACCCAATCAGTCTGGGCATCAGCCACTTAACACCTGAGGAACTGCTCGAGGGCCTGATTTACCCTCTCAGTTTGCCCGTTGGTCTGTGGGTGGTAGCCGGAGGAGAATGATAACTTCATCCCCAATTGCTGACAGAAAGCTTTCCAGAATCAAGAAGTGAACTGGACTCCCCTATCTGACACCACATCCTGGGGAATCCCATGCAGTCTGAAAATGTGGAGAATAAACAGCTCTGCCAGTTCCTGTGCAGAGGGGAGTCCGTTCAAGGGGATGAAGAGTGCCATCTTCCTAAACCTGTCAACTACCACCCAAATGACCGTTTTACCCTCAGAGAGAGGTAGTTCGCCCACAAAGTCCATGAACACATGGGTCCAAGGTTCCTCAGGCACGGGAAGAGGCTGTAAGGTGCCGGCAGGTGCTCGTCTAGAAGCCTTGCTCCGGGCACAAACAGCACAGCTTCCCACAAACTCCTTGCAATCAGAAGTGACGGATGGCCACCAGACGCTCCGATTCAATAATTCTAGGGTGCGAGCCACTCCCGAGTGACCCGCATTTTTATGGGCATGGAATGCATCCAAAACCTTGAATCTCAAGTGGAAGGGAACAAAAAGAACCCCATATGGTTTACCCTCCGGAACGTCTTGTTGAAAAGGGCCCAGCTCTGAGGCCCAATCCAAGTCAACCTGCGCCTCAGAGGGTTCTGGATCCTGTTCACTGGTTCCTGGGTATTTTGGCCTTATTCACCGCAATGGGAACCTGCTTTAAACAGTGGTCATGACAGAAGGGAGACCCACTTCTCAACTGACTGGTATACCAGTCAATCTCTGGAGAATGTTTTTTAACCACGGCATGCCCAAGATGACCGTGGATGTGGACATCTCCAATACCAGAAACTGCATTCGCTCTCTATGTAGGGCTCCAATCTGGCACACCAATTCAGGGGTCTGAGTAATGGTGACAGGTAGTGGAGAATAGTCTACCGCAGTAATTTTAATCTGCTCCCCCAATGGAAGCAGCGAAAAACCAAATTGATTGGCAAAGTTTGCCTACATAACATTGACAACAGATCCAGAATCTACAAAAGCTTCCGTAGTGTGAACCTGACCCCCCCAGGTGATAGTACAAGGAAGCAAAACACATTTATTACTTTTATCGCCTAGGGTAGTACCTCCAGCTACTCCTAGGCGATAGAGTTTTCCGCCTTCTTAGGACAAGCAGAAACCATATGTCCCTTATCGGCACAGTATAGGCATAACTTTTCAGCTTGTCTTCGATTTTTCTCTACCTCTGAGAGCTTGGCCTGCCCAATTTGCATTGGCTCATCAGCAGGTGGAGAGGAAGGCGTGGGAGCTGAGAAAGAACAGGAGGAAAACTTTCTTGGGGGTTTAGCCCGAGTTTGTTTTTGATAACGAACTAGTCTATCGATTTTGATGGCCAAAGAAATGGCCTCATCCAGATTTTTGGGTTCTGGGTGACTTAACATCAGATCAGACACAGCATCAGACAATCCGGACAAGAAGCTGTCCAAGAGTGCGTACTGCCCCCACCTAGCTGATACCGCCCATCTCCTGAATTCGGCAGCATAAACCTCAACGAAACCCTGACCCTGTCTGGGGGTCTTTAACTTCCTCTCAGAAGTCACTGCCAAATCAGGGTCGTCATAAATTACGGCCATGGCTTTAAAGAACTCCTCTACTGAGACCAAGGCCTCATGCTCCGTGGGGAGACTGTAGGCCCAGGATTGGGAGTCTCCAGACAATAAAGTCTTAATAAATGTGACCCGTTGGGCTTCTGTACCAGAAGAAACGGGTCGTAATTTAAAATAGGATAGGCACCTATGCTTGAAATTACTAAAATCTGAGCGATGCCCCGAGAATTTTTCAGGTGGGGGTACCCTCGGCTCGATCACAGAAGGGGGAGACACTCGAGTATTAGGGTCTAATAAACGGTTAACTGACTCAGCTAGTTGGTCAATCTGAGTCTGTTGAGCGTTCACCGTGTTAACGAGTTCATTAACGGTGGTGATTAACACGTCGACCCGTTGGCAGAGTGCCTCCATAATACTTTACTGGTCTGTTCTGTAACGATTGGTGTCAGCACACAGAGAGTATCTGATCACTGGTAATCTGCAGAATCACCAGTGATACAGATGTACACCTGATTATTAGTGATCTACAGAATCACCAATAATACAAGTATGGCTAACCTCTGGACACCTATAGCGTGTTTAGTGTTTGTTGCAACAGTAACTCAATGCTTTTAATGAGGCCCCACCAGAGGGGCTGGTGAGGTCTAAACAGTACACTGAGGGTGTACTAACGTACAACCTCCAGCCAGCTGGAGGAACAATACTGAAGAGGTTGAATCTCCCGAGGAGCGGGTGATTCAGACTCTACTGCAGCCTACGAGACACAGATACTAAAACGACAGGTACCTACTGAGCAGGTAATTAGGGCTAAACTATGACCTAGCAGAGCTGCTAACCAGCAAAGCTGGCGTAGTTAACACTTTACCAGTGGCAATCGCCCACTGGCGAGTAGAATGGTCAGACAGGCAAGGTTCGGCAACGGAGAGGTAAGTATCAGTACAGAATCGTGAGACAAGAGAGTAAACGGTAATCAGGCAGAGGTTCAGCAACAGGAAGGTATGTATCGGTACAGAATCGTGAGACAATGGTCAGACAGGCAAGGTTCGGCAACGGAGAGGTAAGTATCAGTACAGAATCGTGAGACAAGAGAGTAAACGGTAATCAGGCAGAGGTTCAGCAACAGGAAGGTACGTATCGGTACAGAATCGTGAGACAAAAGAGTAACCGGTAATCAGGCAGAGGTTCAGCAACGGGTAGGCAGATAGGCGAATGTACCGGATCAGAAGGCAGAATCAGAGTCAGAGAGAATAGCTAAGAGTCATACACAGGAGATCAATACAGTAGTAATATCCTAGTCTGGGTGTGAAATCCGTGGCATCAACACCCGGGAACCAGTCTACAATGAACAATAACAAATCAGCAATATCTTAGACTAGGTGTGAAATCCTTAGCATCAACACCAGGGCACTAGCCTAAGGTCTGCGCGCTAACACGCAAGTATTCACGACAACAGACAAAGTAGCAATGCAGCCCGGAGGCTTATGAAGCAGAGGAGACCTCACTGGCACGCCCCCCTCTCATCAGCCAATCCTGGGCGCCGTGGGTCTCCTCTGACGTCAGCCAACCAGCAGGTCAGCTGACGGGCTTCCTCCCCGCATAAAGGTCCCGTCTGTGTGCGCGCCCGCGAGCTATGGCAGCCCCCTGCACAGGAGAGCGTTCCGTCCTCGGCGTCCTGGACGCCGAACGGACGGATGGCCGCATGGAGGCAGCTGCGGCAGCGGTGCTGTTCGCCGCAGCTGCCTCGTTTCTTACAAGTAGCCAGTGGAGTGAGCAAAGGGCTGGTGTTATGTGGCAATGGCAAGGTTGGCTAGTTAGTAGTGTTGTAGCGGCATTCTGTACTAATTGCAGGTGGCACAGGTCTTTGTTAGGAAGGCCTGTATAGAGAACATTGCAGTAGTACAACTGTGATGTGATAAAGGCATGAACTGGGGTTGGAAGATCTGCTGGAGGTATGAGATGCTTCATTTTTGCGGTGTTCCTTAGGTGAAATAATGAATGTTTCACTACAGCTGAAATTTGATTCCTGAAGCTTAATTCCCCATCAATCAGTACGCCTAGGCTGCCCACAAAGTCTGTGTTGTTCAGGTCTGAGCTCCCTATCCTTAGTGGTGCTGGCCGAATCCCTATAGTTTAGCAGAACCTAGCTTTTTTTGTGATCTGCAAACAATCAGAATCAAATTGCAAAATGCTGGTAGTGGAAAACATCCCTTAGGGATGTTTAAAGGACAACTGTAGTGACAGGGATATGGAGGCTGCCATATTTATTTCCTTTTAAGCAATACCAGTTGCCTGGCTGTCCTGCTGATCCTCTGCCTCTAATACTTTTAGCCATAGACCCTGAACAAGCATGCAGCAGTTCAGTTGTTTTAACCTGCGACTGTTCTCACCTTTGTGCATTGGCGGCCATACTACGCCTCCAGATGTATTGCTGTGCCTGTGCAGTAGTTGAGTCTCTTCAGCTTATTGCACAGGCGTACTTGCGCAGGTGCAGCACGCTTACGCTTGTATAAAGCTCTTGTCAGAAATATTCAGAGGATCCATGCATGGTAAAAGTGGGAGCGAGGTGGGCACAGGAAGCCTCTGGACTATCCAGACACTTTCCTCTACCTAGGTAAGTATGCAATTTTTTTATACATCGCCTTGGGTATATTTTAAACATTTTGACAGATTCTATAGATCCAAAAAAAAAAATTTTTTTGAACATTACTTACTGTAGACCCGTTTTGATTTATCCCATCACAAACTCCTCCAAAAAATGACCATAGCCTGAAAGAGAAGACCTTGGAGAATTTGTGTTGCGCTCTTAAAGTCTTGATAATAAATCAGACCTTTCCAGTGACACACACATTATTTTTTTGTGAAGGGGAGAGACAGGCTGACCCTTGAAGTATGAGATTCAGGATGAGGAGGAGGTCTCAAGGGGTCAGGGGTCAGGCTCAGGCAGGGAAATAGTTTGTTTTGGAAGTACCTTCAGCCCATTTCTCCCTTCCCTGGGGACACCACTCTGGTCTTTCACCCTCATCTTCATTTTTCAGACTCTAAATCAGCAGCTTAGAGAAGAGGCAAACACTGCAGGACGGAGAAATAATTTAGCTGTATTGTGAGAATGACTACCATGAGATTTGTCTTTCTTTCACTGAGTCCGCTAAAACTAAGCAGCTGTCAAGCGAAGATCGTGGAAGCTCAGTCTGTCTCGTAAAGAGCCCCTCCACTAAACACTGCTTGCAGGAAAATTCCTCTCTCATTAATAAAGGAAAGGAGAACTCCACCCAGCGCACCATACAATGATGGGGATGGGAGTCTGGCCATACGCTGGACAGAAGGCCATAACTGAATCCACATGGATGAAATTAAGTTAAAGGAAAGTTCCGAGGTAAAAAAAAAAAAATCCACTTACCTCGGGCTTCCTCCAGCCCCTGCCAACAGACCTGTGCCCTCACCGCAGCTCAGATGGCTCCCGGACCCCTCCGGTGCAGATACCGACATTCCACTGTGCGGCTCATTGAGTCACACTGACCTCATTCGGGCTGTTCTGCACAGGGGCAGAACTACTGCGCCTGCGCAGTACAGTCCGGATGACTTCAGCACGACAGAGACGCTCCCGCAGGTGGCATCTTGCGCCGGAGGGGACCTGGGCCACCGGCGGTGAGCGGAGCTGCGGCGAGGGCACAGGACGGCTGCCAGGGGCTGGAGGAAGCCCCAGACAAGTGACATTTTTTTTTAACCTCCTTGGATGCATCCTTTAACTTCACTATTCGGCGTGTTACTTTCACAAGAAGTTTTGAATCAGGATAATACGGTATCCTGTGGATTCAAAACGTCTTGCTTTTACTGATGTCTAACACGGTACTATACTCTACTGCTTCTACAGAAAGGTCCCCGGTATCCGGCACTGGCAGAGATCGCCTGATACGTCCGGTATCCGGCATCGGCAGAGATCACCTGATATGTCCGGTATCTGGCACTGGCAGAGATTGCCTGATAAAGTGGGATGCAAAAGTTTGAGCAACCTTGTTGATCGTCATGATTTTTCTGTATAAATTGTTGGTTGTTACGGTAACAAATGTAAGTTAAATTTATCATAAAGGAGACACACACAGTGATATTTAAGAAGTGAAATGAAGTTTATTGGATTTGCAGAAAGTGCACAATAATTGTTTAAACAAAATTAGGCAGGTGCATACATTTGGGCACCACAAAAAAAGAAATTTAGTAGATCCTCCTTTTGCAGAAATTACAGGATCTTCTCAAAAAATTAGCATATTGTGATAAAGTTCAATCTTTTCTGTAATGTACTGATAAACATTAGACTTTCATATATTTTAGAATCAAATACACACAACTGAAGTAGTTCAAGCCTTTTATTGTTTTAATATTGATGATTTTGGCATACAGCTCATGAAAACCCAAATTTCCTATCTCAAAAAATTAGCATATTTCATCCGACCAATAAAAGAAAAGTGTTTTTAAAACAAAAAAGTCAACCTTCAAATTAATTATGTTCAGTTATGCACTCAATACTTGGTCGGGAATCCTTTTGCAGAAATGACTGCTTCAATGCGGCGTGGCATGGAGGCAATCAGCGTGTGGCACTGCTCAGGTGTTATGGAGGCCCAGGATGCTTCGATAGCGGCCTTAAGCTCATCCAGAGTGTTGGGTCTTGCGTCTCTCAACTTTCTCTTCACAATATCCCACAGATTCTCTATGGGGTTCAGGTCAGGAGAGTTGGCAGGCCAATTGAGCACAGTAATACCATGGTCAGTAAACCATTTACCAGTGGTTTTGGCACTGTGAGCAGGTGCCAGGTCGTGCTGAAAAATGAAATCTTCATCTCCATAAAGCTTTTCAGCAGATGGAAGCATGAACCCACTTTTGAACCAGAAACAGCGGTAGAGGCGCCTGACCTGGGCTACAGAGAAGCAGCACTGGACTGTTGCTCAGTGGTCCAAAGTACTTTTTTCGGATGAAAGCAACTGTTACATGTCATTCAGAAATCAAGGTGCCAGAGTCTGGAGGAAGACTGGGGAGAGGGAAATGCCAAAATACCTGAAGTCCAGTGTAAAGTACCCACAGTCAGTGATGGTCTGGGGTGCCATGTCAGCTGCTGGTGTTGGTCTACTGTGTTTTATCAAGGGCAGGGTCAATGCAGCTAGCTATCAGGAGATTTTGGAGCACTTCATGCTTCCATCTGCTGAAAAGCTTTATGGAGATGAAGATTTCATTTTTCAGCATGACCTGGCACCTGCTCACAGTGCCAAAACCACTGGTTTACTGACCATGGTATTACTGTGCTCAATTGGCCTGCCAACTCTCCTGACCTGAACCCCATAGAGAATCTGTGGGATATTGTGAAGAGAAATTTGAGAGATGCAAGACCCAACACTCTGGATGAGCTTAAGGCCGCTATCGAAGCATCCTGGGCCTCCATAACACCTGAGCAACGCCACAGGCTGATTGCCTCCATGCCACGCCGCATTGAAGCAGTCATTTCTGCAAAAGGATTCCCGACCAAGTATTGAGTGCATAACTGAACATCATTATTTGAAGGTTGACTTTTTTTTGTTTTAAAAACACTTCTTTTATAGGTCGGATGAAATATGCTAATTTTTTCAGATAGGAATTTTGGGTTTTCACGAGCTGTATGCCAAAATCATCAATATGAAAAACAATAAAAGGCTTGAACTAATTCAGTTGTGTATATTTGAATCTAAAATATATGAAAGTCTAATGTTTATCAGTACATTACAGAAAATAATGAACTTTATCACAATATGCTAATTTTTTGAGAAGATCCTGTACAGCCTCTAAATGCTTCCTGTAGGTTCCAGTGAGAGTCTGGATTCTGGTTGAAGGTATTTTGGACCATGGGCTTGATTCACAAAGCGGTGCTAACTGTTAGCACGCCTGTGAAATCCCCCTTAGCACGTCTAAACTAGCTTTTCGCGCGCAAAACTTTATGCGCGTAAAACTTTACGCGCGCACTGCACAGAGCGCTCCGCGCGAAGTGCCCATTAAAGCCTATGGGACTTAGCGCGCGCATAGAACTTTGCACGCGTAAAACTTTGCGCGCAGAACTTTGCGCGTGATCTGATTGAGAAATCCAGTGCTAACCTACTTAGCACCCTGGTTAGCACGTCTAAAGACTTTAGACGTGCTAAAAAGGTTAGCACTGCTTTGTGAATCAAGCCCCATGACTCTTTACAAAACCTCATTAGTTCATTCAGGTTTGATGGATTCCGAGCATCATGGACAGCTCTCTAACACACACCACAGATCTTCAATTATATTCAGGTCTGGGGACTGAGATGGCCATTCCAGAACATTGCACCTCTGCATGAGTGCCTTAGTGGATTTTGAGCAGTTTATGGTCGTTGTCTTGTTAAAAGATCCAGCCCTGGCGCAGCTTCAGCTTTGTCACCGATTCCTGGACATTGGCCTCCAGAATCTGCTGATACTGAGTGGAATCCATGCGTCCCTCAACTTTGACAAGATTCCCAGTCCCTGCAATGGTCACACAGCCCCACAGCATGATGGAATCACCATTATATTTTACTGTAGATAGCAGGTGTTTTTCTTGGAATGCTGTGTTCTTTTTCCTCCATGCATAATGCCCCTTGTTTTGCCCAAATAAATACATTTTAGTCCACTGCACCTTATTCCAAAATTAAGCTGGCTTGTCCAAATGTGCTTTAGCATACCTCAAGCAGCTCTGTTTGTGCTGTGGGCAGAGAAAAGGCTTCCTCTGTATCACTCTCACAAACAGCATCTCCTTGTGTAAAGTGCGCTGAATGGTTGAACGATGCACAGTGACTCCATCTGCAGTAAGATGATGTTGTAGGTCTATGGTGCTGTGTCTGTGGGTTGCCTCTGACTGTTCTCACCATTCATCGATTCTGTCTATCCGACTGTGCTGCCACTTTGAGCATTAAAAGGGAATTAAAGTAAGAGGTATACGGAGGCTGCCATATTTATTTCCTTTTAATTAATACCAGTTGCCTGGCAGCCCTGCTGGTGTATTTCTTTGCAGTAGTATCTGAATAACACCAGAAACAAGCATGCAGCTAGTCTTGTCAGATCTGACTTTAAAGTCTGAAACACCTGATCTGTTGCATGCTTGTTCAGGGGCTAATTGTACTAGAGGCAGAGGATCAGCAGGGCTGCCAGGCAACTGGTATTGCTTAAAAGGAAATAAACATGGCAGCCTCCATATAACTCTCTTTTCAGTTCCCCTTTAACTTGAACTGAGCTTGTGGGCTTTCATTTCATCAACATGTACCTAACTGTGGAAACAGACAGCTGAAATCTCTGAGACAGCTTTATGTATCCTTCCCCTAAACCATGATGGTGAACAATCTTTGTCTTCAGGTCTTTTGAGAGTTGTTTTGAAACCCCATGTTGCTACTCTTCAGAGAAAATTAAAAGAGGAGGGAAACTTACAAATAACCCCTTAAATACTCTCTCTGAGGGCCGGTGCACACCAAAAACCACTAGCAGATCCGCAAAATGCTAGCAGAGTTTGAAAATGCTTTTTTTAATTTTTCTATGGCGTTTTGCTAGCGTTTTGCGGATTGCTGCTGCGGTTTTCAGTATAGTAGATTTCATATATTGTTACAGTAAAGCTGTTACTGAACAGCTTCTGTAACAAAAACGCCGGCAAAACCGCTCTGAACAGGCGTTTTTCAGAGCGGTTTGCGTTTTCCCTATACTTAACATTGAGGCAGAAACGCATCCGAAATCCCAAAAATGCCTCACCCAGGCATTTTTCGTTTCTGCAAAATGCCTCCCGCTCTGGTGTGCACCACCCCATTGAGATACATTGACCAAGCAGATCCGCAGCCGCAAGCGGCTGCAGAAACGCTGAAAAAGCCGCTCGGTGTGCACCAGCCCATAATTGGATTCATCTGGGTACGTAGGTCAGGGGTCACTGAGCTTACCAAGCCAATTTGAGTTCCAATAATTAGTTCTAAAGGTTTTGGAATCAATAAAATCAAATTTATGCACCTGCCCAATTCTAATTAAACAATTATTGCGCACTTTCTGGAAATCCAATAAACTTCATTTCACTTCTCAAATATCACTGTGTGTCTCCTAGATTATATATTTGACTTTTTTTATCGTAACAGCCAACAATTTATACAAGAAAATCATGACGATTTTACAAGGTTGCCTAAACTTTCGCATCCCACTGTATGTTTGCTGGTTACTTAAAGAGAGTGTGAAGTCTTTTTTTTTTTTTATTTGATCCTGTTCAGCATCATATTCCAAGTAAATTCGCCGCATTCCCGTGGCAGAACAAGGGTTACAAAGCAGAGAAATAGCCCAGCAAAGTTCCTGGGCTCTGAAGCTACTATTTCCGCATAGAGGCAGAGCTTTGTGCAGTAGCTCTGCCTCCTCTCCAGTCAATCTCTGCAGATCACCGCCTCTCCCCACCCCTCTCAGTCTTCCTTCACTGAGAGGGGCGGGGAGGAGGCAGAGATCCGTGGAGATTGACTTCCGAGTCTCTTTAAACAACCAGCCAAAAAGCACAAACATTCCCCCCCCATGCAGCGTAAAATACTTACTGAGGCGCCACGCAGCGTCTTCTAGTTCTACCCACCCTGTAACTCCTAGTGGCTTTCTGGCATAACTCCCTGTCCAAGGCCCCGCGTCTTACCTGACCCATGTCGGGTCACGTGACACGCCGGGAGCCATGCACAGAAGCCAAAGCACAGTCCCCGTTTTCCCTCAGGCATGCTGGTTAGTTGTTAGTTGAGGCTTCTGGTTGCCTGAGTTCTGGATAACGGAGCCTTTGCTGTGCTATGCCTCGCAGCTTTGCAGTTTTCCAATCACAATGCACATATGGTTGCAGTTGATAGAGAGAGTAGTACATACATGTGTATGGGCAAGTTAGCATAGATATTGTATACAGAAATATACACAGTATATACTGAGTGGCTAATTTATAGACTACTTATTTGAAAGTAAACCAGTCCAACAGTGATGTAGAGTGATGTAACAACAGAGTTACTAATACAAAGACCGCTCAGCTTCAGACTGCATAGTTAGCAACTTATTTTATCCATTTATTGTACTTATAAAGCACCAACATATTACGCAGCTTCATATCAATATGGGTAAGACAAAAGATTTGCTGTAAGTGACTTTGAATGAGGGATGATTGTCAGTGCAAGAAGAGCTGGTGTTAGCATCTCTAAAACGAGGACTCTAGGATTTTCTCAAACAAGAGTATCTCGGGGTGTTTAGAGAGTGGCAGTTAACCAGCTGAGCGGTCTGGACGAGCTCAGCTCGTCCAACACCGCCAGAGGCTGCCGCTCAGGCCCTGCTGGGCCGATTTTCACCAAATAAAAAGCAGCACACGCAGCCGGAACTTTGCCAGCCGCGTGTGCTGCCTGATCGCCGCTGCAGCGCGGCGATCCGCCGCGTGCAGCGGCGAAAGAGGGTCCCCCCAGCCGCCCGAGCCCAGCGTAGCCGGAACAAACAGTTCCGGCCAGCGCTAAGGGCTGGATCGGAGGCGGCTGACGTCAGGACGTCGGCTGACGTCCATGACGTCACTCCGCTCGTCGCCATGGCGACGAGGTAAGCGAAACACGAAAGGCCGCTTATTGCCTCCGGAGCGCCCTCTAGTGGGCTTTCATGCAGCCAACTTTCAGTTGGCTGCATGAAATAGTTTTTTTTTTATTTAAAAAAAAAACCCTCCCGCAGCCACCCTGGCGATTTAATCAGAACGCCAGGGTGGTTAAGAAGAAAAAAAAAACCTTTAATCGATAAGGAGTGGTGGAAAAAGGCTGGAGAACGAGAGGTGAAAGGCAAGTAGCATGCAGAGTCCGCAGCAACAGAAGGGCAACATGACAAATTACAGTTGATGCACAACAGGACAGTCTTTGCAAAGGATGGGCTTTAGCAGCAGTAGACCATCAAGAGTGCCTTTGATATCAAAGAAGAATAGGAATAGACACCTGTTGTGGACCCATTGCCACCGATCTTGATCATTCTCAAATTGGTTTGAGGAACATCAATCAGAGTTTAACCTGCTTCCATGGTCAGCTCAGTGCCCTGACCTGAATCTTATTTAGCATTTGTGAAACAAAGTCGAAAAATCATTTTAAAGCTTGGAAACGCAACCATCCAATCTGAACCAACTTAGAGCTGCCATTATATCAGCATGGACCAACATTCCTCAGCAATGGTACTAGCATCTTGTAGGGCCCATGCCAAGAAGAATATCAGCTGTGATCAGAGCTAAAGCTGGACAAACTTGTTATTACAGGGTGTCTCTAATATTTTGGCCACTCGGTGTATACATCTCACAGTACGCATAGTGGTCATATTTCTCTCTGCTGTAGCAAAGTCTCTTCTGTGCTCATCTGGCTAGATGGATGTCAAAGGCCTAATCTTCGCATCACATGGAACCCTTGGTAAACATAACAATCCCCCCCACCCCCACGCACCCAGCAGAAAAGATGAATGAAGCTTGCAGGATTTGTTGAAAAACATTTCTCGTGGGAAGTGCGGAGAGGAGAGATTGATATTGAGTCAGTGTTTTTCACCATGACCTCAGTGAAAGGCCCAGAGCATTCTGATGGCAATGCGTTACAGTGACAGACCAGGAGGAATGGAAATGTGGCCTTTTAACTACACGTTACATGCATACGTGGACAATTTGTCAGGGAACTAGTAGCCTGCAGGCATACAGGAGGTATAGGAACTGCAAGTATATGCTACTTCAACAATACTGCAGGGAACATGTTAAAGATCAAAGTGTAACACTTTCACTAAAATATAATATCCATTAGATCTGATGGACTGAAGCTGGCCATATAATGCAAAGATCTGATCCAGCCTGACAGTCTTTGGCCCCATGCATCACTAAATGTTGTTTGTGTAATCACGCACCTGTACCCACATTGCAAAATCGTAAATAGGATTGCTAGTCGCAAAAAAAAAAAACAACACTGGTTGTTGAAAAAAAAAAAAAAATCACATAGGCCTCAATTCACTAAGCTTATCTCCTGTCTTCAATAACTCTTCTGAGCTGTTTCTACAGTTATCACTATGGTGATAACTGTAGAAACCGCTCAGAAGAGTTATTAAAGACGGGAGATAAGCTTAGTGAATTGAGGCCATAGTGTGTACGGGTAAGAGTTATGAAGTGTGTCTGTAACTGCTTAACAGTGAAAGGAGACATCTCTGAGGTATGATCGATACAACTTCATTGCTATAAAATTAGTGGAATCATCTTTATAAACGGAAGAGTCTTTATATGCCAGAAGTAGAGGGTATCGCATTTCTGAAGAGACCAGTGGAAAAAAAAGAAATCAATATATATATTTTTAAACACTTACAGCTCAAGTAATAGAAGGCAAGAGAGAGTGTCCAGGAAGTTTGACAAGCAGTACAGTTAAAATAAATGTATTGTTCAGTACCAATTTTTTATATGTATTTAATATCTTAAACAAATTATACATAAGAGGTCTAAAAAAAATGTACTAACCATTCCTCTGAGAAAATCTAATACATACCACAGTTGTATTTATTTAATTAAGGCACTGGGAAATTGGGGCGCAGGGTAAGTTGAAAAAAAGGCTCACTGTGCTCCTGCAAAAGTCCAGGCGGCATTAATTACGGTCATACTGTCATTTAATCAGGGGTAAGATGTAATTCGGCTTCCTGCTGTTGCTGGCGGAAGAATTTTTATTGTAATTTGAGCTGTCTTTTGATCGCGCCCAAATTACTGACTGAACGCAGTTATGGCCGTAATTCACATTTCGGCCTGTGGTGGTAACTGGTGCGCCTAAATTTCTAGTGCCTTTTTGCTTGACTCGACCATAGTCATGCAGGGGGCGGAGTGATTTCTGTGTCAGCAGAAGCCATATCATCTGTCAGGCATGTCAATCTCTACTAAGGAGGCACGACTTCTGACTGACCAGGGTGGGAGGGCTGAGAGCAAGCACTGGAGTTTGCTGAGATGTAAATTACAAATTAGAGATGGGACCAATTCCAAATTTCCTCGAATCCGAACATATTCTTTTTCGATTTTCTTCGAATTGAACGAATCCTGTACATAACAATTTTGTGATCCATGTAAGAATAGTGGTTAGGCTTAAAATATACACTGGTCGATTTGCCATCAGATCGATAACAGATAGATCCCTCTCTGATCGAATCTGATCAGAGAGGGATCGTATGGCTGCCTTTACTACAAACAGCTTGTGAATCGATTTCAGCATGAAATCGATTCACCATCTGTAAAGCTGCCGCTGCCACCCGGGCCCCCGCATACATTACTTGATCCGGCCGGCGTGAGTCCCCTGGTCTCCGCTGTCTTCTTCTCCGTTCTGGGCTCCAGCTTCACTGTACTTCCTGTCCGGGAAAGTTTAAACAGTAGAGGGCGCTCTACTGTTTAAACTTCCTGCCAGGACAGGAAGAAGTGAAGCCTGCCGGACTCGGAGCCCAGCGCGGAGAAGAAGCAGCGGTGACAGCGGGGACTCGCACCGGCCGGATCAGGTAATGTATTGCCACTAGCGTCGGTCAAACGCCACTATCGACGCACTCCCGACCCGCCGACTATCGAGCGAATTCTTCCGCACGGACAGATCGACAGAAATGATCGATTTCGGACAGAAATGATCGATCGTTCGGTCAGCGTTTGCGCAACGATTTCACAGCCGATTCGATCACAGTGATCAAATCGGCTGTATATAGGCGGGAAAATCGGTAAGTGTATTGGCCCCTTTACATGGATCACACGATTCTTATGTACAGGATTTGTTAGATTCGGGGAAAAAAATAAAAAAAATAAACGAGAATCTGTTTGGATTCGAGGAAATTTGGGATTCGTCCCATTTCTAGAAGTTATGAATCTGTTCAGCACGTATGTTCCTTCCTTTTAAATGTATATACAGTATAAAACTGTGCCTAAAAACTTAAGGGTTTAAATGGAACCCAAGGTGTGAGACCTGTGGAGGCTGCCATATTTATTACCTTTTATACAAAACCAGTTGCCTGATCTTTCTGGTCAGTAGTTTCTGAATCACACACCTGAAACAGGCATGCAGTTAATCTTGTCAGATTTGTCAAAGACATCAGATCTGCATGCTTGTACAGGGTCTATGGCTTAAAGGATTAGAGGCAAAGTATCAGCAGGACAGCCAGGCAATGTGCATAATTTGGCGTCCGGTGATCGCCGCAACCCTGAATTACTGTTACGTTGCCCCGTGCACTACAGCATTAATGTCATAGCGCCAAAACAACCTGCTTCATTCCTCCCTATCCCTCCACTTCTCCATTCCAGCGCGGGGACCCCCGAAAGAACTGGACTGAGTGTGGCACACTGCGCAGGCACCAGACAGCTCACGCCGCACAGAGCCGCGGCATCGGCTCACAGAAAAAGCCAAACCTATTTGGTTTTGTGCTACTGCGCGATCGCAAATCGTGCTGTGCTGACAAGGGTTGGCAGACCAGCTCCCTGTCACTGGAATGACGAGGAGGAGGAGGAAGGAAACCTCTGGAGGATCCTGAAGCTTCCCTCTACCATGATAAGTATACAGTTAAGGCACTTTTTTCACTTCAGGTACACTTTAAGCCATTGTTCAGAACGTCAGATAAAAGTAATTTTGACTTCTGTTTTAACAAGGCAAAATTACAGTTAGCATTACTCTTTGCATTGTGGGTAACCACAAATGTTCACTTATAGCTTAATTATTTCAAAATTTCCTTCAGTTTTAAGAAGGCAAATTACACCAAGCATTGCTTAGTAGTAGGAGGGCTTTTCGGTCTCTTTTATCCCCCTATACATTCCTAGTGGTTTGTGTCACCCCGAGCTGCTTGGTTACTCTATTGCTCTTCAATAAAGGGCTTTTTCTAGCCCTTGATGCACTTCTGGTGGTTCTGGGTCACCATGAGGTGCCTGGGTATTGCTTTATTCAGATAGATGTGACTTTGGCATGGTTTATGCACCTATACCAGGCATGGGCAAACTTGGCCCTCCAGCTGTTAAGGAACTACAAGTCCCACAATGCATTGCAGGATTCTGACAGCCACAGTCATGACTCATAAAGGCAAATGCATTAAGGTACTTGTAGTTCCGTAAAAGCTGGAGGGCCAAGTTTGCCCATGCCTGACTTATACATAGTGCTAGAATTTCCTGTAGCACTTTACAGAGTAAACTGAACAATTTTGTTCACTGACTGTCCCTCATAGGAGCTCACAATCTCATTTCTACCAAAGTCGTTGTTCTACATCACTTTCCCAAGCTAGGACCAGGGGGAAAATGTTTTAATTGCATGCATCTTGCCCTTGCAGACATGCTTACCACAGTATATCTCTACTGTTACTTATGTCCAGTTATTGGAGTTATTCTGCTGTATTTTTTTAAATCTCACGTGAAGCTGCCATGTTGCTGGTGATGTCAGCATTGTGCACACAATAGTGGACATTCACCAAAAATCTTGGCCCGCTTTGTTCTGCAGTAAAGTCAGTCTGTTAAGGTGCATACATACCTGTGATGGACACCACCCATCAGGGACCTATGCATGATCCCCTTGGACGACATATATCAGCTGTGTAGCTGAGGACGCGCTGAGTTGCTATGCGGTGAGGTAGAGGGACGACCGAGTGGCACGTGCGTGACGTCACATGGCGGGCAGGTAGCGGCATAGACAGTCATGTTTGGTGAGTCAGCCCAACAGTGAACTATCAAAAGCTGTTTCTTCTCAGTTGTTTATTTGTAGACTTTGAAATTCTGCCCAACTTATTGTAGACAAGAAGAAACCTTAAAAACGTATTAGCTCTTCACTTTTGTACAGGAAGTGGTCAAAATGTAATGTTTATCTAACTAATGCTGGGTACACACGTTGAGATTTCCTGCTCGCGAACGGATCGTTTCGATTATTTCAAACATGCTTGATTGGATTTCGTTCATTTTTTTCATGTTAAGTATGCAAAATCGACGGCAGGAACGATCGAAATTCAATCGAGCATGTTTGAAATAATCTAATCGATCTGCGAATCGATCGGGAAATCTCAACGTGTGTGCCCAGCATTAGGTTGAACAAAGCTAACTTGTAGGGTTGAACTTGGACAGTTGTCTTTTTTTTTTAGGACCAACAACAACAACAACAACAACAACAACAACAACAAATAACATTTGTAAAGCGCTTTTCTCCCGTGGGACTCAAAGCGCATAAGCATGGCTCCGACCATCGTGGTACAGGGGAAGAATTTTATAAATCTGGAAATGCCAGGCTAAACAGGTGGCTTTTCAGTCTGGATTTGAATAGCTCCAGGGATGGTGCTGTCTTTACTGGGTGTGGTAGGGAGTTCCAAAGAGTAGGGGCAGCATGACAGAAGGCTCTGTCTCCAGATTTTTTGAGGTGCACTCTGGGAGTGACCAAGTTTATAGAACTTGCTGATCTGAGGTTGTGAGAGGTGTGGTGCAGCTTCAGCAAGTCCTTCATGTATCCAGGGCCCAGATTGTGCAGGGATTTGAATGTCAGCAGTCCAATCTTGAAAAGTATTCTCCATTCTACTGGTAGCCAGTGCAGTGAGCGAAGGATCGGTGTAATGTGACAGTGGCGAGGCTGGTTTGTTAGCAATCTGGCAGCAGCATTCTGCACTAATTGCAGGCGACGCAAGTCTTTTTTGGGGAGGCCAGCATAAAGGGCATTGCAGTAGTCCAGCCGTGATGTGATGAAGGCGTGGACTAGGGTTTGAAGATCCTCTGGGGGAATCAGATGTTTAATCTTTGCAATGTTCTTCAGATGAAAGAAGGAAGATTTAACTACAGATGAAATTTGGTTTCTGAAACTCAATTCCCCATCGATTAGTACGCCAAGGCTGCGCACAAGGTTGGAGCTGTTTATGTCTGAATTCCCAATCCTGATTGGTGTTGCTTTAGGATAGAGCTGTTTTGATGGCGAGCACTGGCTTTGGACAAACAGGACCTCAGTTTTGTCAGCATTCAGTTTCAACCAGTTATCATTCATCCATGCCTGAAGCTCAGCTAAGCAAGAGTTTATTTTTGGGGTAGGGTCTGTTCCACCAGGTTTGAAGGACAGGTATAGCTGTGTGTCATCGGCGTAGCAGTGGTACGTCAGGCCATGTCGTTGGATAAGTGTACCGAGTGGCAACATGTAGATTGCAAACAGCAGAGGGGATAGGATTGATCCTTGTGGCACTCCGAATTGTAGAGGTGCAGGTTTGGACATTATAGGTCCTAGGGATACTCTCTGTGTTCTGTCAGTCAGGAATGATCTGAACCACTGGAGGACTGATCCACTGATGCCACAGTACTCCTGCAGTCTGTTAAGCAGGATTTCATGGTCAACTGTATCAAAAGCAGCTGAGAGATCCAACAGGATTAGGATGGAGCATTCCCCTCTGTCCCTTGCCATGAGCAGATCGTTGCAGACTTGGATGACCAACTATATAATACTCAAGGCAATGCTGTTGACTAACACAGATTATAAGCATTACCTTTGCAACTAAAATTTGCAAGTAAAAAAAAAAAAAAAAAATACCTGTGCACCTATTCGTACAAGCTAATGACCACTAGTCAACCAAATATCAATGTATATGTGCGCTCACTTAAATACCCACGATCAATATAATCAAACCTTATAATACAAAATTCTCGTCCATTAATTTGTTACGTGTCTATGGATCGCAATATCTTTCACCAAGCATATTATTATTGATTTATAAAGCGCCAACATATTCTGTGGCGCTGTACAAAGTAAATATAATGTGTATCCAAATTTCTCCACTGATACTGCGCTCTCATGCATCCGCTCTTCTTGAAATATCACTCAAAAAAGAAAAAAAAAAAACAGACCATAGCGTGATAATGTATTATAATAATGTCTCTCTCTCAAAGAACCCAGTGCTGGAAACAAACATCCATGTGTGCATCCACCAAATAGATAGGTCTCACTCACAGGTCCTCACCATATGACATAGCTGCCAGGCCACAGACAGCAATAAAAACCCCACAAACTCCTCTCACATGCACTAAGCCTCCTACAAAATCACACGTGGCCTCTCACCTTGCTCTGCCGTCCAGGTTATAAGACAGCAAGTGCACTGATCACAATCCCAGCAGCACAGCCTCAGCAACCGGATCTGAGTAGGGAGTAAACACTTTCAGGTCCCACTTAGCATAACCTAGCAACTGAAGGAACTCCTCATAGCCCCTGCTGAGTACGCATGTACGAAACGCGTAGGGCGGAGTTACAGGTGTGGAGAGTCGGCTTGGAGGATTTGATATTATGATATGCTTGTTTTTACTTTGGATCATGTGAGTGCACTACTTCTACATTTTTTAATAAAATGTAAGTTTTTAAACTATGAGGAGTTCCTTAAGTTGCTAGGTTGGAGCGTAGATATTGGTACACTGGTATTATCACAGAGGCGTTTACATTACCCTCCGCTGTCCGGTGATAGTGTCTGCAACCACCGCCACCTCAATCCACCGCTAATGTGCCAAGGCGTGTCACATGGTCAAACATCACTGATCCTATAACTGCCTGCATGTAGGTAAGCACTATAGAAATGTTATTGTTATTGTATAGGTAAAAAGGAGAACTGATGGGGGAATTTAGGCACATTGTCCTTTTACACAGGAATAAAATTACTCTTTAAATGATTAAACTATCATTGTATTTACATAGCATTTCAATTAATTTTTCTCCTTTGCATTGTCTGTCTGGCAACCTTTGGGCATAATTTTCCTGCAGGAGGGAGGGTCCACGCAGCAGCGGGAGGGGCGAGCAGAGAGAATGACGCTATCGGCCATCGCTCTGCCAAATTGATCAGTATGGCAGATTGCTGTCTTATTGGTTGTAAACATGCTGGATTATTGGTGGTCATTATTGATAGTTATTGGCCGCCTTAGGCGACTTTAATCTAGTGTGTGTATGGGTCTTCAGTGGAGGGTGATAAGACTCTCTAGAGACCAACTAATATATAGTCACCATTTTTTATTCTCTTTTATACAAAAGTCAGCATCATCACTTGAGATGTAATTTTCCACTGGTCTAGGTTATTAATGTGACGCGAGAATGACAGGTGCGCTTAAAGCAAGTTGTGACACACACAAATCTGTCCATGGAGTTAATAAATTAAAGTGCTCTGACAAGGAGATCCGTCTCTGGAGACAGGTGGCCGAACCCAGCATATTTTTCCTGGAATCCAGCTGAGAGGCAACACAAAACAGCATATAAATATAATTTTCCTAAAATCTGACAGTTCTCTCCAGGGATAAGGTATTCCACAGAAAACAAAACACTTAAAGGACCACTATTGCAAAAAAAAAAAAAAAATTGTCAAAATAAAAATACATGAAAACACAGAAATAAAAAGTACTTTTCTCCCAGCGTAAAATGTGCTATAAATTACTTTTCACCTGTGTTCCTGTCACTTCAGTAGGTAGTAGAAATTTGACAGAACTGACAGGTCGCGGCATGCATGCGTGGAAGCGTATTTTTACAACACGCTTCTGTGACTTCTGCATACCCCGAAGCAGGAAGTGACAGCAAGTATGCGTCACTTCCTGCTTGGCCCAATGTCAGATGTAGTACCGCGGTATTCCCCGATGGCCTGTTTTTGGAGGGGCAGCACGGCTGCCACACCGCCATGTTAGTGTGAAACCAGCCTGAGGGTTTTTTTTATTTTCAAAATCACTTAGGGAGTGGCAATTGGTCAATCCAACTGTCAAAATAGTGTGTAAAGAGGTGGGGGTGGCCTGCATCTTTGTATAGACTATATTGGCTCGGGGAAAACTTGCTCCCCTTCACCAATCGATCCCCTGTAAGATCCACGGGGAACGATCGGAGGGCACGCGCATCTGCCACAACAACACTGGATGGGAATACACACTCAGATAGAATTCAGCGGCTTCTATCTGGACAACTATAGTCGTCCAGATAGGATGAACTGCTTAAAGACACACTGTCCTTAAAACTACTCCACCTCTCAACCCCCCCCCCCCCCCCACACACACACACACACACACACCAATTCCTTTAGAACAAAAGCTTGCAAGGGTAGGGGGCTCTCTCACCCTTTTGTGCCTTGCAATTTGTTATATATTGGTGTATGCCACGGTCTGTATGGTCTTGTACCCCAGGTTTGTTTCTTACTTTGTAGAGTGCCATGGAATATGTTGGCACTTTATAAATAAATAATAATACAGCAAAATCCCATTATAGTAAACTCCAAGGACCAGGAAAATTGGTTTACTGTATCAGAATGTCATTTCTGGCCGAGACTGACATCTATTCTCTCTCCCTGTATAGTACAGTAATGTGACCAGTCCCCAATATCCCCCCCCCCCCCCCACCACCACCACCCCGCATTACCAGTGCAAGCAGCACAGACTCACTTACCTCGCCCATTTTACAGGCGCTACTAGCACCATCTGTAATCTCTGCACCACCACCG
Source organism: Hyperolius riggenbachi (assembly GCF_040937935.1). Classification (NCBI taxonomy): domain Eukaryota; kingdom Metazoa; phylum Chordata; class Amphibia; order Anura; family Hyperoliidae; genus Hyperolius; species Hyperolius riggenbachi. The sequence continues at coordinate 198,239,079 of NC_090657.1, forward strand.
TTGCATACATCCTGCTTCTCAGATCAGACAACAGGACTTACAGAGCGGCGGTGGTGCAGAGATAACAGATGGGACCAGTTATGCTGCAAGGAGAACGCATGGGGGAGTGCTTACGTTACTGTGACAAGCAGTGATAAAGAGGTCACCACTATGAGGGCGACTGAATATGCGTCCTGCATGGAGGTAAACACACTAAACAGCTTTGCTCCCAGCAATTAAACGGTTACAGGGGAAAAACAGGTTGTAATGGTGGGTGTCGGGCAGCTCAGGCTCATGTGTTAGTGGCAGTGCAAAGAGAGCAGCAGAGCAGCCCACCTGATGTAGTTGGTCTCACACTGACGTATGACGCATGCACCACCCACTTTCTACTATACCCGGAGTCAGCATCACACAGGGTCCAAAAACAAGTTTTCTACAACTGAAGTTTTATTACATTCCAGTTTACTATACCAGGCATTACTCCCAAAGACAGGGCCGTCTCTACCATAGAGGCAAAGGAGGCGATTGCCCCAGGGCCCCCGAGCGCTGCAAGTGTAAGGATGAGAGCGCACAGACTGGAGCAGCGTGCTTGAACAGGGGAGTTGCTATGCAGACAAAAAATATTGTAGGGTTCCCGGAGAACACAGTAAAGTTGAGGGGGAGATAGGGGGCATCTGGCTTGGGGCCCTGGAGGGCTGAATTTTTCGGGGGTGGGCCGGTGGGGTGTGGGGGGTTGCAAGTTATTTTGCCCAGGGGCCACATTGTGGCTTGAATTGACCGTGCCCATAGACTTATAATCCAGATTAGCCAGGACCTGAAGAAGTAGTTTACTATACCCAAATGTTTACTATAGCCGAGTTTACTATAATGAGTAATGAGATTATACTGTAGTAATAATAATAATAATTTCTGTTATAACATTGTCACATCATTTATGAAAGGACCTCTAGTTTATTAGATTATTATCTATTACTATCTATATGGTCACACTTACCAATCTGGAGTTTTATTTGCTATCCCCCAAAGGTCACAAGTATACACTTCCTGCAACAGCAGAGTAAGTGGCATCAGGGGCGTAACTATGGTGGCCCAGAGGTGGTGGTGGTGTGCGTGCGTGTGTGATGGGGGGGGGGAGTAACTACTATCCTTCCCTTTCTCTGATACTGCAGATCAGGTGTTTTCTGGCTACATGTCATGAGTGTGACGATCCTGATGACCACACTTGTTTTATGAGCCTTGTAAGATGGGCGTCAAGGCCATAAGGGGCACCAAGAAGAGGCAAAGCAAGGGTTGTGAAAATTAAGGGGCCCCCAACAAAGTTTTGCTTGGGGTCCCGATGATTTGTAGTTTCGCCCCTGAGTGGCATCAGTCAAACAGAGCTGTGCACTCTGACTACAATTCAGCCTGCATGTAAGCAGAGTATACGGTATATAGATCAGTAGCATGAAACCTTAGAAAAACTAAATCTTTATCTTACAAAATGAATTTTTTTTTTCTTTTTGGTTCAGGACTGATAATACTGCAGAAGCAGCCATCCTAAAGTATCATGCTGGCCCTGTCGACCTTTAAGTGGGAGAGAGCCAACACAGCTTTATAAAGGGAACCCTATTCCTAAACAGCACCTATTTGCTGCCAATGGCTACCTCTCTGTGCACCATACAATAAACAACTTCAATTCACTGATGTGGTGCTGCTGATTTTCTGCTACTATGTTCAGACCCTGTAGGGGTACAGGGTCATATCTGCTGAGCACACATCCTATCCCCCATTAGGTGCTTGTCAACCTTGTTACAGTTAAAGTGAACCTCAACCCTGGGAGAAAAAAAAGTTTCACTTACCTGGGGCTCCTCGAGCATCCTATTCTTTAAGCAAGTCATGCGTAGGCTCATAGAAATGAGCATAACTTTAACTGTGGGCGGTCCTGTGAAGTAGCGTTACCGTGACACTTCACTCGCGGCCGCTACTATGTTAATTTACAGATTTGTAACTACTGGTATGTAAATTAACATAGTAACGGCCGCGAGTGAAGTATCGCGTCAACGGTAACGCAGGCCCGCAGTTACGCGCATTGCTATGTAAGCAAAACGCGCAACTAGGGAAGGCACACTCATAGCAGCAAGCGCTGCTATGTAAGGCAGGCAAAGCAGGCAGTCATTCACATTAAGCTGCGCTGCTTAGCTTGATGAATCAGGCCGAATGTATGAAAAACGGTCCTGTATCGTTATGGAGGTCTTCTAATAAACATATTTGTATTGCGGTACTGGAGATGAAGTTATTCACAGCTTGGGGTACATGGCAAACACAATCATTAATAAAGTGGTACATGCTGTTGTAAGAGACAGTTTTGCTAATGCTGAATTTGGGATTATTCTGAATTTGGGATCATCTACCTGCTGATTGCACAAATCTTTCTCACGTTGGTTGAAATTTGACTAATTATAGCCCTGAATTGGTAGGGCAACGTGCCATTGTTTTCCCCTCTGACCCTGAACCGAAGCAGATGGGAAAGAAATTATTCCCCACGGACTCCCCTTTAGCTACAAATTCCTGCTGTAATAAGGTTCTCCATCTTCTATTCTCCGAAACTTGCCAGACCAGTTTGTGTAAGGGGGGGGGGGGGGGGGGCGGAGGCTCTCAGACTGCGTCTTTCCAAATCTGCTGAAATCCACCCAGCTCTGTAAGCTTGTCAGCAGCTAAATTACACTCCATGATTATATATAATACGTAAAATGCTTAATACAGAGCCCTTTCATAAACATGCTCTGTGGTCTACATGCACAGATGCAATTTAGCTCCAAATCAGCACATTTCCTAAACAGAACACAAATGATGTGGTCTATAAAGTGTCATTTTACTTATACTTACCGTATATTCCGGCGTATAAGACGACCCCCCAACTTTTTCAGTTACAATATAGAGTTTGGAATATATTCGCCATATAAGACACCCAGCATATAAGACGACCCCTGACTTTTCAGATGATTTTTCACGGTCCCCTGCCGTGGCTTAGTTTAGTGTTCGGCCAACCGACAGTCGGCACCCGGCAACGTGTCCTCCTCTTCGCCTTCCCCAGCCGTCAAGCGCGTCATGCACAAGCGTACTGAGCCTGCGCATGACTTGCTTAAAGAAGAGGATGTTCAGTTAAAGTTATGCTCATTTCTATGTAAGCAAAGCATGTAACTAGGGAAGGCACACTTCGTACATAGCAGGGAGCGCTGCTATGTAAGGCAGGCAAAGCGGGCGATCATTCACATTAACTGTTTGAGGCTTACACCCCCCTAGTGACCAGGCTATTTTTTATAATTCAGCACGCTTTAACAGTTCGCTGCACGGCCATACAACTTAGCACAGAAATGAATCTTGCCTCCTTTTCTTGCCACAGAGCTTTCTGTTGGTAGCATGTGATTGCTGCTCCGATTTTAAAAAATTTTTGATTTTAGGGTCTTTTTAAAACATTTAAAATCCTAAAATCAGGGGGGGAAAAAAATCATGCCCCCAGAGTCTCTGCAGCAGCCCCTGCTCTAACTCACCTCCCTGGGCTCCAGCACTGCAATTTTCTCTCCGTTACCGGGTGGCGCTCTAACTCTGTAGTGAGATCGATGACGGCGATCTCACCAGAGCGATTCAGAGCCTCGGAAGACAGGAAGGAGAACGGCTACCAACGTCTGGATCCCCCACGAGGTGAGTAAAAGCACCCAATGCGCGCTATACTCTGCAATGAGCTCCTGGCGGCTAGCCCGAGCTACACTCGGGATTACCGCCAGAGATGTTAATATTATTGCTTTTTTTTTTTTTTTTTTTTAATAACATATGCTATTTTTTTCAATTTTCCTCCCCCCCGAGATCCAATCACTAAGATCGCCTCTCATAGGCATCAGCCTATGACAGTGATCTGTTTTCCTGCCACTCCAGGTGACAGCCAAAAGACAGGGCTGTTCTCAGTACAGTACAATATAAATACTAGCTTTTTCTTTTGCTACAGACTGCCAGCTGCGATCGCAGGCTGGCAGGCTGATCATGGAGCTCCACTTCATGTCTTGGCAGGGAACGATCGCGCATGACATCATGAAAATGGATTTCTACCTATGTGGTATGTTCATTGATAGAGTTAAGACATAATTACCTATATACTATATGATTTGAAGTCAAGTTATATTCTAGGCGCCTCCGACACATCGTTTTAGCTATAAAACAAGTGTGAACGTCAAGATCTTCACACAACCACAAAAACACCTGATCTGAAGGATGGGGGTCTGTATCGGAGGGAGGGAAGGTTAGTCGTTGTCCCCCCCCCCCCCCCCCCCCCCTTCCTTCTAGGCTAAGGATAGAGCAGGTACAACAAATAGGTTCATGGTTGTGCTAGGTTGACCAGACACATATCAAGTTTTATCAGATCAGATCTGCCAGTGATCTATTGCTCTCACCTTGCCTAATTAGGCAGCTTCAATCGATGTGGGTAAGTTTGCCAGTCATAAAGGTGATTGGCAGGTTGGAAAATCTTTGCTTAACAGAAAGAGGGGAAGCAGCAGGGGAAATGAAGGCTTACAATGCCAGCAGTGCAACTGAATTTTGATTATCTTGCTGATGATATCCAATCAGGATGGAGTCAACAAGGTAGTAGAACCAATCACTACTACTCAACTGTGTTTTTTTTTATTAGGTCTGTCATTGAGTTGTGTTCGGTTTCATTGCGGCTGCTATTCTGAACAACACAGAAGTCTGTTACAGCCTGGATTAAAATGAGGAAGGGACATTGGCAAATGTTTAGAAACATATGTCCAGCACCAATAACTGGAGGGTGAAGGCGCACAGAAAATATAATGCAATTAAAAACAGTTTAAAAAGGAGAGGCAGCGGTTGTCTTACCTCTCCGGCAGAAAATTGCATCCAATACGACTGACAGAAAACACAACTGTTTATACCAAAAATATTACGATAAGACAATATAGAGGTGCTTGAGTCTGATTATCTCAGCTACATGGCACAGTTTCTTGGGGGTGTATTGACCTGAGGAAGCAGAATACACCAGCAAACCGCATTGTCTTATTAGAATATTTGTGCAATAAACGTTTATGTTTCCTATCAGTTGCATTGACTGGCATTTCCTGCAGGAGAGGTAAGACAACCACTGCCTCTACTTTTTAAACTGTTATTAATTGTTTTGTCATTTATGGTCATCTCTACCCTCCAGATATTACTGTTACACCTCTGTTGGGAGGTTGTATTTTAATACGTTCCTACCCTACGTAAAGATGAAGTTGGCACTATTCAGTCTGTTAAATACATTTCTGAAAAACGTTTGTATGGTGCCGGCTTCATCTTTATGTTGCTTTTGCTTGGATGGTAATCGATTAGCCTAGGCACATCCGCCGATAATGCTTGGTGTTGTGCATCTCTGCATCGACTATACGTTCCTATCCTAGGGGCATTTTTTTCCCTTATCTGGAGTGCAACCACTGAAGATCCTCACCCGACTAAGCGGAGGCGGGAATTATTCCAGTTGGGTGCAGGGTGAGCAGAATGACAGTTCGCGTACATCAAAAAAGGGCGTCGGGAAAAAAGGGCGCGAGGTGTAAACAATAAGCAGTATTATCGTTTATAAAAATATTGTGTAGAATTTTGTTTACAAATAGTGTTTTAAGAATTTATAAATCATTAAATAATGTGTATGAAATCGGCAAATCTTAAAACGTTAATCTTCCCTGTTTCTAAACTGAAACTTATAATTACGTTTGTTAAAAAAACAGTAATATTTGTTTAAACATAATTATATATTGTTATGAATAATCTTGATTTATAGTTTATTATTATAATAAAATTTGAAAATACTGTTTACAACAATGATATTAATATACGCACATTCATAATAACTGTTGATTAGTATTATTAAAATTGTACTAAAACTATACCTAACCCTACTCTCACACAGAACCCTCCCTATACCTATCCCTAACCCCTAGACCCCCTGGTGGTGCCTAAACCTAAGACCCCCCTGGTGGTGCCTAAGACTCCCCTGGTGGTGCCTAAACCTAAGACCCACCTGGTGGTGCCTAAAACTAACCACCCCAAAGCCCTCCCTGTACCTATCCCTAACCCCTAGACCCCCTGGTGGTGCCTAAACCTAAGACCCCCCTGGTGGTGCCTAAACCTAAGACCCCCCTGGTGGTGCCTAAACCTAAGACCCCCTATGGATAATAATGTTTTACAAACATTAATAAATAAAAAATGTAAATAAAATTAATAATTTTTTTGGGTGGATAATGTTTTAGAAATGTTTTACAAATAGTAATTGTAAAAAATATATTGCAATTTACGTTACGTACTGATCGATTTATTTTGTGAATAATAATGTTTTACAAACAGTAAGGGTTAAAATGTTAAATAATGTTTTAATTAAACAGGATAAATATGTTGAGTATTTTTATAAACGTTATTCATCACGGGCTCATTTTGTAAAGTTAAATCATCACAAGCACAGTGATAAAACATTAAAAATCTCCGGGCGCCGTTTGTAAAACGTTAATAATCTCCGGCGCCCTTTTTTCCATGTTCGGCGGCCATTAAACGATATTTATAATGAGAGTGAATGGGGCGCCCTTTTTGTCCACTTGTCTCATGCGCCCAAATCTCCTGCTTTCTGACAGTTCACCCTGATGCTGTTTAAATGCTACTTCCCCTCTGAATCATAGCAACTTGGAGGGAGAAGTAATTCTGGGTCCGGCGATCCTTGGAACTATGAATTACCCTTCCGCAGAGTGCGCACTATAGCAGCGCCCAGCAGTGCTATAGCGGCGCCCAGTTTAGGAGCTCGGCACAGGCCTTATTACTGGTTGCAATTTATTGCCACTCAAATATTGAGGTTGATGCATGTAACAGCGGTAATACTGCCATGCTAACAGAGCTATATTACCCCTCCTTCTACCTGCAGTACCATGAGCTACGCTGCCCACGGTACTTGAGTAGCACAGCCATTGCTATGGTAGCGTTCATTACTAACATGCGTTACCGCAGCTACGGTAGTGCTATTCGAGTACTGCGAGCCGTGCGGTGTGTTCACGGTAGTATTACCGCTGTGATGTGCATCAACCCAATTTTTAGTGACTCTCCATATCTTGGCATATTGCACTACTGGATCTTGGATTGTTTTCTTTTTGTCTTTCCAGTCCTGGAATCTTCCGGTCCACCAGCCTACAAGATGTCCAGCACCAGGCCTGGATAACTACTGCTTGGATGATATTTCTTCTCATCAGTCTCTTCTGATGTCCTCCCTCCATTATAATGCCTGGTACACACCATGCAATTTTCTGTCAGATCGACGAATCGAATTGATGCTTTCCGACAGGTCCTATCTGATTTCTAATTGTTTTGCTGATTGGTTTTGTATAGAAGTGATTCTAAAATCAATTAGAAAAAGGATTGGAAATCAGATTGGACCTGTCAGAAATTACCGATCAGACCTGTCCATCTGATGGGAAATTCCATGGTGTGTACCAGGCATGGTGTGTCCCGTGTCTAAATTTATTAAGACGGGCACGCGACCCGCAGCCCCACAACCTGCACCCGACCCGCAATGCGCTTTCTTATGAAACTGGTACCCGCACCCACAGACACGCTACCCGCACCTGATTAAATCAAATCGAGTACCCAAACCCGACCCATATTTCGGGTAACCTGTGGGTACCCAACCTGATGCCCTATGCCGGTCTAATTTTTAAACCCGCATCCGACCTGAACCCTCAGCCTCGCTACCCGCACCTGAAGACCCACTCACTACCCACACCTGACCCACAACCCGATAAAAAGCAAAATGGGTACCCGCTCCTGACCGACATTTCAGGTAACCCGCGGGTACCCGACCCGATGCAGGCCTCTAATCCAGCACAGCTTCCAACCACAAGCGCTGCCCTATCCATCTTCGTGCGGGCAAAGGCACGCGACGCTACCGGACCGGTATGACTGGAAATTCAAGCGATCATGTTACTTTGCGCAGAGTCGTTGGGGATCTTAAAGATCCAATCCGCCGTGATGGTCGTTATCATTGAGCAATGCTAAACGACATTTGTGTGATCGCAGGCCTGCACCCACATCGCAAGATCGCAGAAATGATTGATGTTTAAAAAAAAAAAAAAATCAACAGTCGTCTGAAAAATCGCAAGGTGAACACAGGCCTTTAGGGTTAAACTCATGTCAGATCTATTGCTGGCAAGTATGAACGATTGTGTGTAACAATTCAATAGGCATGGAAAGATCAGCTGTGCAAACATTCAGCTATCACCGCCAGAAAATTCCAGCAGTTTGGATCTAACTCTCACCAGACTTTGGTTACTTGTCAGTGTCTGGAAACATCATTGGTGAGATTTTTTTCCAATCACAGAGCAATCCACCATAAAACACACACAAACCTTCTGTTCAGATGCGCACATTCACAAACTATACAGACACACACATATTGTAAAATCACACATACACACACCCCCTCTAAAAACAGCCTCCTGTCTTGTGTATATGTGTTATGGTTGCCTGTGTTTTTTGGCTCGTGATATTGCTGAAGTTACTCCTCATATATTGAGTAAGGCAAGATCACCACCAATTTATATAATGTTTATGAAATGGTTTTGTATTTTTAATGGTATTTAAGTTTATGCTACATATTGTAAATTATGTTTTATGCTACATATTGTACAGTATGTTCAAAGGGGTTGCCTAGCAACTGGAGAGGGTGGGAGCACAGGCAGACTGAAGGGCAGAAGAGGTATATTAGAAGCATCAGTTCAGCATATCCCATTCCCCAGCCCCTGAATGAGTCATGTTGTGCCGAAGGGCAGAGTCGGGAGGTACGCTGACGCTGTTCCAGGAAGGAGGTGAACCTGTGTGGATGTACTGCCCTGTGTTCCGCGGCCAGGGCTAGCGATCTGTACAGAGAGGATTACCAGTGTGTGATTAAGGCAAATCTGCATCTGAAACCGGAATGGGCTGTTATTATATGAAGTGATACAAGCTTTCTTTCGGTGAGTGTATCCACGAAGGGGTAGAAAGCTGTGATTTGATCACACCTCCCCCAGAAGTGTAGCATGGGGTGCATAGTGTGAATCTTTCAGACCAATACTTGGCACTATGTGCGCTCTTTGAACTTTCATTTTTCCATTTTAAAGGGAACCTAAACTGAGAAGGATATGGATTTTTCCTTTTAAATAATACCAGTTGCCAGCCCCTGAACAAGCATGCAGATCAGGTGCTCTGACTGAAGTCAGACTGGATTAGCTGCATGCTTGTTCAGGGGCTGTGGCTAAAAGTATTAGAGGCACAGGAACAGCAGGAGAGTCAGGCAACTGGTATTACTTACAAGGAAAAACCCATATCCTTCTCAGTTTAGGTTCCCTTTAACGGCATTCCTTATTAACCTATGTGTTGTAAAGAGAAAAACGAGGTGCGGCTTAAAGCGGAATATAACCCTGCATTTCAACTTTGCTCTAAAATATTATTTACAGCATATTATATGCAAAAAGCATTTTTTTTTTTACTAGACCAGCATTGGAAGGGTTAAACACAGAGGTTTAAAGGTCCTGGAGAGATATGCAGAAGTTCAGATAGATACATTCTATTTAGTTACATGTATCTATTGATAAACAGTTACACACTCTTTGGCTGTCGTCCAAGCTCCTTCTCAGTGAGAGAGATGAGTCACATTCAACACTTAGATACATTATGTAAACAAAATGTATCTATTTCAGCTTCGGATGCGTCTGCAGAAATCTAAAGGAACTTTAAAGCCCTGTGTAACCCTTCCAATGCTGGTCTAGTAAAAAAAAAAAAATGCTGGTTGCATATAATATACTGTAAATAATGTTTTAGAGCAAAGCTGAAATGCAGAGTTATATTCCGCTTTAATTGTGAATATTAAGCGTTGAGTGACAGGGAGGCACGGAGGCAGGCATGGCGGCAAAGCACAGAGGCAGGCATGGGGCGCAGGAGCAGGCATGGCACCCATGGCATGTGCTATGCCTCCACCCCTCTCGATACGCCTCTGCACACACACACTCTATATATACACTGTGTCTACATGTTACACATACTGTAACGCACGCATACTGTACAGACAAACAAAAATACTGTACAAAGACATACAGAAAAAAGTTGTACACACAACATACACATATGCACTCTGCACATACAAACACACTGTACAAACACATATGCTGTACAAACATCCGCACACCATATAAATTGCATCCGTGGGTGGTTAGAGTGTTTCTTTTCCCAGAGAAGATTACCCGTTATCAGCCTCATGGATCAGAGCTGTGCTGAGCTGTTCCCCCAATGAAGCCTATGGAAAGGAGGGATTGTAAACTCCGGAGCCCGCATTTATGACCGCTCTTATCCCTCACGCTAGAAATACAATTTGGAACATGACAAGAAAATGATTACAAGCAAATCCTTTTATGGGGAATCCATAAAGCGCTTTGGAGGATTCCAGGGGGTCTGCCGTCTCTGCTGGGACCCCAGGCGGCTGCTATGCAGGAAGTGCCTTGGATGTGCTGTAATTTATGGAGTGTTCACATTCTGCACAATGGAGACTTATAAAGCTTTTTCCCAATGCTGGGAGATAAACTGCTCTGCTTTTCTTATAAAGTGTGTAAATCACATAATCACACATAACTCTGGTTGTGTGTCATCACTTATCTCACCCCACAGCATATTACTTGCAAGGATTTATATGCTGCTAAAAGTTAAAGGACACCTGAACTTAGAGATATATGGAGGCTGCCATATTTATTTCCTTTCAAACAATGCACATTGCCTGGTGGTCCAGCTGATCCTCTGCCTCCAACACTTTTAGCCATAGACTCTGAACAAGCATGCTTGTTTCAGGTGGGTTTCAGACACTACCAATGCATGAAAGTTCAGCAGAACAGCTAGGCAACTGATATTAAAAGTAAGGCCCAGTGCACACCGAGCGGTTTTTGGAGCGATCCGCCGGCCGCATCCGCCTATAAAACGCTTGGCTAATGTAATGTATGGGATGGTGCACACCGGCGGTTTGAGGTTTTTGCCAAGCCGCAAACGCGCCTCCTGCTGCGCGTTTGCGGTTTTCGGAAGCGTTTCGTCCTCAATGTAAAGTATAGGAAAAACGCAAACCGCTCTGAAAAACGCTACTTCAGAGCGGTTTGCCAGGCATTTTTGTTACAGGAGCTGTTCAGTAACAGCTTTTACTGTAACAATATGTGTAATCTGCTACACAAAAACGCACCCAAAACCGCTAGGTATGTTTAGAAAACCTCTCTAAACATACCTAGAATCGCTCTGAAATCAGCTCCCAAAACCGCTAGCGTATTGCGGATCTGCTAGCGGTTTTGGTGTGCACTGGGCCTAAGTAAGTATGAAAGCCTCCATATCCCTCTTACATCAGGTGTCCTTTAAACGCTTCGGGACTGCCAAAAGTTAAATGCCTGATGCAGCGTATTATTAAGATCATGACGCGAACGCGCATCCCCATTGACACAGAACTTGGTTGTCTTTACTATTCCTAAAAAAGTGCTAAACCCTATTCAATCCCAAATTAATAAATTTATTTGGAATTCTAAGCCGGCTAGAGTAAGAGCCCTGGTTCTATATAGGCATCCACTTCAGGGTGGAATCGGTCTCCCTAATCTATGGTATTATTATCTGGCCTCCAAATTAAACCAAATTCTAGATTGGGGTCTATCATCCGAACAACCACTTTGGTGGAAATTTGAAGCAGAGACCATTAAACCATATTTCTTATCTCATTTGATCACGGTAGTGACAAGTCGGGATATATCTGCTCTAGGTAAACTGAATAAAATTGTAGCAACACTGGCAAAATTATGGGTTGATCTTGCTCCAAAACTTAAATTAACCAGTCCACTCCCCCCTAAATTATCCTTTTTGGGAACCCCAAAGTTCCCCCTCCTTTCCATCAACCAGCACAATTTAGATGGTGGATAGAGAAGGGGTTAATTACGGCCTCTAGATTTTGGGTTGGTAGTACGTTTATCCCCTTCCAACATTTACGTTTTAGCATGGATATTCCTTTGAGGGAGGCCTACAGGTACTGCCAGATTAAACATTACTATAAATCTCTATTTGCATTTCCCCCCTCTCAAGAACTCACTACTTTTGAATCCTTATACTTTGGCTCCAGTAGGCAAAAAGGGATCATTTCTATCCTATATGCTCTCCTTAATCGCAGACCCAATGAAGAAAAATTGGCATATATGAGGGCCTGGGAACAAGACTTGGGTTGCCAGTTATCAGATGAACAATGGTCTTCCAGTTGGGAGGCGGTCTCTAAAGTAATCAAATCCAATATCTTCAAAGACACCCCAGTCAAATTACTATTCAGGTGGTATCTCACTCCTGCTAGACTGCACACGTTCTACCAAACAGTCTCACCAGACTGCTTCCGCAGGTGCGGGGGCCCCGGGACATTATTTCACATTTTCTGGGAGTGCCCGGTAGCAACCAAATTTTGGACCACTTTAAAGTCCTTATTCTTTGATATTGTAAAGATTCCTCTACTGCTGGACCCCTCCCAGGCCCTCCTATATGTTTCAAATGATTCGGTCCCAAGGGCATATCAGGTATTTTACAGATACTTATTATGTGCAGCACAATGGTCCATTGCCTATAGATGGAAAACTCCTTCACCCGATATAGACCTGGTAAAGCATCGGCTGGATATGATCAGGTTGATGGATCGTATATATTATTTAAGTATTGAAAATAAAGATCGCTTTAACATAATTTGGGAAGATTGGTCGCTATATAGAGGACACCACTGAATGATAAAGCTTGCTATTCTTTTCTTTTAGATCCAGGTGAAATGTTCTTTGGAGAGGGGAGGAGAGGGGACGAAGGACGTAGGGCTAATTGCCCATGCACTGTGTTAAATGAGTTTAAAGGGACTCCGAGCAGTGCAGAAACTATGGAAAGATGCACATCATTTTAAAGCTCTCTTTCTCCTCTTTCTAATGATATATAAACCACCACCCTACGCCTTTTAGTTTTCGCTATTTTCGCGATTGAAATTGCCGCGGCCGCAATTTCGATCGCGAAAATAGAGAAAACTAAAAGGCGTAGGGCGAAGATTTAGGTGTCGTCAGAAAGAGGAGAAAGAGAGCTTTAAAATGATATCCATCAAGCCATAGTTATATTGTATTACACAGGGCGACTTTTTGTCAAAGTCAGCAGCTGCATTCAGCAGAATGGAGCTGCTGACACTGGGGAAAGTGTCGTCCTGTGTAATACAATATAACTATGGCTTGATGGATATCATTTTAAAGCGCTCTTTCTCCTCTTTCTGACGACACCTAAATCGTTGCCCTACACCTTTTAGTTTTCTATATTTTCGCGATCGAAATCGCGGTCGCGGCAATTTCAATCGCGAAAATAGCGAAAACTAAAAGACAAAGGGTGGTGGTTTATATATCATTGGAAAGAGGAGAAAGAGAGCTTTAAAATGATATGCATCTTTCCATAGTTTCTGCACTGCTCGGAGTCCCTTTAAAGTGTTTAATGTTGTTTAAACTGCTTACCATTGTTGTTTGTCACATTCTGCAGTATTATATATTGCTTATACATAAGCATAAGTATTTTCTGGCAAATTTTACATTCAGAAGTTGTACTTTTGATGATTCCATCTCTGTAATGATTCGTTATGACTTGATTTGATATCCTGTTTGCTATATTTTTCAATAAACCTCTTCATTATAAAAAAAAAAAAAAAGAACTTGGTTGTCGTCAATCAAGAGGCATTTTCATTGGCTCCTCAACTCCTGATCCCTGTAAGCCATTTACCCATTGAAAAAAAAAAAAAGCTCCATTCCTTAAAGGGTCCAGATCCTGCTGTCCTAAATGAGTTAAAGAAGAACTCCTTCACATTATTTCTGTGTTATACAGCCAATAATAGCGATCTCTGAAAGTCTTTTCTGGGAATAGATCATGAGTTTCACACATTGCAGCACCTTTATGACTTCTTGTATCTCTCCATTAAGATGCAGCCTGGCTGCCAATCAATGCAATCAGTGTCTTTATTGTGTAATTACTGATATAATGTATTAGGTACCTGTATGTGCTTTTGTGCACTTTAGCAGGCTTGCATTGAAACAGAAGTACAGTACAGTGTAAAGCCCCATCAACACCATACAATTTTTTTCGATCAAATCCGACATGTCCGATTGAGATTCGATTTGATAGTGTAGTCAAATGTCATTGCAAAACAATGGCAAATTGATCACAATAAAGATCGAATCCTGATCGGACATGTGGGATTTAATCGAATCAAATGGATGAATCGAATCTCACAAAAAAATTGTAGGTGTAGAGGGGGCTTAAGGGCTGGTTCCCACTTGGCGATTTGCCCGAGGTCACGTTCGGTTCCGCGATCTGTGGGCAAAATCTCACGATTCAGTGCGATTTACGCTTGTGATTCCCTTTCAATAGAGCGAGAATCACAGAGAAATTGTGGGTGGATTTTTCTGTGTTTTTCTTGTGTCCTGTGCAAGAGTTTAGATCCACTTTAATAAACAATATCGATCAGACAAGGTTTTTAAATCAGTCACCTGCTGATCCCACCAACATGTGGTATTTGTCTAGTCTGTCCAATAACAGGTCTCAGGATGTGATCTAATGTCTGTTTGTCCTCCGTTCTACCGTTCTCTGACCAGGCAGTCTGTGATAAGTACCACAAATTCATGTCTTCTGGAATCTGATTTACAGCATTTGTGAGAAACTCACTCTGTTCCCCATAAAACCATCAGCAGGGAGATGATCCATCCTTAAACGGCTCGCCAATCATCACACACTTAAGCCTCCGCCATTAGCTCTCCGATAAAAACCTCTCATCATTGGGCATGTCCGTCTTTGAACCAACTTGACCTGTGCTGTGACCCCTGTTCTCAAAGCATTATGGGATTTGTTGCTTCCTTGAAGTGACAAAAGATGGCTTAAAAAACACACATTTCCTCCACATGTCAGCTCACAAGGGGACCTGAGCATTGTCTGCGTTTCCATCACTGCTCTATCAGGAGGACAAGGATACTCGGCTCAGCCACTGGAATAATGGGGCTCTGAAACATGTCCTGTAGCTTAATTAATAGGCACTGGCCATTATACGAAATCACGTGTGAAGTGAAAAATCAGTACAGCTCTGCCCTGCTAAATACAATAAGATCCGGAGTACATGAATGGAATGCTTCTGACTTAGGTAATTAATCCCCAACTTAGGCGCAACTTTTCATCAGCGTTTAACACGTTATTTAAAGTGAATTATGCGTGTAAAAAAAAACAATTGTAAAAAAAAAAAAAGTAAAGAAAAAAGAAAACTGCCTGGTCCAACTGTTCATAGATCCTCAACTACTAGATGCTTGTTCACACCCAGGAAGCCTGAAGCACTGCCCTATTAAATGGCATGGGACGAAAAACTAACTGGGAAGTGGAGGGGAGAGAACAATCACTGAGGCTGGTTTCACACATGGTGCAGTGTGATTTAGGAGTGGCAGATCAGCCTACCGAAGCACTTTGCACTGGACCACTGCATGCAGATTTGCCCCAGCGGCAATTAGCACCAAAAGGGAAATCTGCATGTCTCCGCCCCCCAAACATGTATATAAGTGACGTCAGGTGTCACCTGCATCTGTCACAAGGGTGCATTTTCCTCACTTGAAGGGATACTTAAAGAGAATCTGTACTCTGAAATTCTTACAATAAAAAGCATACCATTCTATTCATTATGTGCTCCTGGTCCCCTCTGTGCTGTTTCTGCCATTCTCTGCTGCAAACCTGGCTTGTAATTGCCAGTTTTAGGCAGTGTTTACAAACAAACTAACCAGCTTCTAATAGGCTCAGCTAAGCAGAGTGTGTTAGTCACACAGAGCCTGCAGGGGGTGTGTACAGCTTCTAGCTAATCACAAGCAGCCCTGCACATTCCAGTCTGACTGCCTCAGCCTGACTGTGCCGACTATAGAGAGAAGATTAGATCATATAACAGAGATAACACAGCTACTGTGCAATTAGGAAAAGCTGCAGTAAGCCAGACCACATTAGAAAAGGCATAGGAACTTATAGCATAGAAGAAATAAAGATAAACAATTTGTTACAGAGTCTCTTTAAAGAGAAACTCCAACCAAGAATTGAACTTTATCGCAATCAGTAGCTGATACCCCCTTTTACATGAGAAATAGAATGATTTTCACAAACAGACCATCAGGGGGCGCTGTGTGACTAATTTTGTGCTGAAACCCCTCCCACAAGAGGCTCTGAATACCGCGGTACTCTGGGCAAACTGCCACAATGTAACAATGTTCACAGACAGGAAATGGCTGTTTAAAGCTGTCTGTAACAGCCAGAGCAGCTAGAAACAGCTACATAACTTGCCCACAGTAACACTGTCACCATGTAATACATGTCAGAATGTGAATCTGGGAGAGGAACGATTTTACAATGAGCAAACACTGACTAAATCATTTATACATAATTATTGTAAAAATGAAGCACTTTTTTTTATTAAATTATTTTCACTGGAGTTCCTCTTTAACCACTTGCCGACCAATGGATTTTTCACTGATCGGTGCTGCGGGGGCTCTACAGCCCGCAGCACCGATCAGGAGTGCAGCAGGGCGATCAGACTACCCCCCTTTTTTCCCCACTAGGGGGATGTCCTGCTGGGGGGTCTGATCGCCGCCGGCCATCTGCGTTTTGCGGGGGGGGGCTTCTCAAAGCCCCCCTCCGCAGCCATTTCCACCCTCTTCCTCCTTACCTCCCTCCCTCCCTCTCTCCGTAATGCGCAGGACGGAGTTCCGTCCTGCGCATTGAAGGATAGGCTTCAGCCTATCATATGCCGGCGATCCCCGGCCAATCAGAGGCCGGGGATCGCCGATCTGCCTTACGGCGCTGCTGCGCAGCAGCGCCGTATGATGTAAACAGCGGGGATTTCTTCCCCGCCTGTTTACATTTTGCCGGAGAGCTGCGATCGGCGGCTCTCCGGCTGTTCACGGAGACACCCTCCGTGAACTGACATGGAAAGGCCGCTCGATCGAGCGGCCGTTTCCATGGTAACCCGCAGACGACCAGTTTACGCCAATCGGCGTTAGCTGGTCGTCAAGAGGTTAAGTCAAAAATAAAAAATAATTTTTACTCACCTGGGGCATCCCTCAGCCACCTGAAGCTGTATGGTGCCCTCGCAGCCTGGCTCCGATCCTCCTGTCCCCGCCGGCGGCTACTTCTGGGTTCGGCGACAGCCGCTGACAGGCTGGGAACGCGAGTGATTCTCCACGTTCCCAGCCACTATATCACCCTCTATGCTGCTATAGTATATAACATATACGCTATAGCAGCATAGAGCCGGCTGGGAACGCGGAGAATCACTCGCGTTCCCAGCCTGTCGGCGGCTGTCGCCGAACCCGGAAGTAGCTGCCAGCGGGGACAGGGGTATCGGAGCCAGGCTGCGAGGGCACCATACAGCTTCAGGGGGCTGAGGGATGCCCCAGGTGAGTAAAAATCATTTTTTATTTTTGACTTAAGTATCCCTTTAAAGCTGATCCAAGATGAAAAACTAACTATAACAAGTAAAGGTCCATACATGCATCGGATTTTCGCAAACGTCCGGTCGTTTGGACGTTTGAATGACCGGTCGTTTGGACGTCAAATCGGGCGTATGTACAGTCTGTCGTTCAGCTGATAAGACTGGATTTGAGCGATCCACTTGGCAGATTGTTCAAGTCCAGTCTTATCAGCTGAACGACAGACTGTACACACGCCCGAATTGACATCCGAATGACTGGTCGTTCAAACGATGGGTCGTTTGCGAAAATCAGATGTGTGTATGTACCTTTACTTGTCGATATATCCTATCTAAAGATTAGATAGTTTACACAGCAAATCTAGCTGCAAACAGTTTCAACAGTATTTGATTACTTCTTCCTGTGATACAATGACAGCAGCCATGTTCTGCTTGTGATCGTTACACAGGCAAGCTGCTCTGTATCTCCATCTCTCAGCCTGTGAAAACCACGCTCCCCTCTCCTCCTCCTCCCCTCTGCCTCTGAAATTTCTAGCTAGTAAACTCCTCCTCCCCACACTGAGCTCCCATAAGCCCTTGCTACAGGTGTCTCAAGAGTGCCTTGGCACTGGAGCGAGACTTGTTTAGTTTATAGGTAATTAGGGTATTAAAACAAAAAAAAAGTATTTGGCTTGAGGAATGCCCTACAAACCATATGTAAGGTACACAATTATGCAATGAGTAAAAGTTTATCTCGGATCACTTTAAGAGCTCTTTGAATGAACTGAATGATGAAACATCTATGCAATAGATTTGTACTCTGAACTGGATGGATTTGTGAATTTCACACAGATGACATTACTTTGAGGCAAAAGCAAGTAGGATAAATGTATTGGTAATAAAAGGCAGGGAAACAAAATGTTGTTGTATGTTATTCCAGCCTAGGATAACGCCTTTGTTCTTGTGTCCAGGCACACACAGAAATTTAAAGTTTTAGAGAACTGATGTTGTTGGTAACTGTGGCATGAGAGTTTTTTCCCCCACAAAATAATAGTGTTCTATACATTGCTGACATGAGCCTTATGGATTCATGGGAAGTGGGGGTTTAGTTGCATGTGTGGTTATAATGGAACCTTTGTCACCAAGGGCCAAAGTTTATGGTTGAATGCTAGCTATACCTCTAAGCTGCCCTAGAGGGAGGCAAGAGATTTAAGGAAGAAAAAACACTAGAAGTGCTGAAATACAAAGGCTGGAGATAAAGGGAGGATGGCCTGATGAACATACAGAGCATTCTTCTTCCATCAGATCCTGCTTGGTGTTTGCTGTCTTATCACAGTAATCTGCAGGGAGGAATTATGCTATTCAGCAAGGTGCCAGAGACTATCCTATAAGTAAACAGACAGAGAAGAGCTGCCATGGCCAGGCTTTGATGTCAGTTTACAGTGCTGTGTTGACTGTCACACACATGGGGATAAGGAGGTGTGTAATAGCACGGTTCTGCCAAAAGAGATTTTTTTTCCACTTATATTTAATCCAAAACTCTTGAGAAACGGACAGATTGAGGACAAGGACTATAGCTAAAAGTTCACCGCAGAGACAAGGAAGATGGATCCAGTGATGTCTCCCTGATGTCCCACGATCCATCTTCCGGCCGGCAGGTATGCGCAAAGTCACACAACGTTACAGGAAGGGCGCAAACAGGAAGTCAAGCTATTGTGGTACTTTGTGCGGAGTC
Source organism: Hyperolius riggenbachi (assembly GCF_040937935.1). Lineage (NCBI taxonomy): Eukaryota > Metazoa > Chordata > Amphibia > Anura > Hyperoliidae > Hyperolius > Hyperolius riggenbachi. Next base: position 198,258,311 of record NC_090657.1, read on the forward strand.
ATCGGGGATCATGAAGATCTGATCCACCAAGAGTCATTATCACCATGCATTGCTATACAATGATCGTGAGCCTGTACCCTAGTCACAATATCGCGGAAGCGATCACTCGTCGCCCTAAGTATTGCTGGGAAAATCATTCAGAAAATCGTGTTGTGTGTACTCAATTTAAAGAAGATTAAATATTCAGTTGGATACAAGCATGATGCAGAGTTATGCTGGGCATACACGGGTCGATGCGCCCTAATTTCCGACAGGTCTGATGACCCGCCGGATCGATTCCCTGCTCGGACAATAGCAAGGAATCGAGCAGAAGATAAGGAAGCCCCCGCGGGAACGAGCAGGAATCGATCCGGACCGCAGCAGGGACGCGGCGGGAGTCGATCCGGCGGCTAATCGAGCTGCCGGATCGACTCGTGTATTCCCAGCATTACAGATTACCCAGCCAGCCCATGGTGACCAGGAACTCCTAGGAGTGTGCAAAAGGCTAAAAGGCATCACAAAGTCTCCTTACTAAAAATGCTATGTAAAACTGAATTTAGCCTTCATAAAACAGAAGGTATTTATGATTGTTCAGGCTGGAATGAGCATTTGAGGTCTCCCACAATGCATCACTGCTGAATATGCAAATCATGTCTTTCTTTGTTGTCTCTGAAAGCTAAACACATCTCCAGAACAGCTGGAATGCAATAATGTGTCAGCTTGTTAATATTACAGAGCCAAACTACGGTAATCCAACATGCATACAGACTGTTTCCGATTAGTTAATTCTCATCAGTGCATTGCATGAATTAATATGGCTCTATGGAGTAGGACTTGAAACAACCAGAGTTTACAGATAGCTCATGCCCTAAAACCAGAACTCCTAGGAGTGTGTAAAGGCATGAAAAAGACCAAAAAGCCCTCTTACTAGAATGCTATATAAACTAGAATTTTGCGATAATTCAGGTTGAAGTGAGCATTTGAGGTGTCCCACAATGCACCACTGCTGAATATGCAAATCAAATCTTTGATGTCCTTGAAAGCTAAACACATCTCCAGAACTGCTGATATGCAATGATGTGTCAACTTGTTAATATTGCATGATGCAAAGATCTATCCATAAATGTGCCTTCTAAAATCATCCAAGAGCATACATTACATCTGTCAGGCGAGGAGTTGATGAGGAGACAGAGTCACTTGTTGCGGCACCGATTTTCATAAAATTATCAAATTGAATGGTTGATTGGGCCGCAAAATCAGTATATGTTTGGACACCTTAACAACCACCTTTCTCACCTCATCTAAACATTATCTGCTGATTACTTAGTAAAATGGCCATATAAGATACCACCATTTTTTACTCTAGGAGGCTGCAACACATGCCGCACACTTGCAAAACACAAAACAAGGGAAGGCCACTCTAATGTGCTGAAAGGTAACTCCGCACCACTGTAGAAAAACTGAACTGCCCCCATCTTCCTATTCTGACAAAAGTAAACACAACATTTTTTGTTTTTTTAGACTTAAGCAGCGTACACACGCCGGACTTTAGGCAACGACGGGTCCGTCGTTGCCTCCCGCTGGGTGGGCGTGCCAGCGACAGTCCGGCGTGTGTACGCTCTGTCGTCAGACTGATACGGCTGTTTCTGAGCGATCCGAACAGCCGTATCAGTCTGACGACAGAGCGTACACACGCCGGACTGTCGCTGGCACGCCCACCCAGCAGGAGGCAACGACGGACCCGTCGTTGCCTAAAGTCCGGCGTGTGTACGGACCTTAATGGATATGTTGCAGAAAATAGCAATGTAGCACTGTTGAATTCACTTCAAAGTTTCAAGAAAAAGGTTTTAAAGGTGAATTCCACATTTTTTTCCGTTTTCTGCCCTCTGTTCAGTTACCCTGTTTACCCAAAAATATACCCTCTGACTTTAACCAAAAGGAAGGTGGTTAATAAGGTTGTACCAATCGTGGTCTCTTCCAGTCCAGCAAAGGGGTGGCGGAGGGAGGGACTGCAAGTGCCTAATATCCAACCCGCCACAAGATACTGTAGAAAAAAGGGCTGGTGCCACAGCAACCCTATTCCACATCTAGATGCCAGCCAGAAGCCTTTATGTGACATCATTGCTGGAGTTTAGGCGGGGGTCGAGTCCTGTGTGAACGTGGGGGGACAACGTCCACCTACTTTTTTCAGAGCGTGGACGGCTTCCACCCTAGCATGTGGAGTGGAGGGGAGGCAGCACAGTGAAAGGGGAGCGGTGGGCACAGCGGTGGGGAAGGGGGGACGTCTCCCCCTCACCTTGGGGCCCCCATTCCTCGCTCTCCCCTCCGGAAGTTGTAAGTGTCGGCGGCTGACAGCAGGCGGGGGACTTACCGCTGTTCTTCCAGCCGCGGGAAGGAGGGAGCTCTGCTCTGCGCACCGCTAGTCTGGTCTACTCAAGACCAGACTAGTGGCACACAGGATCTCCCTCCCGCAGATTGAAGAACAGTGGTAAGTCCCCCGCTATCAGCCGCCGCCGCTTAAAAATTCCAGAGGGGAGAGCGAGGAAGGGGGGCCCCCCAGGTGAGGGAAGAAGGGGGGAGACGTCCCCCCTTCCCCACCGCTGTGCCCACCGCTCCCCTTTCACTGTGCTGCCTCCCCTCCACTCCACATGCTAGGGTGGAAGTCGTCCACCCTCTGAAAAAAGTAGGTGGACGTTGTCACGCAGGACTCGACCCCCGCCTAAACTCCATCAGTGATGTCATATAAATGCTTCTGGCTGGTATCCAGATGTGGATTAGGGTTGATGTGGCACCAGCCCTTTCTTCTATAGTATCTTGTGGCGGGTTGGATATGAGGCACTTGCAGTCCCTCCCTCCGCCACCCCTTTGAGAGGTCTCCCCTTCCGCACCTCTGTGCCCGCTCCTTCACTCCGCTGCCTCCCAGCCTCTTTAGGGAGCCCCTAAAGTTTTGGATACCTATTATGGGGACACCAATAGATTTTGCTAACTATTCTGGGGACATCTATACACCTGGCTACCAATTTTGAGGACATCTATACACCTGGCCACCTATTCTGGGGACATCTATACACCTGGCCACCTATTCTGGGGACATCTATACACCTGGCCACCTATTCTGGGGACATCTATAAACCTGGCCACCTATTCTGGGAACAACTATACTCATGGCTACTTATACTGTGGACACCTATAGACCTGGCTACCTATACTGGGGGTACCTATTTTGGTGGAACTGCTGTCAGATTATCTGTGTTTTTGGGGAACCGCCGCTTCTGGGGACATCGTTATACCTGGCTACCTATTCTGGGGACAGCTTTACACCTGGCCACCAATTTCGAGGACATATATACACCTGGCTACCTATTCTGGGGGCATCTATACACCTGGCTACCTATTCTGGGGACATCTATACACCTGGCCACCTATTCTGGGGACATCTATACACCTGGCCACCTATTCTGGGGACATCTATACACCTGGCCACCTATTCTGGGGACATCTATACACCTGGCCACCTATTCTGGGGACATCTATACACCTGGCCACCTATTCTGGGGACATCTATACACCTGGCCACCTATTCTGGGGACATCTATACACCTGGCCACCTATACACCTGGCCACCAATTTCGAGGACATAAATACACCGGGCCACCAATTTCGAGGACATATATACACCTGGCTACCTATTCTGGGGACAACTGTGCTCATAGCTACTTATACTGGGGACAGATTATCTGTATTTTTGGGGAACCGCTTCTGAAAGATTAAGTGTATTTTGGGGAACAGATGCCAGATTATGTGTATGTAAGGGGAACGGCTGCTGCCAGATTACGTGTATTTTGGGGAACCACTGCCAGATTGTGTATGCTTGGGGGACCATTGCTGCCAGATTACATGTATTTTGGGTGATACGTGTATTTTGGGTGATCCGATGCCAGGTTTTGCCTATTTTGGGGAACTGCTTCTAGATTATGTGTATGGTGGATGAATTGCTGCTACAAGATTATGTCTATTTTGGGGGAACCACAGCCATATTATCTGTATTTTGGAGGAACCTCTGCCAGATTACGTATATTTTGGTGAAATGCTGTCAGATTGCATTTAATTTTGGGGCTTACACTACGGCAGAGCTTAAACTTCCCCTACAGACCTTTTATACCACTGCTAAGGTCATGTATATTTTGCCCCACCCATGACCACGCCTTGCTGCGTGACCACACTCATTTTCCGGCACGCCTGCGCAGGGTTTTTTAGGGTGAGTCCACTCATCTCTTTTCCCAGGACTAGACCCCTGAGTTTAGGGGTATGTAGTGATCATGAAAGACACAGAACATTTAGATTATGCTTTTCTCCTGGTGGAGCTACAGCCACTAGGGGTGCGCTCAGTAGGAGGTAGCAGTGTTAGGGGGTCTTGCCCAAGGTCTCCTTACAGAATAGGTGTTGGCTTACTGAACAGGAAGAGCCCAGATTTGAACGCTGGTCTCCTGTGTCAGAGGCAGAGCCCTTAACCATTACACTATCCAGCCACTGAGTGGAGATTTTGGCAGGAGCATGTATAAAAGAGATGCCTAGAAATATAAAAATCCTGACCCTTAGTGTAAAATCACTCAATGCTTGTAGTGTTTTCAGGCAACACAATTTTACCACAATGCCCTTCCCTGTACATCTCAGTAAATCACCTCCTTGCTCTTCTCCAAAGCCATCTATGGAGTGTTGTGCTTACCTGCCTCATTTATAGAACACCAGGAGTCTTTACTGGTCCTGAATTTTCAAATGGTTCTCTTTGAATTCTGCTACCACAAGTGCTTGCGTTGGGTAGGGTAATGCCTTAGTAATGCCATGTGACTGGAGGACCAAGGAACCTAGGAAAAAGAAAACTTTGAGACTGGTTCAAAACTGGAGCACTGTAGTACTATATACCCCTGATATGTTTATCAGAAACCCTATTTACTTGTATTAAAGCAGCAGGGACAGCCATACTATCACAGGAAAAAAACACACAAATATAAGTAGATAAATACTTGTTCTACTTACAAAACTACATATGTTTTGTAAGTAGAACAAGTATTTATCTAGTTATATTTGTGTACTTATATTTCCTTCCAGACTCTTTTTTTTCTCCTAGACACTGCACAGTCATATCTAACTTGCTTTGTAATCCCATGTGAGCACCGCATAGATTGTATTTCAACAGTTTCTGCAGAGGGGTGAGGTGTATTTCCCTTCTTAGCCTCGTGTCACACCAAACTACCCTCAGCCTATCAGTGAGGAGCAGTAATGTGGGAGGGGAGATTGACAAGCTTTCCTCTACCCAGCAATGTACCAGAATAGTGCCAGGCTGACTGAGATAAGATTTATTACAGCAGAAATATTGCAATGCAGGGTTAGGTTGTAGACTACACAATAAAAACAGAGAAGAGGGTAAATGGAATTTGATTTTATGGCTGACAATCCTGCTATAAAAGTGGCAAACTGTTACTTATTCCTGTGACCATCAATGTTTCAATGTACCTCTTATGCTTTTCCTTAAAGTAAACCAGGGACATTGCTAACAAGGGCTGTGGAGTCGGAGTCGTGGCAGTTTTGGGTGCCTGGAGTCGGGAAAAAATGCACCGACTCCTAATGAATTTAAACTGTAATTAAAATAGAAATATGATAAAATGTTCTATTTCTCACATAAGTCATCATAAATAATTTATACATACAGTAATAGCTGTGCTTAGTCCACAAAAATGAAATAAACCATTCAAAATTAGTTACTTGTGCTGCTTCAATAAAGCAGTCCCCGTATTTTTAAAGTCAGATATACATATCTGATTGTGACTGTACAGTATATAGGATTTGTACACAGGAGTCTCTTATACAGTATATACTAAATAACATCTATGCTGTAAGAATAAAGCCTGATGTGTAGCCGTGTCACTAATAGAGATGGTCAATAAGATGGAAATAATTCTGCATTGATTCTGATTTATGCAACTCTCTTTGCTCATGAAATCAAATAATTTGATATGTTGTTAAAATTTGGTTTGGTGACTACGAATTAAATGGTACCTGTGAAGGATGAAAAGAAAAGTGTTATACATACCTGGGGCTTCTTCCAGCCCCCTTTAGGCCAATTAGTCCCTCGCTGTCCACCTCCACCACCTTGATCTTCTGCTACGAGTCTTGGTAATTCAGCCAGTCAGCGCAGTGCGGCCGCAAGACTCTTCCACAGCCAGGAGCGTTCAGCACCTGCGCAATAGTGCTGCGCACGTGTAGTACGCTCCCGGCGGCGGAGTGCGTGCATGCGCACTACGCCAGACTGGCTCAAGTACCTGGACTCATAGCAGAAGATCCAGGTGGCGGAGGAGGACAGGGACTGATTAGCCTGAAGGGGGCTGGAGGAAGCCCCAGGTATGTATAAAACTTTAAATTCATCAGTCTCAGGTTTACTTTGTTACATAGTAGTACTATACTCTACATATGCACTCTCCACAGAGCTGCAGGGAATCCACTGAGAATGTTGTGCACATTGAACACAGAGGTGTTGTCTATCACCCATAAACCTGGTTCAGATTGTGCATGAAGAATGTGTAATCTCCTTATTCCCCTGCAGAGTACCTGCACATCACTCTTACATGTATCCACAGTTACATTGCCTAGGGCCTGGTAGATGTTCTTTGTTCCGGCCTGTACCTTTTACAAGTACTCTTACCAAGGACTAGTTTTAGTCTATGACTAAAGGGAATAAATATCCTTCATCCTCCATATCCTTCTCACTTCAGTTGTCTTTTAAAATTCCTAAGCGTTGGCAGTTAAAGGGAAGGTTCAGGGACAGTTGGTAAAAAATAAAAATCCGAATCCACTTACCTGGGGCTTCCTCCGGCCCGTGGCAGGCAGGAGGTGCCCTCGGCGCAGCTCCGCAGGCTCCCGGTGGTCTCCGGTGGCCGACCCGACCTGGCCAGGCCGGCGGCCAGGTCGGGCCTCTTTTGCGCTCCATTGTGCATTCCACGCTGGCGCGCTGACGTCATCGGACGTCCTCCGGGCTGTACTGCGCAGGCTCAGAGCTACTGAGCCTGCGCAGTACAGCCCGGAGGACGTCCGATGACGTCAGCGCGCCGGCGTGGAACGCACAATGGAGCGCAGAAAAGGCCCGACCTGGCCGCCGGCCTGGCCAGGTCGGGTCGGCCACCGGGAGCCTGCGGAGCGGCGCCGAGGGCACCTCCTGCCTGCCACGGGCTGGAGGAAGCCCCAGGTAAGTGGATTCAGATTTTTATTTTTTACCAACTGTCCCTGAACCTTCCCTTTAAGAGACGAATTTCATGTTACGTACTTTCAATCAACAAGATTGTAATATGCAAATTAGAGGAGTCGGAGGAATCCTAAACTGAGGAGTCGGAGTCGGTGGATTTTTGTACCGACTCCACAGCCCTGTTGCTAACTACAGATGTGATACTTACAGGGCCGGAGCTACCATAGGAAAAAATAAGCAGCTGTCCTAGGGCCCCAGAGCCTGTAGGGGCCCCCAAGTTGTCCCTCCCCATCTTAACTGTTGCTCCCCAGGGACTCTGCAGAGTCAGTTAAGTTGGGAGGTGATTGGGGGAGGGTCAGCAGCCAGCTCAGGGGCCCAGGAGGGAAATTTAGCTGCAACAAAGGGCCTCTAATGACGCTTTTTGGGCAGGGGGTGTATGTTGGGGGGCCCCCAGGCTAATTTTGCCCTAGGGCCCAATTGTTACTTGAACCAGCCCTGGATACTTACCCAGGGCTTCCTCCCACCCCATAAACATGTCTGAGTCCCACACCGTCCTCTGCCGTTCAGCCCCAATCAGCCCCGGTAACTTGCTCAGTTGGGTCCAGTCTGGGTCTTCTGCGCATGCGCGGACCTGCAGCGCATGTGCAGTAGACTCAGACTGACGCGACTGAGCAAGTTACCGGGGCTGATTGCGGCTGAACAGCAGACCGCGGGAGGACGGCAAGTGACTCGCACTTGTTTATGGGGTGGGAGGAAGCCTCGGGTAAGTATCAAATCTGTAGCCAGCGACGTCTCGGATTTACTTTAAGTTACACACATACCTCCATTGCGGCCATGTACCGCTAGGTCTCTCTCACGTACCGTTATTTTAAAAAGTAAGGCTCTGTAAAATTAACAGGCGATGGGTGTACTGTAAACCAGCGGTTCTAGACGCATGCCAGGCTTTTCAGGGACGTCAATGCATGATCTGCATTTTCACTCAATGACGTGTAGTGTTGCATTATGGGAGGTACTTCTTGGTCAAGTGAAGCTAAACACTTGTAAATACCTTTACCTTCTATTTTAAGAAGGCAGAATTGAACTGGAAAAGGGCCGATAAACAGTAAAAAGTTTCCACCAAGGTGTTTGAGAATAACATCTCTGCTCTCCAGTAATTCCTGTGGTGTTTGCCATTGTGAGAGTGGTGAACACAGCGGTCCCTTGTAAAGCAGTGAACAGGTCTGTTTGGCCTATATATAAATGTGACGATCAGCAAAAAAGTGCAGATAAATAACTGTTACTTTTAGGCGTGCCGATCGCTCTGAAAAACGGTGTTATTTTCAGCTTGTCAGCACTTTAATGATGGCGCTTGAAAGCATAACGCTGAAATTAGGTACAATTTTGGCTTCGGTTAAGAAATTCATAGCTGGCTGCGAATTGAAATGGAAAGATGCTTTTTTTTACTATTAAACTACAAAGGCACGTGGGGCACCAATTTAATGTTGTAGCAATTTTTCTGTGAAAATGAACTTTTACTTTATTATGCCTAATGTAGTTTGCCACTTTGCTAATTGCACACATGGGGCTTGTTTCACTAAGCCGTGACAACTCAAATATCACACCTTATGAAAAGATATCACACCTTATCAAAGTTAACACATCTTATCAGAGTAGCATAGCGAGCGCTACAAATTTATGCCTGCTAATTGGCAATGATACTCATCCTGCCCTGAGTCCCTGCGGGTTTGTAGCGCTTGCTATGCTACTCTGATAAGGCGTGTTAACTTTGATAAGGTGTGATATTTGAGTTATCACGGTTTAGTGAATCAAGCCCATGGAGCGGTGGGATTGTACCGCTGCAGACAATCACACTTAACCATTTACTATTTTAAACACCCTGTGGCAAAGTGCGCCGACAGGGTAATTTGTTCAGCTTCGTCCACCCTCAATGTGAACTAATGCAAACCCAAACTAATAATAAATTCAAGGAATAATTAATTTTATGTAGTAGTAGCAGCAAGGGTATTTAGGTCCTTTCTGGTGTTTCATATTCTTATTTTATATTTCAGGGGCTAAGTTTTAACTCTAAAGTCTGTGCAGTAGCCATGTCAGTGTAAGGCAAAATTGAATCGTTCAGCTACCAAAAAAATAAATAATTAGCTTTTGAGCATTTTTCCTGTTATCATACAAACTTAGATTCACAGTTCAGCGCACATCCCTACAATCACGAGGGAGTGACGAAACTAGTCGGGCGGGAATTGGATGTACCAGGAAGTCGCTGATGGCGAGACATGCGGATAGCAACAGAGGCCTGGTGCACACCAAAAACCGCTAACAGATCCGCAAAATGCTAGCAGATTTTGAAACTCTTTTTCTTCTTTTTCTGTAGCGTTTCAGCTAGCATTTTGCGGTTTTGTGTAGCGGTTTTGGTGTAGTAGATTTCATATATTGTTAGGCCTCGTTCACATCTGCTGCGCTGAAAAACGTGTGAAAGCGCGTGGTAAAAAACGCATGCGCTTGTGCGGGCTTTAGTGCGCGTTTCTGTGCGTTGCGCTTCGCTTCTTTAAAGCACGTTTTGCTTGTTGTACCAGCAGCAGTTGTCAATAAAACTTTGTTTTTGTATGTAAATGTATTTTTTTTTCCAATTAGGGGTAAAAAAACGCATGCGCTTCTATGCGCTTGTACGCGCTTCTATGCTCTAAAAAAGCGCACCCATTCACTTGCATTGATGTGCGCTTTCCAGCTCAACGCACAGAAATTCATGCAACACTACGTTTCTGTAACGCTGCTCAGCGCAGCGCATAGATGTGAACCAGCTACATTTAGTTACATGGGAAAGTAAATACCTTGCTGATCGCATAGGGCAATGCGCCGTAAAAAGCGCACAGAAACGGCCCTGATGTGAACGAGGCCTTACAGTAAAACTGTTACTGAACAGCTTCTGTAACAAAAAAGCAGGCAAAACCGCTCTGAACTGGCGTTTTTTCAGAGCAGTTTGCGTTTTTCCTATACTTAACATTGAGGCAGAAACGCATCCGAAATCCAAAAAATGCCTCACCCCGGGAGTATGAGTTTCTGCAAAACGCCTCCCGCTCTGGTGTGCACCAGCCCATTGAAATATATCACCCAAGCGTATCCGCAGCCGCAAGCGGATCACAAAACGCAGCCGAACCGCTCTGGTGTGCACTAGGCCAGAGAGCGGCTTAGCCCAGCCTGGCTAACGGGGGAGAGCAGTGGATAAAACTCTATGCTTGTTTGACATCTGGAGACATGTGAGTGAGAATTTTTAATAAAGTCTAAGTGTTTTTAAAGAGAATCTGTATTGTTAAAATCGCACAAAAGTAAACATGCCAGTGCGTTAGGGGACATCTCCTATTACCCTCTGTCACAATTTCGCCGATCCCCGCCGCATTAAAAGTGGTTAAAAACAGTTTTAAAAAGTTTGTTTATAAACAAACAAAATGGCCACCAAAACAGGAAGTAGGTTGATGTACAGTATGTCCACACATAGAAAATACATCCATACACAAGCAGGCTGTATACACCCTTCCTTTTGAATCTCAAGAGATCATTTGTGTGTTTCTTTCCCCCTGCAGTTCTCATGCACTGAAGTTTCAGGCTGCTCGTTTTTCTCCTGCAAACAGCTTTGTCCTTGTCTGTAATTCTTCAGTATGTGAAAGCCCAGCCAGCTCAGAGAACCATTTATCCAGCTTGTAAAAGAGAAGAGAGAAGCTGCCTTAATCTAAATAGTACACAGGCAGTGTGCAGAGAGGGGCCTGGAAGGGGAAGTTCATAGCAGAACCACAACACTGAAGAACTTGCCAGCCTTCCAGACACAGGCCGACAAGTCTGACAGGGGAAAGATGCATTGATTTATTACAGAGACTGTGATAGCAGAAAGTGCTGCAGTAAGCCAGAACACATTAGAATAGCTTTTGGAACTTGTAGGATGATGAAAAACAGGATGCAATTTTTGTTACGGAGTCTCTTTAAACTGATTTACTCTATGGGAGGTTTTTAATTTGAGGTGCATGGACAAGTGGATTGTGCACAGCACCGGCGTACCTACCGGGGATGCGACCCCCTCAGCCGCAGGGGGGCCCGGGGCTGCTCTGGGGCCCGCTCACTGTGCGCGGGGGGAGCGCTGCTATGGACCCCCCAGCAAGGTGCTCAACTGGCCGCAGCATCTGATAGACGCTGCGCCAGTTCATTCCCCGCAGCCCCGCTCCAGCAGCCTGCATAGTCTCCGGCAGGCAGAGCAGGGCTACGGCAAGATGGCCGCCGAAGCCCTGTACTGGAGACTATTTGTGTCTCCAGTACAGGGCTTCGGCAGCCATGTTGCCGTAGCCCTGCATAGTGCCTGTCAGCGCTGGAGATGTGCTGCAGTGCACAGGAGGATAGTCGGGGAGCTGAGAGGCCTGGAGAGACTTCTGACAGGTAAGGAATGTTTTTTTACAGGGGCATTTTTTTTTCTGGTGTCTGCTGCCCACATTACGATATTCTGGTGACTGACTGCTGCCCACATTAGGATTTTCTGGTGTCTGCTGCCCACATTAGGATTTTCTGGTGTCTGCTGCCCACATTACGATTTTCTGGTGTCTGCTGCCCACATTACGATTTTCTGGTGTCTGCTGCCCACATTACGATTTTCTGGTGTCTGCTGCCCACATTACGATTTTCTGGTGTCTGCTGCCCACATTACGATTTTCTGGTGTCTGCTGCCCACATTACAATTTTCTGGTGACTGCTGCCCACATTACAATTTTCTGGTGACTGCTGCCCACATTGCGATTTTCTGGTGTCTGCTGCCCACATTACGATTTTCTGGTGTCTGCTGCCCACATTGCGATTTTCTGGTGACTGCTGCCCACATTACGATTTTCTGGTGTCTGCTGCCCACATTACGATTTTCTGGTGACTGACTGCCCACATTACGATTTTCTGGTGACTGCTGCCCACATTGCGATTTTCTGGTGACTGCTGCCCACATTGCGATTTTCTGGTGACTGCTGCCCACATTAGGATTTTCTGGTGACTGCTGCCCACATTAGGATTTTCTGGTGACTGCTGCCCACATTAGGATTTTCTGGTGTCTGCTGCCCACATTACGATATTCTGGTGACTGACTGCTGCCCACATTAGGATTTTCTGGTGAGTGCTGCCCACATTACGATATTCTGGTGACTGCTGCCCACATTAGGATTTTCTGGTGACTGCTGCCCACATGGCGATTTTCTGGTGACTGCTGCCCACATTGCGATTTTCTGGTGAACTCTGCCCACATTACGATTTTCTGGCCCACATTACGATTTTCTGGTGAACACTGCCCACGTTACGATTGTCTGGTGAATGCTGTCCACATTACGATTTTCTGGCCCACATTACGATATTCTGGTGAACGCAGTGCCCACATTAAGATTGTCTGGTGAATGCTGTCCACGCTACAATTTTCTGGTGACTGGTGTCCACGTTACAATTTTCTGGTGACTGCTGCCCACGTTACAATTTTCTGGTAACTGCTGCCCACATTACGATTTTCTGGTGAACTCTGCCCACATTACGATTGTCTGGTAAAATGCTGCCCACTTTACAATTAATTTACAGTGAAACGCTGCCCCATTATGATTATTTGGCACCTATGGGGGGGGGGCCCATCCAAATATTCGCAGGGGGGCCAAGTGATTTCTAGTTACGCCCCTTGTGCACTGTGATACTGAGACCAGGACCTGAAGTGCTGAGGCTCCCTGGAATAGAGCGCTATCTGACCAGTCTCATAGTGGTCCCACTGTATTTGGTGAGTGTGTTTCCTGTTAGGTGTTTTGGTGGTGGAACACTGAGAAGAAACTGCACTAAAGAATTGTCATCCACTTGGACTGAACTGTGCTATAATGGATTATAGGATGGACTATGTAGGGATGTGTGCTGAACTGTGAATATAAGTTTGTGTGAAGTATTTGCTGTACTTAGTGAGAGCGCACTTCATATTGGCTTGTATAGAAACCAGAGCGCTTTGAATTACCATTGACATTTCCTGTTATCATGATTGTTTGCTCAGCCAGATACAAAGGTTTTTACTTTTCAAGGCCCGTACACCTGATTCCTTCAAACGACGCGTCGTCAGACCTGCCCGCAGGGTGGCAGTTCTGCCGACAGTTTGCCCGTGTATACAGTCTTTCGGTAGGCTGATAATTTTTCTTTTTTAATGTTTATTTTCCCTGGTACTTTATTTTTCGGTCAGTGTTCCCGGTAGGCTGATAAGGCTGGTTTTGACTGATCCGCTCTGCGGCAGAATTAATTCATTTACTTTAGACTACACAGAGCCACATTCATTAAAGGGAAGGTCCAAGCAAAATAAAAAAATGAGTTTCACTTACCTGGGGCTTCTACCAGTCCCATGCAGCCTTCCTGTGCCCTCGTAGTTACTCACTGCTGCTCCAGTCCCCCGCTGGCAGCTTGCTGACCTCGGAGGTCGGCGGGCCGCATTGCGTACATTTTTACGCATTCCCGCTAGTGCAGGAACATTAACACACATTTTTACGCGTTACTAGATCAATGCGTACATTTTTACGCATTGAACCATTAACGCGTAAAAATGTATGTGTTAATGTTCCTCCGAGGTCGGCAAGCTGCCAGCGGGGGACTGGAGCAGCAGTGAGTGACTACGAGGGCACAGGATGGCTGCATGGGGCTGGTAGAAGCAGAACTAGCTGGCGGCGGGGGACTGGAGCCGCAGTGAGTGACTACGAGGGCACAGGATGGCTCCATGGGGCTGGTAGAAGCCCCAGGTAAGTAAAACTCATTTTTTTATTTTGCTTGGACCTTCCCTTTAAAGGGGAACTGAAGAGAGAGGTATATGGAGACTGTCATGTGTATTTGCTTTTAATCAATACCAGTTGCCTGGCAGCCCTGCTGGTCTATTTCTCTGCAGTAGTATCTGATTAAAACCAGAAACAAGCATGCAGCTAGTCTTGTCAGATCAGACTTATAAGTCTGAACCACTGAAACACCTGATCTGCTGCATGCTTGTTTAGGGGCTATGGCTAATAGTATTAGAGGCAGAGGATCAGCAGGGCTGCCAGGCAACTGGTATTGTCTAAAAGGAAATAAACATGACAGCCTCCATATACCTCTCTCTTCAGTTCCCCTTTAGGATTACTTTTATCATGTACATTAATTGTATATTCACTTGCATTGAACTATATATATTCTGTGATGTTCATTCCTAACTTGTCTTATTCCATATCAAGAAAGCAGTATTTATTTGTCAAGGTAACAATAATTAAGACAGAGATCCTGCAGGCAATTTTGTCTTTCGCAGTGTGTTTTTTGCAGCATTCAGCCTATCGTCAGCTGACATCAGCTCACTGTCGGCAATGGGAATCGCACGTGGTGTGTGATAAAGTAGTGCAGGTAGCAAGTTTTTTCCCGCATACAGGAACTACATTTAGGCCCTGTTCAGACTATGTGCGTTCTTAGCCGTTATTACAGAACGCACACAGAAAGATTTTACGCATAGAAACGGCTACTAATGTTTTCTAATGGCCTCGTTCACATGTATGCGTGTGAGACGCAAACGTTTCTCATCCGCATTGCTGCACACAGTTCTGTGCGTCACGCACAGAAACGGACGCAATGAAAGTCTATGGACGCGTATCAAAAACGCGTACTATTGCGTTTTAGCGTAAGTTTCCCTCTGTGGTTCCCATAATTTTTTTTCCCCCCAGGTCACGTGTGTGTGCAAAACGCAATAGAAAACACATTCGAACGCAAGAAAAACGCATGCGTTTTTCAACTTGCGTTTCTTTGAATTTACGCTTTCTACAAACGCTGACAGTCTGAACAGGGCCTAAATGTGACCCAGCCCAACTGATAAACAAGCAGTTTTGCATGCGGGAAAATCGTGTGTGATTCCTCCAAGTGCGACCCCTGCCCAACACTAAAGGCCACACACCATACAATTTTTTAAATATCTGTTCAATTCAAGAATAGCAAATAATTTTTCTGACTGATTGTAACAATTCAAAAATCTGACCAATGTACCACACACCTTTGTTCAATTTTTCCTCAATTATCATAAAAATGATTGGAAACTTTGAGAAAATTGTTTGGGTATATATATGTATAAATTGACAATATACCACACACACACCATTTCATTTTCATAAAAATTGATCAGAAAAATCCACCATTCCCGATCAACTTTTATCAAATAAAAGCCGATCGGATTTCTTGCTCGAAAAAAAAAAAAAAAAAGGCTTTAGATTTTTTGTGAAATCTGATCATTTTTATCGAATTGCAGTGAAATCAGATTATTTTATTGTATTGTGTGTGGCCACCTTTAGGGCTCGTTCACACTAGGGGCATTTTCTTCAAGCATAGGCGATTTTGAAAATGGCCAGAAAACGCTTGTGCAATGAATCTCTATGAGAAGGTTCATAGCGCGGTTCATGCGCTGTACGTTCAGCAAAGCGGTGCCTGGACCATTTTTGGGGCGGTTTTGCTATAATGGAAGGTATAGGAAGAGCGCTAAACGCCCTCAACACAGTTTTATGCAGCGACTGCATTCGCATTTTTTTAGAATACACTGTAGTTATTATTTTTCGGGTCAAAGGGTATCATTCATAAACAGGCTGTCGGTAGTGCGGGAAAACACCGTTCTTCTCCGCAACCGGTAATTAAGACTTCTGGGTGGCCATTCATAAAGAAGTCTGCCTGTTGCGGAAGAAGTGCGGAGGTTTTCTGGAGGAAGCTGGCGGTAGCGTGGCGGTAGGCATGCGGAAACTTAAAAGCTGCCCGATTCCCTCCCTGCGCTGCTCTGTCTGATGCTGCTTGGGAGGTCCCTCCCATTCATTTATATGTATGCCGCCCGCCTATCGCTACTGTCGAGCAAGCGGTATTTTCCTTCCGGATACCGCTTGCTCTAATCTTTATGAATGGATGTGTTTGTTACTTTTTCTAGATTAATCTAGAAAAACTCCGCACAAGGCGGAAATGTATCGCTCTGTCACCTTTTCATGCGGAAAGAGCCTTTATGAATGGGGCTTATGCTGAGTGGTCGGGAAAGTCACCGGTGTTAAGCATTTCCGCATGCGGAAATGCTTTATGAATGATACCCAAAGAGTTCGCTTCCTTACGTCAGGGAGTGAATCTCAAAACCGCTCTGGCAAAGTAATTAGAAAAGTGCCTTTTCAAAAAACGCAGTGGAGGGCCGGAAGGGGAAGAAAAACAGCACACAAAAACGCAAAACGCTTGCGTTTTTAGGTGAATGAGGCCTCAGGCAGGGAACACATTTATTAGAAAACACATGGCCAAACCCGCACTACTGCACTGGCCGTTATAGTCAATGGCCCACTCAGGAATCATTCACACATCACTTTAAAAAAAAAATTAAAAAAAATAATATAGGACAGCTTTCTTCCGCAAAACACACACTTTACTAATCATAAAATATTTAGCCACAATATAGGAAAGTTAGAAGATGGCGCTGGACACTTAGGGCCCATTCACACTTGAGCGTTTTGACGGCGATTTCATCAAAACGCTCAAACGCTCGTGCTTTTCAAAGCGCTAGGGTAATAAAAGTCTATGGGCCCAATCTCATTTGGGCGTTTTGCGCTAATTGCCGCAAATCACCCAAAACCACTAAACGCAAACGCGTAGCCTGCACCATTTTCAGGCGATTTCCCGGCGATCACGTTTTAGTGCTATAGAAGCGCAAACCGCGATCGCTAAAAAAAAAAAATCACCAGGTGTGAATGGTGATTTTTGGCGTTAATCGCCCAAAAACGCCAGAGCAAAGCGCTAGCAAAATTGCTAGCGTTTTGCGATCAGTAAGTGTGAATGGGCCCTAAGTAGGTATTTTATGCTGCCCAGGGGAGGTTCACACTTTTTTTGGCTAATTCCTCAAGCAACCAGCAAGCACATGTATCATGTACCAGGCATCCCTGATCTCTGCTGTACCATGAACAGGAAGCAGTTGTTCCCTCAACTAACACTGGTGCCATGAAGTTATCACAGTGCAGTGGCACCTGCTATATGGACAGATTAGACCTGCTTTTGACATATTTTCATCTCTTCTCAGTTATTTAAATAACTTTGAGAAATAATCTTAACGGACATGTCTTTACCTCATTTTACCTCATGATTCTGTGACACAGCAGAGGAAGCAAGGAGGCACCAGATAAGCCCCGCCCCCAGCTCCAGTAGCTGACTCGCCGCTTGCTGGAGGGATGGAGCAAGGCTACTGACAAACCCCGCCCGCAACTCTAGCAGCTGCCTCTCTCACACTTGATGGTGGGGTGAAGCAACAAGTAAGGTGTCCGAAAAGCCCCGCCCCGGCTATAGCAGCTGCCTCATGCTTACCAGGGGGTGAAGCAAGGCGACCGACAAGCCCAGCTCCGCCTCAAGCAGCTGCCTCACGTTAAACGGTGGAGGGAGGGGCAAGGCGGCCGGCAAGCTCCGCCTCCGGACCTGGCAGCTGCCTCATGATTCTGTAAGTACAGAACTGGAGAGGTGAAACGAGGAACCGACAAGCCCCGCCCCCAGCTTTAGCAGCTGCCTCACGCTGCATGTACTACATGTAGTGATTGAAACAGGTGGGGAGGCAGCGAAACGTTCTGGCTCTACCGCAGTAGATACTACAGGACCCGGGAGTGTACCATGCGGCCATTGCTGCTGGCTGGGTGCTGCTCCCAGCAAGGTGCGCAGAGAAGGGTCATCTCAACTCGCAACTTACCCTAGTAGCGTTGCAGCTTTAGTTGTGACAGCCTGACAGGCGCTGCTTGCAGGGGCGTAACTAGAAATCACTGGGCCCCCCTGCGAATATTTGGATGCCCCCCCCCATAGGTGCCAAATAATCGTAATGGGGCAGCGTTTCACTGTAAATTAATTGTAAAGTGGGCAGCATTTTACCAGACAATCGTAATGTGGGCCAGAAAATCGTAATGTGGGCAGAGTTCACCAGAAAATCTAATGTGGGCCTTTAGAAAATCATAATGTGGGCAGAGTTCACCAGAAAATCGTAATGTGGGCACCAGTCACCAGAAAATCGTAACGTGAGCAGCAGTCACCAGAAAATTGTAACGTGGACAGCATTCACCAGACAATCGTAATGTGGGCAGCGTTTACCAGAATATCGTAATGTGGGACAGAAAATCGTAATGTGGGCAGAGTTCACCAGAAAATCGCCATGTGGGCAGCAGTCACCAGAAAATTGTAACGTGGACAGCATTCACCAGACTATCGTAATGTGGGCAGCGTTCACCAGAATATCGTAATGTGGTACAAAAAAACGCCATGTGGGCAGCGTTCACCAGAAAATCGCCATGTGGGCAGCAGTCACCAGAAAATTGCAATGTGGGCAGCAGTCACCAGAAAATCCTAATGTGGGCAGCAGTCACCAGAATATCGTAATGTGGGCAGCAGTCACCAGAAAATCCTAATGTGGGCAGCAGTCAGTCACCAGAATATCATAATGTGGGCAGCACACACCAGAAAATCCTAATGTGGGCAGCAGTCACCAGAAAATCCTTATGTGGGCAGCAGTCACCAGAAAATCGCAATGTGGGCAGCAGTCACCAGAAAATCCTTATGTGGGCAGCAGTCACCAGAAAATCCTTATGTGGGCAGCAGTCACCAGAAAATCGCAATGTGGGCAGCAGTCACCAGAAAATCCTTATGTGGGCAGCAGTCACCAGAAAATCACAATGTGGGCAGCAGTCACCAGAAAATCCTTATGTGGGCAGCAGTCACCAGAAAATCGCAATGTGGGCAGCAGTCACCAGAAAATCGCAATGTGGGCAGCAGTCACCAGAAAATCGCAATGTGGGCTGCAGACACCTGAAAATCGCAATATGGGCAGCAGACACCTGAAAATCGTAATGTGGGCAGCAGACACCTGAAAATCGTAATGTGGGCAGCAGACACCTGAAAATCGTAATGTGGGCAGCAGACACCTGAAAATCGCAATGTGGGCAGCAGTGACCAGAAAATCGCAATGTGGGCAGCAGTGACCAGAAAATCGTAATGTGGGCAGCAGACACCTGAAAATCGCAATGTGGGCAGCAGACACCAGAAAATCATAATGTGGGCAGCAGACACCTGAAAATCGTAATGTGGCCAGCAGGCACCTGAAAATCGTAATGTGGGCAGCAGACACCAGAAAATCGCAATGTGGGCAGCAGTGACCATAAAAATCGTAATGTGGGCAGCAGACACCTGAAAATCACAATGTAGGCAGCAGACACCAGAAAATCATAATGTGTGCAGCAGACACCTGAAAATCACAATGTAGGCAGCAGACACTAGAAAAAAAATGCACCTGTGAAAAAAAAAACAATTCACTTACCTGACATAAGTCTTCTCCTCTCCCGGCATCTGGCTCGCAGCTCCCCGAGTCCTCCTGCAGCACATCTCCCGCGCTGACAGGCAGAGTGCAGGGCTACGGCAAGATGGCTGCCGAAGCCCTGGACTAGAGACACAAATAGTCTCCAGTGTAGGGCTTCTTCGGCGGCCATCTTGCCGTAGCCCTGCTCTGCCTGCCGGAGACTATGCAGGCTGCTGGAGCGGGGCTGCGGGGAATGAACTGGCGCAGCGTCTATTAGACGCTGCGGCCAGTTGAGCACCTTGCTGGGGGGTCCAGAGCAGCGCTCCCCCCACGCACAGTGAGCGGGCCCCAGAGCAGCCCCGGGCCCCCCTGCGGCTGAGGGGGTCGCATCCTCGGTAGGTACGCCGGTGGCTGCTTGTGAGATATACACATGCATTCAGGCCCCATTCACATAAGAGCGTTTTGGCACAATTTCAGCAAAACGCTCAAACGCTAGCGTAATGAAACCCTATGGGCCCGTTCTTGCCCAAAAACGCCAAATGCGTAGCCTGCACCATTTTCAGCCGATTTCCAGGCGATCGCGTTTCAATGCTATAGAAGTGCAAAACACGTTCGCGCCAAAAGCGCCGCAGTGTTCAGTGATTTTTTTTCCCGTGAAATCCTGGAAAAATCACTCCTGCAAAACGCAGGTGTGAATAGAGCCGTACTTTGCATTGCTTTACACAGTAAGGCCATATACACACATCAGACCATAGTCTTTGGCCACATACACACATCAGACCATAGTCTTTTAAAAATGAAAGATCACAGGCCAATGTTACCCCCTTCTATGTAGTATGAGAGCCATACCTACACAGTCTTTTCTATGGAGCTGAACTCCCCATCAGAAAAAAATCTTTGCAAGATGCTACATGGAAGGGGGTAAAATTGGTCTGTGATCTTTCATTTTTCAAAGACTATGGTCTGATGTGTGTATGAGCCTTTAAAGAGACTCTGAAGCGAGAATAAATCTCGCTTCAGAGCTCATAGTTAGACTATGCCACCGCCACTATAGCGCCGCTGAACGGGGGTCTCTTCCCCCCTAACCCCCCCACTGCGACACTTGGTCGCAGACTTGGTCGCTCCTGGAGGCAGGGCTAACGGCTGCAGCCCTGCCTCCAGTCGCGTCTGTCAGCGGCGCATCGCCGCCTTTCCCCCGCCCCTCTCAGTGAAGGAAGACTGAGAGGGGCGGGGGAGAGGCGGAGATACACGCTGACAGACGCGCGTGGGGCAGGGCTGCGGCGGTTAGCCCTGCCCCAACCAGGAAGCGCTCCCCCGCATTACGGAGGGGATTTGGGGGATCAGGGACCCCCGTTAAGCCGCGGGATAGCGGCGGTTTAGCAGGGGCACACATGCCCCTGCTATCTATGAGGTCTGAAGCGAGATTTATTCTCGCTTCAGACTCTCTTTAATGTTACTAGCTGTTACTCTGCATGGCTCAGGGCCCATTCACACTTGAGCGTTTTGCCGGCGATTTTGGCAAAACGCTCAGACACTTGCGTTTTTCAAAGGTAATAAATGTCTATGGGTCCGTTCTCATTTGGGCGATTTGCGCTAATTGCTGCAAATCGCCCAAAAATGCAAACGCGTAGCCCGCACCATTTTCAGCCGATTTCCCAGCGATCAAGTTTTAGTGCTATAGAAGCTCAAAACGCAATCGCTAAAAAATCGCCAGGTGTGAATGGTAATTTTTTTGGGGGGCGTTAATCGCCAAAAAACGCCAGAGCAAAATCGCTAGCGTTTTGCGATCAGCAAGTGTGAATGGGACCTCACACTAGAATGTTCCCTATCAGCAATTGGTGAAAAACAAGTGTGCAAATCATGGTGGAGTCAACTGCCAATCAAGCAACATATGTGGGATTTTATCAGCTGCACATTAATTTAGGCTGGGTGCACACATAGCAGAAATGATAGCGTTGCGGAAAATGCTGCGTTTTTGCAGCTAATGGAAGTTTATGGGCCGCAGGAAAAAAAACGCATATAATTTGATGCCTGCTCTTTCAGAAATGCAGGATTTGTTGCAAAATCTTTAAAATCGCACATAATGAAAGTCAATGGAAATGCAATATGTGTTTTCCATGCGGTTTTCTATGCGTTTTTGTAAAAATGTTTTATGATGTATTTCCGATTCCCGTTGTCTTCCTAATGATTTGCAAAAGAAAATGCGTAAACGCATGCAAAACAAACACATCTGTGGTAGAAAAAACACACACAACCTAAAATAAAACTTGACATAAAACGCAGCCTTTCATGTTATGTTATGTTATGGGTGCACCCAGCCTGAATGCTGCTCCTGGCTCGTCAGTTCTGCTTTTTTTCTGAACAGAAGTTTGCATGTTATTTGAATTTTCACACTAAGAAGCTCAGTTTTTATTTATGCATTGAGGGTCCTTTCACACTACATCCGGTGCAGTGAAAAGCACAAAACTATATTCAAATAGCATTTACGCACTGGAGCATTTGTCCGGTGCATCTTATTCCGTGGTAATATCATGCGGCACATGCTAAAGGTAGTGAGGTAAGCATACATGCATTGCATCACACTGGTACCGTGCAATGCAACTTTTCAACACCACAAGTTGCGTTGCGATCCTATTCTTGTGGAATGCAACATGTATAGTGTGAAAGCACCCTTATGCTAGGTTCACACTGAGGTGTTGCATTGCATGACCTGTGAAAACAGGATCACAACGGAGCGGAAAAGTCACATTCTTTGTTACCTGCAGCATGCAATGCACATAACGAAAATGATGCTTTGCTGCAACCATAAACGTACATGTTGTCTGGTAACGCATAGCATGCCTGGCAGCGGACTCCACCACAGCGCACTGCTAACACATCGGTGTGAACCTAGCATGACAATATACTGTAATTTGTTTGCTTGCTATGCTGCTATATTGTCTGATGCACGGCAACATGTCTCTGGGTCACACAAACACAGTGTCTGTGTGAATCCAGCCTTAGGCCCAGTGCACACAAAAATCCTCTTGTCTAGCAGATCCACAAAACGCTAGAGGTTTTTGAAGCAGATTTTCAGAGCGATTCTAGGCATGTTTCACACCTGAGCGGGAATCGAGCGATTCCCGCTCATTGCAAACCGCTAGCGGTTTTCTAATAACCACTACACATTGTTGCAAGTGGCAGTGTTCTCACTGCCGCATTTGCGGTTAGCGATAACCGCAAACGCGCTGCATGCAACGGTTTGGCGGCGATTAGCGATCGTGATTAGCATGCAAAGCACGCTATTCGCGATCGCTCCAAAACCGCCGCAGTGTCCAGTGATTTTTCCGCGTTAATCGCTGAAAAATCACTCCTGCAAAACGCCGCCGGTAATTGCCAGCGTTTTGCGATTATAAGTGTGAACGGGCCTTAGAGAGGTTTTCTAAACATGCCTAGCGTTTTTTGGAGCGTTTTTGTGTAGCAGGTTTCAAATATTGGTTCAGTAAAGCTGTTACTGAACAGCTTCTGTAACAAAAACGCCTGGAAAACCGCTCTGATCTACCGTTTTTCAGAGCTGTTTTCCACTTTCCTATACTTTAACATTGAGGCAGAGACGCCTCCAAAATCTAAAGAATGCTGCAGCCCCCGAGTTTGCGTTTGTGGAAAAAACGAACCGCTCTGGTGTGCACCATCCCATTCACTTTCATTAGCCAAGCGGTTTTCCCCTGCAAGCATTTTAAAAAACGCTCCAGATTCGCTCTGGTGTGCACCAGCCCTTAGGCTACGTTCACAGTGGTGCAGCGCTGTGCGACGTAACTGCAACATTGTAATACAGAACTTTCCCATTCCGTTGCATTACTGCTTTTACATATTTGGCGGTTGTGGCGGAATAGACTGTAATAACAACACGCATCATTCAGGAGAAAGCAGAAAACTGTGATTTAAAAAGAAGTGTGGAAAAACACAAATGCAAAAGAACGGAAACAACATGCGTTTACCGACATTGAGGCTAGATTCCCAGTAGGATGTTGTGATGTGCCGTTAAGGTCGCAATGCAAAATTGCAACGCAACACACCAAAAAAGTTGCAATGCAACTTAGCTCTGCGTTAACGTCACATACAGTAGAGCACACTGGCAATGAAAATTATACTTCCCTGTATCTGTAAACATCTGCTTTAAGAGGTAACACCCTGCAGCAGTGCGTCACAATAAACGCAACATTTACAATGCGATTTTAACATAGCACTGTGAACGTCACATAGAGTTAACATTGCCGCAGGACAATAACGTCCCACTGTGAATCTAGCCTCAATGGCCTATGCAGCCATGTGCGTTTTACCTGTGAATCCATGTTTTACAAATAAATCACTGCAAAGTGGGGTATGCATAATTATTCAGCCCCTTTTGGTCTAAGTGCAGTCAGTTGCCCATAGAAATTGCCTGATGAGTACTAATGACTAGAGCAGGGCCGGGCCGAGGCATAGGCTGGAGAGGCTCCAGCCTCAGGGCGCAGTGTAGTAGGGGGCGCACAATTCATTCAGCTGTCATTCCTAATTGTGTTTGAAGCAGAAAGAAATAAGAAAAGGGGATACATAGCAGTGACTGCAAGCCAGATAACTAAGATTAAGGTATTGGGGAGGTTGGGGGCCCTGTGGCCCTCTTAGTCTAATAGCAATCAGTGTGGGACGGCTGGGGCGGAGGGATGGAGGGGCGCACTTTGCTGTCTTAGCCTTGGGTGCTGGATGACCTTGTCCCTGCTCTGGACTAGAGTGCACCTGTGTGTAAACTAATGTCAGTACAAATACAGCTGCTCTGTGACGGCCTCAGAGGTTGTCTAAGAGAATATTGGGAGCAACAACACCATGAAGTCCAAAGAACACACCAGACAGGTAAGGGATAAGGTTATTGAGACATTTAAAGCAGGCTTAGGCTACAAAAAGATTTCCAAAGCCTTGAATATCCCACGGACCACTGTTCAAGCGATCATTCAGAAATGGAAGGAGTATGGCACAACTGTAACACTACCAAGACAAGGCCGTCCACCTAAACTCACAGGCCAAACAAGGAGAGCTTTTATTAGAAATGCAGTCAAGAGGCCCATGGTGACTCTGGACGAGCTGCAGAGATCTACAGCTCAGGTGGGGGAATCTATCCATAGGACAACTATTAGTCATGCACTGCACAAAATTGGCTTTTATTGAAGAGTGGCAAGAAGTAAGCCATTGTTAACAGAAAAGCATAAGAAGTCCCGTTTGCAGTTTGCCATAAGCCATGTGGGGGACACAGCAAACATGTGGAAGAAGGTGCTCTGGTCAGATGAGACCAAAATTGAACTTTTTGGCCAAAATGCAAAACGCTATGTGTGGCAGAAAACTAACACTGCACGTCACTCTGAACACACCATCCCCACTGTCAAATATGGTGGTGGCAGCACCATGCTCTGGGGGTGCTTCTCTTCAGCAGGGACAGGGAAGCTGGTCAGAGTTGATGGGAAGATGGATGGAGCCAAATACAGGGCAATCGTGGAAGAAAACCTCTTGGAGTCTGCAAAAGACTTGAGACTGGGGCGGAGGTTCACCTGGAAGCAGGACATTGATCCTAAACATAAAGCCAGGGCAACGATGGAATGGTTTAAAACAAAACATATCCATGTGTTAGAATGGCCCAGCCAAAGTCCAGATCTAAATCCAATTGAGAATCTGTGACAAGATCTGAAAACTGCTGTTCACAAACGCTGTCCATCTAATCTGGCTGAGCTGGAGCTGTTTTGCAAAAAATGGGCAAGAATTTCAGTCTCTAGATGTGCAAAGCTGTTAGAGACATACCTTAAAAGACTGCCAGCTGTAATTGCAGCAAAAGGTGGTTCTTCAAAGTATTGACTCAGGGGGCTGAATAATTACGCACACCCCACTTTGCAGTTATTTATTTGTAAAAAATGTTTGGACTCATGAATGATTTTCGTTCCACTTCTCACATGTACAGCACTTTGTATTGGTCTTTCATGTGGAATTCCAATAAAATTGATTCATGTTTGTGGCAGTAATTTGACAAAATGTGGAAAACTTCAAGGGGGCCGAATACTTTTGCAAGCCACTGTATGTATAGGCCTATATACTGCCATATTGCATGTGACTAGAAAATCCAATGCAATTTGCATAGAATGCTTTCCTATAAGGGAAATGCTTGCATTTTGCATGTATTTAAAAAATAAAAATATGATACTGTATTTTTCACTTTTGAAAAAGGGAGGTTATTTAAAAAACGCTTACACATTTACATTCAGCAATGCATCTAGTAAATGCAGCTTTACCAAAGAACCTTTCTGCTGTGGCTGCAATCTGAAGTACAACATTGTGCATCTGCTGTAATGCCGGGAATACACAGGTCGATCCGGCGGCCAATTAGCCGCTGGATCGACCCCAGCTGCGTCCCCGCTCTTCCGCGCGGATCGATTGCCGCTCGTCCCCGTCGGCACTTCCTAATCAGCTGCTTGATTCCCTGCCATTGTCCGCCGGCGGGGATCGAGCAGGCAGGAGTCGAGCGGCTTGATGGGGCCTGAATATTATCAGCTGACCAGATCAGCTGGTCAATGCACGATACAGAAACGTACCGTGTATTCCTAGCATTAGTCCCCAATCAGTGATCGAGGAATGTCATTCAGAGGTGATATTGGGACAGTTATATGGGAAAATCGATTTGAATACCAATTCTGCCAACAGAAATCTAGATCATACGGCAGAGATGGTCTAATGCCTAGTACACACCTTCAATTATTATTGGCCAATCACTGACCAATGTTACCACTTTCATGCAGTATAGGAGCCAACAGCTATTGAATACTATGAACAGATTGTGTAGGTAAACCCTCATGGTGATCAAATTGTTCAGTGATTGGCCAATCCTATTTGAAAGTGTGTAGCAGGGTTAAGATATGCTGATCATTCCCGCATGCGTGGAAATGTCATGTGTATTGTATACTGCTTGGAATTTAGCCAATCAGAATCGGCAGGAATGCATCTGCTTGTCCCAAATCCAATCGACAAATGTCTTACAATACATCTGCAGACAAGCCGGAATGATCAGCTTACTGACTTTCTCTGACAGCAGGTAAAGTAAAGATAGGTAGCATCAGTGCCCATTAACAGTACAATTTTATATTCAAATAATTTTTATTGAGTTTTTTCTATAAAGAAAATTAACAATGGTCGTTTTATGCATGAACAGTACAATTTGAGGCCGCTTTCACAGTGGGACGTTAAGGTCGCACGTTATAAAAAATTATAACGCAGACTAACGCACAGCAATGCAAAGTCTGTGCGACATTTACAGTGCACACGTTGCGTTGTGTGTAACGTGTAGCAATATTTAGAAAGTGCTGCATGCTGTGCGTTTAGCAATACATTTGGTGCGTTATGTATGTGTATTGCACATGCTCAGGAATGTTGTTTTTTTTTTAATGTAACGCATGCGCCGTTTTTGTCCCATCAGTATGCAACGAAAAAAGCGCACCAAGAGACACATAACGTAGTACAAAATAACGCCCAATTTTATAACCTACATGCGCCGCGTTAGGGGCACGTTGTGCGACTTTAACGTTGCATCAAACGCAGCATCCCACTGTGAAAGAGGCCTTAAGTGAACAATCAAATGTTTGATCAGATTTTTCTGATCCTACTGTGTGAAAACAAAGAAACTAGTGAGCCCAATAGAGCTTGAACGATTGCGTTATTGATTGTTTCAATTAAGAAGTGGAGGCAGATATATATATATATATATATATATATATATATATATATATATATATATATATATATATATATATTTGGAAATGTGATCGTAAGTCTGTGGATCAGTTAGAGTGAACCGGAGATGAGAGGGATATGGAGGCTGCCATATTAATTTCCTCTTAAGGGAACCTTAAAGGGGAACTTCAGCCTAAACAAACATACTGTCATCAAGTTACATTAGTTATGTTAATTAGAATAGATAGGTAATATAATCTCTTACCCACCCTGTTTTAAAAGAAAAGGCAAATGTTGGTGATTCATGGGGGCTGCCATCTTTGTCATGGGGGCAGCCATCTTTTTGGTTGAAAGTAGGTGACAAGGAGCAGGAGACACAGTTCCAACTGTCCTGTGTCCTGATTACCCCTCCCAGCTGCACACACTAGGCTTCAAATGTCAAATTCAAAATGTAAAAAAAAAAAATTGCACCAAAACAGCAGAACGAGAACAATAACATCAGAAATCCCATCATGCTTTGCACAGCATCAGGGGAAAAAAGCCCGGGCAGTTTTCTTCTGTGCAGCTAAAAATGAGGCTTGTATAAGAGAAACAAAGTTCTGATGCTGTGAAACTGTTAAAGAAACACCAGGCCTTTTCAGTGCTGCTGAGTCGATTTTTAGTCCAGAGGTTTACTTTAACTGAGAGGGATATGGATGTTTCCTTATAAACAATACCAGTTGCCTGGTTGTCCTGCTTATCTCTGTGGATGCAATAGTGGCTGAATCACATCACACACCTGACACAAGCATGCAACTAATCCAGTCTGACTTCAGTAAGAGCACCTGATCTGCATGCTTGTTGAGGGGCTGTGGCTAAAAGTATTAGAGACACAGGATCAGCAGGAGAGTCAGGCAACTAGTATTATATTAAAAAGAAAAATCCATATCCCTCTCTGTTTAGGTTCCCTTTAAACAATTCCAGTTGCCTGAAAGCCCTGCTGATCTATTTGGCTGCAGTAGTGCCTGCCCGGCTTGCGACCCCCCCCCCCCCCCCTGGTTCCCCCTTTAACCACTTGCCGACCGCTGATTGGCGTAATGTCCTGGGGCTTACATTTGCAGGAGATCGCGCGCAGCCTGTGCGCGCATCTCCTGCTCCGCTCCGCCTTCAGTCTCTGAGCGGCGATCGCCGCTCGGGAGACTATAACGGCGAAACCGCCGCTTAATTGTACTGTACAGCGCTGCGATCTGCAGCAGCACTGTACTGGGGACAGCCGTGTGACCCCTGGGGGACAAGAGAGCGATCGGCTCTCATAGGCTGAAGCCTATGACAGCCAATCGCCGTTATTGGCTGCCTGGGGGGTGGGAGGGACGGAGGGGAAAAAATAAATAAAAAAAATACATAAATTTAATTTAAAAAAAAAATAACGTAACTATTTATATATAAAAAAACAAAACAAAAAACTGCAGGGGCGATCAGACCCCACCAATAGAGAGCTCTGTTGGTGGGGACAAAAGGAGGGGGGAATCACTCATGTGCTGTGTTGTGCGGCCCTGCAGCTTGGCCTTAAAGCTGCAGCGACCAATTTTTAACAAAATAGCCTGATCACTAGGGGGGTTTAAGCCCATGGTCCTCAAGAGGTTAAATGTACCACCCCTTGGTTCCCACGCAGTGCAAAATCTCACCTGTCTTGCTGCCACGACTCTGGGCCTCCGTTGTCACCCCCCCACACGCGCCACCACATGGCCACGCATGCCTAGTGCCACACGGGGGTAACGGCGAATGACATCAAAAGTCGTGGCAGAGGGACAGGTGAAATTTTACACTGCACAGACACCAAGCGGGGGAGGATTTTTCATTTGGGGCGACAATGGTTAGCGTTCGTCGGACATCGCGATGTTGAACGCCTTTTCCACCACCACCTGATCAAAGAATTGCGACTGAGATCTTTCCTTCATGTCCGATTGACGCATTTGAGCGATTTCTGCCAGAAATTGGCCAAATCATTGCTCAAATGGACATGTTGCAGCACCCATTTTAATTGCGTTCAATAAAATTACCCAATTAGATAGTCGATCGGGCCACAATGATGTATGGTCACCTTAAGGCCTGTTTGGTAAACAAGTTTCAGCAGCTGTGGAGAAGTTCACGTGTGTTAGCTGGGTAGCTTATGACACGCTGTGTTTGTATACAGGGGAAACAGAGGTACGATGAGCGGTGTGCAGCTGGCGGAGGAGCGGCGCGAATAATGGGATCAGCAGGGGATCGACATGGTTGCGGTTGATTAAATCCACCGAAATGGATCACTCATGGGTTGAGGGTCACAGGCTGCAGTACACACTGTCGGCGGAGTTGGTCATTATCGGCCGCCTCGAGCGATTTAACTACTTGCCGACTACTCCACACCAATTGGCGTGAGCAGTGCGGTAGCACCAGGACCGCTCCACACCGATTGCCGTGAACGGCCTTCTATGCGGCTAGTAGGAGATCACGCGCAGGCTGCGCGCGCATCTCCTGCTTGGAAGGCAGAGCTCTACTCCGCCTTCAGTCTCCCAGCGGCCGCTCGGTGACTGTTAGATGGCGAAACCGCTGTCTAATACCTGTGTACAGTGCTGTACTGGTCACAGCCGTGTGACACGGCTGTCAGCTCCATAGGCTGGGGAGGGATCGGCTGTCATAGGCTGAAGCCTATGGCAGCCGATCATGCTGATTGGCTGGCGGGGGGAGGGAGGGAGAGGGGCAAAAAAAAACAAAAAAAAAACAGTGACATTTATTATAAAAATAATAAAATATTTGTCCCAAAAAAATAAACAACTGGGGGCGATCAGACCCCACCAACAGAAAGCTCTGTTGGTGGGGAGAAAAGGGAGGGGGGGATCACTTGTGTGCGGAGTTGTGCGGCCCAGCAGCTAGGCCTTAAAGCTGCAGTGGCCATTTTAGTAAAAAAAATAGCCTGGTCACTGGGGGAGTTTAAAACCGCGGTCCTAAAGTGGTTAAGTCAGGTGTGTGTACTAGCCTGAAAAACAGGAGCTGTTCCTTTGCAAGTTACTGTGTCTGTCCTACAAGAGTAAAAGGCATCCCCAACGTCCCTTTAGATCTGCATGACTTCTCTAGTCCCTCTGATTTTCTGTATCAGTCTTTCCCTGTGCATGTTTAAAGGGTTATAGGGAAACCTCAGAATGTGCTTGCTCCTGTATCTCAGTTTTTTGTTTTTATTTTCTGATGTCCCACTTGGCAGTACATCGGTATCAATGGGGTGAGTAGTAAGATGGAGGGGCTCCTCCTATTGGCTGGCTCCTTTGCCTTTCTATTTTACCGAATGCTTGATTGCTAGTTACCGACACAGCTCCTGGCTGGAGGTAAAATGCAGAACATCTCACTTGTTTTACCGCATGCTCTAATCTTTGTGGATTGACATTATTTTTAAGGGTCCCATACACTGAGCCGATTAGCGGACGATCATTGGCTTGCGGACGATTTCGATCAATTTCAATCAATCTAACATGCTGGAAAATCTAGGTCGATCTGTTGAGATTGCTTATCATTTTGCATTGGCCCTAATGGAAATCTGATGGCAAAAAAAAATTCCATCAGATCGATTTTCAATAAATTTTAATACTGAAATCTATTGAAAATCTGTTCCTAGTAAAATGTTCCTAAACACATCAGATAGATCAGAAATCTATCTGATGATTTATCTGCTGCTAATCCAATGAGTGTATGGCCATCTTTAAGCTGTCAATGGTTTCAAATAAAATAGTGCAATACAGGTGTCAAAATGTCTTTTAAAGTACAAAAAACCTTTCAGTGAAAATTGCCCTTTTTTGGCAGGGGGATAGTGGGAACATTAGGCTGCATTTTTGTCTATACCATTGCATGCCACACAGAAAGCCATGTCTGGAACCTCAGGAGGTAAGTGAAAGTTCCAGAAGCTTGTGCATTTCTTTTTTGTTCAGTGCTGGGTTTCACTGATGTGCTTAGAGGACATCCTGCTCTAGAATCCCCCACCTGAAAGGGCCAATGCCATCTGCATCCGATATCGCTGAGTATCACTACTCTCCAGCAAAGACACAGCTGAGCAGTCCCGCTGACTGGGGTGCAGCTTGGGCACACACACAGGCCGCAACATTCTGGACTTCCACATAGGGTAAGTACCTTTTCAACTCTTTGAAGCCTTTGTACTTAAAGCGGGATTGTTAGCCACAAAATCATTCCCTTTACCCACTGCTGTGTTTATTATGTAGTCTACATCCTGACCCTACATTGCAAGCATTCCAATATAATCATAAATGTTTCTGCTGTAATGAATCTTATGTCAGTCAGCCTGGCTCCTTTCTGGTACATTGCCAGGGAGAGGGAAGCTTGTTATCTCCCCTCCCACATTCCTGCTTCTCACTGTTGGCTGAGGGCAGTTCAGTGTGACAGGTTGAAAAGGGAAATATACTTCACCCCTCTGCAGAAGCTGTTAAAATGTTTTATGTGCTGTGCTCACATGTTTACAAAGCAAGCTAGACATGATAGTGCAGTTTGTAGGAGGAAAAAAGAGTAAGGGCCCTTTTCCACTAGCGTGTTTGCGCTGGCTGAATCGGAAAGTCGCAAACCGCTAGCGATTTTACAATCGCTACGGTTTGCTTTTTAACATAGGAATCGCGGTAGGTCATTTCCACTACCGCGATTCGTTTTTTACAGCAACGCGAACGCGCGGCGGAGCGATATTTGCCGCGATTTTGCTATGCAGTGCATAGCATAGCAAAATCGCGGCCGCAAACGTCGGGAAATCGCCGGTAATTTTTTAGCTTTGCGATTCAGCAATCGCTAGCGTTCAGCGTGAACGCTAGCAACTGCTAGTGGAAAAGGGCCCTACGGGAGGAAATTACATAAGAATTGGCTTCAGTCAGAGGCAGAAAAGATAGAAAATACCTGGAACAGTTTTCTCTTTTTCTACTATGTAGAATTCACTGAAATCAAAAGTGGACAGTACAATACATATGTTATGTAACTATAACAAGTATTTGTCTAATTATATATGTGTTTTTTTCCTAGGATAGTATGGCTGTCCCTGCTGCTTTAAAGCTTGTCCAGGTAAGAAAGAACAAAATCTTTATGTACCTAAACGGGTCCATAATCTATTACAACACATTGCAGCCACTACCTATACTATTTGGTTTTGAATCTGGTCATAAGTACTACCGCCAAGCAATGTGAACAACAAATAATTGTGGGCACAACAATCGTATTTGAAGCTAATTCAGGATCACCGTTCTTAAAGTGGAATATAACCCTGCATTTCATCTTTGCTCTAAAACATTATTTACAGCATATTATATGCAACCAGCATATTTTTTTTTCTAGCCCAGCATTCGAAGGGTTACACACAGAGCTTGAAAGTTCAGTGCAGTGAAATGTAGATGCATCTGAACTTTAGATAATGGCCTCAATTCACTAAGCTTAACTCCTGTCTTTAATAACTCTTCTGAGCTGTTTTACAGTTATCACAATTATATCACCATGGTGATAACTGTAAAACAGCTCCGAAGAGTTATTAAAGACAGGAGTTAAGCTTAGTGAATTGAGGCCAATGTTGTTGTAACAATAGTGTCAGCAGGATAACGGATTTCCGATTATGTGGTGATCTGCAGTATCACCAATAATACAGATACTATATCTGATTATATGGTGATCTGCAGTATCACCAATAATACAGATACTATATCTGATTATATGGTGATCTGCAGAATCACCAATAATACAGAAATAGTTAGCAAATGGCATGTAAGACGTGACAAAGTCACTAGCTTTATTGCACAAAGTGTAGTGATTGATGCAAACAGTAATTTTCTGATAGATCCTCAGCGGTAACCTCACCAGTGGCGAGGGCCCACTGGTGAGAGAGAGTAGTCGGACAGATCAGGTAGGCAACAGACGGGCAGACAAGGTACAGAATCGGCAGGCAGAATCGAAGTGGAGTTCAGGCAAAAGTCGGCAACAAGATCAGATGGGCAGAAGCACAGAATCACAAGGCAAAAGGATAGTCGAGAGTTCAGGCAAGGTTGATACACATAAAGACAATAATATCAATTATAATTATAGCTATCAAACAATTCCTATCTCTGTGTGAAATCCCCGGTTATCTCCCGGATCAAAGCACACTGGAACTATCTAAGGTCTGAGCTCTAACACAAAGTATTCGCAACAACAGACAATGAGCAAATGAATCTCCCAGCTTAAATACAGAAAGCAAGCTTGAACCGCCCGCCCAGAGGGCTGAACCAATCAGCAGCGTGTGATTGGCAGGTTGGTGTCAGCTGACTGCAAGATCAGCTGACCCGTCTCCTCAGATTATAAAGGCCCTGCCGCCCCGCCCGCGAGCGTGCTGACCTAATCTGATGTGCAGAGGAGAGACCTGTCCTGCCAGGGGCTGTGCAAGATGACTGAGAGGATGCGGCCGCCGCTGGGGCGACGTCCGATGCGGAAGCGGCGGCCGCAGCACTCTCCGCTGGTGAGGTAATACTGCTATACCTGACAGTTATCTTGTGTTTACTTAAATGTATCAAGTGAGGAATGTGACACATTCTCTGACGGAGAAGCTGCTGGAGACAGAGAGACACTGAAAGCTTGTCTGCCTGAATGATTGAATTAATAAAACCAGTTATTAATAAAATGCAAAGTCAGCTCACAAAACAAAAAACTGTACTTTTGGAAACCTATAACTTCTAAAGGAATAATAATACTTATGCACAAATGCAAATATGATAACCGTATGGCATATAAAAAGTAGGTAAACATGTTTTTATTGAATATTATGTCAGGGTTTTAAACCTCTTTAACCTCCTTGGTGGTATGATTAGTTCAAAAATGTAGGGTCTAAATGCGGTGCCATTTTTTTCTGCTTTTAGACCCTGCATTTCTTCTGCGCATGTGCAGGGGTGCAGCCGGAGCTCCCAATGATACACCGGCGACCACTCGCCCTCTCATGTGTAGAACCTGCTGACCCATTGGGGTTGCCAGTGGGACGCCGTAGAACACCGGAGCTGTGGCGAGGGACCCAAATGACGTCTAGGGGCTGTAGGAAGCCCCAGGTAAGTAAAATTAGATTTCATTTCTCATCTCCAAAGTCCTTTAACCCCTTGCCAACCGCTCCATGCCAGTTGGTGTGAACGCGACGGCAGCCCCAGGACTGCTCAATGCTAATTGTTGTGCAGTCCTGGGGCGAGGTTTTGCAGGAGATCCCGTGCGCCGATGTGCGCGCATCTCCGCTTGAATGACGGAGCTCAGCTCCGTCATCAGTTTCCCAGTGGCGATCGCCGCTAGGAGACTGTTAGACGGCGAGACCGCCGTCTATTTAAGGCAGCGCTGTCTCCCTGGGAGGGTCAAAAGCGATCTGCTGTCATAGGCCGCTGCCTATGACAGCCGATCGCTGTGATTGGCTGGTGGGGGAGGGAAGGGGAAAAGAAAATTAAAAAAAGGGGAAATTTATTTAAAAATAACAAATAAATAAAACAACATGCCGACTGGGATCAGAACCCACCAACAGAAAGCTCTGTTGGTGGGCAGAAAAGGGGGAGGGGAAATCACTTGTGTGCTGAGTTGTAAGGCCCTGCAGCAAGCCTTTAAAGCTGCAGTGGCCTAAATTGTTAACAATAGCCTGGTCACTAGGGGGGGGGGGGGGGGTGAACACTGTGACACTAAAAGAAAACAAATAGATACCTATGTAGAGGGAAGGCTCTGGATCCCATAGAGCCTCCCGGTCCACTCTCTGTGCCATCGTTCCACTGCCAGGCCCTGGTGAAATTCCATGTATTGGTACTCCTCTCTTCAGTAGGCTTCGGAAGCACTCGCACCATTAATACTGCACAAGCGCAAGTCTGGACTCAAACACATGCAGTATGGACCTGCTCATTGTATAGAACGCAAGTACTTCATGAGTTCTTCCAGAGGTGTAGTCAAACAGTTGGTTGAATAACTTCTAACAAGGGGGACAACGGTGGACCGAGGGCGTGGAGAGAGGACCAGGAAGGCTCTGTATAATCCAGAGCCTTCTTTCTACATAGGTAAGTATTTGCAGTAACTTTTTTTTTTCAGCATCCCTTCAAGGACCACAATCGTGAAAAGTTTTAAAATTTAAAATACATGTAAACATTAACAAATAAGTACATTTCTTCCAGAGTAAAATGAGCAATAAATTACTTCTCCCCTATGTTGCTGTCACTTACAGTAAGTAGTAGAAATCTGACATTACCGACAGGTTTTGGACTAGTCCATCTCTTCATGGGGGAATTCTCGGTATGGCCTTTATTCTTTATAAAGACGCTCCTT
The DNA here is from genome assembly GCF_040937935.1 of Hyperolius riggenbachi. NCBI lineage: Eukaryota > Metazoa > Chordata > Amphibia > Anura > Hyperoliidae > Hyperolius > Hyperolius riggenbachi. The sequence goes on from NC_090657.1 coordinate 198,293,848, forward strand.
GAAGAGGATTTATACAAAGATGCTGGCCAGTCTCCCTGTTCGCTGTACATTGTTTTAGCAGTTGAACGGAGCAACTGCCATTCACTAAGTGCTTTGGAAAATTAAGAAAACCCTAAGAATCCTCCATGAGGAGATTTCTCAGATTTCTACTATTTACTGTAAGGGCCCTTTTCCACTAGCGGCGTTTGCGATGCTGAATCGCAAAATCACAAACCGCTAGTGAATTTTTTAAATCGCTACGGTTTGCTAAATAACATAGGAATCGCGGTAGGTTATTTCCACTACCGCGATTCGTTTTTGACTCAAACGCGATCGCGATGCGGAGCGATATTTGCCGCGATTTTACTATGCACACTACAGCATAGCAAAATCGTGAACGCAATCGCCGGAACTTTCCTTCATTTTGCGATTCAGCAATCGCTAGCATTCAGCGTGAACGCTAGCGACTGCTAGTGGAAAAGGGCCCTAAGAGACAGTAACATAGGAGAAAAGTAATTTACTCTGGAAGAAAGATACTTGTTATTTGTATGTGTTTAGATGTATTTTAAATTTTACAATTTTCGCGATAGTGGCCCTTTCAGTATTGCTTTAACTGGTTGCCGACCGCGTCACAACAATGGGCGTGGCAGCCCTAGGACCGCCTAACGCCGATTGGCGTAAAATCCTGGGGCAGCAGTTTGCAGGAGATCGCATGCAGGCTGCGCGCGCATTTCCTGCTCGGGGGGCGGAGCTCCATCCCTCCTTCAGTCTCCGAGCGGCGATTGCCTCTCGACTGTTAGACGGCGAAACAGAAACTGCCGTCTATTTACTTGTACAGGGCTGCCATCTGCGGGCATAGGGTAATAAAAATAAAAAAAGACATATTTTTAATAAAAAAACAAACCTTTACATCTTGATTAAAAAAAAAAAAACCACTGGGGGAGTGATCAGACCCCACCAACAGAGAGCTCTGTTGGTGGGGAGAAAAAGGGGGGATCACATGTATACTGTGTTCACTGGCGCACGGAGGGGGGTCTTCCGGGTGTACAGAACACCCCCCTGCACCGAGACCGGAAGTGGGTATATTCGCAAATGCCTCCTCTAACTCTGAGCAGCGGCAGCCACAGATGCGCAGCTGCCGCCTGCTCATATGTGTGCAGCCGCGAGGAGGACTCTCTGAGTACAGCAGGGGGGGCCCGGGGGGCTGCGGCCGGCGCAGATACATTACCTGTCCTTTCGGCGGCGGCTAGTGATAGCGTCCCACTGGTCTCCATGGCTACCTTCCGGATGACTCGACGTGACGTCACCACGCCAGCAGCGGCGGCCGCGCTCCTCCCCTGAAGCCTGATTGGACACTTCAGAGACAAGTCCAGACCGGGGAGACAGAGCCCGCTGGAGTAGCGACGCTGATGAGCTCGGGTCTCTCCCCTCAGGCAAGTGCAGCCAGGGCCGGCGGGGGGATGTTTGGAGGCCAGCCATTTCTGGCTACATATTACTGGGTCATATCTCCCTGCTGGCTACATTATACTGGAAACATATCCCCCTGGCGACATATACCCCTGGCTACATGACTGGGACATACCCCCTCTGGCTACATATACTGGGCACAATACCCCCTGGCTACATATACTGGGGACAATTATACTCCTGGCTACATACACTGGGACATATACCCCTGGTTACATATACTGGGACATATACCCCCTGGCTACATACTGGGACATATACCCCCCGGTTACATATACTGGGACATATACCCCCTGGCTACATATACTGGGACATATACCCTGGCTACATATACTGGGACATATACCCCCTGGCTACATATACTGGGACATATACCCTGGCTACATATACTGGGACACCCCCTGGCTACATATACTGGGACACCCCCTGGCTACATATACTGGGACATAAACCCCCTGGCTACATATACTGGGACATAAACCCCCTGGCTACATATACTGGGACATAAACCCCCTGGCTACATATACTGGGACATATACCCCCTGACTACATATACTGGGACACAAACCCCCTGGCTACATATACTGGGACATAAACCCCCTGGCTACATATACTGGGACATATACCCCCTGACTACATATACTGGGACATATACCCCCTGGCTACATATACTGGGGACATATACCCCTGGCTACATATACTGGCCACATATACCCCCTGGCTACATATACTGGCCACATATACCCCCTGGCTACATATACTGGGGACATTTACCCCCTGGCTACATATACTGGGGACATTTACCCCTGGCTACATATACTGGGGACATTTACCCCTGGCTACATATACTGGGGACATTTACCCCCTGGCTACATATACTGGGGACATATACCCCCTGGCTACATATACTGGGGACAAATACCCCTGGCTTCATATACTGGGGACATATACCCCCTGGCTACATATACTGGGGACATATACCCCCTGGCTACATATACTGGGGACATATACCCCCTGGCTACATATACTGGGGACATATACCCCTGGCTACATATACTGGCTACATATACTGGCCACATATACCCCCTGGCTACATATACTGGGGACATTTACCCCCTGGCTACATATACTGGGGACATTTACCCCCTGGCTACATATACTGGGGACATTTACCCCCTGGCTACATATACTGGGGACATATACCCCCTGGCTACATATACTGGGGACATGTACCCCCTGGCTACATATACTGGGGACAAATACCCCTGGCTTCATATACTGTGGACATGTACCCCCTGGCTACATATACTGGGGACTTGTACCCCCTGGCTACATGTACTGGGGACATGTACCCCCTGGCTACATGTACTGGGGACATATACCCCCTGGCTACATGTACTGGGGACATATACCCCCTGGTTACATGTACTGGGGGCATATACCCCCTGGCTACATGTACTGGGGACATATACCCCCTGGCTACATGTACTGGGGACATATACCCCCTGGCTACATGTACTGGGGACATATACCCCCTGGCTACATGTACTGGGGACATATACCCCCTGGCTACATGTACTGGGGACATATACCCCCTGGCTACATGTACTGGGGACATATACCCCCTGGCTACATGTACTGGGGACATTTACCCCCTGGCTACATATGAAATCTTTATCAAAGGGATAGTAAACTAGTATATGTGTGTTTTGTTTCACTATGAATGCTATATTGTTCTTAGCCGAGATAAACCTTTCCGGAATCCCCCCCTTGAAAATCCTGGATTTGCCCCTGGTGTTGTGTGGCCCTGCAGCTTAGCCTTAAAGCTGCAGTGGCCCATTTTACATAAAATCGCTTGGTCACTAGGGGGTTTAACACTGCAGTCCTCAAGAGGTTAAAGTGACCCCGAGGTGAGAGGGATATGGAGGCTGACATGTTTATTGCCTTTTAAATAATGGACATTGCCTAGCTGTCCCGCTAATCCTCTGCCTCTAAAGCTAAGTACCCACGGGGGTACAATTGTAGCTGTCGCCGCACACGGGAGCGTGTGCGCGACAGTTCGGCGGCAGTTCGGCGACAGCTCGTCGCCAAATCCCTCTGCATCCACACGGCAGCAGAGGGATTAGCGATGCGGCGGAAGCTGTCGCCGAGTTTCCTCCCCCCCCGCCGGAAGCTCCGTGTGGTGTGTGTGGGTAGCTGTCGCTAGCCCGCATACACATGCGGGGCTAGCGACAGTTCCGGCGAGGTTGCGGCGACGACTGTAGCCGGCGATTGAACATGTCAATCGCCTGGCGACAGCTCCGACGGGCGACGGTTCGGGGCGCGCGCATCATACACACGGGGGAACTGTCGCCGCAACACGCGCGTGCCACGCGGTTGCGGCGACGGCCGTCCCCCGTGAGTATGGGCCTTAATACTTTAAGCCATAGAACCTGAACAAGCATGCAGAGCAGATGTCTGACAAATCTGACAAGATTAGCTGCATGCTTGTTTCAGGTGTGTGATTTAGACCTTACTTACCGGGAAGATCAGTAGGACTGCCAGGCAACTTGTATTGTTTAAAAAGGAAATAAATATGACAGCTTCAATAGGTCTCACACCTCAGCATCTTATTAAGTCATTTCTTTTTCTTTGAGAGGCAGCTCAAATAAGACATTTGGAAATAAGCAATCGATCTATTCATACATGTGGAATAGCCCATCAATGCTTGAGTTCGGAGGAAGGTTGCAGAGTATTTCGTGCTTTTGGCAGTTATTTGTGTGACTGTGGCCAGCTAGGTGTGTCACATTTGTTATAGAGCCAAGAGGAATTGAAAATTTACACCCCTGCTTTCTTTCCTCAGAGTGAGAGTCTGATTTCTTCTGGCTGTGAAAAACTGCAATAAAATTCAAAACAAACAGTTTAAAAAAACAATAACTTTTCCTAAACTCCCCCTAGATTAATTTAAACTTTTTAAAAGTATTTTCAAGGCTTTTGTTAATATTTTAACTCGGCCAAAAGTAAACTGAACAAGTCTCCAGTGGGGGAGACACATGGGGAAAGACTGTCAAGTTGTACATATATTTTCAGCAGAGTTTTATGTCTCAGTTTGCAGAGTCCTAACCATCCTATTAGAGGATCTCATGGACCCAACATCTAAAGGGATGTTGCAGCTATTTTAACAAGTTATATGTGTGCTAAGGGGGAATCTGGGAGATCTATTTGCTCGTTTCCTAATCATAGTGGCTACTTAAAGGACACCTAAAGCGAGAGGGATATTGAGGCTGCCATATTTATTTCCTTTTAAGCAATACCAGTTGCCTGGTTGCCCTGCTGATCTTCTGCCTCTAGTACTTTTAGTCATAGCCCTCAAACAAGCATGCAGCAGATCAGGTATTTCTGACATTATTGTCAGATCGGACTAGATTAGCTGCATGTTTCTTTCTGCTGTGATTCAGACCCTACTGCAGCCAAATAGATCAGCAGGACTGCCAGGCAACTGGTATTGTTTAAAAGGCAGCTTCCATATACTTCTCGTTTCAGGTTTCTTTTAGGTTCCAAGAATGTAGTCGTCCACAACATCAAAAGCCAACGTTTGACATGTATTGTTCATGTAGACAGATCCATCCGGGTGGATTTGTTTAGACCATAATCTGTGTTATGGTGGCCACACAAATTTATTTTCAACTCAAGAATTACGGTAATTTTTTTCTGATTAAGTGTAAAATTTCAAAAATCTGACCAATGTATCACACGTGTGTTCTGTTTTTCCCAATTATGAAAGGAAAAAAAATTGTCTATACTTTAATAAATTGACAGTCTACCCTACACCATTTAATTTTCTTAAAAACTGATCAGAAAAATCCAACACTCACAATCGACTTATATTGATAAAAAAATTGAAAATTCTTGCGCCCCCCTCACTCCCCCCCAAAAAACCTTTAGACTTTTCAGGACAACCAATTGTTTTTATTGAATCGCTGTACCATTGGATCATTTCAGTGTCCATTTGCTTTCTTAAAACAGAAAGTATTTGCAATAACTCAGCTTTGTTTTATTTCCCACGATACATCACTCCCGAATATGCAAATCATCTCTTTATGCCCCTGAAGCCAGGCTTGCATCCAGAATCGCTGGAGTATAGCAAGCCTATAGCTTATAAAATGTACAGAGCCACATCAACCCTATATGCACAGCCTGCTTTATACTTTTGGTCCCCCTCAGTGCATGGCAGGGATTGATTAGGCTCTAAGCTATTGTGATCCACCACTGTCCACCAGTATATGGTCCCCTCCAGTCTATGGACTCCTACTGCAGTTCTTTAGTGCACATGCTGGTATCGTGGGCGGTGTAAATATGCAAAAAGTTACTGCAGTTCTTTGGTCCAGCCAGGAGTGGTGCCAGTGGTATCTTATAAATTCTGCATGATTCCATTAAATAATATGTAAGAAGTCTTACTGGTGATAGATTAAGCTGGAGAATATATATCAGCAATCTTACAACTTTAGGACAGCCTACCCGCCATACATCACCTTCTCACAAGGAGCACTATCGAGAGACTGTAAAATGTAAGATGCATACAGTGGTTTAGCTAAGGAGCTTTGGGCCCCAGTGCAGGCCCCCTCTGGCCCAAGGGCCCCCAGTGCGGGTGCAAACTCTGCATCCCCTATTGCTACGCCACTGGATACATACTTATAAAAATGTGTTTTGCTCCCAGAGGAAAATGCGCTAGAAATAACTTTTTTCCTATGTTGCTGTCACAGTAGGTAGTAAAAACCTGACAGATCTAACGGGTTTTAGACAAGTCCATCTTCTCATGGGGGAGTCTCAGTATCTCCATTATTCCTTACAAAAGCACTCCCAGGAAATGATCTGTACAAAGATGCCGACCAGCTAGACTGCCTATTTGCACCTTATTTTGGCAGTTGGACTGAGCAACTGTTATTCAGTAAGTGCCTTTTTAAATAAAGAAATACTTAAGAATATCCCATGAGGAGCTGGACTAGTCCAAAACCTGTCAGATCTGTCAGAATCTTACTACCTTCTGTAAGTGACAGTGACATAGAAAAAAATTGCTGTATAGTGTATTTTACTCTGGGAGAAAGGTACATTTTGTAAGTATGTATTTTACATTTTACAAATTTTCGTGATCGTTTTCCTTTAAGGAATTGTTAACAATAAAGTTGTATATATTATACAGTGATACCGTATAAAGAAGCCATAATAGTCCAAAGCACTTGGTACTCTGACAGATCACTGTAAAACTCGAGGGATTTCTGTAGAACGGTCACAAATTATGTTCCTGACGTTTGTTCTCTGGCTATTCTTCTGATAATGCAGATAGTTGACCTCTTTTGCATTTTCTGAGAAAAAAAAATCCCCAGAAGAAGGCCAGCCAAAAGTTATTTGTTCTGTTAATCCAGTCCACTTGCATATTTAGGCAAGACAAAACTTTCAAAGTGCTTTGGGGGGTAAAAAAGGAGACTAATAAGGTTGTGGAAAGTAGTTTTATGCCTCGGTGCAGTCTCCTCCTGTCCTACAAAGGGTTTCGCAGACCTGTCTTGTGTAGGATTGAAAATCTTGCTGAAGCCACCCCTTCCTTCTGTCTCTTCTCCTCTCCCACTCACCCTCCCCTCTCTCCAAAGCAGCCTGTCCATTCCCTCCCTCCCTGAAGTTGTGGAGGGCAGTCAGCACAATAGCACCTGGACAGGAGTGTGTCCATTAAAGTCCTCACTTGGTTTTTGTTTTTGTTTAGTTATTTTTTATTTCTTTTATGCCTAGCTCTCCACCGTTTGTGTGGAACACAAATAACTTCATAACTGACCGCTGGCTCTGAAAGCATTCTGGGAAGAACTAGAAGCCCAAAATTACTCTCCTTTCCCTGCTCAGTCGCGTGGAACCAGAGCGTCTGCTCTGCCTGAACTTTACACCAGTTTTTCTCTCACACTTTGTCTCCACTCACTTGACCATCTGAGCAGACAGCAGTCAGGAGTTTGGCTGGAGGAACTGGGGATCTTCTTCTAGACAGGGGTGAGTCTCAAATGTTTTTTTCCCCCTTCTAACGCTCCGTCAGCCTTCGTTGTTCCTGCTGGTAATGGCTTCAACTTGTGTTCATTTGCAGAGTAATAGTTTCTGTGGAGAAAGGCAGCTTTAAATTATTATTCATTGTGGCTCAGCAAAAAGAGTGATGTGCAGCGCAGATAAGCTAAGCAGGATTACGTCTGCTGGTTGTGCCCTAGGGTTGCTATACAGAAGTTATCTGTCTACCCCCCCCCCCCTTCTTTTTTCTTAATACTCTCTCTTTCTTTTTATATTTTTATTTTCCTGCTTATTCTGGTCTTTTTTATCCTTTAATATTAGTCGCATTACTTATTTTAACAAGCATTTAATTTTAATTGTACCAAATTAAAGTTATCAGGCCTATAGCTGTTCCTCTAACGATAGATTTAAGATTTAAGTTCTATTTTATTACTGACTACATTAATTAATGTAGATTACAAGTTTGTGATAGTCCATTGCAGAAACATAGCACAGGAGGAGAGGCATATCCTGCCCCCCAAAAAAAGCTTACAATTAAAATTAGGGTAACAAACATTGAACATTAATTAACATCACATATGATAATCCCATTATAGCCTTCATTAGACTTCTACCCCTTCATCATCTGGAGTTGTCTCTAAATATAATTGGGAAGATCGTTTTATAGTGGAACGTAGTTACATTCTGTTTTAAGCTCTAAAGCAATTTATTGCAGTCGAAAATAAAATTCTATAGATGATGATCATGATTAAGAAAAAAATATTAAAGCTCAAGAATATTTTAATTTGCAGAACATTATTTTATTGAATTAGCACTGGACTATAATAATGTTTGAAAAGATCTACTAAATGTAATTTTTCTGTTTTTCGAAGGCTTAAAGCCTCCTTTTCTTCTTTCTTATTGTGCGTTTATAGTGGGACCCTGCTGGAATATAACCTCAAAGCTGAATATGCAATATTAGCATATTAGTGCTCATATCCCTTCTACAATAAGTGCAATAATCATTTCATTAAGCCCCAATTAAAATATACAATTCAATAACCGTTAATGCATGTCAGGCGCTATTGGATCAGACTGCCAGTTACATTTTAATCTGACACAGAGCTTTTTAATCATTTTTAAGTTAAGTTTAAAGTCAAAGCAGGCAATAAATGAAAAATGAGTTCCCAGCTGCTCCTGGGGACTTTTCTCAAACATGATTTAGTGGTGTGCAGAAGGCAATAGGAGCGTACAGGAGGCTTTAACTCAACAGCGCAGTCCTACAAGGAAGTTATTGCTGTTCCACCTTCAGAGCTGCTTTATTTCATAGTAAACCCATTAGTTTTCAAATATTCCCTTTGGAATTCTGTTGCTTGTTAAATTGCACCGAGTTACTCTTGAGAATAATTATGATTACAGGATTGCTGCTTATAATGTGCACAATTGCCTAAAAATATAACACATCCGACTAGCTACTTGTGTGACACCAACTCCAAAATGATATGAATAGTTCAGCTTAAATACACAGAAATATTTATTTTGCATGCTTCTGAATCGTATCTTTTTAAAATTTCATCATTTGGTGTACTTGAACCTTATCATTTTTTTAATGTCACAGTTTAAAGCATCAGATTATACTGTGTTAAACAATATATTGTTTTCTATTAAACTAAAGTCCAGTATCCGAAAACCAAACTTTATTTTGTCCTTGCTAACATTCAAATGCAGTTCATCATTTTGCTGCGGTGGCGTTCAAAAACTAAAGTTCAATGCAAAGATATCATCTTTGCATTGAAAGATTTCTGACGGTAATACATCTATATTCGTTTTCAATTCTTTAAGTGTTAGTAGTAAATTAATTCCTATTAAAGAATATAATATAACTAAATTTACCTTTAGCTATACTTTTGCTAAAGCAGTTGAAATTTTGCTGTTTAATTAGCAATCTGTTCAATGGGACAGACCTTATGTACCTGCTGAGGACTAGATTAAAAATAACAACTGAAAGCTGTTCACTTTTTTGTGTTGAGTATCTCTGAAATACTTTTTGCACATTAACATTACCCTACTGAATACTGCCTCATGTATTATTAAAGCACAGCATATGGTTTATGTATGGTAATGAGCATATTCTGTAATCTGGTGTATCTGGCATCATTCTTTAGTTACCCTAAAAGGGTTTTAAGTAAAGATAAACTTTATGCACAAAGGTAAAACTATTTGTTGTTATATATTCTAAAAGTACAAAAATGTAAAGTGATAAAAGTAAAACAAAAACCTGAATAATTTTATAACACAAAATATATGTTTTTAAAACATAGAGTGGATCTCTGTATTTGTGGTGAGGATGGTGAGGATTGTTATTATATTTACCAGCATCAACTTCTGCGCTGTAGAAAAATCATAGGAGAGTAACAGTAATGATATAACCTACGCAAATCTAAAACCTAAAAAATAATGGAGCTATTCCTTGTCGGATTGCCAGCTAGTTCGTGAAACAGCCAATCTTGCAAATCTCATAATTGTAAGAATTTTAAGCAGAACTATCAGTTTCTGTTTTAATATGCAGTTAAACCAGTCAGAGCAACCTGTTGCCAACTTATGCTTTTGCTTTTTTTGTGTGCAGAGATTAACAATGTTCATCAGTAAAGTATTTTATTTCCCACTGCACCCAATTGTTCTTTTGTTATCCCTCAAAAATTATTCATTTGATCGTAAGAAAAAATCATAGTTGTTTACCAGCTACAATCGTTAAAAAAATCTGCGAGATATTGACTGAATCGATTTATTCGTGTATAGCTATGTTAAAAATTAGCCTCAGCTTTCTGAATGCAGAAGGATAGGCACAATCATAGCATCAGAAAATGAGTAAATTCTTCCCAGCTTAGGAAGACTTTAGAGTTTACTTTTACTTTTAGTTCATCTTAAGAAAGTAGGCAGAATCCACTTTAAAGAAGACCAATTTTTTTTATTATTTTTTTTTGGGGGGAAGGGGGTGTATAGTAAGTAATATTGATTTAAATTACTACATGGTACACAAGGAAGGTGTTCAGAGTCAGTGGTGAAGTGAAATTTTACATTCATATTATCATAATATTTAAGTGCAAGCTCCTGGGGCTAGGGATTCTTTTGTTAAAAGAGGAAAATGGTGGGTTTGTAAAACAAACAGCTTGATGCTTGAGCCAGTGCTGTGGATCTCCAGGTTTAGCAAACACTGTGCTGATGACAGAGTACAATCCTCCAGACAATCAAGGGCTTTCCTCCACAACACTGCTGGTAGGACACTAATAGAAGACAATCAGTAGCCACCAAACTCAACAATAGCCATCCATACCCCCTACTCCTATTTATTTATAGATCTTAAGTAGACTATTGGTGTTTAACCAACACACCATTTAAATCAGTTGCCGATAAGCCATCCAATTAGGTGACAAAGAACAGCAGTGACATGGTGGTGACAGTGGCCTTGCCTGGTCCTAAAGGTGGTGACACCAGTAAGAAGCGTTTCCACAAATTGTTTTGTTACATTGAAGCCACCTAAAAACCCCTGGCAAATTTAGATTTTTACACCACAAAATTATCCATTGAATGTTATTTTTACGCGTTTACAATATGTATTGAAGATATACTGTGTAAAGTTCATACGCACACAGAAAAAAACAAAACACACACACACACACACACACACACACACACACACACATATATATATATATATATATATATATATATATATTATAATTTTTTTTATTTATTTTTCCTTTTTTTTATATGTCAGAAGCAGATAAAATTGTATTGCATTAGTTGGATAAATTACATAAGTAGGCACATGCTAAAATATTATATCGCTTTTCACTGACCAAGCAAATTTGCATTATCCTCATTATCCTCATTATTATTATTATTATTTTTATTGGTATTTTATTGTTATTGGTCACTATTTGTGCATTCATTGTTTTCATTCCTTCTAACGTTTTTGTGCATAAAGTAGGTTTTATTTTTTATTATATTATCTCTATTATAGAAAACTTAAAGAACAGTGTGGGTGTTACTTTTGAGGGAATGAGGGGAAAAAAAGAGATAGAAAGAAAGCTTTTAGGAAAACTTACAGAACATTGCATATAATTTGATATTTATATCTTTTTTTCTTAACATAAAAAAATGCAATTCTTCTTATAAGGCTAGGTCTAAATAAGTGGCTTTGTGGGAAATATAGGAGTTATAGTAACCAGAAGCATCCTAAGGTTTTCTGTAGTCCTATCAGTGAGCCTCCATTTCTTTCAACTTACAGTTTGGCTTTAAAAAAAAAAAAAAGTACTGTAGTGTTTTATGCTTGGTTATTATTTTAATATTGTGATTAGAAATCCATTTATTATTTTTTCGACTGACTGTTTTTAAAATTCTGTAAAGTGAAAAAAATAAATATATATACCATATATATATATATATATATATATATATATATATATATACACATACACATACACACACACACACACACACACACACACACACACACACACACACACACACACACACACACGATTGAAAGGTGCAGCAATGACAGCATAAAATAATTGTACTAAAATTCCTCCTTTCAGAAATGAGATGTGGCCTCTGTAATTGACTTTAGTCTGAGTTAAATGTGTTGCTGGTTCTTTTTTCAAGCCGGGAGATTAATGTGGCTTTAAATTCATGGGTGTCCTTAATTAGGAATTTAAAGAAGTGGAACTTAACCCCAGAGTTGCTGTTCTGTTAGATAGAAGGGAATAGCTGTTTGAAGCTTGCAGCCTCCTAACACATGAGAGTAAGTCCAAACCTGTGTGCAGCTGTAAAAAAACAACAACCTAATTTAAAGCAAACCAGTCACATATGATATACGGTTAGCATTGGAGAGGGAACTGGAGAAGTTGGGAAAAAAAAATTGTTTTGTAAACCCATAGGCCTCAATTCACTAAGCTTTATCAAACACTTTATCAAATGTTTGATAATTTACTTCATGGGTAAAATCTCATTTTGAGTTCACTAAGGTGTTATATATTTATCGAATGTTTTATCGCTAAAACGTTCAATAAATCTATAACACCTTAGTGAATTCAAAATGAGATTTTACCCCTCAAGTAAATTATCAAACGTTTGATAAACAGTATCAGTGTTTGATAAAGCTTAGTGAATTGAGGCCATAGTGTCATTACTGAGTCATTAGCAGTGGAAAATTAGTGTCATTGATGCATTTTATGTACATGTCCAACAGAAGCTCTGAAAACTTTAGATAATTATTGAGAATGGCCACTAACACAGCAAATGACCATAAGGCAGACATACATCTGCTTAACCAGTTCATGCGATGGGCTGAAGGGTATGAATGCGTGCGCACTTCGGCAGAGTAGACATATAAACGTACTATGTGCACTGAAGGTGCACAAATTAGATGTTTAAAATGTTTATTTTGCAGGAGGTGGTTAGTTGGCAAACCACTGCCCATTCCGGTGTCGTTTTATCACTGAGAGATTCCTTTATAAAGTTTTTAGCTAGCATTTGGCTGTCGTGGTTTGCTATTGACATAACAAATGTAAATTTTTGGGTTCATTTTCTATTTTATGGTATTTTAGCATTTTAAAATGTTTATTCATTTTATTTATTTTAGTGCTGTCATATTTTGTGTGCTGTATAAAGTACAATACAGGCAACAGAGGGGACCGTAATTGCATATTTAGTATATGCACACTACAGTTGAAAACTATCTACCAGTACATAGTTAATGTATGAGATGATAACCTCCAGAAATACATGTTAATTTGATAGACTATGTACTGCAGAGACAAGAAACACTATAGTAAAAAATAGCCTCTGAACTTAAGGAGGCCTATCTAACTTTTGTCCATTGCTTTCCACTCTACGTTTTTGGGGAATTTATTGTCTGCTTGGTATACTTGATATACTACTTGCTATAGCTATTATATTAAAAAAAAAAGTTCAAAGATTAGTGACCTTTTAAGTTTCATTATAGAGGCTTAAGAAACATGTCTATTGTGATCTGTATTTACATAGTACCAACATATCATGCAGCATTTGACGGGTGATGGGTACATTGAAAAAGGCATATTATTATTTAGTGTTTATATATCACGGACATCTTCCGCAGTGCTGTACAGAGTATATTGTCTTGTCATGTAACTGTCCCTCAAAGGGGCTCACAATCGAATCCCCACCATAGTCCTATGTCTATGTATGTATCGTGTATGTATGTAGTCTGGGGCCAATATAGGGAGAAGCCGATTAACTGTATGTTTTTAGGATGTGGGAGGAAATCAGTGCCTAGAGGAAACCCATATCATTTCCTTCTTCCCCGCAGAGCTCACAATCTGAAGTTTGTGCCACAGTGTAGTGTCAGGTCAACCAACTTTTATGTTTCTGGGATGTCAAAGGAGTCAGGGTACCCAGAGGAAATCCACGCGAACACATGGAGATCTTACAAACTCCTGGCTGATTGGGAATTGGATTCAGGACCCTAAAATAGCTAGTCAGTATGCCACCGTGCTGCCTGTTAACAAGCTATGTCATCTATCTCTTCTACTGGGCAGAACCAGCATACTACACATTAATTAAATTAAAGTGCTTAGTGGCTGGATGGTGTAATGGTTAAGGGCTCTGCCTCTGACACAGGAGACCAGGGTTCGAATCTCGGCTCTGCTTGTTCAGTAATCCAGCACCTATCCAGTAGGAGACCTTAGGCAAGTTTCCCTAACACTGCTACTGTCTATAGAGCGCGCCCTAGTGGCTGCAGCTCTGGCGCTTTGAGTCCGCCAGGAGAAAAGCGCGATACCCAGCAAGCTCATGGTTCACCATGAGCGTGCTGGGTAGTCTGTGGCTCTAGTTTTCATTTTTAACCTATAACGCTAGCTCCTGCCTTTAAAAGAACTAGTCTGTTGATCAGTCCGCATTTAGAATTTGGAAAAGTACAAAACAACAGTACTTTGCAGAAGTCCTAGTAAAAAATATGGATAGTTACTCAGAGTGATTGTCCCTGGCGAAATGCAGCAATACAAAGCAAGAGTGCTAACAACCAGGCCACTGAGTTGCTCATATACTGATCTTTTTTTCCAGTCCGTTTTGGTCAAGATATTTGTCGATGATTCCATGGGCCCAAGATCATTAATAAAGTTTGCAATTTTAGTTTTAAAGGGGCACTACAGCGAAAAACTGTAAAATTTAAAATAAGTGCAAACATATACAAATAACAAGTACATTTTTTCCTGAGTAAAATGAGCCATAAATTACGTTTTTCCTATAATGCTGTCACTTACAGTAGGCAGTAGAAATCTGACAGAAGTGACAGGTTTTGGACTAGTCCATCTCTTCATAGGGGATTCTCAGCAAGGCTTTTATTCTTTATAAAAATATTCCCTAAGAAGAATTTAAACAATGATGCTGGCCAGCTTCCCTGCTCACTACACAGTTTTTTGTCAGTTGGACAGAGCAACTGCCATTCACTAAGTGCTTTTGATAATAAATATATCCCTGAGAATCCCCTATAAAGAGATGGACTAGTTCAAAACCTGTCACTTCTGTCAGATTTCTACTACCTAATGTAAGTGACAGCAACATAAGAGAAAAGTAATTTATGGCTCATTTTACTCTGGAAAAAATGTACTTTTTATTTGTATATGTTTGCACATATTTTAAATTTTACAGTTGTTCGCTGTAGTGTCCCTTTAATTATTTTTTTTGTCAGCAGCACATGTAACAAAAATAATAAATAAATGCTAACATTTGCAAAATACTTTTCTCCTGTTAGACTCAAAGCACTTGAGAGCTGCAGCCACTAAGGGCGCTCTCCATAGGCCACCATGCAGCGATAGTACCTACTGCTCTGTACACCCAAATCTACATTTATGGGTACAACATAAAAAAAAAATTAAAAAAACTGTACAAAAATATCTGTAGCCATAAACAGGAATTGAGGGTCACTTTTACTTTTCTTTAAATCTATGTAAGGTTTTATAACTATGTAGCCTTTTTATTCCTTATAGTTCGAAGTATTCAGTTTCTGTGCCTAGCATACAGTACATTTTTTTTTTTAAGATTTTATATTTAATGTTTTTCTGAAAACTCACATCTCGGTCTCGGGTCCTCCTTTCCATCTTTTACTTACATAACCCACTTACAAATGAAAACATTAAAATAAGCACATGTAAAGTGAAGGCCACAAGCATCAGTGAAAAATGAAGACTTGAGTTGGGAATCAGTTTTCAGTGAAGAGCTGTCAGTCATTATCCTGTTTTCTAGGAAATCTCAGAACAGCATTCTGGGTAGCTGCTGCTGACGGACGGGCCTACTTCTTGCTGCCTATTGAATTTCACGCAGAAAGCTAGGAGAACGCATGGTACTAATCTCGTTTTTTATTATTTTTATTAGCTCCACTTTACCACTTATTTGTGTTTTCAGCTTGATGGGTTGCACTTCTGTTTCTGCTCTCAATATTATAACCCATTCAGGCTTATTAAATAAAATGTACAACAATACACAAAGTATAGATGGCTGTTGAAGACATATCTAACTGTTAGGAAGGCTGCACATGGCCTTCATGTCTGAAGCTGAAGCCGAACTCCAGGCAGATAGGGATACCATATATGCCGTAGGTCTCCTATTCCCTAGTGTCTGAATTCCAGTCCAGTGTTTGTGTGGCTCATGTAACCCAGCCGCTTGGCACCACCAGCACAACTCTGCGATCTCACTTTTTCGCTTTTTCATTTGCTAAGTTGCGTATCATAACCCTAGGCGTCCTGATGTGATTTTAAAGAGTAGCAGCACACTCATGAGTCGCCATACTGCTAATAACTCCTGCAGTCGAGCTCTCACTGTTAGATTCCCACTGTGTTATGTAGAACCACCTCTTTGACTAACCTCTTTATCCTGGTCTTGTGATTGCAAACATGGACATACATAATTCACAAGAAAATCAACTTTAAAGCAAGTCTGAACTGAAAATAACCGTAAGAGAAAATTGTATGTGTAGTACTAACATGAGTGGAACATGAGTAACAAATAATAGAGTCCCATACTTTTATTTTCAGTTTGGATCTATTGGTAAGACGGAATTCTTAACAGCAGCCATGGCAGTCTTATGTAAAATCATCTTTATAATGCTGCAAAACAAACAGAAGTAATACTCTTTTGAATTTTTCAGTGCTAAAACTTTATCAGCAGTGTTTCCTCAGCCAGATAAAATTGTCTTGCCTTCTATTTAGTTTTCTGCACATTGGCTTACGTAAACTTTCTGTTTGACTGGCTCATTTGCATAGAAAAAAAACACTAGTTATTTAACACTTGCTTTAGAGGAAAACAGAAAGGGACTTCAGACAGTTACTTAGTAGGACTAATAGTATATGTACCTATATCTATCTCATCCTCTCACATGTCAGTTCGGGTACCCTTTAAAGGAATACTTAAGTCAAACTGAAAAAATGACTTTTACTCACCTGGGGCATCCCTCAGCCCCCTGAAGCTGGATGGTGCCCTCGCAGCCCCGCTCTGACCGTCCTGTCCCCGCCAGCGGCTACTTCTGGGTTCGGCGACAGGCTGGGAACGCGGCTGATTTTCCGCGTTCCCTGCCGCTATTATCACCCTCTATGCTGCTATAGCGTATATATATATATATATATATATATATATATCAGCATAGAGGGTGATAATAGCGGCAGGGAACGCGGAAAATCAGCCGCGTTCCCAGCCTGTCGGTGGCTGTTGCCGAACCCGCCGCTGGCGGGGACAGGAGGATCGGAGCAAGGCTGCGAGGGCACCATCCAGCTTCAGGGGGCTGAGGGATGCCCCAGGTGAGTAAAAGTCATTTTTTCAGTTTGACTTAAGTATTCCTTTAAGCACATAGTTCATCGGCCCAGCAAGCATGAGGAATTCTATTTATCAGCTTTAATCAATTAATGGGTTTGCGCTTAAAAGCCACTAGTGGTTAGCTTATGTGTAGCATCTCTGCAAGATGAGTTGACCTAAGTGCTTCTTGCAGTCAAACCACTAATAAATGCTTGTGACAGCTAACCAGACACCACTAAAACGCATGGCAAGCATGTGTGATTTATGCATTCAAAGAACAGCTAAACTTTTAATGATTACAGGCTTGCAGAGTTTTTTCTTGTTATTAATTATTAATAGAGGTAACTCTTCCTAGCCGCTACAGTGGCTATTCCCAAAAATCAGGGCTGGCCGCACCTCTGCTTTCTATGGCAGCTCTGGCTTTCATCCAACATCACTGGGTGGCACACTTGTCATTGGGTTGTGTGTATGCAGGTAAACCGTTGACTAGGGACTAGAGGGACATCACTACTTCTGTATATAACAACTATACAATGGAAGTCACTTTTTATTATTATTAATATGGCAGAGGATGTGAACTGCATTCTTTTTTTTTTTCAAAAATATTTTATTTTCCAAGACCTAAATAAGCATCAATGTTTAACTCACAGATTATGTCTAATTTGTCCAATCCCATAAAGAGCCGACTCACTGTGAGTGCCACAGTACTGTAAACTACATTCTAAAAGTCAATTTAATCTCATGCCATCATATGGTATTTTCAAATGCTGTAAATGGTTTTTGGGGGGCTTCATTTTTTATGGGGTTTTTTTTTCGTAGTATTTTATGAGAAACAGAGAAAACCGCATTTAAGTAGTAGTCAAGTAGCAGTAAATGTTACAACTAGGGGGAATACATTTATGAAAGACCTTTTGGAATTCTTATATAATTAGCCCTACTGAGACATGTGATCCTTTGGATCTGTGATGCTGGTAGGGATGTCATACAGTATATTTGTCTGCTAAAGTTCTGAACTAGATGACAGCCTGGTCTGTAGTTGTTCTGTTCTGTGTTGTGTCTATTACTCTGAGTTCTACAATGTACAGTTTTTACTGTGATCCATCCAATGTGCGCATCCCCTGACCTGGCAAACCTGATCTCCATTTCTGCCCTGATGGTCACACTGTAACGGTACCTTTCATTTGTAATAAACCAGGTCTAGTCCTGAACTTTTCTTCTATTGATTATAGGGGCAGCATGGTGGTGTATTGGTTAGCTCTCTTACCTTGCAGCACTGAGTCTCTGGTTCGAATCCCAGCCAGGTCACTATCTGCATGGAGTGTGCATGGTCTTCCTGTTGCTGCCTGGGTTTCCTCTGAGCACTCTGGTTTCCCCCCACATCCCAAAAACATACAGATTAGTTAACTAGCTTCCCCCTAAATTGGCCCTAGACTACGATACACGCACTACACGATACAGACATATGATTATGGTGGGATTAGATTGTGAGCCCCTTGTGGACAGTCAGTGACATGACTATGTACTCTATAAAGTGCTGCAGAAGATGTCAGTGCTATAATATGGTAGCGCATACGGCTATGGCTGTGGTAGGGATTTGATTGTGAGCCCCTCTGAGGGACAGTTAGTGATGAGACTATATATACTCTGTACAGAGCTGTTGAATGTCGGTGCTATATAAATACTAAATAATATAATGTCTGGTGCTATATAAATACTAAACAATAATAATACAGTATAATGTCTCCATGCAGTGGCTTTGAACTGACTTCAGATGTTCCTGCTTTAAGTTCTTCTGAAAGAATATTGTATGCAGCAATTAGGGGCAGTTACAGTTATGCAGTTACATTCCCCCCCCCCCGCCCCCCCTTTCCGTATGTAGTCATACTATAACAAAAGCAGACTGCATCACAGAATTATTATTACTGTTAGTACTATTAACAAGCATTGATGCAGCACTGACACATTTTCCACAGAGTTTTACAAATTCCATCATACAGTTCACTTATCCAACTATCCTTGGCAGGGTTAATAATATAATGTGCAAGTCAGACTCTGCGGACTGTTTTGGGCGAAACCAATTAACCTAACAGTATGTTTTTTAGGCCATGGAAGGAAACCCACACAGACATGGGGAAAACATACAAATGCCATGCAGATAGTATCCTCACCAAGATTCTAGAATTCGGATTTTGATGTGCAAGATGAGTCATTGTTACATAGTTAGTTTATCCGTCCATCAAGTCCAATCAGAAAAAAAAAGAAAAAATAATAATCATAGCCCCCTTAGGGCCTGAGCCCTCTAAAGCCTGGTACTCACCGCCCGACAGGTCCTGCGACGTCCCCTTAATGACGGTTGTTAGTGATGCCTCTTGCTAGCGGGTATGCAGGATGGCACGCGATGCTACACGTCGGGAGTGAACGAGACTTCAAGCAGTCACGGTACTTTGACTTTGCTTCGCTATCCGATCTGCCATGACGGTTGTTATTGCAGTGCAACGCTAAGTGGCATTTGCCTGGTCGTTTTCCTGTACCCACGTCGCGATATCGTGGAAATGACCGCTCTGTCCTCAAAAAAAATTGCAGAGAAAATCGCGATGTGGGTATCAAGCTTTACGCATTTGTGGTTTTTAGCAACACATCAGTGTTACAGATGCGGACATATGCAGACATAAATGCGTTAGCCTTGTTGTTATTATTTATTTAAGTATTTATATAGCGCCGACATATTACACAGCGCTGTACAGAGTATATTGTCTTGTCACTAACTGTCCCTCAGAGGGGCTCACAGTCTAGTCCCTACCATAGTCATAGGTCTATGTATGTATTGTGTAGTCCTGTATATATCATCTATCTAGGGCCAAATTAGAGGAAAGACAATTAACTTATCTGTATGTTTTTGGGATGTGGGAGAAACCGGAGTGCCCGGAGGAAACCCACACAGGCACGGGGAGAACATACAAACTCCTTGCAGATGTTGACCTGGCTGGGATTCGAACTGGGGACCCAGCGCTGCAAGGCAAGAGCGCTAACCACTATGCCACCGTGCTGCCCTATAACCCCTTCTTGCTGCATACGCTTTTATTTTTCATGGCTGAGTTATGTTTGTGTCAGAAGACAAACTTTCTCTTTAATTTGACTGGGTAAGGAGGTCTCAAAAATAGAAAATAATAATAACATTAAAAAACGATATAAAATGAAGGAAAGAGTGTGTGCCTCCAAATAGCCATAATAAGGCAAAAAGTTTGATCTTACCATAATGCATTTCGCGGGCTAACATTCCCGTTTCATCAGGTATATAATTGTTATTATTATTATTATTTATTTATAAAGCGCCAACATATGCCGTGGCGCTGTACAGTGTAAGAAAACAAACAAGGGATACATAATTATACAGACAATGATATACATCAATATGAACACTGATACAAAATACTGAACTGCTGATTACAATTGCAAATTTAACATGACTAAAATGTATAAATGTCTAACAGAGTGCAAGCAATTAAATTAATAACATTCAATGACACAAAAGGGTGAGAGCCCTGCCCTTGTGAGCTTACAATCTAAAGGAATGGGGTGGAAACAAAAGGTGGGGGAAGTATACAGTATATGTACAGGCAGAATTCTAAAAAAAACTCCCCAACTCCCCTTGATCAATACTATTGAACAGTCGCTATGACTGCAGGAGTCACATGATCATAGGACACTTTGGTGTCTGGTCGCTCTCCGTGTGCTGAGGTTGGTAGCTGCAGTGTGACAGTGGAGGTAGCTATGTGTATGGGAAGGCAGTTCAGGATATTTAACGTTACAACATTACAACATGGAGAATGTGCTTCAAGGAACAAAAAGAATAACCTTTTTTGTTTTATTCAAAATTTTCAGTCAACAAATGCCTCCCAGACAAATATGAGCCTTATTTGTTAAAACCTATATTATTTTTCAACCTGTGCAGCCTATTCTGTGCTCGGTGTCATTTTATGGTAAAGTTAAACATAAAGCTATTTAAACTTTCCTAAAGAAAAAAAATAAAGCAACACCAGGACCACTATATCACTATATACACTGCTAGTTTTTTATATTTTTGTTCTTTTTTTTTTGTTTCATTTTTGCTTTATAACAAAAGGCCACATTTTTATATGAAGATTTTCTTGATGAAACGTCCTGACAGAAATGCTGTATTGGGAGAGTTATTTGGTTCCACACTAAATTGTCCATAGAATAGCTGTACAGAGGAATGGCAGTTACAGTCACAGCATGAAAACCTATACGTGGCTTGTGTGACAACATAACGATTCTGGCAAATACCGTATCGGTGCCAGCGCTCAGGTGCCCATTAAGGGCACAACACCCTCCTCTGATGCAATCGCTCAACCAGACCTGATGATGGAATTGTACTGAAAAGCCCACAGTATGTCGAGAGAATAGACATGATGTGATTGTGTGGTCGATCGGAATACAGAATGTTGTCGATCGGAATGTTGGATTTCACAGTTGTGTCTGAAGAGAAAAAGGAGAATTACATAGAAGTACTGTTGATCCCATGATTGCCAACAGATAGCTTTGCAACTAAGGCCCGGTTCACATTAGCGGTTGTTTGCCAAACGGACCGGATGACCTGACCGGATCCGGACCGGATCCGGATCGGAACCGTACGGTTCTGATCCGGATCCGATCCGGATCCGGTCAGGTTGCATCAGGTGGTAATCAGGATGCGATCCGGATCCGTTTGGCAAAATATACGTAAAAAAAAAAAAAATGTTGGGGTCTGGGAGGTCAGCAGAAGGGAGACCTGTGGAATCAGGCCCTCTGCTGTTTAGCACTCACCTCCACCTCCGACATGCTGCCAACATCCTGCCAACACCTCCAGCTCGTGCTGCTCCACTCCAAAATGCTTGCCCATGTGTCCCCAGCCAGTATCGCCGCAAAAATCCGCATAGGAAGTGGGGTAGAAGATCCGGATTTCTCAGCCAGTGTGTTGTGCGGCCTCCGGTTCCCATTTGTTTGTATTGGCCGGATGGTGCAGTCCGGCTCCGCCCCGGATACGGCTGCCGGAGGGGCCGGATGAAAAAATAGCGCATGTTGGAACGGAGGCCGGAGTCCGGATCCGGCCCGGATCCGGTCCGGCTCCGGTTCTGCAGAACGGACCCATGTGAACGGACGCATAGGCTTTAATTGCTATGCCGTGCGTCCGTTCCGTCCGTTCTGCAGGCGGTGCGGCTCCGGCACGGCGATTCCGGAGGGCCACCGCAAGTGTGAACCGGGCCTAAGAGTGTATATTCTGCATCTTGAATTTTTTTTTTCCTTTTACAACTTTTTTACTCCAGTGTGGTCACAGCATTTTTTCACATTTTTTCAGTACGTGTGTGCAAGATAAATGTCTGTGTGAGTGGCAACGTACTGTAATATGATGATGTACCACCTGTGGATGAATTTTTATTACACTGCTAATTCTAATTGTTTTAAATTGATCAATACATTGTTGTTTTAGTGCAGCTAGTGAACTGCTAGTCATGTGTATTGTTGCTAGTAATATTAGCGATACATTTACTCATTGTTGGCAGGTAGAAGTAGTGATTTCTTCACTACTCACGCATTACGTATTGTGTATTGTTTAACAATTGTGTCAATCAGTTATTTTACAGTGGGCAGCACTCACACTAGCACAATTCAGGTACTTTTTTATCTCTGAAGAGAAAAAGAGCCCTAATCTGCCCATTAATAGGAACAATTGATAATTGCCTTCCGATTACATAGGACCCCACAAATCTTATCAAATGATCGCATCTGAGAAAACAACTGCGATGTCAATGGGCACCTTAAAGGACTACTATCGTAAAAATTGTTACATTTTAAATACATGTAAACATATACAGATAAGAAGTAAATTTCTTGCAGAGTAAAATGAGCCATAAATTACTTTTCTCCTGTGTTGCTGTCACTTGAAATCTGACAGAACCGACAGGTTTTGAACTAGTCCATCTCTTCATGGGGGATTCTCAGCAAGGCTATTATTCTTTATAAAGACATTCCCTGAAAAAGTATTTATACAATGATGCTGGCTAGCCTCCCTGCCTGCTGCACACTTTTTTTCCAGTTGGACAAGGCAACTGCCTTTCGCTAAGTGCTTTTGAAACTAAACAAAACCCAGAGACTCCCTCATGAGGATATGTGCTAGTCCAAAACCGGTCGGTTCTGTCAGATTTCTACTACCTACTGTAAGTGACGGCAACATAGGAGAAAAGTAATTTATTGCTCATTTTACTCTGGAAGAAATGTACTTCTTATTTGTATGTGTTTAAATGCATTTTGAATTTTACGAATTTCACCATAGTGGTCCTTTAAAGGAAACACAAGGTGAAAATAAACTGATGAGATAAACAACTGTACCTATCCTCCTTCTCCTAAACAAAAAAATCTGACTTTTTAAAGATATCCCACAAGCGTATTTTATATTTAAATCCATTTTTTAAGTTTTTAATGTTTACTCATCTCGGCTCAATGCCACATTCATTGAAGTATGCCAGAGCTAAAATCTTTGAACTATTGACCCTTTTTATCTATCCCCTGCTCTCAGAAATTGTATTTTGTAAAGACAGTATTATCGTTGTAATTCCTTATCAGTGAAGGTTAAGCTATAGTCCGACCCGGACAGAAAATGTCACTTGCAAACCTGAATATTAAATCTTTTGGGCAGAGGAAGATGAAGGAACACAGCCTAGTTACCATATTTGTGTGCTTGGCACTGTACATACACACGTCTATCTCATCACATGACGCCTCTTGTGTCACCTTATACAGTTCAGCTGAGAAGCTGTGGTTACTTAAACAGCCTGAAACAATACTGACTGTGCAGCCTTTGGGGCAATAGAAGCCTCTGGTTGTCTGGTTTTTGACATTTGGGTAAGCAGGATATACACTCTGCAAGGGTTTAAACACACTTCGCTTCAGTTAGCTCAGTTTTGGTTGTATTCTATGTGGAGTTTATGTTCTCAGCTGTTGTACCCATCCTCTCCCATTAATACTTTGTGAGGCACTGACCCAGAATTCTCATGTACATTAGCTGTTCTGCCTCCTATGTTGTATGTTTGTTCCATGGTGTTTGGTTCAGTCACTAGAATGACAGTCACTCAGCTGACAATTTTTTTTTTCACAGAAATTAACGATGGCAGCTTTCATAATATCTGAAAGAAAACCTGAACCAAAAATAAACTGATGATAGAAATTTTATCTATCCTCCACCTCCTCCTCCTACTA
The DNA here is from genome assembly GCF_040937935.1 of Hyperolius riggenbachi. Lineage (NCBI taxonomy): Eukaryota > Metazoa > Chordata > Amphibia > Anura > Hyperoliidae > Hyperolius > Hyperolius riggenbachi. Next base: position 198,318,376 of record NC_090657.1, read on the forward strand.
AATATTACTTTTTCTTTCTTTAGTATCCCACGGTTTTATTTTGTGTTTAAGAGCAAGAAAAATAGGTTTAATGGTTTTATTGTCTCAGCTGAATTTCACAGTATTTTAGTGTTTCAGATCTACAATTTAGTAGCAGTGGGTTTTGTACCGTGTTAGCCATCAGTAAAAGCAAGAAGTTTTAAATCAGGATGATGCCATTTATTGGCTAACTAAAAAGAATAAGAATAAGCAAGCTTTCGGCCTTGCAACCTTCATTGGGCTTAAATCCTGTTTGCTTGCAGGCTGATAGTACAGACAGCTTTATACATGCAACATCAAAAGGGAAACACAGATTTTTTTCAAACCTAAATACATGTCATTAAGATGCCTTAAGTGAAACAGAACATCTAAATGGGGTGAGAGGTTGTTAGCTGAGATAAGAATCCTTGTTTAAACCATGCTCACAGACCTGGGAGTTGGACTGACACAGGGGTATCGTAAATTGTGAGTTCACAAGTTTAGCTATATAGGCTGAGAAAGAGTTTAAAGGGACACTGTAGGGGGGTCAGGGGGAAATGAGTTGAACTTACCTGGGGCTTCTAATGGTCCCCCACAGACATCCTGTGCCCGCGCAGCCACTCCCCAATGCTCCGGCCCCGCCTCCGGTTCACTTCTGGAATTTCAGACTTTAATGTCTGAAAACCACTGCGCCTGCGTTGCCGTGTCCTCGCTCCCCCTGATGTCACCAGGAGCGTACTGCGCAGGCCCAGTATGGTCTGTGTCTGTGCCGTGCGCTCCTGGTGACATCAGGGGAAGCGAGGACATGGCAACGCAGACGCAGTGGTTTTCAGACTTTAAAGTCTGAAATTCCAGGAGTGAACCGGAGGCGGGGCCGGAGCATCGGTGAGTGGCTACACGGGCACAGGATGCCTGCGGGGGACCATTAAAAGCCCCCGGGTAAGTTCAACTCCTTTTCCCCCGACCCCCCCTACAGTATCCCTTTAAATATCATCAGCCTCATACCAATATAAAAAGTTTTTGTCCTTATTCAAGCCCTTGTTCACTGCTTTGAACCAATTTATAAATTTTGTTTCTGCTATTAATCGATCATTTTTCGTTTTGAAGCCACCCTTCAAACAATCGATTAATAGCAGAAACAAAATTTATAAATTGTTTCAAAGCAGTGGACAAGGGCTTGAATAAGGACAAAAACTTTTTATATTGGTATGAGGATGATGATATTTAAACTCTTTTTTTAGCCTATATAGCTAAACTTGTGAACTCAGAATTTATGATACCCCTGTGTCAGTCCAACTCCCTGGTCTGTGAGCATGGTATAAACTAGGATTTTTATCTCGGCTAACAACCTCTCACCCCATTTAGATGTTCTGTTTCACTTAAGGCATCTTCATGACATGTATTTATGCTTGAAAAAAATCTGTTTCCCTTTTGATGTTGCATGTATAAAGCTGTCTGTACCACCAGCCTGCAAGCAAACAGGATTTAAAGGGACTCCGAGCTCTGAAAAAAAAGGAAAGTTGTACTCACCAGGGGCTTTTTCCAGCCCAGTGCTGGTCGGGAGGTCCCACGCCGGCGTCCTGGCTCCTGTCCTTCTCCCCGCTCCGGAATGGCTGGCAGGCCGCAGCCCGGGCGACACTCTCCCGAGTGTCGGGCTGCTTCTTCCGCATATGACGCGGATTGCGTCACACGCCGGCCGCCTCGCGTCATCACGGCGGCCGGCGTGAAAGTACTGCGCATGCGCGAACAACACGCGCATGCGCAGTACTTTCACGCCGGCCGCCGTGATGACGCGAGGCGGCCGGCGTGTGACGCAATCCGCGTCATATGCGGAAGAAGCAGCCCGACACTCGGGAGAGTGTCGCCCGGGCTGCGGCCTGCCAGCCATTCCGGAGCGGGGAGAAGGAGAGGAGCCAGGACGACGGCGTGGGACCTCCCGACCAGCACTGGGCTGGAAAAAGCCCCTGGTGAGTACAACTTTCCTTTTTTTTCAGAGCTCGGAGTCCCTTTAAGCCCGACAAAGGTTGCAAGGCCGAAAGCTTGCTTATTCTTATTCTTTTTAGTTAGCCAATAAATGGGATCATCCTTAATTTAAAACTTCTTAGATCTACAATTTATGATACTATTCCATGTACTCAAAAGTTGTTCTCTGTCGGTTTTGTGGCTTCTAATTAGTTATCAGCGAGAGTTAAGTGTATCATCCGCCTGGTGGATCAACTGTGCTAAACTCTGGCCTAGCGTGTTCTCCCCACTCACCCTGCCTGCTCTGTGGCATAATGTCATGAGCCACGCCCTCCTCCCCTCTCCATAGTACTAGAGACTCATTCTTACAGACGCGGCACTGTATTGTAACCCAAGAGATCAAGTCCCGGTTCCTACTGGTCTTTGTATGTGTATACAAAGCTTTACACTAAAGTCCTAGTAGAAACTGTAATTTGCAATCCTTAAATCTTAACCCTTACTATGGGAAAAAGACAAAAGGAACACAGCCTTGTTCTGTACAGGAATTGCACTGTACGTTTTATTGATAAGATGTGAAAATATCACCTAAAAGAGAACTTTGGAGAAAAAGTGAATTGAATAAGGGTCTGATGCCTATATGCAATTAACCTTTTCTCCTGAATTTTCTCTTAGGTGATAGTTTCACACCTTGTCAATAAAAAGCCCTTGAAAACACCAGCAAATGAGAAAATACTCAAAATAATTTTTAAAGTACCGTACCTTTTTGCCTACTTTTTGGTACTTTTTCAGTTACAAAGTACTGAAAAGTTAATATAAATAGAAGTTGAAAACTTATCTCCTAGGTGGAAATCCAGCAGAAAAAGTGGATTGCATATGGGCCTCCCTGTCTCAAGCCATAGGCCACCAATAGACAATCAGAAAATATTTGTAATGGAATTTTGAAAATGAAGAAAGGAACATTTTCAAATACAAATTCATAAACATCGATAAGGAATCACAAGTTTTTTTTTTTTTTTTGTTTTTTTTTTAAAGAAATATGCCACATTTAAAAAAAAAACAGAGTAAGGAGGACACGGGGAGCCTTGGGACCATCCAGAGGCTTCCCTCCACCTGGGTAATGGGATCAATGGTACAGAGGCGCCAATGAGAATTAAATGTTTAAAATGCGTTTTATACATGGAGATATCTATAACACTTAAGTGAATTCAAAATCAGATTTTACCCATGAGGTAAATTATCAAACGTTTGATAAAGTGTTTGATAAAGCTTAGTGAATTGAGGCCATACATGAGATTTTAGCCCTGACAGCTCGATGCTGTTTCAGTACTGTGGCTGTCAGTGCAGCACAGTGTAAATTGGAGCAAAAACTGACAAGTTAGCTTTTTCCCGTGCCAATCTCTCCCCCCCCCCACACACACAATAACAAAACAAAAAAATAGGTACTCTTCCCCCTCCATGTTCCAGCAGTTAAAGCATTTAAAGGAATACTTAAGTCAGGAAAAAAAAATGACATTTACTCACCTGGGGCATCCCTCAGCTCCCCGAAGCTGGATGGTGCCCTCGCAGCCCCGCTCCGATCGTTCTGTCCCCGCCGGCGGCTACTTCCGTTTCGGCGACAGCCGCCGACAGGCTGGGAACGCGGCTGATTTTCCGCGTTCCCAGCCGCTGCTATCACTCTCTATGCTGCTATAGCGTATATATAGACGCTATAGCAGCATAGAGGGTGATAGCAGCGGCTGGGAACGCGGAAAATCAGCCGCGTTCCCAGCCTGTCGGCGGCTGTCGCCGAAACGGAAGTAGCCGCCGGCGGGGACAGAACGATCGGAGCGGGGCTGCGAGGGCACCATCCAGCTTCGGGGAGCTGAGGGATGCCCCAGGTGAGTAAATGTCATTTTTTTTTCCTGACTTAAGTATTCCTTTAACTTCATCTCTTTCCCCTGACTCGCAATGCAAGCAATTCCAAAATAAAACCCATTAACAACCCAAAAACAGTCACCTAATGGAGAAGTCAAGCTGGTGTTGTATAAGTCGTTAATATATATATATATTTTTTACCATTTAACAAAATTACATACTTCAGCAGTTGCTTGTGTGTTGTACCATTTGACTATCTCTTTGCCGTATATCAGCCTTTAGTACATGTTTGTCTTTTTCATGACGAAGAAGTCTAATCCAAAACTTTTCATGATTTTCAGCCAGTAGATTTTTTTTTTATCTTTTCAGGAGGCGGCTGAAATTCTGGACTTCATTATGTAGGAGTCCATTTATTGCAATAAGCCCACCTGCTGTTTATATAACTTCCAGCGTAGAGTTTATACAGTGTTCAGTCTATCATCGAGCGAAGTGTTTTCTCACCGTGGAAACAGCTGTCCGCCACATTTTCCTGCCCGTACGATCACTTGCTGGGGTGAGTTTATCATTTGTAGCCAAGCTGCCTTATTGTTTCACGTGGGTAGTACTTGTTGCCTGGCAGTAGTTTGACCTCCTTAAAGGACGGATGAGGAATTAAAATTCTTTTGGTTGTCTTCCAGCGCAGCACAGAAAGCATTGTTTTAACATCAGCCAGAGGTACATCTGCACCATTAAGAATCACTCATGTTACTGACAGGACACTGTTTACACTCCCTACATTCTGATAGACAACTTTGTGCACTTTTACCAGCTTGTCTGTATTGTAAAGCCACCAACATATGCTAGATTTTTATTGCCTTTTCTGATTGTCATAGGAAACATTCTGATAAGTGTACAGGTGTCCTCCAATGGGGGTAGCCTTCTTATCTATAATCCACATAGCTTCCATCTCCATAGGACATGTCTCCTTCCCATCTCTATAGGACAGGTTCCTGCCACCCCCCCCCCACACACACACACACACACACACACACACACACACACACACACACCTACATAGGACAGGTCCTTCTCCCATCTTCATAAGTAAGGTATTCCTCCCATCTCTTTAGGACAGGTCTCTCCATCTCCATTAGATCGGTGTTCCTCCCACCTCCATAGGACAAGTCCTCCTCAAACCTCCATTGGACAGGTCCTCCTCCTACTTCCAAAAGAGAGGTCCTCCCCCAACTTCCTTAGGACAGGTCCTCCTCCTACCTCCATAGGACAGATCATCCCCCCACCTCCACAGGTCATGTCCTCCCACCATCATAGGACAGGTCCTTCCCCCCCCCCCCCACCACTTTCATAGGACAGGGCCTTCCCCTACTTCCATAGGACAGGTCCCCCCCCCCCCCACTTCCATACGACAGGTTCTCCTCCCACTTCCATAGGACAGGTCCTCCTTCCTCATCTGCAGGATAGGTCCTCCTCTGTATTACAGATCCTCCACCTCCTCCCACCTCCATGAGACAGGTCCTCCATCCATCTGCTGCTGCTGCAATGTGCTGCTCAGCAGAGAGCCCAGCAGCATATCTGTACAGTGATCATAATTACACTGTCACCCAGACAAATCACAAAAGGTTATTTTGGGCAACAATTACTCTCCGGGTATGTGCAGCATGAAGACACACTGAACACCGAACCAGCAGTCAGTCAGCCAATTCCTTCAATGTTATAATTGAAAAGTGTTGGTTGTATTTGGCAGGAATGTTAGTTATGATTCACACAGTGATGTGTAGGTATCAGTGAACAGTTTGAAGAACCATAGAATCTTCCTGGAAGCCAGTTGGCAGAAAGATTCTCCTCATCTTCTCCTGGGAAAGACCACTGCTCTTTTCCACATTGTTCAGCTCAAATTCAACAGCAGATATCAAGTCAAGCTATTGGATAGCTGCTTAGGCCTCATATATTGCACTCAATTCTCCTTTAAAGTGGGATTATACTCCCAAACTAAAATGTCAGTAACTAGTAACTTTCTTAGTTACATAAAATAAAATGTAAAAGTATTCTAGGCCTCCAAAAATACCTGCATTAATGCCATAGCTGAAACGCCGCATCCCCATAGCTGAACGCTCAATTACTACCCCCGAATCCCTGGGGCAAATTTGGGGTCTCCTTCCGGGTAGAGGCAGAGCTTTGTGCAGTAGCTCTCCCTCTGCTCGCATCAATCTGCGCGGATCTCCGCCTCCTCCCGCTCCTCTCAGTCTTCTTTCACTGAGAGGGGCGGGGGAGAGGCGGAGATCCGCGGGCAGATTGACGCAAATGGAGGCAGAGCTACTGCACAAAGCTCTGCCTCCCCGGGCAGCAAAATCCACAAACTGTAATGCCGTGGAATCTTGCCCCGGGTTTTTGGGGGTATTCATTGATTGTTCAGCCTCGGGGATGCAGCGTTTCAGCTATGGCATTAATGCTTAAGAGAACTGTAACGTAAAAACAGGTTTTTTTTGGAGGCTTCAGACTCTTTAAGTATTCCCTTTGTGTAAAATTGTTCTCACTGCAGAGAGCAGTAGAAGCTTGCTTATCTCTGGTCATCGGCAAAGGCAAGAATCTCCTTGTGCCTTTATCTTCACTCTGCCCCTGTCCTTTTCTGCTAAAGTGACTCAGCTGTTGCCAAGGCAATGTGTCTATTCAGCAGAGGAATGGCAGCAGAGTGAAGACACAGGCACATGGAGATTCTCGCCTTTGCCAATGACCAGAGATAAGTAAGCTTCTTCTGCAGTGAAAATAAATGATTGTACACACTGGGAATGCTTTCAAATGTTCTTTTATGTAACTAAGAGTAGTTACTGAGTAGTTTTGGGAGCACAATTTAAGCATTCTCGGTTGATTTGTGTCTAGTGATGTGACAAACATAACCTACCATATATGGATGGTAGTAGAAAACTTTCTTTTTCAATAGAAACAATGGGCCATATGCAATTAACTTTTTCTCCTGAGTTATCTCCTAGGTGCTATTTTCACAACTTGTCATAAAATGGCCTTTAAACCACCAGCAAGCCAGAAAATACTCAAAATAATTTTGATAGAACTTTTTCACCAACTTTTGGGTACTTTTTCAATTGAAGAGTGATGAAAAGTTCTTTTAAAGATATGAAAATTATCTCCTATGAGATAACTCAGGAGAAAGCGTTAATTGCATATGGGCCAATGTGTTTATGTTTTTGTGCAGTTTATGTACTCTGTAACTGTATTCCTGCCTGTGTTGGGTATTACTTTAACCCTCCTGGCGGTATAAAAAAATACGCCAGGAGGCAGCGCGGCAGTTTTTTTTTAATTTTTTTTTTCTATATCATGTAGCGAGCCCAGGGCTCGCTACATGATAGCCGCTGCTCAGCGGCATCCCCCCGCCCTCTTCGATCGCCTTCGGCGATCTCCGATCAGGAAATCCCGTTCAAAGAACGGGATTTCCTGGAGGGTTTCCCCCGTCGCCATGGCGACGGGCGGGATGACGTCACCGACGTCACTGACGTCGGGTCGTCATTGGGAGTCCCGGGCCACCCCTCGGCGCTGCCTGGCACTGATTGGCCAGGCAGCGCACGGGGTCTGGGGGGGGGGGGGGCGCGCGCCGCACCTTATAGCGGCGATCGGGCGCGCGGCGGCGGCGATCGGGGTGCTGGCGCAGCTAGCAAAGTGCTAGCTGCGTCCAGCAAAAAAAAAATTAAACAAATCGGCCCAGCAGGGCCTGAGCGGCACCCTCCGGCGGCTTACCCCGAACTACGTTCGGGGTTACCGCCAAGAAGGTTAAGGGTTGGGATAGACTGATATAATTAAACACAACCCACTCCAATAGGTACTCTGTACTCAGTTTCTACGTTTTCATAAATAAAAGAAAACTCCAGGTGGTGTTAATAAAATTACTGTTCCAAAGACATCAGTTTTTCTCTTGCTTATATTCTACGTTGAAATATTTCCAAAGACAGCACTTCTACTATTAGATATGTATCAGGGATTGATTTTAAATAAGCTTTCAGAAGCCTTTTTTTAAAGAATGATTGTTAGAGAAAAAGAAGTTTAAAATGTGTAGAAAGCTTCAGCTACTACCCGGTGGTGCCCTCATTGTAATAGCGAACTGGGAGACACTGTAAGATCAATTCTTTCCTTTCCTCCAGCTCTCTGATGAACAGGGCAAGGAGGGCCACTGTCATTCTGAAAAGGTTTCATTGGAATGTATTATTTATAAGGGGAGTTAGTGCAGCAAGAAATACCGGCATGCTTATGTATTGTCTGTTGAAAGCCTTGGTAGCACTAGTTATTAAAACGATTACTGTGATCACTGTGATTGGTTCACAGGATCCTGACCGAGATACGGAGCTCTGCTGTCTGCGCAACAGCAGAGCAAGCAGGCTGCAGTGTCATAGTATCAGCGGGAGCACACAATGCGAAAGATGGTCTGTTTGTGAAAAGGAATAGATTTCTCATGTAAAAGGGGGTATCAGCTACTGATTGGGATAAAGTTCAATTCTTGGTCGGAGTTTCTCTTTAAAGAGAACCCGAGGTGGGTTTGAAGAATATTATCTGCATACAGAGGCTGGATCTGCCTATACTGCCCAGCCTCTGTTGCTATCCCAAACCCCCCTAAGGTCCCCCTGCACTCTGCAATCCCTCATAAATCACAGCCACGCTGCTGACAAACAGCTTGTCAGAGCTGGCTGTGTTTATCTCTTTAGTGTCAGTCTGCTGCTCTCCCCGCCTCCTGCAGAACTCCAGTCCCCGCCTGCATCCCTTCCCTCCCTGCTGATTGGAGGGAAGGGACGGGGGCAGGGACCGGAGCTATGCAGGAGGCGGCTGAGCAGCTGAGACTGACACTACAGATGTAAACACAGCCTCACAGCATGGCTGTGATTTATGAGGGATTGCAGAGTGCAGGGGGACCTTAGTGGGGTTTGGGATAGCAACAGAGGCTGGGCTGTATAGGCAGATCCAGCTTCTGCAGATAACATTCTTTAAACACACCTCGGGTTCTCTTTAAGTATCCCATAGTAAGAATACTTGAACTATTGAGCTATCTCCTCTTCCCTCAGAAGTTGTTTTCTGCCAGAAAAACTTTTATGGCTGTAATTTGCTCATCAGTGATGTTCACTGTATTCTAGACCAGGTAGGACAAGACAGAAGCTGTCACTTGCATGCCTGAAAATTAACTCTTTCAGGCAGCAAAAGAAAACAAGTAATACAGCCTGGTTATTAATACGTTTTGCATATGTCACATGTCACCTCGGGTACACTACATCGTTTTGCTCTCCCACCACTGCTTTTTTTTGTACTGTGGACCAGTTTGTTATTAAAGGGCTATTAACTACTCTACTGCCTGACGTCTAGCTACTATATGAGACGGATGCACTGCTGTTAATACTGTGAGCACAGAGAGGTTGCCTGTTGGTTTAATCACAGCTCAGTTATTTACGTGTCTCCGCTAGCTTTGAGCATCTGGTGCCGACAACTTCCTCACTGCTGCCCATTCACACTGTATGTGAATGACGGCAATGTGAAGACATGTCATTTTAGATGCAGGAAATAATTATTTCTGATGGTGCTCCTGAGCTTCGCCTTTTGTTGAGCTATCAGTCGCCCTGCTGACGGATCAATAAATCCCTTTAATTTAACAGAAAGAAGTTTGAGGCGAGACTGAAGGCCATGTTTTACATTCTGCCCATCCAATCACACCTGTCACTCCTGAGAGGGGATTATGACACCATAGCAGCGAAATCTCCTGCCCCTACCCTGTCCCCATTAACTACCATAACACAAAAATTTGTAGCACTACAAACACCCTAATCCCCTATGGTATGCCAGACGGTTGTCCTGTGGGTTGTGCGTGAGCACATGACCTCGCTATCGCGTTTCACCGTCTTCCCAGCACATCATTAAGAATGGGGAAGTAAGCATTGTGCTATTTCTAAAGCTGTATAAACCATGGCTTACACCCCTCACCAGTGTGCATGCTGCCTTCTCTCCCCCATGGCTGGCAGTATGGGTCCGGCCATGCACATCAGAACTGAGGGGCAACACGGACTTATAGTGAAACTTCAGCAAGAGGGGTTTTTTTTTTTTTTTTTCAATATTTTTATTAACAGATTTAACTTTTTTAATATCATAAACATACAGCACAGGCTACAGATTTGAGCAATAGAATGCAGTGGTGTGACTACAATTAATGCCAACGCCCCCCCCCCTCCCCCTGTGAAACTTTGATGGGGGGGGGGGGGTCATAAAACAAGTGTGGCCAGCATGATGTTCACACCCATAACAAGTGTAGCCTCAAAAACGCCTGATCTGAAGGTTGGGGCCCTGTATTGGGGAAGGAAAGGTTAGTAGTTAGTAATAACAATCCGAACATTTGTATAGCGCTTTTCTCCTGTCGGACTCAAAGTGCTCAAGAGCTGCAGCCACTGGGATTCGCTCAAGAGGCCCCCTGAAGTGTTAGGGAGTCTTGCCTTGAACTCCTTACTGAATAGGTACTGACCCTATTCGAACCCTGGTCTCCCATGTCAAAGGCAGTGCCCTTAACCAGTACACTATCTAGCCACTCTTTGCGGCCTCAAAACATCTCTGCCCCCCCCCCCCCTGTGATTGTAAGGGCTGTTCCCCTCTAGTTACACCCCTGATGGAATGCCCCTATACAGGGGAGTGAGCCTATTATTAGTAGACAACTGGTAGCTGCAATAACACTATGGCACCTCATGTTGGAGCTTGGTCAAAGGCCCGAGCTGCTGAAACATATAAACACAACTAGATAAAATGGGTTGGGGGAAGCAGCCCCTCCCAAACCTTAACGACAACACATATACACGAAAAGAAGGAAATCTGGGTTCACAAGGCAAGGAAATATCGCCAGCTCCTGAAGTATTTTTATTCTTATTTATTTAGTATTTATAAAGCGCCAATATCTTCTGCAGCGCCATACAGAGTATATTCTCTTGTCACTGTCCCTTGGAGGAGCTCACAATCTAATCCCTACCATAGTCATATGTCTATGTATATAACCTGTAGTGTATGTATCATAGTCTGGGGCCAATTTAGGGGGAAGCTAATTAATTTATCTGTATATTTTTGGGATGTGGGAGGAAATCGGAGTGCCTGGAGGAAACCCCAGTAGAGAGCATACAAACTCCTTGCAGATAGTGCCCTGGCTGGGATTGGAACTGGAGACCCAGCGCTGCAAAGCGAGAGTGCTGATCACTATGCCACCATACCCATCTCTCAGACATAAATAAGAATAAGTAAAATAATAGGAATAAAGAAGGGGAAAAAAAAAAGGAGAGACAAAGGAAAGGGGAGAGGAAGGGTTTTGGAGTCAAACAGTTTATTTATTTTTTTTTTGTTTAGTAGCCCTATGTGACATGATTTCCCTGCTTGGGGTTTGGGAGGTAGAAGAAAGGACGGGAGGAAAAACCGGCAGCCCAATCTGGTGTAGTACTGTGAGTGACGGTTGGAGATCTTCAAAAGTAAAAAGCTGTTCTACTCACAAGAGAGGGTTGCAGTCACAGCAACCACTAAGATCGCATGTGGGGAAGTACCGTCCTCACTCGGCCTTGTCGGCTGGTGGTCGCAGCTCCTTCAAAAAGTCCACTGAAACAGTGGTAACCCCAGTTCAGGGGTGAAACGTCTGTAGAAGGGTTGAGGAGGTGCCCGATGTATTTGCACAGTTTTGGGTGTGTTTGATATGATAAAGAGCAATATTCTCACCTGTATACAGGCGCCCAGGATAGCTACTGCAGTTAACAGGCACAGTATTCGACCTGAGGAAGTGGTTTTCACCGCGAAACGCGTTGTCAGTTAAGTGCCCAATAAAATTTAATGGATGGACTGCTTTTTTAAGGTCGATCCTTCCATTTCTTCAATATTTACTCCTGAGAATATTGCTCTTTAGCATATGAAACACATCCAAAACTGTGCAAATCCATCGGGCGCCTCCTTAACCCTTCTACAGGATTTTCCTGCTGTCTGTGTTCCTGTAGAGGGCCAAGACACAGGAGCTGGGAGATATAGGAAATACCAGATTTAAACACTTGTGACCTCCTTGCACTTTATTTTAAATTAGCACTCTTTGGGACAGGTTTACAAAAGCCCTTGACAAGTATCAATCATTGGTGATGTAGACCAAGTCTGCAACAAGCAACCTGGTAGCTTACGGCTCCTTCACGCTGAGTGAGTTGCAGTGAGTTTTGACTCACTGCACATACTGTGCATTTTTCATGGGAACATGAAAGTCCATAGACTTTCATTTTATCATTCACACTACAACAACAACAAGTTGCTGGGCAGTGCACTTCAACTCATCAGGAGCTAAAACTCATGGAAATGCACAGAAACTCACAAACCCATTCACACCTATTCATGAGTTTTTAGCCATGCATTTTAACCTCCCTGGCGTTCCATTTTTCCAGGATTTCTGTGCAAAAAGTGATAAAATTTATTTTGTCCTGTAACTTGCCAAAATGTGTCAAGCAAGGGTCTAGTATACAGTGCAGGAGAGTATTGATGTGTATGCACGTTTATACTGTTCACAGCATGTTTTTATGGACGGATATATCTGTCCATACCGCTAGAGAGGTTTTAACTCACAAACCAGTGTGAAGGAGCCCTTACCAATTAACCAGCAGCTAGAGTCATTAATTGGCTGCATTTTGTACCCGTTCTGGGTCAGGCAATATTGGCATGATTTTTCTTATAAATAGTACTGATAGGAGTTAAGCAATGGGAGCATAGATTGCCAACAGCATGCTATTGGGCAATTCAGCGGTGTATTTTATAGCTATAAAAACATGCTGCAGGCTCTAATGATTTAAATCGGCCACACTGAAGACATTTAAGCAATGATTACGATGTTGTAAATCATAAAACCATTTTCTACAAAATTTTTATTTTTAGTAGCACTATTTTTTTTTTTAATCTCTTATTTACAGAGGCATTATCATTTTTTTTCTTTTCCTTTATTTTAAGTGGTTTTTTTTGTTTTGTTTTTTTATAAATATCTTTTCCATTTTTAGTTTAGTTTATCTTTTAGTTTAGTTTATCTGTGGCATTTACCGGTAATTTAGTTTAATAACCTGTTTAATAATTTATTGTTCATTAATTTTTTTATAGCACGTGCTCAGATATGAAACCTGAGAAAAGCATAACTTAAAGGAGAAAAAAGTGAGATTATTCCATATCATCACAAACCATTATTACAAGTGACTTTAAGGAGTTATCAAGCTAATATTCTGCGCAGTCCGTTCCGGTCCACGTGGCAGTGAATGACAGTGCCGCTCACGCCGGCGCAGTACAGGCCAACCTGGAGGTCGGCCTGACCTCATCGCCTGGGACCGGGACGGAGCTGCGGCGAACGGCTGACGGCAGAGCCGCGGCAAGGGACATGCTGGGAGCTTGGGGCTGGTGGAAACCCCGGGTAAGGAGCGCTTATTTTGTTCATATTAGCCTGATAACTCCTTTAAGCTGTAAGCGTGTGTAAAGCTATGTACACACAGCCAGCAAAGTGCACGACCAAACACCACGACATGACCGACACCACCACAAACCATTTACACAACTTATTTTCCATGCACCACCTTACTGAACGACCCACTTTACATACTGCGTGCGCAAGTGAAGTGACGGGCCGCACAACATGGCTGCATTCAAAACAAGCGCATCATTCAAACGACTTGGACACACGTGGCCAACTGCATGATATCAGCCCAACAGTCGTGTGAGTTGATCTGCTGGTTGGATCGGGAAAACTGCCTGCTATCAGCCACTGGTCTAGTCGTTTGCGTTCTAGTTGGCAATCAGGCAGTTTAGTTGAGCGTGTGTATGGGCCTTAAGCGTTTCATCTGTGAACATTCTCTTAGAATAAAAGCTCGCTCTCTGAGAACTGCAGTAAGAAACGTTTTTTTCTTAGCCCTTCAATGGGTATTGTTGTTTATTTTCCATCCACATAAATGTAAGCTAAAGTGGTATGTTTTTTGTGCTATTGATTACGCACATCTGATTGTATGCCTTGTTTCTCTGTTTGTAACCTGGGAGGAACTGCTGATAGTATTATAGTAGTCTAACAACGTCCATTAAGCATGTCCTGTTCATAATTCTTCATTGCGATTTGAGCATCTGCACACCAGTACAAGCGGCAATGTTTGGTGAAATCATTGCATTGTATAGAGCTGATCTCGAGGGGATTATTTTTTTTCTCAGCCAACAGTGGAACTTCACATTTATTTTCACTTGCACTTTGTTTGGATTTAACCGACACAGCAGAGTTTCCGTGTTTCTATGGATCATAATGATCCATGCAGATTACCCAGAGCCGGGACAAGGTCCTCTAGCACCCAAGGCTGAGACACCAAAGTGCACCCCTCGACCTCCCCCCAAAACCCTCCCAGCAGTCACACGCTGATTGCTATTAAACTAAGAGGTGCCCCAGGGCCCTGAACACCTTAATCTCTAGTTATCTGGCCTGCAGTCACTGCCATGTATCCCCTTTTCTTAATTCTCTCTGCTTCAAGCACAATAGGGGAATGATAGCTGAGTGAGCTGTGCGCCCCCTTCTTCACTGTGTCCTGAGGCTGGAGCCTCTCTCGCCTCTGCCTCGGCCCAGCCCTGAGATTACCCAAATACTTGCACCCTCACTTACTAGCCTAATATAGAAAATGTATCTAAAGGCTGGTTAACCTGTCCCTTCTTCTACACCTCTGCTTGTTAGGCTGCGTCCACACTAGGTCCGGAAACGTATCCGTGGCTGCGTTTTTCAAACCTGATGAAAAACGGAGTCCCGGATACTAATGTTTAAAATAGCAGCCAGCCTCACCCAAGTAAAAAACGGATCCGTCTGCGTTTGCGGGGATCCGTTTTCAAAACCTGAACGGAAGGTCCGGACCTGCTGCATTTTCACGCAACGGATCAGGACCACGGATACACGCAGGGGTAGTGAAAGCAATGAGAAAACGCATCTCCAGCTCCACAGGCAAAAAACGGATGTGAAAACGGATAGCCTGAGCTTTATGATTGGCCCAAAAAATCCTCCCACTCCTTCCTAATGATGGAGACGTTTTCTGTCAGGGAAAAACCTGAACGGAAACTGATGCAAAACTGATGCATTTTCATAAGTTTGCAGTACGGTGGGTACTTCCCCTGATCCGGACTGCAGTGTCCGTCCTGCAACCGGGTCTAGTGTGGACCCAATGCACCCCTGTAGCTTCTTTCTCCCACTTTCTCTTATTGTTATTTTTGTAACTTTTCATTTCTTAAGTATTGTCAACTTCATCTTTCATCATAATCTGTTCCTTTATTCCTATGACATAGGAAACTCAGGTCCCAGCAAATGCTTTCTGTATAAATAATACAATGTATGAACAATTCTGATATAGTAAACTTCTAATATAGTAAATTACTTATGCTGATCCCTTGGAGTTTGCTATAAAGGAATTCTACTGTACTATATCGTGCTGTAAAACAGATAGGGGGGACAATGCAAGGTCAAAGAATACAACATGGGAACAATAGAGCATTTAACAATGGTGCACAAAATAGTGAAACTATAAACAATGCTGCGCAGATTGCAATGTAGGGATAAATATGGAAGACAAGTCACTGAGTCCATGTGGTGGTGGACAAGAGCACATGGGGAAGAGGGCCCCGCAAAATAGTCTTACAATCTAAGTGGTGGAGAAGTTGAACACATTGGGGGAGGGGGGAGGCAGTTCAATGGGGATTATTGGAGAGAGCGGGTAGGCTGTGGGGTGGTTCCGTAAGGCCTGCTTGAATGAGCCAAAGGTTGGGGAGTGTGAGCCTCCCAAGTGAGGAAGGGATGCGAGAGGTGGATATCAGTAGTCAAGATTACATTTTGTGTCCATCTAGGATGAAAATCTAGAGTGTATATAGGTGTCCACTAATGCTGTTGAGGAAGTCGTTAGTGGTTCACCATTCTACATCGCTAACAACCTATTTCTAGTGTTCTTGTGGGAACCACCTGAGGTGAACGAAGAACAGAATGCAAACAATGGGTGTTCCTGGAACAAGTTGATAAGAATGTTTCTGTTAATTGGCCCCTGCAGCTAATACTCGTACTTACATATGGGTGTGTGACACAAAACAGACCCAACTGCCTTATGTAATATAAGCGTTAGTACCCCGATTGTTGGGTTGTGTCCATCTCCTTCAGTTACTCCTTACATTTTACTAGAATGATTACTGTGGGTAAATGAGATGTCCTGGCCTTTCATTTCACTGATTGCATAGTTGTTCTGTGTGTGACTCAGAATGACTGAATCTATGAGGTCACCATGATGACCACCAGAGAAGTACCACAGAATTTGTAAAAGGGGACCAGCAACAGCCTCCCTGAGATACGATAAAGTATATGCTGTACACAATTACATTGCAATATAAAGCTACATTAGGTAACACTTAATAGGGACTTGCTATTAAGCTTTCTGTTGGGGAGAAATGTCAGCCCAATTTTATAATTCAAGATAGTGAGATCCTAGCATACGAGCTACAACTGTATAGGAGCTCAGTGCGTTTCGTGGAAGAAGGGCACTTCTTCAGGAGCCAGTCATGGATTCAAAGGAGAGCGTACTGAAAAAGTAATAGATATTTAGTGTGCACAGCACAATTGTGAAGACCAGTGAAATAACAAGTATGATCCACATTCTGTGTAAGCATGCAGAAAACATAAGCATTAATGCATACTTATTAGAGAATGAAGAGGGCAGCCTCTGTATTCCTCTCACTTCAGGTTCCCTTTAACATCTCATACTATTAACAGGTCCATTCAGCCTGGAAAGTTAGTTTATGGCAGTTGACAATGATTTTGATTTAAAGTGTTTGTATACTTAAACTGTCTCAAAATTCTGTATTGGTCAATAATATGTTATTCTTCTTTTATTGATGTTGGACCCATATTAAGACCCTGACATTTCACCCCTAGTATGTACAGCATAAGCTGTTACTTTGTGCTTTTATTGAGAACAAACTATCTCTGGTGTGTGATTGTTCCATGTAATAGAATGCCTCTAAACTGTTCCTACAGCATTCTTTCTTAACTCCCTGTTTGTTGTCTTTCTGTACTCTCAACTCCCCTGTGCTGGTCATTGTCAGCACTTCAGTAAACCCTGAATATGAAGTTAGAAGCAAATGTAACTGCTGGACATGGTACTGATGGTGTTGTCTTATATAACAGTGTAAAATCAATAATCATGGGAAGGTATATTGCATTGTTGATCATAGACTGAATTTAACATAATTGGCCTATTCTTACACTTTTTAACATCAGATAGTGGCATTAACATTACCATGTGGCCTTCTATTGTTTGCTGTCAGTCATTTTGGGCTCACTAGCAGAGCCGGTTCATCCACAAGGCTAAACCTAGGCGGTTGCCTAGGGCCTGGAGAGAGTTTAGGGGCTTAGTGGAATGGAATATTACTAAAAAAGGCAGGTGACCATCAGCGGTTGGCAAGACCTGCTTACTTGTCTAGGGCACCATTTCCTCTTAATTATCATCGGCTCACTAGTGGCAGTTTGCCATGTACTGTGGTATTACCGCACAGGAAGTCAGTTGTGTGGCGAAAGATGTCCCCAACCATGAAGCCACTTTTGTCTTGATAAGCCACTCCCTTATATATTTGTCAACTAGGCCTAAGGCTCGTTTAAAAACGGGCGCTAGGCTCTGGCCGTGACCCCCGCACTGGCTCTCCTTCGAAAAAGCACGTACACACCTAAGCCCGCGCAACCCAGCTCCACCCCTCGGCCCCGTCCTCCTCCTTTTTTTTATCATGGGAGAGCCGTTGCGTCATCCTCCCAGCTCTGCGCTGTGCGTCCCTGTTGCCCTAGCAACCACAGGGACACGCGCAGAAGCGGTACAACTGGCTGAACTGCGCGCACATGCGCAGAACATTTCAGCACGGACACAGGGACAGGAGTACGCAGGGAGACGTTATAATTATTATATAAGATGTGGCTAATACATTCAACAATAAAACTAAAAAGGTCAAATCCAGCAAACGTTTTGTGCTGAACTGTTACGGAAATGTGTAGATCCCGTTTAGAATTGCAGTCACCATCTCACTGACCATAGCTATGCGAAGCTGGGCTCAGGAAAGAGTTAATGCTGTAGAACCAGGAACAGATTTCTTGTCCCCAGCGTCTTCCACATCATTTGCTAGAAGATGAAATGCGATATCGCAGACATACTCCCCCATTTGTTTCTGTGTGTGGAACTTTAACTGCATGTTTGTCACAGGATCCTGTGTGACCAGGCTTTGTGCGCTCTGTCGGGCTGGTGGCGGCCGGGAAAGAGTTAAAGTCCATTGAGTCAGGGTCTTTTCAGTAGCTGAAATCTTCTATGCTGGGAATTTATCAGAGACTTCTATCTCTGCACTGTAAAAGAAACTGGCGCCGAATCCTCAAAATGGCGACTTTGGGGCGAAAAGAAAAAAATTGCACGCTTTAGAGAGCTTTGTAATAATGCGAGCACTGGTGGCACATCCAGTACTTTTTTTTTTTTTTTTTTTTTACATTTTGTTGTGTTTTTATTTATTTATTTATTTATTTATTTATTTTTTCATTTGCTTAAAAGTTTCTGATCCAATAAACTTTTTCTTCTACGTTTTCTCCTTGGTGATAATTTCATATCTTATCAATAACGTGCCTTTTAAGCCAAGAGCAAGAGAGAAAATACTCAGCAAAATTATGACAATACTTTATTCACCTACTTTTTGGTACGTTTTTTTTTATTGCAAAGTGCTGAAGAGTTATTTTAAACAGAAGATAAAACATTTTCTCCTGGGAGAACATTTATGAGAAAAAGTGAATTGGATCGTGCCCTGAGTCTGCTATAACTGGATTTTGGCATTGTTTACACTTTTTGTAAAGCAGCATGTTATATGTCAGGGACACTTTGCTTTTAGGAACAGGCTGAAATTTGCTTACAAATGGAAAGAAATTGGGGTTACTATAGCAAAAATGTTTGGCCTGATTCACACTGTGGCCCATATTCAATTATTTTTTTTCTCATCAGTTTTCTCCTAGCTGTTCTTTTCACACCTTGTCAATAAAATGCCTTTTAAACCACCAGCAAGCTAGAAAATACTCAAAGGGCTCGATTTACAAAACGGTGCTAACTTTAGCACTGGCCCTTAGCACGTCTAAACTCAGTTTAAATGTGAGAAGTAGTGATCGTGCGCAAAGTACCACGCGCAAAGTTTCAGCGCGCACTGCACAGAGCGCAGGGCGCTCCGTGCGAAGTGCCCACTAAAGCCTATGGGACTTAGCGCACGATCTGATTGAGAAAACCGGTGCTAACCTACTTAGCGCCCTGGTTAGCACGCCTAAAGACTTTAGATGTGCTAAGTAGGTTAGCACCGCATAGTAAATCAAGCCCAAAATAATTACAATAGAACTTTTCCCCCTACTTTTTGGTACTTTTTTAATTGCAAAGTGTTGAAAAGTTATTTTAAAACAAAGTTCAAAAATAATCTCCTGGGAGAAAACTCAGGAAAAACAAAGTGAATTGCTTATGGGCCTGTGTGCGTTAATTCATAGTCTGGTCAGGTACAGTGGCACATGCATGATTTGATGCATGTTATCCAGTAATGCACTGTAGACAGTGTGAAGGAAAATGCAGTTTATTATGTCGCAGATGTGTAAACATAACTTTGGCGTATGGGCAGTGCACTGGCGTGCGTTAATGCGTTGCTTTTGTGCACTGTGCGCATTGTGTGAATGAGGCCTTACAGAATACTGAAGGACTCAATATTCCTGTAGCTGGTGTTCTGCTGGAGCCAATTCAATTCCAGGCACGGCGTTTTGATATGCATTCAGTAGAAATGTATTTGACAGTTTATGCATAAAAAAACACTTCGTAAAAAGCATATTAGTTTTTGCAAAATGAAAATATGCGCTGCACCAATTCCTAGATCGTCATCTCCACCTCAGCGATCTACTTCTGCCTGCTCACTCCTTGTAAGTCTGAATTGCTTCCCCTAAAGTCACATGGGTTTGCAAGTGGGAGAGTGGTTGTTCAAGCATCTGAAGCCATGGTCCTTGCTGAAACCTTTCATGTATGTCGGTCTATAGTGGTGGTGTGTGTGGGAAGCGAGGGTCAGACTGACTGACTGGCTGAGAGTAAGGCCCAGTACACACTGGCAATTAGTGGCAATTGGATCTGTGAAAGCGGATCTGATTACCGATCGATCTCATCCGTTTTCACTCCGTTGCTGTTCAGCTGCTTCTGCTCCGTTTTGCCAGACCCCCACCCCCAAAGTGGATTTTTTTTCTCCTTAGAACGGTCCGTCTCTTCACTTTTCCACCAGTGTGAACTGGGCCTTAAACTTTTTGCAACACTTTTTTTACTACACAGTATTCATTTTAATTTACATTCTATCAAATGGCTGTAAAAACCGTGTCTGAATTGATGTGTTTTGAGAGCAGGCAGTTGTAGTCAACTTAAAGTGGGATTACGCTCCGTAAATAAAAATTTACTGACGTCCCATTTACCAGTAACATTTGAGAGCATCCTACCAGCTCGTCACTTGTGCACCAGCTTCCAGCGCGTAGCCCCACCCACTTGCAGATGAGTGCCATAGTGCGATAAAGATAGCCACGGAAGAACCACAGCACATCTCTGCAGGGGGGCAGAGCAGGCCCACACAGGGATCGCGGGGTGAGTTCGAGAGAAAAGACCCCGGAAGTCATTATAACGGTTTATGAGAAGGGAATACATACAATGTTTATTTTAGATTGAACCAGTAAACCCTCCCATCAAAACCGTCGAGTCCAAGCCCACAATTCTCAAAAGGTATCGCACACCACAACCTCCGCAGAGCCCAAAGTCTGTGCGTGCGCCAGCGCCCCACCAAAGCCTGCCCACTGTGCGAGCGCAGTAGGTGGTAGTTATGGTGCTCACACACAAATGTGTCCAGGCCATGCATGATCACCACTGTTGTTTAGTATTATAGATAGTCTCTGTTGGTCTGGTGCAGTCCTTAGATTCTAGTTGTAGCTGCTGCTACATCTAGTCTGTTGGAGTGAGAGTTCCTTTTTAATGTGGACCTAAACTTCATTTCTGCTTAAAAGATTAGGCACAGCATGATACCGTTTAGGGGAAAAAAAAAATCTTCATTACAGTTTATGGAAATCCTTAAAAAAACCTGAATATTTAACTGGATTAACATTAAGGGAGCACATATAGGGTTAAATCCTCAGTCTTTTCCTGCAGCACTGTCATTCACAGCTACTGATGAAGCTAATTACACTCTGATGTAGCTAAACAAACACACACAGCTTAGAGCAGTGGAGTTTTACAGCATTTATTTGTGGAATGAAAATTTTTCTTTGTGTGCTATGTAAGAGTTCGTGGCTGTTTTTAAGGCTTTTGTTGAGGAACTTTGACAGCATCAATGTCAAGCATAGACAAGACCATCCAATAGCCTACACAGCCTTATAAAGACATGACAGGGCTGCCTCCCGAAAATAAAAGGCCTACTTTTCCCACTGAAGAACAACACATGCATTAGAAATCATAATAATATGATTAAGAAGAACTTATAAATAATGGTTCTTGGATATAAAAATCAGTCATCTCTCGCGTCCTTCCATTCAAAAGCAGAGCAAAACATTTCCTTACACAAATGCAAGGAAAACAGTGTATAATGATTTGCTGATTTGCATGGTGATTTTGAATGGAAAAATGGATTATGTCAAATAATATTTTGATAGGGCTTAAAGAAAGCGTTCCGTTATGCTCTTCCAACTACTAAAGTAGTAAGCTAACTCGGCCCAATGTGGCTGTAGAAAAGTCTACCTTTGTGTTGTTACCAGGTTTATAGCACTTTATGGTTGTGAAAGAACTTACAGTAAAATAAGGAATTGTGCATGGTAATGTTTCTGCGAATCTTAAAGCACACCTGATCCGAGGCAAAGTTACGTAAAGTAAGCACAGAGGTGTGTTCATGCTGGATCCCTATAACTCTTTGCATTGCCCATTACTCTACTCATCCCCTCGGTCCCCTTAATCACTCCTGGAAAAATTTTACTTATGGCTAAAGTTACATTTTCAGACAGGAAGAGGCGGGCTTTTGTTCCCACCTATCACAGAACAAACATGGTGCAAAGACAGGCCAACCGTAGAGCAGGATCATCCACAGGGCAACCTAGGCGGGTCAAATATGGAAGTAGATGGCTGCCGGCACTCCAGGATTCACAGCCGTATCACTGGGGGTGAGGATCGACAGATAATCAAACGCCACCTTGACAATGTTACAAATACTGCGTGCTCATGATGAGTTAGCGAAATTAAACATTTAGGATCAGCATCAAAAAAGAAAAAGGACTATTGAATCAGGCACTGCAGTTAATTCTGTTTTAATGGTGTTTTACGTGTGAATAAAATCACCACTTGTATAAAAATTCTATTGCAAGAATTTTTATACAAGTGGTGATTTTATTCACACGGAAAACACCATTAAAACAGAATTAACTGCAGTGCCTGATTCAATAGTCCTTTTTTCTTTTTTGATGCTCAACCTAGGCAGGTGCCTGGAACTTAGTCGGTGTCAAGGGGCTTGGTGCTACTTTTTGTTTAACCCTCTCCTACCTCAGCTTCTCCAAAAGACTTAAAAAGGGAGACAGAGCAACTACCTTGCCTTGAGCCCCATTTTATCTTAATCTTTCTTTAGCCAAGAGCCAATGATAAAAACATTTATATGTAAACAGTGAAACTACTACTTTACAGGTTCCTGTGGCTGTGTAAGGTTCTAAGAAATGGTAGAGTTGAAAAGTTCCACAATCTGGTGGAGATGGCAAATGCAAATATAATTTGGGGCCCAATTGCCTTGCTGTTTAGTAAAGTTGGGGAATGGTTATGGGTCTTGATAGTCCCATAAAACCAGGTGAAGGAGAGATCTGAGCTGTGGATACATGAGAATCTGCACATTGGACATGCACTGATAAACTGGGTGGGACCATTGTATGCCTATCTCCCATGTGACTTCCTCTGCACACCACAGCGTTTCTTCTTATGCTGAAACACCATCTACTCCAACCACGGCACAGTGTTGCTTCTCCTTCTGGAACACCGTCCACCCCAACCACTGCACAGTGTTGCTTCTTCTGCTGGAACACCGTCCACCCCAACCACTGCACAGTGTTGCTTCTTCTGCTGGAACACTGTCCACCCCAACCACGCCGTCCACCCCAACCAGGACACAGTGTTGTTTTTCCACATATCCTGATTTGGGTGTGTGCCTGGGAAAGAAAGAACTGAAAACAGTGGAAAAATTGTGTAAAGTTGTCCATGATTCGAGTAAATAAGTGAATTTACCCTGCAGCCCAACAAGAAAACAGTGAGTCATACACCCACCACGGTCAAGATTTGTTGAACAATGAAATGATCAGAGCAGCCAATCTTTGTAAGAGCTGATTATAGAAAAAAGATGTCAGCATGTTTTCCAGCGAGAATGTGGTAGCTGTAGCTCTGTACGGCGCATTAATCAACTCCATGTGTCTGAGCGAACATGAATGTCAGGGAGCCAGACATGCTGGCACAAGGTCTACTCAACGGGCACATTGTGGATTGGGTAACCCCAACGCTTACCTCCCAACTTTTTGAAATGGAAAAGAGGAACACTTTTCAGTGCAAAAATATTTAGCCAAATAGCAGGCACCCGGCTTAACTTCCAGTAGAGGAATTCAGATTTCATAAGCAAAAGAGATGCCTGAATCGGTGACCAAAGAAAACTTTGCAAAGCACACTGCACTTAAAGTAAGCAATGCAGTAATTAAGAGGTTGTATGTAAAATATAAACACTGGTAGTAGTTACATAATACTTTATTTATATACAAGTTTGGAACAATGAACAGATGAGGAGCAAAGGACGAAGGGGTTGGATTCAAGATTAAGAACTGTGCCTCCCAAAAAAAGCAACAGTGAGAACGTTTGTGATTGATACCTCCAGATCCACATTGCCCCTCACTGGAGCTGAATCCAGATTATACCGCCATCGCCAAACTGATGCTAACTGCAGCCAGATTCCCACTCCCAGTTCTAGGCTACCCCCCACTTCAGTCTAATCCAGACAAGCTCACAGATCCAGATTGTCTGTCACTGTACCTTAACCCAATTTTTACCCTCAGCTCTGAACTGCCTTTTACTGGAGGCATACCCCCAGTTCCAGCCTGGCTCTCACTGCAGCCAAATTCAGCTACTTCTTCAGCAGCCAACCACTTTTTGCTGCACACTATTCTGGCAGTTGGACTAAAACTGCCATTCACTAAGTGCTTTTGAAAATAAACAAACAAAACCTTGAGAACCCCCCATGAGGAGATGACCTGGTACAAAACCTGTTGGTTCTGTCAGATTTCTACTACCTACTGTAAGCCACAGCAACATATGAGAAAAGTAATTTATAGCGCATTTTACTAGGGGAGAAATGGACTTCGTATTTGTAAATGTGCCTTAAATTTTACAATTTTCGCAATAGTGGTCCTTTAAAGATCTGATCCGCCATGATGGTGGTAATTGTCGTACGTCGTTCGTGTAATTGCGCAGGCTGTGCTGTGTGCTGCTGCTATCTCTGTCAGCATCCACAATATCCAGGATAATCTGGATGTCTACATTTTTATTTTTTAATGCCAGTATAATATCTTTGGATTACTTATGTTCTCCAGTCTGATATATGTAGGTGTGTAAAATTTAATTTATTTACCTATTAAGTGTTTGTGGCAAAGGGGGGGGAGGGGGCTTTTAGAGAATGTATAGTAGACTTATGGTAGACTTTGCTATCAATTTTTTTTTACTTTTTTTATCTCCTTAATTTGGGTTTTTATTTAGTTGTAGCTAGTAAATTTCCAAAGAAGAGTCTCAATACACACAAGGTATACATGAAGTGATTTTTTTTTTCATGACTGCCTTAGGTGATTATTTACCCACAAGCTGACAGCTGATAGTTTCTGTGCTGTTGAGTCTGTACTGCTGGGCAAATGAGAAGGAAGAAATGTTTTTGACAGGTCACCTAATGGATATTATAAAGTACACCTGAAATGAGGGATATGGAGGCTGCCATATATATTTCATTTTAAACAATACCAGTTGCCTGGCAGTCCTTCTGATCCCTTTGGCCAGAGTAGTGTCTGAATCACACACTGAGGCTATTCCAGTCTTTAGTCAGAAACCTCTGATCTGCTGCATGCTTGTTCAGGATCTATGGCAAAAAGTATTAGAAGCAGAGGATCAGCAGGACAGCCAGGCAGTGTGCATTGCTTAAAAGGAAATATGTCAGCCAACGCATTGTCAGCAACACAGCTGACACACATGTGTGCAGCCCAACGATGTCGCCCAAGGCAATCAAGGTTCTGATCCCCAATGGGCGACATCCATTTAAGGTGTGTACACACCTTAGCCCCTTAACTCCAATAATAGTCAACTGTTGGACAGGTTACAAAAAACGTACTTTCGCTGTGGTCTATATGCAGCGTCTTCCTCTCCTTACTGTAGCATTATTATAAAAGCCATCCGAATCGATACAAATATTTTGGGTTCGATAAAAGATGCAGTTCAGTCCTCACTACAGGTACAATTGTGGGCCTCACTCCCTTGGGCCCAGTATGGGAGTTCTACTTGTCCCACCCCCCACCCATGACGGTGGTCGTGCCCGAAACAATGACAACTGATTGTTTTGGGTGATGAAAGTATTGTGTTTGTACTATTTTATGCCGCCTGTGAGATCGAGGATGTCTAGCCACCCTTCTGTATTCTGTCAGCACCTTCAGATAGCCATGATATTAACAATACTACTGGTTATTTGTAGTCCTCAGAGAAAGCAAAGGTTTGACTTTCCCTATTAGGACAGTTGCATGTTAAGCTCAAACCCCTGACTGCCAGTAGCAGCCTGCCACTGAACTGTGATGGAAACTGACCCTACAATTACTGCTCTCCTTTGATGTTGGCCTGTTGTGCTAACCATTTTCTCTTGGTGTGGCCCAAGTACAATTTCTAGAGGTCACGTCAACAGCAGTGCCCCTTTAAAGTCTTCTGATTGCTGCTAGATGAAAGCAGGAGGACCTCACAGAGAAAACATCCACTTTCTTGGCTTCTTGGCACACCGAGCTAAATGGTTTAACCCCCGAGCTTCCAGAGTGGCATTTGATGCCTGCTGAGCCTTGATGTCTCTTACAGGGAAACCCTAATGACTTAAAAGGCCCCGGTAAAGCTAAACCAGAGACTCGGCACTGTGTGAGGGAAGGTGCTCAGGACGCTCACAACAAATGTGGAAGTAAAAGCTTGATTGTTTTAAATATTTTATAACAGTCTTTTGAAGTGTTTACGTATCTACCAGTCAGTGTATGCCGTTAAACAAAAACGGTCAGATTAATCCTTATTCCAGCATAAGTGTTTTCCTATTCTTTCCTGCATCTTTTTTATGGTTTTCTGTGTAGAAACTACTTAATTAGCCAATGTTAAATGAGCCACTTATAAAGAACCTGGTCAAGAGCCAGAAGCAGGCCACTTCATGCACTGTAGATTGCACTGTAGAGGCCACTTCATGCACTGTAGGTTGCACTGTAGAGGCCACTTCATGCACTGTAGATTGCACTGTAGAGGCCACTTTATGCACTGCAGATTGCACTGTAGAGGCCACTTCATGCACTGTAGATTGCACTGTAGAGGCCACTTCACGCACTGTAGATTGCACTGTAGAGGCCACTTCACGCACTGTAGATTGCACTGTAGAGGCCACTTCATGCACTGTAGATTGCACTGTAGAGGCCACTTCACGCACTGTAGATTGCACTGTAGAGGCCACTTCATGCACTGTAGATTGCACTGTAGAGGCCACTTTATGCACTGCAGATTGCACTGTAGAGGCCACTTCATGCACTGTAGATTGCACTGTAGAGGCCACTTCATGCACTGTAGATTGCACTGTAGAGGCCACTTCACGCACTGTAGATTGCACTGTAGAGGCCACTTCACGCACTGTAGATTGCACTGTAGAGGCCACTTCATGCACTGTAGATTGCACTGTAGAGGCCACTTCACGCACTGTAGATTGCACTGTAGAGGCCACTTCATGCACTGTAGATTGCACTGTAGAGGCCACTTTTTGCACTGCAGATTGCACTGTAGAGGCCACTTCATGCACTGTAGATTGCACTGTAGAGGCCACTTCATGCACTGTAGATTGCACTGTAGAGGCCACTTCATGCACTGTAGATTGCACTGTAGAGGCCACTTCACGCACTGTAGATTGCACTGTAGAGGCCACTTCACGCACTGTAGATTGCACTGTAGAGGCCACTTCACGCACTGTAGATTGCACTGTAGAGGCCACTTTATGCACTGCAGATTGCACTGTAGAGGCCACTTCATGCACAGTAGATTGAATTGTAGAGGCCACTTCACGCACTGTAGATTGCACTGTAGAGACCACTTTACGCACTGTAGATTGCACTGTAGAGGCCACTTCACGCACTGTAGATTGCACTGTAGAGGCCACTTCACGCACTGTAGATTGCACTGTAGAGGCCACTTCACGCACTGTAGATTGCACTGTATAGGCCACTTCACGCACTGTAGATTGCACTGTAGAGGCCACTTCACGCACTGTAGATTGCACTGTAGAGGCCACTTCACGCACTGTAGATTGCACTGTAGAGGCCACTTTATGCACTGCAGATTGCACTGTAGAGGCCACTTCATGCACTGTAGATTGAATTGTAGAGGCCACTTCACGCACTGTAGATTGCACTGTAGAGACCACTTTACGCACTGTAGATTGCACTGTAGAGGCCACTTCACGCACTGTAGATTGCACTGTAGAGGCCACTTCACGCACTGTAGATTGCACTGTAGAGGCCACTTCACGCACTGTAGATTGCACTGTATAGGCCACTTCACGCACTGTAGATTGCACTGTAGAGGCCACTTCACGCACTGTAGATTGCACTGTAGAGGCCACTTCACGCGCTGTAGATTGCACTGTAGAGGCCACTTCATGCACTGTAGATTGCACTGTAGAGGCCACTTCACGCACTGTAGATTGCACTGTAGAGGCCACTTCACGCACTGTAGATTTCTGTTGGTACAGGGATCAGTTGCAATCTTTTTGGTGAGCTCAGTCTGTGCTCCACCCCCTTACAATCTCAACAGCAGGATGATGCAGTCCAAGCAGCAGCTGCAGCTCCACCCACAGAGGGCCCGATCCAATTCACTTTTTCTCCTAAGGGTTCTCCTAGGTGATATTCCCACATTATAAATAACATGTCTTTTAAAGAGACACTGAAGCGAACTTATTTTGCACGTTTTGCCTTATAAGTCGCTTAACAAGTAATCTGCTGTGTCCCCGCCGCTAAACGAGGGCTGCAGAGCCCCCAAATCCCCGGGGGGCAATTTAGCCAGCATTTCCTGGAAGGGGCAGAGCTTTCAGCTTCAGCTCTGCCCCTCCTGATGTCAATCAGCACTGAAGCGACTTATAAGGTAAAATGGGCAAAATAAGTTTGCTTCAGTGTCTCTTTAAGCCACCAGCAAGCAAGAAAATTCTCAGAATAACTTTGACAGTACTTCTTCACCTAATTTTATTGTTACTTCTTCAATTGGCGAGTGCAAAGGTTATTTTAAAAACAGACGTGTGTTTCTGTTATGCCCAATTTAGGGCCAGTTTCCACTACAACGTGATGCAAATGCGGCTACGTAGCCACATCACTTCCGCCTCTGGCCGCATCAATTCCGCATCTCCCGATGCGGAAGTCAATGGAGGAGATGGGACGCGGCTGCGGCCGTGCAAGAATCTGCAGCATGCTGCAGATTCTCGGATCGCTCCGCACTGATCTGCACAACATGCACGCAGTGGAAACTCTTCCATTGCTGTGCATGTGTTTCAGCACACCTGCGGTGCGATGCGGCTATGTAGCCACATCGCACCGCTCCTAGTGGAAACGGGCCCTTCGCTTGAAATTGCAACTGATCTAGAGCAACAGGCTCCACCAGAGCACAGTATAATGGCCCGTACTCACGGGCTGCAAAAGTGGCCTGTCGCCAGCACACGTGAGCGTGTGCGCGACAGGCCGGCGACAGCTCGCCACCAGGTCCCTCCGCGTACACACGCGGAAGAGGGACCAGCTTTGCGACGGAAGCTGTCGCCGACGTTCCTCCCCCGCCGCCGGAAGCGCCGTATTGTTGTAAGAGGTTGCTATCGCTAGTCCGCATACTCACGCGGACTAGCGACAGCTGCGGCGGAGTTGCGGCCAATCGCCCGGCGACAGCAGCGACGAGCGACGGTTCGGGGTGCGCGCCCGTGCCACGGCCCATACTCACGGGCGCGCGTGTTGCGGCGACAATTGTAGCCCGTGAGTATGGGCCATAACAGAATGGTACCGTAACTGTTTTTGTGGCAAGACTGAGCTGCCCAGTAGCTGTTTTGGTGTTAGGTTTAGTGGCTCTTTAATGTGAGATGTCAGGGCATAGGTTCAGGCTTGAGAGATGTGTATTCCATCCTCAGAATGTAGGAGGAAGGTTTTGTATACAGCAGATCTCTAACACAGGAAACAATAATGTCTGAGTGGAGGGGGGAGGTCAGGCAAGGTCACTCCATGCTCTCATTTTAAGTGCTCTGTCACCACGCCGAGGCCTGATGAAGAAAACAGTCGCAGCCGCCAGTCTCTGATCCAGCCGAACTCGCCCCGCTGCAGCACAGGCTTAGAAGATGTATCTAGGCTTATTACTGCTCTGTACGAGTTCTGTATGAGTTCTGGTGGTCAATCATGCACCAATGAGAGCTAATGAGTCTGACACTGCTGGGCGCAAATTACGTGGGAAGCATCAAAATGAAATAAATGATGTCCGCATTTTTCTGTACATGTTTTCT
The DNA here is from genome assembly GCF_040937935.1 of Hyperolius riggenbachi. Taxonomy (NCBI): domain Eukaryota; kingdom Metazoa; phylum Chordata; class Amphibia; order Anura; family Hyperoliidae; genus Hyperolius; species Hyperolius riggenbachi. Next base: position 198,348,064 of record NC_090657.1, read on the forward strand.
GTGCATTCGTATGGATTTTCATCTGCCGATAATGCATTTTATTACAAAAACGGGGACGGCTGTTTGGAAAGAAAGCGAACCGCTCCAAGTTCTTTTTTCTGCAGATGAAAAACACATTAGACGTGAATGAGCCCATTGACTTACGTGGGCTGTCAGGTCTAATGCATTCCCACACTGTGGAAAAACAAGAAAAAAATGACTTGGTGTGAACAAGGGAGTCTGAAGCCAATTTTACACAAAAAACAGATACTTACCTAAGAATAGTTAAGGCTCTGGGTCCTAATGAGCCTTCCCCTTCCTCCTACGGACCCCGCATTCCAGCGCTGGCTTCCCTGTTAGGAGTCTCCGACCGTCGAAGACTGCTTTCTGCCAGTGCCCGAGGCTTCGGAAGTCTTCCGGGGGCCCAAGTTCTCCTGAATATGGGTGGCTCTGTACTGTGCATACGCGAGCATGCTGTCTTGCGCATGCGCAGTACAGAGCCGCCTGTCTTCAGGAGCACTCAGGCACCCGAAGACTTCCGAAGCCTCCCACAGCAGGAGATTTAAATCGAGTATCGAGCGCTGGAATGCAGGGACCCTGAGCGGAACAGGAAGCAGGTTCATTAGGACCCAGAGCCTTCCCTTTCCTTACGTATCTGTTTTTTTTAACCTCCATGACGTTATGATTATTTCCAGAATTAGGGTCTAAAAGGCGTGCAATTTTTTCACAAGCTTTTAGACCCAAAAAACAAGAAAAAAAAAAACATACCACAGAGAGATCTGCAGCTGCTCATGAATATAACTCACTGGGATTAACTCACGGGATTACCGCTCTGAGCTACAGATTTCCGCCCCGAGCCTGACTCGGGATTACCGCTAAGGAGGTTTTAGCTTTAGATTTACGTTAAAGAGGACCTGAATTAAAAAAAAATGTACTGGTAATACCAGTTACACAAAACATGATACATGTTAGTACTCTAATAAGAATTAAGGAAAACATTTTTTATTTTGCTTTTCAGATATTGTCATTTTCAGGTCCACTATCTGTTGGAGTGTACCTCCGTATGTTAATTGCCAGCCAGCTCCTTCCTCCAGCCTCTACCTCCTGAATAGGCTTATTCGCTATGGAAGTGTACACCTACACAAGTGTTTAAAGGGATACTGTAGGGGGGTCGGGGGAAAATGAGCTAAACTTACCCGGGGCTTCTAATGGTCCCCCGCAGACATCCTGTGTTGGCGCAGCCACTCACCGATGCTCCGGCCCCGCCTCCAGTTCACTTCTGGAATTTCTGACTTTAAAGTCAGAAAACCACTGCGCCTGCGTTGCCGTGTCCTCGCTTCCCCTGATGTCACTAGGAGCGTACTGCGCAGGCACAGACCATACTGGGCCTGCGCTGTGCGCTCTTGATGACATCAGCGGGAGCGAGGACACGGCAACGCAGGCGGAGTGGTTTTCTGACTTTAAAGTCAGAAATTCCAGAAGTGAACTGGAGGCGGGGCCAGAGCATCGGTGAGTCTGCGGGGGACCATTAGAAGCCCCGGGTAAGTTCAGCTCATTTTACCCCGACCCCCCTACAGTATCCCTTTAAACATACATATATCCAGGCACATCGCCTCTAGTTAGGACATTAAATAAATTATTAGGGAAAGTGTTTGTCTCCCTGTGACACTGTGTGACGCTGAGCATTATTATTTAAAAAAAAAAAAAAAAAAAGATACTGAAAGGGTGCTCCAAGGGGGTATGTAAATTCCACTGTGAGCTGTCCAGGGTCCTGCTACACAATTCCTGTTGGTCTCCCCCCAGACCCTTATCAGCTCCCAGCATGACTAGCACTGCACCTGGTTCTTGCCTCTGTAGGATGTCACGGGGTAAGTGGCTGAATACAGAAATAAAGCAAAAGATGACTTATTAGACAAATTGTTGATATTGGTGCTGTGTATACATGCGCTACCCTTAAAGGGAACCTAAACTGAAAAGGATATGGATTGTTCCTTTTAAAATAATACCAGTTGCCTGACTCTCCTGCTGATCCTAAGTCTCCAATACTTTTAGCCACAGCCCCTGAACAGGCATGCAGATCAGGTGCTCTGACTGAAGTCAGACTGGATTACCTGCATGCTTGTTTCAGGTGTGTGATTCAGCTACTGCTGCAGCCATAGGTAGCAAGGCTGCCAGGCAACTGGTGTTGTTTAAAAGGAAAAATCCATATCCCTCTCCGTTAAGGTTCCCTTTAAGCCATTGCAAACCCGCTCTACTGCCTCAGCTTCTACCTTTGTGGTTATCATGTCATTTTCATATTGCCTTTACTATGTCTCCAGAAAGCCTGGGATCTTGGCTGTATTTTTCTATATTTAAGCCCTGCCTACAGTAAATTATTGGTTGTGGCTTGAAACTGCCTATATATTTAGGATTTACCGCTGTCTATGGGACGTAACAATCCCTTGCCAATCCTAGGCTTGATCTCTCGCTAGGCCCCATCCAATTCCCTTTTTCTCCCTAGTTTACATTAGGATCCAGAGGCTTTCACCTCCCGAGGTAAGTACCCTACAGGGGCTCTCTTATTCGTTAAAAGGAACACTTTAAAGTATGGCTGAACAGTAGTATTAAGCACTAAACTGTACATCCCTACGTGACCCATACAGGCTGTTTAATAAAATCAGGTCACTAAGGCAGGGATCACACTTGAGAAAAAAACGCAGCACTTTGCCGCATACCAGAAATGCATGTAATAGTTTATGGTTCTGTTGCGTTTTCTCAAGGCATCTACGATCCCACATAGCATTCTAAATATGACACAACCTGTACTATTTTACTGCACAACGCATGCGGTTTCTCATTGAAATCAATGGCTACTGTAAGAAAATTGTGTTAAAACGCACCTCAAAACGCGCAATGCGTCAAAATGCGTGCAGGGGATTCATCCGATACAGATCCAAGCATGATCCCTCCCTAATGGCCCTTTCACACTTGGACAGTGCGGTATTTTTACTGCAGCCCAATGAAAGTCTATGGGGCCATTCATACCGATGCGGTGCTGCGCTATACGACTGAAGTGACATTTTCGTGCATCTCCGACGCAAGGACAGATCTATGTTACCGCACGGTTCTGCGGGAGCGTGTGGCGGGCCCGGAAGTCATGCAAGTCTATTGCGACACAGGCTGTTTAAAAAATGTGTGCCATGGCATTGCGGCGCGCATTCGCGGAAGTGTATTTTTACAATATGCTTCTGTGCACTTCCGTTTTTCGAAACAGGAAGTGCGCAAGCGAGTGTCCCTTCCTGTTTGGTTGTCAACCAGAAGGGGATTACCGCTAATCTGTAGTCTGAAACCGGCCTGAGGGGCACAGAGAGTTCCATTACCCAGCAGGCTTTTAGTGATTTGTCCCTTTCCATTCAATGTCAGTGACCAAACCCCGGCCTGTGTATTCATGCAAAGGCTGGACTATTAAAAGTAAGGAATCAGCTACAAGCCACAGAGACAGCTGCAGTGCCTGGTGGACTCCGCCGTGCTGACTGAGGGGAGAGCTTCAATGCCCTCTGTTTCTGATTATAAACTCAGGAATTTACGGAGAATTCCTCAGTTTCTGATTCTCATTAGGAAGACGCTGCCGTTCTCTGAATTCGGCCTATTAATCTGTGTTAGTTACTAGCTCATGTACACAATTCAGCAGGCGGGTGCAGGAAAAAAAGCTTCAGTTACATGCTAGCAATCAGCGTCCAGAGTGCAATGTCACTTCCTATTTGTATATTGGGGAACAGCTTGACAATACGCTCAGTATCCCAATCCATGCTCTGACTGCTGAGTTACATGAGAAGAGTCTGAAATAATCCTGGAATAGTCCTCTGCAATTGCTCTTGAATTCAGCTGCTAGACCAGGCACGGGCAAACTTGGCCCTCAAGCTGTTAAGGAACTACAAGTCCCACAATGTATTGCAGGAGTCTTACAGCCACAGTCATGACTCATAAAGGCAAATGCATTGTGGGACTTGTAGTTCCTTAACAGCTGGAGGGCCAAGTTTGCTCATGCCTGTGCTAGACTCACCCATAGTTCTCACACAGCTCCACATCAACTGCCTCTCTATGACAGTCCCATCAGTGGCTGCCAATACTGCCTTCAGATCAGTTCATGGTTCATGTCCTGCCTATGTGTGCGTACACCCATCCAATTCTGATTGGCCAATTTTACCACTTTTATGTGGTTACGTAAGCTGAATTTGTTTGGAAGTTGAGTCATGTGTTATACATGGCGAAATGTGGATAAATTATTTGATTTTGGACAACTATGGTTGACGTGCTTTTAATGTGTTTCAAACTACTTACAACAATTTAAACAATACTGTAACATGTAACAACAATAATGACAAACAGGATAGTCTCAATTTTGATTTTATATTCATTGTTGCTTATTTATACCTACCAGTCAGGGGCGTAACTGAAAATCACTGGGCCCTCCTGTGTGTGTGTGTGTGTGTGTTCCCCCCCCCCTCCCCCCCACACACACACATACGCGCAGTCATTAGAGCAATTGTGCAGAGAATAGAAAGCTTTTTCTCTCCGTGTTCCGACTCCTCAAGCATCACTACAGTACACAGTACTTGGGAGGGGTATAAAGGCTGGGGGTAGAGCGGTACTGTACTGTACACAAGACCCTGTTGAACACAGAATAGGAACTGTCTTTGTCTGCAAAACTTTGTATGATTCCTTATCGGTGGCTGGGCAGATGCAGTCATTAGAATAATTGCGCAGAGAGCAGAACGTTTTTTTCTCCCCTTGCCATTAGTTGTCAGTCTCTCAGAACAGGGTCCCCTGTGGCTTCTAGGCCCCCCTACAGCTGCATCCCTTGCAGGGTCTATTGTTACGCCCATGCTACCAGTTAACAAATTCAGTCTTCTGCAATTGTGTACAAATATTTTAGAGCTTACAGTGGTGTAGTGGTTAGCACTCTCACTTTACAGCGCTGGGTCCCTGGTTCTAACCCCAGCCAGGGCACCATCTGCATGGAGTTTGTATGTGTTCGTTCTGCCTGTGCGGGTTTCCTCCGAGCACTCCGGTTTCCTCCCACATCCAAAAACATACAGATAAGTTAACTGGCTTCCCCCTAAAAAAATTGGCCCTAGACTACAATATATGCCTTTGGTGGGGATTAGATTGTGAGCTCCTCTGAGGGACATTTAGACACAAGACTATATATACTTTGTACAGCGCTGCGGAAGATGTTGACACTGCATAATAATTGTTTTAAACAGCTAGTTTTAAAAAATAAAACGTCATCATTTTGTGCTAGGTCACATTTTCACCAAGAGATTTTATAGCGATTTTGTGTTCCTATACTCTTGACAGAATTGCAATCGTTCAACTGCTGCTTTTGCACTTTAGGCAAAATCTAATCTCTGTAGTGAGAACATCTCCATTGTATTATATTGTTATAATGATTTGCTGAACGCCAGTGATCAGCAAAGCTCTGAAAATAACCTAAAAAGCACTGCAGTGTGAACTAGCCCTAAGGCCTAGTTGTCACTACAAATCGCAAGCGCTAAGCGCTTTTGTAAGCAATTGTGTTAAGCTATTCGCTACTCCTGGCATTTTTAGAGTAATTTGCAGTATTTTTGTAAGCGATTTTTGTATGGGTTTTTGTTTTGCACTTTGTGATTTTGTTTGTGCAGAAAAACGGGTAGTGCACTCTCTGACCTGGAACTTAATGTCTTTTAAATCAAATTTTCTTGAAAAATGCTCACAAAATTGCTGTTCATATCAGTTTGCAATTTTTCCTCTACCTTACATTGAAGTGCAATCGCCCAGAAAATCGTGCAGGACTCACGTTTGCAATGGGAAAAAAAACTCCGGTTAAACCACTCACATAGGATCTCTTTACACAGGCGTTTTTCCAGCGCTTTTAGAAAGGCTAGTGATTATAAAAAAAGAAAACCCTCATAACGCTCCTAGTGTAAACCAGCCCTCAGAGTCATTATACCAATATATCTTGAATTATAAATTCTAAGTTACCATACAGGTATTGAGAATAACATAAAAGGTAGCATAAGCATTAAACAATTAGGAATTTCCTCATAACAAAGCAAATTGTCTTGTAACATTAACTTACCTTCCACATCGTGCTCAGTAATAAATGGAATCGTTTTTAGAATCACATTATTATAAAGTTGAATAAAACAACAATAAATACAAGATAATCATATTGCTTATATAACTGTACCTGTTATGTTTGTTATTTTATATTTAGTTGTACTTCATTTGAATGGAGAATGCATCATTATAGGGATGCAAGTAGTATCGTAAATGTTTAATAAACTGCTGCGGAACAGAACAATAAGTATTTTTTACAGTTGTTTCATTGATAAATAGGCTTCTTTGTCTCTACACATACTTTTTTTTTTAAAGGCAACGTGCAGAGACCATATCGGTGTATATGGTGACAGCTGGGAGAGGGGCGGGGTGGGGGCTGGTGTGTCTGCTCTTACGAATCGCCGTTCTGTTACGCCATACACACAGCCTATTGTTCCGAAGACCCACAAGTGGCATACATACGAGGCCCTATGAGTTCAGCCAGTCCCTATAGGGCTGCTAGCTGCCTGCTGTTCCCGGGAGGCGGTGGAGTAACTGGAGTTCTGTGATATACGTTGAGGCTCGTGTCTGCTGGACGGAGGTGTGATTCTCAGCTTTGGGAAGTGAATTTTTTATGCAGGTCTGAAGTTACAGAAGTTGGGAACAGTCGGAAGACGCTGCTCTGTGAGTATCTGACGCAGCAACAGCTGTCTTCATTAGACCTGTCACACACTCATTGTATCCTTGACTGAACTGGCGTTCATTCATTGACCTGTCCATCATCCTCCTTTATCCACCTGTCCTCAGGTAACTCTAGCCTCAGCAGGGGGTGGAGGGATGCCATTAATACTTAAATCTGCCTCTGTCATGCTCTCCGCTCTCCTACTTGTGAGTGTTTGGGATGACAAACACACATTGCACCAAATGGTCCAGCCTGGATATGCTGCTTTCATTGGCGCTCTTGGTTGAGTTTAGCAGAAGCCTTTTTTTATGGGTATAGAAAAAAAATACAGAAATGGTACCAATAAATTTTTAAAGGTCCACTATTGCGAAAAAATTGTATAATTTAAAATACATGCAAATATACCAATAAGAAGTATGTTTCTTACAGATTCAAATGAACCAGAAATTACTTTTCTCCTGTGTTGCCGTCACTTAAAGTAGAAAGTAGAAATCTGACAGAATCGGCAGGCTTTGGTCTAGTCCATCTCATCATAGGGGATTCTCAGCATGGCCTTTATTCTTTATGAAGACACTCCCTGAAAAGAATTTATATAAAAATGCTGTCCAGCCTCCCTGCTCGCTTAACACTTTTTAAGCAGTTGGACGGAGCAACTGTCATTCACTAAGTGCTTTTGAAAATAAAGAAAACCCCAAGAACCCCCCTATGAGGAGATTAGCTAGTCCAAAACCTGTTGGTTCTGATAGGAGAACTATCATGAAAATGTTTAAATTGCATGTGTATGGCTTTGTATTAAATGTACCTCTGTGAGTAAAATACACTATAATTTTCTTTTTCCTATGTTGCTGTCACTTACAGTAGGTTGTAGAAATCTGACAGGTTTTGGAGTATTCCATCTTCTCTTGGGGGATTCTCAGGGGTTTCTTCATTTACAGTAGCACTTACTGAATGGCAATTGCTCAGTCCAACTGCCAAAATGGTGTATGAGGGAGTAGGGAGTCAGGCCTGCAGCTTTGTATAGATCCTTTTCATAGAGTGCTTTTGTAAAGAATAAATAAAATGCTGAAAATCCCCTGTGAGGAGATGAACTAGTCCAAAACCTATCAGATCTGTCAGCTTTTTACATCCCACTGTAAGCGACATCAACATAGGAAAGAAGTAATTTATGGTGCATTTTCTCTGGGAGAAATTTATTTTTTATAAATGTACTGTATGTACACATCTATTTTTTGTACAATTTTTGGGGAAGAGTGGGCCTTTATGTAACAGAAGTTTCATGATGCAACATTTCCAAGTTAGAGAGGGATAGTTACTGATAGGCAATTCACATTCAGTGCATCAGCATTTAGCAAAGTCTTTCAAAAATGCACAGCCAGCCACTGGCATTTGTATGTAACGTACAAGGACCACTGACGCAGGACCATGCCTCCCCTATTGTTGGCCCCAGAAGTCTGCTGGATAGAAGATTTTTTTATTGTAGTTTGTTGTCAACATTGGTTGTGCTTAGATGGGGAATCTGACAAAGCATCTCTTGCATGGGCACAGCAGTGTACAGTGGCAGGAAACCCTGAAGACCTCACTCCTTCTCCAACCATGTTAGTTGCTTGTTTTTGGTAAGTTGTATGTGAACGGACAAATGACTGGTGGTTCGCTCTGATTATTTCCAAAATATTAGGGCTTGTTATTTGATTCCCTTCCACTACGTAACGAAGCCATAAGACTGCAGAACTCGGGAGAACAAAAGTGATTCAACTACTCAGGGCTTTGTTTTTTTTTATTTCAATCCTTTTTATTATAGAAACAAAAGTAAAAACATCATACATCCAAAGCATGGAGGTAGTAAACCACAGTCATAGTATAACCTCAAGACACATGCAGTAGAAAACAAAAAATCTAGTATGCAGGTCAGAATGTCATTATATTCCACAGTAAATATCTTGCCAATCATGCAAATAGTAATAAGGACAAAAATAGATGCATACAAACTATCTTTGACATAGAGAGAAAAAAGAAATGGCACAATCAAAGCAATGCCTCCATCCAGAGACCTGATCACTGTACAGGCAATGCATCTACCAGGTCTCACTTTCCAATGTGCTCCGTTTGTCAATCCAAGGATCCCACTTTTGATGAAAAATGTGTAGCTTGTCAGCAACCGTGGCATTAATTTTTACAGAAAGGTGTTTCCGTTTTTTTTAAAGCATCAGCTGTTAATTTGCAATCCTGCAATGCCTTACCATGTAACGCATGCTTTACAGAGGTTCTTTTCCGTGCAGAAGGGACGTTTAAAATTATGCTCTTGCATTAGCAGAGGATTGGACTATGTCAGCGGGTGTTGTGGGGGTGTGCACACACATGTGCATGCATGCGCTTAACTGTTAACGGGGTGGTGTTAAGTGGTTAAGGGATACCCGAGGTGACATGAGATAGACATGGATATGGACTTTGCCTAGCACACAAATAACTATGCTGTGTTCCTTTTTTTTTCTTTCTCTGCCTGAAAGAGTTAAATATCAGATATGTAAGTGGCTGACTCAGTCCTGACTCAGACAGGAAGTGATTACGGTGTGACCCTCACTGATAAGAAATTAGATCCATAAAACACTTTTCTAGTAGAAAATAGCTTCTGAGAGCAGGAAAGAGATAAAAAGGTCAATAGTTCATAAGTGTTAGCTCTGGCATACTTCAATTAATTTGTCATTAAGCAAAAACAATAAAACAGTTAAAACTTAAAAAAGTACATTTAAACATAAAATAAAACTGTGGAATATCTTAAAAAGTCATTTTTAGGAGAAGGAAGATAGATACAATCGTTTATTTCATTAGTTTATTTTCACCTCGGGTGTCCTTTAAAGGGTGCATTACGTGTGTTTTGTTCTTGTTATGTGCAAAATCTTACTGTGAACCTAAACAACACCAGCAAACAGGATATCCACCCAATACTATATAGCAATATATAGCGCCCGTCTCACCTTAGTGATCAGACAATGCAAAGGTATTTAAGAAACGGAGCTCTGGGCTAACTTCTATGTATATATAATTAATTAATTTATTGATAATTCATGATGCAAAAAGACAGACAAACATTTATAAAAAAAAAAACCTAAAAACAAATTCCAAACTGGCCAGCATCAAGCATATGTCCCTATGTAGGAGTGCACTCCCTGCATTGACAGGTATCAATCATGCATGCATGTATTTTTCTTCAGGCCCAGTTAGAATTGAAATGGTGACCACCAATATCCAGATCAGGCTCACTTGGTTCTCTTCAACTCTGACCCCGTGTGCATACTCAGCACGCCTCTCTGTATAGATACGCAACCATTACTGACACCCAAAAGATATGTCAAACCTCTACCGGACTTTCCGCATTGACCCTGGGATGTTGTTACTTCATAGCCATATAGAGCAGTTATGGCAGACGGATTTCCGCTCACCGCGCGATTCCTCACGTACCTCAAACAGGTCTGCGTGGTGCGGGAGCTGATGATCCCAGCCTATGCTGCATACATACTTTGTTTTGGCGTAGAGTGGAAAGAGGCCGTTCACCGCGAGTTTGCAGAGCGGAGGCCAGGAGGAAGGTTGCGGAGGCACGGGGAACAGAGAACACGCCCATCGGACGTCACACGCACATGACGCGTTTCATCCCAAACAGGATTTCATCAGACGTACTGCTCCATAACTGCTCTATATGGCTATGAAGTAACAACATCCCAGGGTCAATGCGGAAAGTCCGGTAGAGGTTTGACATATCTTTTGGGTGTCAGTAATGGTTGCGTATCTATACAGCGAGGCGTGCTGAGTATGCACACGGGGTCAGAGTTGAAGAGAACCAAGTGAGCCTGATCTGGATATTGGTGGTCACCATTTCAATTCTAACTGGGCCTGAAGAAAAATACATGCATGCATGATTGATACCTGTCAATGCAGGGAGTGCACTCCTACATAGGGACATATGCTTGATGCTGGCCAGTTTGGAATTTGTTTTTAGGGTTTTTTTTTATAAATGTTTGTCTGTCTTTTTGCATCATGAATTATCAATAAATTAATTAATTATATATACATAGAAGTTAGCCCAGAGCTCCCTTTCTTAAATACCTTTGCTTACTGTGAACCTAGCCTTAGAAAATTAGTTGTAGTATTTTAGAGTCTGTGCAACTATCATCGTATACAGCACCAAGAGCAAGATCCTCTCTAATAAAACAAATCCAGGACAACTGTTTGTTTACTGAGAGTTCTGAAGCCAATACAAAATATACCCGATCTCCCAGAAATACTTGGGGTGGGGGGATTTAAACATATCTAAACATCCTAGGCTGTGACATCACTGGGAGGGCAGGGATATATATTTAATACACAGCACAGCAATATGTATCTGAAGCTGAAACCAGGAAAGTTATTGTAACATTTTCTACCCAATTATTTTTGTTGGCTGTAACATTGAACTAAACAGTTTTCTCTGCTTGAAACTAGAAAGCTGCCAAATTTTCTTTGTTTTCTTTTTTTTCTTTTATAGTGAAACCTTTATTATTAGCTCTCATCTGAAGAAACCATTTTAGAAAGGAAATTCAGGCATCAGGTATGCGTGTGACGCAGCAGCGTATCAGACTCTGGCTCCATGTATACTATACTGGGATGAGGAGAGATTGAATTTCTCATCTGTGACAACTTCTTCAAAGCTGAGAAATGTTTAAGCAGGCTGGTCCACGCCAGCTGCGTTCTGCTGCATTTTCCAGGACTATTGGTTATTTTTAGTGCTGCTCCTTCACACCAGTGCATCCTCATGTTGCAGTGACTTCAGCAAGTCTTACATGATGCATTTTTGTGCATTGTCTGGCTCTTTGCACTCATGAGGCCCATATGCAAATGACTTTTTCACCTGAGTTTTCTACTAGGAGATACATTCTTCTCTTTTAAATAACCTTCCAGCATTTTGGAACTGATAAAGTATCACAAAGTAGGTGAAAAAGTACTGACAACATTATTTTGAGTGTTTTCTTGCTTGCTGGCGGTTTAGGGCCCGTTCAGACTACAAAATGCGGACCGCAACGCATGCGGACCGCAACGCGTACGAACGCACGCATGTCCGCGTTCGTATGCGTTGCGTGGCTGATCCCATCACTGAAAAGTGAATGGGACAGCCGCGCGTTTTTGTAAAATCTGCGTGCAGCATGCGTTCCCGGACCGCACAGATCCGGAACGCATGCTGTGTGAACATCAGACATTGCACTCTATGCAATGTCTGATGTCGTGCGTTTTGGCCACCTGCACGCGTTTCCAAAACGCGGCTGGAAACGCGTGCAGTGTGAACGGGCCCTTAAATGGCATTTTATAGAAAATATGACCTAGGAGAAAAATCAGGAGATACAGGCCCAATTCATTTTTTCACGTGTGTTCTCTCCGAGGAGATCATTTTCATCTTCTCTTTAAACTAAATTTTCTGCATTTTACTATTGAAAAACTACCCAAAAGTCGGTGAAAAAGTACTATCAAATTTATTTTCAGTATTTTCTTGCTTGCTAGTTGCTTTAAAGACATTTTGTGACAAGTTGTGAATTTATCCTCTAGGAGAAAACTCAGGAGAAACAGTTAACTGCATATAGGCTTGTGGACCTTATTCAAAAAAAAAATTTCACCTGAGTTTTCACCTAGGAGATAATTTTTCAATTTAAAATAACTATTTTTTTCCCACTTAATTATACAACAAAAAAAGTATTTCTTGCTTGTTGGTAGGTTAAAAGGTATTTTATTCACAGGGTGTAAAAATATCTCCTAGGAGAAAAGGAAGTGAATTGCATGTGGGCATGTGTATGCGCAAAGTACAATACATAATGGCATACATGAGAGTAACACACCAGACTGCATGCATTTTTGGTGTAAACCAATACTATTTACAGCTTCGTCATATAGAAACACTCACAAAGGATTTATCAGACTCTGGTCATATGGAGTATTATGTAGACAAATGATAAAACAATTGATGACATAGATCTAGAGATGTGTCTCGGGGCTCCAGAAGAGACTATACACACAAGAATTCAGGTCAGATTGTGCTGTGTTGTGTCAATAGAGAACAGCAAGATGAATGTTGAAGGTTTTATACTTCTGCATTCAGTAGTTCCTCTCTTATTCCATGTACAGCTCTTTTGGATGTCTTCTTCTCCCAAATCCATAAATATTCTCAAAATAAATGTCCCAGAGCCGAGACAAGGCCCTTCAGCACCCAAGGCTGAGAAACCAAAGTGCTCCCTCCATCCCTCCCACCCCAGCCATCACGCACTGATTGCTATTAGACTAAAGGTGCATACACACGCACTACCAGCGGCAACGACGGGTCCGTTGGACCCTCCCGCTGGACGGTCTTTAGCCGTCAGTAGTGCGTGTGTACGCGCTGCCGGCGGACTGATAAGGCTGTTTCTGAACGATCCGCTCAGCGTACACACGTACTACTGTTGGCTAAAAGACCGCCTAGTGGGAGGGTCCGGCGGACCCGTGCGTTTGTACGCACCTTTAGAGGCGCCCCCCCCCAACACCTTAATCTCTAGTTATCTGGCGTGCAGCCACTGTCATGTATCCCCTTTTTCTTATTTCTCTCTGCTTCAAACACAATTGGGGAAAGATAGCTGAGTGAGTTGTGCGCCTCCTCCTACACTACGCCCTGAGCCTCTCTCGCCTCTGCCTTGGCCCTGCTCAGTGGACTTCATTTAATTCACCTTTTCCCCTGAGTTTTCAACCTAGGTCAGTGATTTGCAAACTTGGCTCTCCAGCTGTTAATGAACTAGTCCCACAATGCATTGCAGGAGTCTGACAGTCAAGATTCATAAAGGCAAATGCAATGTGGGACTTGTAGTTACTTAATAGCTGGAGAGCCAAGTTTACAGATCACTGACGTAGGTGACATCTTATGAATAAAATGCTTTTTAGACCACCAGCAAGCAAGAAAGTACTCAGAATAAATTTCATAGTACTTTTTCACCTAGTTTTTGGTACTTTTTCAATTGCAAAGTGCTGACAAGTTACTTTAACCACATAAAGACAAGCAGGCGTTTTAAAACGTACTGCTGGAGCCTCTTAATGGCTCCAGGACGTTTTTATAAGTTGAGCAGCGCTGCTGCTGCTGCTGCTGTGCACATGCATGCTCCTGCGCGCTTCCGCAGTGCACATGAGAAAAGTAAAACAAAATAACACTTTATTTCCAAATAATATATTGTCACCATACTTTGTACTAGGGGCATAATTCAAATCTTGTAATAACCAGGACAAATAGGCAGATAAAATGGGTGTGTTTTATGTACAGTAGCAGTGTTTATATTAAAACTATAGGGGATGAAATTGGAGAAATAGTGTATTTTTTTTTAATTTTTTGCCTTGTTTTTCCCTTTAAAATGCATAGAAAATAAAGTAAATACTGAAAACAAATATCAACCCCAAAAAAGCCTAATTGGTGGTGAAAAAAACAAGATATAGATCATTTCATTGTGATTAGTAGTGATTAAGCTAGTGGCAAATGAAAGGGATGAACGCTGAAAGGTGAAAATCGCTCTTAACCACTTGCCGACCGCCCGCTCATAATGCGCGTCGGCAAAGTGGTAGCTGCAGGACCAGCGACGCACATCTGCGTCGCCGGCTGCAGGCTAATTAATCAGGAAACCGCGGCTGCTTCCTGTCAATTCACGGCGGGGGGCTCCGTGAATAGCCTGCGGGCTGCCGATCGCGGCTCGCAGGCTAAATGTAAACACAAGCGGAAATAATCCATTAATGTACATGTAATGCTAACAGTAGCAGCGTTGTACTAGATCAGCGATCCCCGGCCAATCAGCGGCCGGGGATCGCTGTCACATGACAGGCAGGAGCCTGTTAGAGGCTGCACAGGACAGATCCGTTCCTGTGCAGCCTCCGGGGCAGGGAAAGAGAAGAGGGAGAGGGGGAATCCTGCGGTGGAGGGGGCTTTGAGGTGCCCCCGCCACCCACACGCATGCAGGAGCGATCAGACCCCCCCCAGCACATCATTCCCCTAGTGGGGAAAAAAGGGGGGCGATCTGGTCGCTCTGCCTGTTATTTGATCTGTGCTGGGGGCTGTAGAGCCCACCCAGCACAGATCTTAGAAATCAGCGCTGGTCCTTAAGGGGGGTAAAGCCTGAGTCCTGAAGTGGTTAAAGGGAAGGTCCAAGCAAAATAAAAAAAATGAGTTTCACTTACCTGGGGCTTCTACTAGCCCCATGCAGCCATCCTGTGCCCTCCTAGTCACTCACTGCTGCTCCAGTCCCCCGCTGGCACCTTGCCGACCTCGGAGGTCGGCGGGCCGCATTGCGTATATTTTTACGCATTCCCGCTAGTACAGGAACATTAACACATACATTTTTACGCGTTAGTGGTGCAACGCGTAAAAATTTACGCATTGAACCACTAACGCATAAAAATGTATGTGTTAATGTTCCTGCCCTTAGCGGGAATGCGTAAAAATGTACGCAATGCGGCCCGCCGACGTCCGAGGTCAGCAAGGTGCCAGCGGGGGACTGGAGCAGCAGTGAGTGACTACGAGGGCACAGGATGGCTGTGTGGGGCTGGTAGAAGCCCCAGGTAAGTGAAACTCATTTTTTTATTTTGCTTGGACCTTCCCTTTAAGTGGTTAAACACAATGCTGAGTACACACGTTACATTTTTTCGTGCGATTTTGCGACCCGATCGTTTTTTCGGCACGATTCTGCACTTGATTCTGTGCTCGATTCTCTTATATTCATTCCTTTTTCTTATCTTTTCCCATTCACCGCTATGAGAAATTGAGCGCGGAAACGATCGGGAGCAATATCGGACATGACGGATCCATCTATCGCACGGAATATCGTACTGTGTGTACCCAGCATAAGAGGAAGGAAAAAAGGTGAATTGGATTGGCACCAATGACTGTTCGGTGATATTCAGATCCGGGCAATATTTCAAAGTCAAAGCAGACTTTCAACATATCATCAGGGTTTGGTTTTCAGTGGATTCCAGAAATGACTAGAGAATTGTTTACATATTTTTTTAATCTGAATCAAGTATTATTGGGAAATAGTTCTGTTGGAGGAACTTTAAGAAATTAAACAAAATAACTTTTATGTGAAAGCATCCATGTAGATTGAGAGACAGGGAAACCTACAATGAGAAATGATATGAAAGGTATATGCCCCCCCTTATGGAATACCTGTATAGATTGTTGATGTATTGGGCAAATGTTGCCTAAAATCAACACATTATGTTTGAGTGGAGAGGGGTCAACCTACGTAAATTCTTTGGGAAGTTTCTGATCATTTTGCATGACAGTTTAAAGAGGAATTTTAGCAAAAAGGGGGAATAAATCAAAGTGAGAAGTTGAAAAATAGAAGATCAAGAAATGATTTCTATCCATATCCATGTAATTTGTTCATGTTGTTTGATCCACAATCAGCCTGCACGTAATCATCTTTACTACTGACAGACATGAAAAAAAAGCACCAACGGCCATCCTATATAATAAATCCCCTGTGTCCCTGCGTCCTTCTTTGTCCCTGTGTCCGTGCTTCCAGACCTGACAGTTTGCTGTCTGTGAACCTCATTGCATTGTGGGAAATAACAGCTTTTTCCAACTGCCAACTCCCTGTGTGGATATACTTCAGACATTGGTGGGGGAAGGGTGAGCAGGACGTGTTCATGCGGGAGTTGCGGGGGGTTATAGCGGCCATGGCCTAGTGCCCATTTTTTAACGGGTGGCCTTTTTACTAGTTCTATCTATAAAAAGCGATTGGCTAAAAGGTTTTTTTTTCTAGATATACATATGCACAGAGGGAGATACTGCTTGTTCGGCAGTTGTAAAAAGCCGTTATTTCCCATGATGCAGTAACGCTCCCAGACAGACCTAGGTCCTGACATCATACTGTGGGAGGGGTCTAACCACAATACAGACCCCCCTGATGATGTATGCAAGAAAAAAGTAAATATTTCTCATGGGAAAAGGGGCTATTCGCTACTGTTTGGGATGAAGTTCAATCCTTGGATACAGTTCCTCTTTAACCACTTGAAGACCGCAGTGTTGAAACCCCCCCCCTAAAGACCAGGCCATGTTTAGTTAAATAGGCCACTGCAGCTTTAAGGCTAAGCTGCATGGCCGTTAAACTCTGCACACAAGTGATTTCCCCCACCCTTTTCTCCACACCAACAGAGCTCTCTGTTGGTGAGGTCTGATCGCTCCCCCAATGTTTGTTTGTTTTTTAAATAAATATTTATATTATTTTTAAATAAAATGTTGCTTTTTTATTATTTTTATTACCCTCTCTCCTTCCCCTGGCCAGCCTATCAGCACGATCAGCTATGATAGGCTTCAGCCTATCAACATGGATCGCTTCCCTGTGTCCCAGGGGAACAGCCGTGTCACACAGCCTGCGTGCGATCTCCTGCTAGCCCCATAGACAGACCGTTCGCGGTCCTGGGGCTGCTGCACTGCTTACGCCATTTGGCGTGGAGCAGTCGGCAAGTAGTTTAGAATGATTGCTGAGCTCAGCTCCACTGGTCAGTCTGTTCTGTTCTATGGAGAAGGAAGGATGAGCAGTAGGCTCTCTGTCTGATGCAGGATTCAAAGTTCCTGTTACAGTTGCGGTCAGCAGAGAGCTATCCACCCCACTGCACTGCTGAAGGGAAGCCCAAATTGCAACATTTAGAAGAGTTCATGGAGAAGCATGTGATCAGTTGATAGATTTGTAAGGTTCTGATTTGCTGTGATGACTTGTTTTACTTGAGGATTTGGGATTGACTTGATGACCTGGTTTAACACATGATCAAGACCAGCAAATCAGAACCTTACAAATTAGCTGATAAAACTGATCACATGCTTCTCCATGAGCTCTTCTAATGCTGGGCTCTTCTAATACACGGCTCTAATAATATCCGATGTGTCCGATGACCGCGGTGATCGATTCTGCGCTCGATCCCTGCGGGCGGACAATAGCGGCGAATCAAGCGGGAGATAAGAAGCGCCGGCGGGGACGAGCGGGAATCGATTTGGGTGCACGCGTAGACGAGCGGGGACACTGCGGGAGTCGATCCGGCAGATAATCGGCCGCCGGATCGACCCATGTATGCCCAGCATAAGTGTTGCCATTCTTAACTATCAGTCGCATGTGTTCTAAAACAGGAATCATTTTTTCATGTTTGTATACCTGCAAAACACAACACGTTCCTGAGGTTTCTGTCCCTTTAAAGATGGCCCTGGGTTTTCTAACTGCGCAGGAAGTGGTTAAAAGCCATGCTGACGCTGCGCCTCTCCGGCCTTGGCTGGTCGTTTATTTTCTCACCGCACTCCGTAAACCCCGTGAAAGATAAAGAGAAGAAACAGAATTCAGCCAGATCGATTTGGCCAATTTTCACTTCAACATTAACAAGACTTTTCCGGTGAGAGGAAATTAAAAATTTCAGATCGCACGGGGCGAGCAGCGAGATTAACACAATTCCGCAAACGTGAACTTTAAGTAAAGATCACGGGCTACTTTCATTCTGGATAATGTCATAAAAACACACACAAAACGGAGGGAAAACATGACAAGACACAAACCCTGCCAAATGTAACAAGAGCCATTACCGTACAAAGCTGACCTGTGTAGTGTAGTTTGTACTCTGCAGAGGCCTTCCAGTGCTGCCGTAACTCATCTGCTTGCTGTAGATTTATCACCCAGTGGATTAGAGGCAATATTTTGCTCTGCATTATGCAATCGAAGGGAAATTCTTCTACTTTCTGTAAACAATTGCCATGTACATTAAACTCCCCACAATACAGAACTTAGGCAAATGGAAGTTTCAGCTAACCGGCATGACTGAGTGGTGGTGGTAACTTTGCTTTCGGCAGGTTTTGAGGCTTATAGAATTCTCGAGCCTCAAGCAAAGTCTAGTAGCATTTCTGCAAAACCTAGCGGCTTCCGGCGTCTGTGCACACAAGTCGGCGGGTCAGGTGACCCAATGTGGGTCAGGTGACACGCCAGCTTGCATGCACGGGGGAAGCCGCTAGGGGCTGCAGGAAGGCTGCTAGACGTCGCTGGAGGCTCGGTAAGTATTTAGAGGGGGAGGTTTGTGCTTCTTAGGCCGGTAGCTCAAGCGCCCGGCAAGCATATGTATCCGGCATCAGGTGATCCCTGCTGGTTCCGGATACAGAGGACCTACACTGAAAATAAGCACTAGCATGATTTTTCAGGATTCTTGAGGATGCCTAAAATATAAGCCCTAATCCAATCCTAGTTACAGTTCATAAGAAAGTCAATTTCTATAGTATCCAGGTATACTTCTAAAAAAGTGAAAGCAATTGGCTATAGAATGCAGCAGGATAGATAAACCCTTCACCAGGGAAAGCAGATACCCTCAAAAAGAATCACACAAGACCTAAAAAAGGCTAGGCTCACAGTGGGATCTTGCTTTCCCTGTATAATGGACGCAACGCAATGGAATGTAAAATCATACCACGCGTTACGGCTGCTTTGTGTTGCATACAGTAAAGTACAGTGAAGCTTACAGTCCAATGGAAAGTATGCTTCACTTCTGCTGTTAATGCATGCGTTAACCACATTTAATCAAGCGTATGTACAGGAGGCCACAACCCCCAAGCAATCCGCTCGGCAGATCAACTCACCTGACCGCCACTGTGTGATGTCATGCATCACGTAGCAACAGAATGCATTGTCAGCTTCATATCTGACACGTGTCTGTACTGGCTGACCCAGCAATGTCGCCCAAGGGGATCGGGTCCTGAACCCCAACAGCCAGGTCACATAAGTCAAAGGTGTGTAGGCACATTTACAGATCTTATGCACGTTCTCATATCTTTGAAGGCTTCGTGTGTCCAGATCTGCACTCCTGCTGTGGCCTTGCATGCTGGAGTGCTATTTGCTGGAGGCCTTGCATCATGGAGTGCTATTTGCTGTACTGGTTTTGAAATATTCTGCATTTGGGATAATGAAGCGAGATGTGTGACCAACCCAAGGTGGGGAGAAAAACCCACAATGCAAACATACAGTAGTTGTTGAAAAAAAAAGTATCAAAGACTTGAAGTGTACCTGAAATGGCATCTAAAGGAATGAAGTGAACATGTCCCAGTGTAGAATAGTGCTTGCACTCACATTCAGCATTATCCCCCTGTCCTCAGTATAACTCCCGGAGTAAGTGATGGTAGGAGCAGTCTTCCGAAGTGTGACCGAAAAAGCACTCTGTAAGGGTGGATGGGGGAATTATGGAGCTGCGTTGGGGTTGAGGCTCCAGGAGTCTTCTTTGCCTGGAGTTTGATAGTGGGCATTACAATGTTTGCCTGAAGCCCTTCTTAGTCCTGGAGCCCACTGCAAAACTATATCACTAATTGCAATCGCTAGCGTTTTTAATGAGCAGTTTGTAAGCGATTTCATGAGTGATTGCTGTCGATTTTGGTAGCATTTTTAAAAAGTGTCAGCTGTTTGCCAGCGATTTGCGGTTTTAATTCTGATTAGTCCTTTCAATTCATTTTAATTTTGTTACAGTGTGCAGTAATGTAAAAACGCTAGCAAAATCGCTCTGTGTGGGTGTTGACGAGCGATTACACCAGTGTTTATGTACTTTACATTGCAGTAGCGCTAATGCTAATCACTAAACGCTAAAAATGCTGCATGTCCTGCCTTTGAGATTTTGGTAGTTGTAATTGCTCCAGTGGAATTTGGCCCATCCATTAACATTAGCTGAGCGTTTATGGAAATCGCTAGCGGTTTGAATCGCTCCTTAAATGCCCACAAAATCGCTCCTGTGGGTTTGAGCCCTTAAGGTGGCCATACATGGTACAATTTTTTAATTTTTTTTCGATTAGATAATTTAGTTCGATTATTCCATTAGATCGAATTTAAAGATTTTTCCAGCATGTCCGATCAGATTTTTCTCGAAAAAACGGGATAATCCTTCAAATTTCTTGATCGAAAAAAAAAAATATCTTTTCAACTTTCATTCGATTCGATCATTTAGATTGAATAAACGGGAAAATCGGATGTTTTTATTGTATCGTGTATGGGCACCATTATTAGTCTTTTCATCAGTTTAAAACTGGACCTGACACAGTGCAGATTTATTTTAAGATTTGTATCAGCCGTAACAATTAAATGTTTTTTCTTTAAAGGTTATTATGCTGTTGCTTATCTTTCAGAGCAGAGAGGAAGTTCTAAGTTCAGGTCTGCTTTAAAAGCAGAAAATTCCACGTAAAACTTCTTGTGCAATAACTGTAACAAAAAGCGAAAGCGGTTTATGAATCGGCCAGCGTGAAGCCGTTTAGGTAGAAATGAAAACTATGAGCGAGTTCATCTGAATGTCTTCTTTCAGACAACACACAGAAGTCTCCTCTGCAGGTTTTCATTTTCTCGGCAGACTTTTGAGAGGTCTCTGATGAGATTCCTTGGCCTGGAAACAAATGTATCTGGTTGAATATCTAATCCACCGGTTGCACAGTGAGGTTACAGTTCCCACCTTCCCTCCCCCATCCTGCGGCGGGGGCTAGCGCTCCCCTCCCAACGCTAACAGATTCTGACACCGCGCTTCCTGCAGAATACTTCCTGAATTGTTGTGATTTGGCTCTGCGCTATTCTCCTGGCCTCTGGTACGCACAGCTTGCTCTTTATTTCAGAGAGTTTTGCTGATAGCGAGCCTCTCCTTTCTGATGTGGTCTTAGGCAACTTAGCTTGGCCATACACGGGACAATTCGTTAGGAGTTTTAATGAAGTTTGGTGTCTCTTGACAACCTTCAGGAGATAGTAACTGAAAGAACAATTGGAACAGTATATTGAAGTTGTTCATTGTGAGGTTGTCTAAAGATTTTAATAATTGTGTCCACTTACTTCCTCTTAAAATAGTAACAGATCTACAGATATAGATATCAATGTGTCATTGTACTGTGACCCCAAACATCGCAGCTACCCCCACCCCCACCCCCTCGATTAATCAAAACTCCCATGTGGTATATAATGAATAATTTTGGCCAAAAATTAATCAAAAGCACAGTCGGGTGGGCATGTTGTGGTGTAGATTTCTAGCAGGTGCGCATGAAAATCAACTGGGGGAGGGGGGAGGGAAGTTCTACTTTTCTTTCTCAAGGCTTCTTCCAACCCTACCCCCCCAGGGTCCCACAGTGTCCACTCTGTCGCTGTGCCCTTCCATAAGATCGCTTGTCACAGGCCACTATGCATGTATGGCCCAGGCCACGCACCTCCTGAATTGCACTCCAGTGGCCGAGAGATGTATACATGGGCGCAGTAGCCCATGACTTGTCCAGTCTTTTGGAGGGGCACAGTAGCACACCAGTGTGGACCGGGAGGAAAACAATGGACTTGTATGGCCTTGGGTAAGTAAAAGAGAACTTTTCTCCACAAAATTCTTCTCACCCTCATCTCAAGTACATTTTAAGTGCGTCATCGTTATGTACCCACGAATGCCAATGTGCCATTGTTCTGAGACCTGAAGTGTCAACGTGTTATTGTTCTCTTACCCCAATGCCACTTCCTCTGTGACTCCCACCATGTGCCAATGTGTCATTGATATACAACTGCAAGTATATCAGTGTGGCATTGTTCTGTAACCTCAAGTGTCAGTGTGTCATTGTTCACACTGAGGCAGGGAACACACTTGACTGTTTTCGTGCGCATTTTCTGCACAGAAAAACTGAGAACTCATGTTAATCAATGTGCTAGTACACACTTACTGTGTTGTTCGCGCGCAGAAAAAAACTGACATTCTGCATCCTGATTCTGCACATTTTGGCAGTTTTCTGTATCAATTACATCAGCTGCTGTGAAAAAACGCGCGCGTTTTCCTGCATGGAAACACACTTAGTGTGCAGAAAAAGTATGCAGAAAAACGCGCGCGGAAAACTGAAAGTCAAGTGTGTTCCCTGCCTGAGGGTCAGGGTTTCATTGTTTGGGATGGTAAGTGTCATGTTATTGCTCTGTAATCGCTGGTTTCAGTGTGTCATTGTTCTGCAAGTTTTATTCTATCATTTTTCCATTACCCCCAAGTGTCATTCTATCATTGTTCTGTAGCCATGACTGTCAGGGTGTCATTGCTTGTAATCCCGTGTGTCCTTATTGTCCATCAGCAAGTGTCAGTGTATGATGATGCTAGGACAGCCAGGTGTCAGTGTGTAGTTGTGCTCGGGCCCCTGGCTGTCCTTCTTGTTTCGGTGATTGGGGGTCCCAGCTGTGTTGATATCATTGCTGTGTAATGGCAGGTGTCAGTGTCTCATGGTCTCAGGGGGTAACAATAGACCCTGCAAGGGATGCAGTGGCAGGGGGGCCCAGAAGCTGCCGGGGTCCCGTTCAGTGAGAATGACATGTAAGGGTAAGGAGAGAAAAAAACTTTCTGCTCTTTGCACAGTGTTCTAATGACTGCATCTGCTCAGCCACTGATAAGGAATCATAAAAAGTTTTGCAGACACATATTTGTAGACAGTCCCCATTCAGTGTTCAGCAGGCTCTTGTCTTGTGTACAGCCTGTTCTACCCCAGCCTTTATACTCCTCTCCAAGTGCCGTGTACTGTAGTGATGCTTGAAAAGTCTGGGCACGGAGAGAAGATGGGAGTGGGGCCCATCCAAAGTTTTGCAGGGGCCCCCGTGATTTCTTGTTGCACCCCTGCATGGTCTTGTAACATCCTGCAACTTTGGTGATCCTCCATTACTATTTCATCGAGCAATTAAACGATTGACTTTATTGGTCGATGAACTGGTGGCCCACACACTAGTTTTTGCACCTCCATGCTCTAAAATCAAAAATCAATTCTGTGTTCATTGAAATCATGGTAACTGTAGCCAATTCCGTTACAATCAACCAAAGCCCAATCATCCCCAATTCACACTAGGCAGATACCTAGGTTCTGGAGAGAGTCTAGGGGCCTGGTGGATGCTAGCCCCACCAAATCTTACTAAAAAAGCCAGTTGATCATCAGCCGTGGGCAATAAACTGCTATCCTGCCTCAGGCCCCATTTCATGTTGATCCTTTTCTGTGATCAACCGTTATTTTCCATCCTGCCTGATCAAGTTAATTTGTCAATTTTACCAGATAACGGACAGAATAGAACACGCTCCATTCTACCCCAATCCGATTAAAGGATCAAACCGAATGGTTGATTGAGCAGGAAAATCGAGTAATGCATGAGGACCGTTAGTGTAGGATTTTTCTGGGTCACCAACTGTCAGTGTGTCACTGTTCTTGTTTCTACAGAGCTACAGATTGCCCAGCAAGCTCATGGGGAACCACAACATCTAGGAGTGTGCAAGGGGCTCAAAAGGACACAAAAGTCCTCTTACTAATATGCTGTATGCATGTTGGAATATTGTGGCTCTGTACAATTAACAAGCTGACACATCATTGCATTCCAGCAGTTCTAGAGGTCTGTTTGGCTTTCAGGGACACCAAAGGGACAATTTGCATATTCAGCAGTGATGCATTATGGGGCACCTCATATACTCACTCCAACCTGAATAATTGCAAATACCTTCTGTTTTGAGAAGGCAAATATCATATTTCTACAGAGATCCTTCTTGTTGGTTCCATGAATCCTAGTTTCCCCTGGTGGGGGATTAGTGCCAGTGTAGGCAGGCAGTACTGCTTCCCTTCCTGCCTGTTACACGCAGGATAGTAGTGTAGTGTCATTCTGTCAGTACAGTGCTGCAGTGCTAGCGGCTGGAACCAGTGCACAGCGGTGTGAGGAAACTGCAGAGGATGTGGACCCGCCTGACCCCGGAGTGCCCTCCTGGTATGTCGGTCATCAGCAATTGCTGTGTGGGATAACTGACATTCTAATGTGGCTTCACATTCATAACGGGCGCTATATATAACCTGCACCACCCTGACTGCCTCACATTGCTGAGTAACACCACATACCACTGGGCTGCACAGCTTTATTTTAGGACCATGCTCGGGAATATATATATATATATAATGTGTATATATATATATACACACACATACATTTATTGCACTTTTACAACACTGACATTTTTTGCATTGTTTAAAAATACTTTGGACACACTGGCACCGTGCAGCTTTTTACCGCAGCCTACTGCTAGGGCAATGATAGTCTATGGGGCCCTTCATACTAACAGCGCGATGTGATGGAAGGGATGTTTTCGCCACATACCCGACGCGAGTGCATACGTACGTTACCGTGGAGCAACCTGCGGCGGACCCATAGTCATTTAAATCTATGGCAACAAGCGTGGTTTAAAACAACCGCTGCAAGTTTTACGCATTGTGCATTAAATTGCATATGATCGCTACGGCCGCAGGAAGTGAGCGTCACTTCCCGCTTGGCTGGATGCCAGATGGGGATTACCGTGTGCTAATGCAGTAATCCCCAAAAGCTGTTTTTGGGGGCAGGGCCCCCGGGCCACACTGCTACCACCAGAATTCAGTATTAAACCAGCCTAAGGCTAGTATTGCATAGCTCCCAACTGTCCCTTTTTCAGAGGGACACACCCTCTTTGGGAACTAAATCCCCCTGTCCCTCTTTTTCCCTTATTTGTCCCTCTTTCGGGAATAATTTACAGATATAGTCCTCTTATTAATATGCTGTATACATGTTGGAATATTGTGGCTCTCTACAATTAAAGGATACCGGAAGTGACGTGACATGATGAGATAGACATGTGGATGTACAGTGCCTAGCACACACATAACTATGCTGTATGTACATTAAGGCTGCTTCCACACAGGGACGTTACAGGTGCACGTTAGTGCGCCTGTAACGCTCCCCCAATGCACAGCAATGTAACACAAGTGGGCTGTTCACACAGCCCACGTTGCGTTACATGTAACGCTGCACGTTGTCGGGAAACTGCAGCATGCTACGGCGTTAGAGCGGCTATAGCCCCGTTAGACTGTTTGCACATGCGCAGTGGGGGGCGGAGGAGGCGGGGAGAGCCAGCTACAGTAACCGCGCACATGGCTACTTAATATTCACTGCACTGGTGGCCGCTGATTGGCCGGCGGGACCACGTGATGCGGAGTGTCTCGCTCCGCATCACGTGGTCCCGCCGGCCAATCAGCGCCACTCTGGGAGACCTTATAGGGATAGAGCCGCCTAACGTGGCTCACTCTACCGTCCTCTCTTGCAGCACCATACGATGCGTTAGGTGCACGTTATGCGACCTTAACGTGGCACCTAATGCAACGTCTTGGTCTGCAAGTAGCCTCAATATATGTATTTTTTTTACTAAAAAAAAGTGTTTGATTGTCTCTAAATGTTCTTTCTATTATTCAAATTGATATATTTCTTATTTTAAGTTAAAGGAGAACTAATGATGATAGAGAGGATCAGTGTGCTCTGAATCTTCAAACTTCGTCTTTTGCTTCTGAATTCAATTTGCCAGTTGGGACTTTAAAATGCCAGCGTAGTGGTTGTTTGAAAAGCAGTATGTCTCAGTGGTGAGGAAACTATGCTGGAAAGTTTGCATTCTCTAGGATTACTCGCCATGCCTCGGCCACTCTTGTTGCACACGCAGCTGGCAATTGTCTTCTTACGTCATATAAACTCAAAATGAATTGAAAAAAATGTCCACTGACTTAGTGCTGAGCTGTGTACTAGTGCTGCCACACGTGTGTCACCCTCTGTAGCCTGACCCATGAGAAGATCCGGATGGTCAGTCCATATAGTCAGTAGTGAAGTGACTTGCACCCAGCTCGGGCCGTGGCACCTTGTTGTGTTTCTGTTGTTATCACTGACGACGTGTGTTAGTATGTGCGCCATCTAGATAGTAGTCTGTAGCAGCCAGGGTCAGCAGAATAGGTACTGAGAATACAACAGGTGCAGCAAAGCTAAGGCTACACCCTCCAAATCAGTGTTGCCAAAACATCGTTTGAACATCGAAGAACCATAATAGCACATAGTAGAATTACGGTATATCAGAGTATGTTATTCAGAATACCCACCCCACTTAACCTCTTGACGACCAGCTAACGCCGATTGGCGTAAACTGGTCGTCTGCAAGTTTCCATGGAAATGGCCGCTCGAGCGGCCTTTCCATGTCCGTTCACGGAGGCTGTCTCCGTGAACAGTCGGAGAGCCGCCGATCGCGACTCGCCGGCAAAATGTAAACACGCGGGGAAGAAATCCCCGCTGTTTACATCATACGGCGCTGCTGCGCAGCAGCGCCGTAAGGCAGATCGGCGATCCCCGGCCTCTGATTGGCCGGGGATCGCCGTCATTTGATAGGCTGAAGCCTATCCTACAATGCGCAGGACGGATATCCGTCCTGCGCAGCTCAGAGGGGAAGGGAGAGGGAGGGAGAGGGACGGAGCGCTGAAAACGCTGCGGAGGGGGGCTGTGAAGAGCCCCCCCCGCAAAGCGCAGAGAGCCGGCGGCGATCAGACCCCCCCAGCAGGATATCCCCCTAGTGGGGAAAAAAGGGGGTAAGTCTGATCGCCCTGGCTAAAACCTGATCTGTGCTGCGGGCTGGAGAGCCCACGCAGCACCGATCATTCAGAAAAGCCCTGGTCGGCAAGTGGTTAAAGAAAACCTGAACTGAAAATTAAAAGTCAAAATAAACATACACAAGTCATACTTACCTCCCGTGTAGTCTACTCCTCAATCTCTTTCTCCTCTCCCATGTCCTGTTTGTCCACTGTGATCAAGGGAATTCTCCGTCCTCCATTTTGAAAATGGCCATTACCCATAACAGCTTCCTGGTCAGCACACTGTTAAACTGTAACATCGCCCACTTGAACCATAGGGAAACATAGACATTACTTGGCACATCAGTTGTCCTCTCAGCTATAACTGACAGCAACTGATATATTTCAGTTCTGACAAAATGTTGTCAGAACTGGAAGGGATTACCGTATTGTCCGAAGAAAATGGGAAGCTTCTGAGAGGAACTGATGGCAAGGTAACTATGTAATGTTCATTTGAAGTGACCTCATGTGTTTATTTTAAATAATTTTACTCAGTACAGGTTCCCTTTAAATATCCTGGTTTCAGCATCATAAACACTTCCAGCCTCACCCTCCCACTGAAGCTTAGCCCTAGGCTATTGATTCTGCGATACCCCCCCCCCCCTCCTTTCCCCAGAGCGTTCTGGGAGAGTAGAGTGCTTTTCTACTGGCTGCTCGCTTTAGAACTATCAGTAAACAAAAATTCCACAGACATCACCTGCCAGTACTAAAGTTGTTGCCGCCTTTAATAAATTTCAGAAAGAAAATCCAGGTAATGAATTACTAAATAATAAATGAATATTGTAAAAAATAAGCAATTTCATTAATTATGTTATTTTCCTACAGTTCCTCTCGAAAGAAAGTAAACTCCATGTAAAACGTCTTGTGCACTTTTGGTGTGATAACTAGAGATGGCCCAGCCTTGGAGAACTCATGGAGAAGCACAGATAACCAGGGACAGATTTACCATAAGGCACTGTAGGCTTGTGCCTACAGGCTCCTGATGATGGACAGGCGACTCACTCCCCTCCCCAAGTGCCTCCCTCCTGCCGGCAGAGTCTTGAGGTTACTCACCTTGTTCTCTATTGACCAGATCTTACTTTAGCCGGGGTCACTTCTAGCTACTTAATACTGAGGGTTCCTCTGGTTACCTAATAATAAAGGAAACCCGTAGCTAACTGTGCCGGGTAAGGGAGAAGTGACAGCTGGGGCAGCCAGCACACTTGCGGTGCGGTTCAGCAGGTGTTTGTAGGTTCATGGAGGGCAAAGTCTAAGGTGCTGGGACGTCTGTGCCTATAGGCTCCTGTGATGTAAATCCTAACCTGGCGATAACTGTAACAAAAAGCAAAAAAAAATTTATAAATCTTCGGGCATGCAGCAGTTTAGGTGGAGCTGAATTTTATTAATGCACTTTTGTCTACAGGTCCTCTTTAATTTCTAACCGACTTGAATTATACTGGTCTTGTGGCTACAATGATGCAGTTTAGGTGCTATTTATAAGTGGGAGACCCCAGAACCTGCATAACTTATACTTGCCAGTAATTTAAAGCCACCTGAAGTAAGAGGGATATGGAGGCTGCCATATTTAATTCCTTTTGTATTTCAAAGATTTTATTAGTTTTTATTTTTTTATTTTTGTAACGATATACAGCAATGCAGTAAAAGAAAAACAACAGAAAAATAGTAACAAAGATTGCTATGCTAGAAGGATGTAAACAGTATACAAAGCATTCAAAGTCGTCAAAAAGTAAACAAACTAACAATGTAAAACTGTAAACAAACAGGGTAGTGCATGTTTGTGATCGCTTGAAATATGCCCCAGAGGACTATACCCAACTTTCTGGGGCATGCTTTAGGGAAAGGGAAAAGGTCCTAGCGAACTAGGGACTAGTAAGGAAAGTGACCCCGGATGTCCGTCTTCCAGCGATAGATGGACCACCTAGAAGAGGGAGGGTCGCTACTGTTGGCCCAACAGGTGAGTTAGGAGAAAAAAATTGAAAGAGGAAAGAAGGAGATATTTAATTCCTTTCAAACAACGCACATTTCCTGGCTGTCCTGCTGATACTCTGCTTCTAATAATATTAGCCATAGATCCTAAACAAGCTAAGAGTTTACCAGACCTTTACAGTAAAATTCTTCATGTCGGTGCAGCAGTGGAGGATAATAGAGAGGTTCTCTTTAATATATTGGAACTGAGTTGAGCATTAGCTTGAACAAAGCGTATTTTTGTCTTGTACCTGCTCTGGCAGTTTTTTCCCAGGACACTTAAAACTTCATAAATCTCCTTTTTTAATTAAGTGCGGGCTTCCTCTGCTAATTCTTTCCCAATCTTCCTATTGAGCGGCGGGGGAATAAGAGGCCTCTTGTTCTGAACAGGGTGGATGCTGAAGAAAAGCCCATTTCATCGCCCTCCCTACCTGGGACTGATCAACCGGAAACCTGAGCGGCCACAAAGGCCACAGTCCCACCTTCTGCAGAGAGATGGGCCGCTCGCTATCTTCCCCCGCATCTTTTTCTCTGGCTAATTGCAGGAAGGTTTGGGAGGTCCGTCTCCCAGCTGCTGCCTCATGCCATGAATGTGATCCCAATTCATCATATGGGACCACCAGGGAGGGGGGGGGAGGCAGATCTGTGGGTGCAGCGACTGGCCAGGATTGGGGCACTGAGTTACCCAGCTGGGCTGATCACACCTGCTGCCCTCTCTCAATACGGCAACTGGCTTTTCTTCCATAAGACTCTACAAGGTAAGGGAACTGGAAAACCTACCACTTCTCTATTAATGGATGCATAAGGGTCTTTATTCAATTCACTTTTTTTCTCAAACGTTTTCTCCTTTGAGATAATTTTTCATCTTGTTTAAAATAACATTTCAGCACATTGCTCGGTATTTTCCTGCTTGCTGGTGGCTTAAAGGGCATTTTATTGATGCGAAAATATCACTTAAGAGAAAATGTGAATTGAATAAGGTCCAGAGTGTGTGATTAGGATGATGTTTGCGGTGATTTTCACGTGTGATTTTTAGCTTTCAGTTGTCTAACATTTATGGTTTATTTTGTGTTGGAAAAATAAAATGGTTCTGTGATCTTTCTGCGATGCTACAGACCAGTGATGGATAACCTTGGCACTCCAGCTGTGGTGTAACTACAAGTCCCATGAAGCATTGCAATACTCTTGACAGCTCTAAGCATAACTTGGGGGGCAGAGGCATGATGGGATTTGTAGTTTTGTCATAGCTGGAGTGCCAAGGTTAGCCATCACTGCTATAGACTTTTGGAACACGCTGTCAATTAGCTAATGAGATGTGGGTTTTTTAAATCCTTGCCCCCTCATGTGTTTGTACATAGCACCTCCTGCCTTGTTGTTGTAAACTGTGGAGGAAGCGCAGAATGGCAGTAAGAAAGTACACTACTTATTCCCACCAGGGTAAAAAAAAAATGCAATAAGGGCTCCTTTGCACCAGGAAATGATTGTTTCTTTCCAATTTTCACCACTGGGATTCAGCTGCGTTTCCGCTGTGATCTGCTGGGTGTGCGGCGTGATTGCAATACATTTTGCACTTGCGATTTGCGCTATAAAAAAGAACGGGGCAAATCTCATATCTGTGTGATTGCTAGACGATTTTCCTGCACTCCTATGCAAAAATACAGGAGCTGAATCGCAAAGAAAATGCAACAGGATGATGATTGCTTTTGTGAAAAAATTGCGCTGCAAAGGGATCACACTAATGGAAACATACGCCATGATTTTCATTCTACTTTTGTACCTAGCGTTTTGAGCTTGTATAGATAGAAAGAGAAAGCAACCTGTACACATGAGTTTTGTATCAGTTTTACCTGACTGGACCAGAAATGTACACCTTTTATGTGTGAACACAACCATAGCAACATACAAAACTGACTGGACTGGAAATGTACAGATTTATGTGTGAACACAGCCATAGAAACACATACTGAACTGATGCCAACTGTCAACAACTGATAAGACAGGACAGAACTGGACACTGTATTAGCCATTACCTATTCCGTAAGGAGACCTTGGGCAAGACTCCCTACCACTGCTACTGCCTGCTGAGTGTGCCTTAGTGGCTGAAGCTCTGTTGCTCTCTGTCTGCCAGGAAAAAAGCGTGATATAAATGTTCTGTGTCTGGGTGTTTATGTGTTAATCAAGCCTACATGTTGCTTCATTCTGGTGTGCTGACTACCCTGTGCTTTATTAGTTCCCTAATATGCATATAAGGTAATGTAAGCAGTTTAGCCATTTTTGCAGATATACTTACTCAGACATAATGGGCCTGATTCACAAAGCGGTGCTAACAGTTAGCACCGTGGTGAAAAGCCCTTTATCACGCCTAAACTCTGTTTAGGCATGATAAGTTAAGGCATGATAAGTTTAGGTGTGATAAGTTTTTAGGCATGATAAGTTTAAGCACCAACTGGGTTAGCACCGCAGTGCACAGCTGATCAAAAGTTTTGCGCTAGCAAAGTCTGGTGCACTTTGCATAGAGTTTAATGGCGCTGCTTTGCGTGCGGGACTTTGCATGCGATCTAAACTTAGCACGCCTAAACTTATCATGCCTAAACTTATCATGCCTAAACTGAGTTTAGGCATGATAAAAATGGTTATCACGCCTAAAGTCTTTAACTGGGTTATCACCGCTTTGTGAATCGAGCCCATTGAGAAAAATAGACATAATTTTTCCTTTGTTTCAGATCATTATGAATTGCAAACAGGAAAACAACACGTGTAGCTTGTACCCTCTCTTAGGCCTGGTGCACACCGAGCGGTTTTTGAAGCGTTTCGCAAACCGCTTCCGCCTGTGAAAACGCTTGGCTAATGTATCTCAATAGGCTGGTGAACTTCGCAGTTTGAGGTTTTTAGCAAACCGCAAACGTGGCTACTGCAGCACTTTTGTGGTTTGCAGAAGCGTTTCTGCCTCAATGTAAAGTATAGGAAAAGCGCAAACTGCTCTGAAAAACGCTAGATCAGAGCGGTTTTCCAGGTGTTTTTGTTACAGTACCTGTTCAGTAACAGCTTTACTGTAACAATATATGACATCTGCTACACAAAAACGCTCCCAAAAACGCTAGGCATGTTTAGAAGACGTCTCTTAACATGCCTAGAATCGCTCTGAAATCTGCTTCAAAAACCTCTAGCGTTTTGCGGATCTGCTAGCGGTTTTGGTGTGCACTGGGCCTGGGCCTTACTTTTTCATATTCATGGCTAAAGTGAGTCAATTATTTTGTAAATGTTTTCTGTAGTAACAACACACATTTGTTAAAGTAGCCCCAGATTGCTCCCTAGTGAATATTGCAATTATAATGCCTGTCTGAATAATAATTTGTACAGCAGTTCTACTGCATTTCCTTAGCAAATCCTTTTTCACATGCCTTGTAAATCAGTCCTGATCATAAAGCTCCGTACCCACATCGCAATTTTTCTTACTTATTTTCGCGCAACCAACAATTTTTTTGCATTACGAGCTATCATTTCCACGATGTTGCGATGTGATTCCGATTACATGAACAACGTTTTGCGAAGCACATCGATTATTACCGTCATGGAGGATCTGATCTTTAAGATCCCCAACGACTCCCGTGCAAAGTGCTGTGATTGTTTGAACTCGTTTGTGCCCATCGTGTGACGAAGAGTGTTACCATGTGTAGGAAGATGGATCGTGGGAACACCCTTCATAGGGTCACATCTCTGTGTGTTCCCCGATCCATCTCTAGGTGAGTATGGGCCTTTACGCTGTAACTCTATACTTCTGCAGAGAGCATAGATCAGACATGACTACTGATCACAGATATGTGATTACAGCTTTACACTGAAATGGCAGCAGACATGACTACTGATCACAGAAATGTGATTACAGCTTTACAGGGAAAGGGGCAGTAGACTGATCTGTAAGATTCGCCCTTTTCTGACCTCTGCCACCACCAAACTCCTCATCCATGCCCTCATAATTTCCTGCCTTGACTACTGCAATGCCCTGCTGTCTGTTCTCCCTATGACCCGAACAGCCCCACTGCAGTCCATCACGAATGCGGCAGCCAGAATTATCCACTGCTCCCATCACTCCACCACGGCAGATCCCCTCCTAGAATCCCTCCACTGGCTTCCTATCCAGTCCAGAATCAGATTTAAGATACTGTGTCTGACCTACAAATCTGTCCACAAAACCTGTCCAACCTACATTTCCGATCTTACTCAGAGGTACACATCTAGCCGCTCACTCCGCTCTTCCAATGAACTTCGCCTAACCGCCCAATCCCCCCGCATCACCCAGTCCCATGCACGCCTCCAGGAATTCTCAGGAGCTGCTCCAACACTATGGAACTCCCTACCTCCACCCATTAGGGCAGCCCCCTCCTTCAACATCTTCAAGAAAGCCCTAAAAACTCACCTTTTCACTCTGGCCTTCCACCCCTCACAAGTGCTCTAAACCCACAGCTGAACTCTGGTCCCCTACCGTTCGTGTCCCTACCTCTCCCTCTAGATTGTAAGCCTTTGGGCAGGGTCCTCCTCCTTTTGTGTCCTACCTGAACATGCACCTCCATTACAGTGAACCCATGCTATGCATCTGAGTGAACCTAACTTGCCTAATCTCCATGCTCCATCCAGTGACTGACTAAGCATTAACTTGTACTCATACTGTGCTCTGTGATCTGGTTTTCTTGTATTCCTGTATTGTCATATTGCTGTATGTGACCCCTAAATATTGTCTGTAACCTAAATTAATGTTCAGCGCTGCGTAATATGTTGGCGCTTTATAAATACAATAAATAAATAGATGTGACTACTGATCACAGATAGGCGATTACAGCTTTACACGGAAAGGGGCAGCAGACGTGACTACTGATCACAGATATGTGATTACAGCTTTACACAGAAAGGGGCAGCAGACGTGACTACTGATCACAGATATGTGATTACAGCTTACACGGAAAGGGGCAGCAGACGTGACTACTGATCACAGATATGTGATTGCAGCTTACACGGAAAGGGGCAGCAGACGTGACTACTGATCACAGATATGTGATTACAGCTTTACACAGAAAGGGGCAGCAGACGTGACTACTGATCACAGATATGTGATTACAGCTTACACGGAAAGGGGCAGCAGACGTGACTACTGATCACAGATATGTGATTACAGCTTATACGGAAAGGGGCAGCAGACGTGACTACTGATCACAGATATGTGATTACAGCTTATACGGAAAGGGGCAGCAGACGTGACTACTGATCACAGATATGTGATTACAGCTTTACACAGAAAGGGGCAGCAGACGTGACTACTGATCACAGATATGTGATTACAGCTTACACGGAAAGGGGCAGCAGACGTGACTACTGATCACAGATATGTGATTACAGCTTACACGGAAAGGGGCAGCAGACGTGACTACTGATCACAGATATGTGATTACAGCTTTACACAGAAAGGGGCAGCAGAGGTGACTACTGATTACAGATATGTGATTACAGCTTACACGGAAAGGGGCAGCAGACGTGACTACTGATTACAGAAATGTGATTACAGCTTACACGGAAAGGGGCAGCAGACATGACTACTGATCACAGATATGTGATTACAGCTTTACACGGAAAGGGGCAGCAGACGTGACTACTGATCACAGATATGTGATTACAGCTTAATGCAAGGAATACACCTAACGTTTTTTTCCGCTCAATTCTACACTCGATTGATTTTGCCGCGCAATTCTCCACAGCTCGTTTTTCTTATCTTTTTCCATTCACCTCTATCAGGAATCGAGCTACAAATAGATTGAACGGGAGATCGGACATGTTGGAAATTATCTAAAGATCTATCTGCCACAAAAATACACGACCCCGTGTATGCCCAGCATTACACAGAAAGATGCAGCAGACGTGACTGCTGATCACAGATATGTGATAACAGCTTGACACAAAAAGGGGCAGCAGGCATGACTACTGAACCCAGATATGTGATTACAGCTTTGTCAGGAACCGGCCCGCGGCACGCCTGCGTATACGGTTCCAGACTGAGAGGGGAAGCAGCCTTAGTCAAGCTAAAACAAGGCTGGGACCCCTCAGAACACCTCTCACTGCCACCACTAGCGGTTCGCTAGACACTTCCACTCTGCTGTCGAGTCCTCAGCGCGCACTCCGCGTTTTCGTATTTGGGTCAGCGTTGCGCTTAGGCCAAATACGGGAACGCCATGCACCCACACACACACACAGTTGCAATCTTACACTGTCGTGAAGCAAAAACCCACTAACAGTCGTTCCGAACGATACTGTTAGCCACTCTGCTGTCGCTACTCGCACTGGCGTTGTTCGTACGTTGGGTCAGCTGCGCGCTTAGGCCAACGTATGACAAACGCCCCCACACACAATGCAATTACAATTTCATACGGTAGTGTTGCTCAAGCGTACAATTAGGCATGAACTTATACACGGTTACACTTCAGTCTCTTCTAGGCTATGAGTGTTAGTTTAGTACGGCAGAAGTCAAACTTATTAAATAATAATTTAATATTCTAGAAAAACATAGAACAATGCAGAACTTAATATATACAAAAAGATTACAAAAAACTAAGTAAAAATAGTTACAAGATAAAAGTTACAAAGATAACAGGTTACAAAGATACAACACACGGATATTTGAGTAAAAATAAACGGGGGAAAAAAGAACGTTACCAGCTTAGGTTAGAACGTTGTTTGACGGGAGGACGCCGTTTCGACCAGGAGTCGCGATCCTCCCTAGCTATTCGCTACCTCCAAGAGAAGACAGTCACTAGGCATCCGCCTCTGCTTTTTATACTCTGAGCTACGCCTGTAGGCTGCAACTTCCTTGGGGAGGGGAGGAACTAGGTTTTAATTAAATCTCAGACATATTCCATTTCCAGGTAAAAGTCCATACATCAAAGATTGTGAAGTGAGCCTTTCAACTCCAGGTGAAAACTTGATTACGGCTTTTTCCTGTCTCAGTTCTCAGACATAAATGGGATTTCCAGAGATCCACATACATGAAAAGGGTACTATAGCACCTCCACTAATGATTTAATTTCCACAGGTAAAAAATGGTATCAACAGGACTTCACCCATTTCTAATAGCCTGTCATGTACATTTCAAACGTTCCTGTGTTAAGGTCCGTACACACGCCGGACTTTAGGCAACGACGAGTCCGTCGTTGCCTCCCGCTGGGTGGGCGTGCCAGCGACAGTCCGGCGTGTATACGCTCTGTCGTCAGACTGATACGGCTGTTTCTGAGTGATCCGCCCGGCGGATCGCTCAGAAACAGCCGTATCAGTCTGACGACAGAGCGTACACACGCCGGACTGTCGCTGGCACGCCCACCCAGCGGGAGGCAACGACGGACTCGTCGTTGCCTAAAGTCCGGAGTGTGTACGGACCTTTAGTCTCCAGACTCTGGTCCTCTGGCTTTGTGTATTGAGACAATAAGCCGTCTCCTGAGTTCAAAAGTCAGGCAGATAATCCCATTAGCACTCTCAGAGGAACTGCATACAGACTCAAAGCCTCTCATATGGTCAAGACAATCACCCATTTCCTTGCCCCAAGCAACTCAAGGTAACCTGCTCCCTTCTGGCAGAAAAAAATGAAAGAATATGTTCCTGTTATCCTTAATATCATCAGCACCTCAATATATCTCCACAAGCTTGACACAAAAAGGGGCAGCAGACATGACTACTGAACCCAGATATGTGATTACAGCTTGACACAAAAAGGGGCAGCAGGCATGACTACTGAACCCAGATATGTGATTACAGCTTGACACAAAAAGGGGCAGCAGACATGACTACTGAACACAGAAATGGGATTACAGCATTTACACAGAAAAGTTTTCAGCAGCTGTGTAAATTGTTCAGAGGTTTGATAGTCACAGAGTTCCCCCTTCCTAGAGATGCTAATTAGAAGGTTAGGAGAATTGTAGTGCTATACACATTGCAAAGTTTTTTTTTAGCAGCGGTTATTGCAGATATATATATATGTATGTATATATATATATGTATGTGTATATATATATGTATGTGTATATATATATATATATATATATATATATATATATATATGTATATATGTATATATATATATATTATGTATGTCTGTTGTAGATTTTGTGAGGCAGGTGATGGCACTGATCTCCTGAGAGGAAGGTATATATAAGGGAGTGTCTACACATATGGGTTTCTGGCATGTGTTTCCTCCCTTCCTTTATAAGTGAAACACCTACTGCACACAAGAGGGCTACAGTAGGATTATTATTAACAAAAACACCTGATCTGAAGGATGGACTCCGATATCAGAGAGAGTGAAAAATGGTCCTCTGTATCGGAGGAAGGAAAGGTTAGTAGTTGGGGCCCCCCACAGCTCTGGGTCCCCCTGTGGTCGCAAATACTGCTCCCTTGTAGTTACGCCCCGGCGTGGCCGATATAAAAGTTACATTTATACTTTCTCCTCTAAGTTTTTCTTGTTGTTCCCCTTTCATATGCAGCCCGTTCCATATGTAGCTCCCTTTTCCGCGTGCAACATCCATAATACAGCAGCCCCTCTTCTATGTACAGCTTGCTTGCAGGAGCATAACTTGAAGTAGGTGGGGGGGGGCACCGCAAACCTCTGCCAGCTGGGCCCCCACGCTAAACCCTATCCATCCTACCCTCTCCTTACCATGTGACACTGAAGAGAGGAGTGAGGAGCTATCACTCTGCTCTCTGGAAGAAGGAAAAGTCCTGCTTTTCTCTGCTCTGCACCTCAACACAGGCCCAAGCCCCCTTTGTCCATGGGCCTCTGCAACGGAGGGGGTTCTGGGGGCAATTGTTACACCCCTGCTTACTTGGGCAGCAGTTCCTCTCCTCCATGTGTTGCTCCTCACTTGCAGTTTCCTCTTCCATATGCAGCAACCACCTTTTCCTTGTACTGCTTTGGGCAGCAGCCTGTCTAGGCACCTATGTGGCTTTCGCAAAAATAAGGCCGTGGCTGAGACTGTAACACTGCAATCTCATTACTACATGTACTGTACAGTATATTCTGCATATTACAAGAAACAGATTGCCAGTGAGTATATTTTGTGTTTGGTTTGCATACATCCTCTCTTTGTATTTTGTCAAGCCATTCACTGTGTATGGATATAGGAACTAGACCTCTAACAGTTATACTAATAGGATTTTTGTACAAACAGTACACCTGAGGAAGGGGGTAACCCCGAAACATGTTGTGTCGGTGCTGATCTTGTCATAAACGCAAGTTTGAAGAGCCTTTTGAATGCCTTCTTAGCATTTATTGGATTTACTTGTCAATGGTGGGGTGAACCACGGGAGGATTGTGCTCCGGCTATCCAGGTTGATCGAACTGGGTGAGAGATCATTTCAGTATCCGTACAGTTTATGCATAACATTATAGGTGTATTTCCACAAAAATTACTCAAAACCGATCATCCCTAACTTATTTTGAGTGTGATACTACTAATTAAACAAAGTCTTTGTATTTTTCTTTCGCTTTCTATGTGCTGGAAATGTAATTTGAAGAAGAGAAAACCTAAGACAGGGGTGTCCAAACTGTTCTAGAGAGAGCTAGGGGGCCGAACTAGAGAAGTTAAACACCGTTTTTTTCTGATTGCTGTTATGTACACTATGGCTGTGGCATTCTGTCAAATAAAACATTTCCACTGGAAATAACCCATATACCGTTAGCACTGTGGCGGCTGCTAATCAGTGGCTGTTACTGCTGCTGGCAAAGTGGCAGCTGGTAATCAGTGGATGTTACTGCTGCTTGCATAGTGTTGTCTACTAATCAGTGGCTGTTACTGCTGCTGGCACAGTGGTGGCTGCTAATCAGTGGCTGTTACTGCTACAGTGGTGGCTGCTACTGCAACAGTGGTGGCTGATAACCTACCGGCGAACAAAGGGGAGGCAGAGTGGAGACACATGGTGGCTCCTGCATGCGGCATCACAGCTACGGCCTGCATAGAATGAACTGGCCCCCGGGGCTGACTGTGGACATGCCTGACCTTAGAGCAAAGTTAGTTGAATGAGGGCCTGAGACTTCGGTTGCAGTACACCAACCCTTTTACGTTAGAAAGGTTGGCGAAGAACAATTACCGGTTACTTACAGTATATAAAGCCATCCAATAATGTGACAGCCAATACAAAAATGGACTTGAATCAGTGTTCTGTGTTTGCCTGTTGAGGTTTTGGCTGTCCGTCTGTGTCTTAGTGATGCCGTTAAACAGAACCGCCGGTGAAAGCAGATAATCAATCACTCAGCCGCTAATGAAATTCCAGAACAATAATGCAATTAGGCAGCCTAAATATTTTTCCCCCAACATCTGTTCTCTCTGCTGTCGATGTTTTCTCCTGCGGACGGGGGCGACGCACCATGGAGGCCTGTGCCGAATATTCCAAGGTTCAGCAGTCAGGAACGGGAAGAGAGCCTCCTCGGGAAGCCTGGATGGGCTGTGGGGGCCGACAAATTGAGTTAGCAGAATGGAGATTTAGCGTAAACAAAACAATATGTACGAACGCAGCTCCCAGAGGATCGGCAGGCTTCTCTAGCCAGAGGCCGGACCACTTCCTGTTATTAGCATTAGCAGAATTCATTGGCTCTCGTTAGCGCTAAATGCATTTTCTCACCTTGATCCAAAAATAATGGTCTGCAGCGTCTTTTGGGCTCACCCTTATTGATGTACAAAACATCACCGCCATGGCAACAGCTGGACCGTTTCCTGTTGGTACAAATCATTGATCCTAGCGCAAAGACATTTATGCCTGTATGTTTCTTAAAAGAGAATTTCCATTTTCTTTAGAATATTGCCTTAACTATAGATGGTGTTGTGTATGTGTTTCTGTAATTTAATGTTATTAACATAATGTATCCATTTTGGAGCCTGCTAAATGGCCATTATAGATTGCTAAATCTGACGGTAACTATAAATTGCACTACTTTGCAACCATGGCAACAGCGCACTGTTTGGAACACAGTACATTCACAAGAAGGCAGCACTGGACTATAGCAGTTTTTTAATCCATAATGTATAAGACAGCCATAAGTGGCAAGTGAACATTGCTCCATGACTGCATACATTTATCCGAAGACATAACAACAAAAGTTATTTGGGTGATACCTTTAATGACTAACTGTACAAGATTCCTTTGCAAGCTTTCGAAACCTTAGGCATGTTTCAGAACTGGATCAGAAATTGAATAGAAAAGGTTTGCACACCTGGTTCACACAAAAGTACTAAACAAAGTATCACAATCGGGTGCTCAGTCTGTAAACCGGGCTGTCATAACAGTCCTACAAATACAATAAAAAAGTATTGACTCGCACACCAGCATGAGTAAGTTGCATAAAGATTTGTATTGAAAAAATAAGTGAGCCCAATTAGGGCAAGTAACACATACAGCTAAATAGCAGTATACAATGGGATACAACAAAAGTGGGGTAGAACAACACAAAGCCCCTTGGAACATATAGGGCTTGATTCACAAAGGCGTGCAAACTGTTTAGCACGGGTGTGCTAAACAGTTAGCACGTGAAGTCCCGTTCGCGGACTTTTGTGCGCGCAATTTGCAGCTATTCGCGCGACATGCTGCAAATTGCGCGCGCAAAAGTCCATGATCGCTCAAATCGCAGCACTTTGTGCGCGCAAAATTGATGCAGGAGGCAGAAAATGACATATGGCAATGCAATGTCCCATAGGGGTTAGTAATACCCTGACAGCTCCGTTTTGGGGGGTCCCTTCGTTAGAGGGTATCAGTTAGACGCTCCTTAACCACTTGAGGACCGTAGGCTTTACCCCCCTTAAGGACCAGACCCTTTTTTTCCATTCAGACCACTGCAGCTTTCACGGTTTATTGCTCGCTCATACAACCTACCACCTAAATGAATTTTGGCTCCTTTTCTTCTCACTAACAAATCTTTCTTTTGGTGCTATTTGATTGCTGCTGCGATTTTTACTTTTTATTATATTCATCAAAAAAGACATGAATTTTGTCAAAAAAATGATTTTTTTTAACTTTCTGTGCTGACATTTTACAAATAAAGTAAAATTTCTGTATACATGCAGCACGAAAAATGTGGACAAACATGTTTTTGATTAAAAAAAACCATTCAGCCTATATTTATTGGTTTGGGTAAAAGTTATAGCGTTTACAAACTATGGTGCAAAAAGTGAATTTTCCCATTTTCAAGCATCTCTGACTTTTCTGACCACTTGTCATGTTTCATGAGGGGCTAGAATTCCAGGATAGTATAAATACCCCCCAAATGACCCCATTTTGGAAAGAAGACATCCCAAAGTATTCACTGAGAGGTATAGTGAGTTCATAGAAGATATTTTTTGTCACAAGTTAGCGGAAAATGACAGTTTGTGACAAGAAAAAAAAAAAAGTTTCCATTTCTGCTAACTTGTGACAAAAAAAATGAAATCTGCCACGGACTCACCATGCCCCTCTCTGAATACCTTGAAGTGTCTACTTTCCAAAATGGGGTGTGTTTACTGTCCTCGCATTTTGGGGGGTGCTAATTTGTAAGCACCCCTGTAAAGCCTAAAGGTGCTCATTGGACTTTGGGCCCCTTAGCGCAGTTAGGCTGCAAAAAAGTGCTACACGTGGTATTGCCGTACTCAGGAGAAGTAGTATAATGTGTTTTGGGGTGTATTTTTACACATACCCATGCTGGGTGGGAGAAATATCTCTGTAAATGACAATTGTTTGATTTTTTTTACACACAATTGTCCATTTACAGAGATATTTCTCCCACTCAGCATGGATATTTGTAAAAATACACCCCAAAACACATTATACTACTTCTCCTGAGTACGGCGATACGACGTGTGACACTTTTTTTGCAGCCTAGGTGCGCTAAGGGGCCCAACATCCTATTCACAGGTCATTTTGAGGCATTTGTTTTCTAGACTACTCCTCACGGTTTAGGGCCCCTAAAATGCCAGGGCAGTATAGGAACCCCACAAATGACCCCATTTTAGAAAGAAGACACCCCAAGGTATTCCGTTAGGTGTATGGTGAGTTTATAGAAGATTTAATTTTTTGTCACAAGTTAGTGAAAAATGACACTTTGTGAAAAAAACAATAAAAATCAATTTCCGCTAACTTGTGACAAAAAATAAAATCTTCTATGAACTCGTCATACACCTAACAGAATACCTTGGGGTGTCTTTTTTCGCAGGAAACAGAGTTGGGGGCAAACGGTGGTGCTGGAAAAGTCCAAATCACGGGTCTTGTAATGGAAAGAGCAGTGTCCATATAACAGCTGTTTGTACAGTGCCATCAATAAACAAAAATAACGAAAATAAATACAAATAATACTAATAAAATCAGTCAGTGCCGTCAATTAAAGGGGA
This sequence comes from Hyperolius riggenbachi, assembly GCF_040937935.1. Classification (NCBI taxonomy): domain Eukaryota; kingdom Metazoa; phylum Chordata; class Amphibia; order Anura; family Hyperoliidae; genus Hyperolius; species Hyperolius riggenbachi. The sequence continues at coordinate 198,390,578 of NC_090657.1, forward strand.
AGAATTTATAAGCAGGATGAAACTCGGTGCAATAAAGCACCAGCATAAGAACATAAATGTATGAGCTACCCACCCAGCTGGGATAGGCAGGAAGCGGGCCAGGACCACCAATAACGGTAACCTACATACTATTTAAGAAAAGGGACCAAACTGGCATCCTCATTCATACCATGAAGAAATATGCTGTCCAATTTGTAGATCCAGTAGAGTTCTCTATGCATTAATTTCAACTCCCTAGCTCCTCCCCTATATGAGGGGGCCACCTCCTCCACCACCCTGTACCTCAATTGGGTGACATTATGGCCTGCCTCTAGAAAATGGCGTGCCACCGGGGAATCTATTTCACCACAGAGTATGTTGCTGCGGTGTTCGCTTATTCTGATGCGTACCTCTCTAGTGGTTTGGCCAACATATAGTTTGCCACAAGAGCAAAAGAGGCAGTAAACAACAAACGTGGTTGAACAATTGGCAAAGCCTTTTAGTACAAACCGTTCCCCTGTACGTGGATGTGGAAAAGAATTGCCTTTGTACACATAGCTGCATTGTGCACAGTGCCCACATGGAAACATACCCGTTGGTTTAGGTAGATTAGAGAGCCATTTGCCACGACTTTCGGTGGTTGGTCTATCACTTTTGGCATGGACCAGGGAGTCCTTCCGATTTTTTGATCGTCAAAAAGCACAAATGGGAGGTTCACGGAATGTCTCACCCAATGCAGGGTCAATGTGCAACACGTGCCAATATTTTGTCATGGCTTTCTGTGCCTGTAGGGATAGGGGAGAATATGCAAGTACCATAGGAATGCGTTTAGAATCGGGTTTAGGGTTACACGTAAGCAGGGAGGAGCGGTCCTTATCTTCGGCCCTAGCCAGAGCTTCAGAAAGAAGATGGTCATCATAACCTTGTTTTTTAAAATTGTTGAACATGATACCTGCCTTGCTGAAAAAGCCTCATCGGTTGAGGAAATACGGAGTAGCCACAAAAATTTACTATAGGGAAGTACCTTCTTGAGACATTGGGGGTGATAGCTTTTGGCCTGTAAGTGTGTATTTTTGTCGGTTTCCTGTATGGGGAGGTGTGTAGGGTACCCTCTCGAAAGGAAACACCTAGAAAGTGTACCTCTGGCTGGCTGTATCCCAAACTGAAGAAGATGGTGGAAAGACAATGATCGAGATCATCCTTAAAGGACAAAAGGGATGCGTCACTGCCAGTCCATATAAAGAATATGTCGTCTATGTACCTCGGCCAGCACAACAACACAGACAAACAAACACAGAACATTTATATCGTGCTTTTTTCCTGGCGGACTCAAAGCGCCAGAGCTGCAGCCACTGTGACGTGCTCTATAGGCAGTCGTAGTGTTAGGGAGACTTGCCCAAGGTCCCCTACTGAATAGGTGCTGGCTTACTGAACAGGCAGAGCCGAGAATCGAAACCAGGTTGCCTGTATTAGAGGCAGAGCCCTTAACCATTACACCATCCAGCCACCACCCTCTGTACCACAACGTCTGAGGTACAGAGCATACACATACATGAGTTCAAAGTAGTCCATGAAAAGATTAGCATAATTGGGGGCCACATTGCTCCCCATCGCTGTTCCTTGCTGCTGCTGAAAGAAGCTATCCTCGAAGTGAAAATAATTGCGGGTGAGTACGATGTTCAACAACTCAAGGAGGAAGTTTGCCAACTCAGGGGAAAAATTTATCTGATTGTGATCGTCACGAATGACCCTAATGCCAGACTCATGAGGGATGGAAGTGTAGAGGCTGGTGACGAACCATAGTTCTGATCCAGTTCTGAAACATGCCTGAAGAAGAAACTTAAAGTTTCGAAAGCTTGCAAAGGAATCTTGTACAGTTAGTCATTAAAGGTATCACCTAAACAACTTCTGTTGTTATGTCTTCGGATTCTCTCCATGACTAATACCGGACCACACGCAAATGCATACATTTAAACATTTCCATCATACATGTATATTCCTTAACAAAGGGGCACCGCTGATCACAAAACAATGACTGTCTTATACTGTTTATTATATAATTGTTATATCTTTTAACCCCCCTGGCGATAACCCCGAACGTAGTTCGGGGTAAGCCGCACAGGAGGATTTCTCAGGCCCTGCTGGGCCGATTTGCAAAGCTAGCACTTTGCTAGCTGCGTGTGCACTCCGATCGCCGCCGCTACCCGCCGATTCGCCGCTAGCCCTAGGCTCGCTACATGATTTTTAAATAAATTTTAAAACAAAACCCGCTGCGCTGCCCTCTGGCGATCTATTAAAAACCGCCAGAAGGGTTAAAGGACTTACTGTATCCAGGGCCGGCGATACCATAGGCACAACCTGGGAAATTGCCCCAGGCTCCCGAGTGCTGCTGGGTCCCCAGGTCTACTCCTGACTTGTGCTCCCCAGGGCTTCTGCAGGGTTTTTGGCAGCATAGCAAGTCACCTGTCCCATTGGGTATGCTGCTCCATTAGTCCGTGATCCCCATCTTCACCTGGCCCCACCTTCTAAGTGTCTTGGCGCATGTCATTACGTAATAATGTGCTGGGTCACCCTCGCCCTTGTGAGGGGGAAGATGGGAGTGCACAAACTAATGGCATAGCTTCCAACTGTCCCTCTTTGGGAACCAAATCCTTCTATCTCTCTTTCTTCACCATTTGTTCCTCTTTCAGGACTAATGTAAAGATCTATGGATATATATGTATTTTTCTACAGACAAAAATGTGTTTAATTGACTCTAAACTTTATTCCCATCCCATTATTTCCATGAAGAAAAACCAGAGATGTTAAAAAATACAAGTGAGGTTTAAATTGTAAAATTATATCTTTCGCTTGTGAACTTTTAGTGCGTGGCTAGGGGTGCGCTGGGGGCGTGATTAGGGGTGTGGCAGGGGCTTGTCTTAAAGTGTCCCTGTTTCTCATTTCAAAGATTTGGGTGGTATGTAATGGAGCAAAGGGGAAGGAGAAAAAAGTTATAAACTTTACCACACCCGGGAGCACTTTGTGAGTCCAGGCTTTCAAAAGGGGTACATATCAATGAAATGTTGAGAAAGGGAACCTGATGGAGAGATCCTCAAGGTAGTGGAGTGGACATTGTGACAAAGGTACACAATCTTCCATTTTTTCCAGCCGGACTGGAGAATCTGCGGTTGCCGCATACGGTGGGGGAAGCTCAAGAACGTCGGCGGCCGCATCCCCACCATGTGCGGCGTCGTATGAAAGCAGCAAGGGCGGTGCTGTACAAGTATGGTAGAATAAAATCCACTCACCAGGATTCCTGGAAAGAAGTGACTTAATGCGGTGCCGATGACGAGGTGAGGGGGCACCTCACTGGGAAGGTGTAAGTGAAGGGTGGAGCAAGCTGCAGGCGCCTGGGATGCTTGGGGTATGAGGAAAAAAAACCTGTCTCTTTCACCTGTCTGGCCTGCCCTTGTATTCTATTACTGTACCTCCTCCTCTGCCTCTCAGATCTCACTCCTGAGGACTGCAGTGAAGCGGCACAGGCGCGCATGTGTGAGAGAGGCAGAGAAGGAGGTAATAGTATACAAGGGCAGGCCAGATGGGAGAAAGAGGCGTGTTTGCACTACTGCTCTGATAGTCTTGGAGATGGGGATAGTTTACCAATCCAAGCAGGCTTTGTATACAACAACCAGCCAATCGCCGGTAAGGTACATCGCTTGCCGTGATTGGTTGATTGTTGTATACTGGGTACCACATACAGTACAGCACCAGTATCTGTACCTGTTTACACAGTATAGCACCATACATACAGTACAGTATACAAATGTCCAAGAGTCAAGAGGTGTAGTCTTATAGGGCGAGTATATCCCAAAATGTATATTTTAACTGGAAAAGTTGGGGGTCGTCTTATAAACCAAGTCGTCCTATACTCCGGAATATACGGGTACTATCGGTAGCATGTTACTGTTTGACTATATGACCTGTCGCTAAGTTGCTATGTCACTACATACACCTTCTTCATAGGTTGTCTTTCAGAAAGCTGGCCACCACGAGTTTCCACTTCCGGTTTTAATCTTCTCGGGCAGCATTCTTGTTATTTGTTCAGTTTAACATTGACTGTATTTCCTTCTCTTTTCTGTGACTGTGCCCTCCAAGAATGTTCTTTGTAAGAAGTTCTGATGAAGAATGTGTCCACATTACTTAATGTTTCTCTTTTGTTTGATATTCTTCATCAAGCCTCTTCCTTCCCCTGATACCTCTGATATGACATTGGATTTTCTGGCTGCACGTGGGATTTCAGCGTTCTTGGTATCATTCATAGCTAAAACCTTACACAAGAATTCTGCTTGAAGTTTCTGGAGGAAATGGCGATCCTCAGCCTGGAAATATATTGCTAACCAGTGATATGTTTGGCGCTCTTGTTATTTCTCTAGCGCTAAATACTGGCAGCCAATAAGAACAGCCTTTGTCAGATGTTCTGGTGCCGTATTCAGATACAGGGAAGTGAGGAGGGTGTGGAAAGCTTATTGTGCTGTATAGGCTGAAATCTGGAAAACGGTGTTTGGTACATATGTTTTGATGTTCTGAACTGTGTTTTCTGACCAGCTACTTAAAGCCCTAGTTCGGTCTTGTGCTTTTTGGGTTTTTTTATGCAGTAGACTTAAGGTGCTCATACGCTACTTGATATTTCAATTCGATCAGCTGTTTGATTCAATCATTTAATCAAATCGAAAGAGAATCGGTTACCATATGTTCAATCATGGTTTTCTAAGTATGTTTCTTCCAGAGTAAAACGAGACGTAAATTACTTTTCTCCTATGTTGCTGTCACTTACAGTAGGTAGTAGAAATCTGACAGAACCAACAGGTTTTGGACTAGTCCATCTCTGCATGGGGGATTCTTAGCATTTCATTTATTCTTTGCAAAGACTTTCCCTGAAAGGGATTTCTACAAAGATGCTAGCCGGCCTCTCTGCTCACTGCACCCTTTTTTTGTGAGTTGATTGGAGCAACTGCCATTCACAAAGTGCTTTTGAAAATAAAGAAAACCCTGAACACCCCCCCCCCCCCCTCCTAGATGGACTAGTCCAAAACTGTTCTGTTCTGTTAGATTCCTACTACCTACTGTAGGTGACAGCAAATAGGAGAAAAGTAATGTATGACTCATTTTACTCTGGAAGAAACATACTTCCTATTTGTATATGTTTACGTGCATTTTTTAAATGTTTACAATTTTTATGATAGTGGTCCTTTAAAATCTGGCGCTTTCACCACACAGACCTGTGTTTTCTCTGATTCTGAGGAACTGTTGAGTGCTGCTCACAGATCTGCCTCTATTAGAACCAGCTAAATTTATTTTACTGGTTTACATATCGCTGTATGTTTTGAGTGTGGCCCAGTTTCCCGTCAATCATATGGTCTGCTTTACAAAGTGAAAAGCCCATATACACGCATATATCTGCTTAGTCTTCCTCCACGTCTGGAAAGCCTATGCCTGCAGGGAAGGCGAGCCTGAGCTATCAGCCGCTGTGTGGACAGGTTCAGACAACCCTTCCACCGCTGAGGAAAGCCTGCGAAAGTCTGAAATAATCCAGGAAGGCAGCGTCTCCAACCATTTCCTGATTTTGGATACGTCTTTACATTGTTTGGAACAGACCCAAATTGCTTGTTTCTCAAATTATTCCACAAACCTATTGGAATATGTTCCTTATGTGTGGCCAAGCAGAGACCCATGGGAACATTAACCCTTACTCCTGCGGCAGGATCTGGATTCCGCTGACCATGGGCGGTATCGGGCCCGTGTCACCTCTTGGGCCTTCCTCTAAATTGATCCTGTACAGTACCTGATGCGCTAAACAGTCTGGTATGCTACATGCTGTGCCTATCTTTCAGAACAGGGAGCTGTAATCATTTCTGGGTTATGGAGAAATTAATTGGCTCATGTATTATTTGACCAGAAATTAGGATAACGACCACCTCAGCCAATAATCAGGCGAGTGTATAACAGCCCCCCGAACCCTAACCGACCTTAAAGAGACTCCGTAACAAAAATTGCATCCTGTTTTTTATCATCCTACAAGTTCAAAAAGCTATTCTAATGTGTTCTGGCTTACTGCAGCACTTTATACTATCACTGTCTCTGTAATAAATCAATGTATCTTTCCCCTGTCAGACTTGTCAGCCTGTGTCTGGAAGGCTGCCAAGTTCTTCAGTGTTGTGGTTCTGCTATGAACTCCCCCTTCCAGGCCCCTCTATGCACACTGCCTGTGTATTATTTAGGATTAGAGCAGCTCCTCTCTTCTCTCTTATCTTTTACAAGCTGGATAAATCGTCCTCTGAGCTGGCTGGGCTTTCACATACTGAAGAATTACAGACAAGGGCAAAGCTGTTTGCAGGAAGAAACAAGCAGCCTGAAACTTCAGTGCATGAGAACTGCAGGGGGAAAGAAACACACAAATGATCTCTTGAGATTCAAAAGGAATGCTGTATACAGCCTGCTTGTGTATAGATGTATTTTCTATGTGTGGACATACTGTACATCAACCTACTTCCTGTTTTGGTGGCCATTTTGTTTGTTTATAAACAAACTTTTTAAAACTGTTTTTAACCACTTTTAATGCGGCGAGGAGCGGCGAAATTGTGTCAGAGGGTAATAGGAGATGTCCCCTAACGCACTGGTATGTTTACTTTTGTGCGATTTTAACAATACAGATTCTCTTTAAAGCGGTCCCCCTGGTGGATCAACTGATACGAATAATGGACAATTTCCTGCCCGCCACATGATGTCATGCACGCATCGCTCATTTATGCCTCAAGATTAGCTGCATGCTTGTTCCAGGAGTGTGATTTAGACCCTACAGACAAAAAGATCAGCAGGACAGCCAGGCAACTGCTATTGTTTAAAAGGAAATATATTTGGCAGTTTCCATATGTCTCTCACCTCGGGTTCCTTTTAACAACAAAGCACAACTTGCATTGTTGCTGAAAGAGGAGGTCAGACTCCCTCCTCCTAGAGCATCCTGGATATCATGCACTTTTGTTTACTTATGACTGATTAGCAAGAAGATTAATTTGAAATGGGTTTATGTCCCCTCATCGGCCCTGGAGTGTTTAGATAGACGGGGTAAAGTGTTCCTGAAATAAAATATATTTGTACATTTTCTTGTACATAGCTTTACTAGCTTCATATCTTTAATTTGTTTCTCAGGTCCCACATTCCTCAGATATTCACACATTTCTGTCATTCTACATGCCATAAATAGGCATATCTGAGAAATGGGACCTAACAGAGACAGAGTAAAGGTAATCGTATGGTTTCTGAAGCATGATTAGCTTATTTGTATCTGTGCCCTCGTTTATATGTTCTCGCTCTCTGCCAGTAGAAAGTATGCAGGCAGGAATTGGGTATATATGATGCATGGGACTGCACAGAAACAAAGTCAATGTTTGTTACTAAACCACCCAAAGTACACTTTACAATACAGTCCACAAGGCTGGAGGAGGAAATCAAAGATACTTCCAATGAGTTCTAGTTCTAAAGGAGTTTTATAAACCGATACAAGGACCACGTAACCAGCACATTGATTGACGTTAGCAAAAAACGTAATGTCATTAATTTCTGAAAATGTAAGCTGCTTAACCAGAGTTGTGGAATCGGTCCAAAAATATTCCGACTCCAACTCCTCAGTTTATGAAACCTCCGACTCCAGGTACCCAAAATTGCTCCGACTCCTCAACTTGCAGGGCTATGGAGTGGATGCAAAAATCATTCAATTACAACTTTGACTTCTCAATTCACGAAACCGACTCTCTCCAGGTACCCAAATATTGCTCCGACTCCACAGTTCAGTGTTTAAAGAAAACCCGTAACCAAGAATTGAACTTCATCCTAATCAGTAGCTGATGCCCCCTTTCCCATGAGAAATCTTTTCCTTTTTACAAGCGGATCATCAGGGAGCTCTGTATGGCTGTTATTGTGGTAAAACCCCTCCCACAGTGTGATGTCAGGACCATTGGTTCTGACATCACACTGTGGGAGCCTTGCTGCACTGTGGGAAATACCAGCTGTTTCCAACTGCCAAAAAAGCAAGCAGCATCTCCTTTCACTGACATCACTTGCCATCAGTAAAAATGTCACCATGTGATAAATGTTAGAATGTAAATCAGGGAGAGGAAAGATTTTACAGTGGGCAAACACTGACTAAATCATTTATACATAATTATTGTAAAAATGAAGCACTTTTTTATTACATTATTTTCACTGGAGTTCCTCTTTAACTTGTATTTGTCCAATATCTGGCACATAAGACAGCTCATGGCTACCGACCAGCTGACACATGCCTAATACCCACTAGGAGTCTTCAACACAACAGGAAAAATGATAGACAAGAATGTTACCTAATTATTATTATTATTTATTTATTTATATAGCGCCAACATCTTCCGTAGTGCTGTACATAGTGCACAACAAATATTGGGGAACAAATATACATGAGAAGTTCAAGACACTGTACAGTCATCCAGCAATACAATTACATATACAGACATAGTTAATGTGCGGTTATGTAATCACTGAAATTGGTTTACATTCATATGATAAATTACAGCAAAATAAGAAACAGTAGGAGGAGGTCCCTGCCCCTGCGAGCTTACAACTCCTGTATAGTGGCCTGGTTTCCTTCTCTCTGCATTCGGCATACAGTATTATCACAGTGTTGCTAGCGTAAATGAATATATTCTTGTCTATTATACGGTGCTGCACAATATGTTATCGCTTTATCAATAAAGTTTAACAATATATTCCAAACTGAACGTAGGCAGTGACAGCAACAACATTCAGAGAGGTTATGGGAACACTTACAGTATCAACTGCACAATAATAAGGAAAGAAGTTTACAGTAACTTGGATATGAACAATTATGTTTCTTTATCATGGTTTTCGATTGTATTTCCTACTTTCTCACTTTCCAACCTGTTCTCCTTCAGCCTTCTTCTGTGTTTATTAATATTATCTTCTCCTGGCAGACTCAAAGCGCCAGAGCTGCAGCCACTAGGATGCGCTCTATAGGCAGTAGCAGTGTTAGGGAGACTTGCCCGAGGCCTCCTACTGAATAGGTGCTGGCTTACTGAACAGGCAGAGCCGAGATTCGAACCCTGGTCTCCTGCGTCAGAGGCAGAGCCCTTTTTTTTGTGTGTGTGTGTTTTTGTATTATCTGTCAGAGGTTGCATAGTGGAAGCGATGGTGTTTCCTGCTTGAGTGATTTCACCCCTATGTTATTGTGTCACCTATCAGCAGTTAACATAGCAGCTGAAATATTTGACAAGATTTGGACTAGTCCATCTCCACATGGGGGATTCTCAGTATTTCCTTAAGTCTTTACAAAAGCACCTCCTGGAAAGGATCCATACAAAGATGCTAGTTTGTCTCCCTCCCTGTTTGCACTTAATTTTGGCAGTTGAACTAAGCCATTCAGTATTGGCCCGTTTCCACTAGAGCGAATCTGCATGCGTTTCCTGCATGCAGATTCGCATAGACAGTACAAGTGGATGGGACTGTTTCCACTTGTCAGGATTTCTGGGCGTTTTTCTGTGCAGAAAAAATCTGCACGGAAGAGCCATCAGGATTCGCATACCGTATACCGCTATGCGATTCACATACAATGTATTGAAATTTGCATGCAGTTTTGGTATGCAAATTTTCATGCAAATTCGCATACGATTTCGCATAGAAACAATAGAGAAGCACACAGGCACTGCCGTGGTTAAATTTGCATACATAGTCATCCATGCGAAATAGTATGCGAATTCGCATGAAAATTCGCATACAACCGCATGCGAAATTCGCATCTGCATGCAAATTTTTCCGCGACTTTTCCCACTGCACAAGTGGAAACGGGCCCTTAGTGCTTTTGAAAATACAATAAACCAGTTGGAATCCCCCATAAAAAGTTGGACTAGTCTAAAACCTGTCAGATTTGGCTGATATGTACTAGATACTGTAAGTGACGGACATAGGAGTGAAGTTATTGTCCAGGTCATTTTACTCAGAGACAAATGCACATTTTTATGTGTATCATGTATTCTAAATGTTATAATTTTTCGTGTCCAATATTTGGCCTGCTAATGGATCTGTAAAGAGGAAATGTAGTGAAAATAAAGCAATTAATAAAATTGCTTTTTTATTACTCAGTGTTTGACTATTGTATGGACCTGATGAATCTCGCCTCCCCGTTTTATACTCTAAAACTTATCACTAGTGGTGGCATCTTTAGTACTGGCAGGTGATCCCTGCAGAATGTTTGTTTACTGAGCATTCTAAAGCCAGTAGAAAAGATCTCTAGTCTATCAGAATGCTGGGGGGAGGGGAGAATTCTGCATAATAAACAGCCTAGGCTAAGCCTCAGTGGCAGGCGGGGCTACATACCAATTTACAGCAATATATAGCTGTAGGTAGAGTTTCTGGAAGATTAACATAGTGGGTATTACAATCTACATTCTACTAGATGTCACTACAGAACCTATGTAATAGATGAAGCAGCTACTGTACCGGAGTTTAGTGACATCACCTCTGCCTTCCTACATACACAGAGTGTCAGCTCCTGTGAGGTTCCCCAGGTAGGAGGCTGCCTCTTTGTACACAGGTTATATCTGTTGCCAGCAGCGAGATGTCCTCAGCAGAGGCAGTTCAGCCTGCTGGTGGTTTTGGTGGTCTGTGGAAACCCTGGCTGGGGGATTCCATCTGCTTTTCATCCATTTGTAGCACAGGGAGGCTTTGAAGTGGCCCCAGTTGCCCCCCTCTGCCTCCACCTCCAGCTGTCATCCCCTGAGTTCCGCTCCCTGACATGGGCTTCCATACCCCTCCTGCCTCCTCCACAGTCACTCATGCCTTGGGGGAATCCGAGTGACGACAGGCCTAGCGAATGGCTCAGGATCTGCGATGGGCATGTGCCGCCGCAGCCGCGCTGCTCCTTGTTGTCTTGTTCCGTTTACACGCTAATTAACTGCACATTTTTCATGTTATCTATTAAAACGTCTGGAGCAGGGAGAATGGCGCATTGTGTCCCTCATTTGTATTATATTAGGTCAGAATTAAGCACATTAAACAGACTCCAGTTTACAGGCTTATCACTTGTCCTCAATCTCACTGAGAATAACAGATATTCTACTGAGCCATTGCAGGAATCATTCCATGTGTGTCTCTGCTAGCAGCTTTTAGTGACTGGACGTCCTGATATTAGTAGTTGGTAGTATTACTAATATGTAACTACAGCCAAGGCTGGATTATTCTATAGGAGCCGCTCGCACTTGTCAGTGTGCAGCAGATCCGCGGGATCCATTGCAGTATATGGCCGCAGTTCTGTGCCATCCGCAGTGTTCTCCCCAGAATTTTTTTCCATCCAGGGGGCATGAAAAAGCAGCCGGGTGGGGCGAGATGAAGATGCAGGGCAATCCTGCTTACAGCATAGGAGGAGGTGAGCCGATGACAGCCGGGTGGTCACCAAATCTAGCTGGGTGGCGCACCCGGCTAAAAGAGCCTGGGGATGCATCCGGGTAATCCTGGGCAGGCGGATGCATTTCCCCATATAGCCTGCAGGGGTAACGCATCTGCCCCGCGCTACACGTTGCACTGCTGATCGCTGTCGCTCAGTCTCTGTACACAGCCCAGTGGCCGGCAGAAGCATGGGGATCTCCATTGGACAGAAAAGACCAATGGGAATCTTCAGCAACAGGGAGAATTTTAATTCGCTCATGTTAAACCAATTAAAATTCTCCCTGTTGCTAGGGAGAGTTGGCCTATTGCATCCCATGGAGAGCCCCATGCTCCTGCCGGCCACTGGGCTGAGTAAAGGGACCGAGAGGAAGCAATCGGGGCACGGGAAGTGATCGTAGGTGAAGCAGACGTCCGGATGCAGAGCCGATGACGCAGAGCAGATGCAAAATGGACAGATTGCCTTGCGGATCCACTTACCATAGCCCATTTTGCATCCACTCAAGTGTGAACTGGATCTAAAGCCATCAGATAGATGGATCTGTTAGATAGATCTAATAAGAAATTGCATCATGTGTAGACGTTCAAATTGTTTCAAATCAATTTTGCAATAGATTTTGCTTTGATAAGTCCCCAAAATCTATTTCAAAATCTAACGCAATCCGATTGGACCGGTTGGAAATGATCTAATAGATCCTATCTGACGGAAAATTGTACCATGTAGATGAGGCTGACTTGGAAGGTTGAAGTGGACCTGTTGTGAGAGGAAAATCAATGGTGTCATATTTGTTATCTTGTAAACAATGCTAGTTACCTGGATGTCCTGCCAATTCTCTGCCGACAGAACGAGTCTGCAGATCAGATGCTCTGACTAATGTCTGACTACACTAACCACATGCTGGTTTCAGTTGTGTGATGCAGATACTACTGAAGCCAAAATATATGCTCAATAGCCAGGCAACTGCTCTGATTTAAAACAAAATAAATATGGCAACCTCCATATTCCTATCGCTACAGTGACATATAGTGGAATGCAGTAAATTATTCAGGATACCCACTTTTATGGGAATTTTCCTGGTTTCAGCACCAGAAACACTTCCTATATCTATCTAAAGTATATATTGCTGTATATTGAATGCATCCCTGCTGATTAGATATACAGAATTTTCCTCTCACAGAGCATTATGTATTTATTTAAGTATTTATATAGCGCCGACATATTACGCAGCGCTGTACAGAGTATATATATATTGGTTTTTTTGTCACTAACTGTCCCTCAGAGGGGCTCACAATCTAGTCCCTACCATAGTCATATGTCCATGTATGTATCATGTAGTGCATGTATCATAGTCTAGGGCCAATTTTTTAGGAGGAAGCCAATTAACTTATCTGTATGTTTTTGGGATGTGGGAGGAAACCGGGGTGCCTGGAGGAAACCCACGCAGACACGGGAGAACATACAAACTCCTTGCAGATGTTGACCTGGCTGGGATTCGAACCGGGGACCCAGCGCTGCAAGGCGAGAGCGCTAACTAGCCAGAGATTTCAGAGGCAGGAGGGAGGTGAGGGGAGTGAAATTTTCCACAGGCTGAGGGCTGGAAATGCTATCAGCTTGCCTGTGTGTAATGTGACAAACAGAACATGGCTGCCCTCATTGTATCACAGGAATAAATCATAAACTATTGAAGCTGTTTGCAGCTAGATTTGCTGTCTAAACTTTAGAGCATTCAAGGAGACCTGGTATATTTTGCACTGCCTTCAGAACTCTTAGTAACCAAACATTCCGCAGAGATCACCTGACAGGACTGTCAGGAAGGGGCTAGCATTAGGGCTCGTTTCCACTATCGCGAATCCGCATCAAAGCATGTAATGCAAGTGGATGGGCCTGTTTCCACTGTAGCGTTGTTGAGGTGCGTTTTTTTCAGCAGTGAAAAAATGCACAAAAGAGCCGCAGAATTCGCCTGCGAGTGGAATGCAGGCAAATCGCATGCAATGTATTTAATGGGGAAATCGCATGCGGTTTCCCCATGCGTTTTTTGCCGCGAATTCGCATAGGTACCAATGTAAATTCACACAGGCAGTGACATGGTTAAAATCGCATATACCCTCACCTATGCGAATTCGCGGCAAAAACGCATGGGGAATCGCATCCGCATGCGATGTCATCAGCGGTGGAATCCAGGCGATTCCACACCGCAATAGTGGAAACGAGCCCTTAAAGTCTGGTCTATGTGTCAGTATGCCAGGTTTTGGCATGGAGGAGAGGTTAAGGTTAGGCACAGAAAGGGAGGTTTTGTTATGTGGGAAGGTTCGGTTTAGGCATTAGAAGAATGAGGGGGAATAAGTGCCAAATGTCTGAGTGAAGCCCTGGTGCCCAGTCCTCCCACGCCAATCCACACGTACGCTGCTCACAGCTTTTCACTGTGTTCCAAACTCCTATAAATGTGTTTTTCCTGGAGTCTAACCCGCCAATCATATCCAAAGCAAAGTAAGGTAGCATCAGCTGGACACCTTTTTTATGTTCGTATAAATATTAACTTACAGACCCAGCCTTGCGATATTTAACCTGTTTTCTATTGAATTAGTGAAGTCCTTGGATAGCAGTATTAAGATAGTGAAATATGGAAGCAGTTCTTGCCAGCATCCGCTCTGATCACCTGTGTACCAGATATGGATAAAGGGGAAACAACCCTTAGGCAAGGGTGAGCTTTGGCTTACCCTCAGGGCCTATTTCCATTAGTATACTGTGCCTTCTGCATCTGAATTCACACATACAAATGTAATGTGATTAGGAAAACGCATGCTTTTTTATCTAAGGTTGCATTCACGGTGGGACGTTATGGTCGCACGTTATAAAGTCTTATAACGCGGGTTAACGCACTGCAATGATAATCCTATGGGCCGTTCACAGTGCGACTTTAAAGTAACATTAAAAATGTTGCATTGTGGTAACTCACTGCTTGCAGTGCGTTATCTCTTAACGCAGACACATTGCGACTTTAACGTCGCATTAAACCGCAATGTCCCGTCGTGCACACTGCCTGTTTCACCCATTGACTTCCATACAGGATGATTTGTGCTGTAAGTTCAGTTCATGTGGTAATGCCCTGCAGCCTTTGCGACAGCACGGCCGCGATTTGGACACTTCTGCTGCATCGCATCGTGTCGACTGTGCAAGTCTCCATAGACTCGCAACTGCCTTGCGATGAGCTACTGCGGGGAGAGTCAGGGCCGGATTTACTATAAAGCACTGTAGGCACCTGCCTACAGGCGCCTGATGAGAGAAAAGTGGCTCACTCTGCTCCTTAAAGGGCAACTGAAGTGAAAGGGATATGGAGGCTGCCATATTTATTTCCTTTTAAGCAATAGCAGTTGCCTGGCAGCCCTGCTGATCCTCTGCCTCTAATGCTTCATACACACTTGAGATAAAAGTCTTTGGAAAAGGCAAGATCACAGACCAATTTTACCCCCTTCATGTAGTATGAGAGCCATACCTACACAGTCTATTCTATGGAGCTGCACTCCCCAACAAATAAAATCTTTGCAGGATGCTGCACACAAAGATGTCTGTACACACTCAAAAGATCATTATCTGCAAAAGATCTGTTCGTGCCAAAGATCCATTCCTGCAAAATGCATTCATAGTCTATGAGATCTGCAGATCATCATACACACTTGGTTTAACAGACAATCATCTGCAGATCATCTGCAGAACAGATTCAACAGGGTGGATTTTCAGATCTGCAGATGATTGCCAGATATGCAGATGAAGTCTGTTAAACCAAGTGTGTATGATGATCTGCAGATCCCATAGACTATAAATGCATTTTGCAGGAATGGATCTTTTGCAGGAACAGATCTTTTGCAGATACTGATCTTTTGACGGGCATCTTTGTGTGCAGCATTTTGCAAAGATTTTATCTGATGGGGAGTTCAGCTCCATAGAATAGACTGTGTAGAGGATGGCTCTCATACTGCATGGAATGGGGTAAATTGGTCTGTGATCTTTCATTTTCCAAAGACTGTTATCTCAAGTGTGTATGAAGCATAATACTTTTAGCCATAGACCCTGAACAAGCATGCAGCAGATCAGGTGTTTCTGACATTATTGACAGATCTGACAAGATTAGCTGCATGCTTGTTTCTGGTTTGATGCAGACACTACTGCAGCCATAGATCAGCAGGGCTGCCAGGTAACTGGTATTGTTTAAAAGGAAATAAATATGGCAGCCTCCATGTCCCTCTCACTTCAGTTGTCTTGTAAAGGGAACCTAAACTGAGAACTATATGGATTTTTTCTTTTAAAATTATACCAGTTGCCTGACTCTCCTGCTGATCCTGTGTCTCTAATACTTTCAGCCACAGCCCCTCAACAAGCATGCAGATCAGGTGCTCTGACTGAAGTCAGACTGGATTAGCTGCATGCTTGTTTCAGGTGTGTGATTCAGCCACTACTGCAGCTAAAGAGATCAACAGGACAGCCAGGCAACTGGTATTGTTTAAAAGGAAACATCCATATCTCTTTCAGTTTAGGTTCCCTTTAAATCCCTCCCTCCCTTCTTCCATATGCAGAGTCCTGAGGGGAGTGTAAATTAGAGGTTACTCACCCAGGTCTTGGCATTCCAATGACCAAATAGTGCAAGCCAAGGAGTTAGTAAGTGCACACCAATAATAATTCCATTGATCAGATCTCCCTTCAGTCGGGGGCAACTCAATACTGAGGATACCCCTGGCTACCTAATACCAAGGGCCCTTTTACACTTAATCAGTTGCTCTCGGTTTTTAACTGAAAAAAAACAGATTTTTAAAGTAAGTCCCATGTTTTCCTATGGCACCTTTTACACTTAACGCGTTTTAACTGAAATCTTTTTCACAATGCACTGCTATGCAAATAACGCGTACCAACTGATTAAATGTAAATGGGCCCTAAGGGGCACCTGTAGCTGCCTATGACGGGCAAGGGAAGTATGGGACAAAGTGACAGCTGGGCCAGCCAGCACATTTGCGATGCAGTTCGCCGGGGGTTTGTAGGATCACGGAGGGTTACAGGACATATGTGCCTATTGGCTGCTGTGATGTAAATCCGAGCCTGGGAACAGTACGGTGAAGTGACGCAGCATGGCCAGTGTGCAAGGGGCTTTAGTGTTAATGCAAAAACTCCAGTTGCGATTTCGCACTCCGTGGAAATGGGCCCTTATGGTCCTTTTGGTAATCTGAGGTGTAGAGGGGTCAGTGAAGGTGACAGCTGGGCCCTTTGACAACCACTGAGCCCCAGGCACGAGCCTCGGTTGCCTTGTGGATGATCCTGCTATGAACTGTATGTCCTGTACACATCTGAGGCACAACACAGAGGAAATCGGGCTTCCTGGAGTCCCACCCTCACATTCTCATCAAACAGGCAGCGCTGAAGTGTTCTGAGTCCCATAGGAGCCCGCTCCTCATTTATACCCTGCTTTCTGCTAGGTGGAGGAAGTTTTCTGCATGTTATTTTACTGCGATTTAAATAAAGAATGAGATTCAGGTGGCTTGTTTCAATATTTATAGAATGCGTGGAAATTTCTCTAGGCGGCTTCTCCAGAATACATTATTTAGAATTTTGTTTCTATTTTTCTTTTTACAGGTGCAAGGAAATGCTAGATCTAGTGATATCACAGAGCCTGTCTGTGACCAGTGGCTGCAGCGACACCCTGAAATTCACCCCTTCCGACAGCGACGACGCTTCTGCCAATGACATAACAGGTACTCGCCATGCTCATCCCTCTGTGTGTCTGTCTGCATGTATGTGCGTCCCAGGTTGACACACAGATCCCTCTGTGTGTCTGACTGCATGTATGTGTGTCCCAGGCTGATACACGGAACCCTCTGTGTGTCCCAGGCTGACACACGGAACCCTCTGTGTGTCTGACTGCATGTATGTGTGTCCCAGGCTGACACATGGAACCCTTTGTGTCTGACTGCATGTATGTGTGTGACACACAGAACCCTCTGTGTGTCTGACTGCATGTATGTGTGTCCCAGGCTGACACACGGAACCCTCTGTGTGTCCCAGGCTGACACACGGAACCCTCTGTGTGTCCTAGGCTGACACATGGAACCCTTTGTGTGTGTGACTGCATGTATGTGTGTCCCAGGCTGACACACGGAACCCTCTGTGTGTGTGACTGCATGTTTGTGTGTCCCAGGCTGACACACGGAACCCTCTGTGTGTGTGACTGCATGTATGTGTGTCCCAGGCTGATACACGGAACCCTCTGTGTGTCCCAGGCTGACACACGGAACCCTCTGTGTGTGACTGCATGTATGTGTGTCCCAGGCTGATACACAGAACCCTCTGTGTCTGATTGAATGTATGTGTGTCCCAGGCTGACACACGGAACCCTCTGTGTGTCCCAGGCTGACGCACGGAACCCTCTGTGTGTGTGTGTTACTGCATGTATGTGTGTCCCAGGCTGATACACACTACCCTCTGTGTGTCACAGGCTGACACACGGAACCCTTTGTGTCTGACTGCATGTATGTGTGTCCCAGGCTGATACACAGAACCCTCTGTGTCTGATTGCATGTATGTGTGTCCCAGGCTGACACACGGAACCCTCTGTGTGTGTGTGACTGCATGTATGTGTGTCCCAGACTGATACACGGAACCCTCTGTGTGTCCCAGGCTGACACACGAAACCCTCTGTGTGTCTGGTAAAAGCCCCATGAAAGTAAAACAGATTTTTTTATTCCTGGCTTGTGTCCCTTTAAGGAAGTCTTAAAGTGAACCTAAAGCTAGGCAAAAAAAAATGAGATTAACTCACCTGGGGCTTCCCTCAGCCCCCTGCAGGCGATCGGTGCCCTTTCAGCCCCGTTCCGATGGTCCAGGACCCGCCGGCGGCTACTTCCGGTTTGGCCATCACCGGCCGACAGGCATGGGGACGCGAGTGATTGTTCGCGTTCCCAGCCTTTATATCGCCCCCTATGCTGCTATTGCGGCCAGGAGGCGCGAAATGGCAGCATAGGGGGCGATATACAGGCTGGGAACGCGAACAAGCACTCGCGTTATCATGCCTGTCGGCCGGTGACGGCCAAACCGGAAGTGTTCGCCGGCGGGTCCTGGACCATCGGAGCGGAGCTGCGAGGGCACCGATCGGCTGCAGGGGGCTGAGGGAAGCCCCAGGTGAGTTAATCTCATTTTTTTTGCCTGGCTTTAGGTTCACTTTAACTTATCCCTTTGAATTTTGGCTGCTTTCTTCTGTGTTTTTTGCATTTGTGATTTTTTCAGGTTACGAATTTTCCCTTTTATTTAATTTTTTCATGTTTTTATACAAAGTTTTGCATTGCAATATACCGAGGCATACCATAATGCCTATATTTGTATAGCGCTTTTCTTCTATCAGACTCAAAGTGCTTCCGAGGCAGCCACTAGAGTGCACTCAGTAGGCAGTACCAGTGTTAGGGAGTCTTGCCCAAGGTCTCCTCACTGAATAGGTGCTGGCTTACTGAATAGCAAGAGCCGAGATTCGAACCCTGGTCTCCTATGTCAGAGGCAGAGCCTTAACCATTACACTAACCAGCCACCAGTGAAGGCATTTACTTCAAATTGTATGTCATTAACTTCACATTTGCATGCAAATTTTCGCATTCGGAATGCTTAAATTCTCAATTCCCATTAACTTGCATTGTGTGCGAGAAGCAAAACATTAACCCAGTAGCTGGCTAATTGTCCTCTGTATTAAGGGAATAGCCTCCATATTTCTCAGTTTTGGTATACTTTTAGGGCTTATTTTCACTATGTGCTGTGGCTGTTTCTGATTCGGCCACGGCATGCGGCCTGCAAGCTGCAGCCCGAATCACTTAAGCCAGGATTACACTTAGCAGAATCGCATGAGTTTTCCTCATAGAAGATAGTGGAAAACGTATGCGTTTCTGCTAAGTGTGACCCTGGCCTTAGCCATGCCATGCACAGCTCTAGGGGTCCGGGGGCGTGCTACGGGAAACTGCAGCATGCCGTCCAGAATCGCAGTGTGCTTTGGACAGCAAGCCATAGCCGGAATAGGCAGTGTTTCCCCACCCGACTTGCCAGCGGTTGAATGCTGCAGATTTGGCCAGTGTAAACGGGCCATTTAGAGTCCCCTGGTTGAATTGATGCCAGCGGAAGGCATGGGTGGAGCGGGATCAAAAAGAGGGAAAATGTCACAGATGGCGGCCCCCAGAGAGCTGCCAAGAATAACGCAAGATGCTTCCATCTATCTAGAATTCATATCAGAGGTGGCTACCTGAACAAAGGTCCAGAACTTGAAAGTCCTCCAAAATGACAGCAGAGTTTATTTTGTGGAAAGAAAGGGAATGAAGTCACTGAATCGCCAACATCAAAAAAACACACATGGAAATTTGGGTGCCCAGTAATCCCAATAGTAAAATATCAGTATTTAATACCGATATTTTACTATTGAACATCTGTATTAATCGGCCTATTGAAATATCCACATTCATAGGTTAATTTGGGAGCCTGCCTCCTCAATGCCAATGTTCCCTCAGTGCCGATATTTCAAAAGACGCCCAATTCCCTGCTTCGTACTAAATTACTCTTAGCTCCTTCATCACTGACTAATTAAACAACTATAATAATACGAATGTATACTTAAAGGTATACTTAAGTCACCTAAAAAAAATGACTTTTACTCACCCGGGGCTCCCCTCAGCCCCCTGCAGCTGAACGGTGCCCTCGCCGTGTCCCTCCGATGCGCCTGGACTCGCCGGCGGCCACTTCCGGTTTGGCCGTCACCGGCCGTCAGACTGAGAACGCGGCTGATTATCCGCGTCCCCGGCCGCAATAGCGCCCTCTATAATGCTATTGCGGCCGGGGACGCGGATAATCAGCCGCGTTCCCAGCCTGTCGGCCGGTGACGGCCAAACCGGAAGTGGCCGCCGGCGAGTCCAGGCGCATCGGAGGGACACGGCGAGGGCACCGTTCAGCTGCAGGGGGCTGAGGGGAGCCCCGGGTGAGTAAAAGTCATTTTTTTTAGGTGACTTAAGTATTCCTTTAAAGCAGACAGGAACAGTAATGGATGCGCAGAGAACAACAATCAGACCTGACTATCGATCACCGATATGTACAAGTTCAGTTTTTACACCCGGCAGTAATGGCCCATACTTACGGGCTACAAATGTCGCCGCAACATGCGGCACGCGCGTGTTGCAGCGACAGGTCGCCCGTGAGTATGCGGCGTTGCACAG
This sequence comes from Hyperolius riggenbachi, assembly GCF_040937935.1. NCBI lineage: Eukaryota > Metazoa > Chordata > Amphibia > Anura > Hyperoliidae > Hyperolius > Hyperolius riggenbachi. Next base: position 198,411,242 of record NC_090657.1, read on the forward strand.
GCGCGCACCCCGAACTGTCGCTCGTCGCTGATGTCGCCGGGCGATTGAACCGCTCAATCGCCTGGCGACAGTCGCCGCCGCAACTCCGTGAATACGCGGACTAGCGACAGCAACTAGATAAAAAATACATTGGGGTTCCGGCGGGGGGAGGCGCAACAGCGACAGCTTCCGCTGCATCAGTTGCCAGGTCCCTCCGCCGCGTGTATGCGGAGGGACCTGGCGACGAGCTGTCGCCGGCCTGTCGCGCACACGCTCACGTGTGCTGGCGACAGGCCAAAAAGTTGCCCGTGAGTATGGGCCATAAGGATTGATTTGTAGGAGGAAGTCACAGGCTTCAGGGACTAAAGACCAGCAAGTATCCACTATATGTAGAGAGAAATTCAGAGGATTTTCCCACTTCTTGGGCAGGGGCTTTGCTAGGATCCTGAGAGATCCAGGGCAGTTTTGGGCACTCCAGCTGGAAAATTGATGTGGCCATGCACCATAATGTGGGTGTGGTCATGGGTGGAGCCAAATGTACATGAACTTTACAGGAGTCTAAGTAGGCCTGCCCATCAAAATGTTGGATGAAGCCCCCTCTCCATTAATACAAAAAAAAAATAGAAGGACCACAGCTCCCTGCATGCCCCCATAAAGGCATCATGGCACCACAGCACCCAGTATGTCCACAAAGAAGCACCACAGCATCAGCATACCCCTGAATGATGCACCACAACTCCCAGCATGCCCACCATTGAGGCACCCCAGAATAGATCCGTGGCACGTGCCACTGATCTTTGGGGCTAGCAATGCCCCTTCCTTTTGAGCCTAAGCCAGGCATGGGCAAACTTGGCCCTCCAGCTGTTAAGGAACTACAAGTCCCACAATGCATTTGCCTTTATGAGTCATAACTGTGGCTGTAAGACTCCTGCAATGCATTATGGGACTTGTAGTTCCTTAACAGCTGGAGGGCCAAGTTTGCCCATGCCTGACCTAAGCCCCAGGTGTAACTACAGGGGAGCAGCCCCTGGAACTGAGCTGTAAAGGGACCCCAACCACTGCTTCGCTTCCTCCGATAAAGGGGTCCATCCCTCAGATCAGGTGTTTCTGTGGCTACAAAGTGAGCATGACATGAGGCTTGTCGCAAAGCAGCAGACCCCTGAGATTTAAGCAGCCAGCTGGGGTGACTTGTGTAACCCATGCCCTACCTGTAAATGAGAGATGACATTGGTGATGAATCCCTGAAGGAATGAATCCCGCCTCCTCACTGTGACCTCCAAATGGCCTTTTATAAACAATTGATCTGGAACTGATGTCGCTGCAGATCGTTCCGCACAGGATTCCGCTGGACGATCGCTCACTCCGGAATGTTCCTGATGCCCAAATACTTCTTATCTGGCAGGGCTGACACAGGACACGTTGTAAGTCACATGCAGTCCTGTGAAAGCAGCAGAGCATTGGAGGCCCAGAGACGCTGATCAGCTCTGGTCTGTTTAATGAATCAGAGGCAGCGGAATGAGCTGAACATGTGCTGCTATGTTTCATAAGTTTCATAAATGTGCTTAAAGAGGCCCTGTAGTGGCATACAGTAGAATGCAATACATTATTCAGGATACACACAGTAATTTTCCTGGGTTCAGCATCAAACACTTCCTGTATCTATACATTGCTGTATAATGCTATGTAACACCGCCCTCACAGTGATACTTAGCCTAGGCTGTTTAGCTATGCAGAATTGTCCTCCCAAAGCATCGTGGGAGACCATTGTTTTCACAAAATATCCTTCACTGCAACTGTAAACATGCATGTTGAACGATATGCCACAGCATGTCTCACATTATGCCGACAGATTCCACCACTCCACATCTTACACTTATTACAATATCATTGCATGACGTTATCTATGTGATGATATTGTCCAGTGCAACATGCCCCAAATGTCAGTGTGAACCTAGCCTAAAATCGGGTGCACACATCCAATTTGTGATTAAAATCATTGGACAATGTTACCACTTACATGTAGTATGAGAGCTTACCTACACAATCTGTTCATAGTGTTAAAAATCTGTTGGCCCTCATGGTGCATAGAGGTAGTAAAATGGCCAGTCATCTGCCAATCAAAAGTGGATGTGTGTACCAGGCTTTAAGCTGAGTATTCATGAGGTAGAGGTCTGTGAAAGACGAGGAATCAATCTACTGCAGAGGTTTGTCAGGAAGCACTGATCATTTTCCTTTTCTCCATTTCACGCATGCACTGTCCACACAGGTGGGAAGACATTTTCTGCAGATCTTGTACACACTTTATTTAACGAACTATCGTCTGCAGATCAGATCCTCTTGGGTGGATCTGAAAGATTGAGACACATATCTTTCATCGCTATCTGTAGAGGCCTTTTGTTAACTTTTTTACAAAATGTATCTTCAGATTATGTTTGATCTTTCATTTTCCAAAGACTTTTATCTAATGAGTGTACCCAGCTTAAAGCCTAATACACACTTTTAATTATGGTTGCCCAATCACTGACCAATTTTGTAGTATAAGACTTTATAGACACGATCTGCTCATAGTATTCAATATCTGTTGAACCTCATACTACATGGAGGTGGTAAAATTGGTCAGTGCAGAGACAGATCAGTGACCGCACAGCTCATGCAGAGACAGATCAGTGACCGCACAGCTCATGCAGAGACAGATCAGTGACCGCACAGCTCCTGCAGAGACAGAACAGGGACCACACAGCTAATGCAGAGACAGATCAGTAACCGCACAGTTTCTGCAGAGACAGATCAGTGACCGCACAGCTCATGCAGAGACAGATCAGTGACCGCACAGCTCATGCAGAGACAGATCAGTGACCGCACAGCTCATGCAGAGACAGATCAGTGACCGCACAGCTCCTGCAGAGACAGAACAGGGACCACACAGCTAATGCAGAGACAGATCAGTAACCGCACAGTTTCTGCAGAGACAGATCAGTGACCGCACAGCTCATGCAGAGACAGATCAGTGACCGCACAGCTCATGCAGAGACAGATCAGTGACCGCACAGCTCATGCAGAGACAGATCAGTGACCGCACAGCTCCTGCAGAGACAGAACAGGGACCACACAGCTAATGCAGGGACAGATCAGTAACCGCACAGTTTCTGCAGAGACAGATCAGTGACCGCACAGCTCATGCAGAGACAGATCAGTGACCGCACAGCTCATGCAGAGACAGATCAGTGACCGCACAGCTCATGCAGAGACAGATCAGTGACCGCACAGCTCATGCAGAGACAGATCAGTGACCGCACAGCTCATGCAGAGACAGACCAGTGAACGCACACAGCTCCTGCAGAGACAGAACAGGGACCACACAGCTCATGCAGAGACAGATCAGGGACAGCACAGCTCATGCAGAGACAGATCAGTGACCGCACACAGCTCCTGCAGAGACAGAACAGGGACCAGACAGCTCATGCAGAGACAGATCAGTGACCGTGCACAGCTCCTGCAGAGACAGATCAGGTACCGCACAGCTCCTGCAGAGACAGATCAGTGACCGTGCACAGCTCATGCAGAGACAGATCAGTGACCGCACACAGCTTATTCAGAGACAGATCAGTGACCGCGCACAGCTCATGCAGAGACAGATCAGTGACCGTGCACAGCTCATGCAGAGACAGATCAGTGACCACACACAGCTCCTGCAGAGGCAGATCAGTGACCGCACAGCTCATGCAGAGACAGATCAGTGACCGCACACAGCTTATTCAGAGACAGATCAGTGACCGCGCACAGCTCATGCAGAGACAGATCAGTGACCGTGCACAGCTCCTGCAGAGACAGATCAGGTACCGCACAGCTCCTGCAGAGACAGATCAGTGACCGCACAGCTCCTGCAGAGACAGATCAGTGACCGCACAGCTCCTGCAGAGACAGATCAGGGACCGCACAGCTCATGCAGAGACAGATCAGGGACCGCACAGCTCCTGGAGAGACAGATCAGGGACCGCACAGCTCCTGGAGAGACAGATCAGGGACCGCACAGCTCCTGCAGAGACAGATCAGGGACCGCACAGCTCCTGCAGAGACAGATCAGGGACCGCACAGCTCCTGGAGAGACAGATCAGGAACCGCACAGCTCATGCAGAGACAGATCAGGGACCGCACAGCTCCTGGAGAGACAGATCCGGGACCTCACAACTCATGCAGAGACAGATCAGGGACAGCACAGCTCATGCAGAGACAGATCAGTGACCGCACAGCTCATGCAGAGACAGATCAGGGACCGCACACAGCTCATGCAGAGACAGATCAGGGACCGCACACAGCTCATGCAGAGACAGATCAGTGACCGCACAGCTCCTGCAGAGACAGATCAGTGACTGCACACAGCTCATGCAGAGACAGATCAGTGACCACACAGCTCATGCAGAGACAGATCAGGGACCGCACAGCTCATGCCGAGACAGATCAGTGACCGCACAGCACAATTCTTTCTTCTCTATGGAAGCCATGTTTTCTTCCCCTGGAGAGATCTATGCTGTGAAATGCTGTAGAGGAGGGCTGGCCACACACAGGAGCTACAGCTATTATGTTTAATTCATTTTCCACGTAGTGCCGATAGAGTGAAGCAAACACCATCTGACAGGATAATCAGATTATGAAATGTGCCCATCTGGAATAAAATTGGTAACTACTTTACTCCTATTTAATGTGAAACTCTTTCCAAGATTTTTTTTTTGAGATTTCAGTAGGGCAGAGAAATGTAATTACGTCTGTCTGGTTTTTGTTTTTTTCATTGCATTAAGGGGGTGTTCACTCCACTTAAAGTGAACCTATAGCAAGCAAATTTTCTTCAGGTTAGATATCGCATATTCATTATATCATAAGGTTTGGTTCTTTTTCGCTTCATATTTGCTTTAACCCCCTTGGCGTTATCATTCTTTCCGGATTTTAGGGTCTAAAAGCGGTGCAATTTTTTTGCACCCTTTCAGAACCTAAAACCTAGAAAAACTCATGCTGCCAGAAAGATCTGCAGCAGTTCCACAACCACTCACCTCCCTGGCTCCAGCGCTGCAGTTTCCTCTCCATCCTCCGGGTGGCACTGCAACTCTAAATTGAGATTGCTGGCTGTCGTCATGACTACAGCTGGCAATCTCACCAGGAGGAAGCAGAGCCTCGGAGGAGCGGAAGAAGAATGGCGGCCGATGTCGGGATCCCCTGGGAGGTATGTAGAAATGCCCGCTGCACGCATTGCTCTGCACACGGGTCGGGATTACCGCTCTGAGCTGCGTTTTTTCGCCTAGACCCTAGCTCGGGATTACCTCCAAGGAGGTTAAAGAGACACTGACGCGAAAAAAAATTACAATATAATAATTTGTATGCGTAGTACAGCTAAGAAAAAAAACATTAGGAGTAGAGATAATAAGTCTAATAGTGTTTCCAGTACTGGAAAAGTTAAGAAAATCCAGTTGTTATCTATGCATAAGAGCCATTGAACTCCACGAATTTCTTCTGAAGCTTATTATCTCAAGTGTCAGTCATTGTATCTTCTTTTTCTCTCTAGAGAACAGTTCAATAGTTCACTGGCCTGCTCTGTAAAATCATTTATAATGCTGGGTAGTGTGTAAATTGCAAATATTAGAGAATGATGCAATGTTATAAAAAAAAAAACTATATAACTGAAAATAAAAATGAGAAGATTTTCTTTGCTACTAATGTTCTAGTAATTATCCGTACAACACAACCAATTCATTATATCATAATTTTTTTTTTCGCTTCAGTGTCTCTTTAACTCCATTGATTATGGAAATAAAAATGCAAATGCGAAACGCACAAAAGAACGCATGAAATATGAATGAAAAATACAAACGTGACGCGCAACTGCAAACGCGTACAAAAACAAAACCAAATGCTCCCAGCCTGAAGAAGAAGTGGTTTGTTCATTGCTGTTGGCTGCATTGCAGCCTGCCCTGACTGAGCGCACACTCTCTTCAAATACTCCAGGAAAGCCGTATCCTGTCTCCTTCCCGACCCGTGCGCTGTGATTTTATCTTAGCGAGAGTGCAGCTGAAGAGGTCACATATGAAGCAGACCTCCGCTCCCAATTAGCCGCAGTTCTCAAGTTTTCCTTGGCAGCTGTCCTCTGTCAACCAAATAAGTAATTACTGAGATATTTACCCCCCTTTCAGTGAGGGCAAAGTTTAATTTTCCGTAAATTATTTTTACAGATAAGTCGAGGAGAGGATCTTCCTTAGAAAGTCTCTTACACTCAGGTATGATAGAGCCCGGCTGACTGCAGTTTCAGCTCTACTGACAGATTCTTCCTGTATACAGTATAAATGCAGGATGCAAATTCATATGGGCAGGGCCGGATTTTCCATAAGGCACTGTAGGCACGTGCCTACAGGCGCCTGGTGATAGAAAGGCGGCTCACTCCCCTTCCTGAGTGCCGCCTTCTCTATGCAGAGTCCTGATGAGAGTGGAAATGAGAAGTTACTCGCCCAGCTCTCAGTATTCCACTAATGAGGTTTACGTTCAACTGGGGTCACCTCTAGCTACTTAATACTGAGGGCACCTTTGGCTACCTAATACTAAAGGGCACCTGTAGCTACCTACGCCGCGTAGGGGAAGTAAGGGAGAAAGGACAGCTACGCTAGTGAGCACATTTGCATTGCAGTTCAGTGGGTGTTTGTAGGTTCGTGGAGGGCGAAGTCTAGGGTGTCAGGGCATCAGTGCCTATAGGCTCCGCTGATCTAAATCCGGGCCTGCATATGGGTATTCGTGCCCAAAGTGGGTACTCTGGCTTGTTCACACTATGAGCGTTTGAGTATATTTTTAAGCGCTGGCGATTTCAGAAATCGTCCTAAAAGCGCTTGTGCAATGATTTCTTACGAGTGTGTTCACATGTGCGTGTTGCAATTGCGTTCCGCTCCCCAAAGTGCTGCCTGTACCATGTTCAGGGCGATTTAGCTATAATGGAAGGTATAGGGAAATCGCAAAGCACTTCCCCAGCGCTTTCATGAATAAATACATTTATACAAAAGTTCACTTGCTGACTGACATCAGGAAGTGAAAAAAAAAGAATTGCTCTGCAAAAGCGCTTAGAAAAGTGCTTCGAAAGCGTAGGGAAAGGCGATTTAAAAAATCACAATAAATCGCTCAGAGCTTGAAATAGCGCTGGCGATTTATGATGTGAACATAGCCTTAAAGGACCATTTTTGCAAAAAAAAAAAAAATATGTATTGCATTCGAGATGAACTCCCAGACTCAAGATTTCTCCCAGAGTAAAATGCACTAAATTACTGTTTTTCCTAAGTTGCTGTCACTTACAGTTGATAGTACAGATCTGACAGGATTTGGACTAACCCATCTCCTCATGGGGGATGCTCAGGATTTCTTCATCTTCAAAAGCACTTAGGGCCTATTCACACTCGGGCACTTTTCTCCCATGATTCACACTTTGTTGTTCTACTGGCGATCAGCTGAGTCCTGTTGCACAAGCGATGCACAAGTAATCCTATAGATTACTCGCACTGCAGCAATTGCGGCGCATTCACGATTATCGACAATCGCAAATGTGCTGCATGCAGCATTTTCCCGGCCATTGAGACTCAATTCTCAATAACTAGAATGAGAATCACAAAACACAATTGCTGAAAAATCGCCAGAAAAAGTAATGCAATCGCTAGGTGATTGTGATTTTGTTTACAAGTGTGAATGGGGCCTTACTGAAGGCAGTTGCTTTGTCCAACTGTCATATTAGTGTGAAAACCTGTAGAGAGGCTGGCAGGTTTCTTTGTCCTTTCAATGCAGTGCTTTTGTAAAGAAGTCTAAGTTCACAATGGGGCGTTGCATTCTCTGTGAAAACAGGCTCATAACATAATGGGTGAGGATAAGTTGCATACAGTAAATGAAAAGTTTTCTTAACTGTCAGGGCCGGCCCGCTCATGAGGCGGGGTGAAACTTTTGCCTCAGGCGGCAAAATTCCAGGGGCGGCACCCGCCCGTCCATGGGTGCGGGGAGCCGGCCACCGAGCTGGAGGGGTAGCTGGCAGGACGGGGGTATTGGGCCTAGCGGCGGGGAGGGGGGTCAGACCCCCCCCCTCCCTCGCCTGGGTCCCCCGTGCTCCGCTCCCCTCCAGCCTTAAATACAAGCAGCCGCTATGTGTAAGAGGCACGGGCGGGGAGGACTCACCTCTTCCTCGTTCCAAGCGTGCGCTCCACTGACGTCACTTCCTGCAGCGTTGCGGAATTTTTTTTTTTTGCCTCAGGCGGCAAATAGTCTAGGGCCGGCCCTGTTAACTGTAAGGCCTCGTCCACATCATCACACACAGATGGCCGTGTGATCAAAACGGAATGCATACGATTGCACGCCATCTGCATTTCCTTGCGTTGCATAGCTGATCCCATTCACTATAGTGAAGGTCAGCCACGCAGTTTCCTAAAAAAAATGCGTTCGCGCACCGCACTGGTACGCAACGCATGCAATGTGAACATCAGAGTTCACAGTGCAGTATCTGCCTCCTACAATGCGTGCAATGTGAACGAGGTCTCCATAAGGTTCCTTTCACACTGTGTCTACGATGCCTCACATCGCAACGGACAATATCATCACAAAGTGATTGGACTATCACATTGGTTGCAGTGTGTCGCAGTCCTTTGGAATAGAGCACAGTGCGTTTACAGGGTGTGGCATACTTTTATTGTACTGTATGCCTCAATGTATGGCTGCACTGCACCTGCACCACACTATGCAACTTTTTTGCTATATTGCACTATTGCATAGCATTGCAACACATTATCGTGAGAAAGGAGCCTAAATGCGCATGTTTTCTGATCACGCACAGCATGCCTCGCGCTATGCAGACTCAGGCCTCTTTTCCACGGACTGTTGATAGGCAGTGAAATGCCTCTCAAACTCTCACAACTGCTCAGTGCTGTCTGGTTACTGCTTGCTGAGCACACAGCTCAACAGTCCGTGGAAAAGAGCCCTTATTCTACCGCACTGCTGAGGTGCTTATGCAAGTGTACCTATATAATAGAATTGTGTCGCAATTATATTGACCAATGCACCACAACGCGAAAGGAAATAGTGAGAATCCCCCATGAGGAGATGGACTTCTCCCCAAAAAAGTTTTACTACCTGTAGGGACAGCAAGATAGGAAAAAGTAATTGATAGTGCATGTTAGTTTGGGTCAAACATACAACTTACAGTAGATGTATAGTTTTTAAATTTGACAAGGTGTTTGTGGTAGTGATCCGTGGTGTGTGTTCATTCATATGAATGGTAAGTATGCACAGGGAAGGGGATACTCACCCTCTGCAGACAGCTTCCTGTTAACAGCTAATGACAATTTCCTGTGCGAGGAACAGGGGCAAGTTTGCTGCAGCAATGTTTGCTAAAAGCCTAGAATTGTTTTTGTTTTTTTCTCCAGGAACATTTACATATTTGGTTGGAAAGACAACCATCCAGTTACTGAGTTTACAGTCCTATTATAAACATATTATTGACTGTCATTTTCAAGCTGTGACTTTTATTTATTTTCTGCCCTTCAGGCAGCGGCAAGGAATCCCAGGAATTTGCACCTGAAGTGAATTACCCGAGGTGAGCTCTCTGTGTGGAGGAAGCTATGGGGAAAATGCTAATTATTCTGTATTCAGTGTGTGGAGGTGGATACTGAGGCCTGAGCACAAATTCTCAGTTATTTTATGTACAATATTGAAGAGAGAGAGCAGGAAGTTACTGAAAAACAAACAAACACTAGATAGATACATTTACTGGAAGGTGATATAGAACCCAAGTGACTGCTGGACCTCCACCTGCCTCTGTGTGCTGTTCTGCTTTACAATGCAGTTGTTACGTTGCACCATAGCCTAAATGGATTCTGTGTAGGCTTAGATTGGATACGCTTCTGAATTTCCTATTCATTTGTCCCCTTATCCTTTATGGTGTTACCAATGGCTGACTGTGAGCTGTGTGTGACGTCACTTCCTGTCTGTCTTTTGCCCAGGCACTACCCCCACATCGTGTCTACTCCGACCATCCCAGCGATGGCCACCTATGGACAGACACAGTACAGCGCAGGAATCCAACAGGCAGCGGCATACTCCTCGTATCCTCCGCCAGGACAAGCATACGGCATCCCATCATACAGTGAGTACTAATCAGAGCATGTGACCCTGCCCAACTGTTGTGTTTATGCTAATGTTTATATATAATGTATATATTCACGTTGTATGGAGCAGAGATTAATGATCCATGTATACCAGTTGCTGACACCAAGGAGCTTACACTCAAATCTGCTCCAGTCACATGACTGTAAGCATAGTATTTTGGATTGTTGCTTTACTTTAACACCCCTTTTACACTTGACTCGCAAGTGTGCGTTGTGTTGCCTTGTTTTGCCACTTTGCGCTGACAGTCTTCGATCGGTTGCCAATCCACCGCAAAGTCAACAGCGTGTTACAGTGGCGGCAGAAGTCATGTAAGTCAATGGGCAATGCAGGGATTTTAAATTTGTTGGCGGTGCATCGCGGATGTGCGGAACGCTGTGAATGTGACGGGGAAACCTGGGAATCCCAGTGATGTACTTCTTGTCCAGCTGTGAGTACACCACTGGGTGAGGGACGGCGAAGGGCGTGTGTGGGGGAGGGGGCAGCACTATGCATATCACCCTGTCGGCGCACTCTGCTGCTAGGTCAAATGAATGTCATTTTATGCGATGGGTGTGGCACAACTCACCGCAAACGCAACGGCATGGTGTAAAACCAGCCTCAGGGATATGCACTGCAGAACTACATGTGAGACTTCTCATTCCTCAGATTCTGTGAGAAGCAAATCGTTTTAAAATAATTTTATCCAGCATCAATTTATAATCCTGTAAATCTTCAAAGTAAGAAAACATATTTGGTAAAACCTTTAGGTGTGAAGTTGTGCTTCAGCTGTGTAGGAATTGCTGTCTCGGGAGGGCCCCGTATAATTATAGAGCCCAGTTTGTGTACCTTACGGGGGTTCACACGCCACAGAAGGCGTTCCATCCATATGTGGTTACAGAAACCAGGTCAGGGAACGCAATCCAACATTTCACTGACCAGCAACAATGCTTGGTATCTGAGCAGGAGGATTTGCCAAGAGAAAGCGCAGCACTGGAGCTGCCTCTGGGTGTCACAGCCAAGTCTCACACACATCTATAGAGTGTGAGGGCAGGACAAGGCTGAGGGGAGACACAAATGTATACATTGTGAGGGCAGGACAGGGCTGAGGGGAGACACACATCTATACAGTGTGAGGGCAGGACAAGGCTGAGGGGAGACACACATCTATAGAATGTGAGGGCAGGACAGGGCTGAGGGGAGACACACATCTATAGAATGTGAGGGGAGGACAGGGCTGAGGGAGACACACATCTACAGACTGTGAGGGCAGGACAAGGCTGAGGGGACACACACATCTATAGAGTGTGAAGGCAGTACAGGGCTGAGGGGAGACACAAATGTATACAGTGTGAGGGCAGGACAAGGCTGAGGGGAGACACACATCTATAGAGTGTGAGGGCAGGACAAGGCTGAGGGGAGACACATCTATACAATGTGAGGGCAGGACAGGGCTGAGGGGAGACGCAAATGTATACAGTGTGAGGGCAGGACAAGGCTGAGGGGAGACACACATCTATACAGTGTGAGGGCAGGACAGGGCTGAGGGGAGACACAAATGTATACAGTGTGAGGGCAGGACAAGGCTGAGGGGAGACACACATCTATACAGTGTGAGGGCAGGACAAGGCTGAGGGGAGACACACATCTGCTCCACTTACTGGGGGCTCTCATTTTACATGTGCTTTCAGGTATGAATGGTGGAATTTGGGTAGAAGCACTAATAAATGATATATGAAGGTCTCCTCACACATTAGTTTGCAGTATTTTACAGTTCTGATACCCACACAGAGTATATGCTGACTTAGTAGTGAGACCTATTACTGTGCTCCACAGAACGCCAATGAAGATTTTTTTTACTTTACAGATATTCAGTGATATTTTGTGCTCTACAGAGATTCAGTGAGATTTTGTGCTCTACAGAGATTCAGTGAGATTTTGTGCTCTACTGAGATTCTGTGAGATTTGGTGCTCCACGGAAATTCACAGAGATTCAGTACTTTACAGAAATTCACTGAGATAGGTACTCTACAGAGATTTACTGAGATTTGCTGCATGTTTCATCCTCTCAAAACTGGGGCTTCGTCCGGGAAAAAAAAAGTGCCCAGTACAAGAGTGCCAGTGCTAAAGTGCAAATATTACATCACATATATACAATCACAATATTACATCATATGCAGTATATACAAATGACTTAGTATATTGACAGCCTGTCGGCTCAGTCAGCAGCCAGTGGATTTGCTACCCTTCCAAGTTTTGCATAGATTTGGTACTATAAAATCAGGAAGTACAGTGCAAATAGAAAATACATATACAATTTGTTTGGTATGAAATGCAAATTTCGTCTCTGGTCTAAAGCTTTAAACACGGCATAAAACAAATAGGGGAAAAAAGACTGGTTTTCAAGTTACTTGAAGGGTTAATACACACTCAAGCTGGGACCCGGATATTCGGCATAGTGGGGCTGACTGCAGAGCGGGGATCAGAGGCTCGGGCTTCAGGATAGTCGCAAGAACGAGGTAAGGTGAGTGAGGCTGCTTGCTGGAGGATTTTTTTAACTATTTATGCACGGAGGGGGACAGATGAAGGATCGCTGCAGTTGACTACTGCAGCGATCGTTCATGGGAGGGGGGTGGACTAATTGGCTATAAGGCCTGGTTCACATTAGCGGTCGCCGTCCAGAATCGCTGTGCCGGAGCCGGACCGCATGCAGAACGGACGGAACGGACGCACGGCATAGCAATGAAAGTCTATGCGTCCGTTTCGTCCGGACCGGATCCGGACTCCGGCATAAGACCCAACATGTGCTATTTTTTGGTCCGGCTCCTCCGGCAGCCGTATCCGGAGCGGAGCCGGACTGCACCATCCGGCCAATACAAACCAATGAGAACCGGAGAGCGCACAACACACTGGCTAAAAATCCGGATGTTCTACCCCACTTCCTATGCGTATTGAAGCGGCGATTTTGGATGGGGACACATGGGCAAGCATTTTGGAGTGGAGCAGCAGTGACTTTAAACGTGCTGGAGCTGTTTGGCAGTATGTCGGAGGTGGAGGTGAGTGCTAAACAGCGGAGGGCCTGATTCCACAGGTCCACCTTCTGCTGACCTCCCAGACCCCAACATTTTTATTCGGTTTCTACTATCTTTTGCCAAACGGATCCAGATCGCATCCTGATGAACACCTGATGCAACCTGACCGGATCTGGATCGGATCCGGATCAGAACCGTACGGTTCCGATCCGGATCCGGTCAGGTCATCCGGTCCGTTTGGCAGGGAACCGCAAGTGTGAACCGGCCCTAAGGGAATGTGTTTCCTTTCGCCAATTAATAATGCAGCTGACAGTGCCGGGGGGTGCGCTCTGAAGCGCACCCGATCGTGCACAGCAGGGCTTCAAACAAGTCAGTATATCTATGTGGTGCCACAGCTGACGTAGATATACTGTATCAGTGGAGGAAGTGGTTAAAAACACAAAGGCATGAAAAAGGCATATAAATACAAACACACAGAGAAAAATGTAGACGCATGATTTTCCACATGGACTAGCGTGTTCCCCCAGCCTAATGAGATAGGGTGAGAAGTTTGGACAAGAGACAGAATGCCATTTCTCAGCCAAGCAGCGTCTGTCCTTGGCACAGAAAGGCAGGCTTCAGATCCAGACAGACAGGTGATAAAGAAAATTATTAATGCAGAAATAGTTTATGTACAACGCCCAAAGCTATGTGCCTTGCAAATTACCACGTTTTACATAGGATATGTATTGCTTATGATATGTATTACAAAAAAACCCACAAGCCTCTTTGAACTGAATTTTTGGAGTTGTGTTATTTTTGCTAGCCAGAATAACAGTGTGGTTTGGTAACTGACAGGTGCCATATTGACTCATTTGAAATGTGACTTTGACATTAGGCTTGGTGTAACAGGGCCGCACCCACCAGAAATACACAGACTTTTCCACAACTGGAGCTGCCAGTGATACATTGGGCCTGATATTACTAAGCTTCTCCTGGGCTGGAAAAAATAGAGGAAAATGGAAATAATCTCGCAGATTCGGTCTGTATTTATTAAACGTTTTCTGCTGTTAGTTTGACTGGAGTAGAACTTTTAACAATGAGTTTTGGGCTCAGCCACAGTCACAGTCTGGACACGCTATTGTGTTTATCTTAAGGCTGGTTTCACAGTGGGACGTTAAAAGTCCCACGTTACAGCAGCCAGTAATGCAGCCTAACTCACAGCACTGTAAAATCAATTGTGCTGTTCACGGTGCCCACGTTGCGTTAGGGTGTAACGCTGCACGTTAAATGAAAGTGCAGCATGCTGTACGTTATACCCCTATAGAGCTTCGTTAGATTGTTTGCACATGCTCAGTGACTAGCCACATGGCTAATTAATGTTCACTGCACTGTGGTGACTCGGGACTTTAGTGTTGTCCGGATCATGAACGAATTGTTCATTTGATACAGATCTTTTTTGTGAGTCGAATCATCCGGATCATCACAATGAAAGATTCGGTTCACAGTGGATGTCTGTCTGGAAGACACAGGAATATACAGAATGTACAGTGCAGGGAAAGTCCCGTCCTGCTAATCATTTCACCCCCAGTCTGCTTCCCTAGTAAAATGATTCAAATGATTTGGTTCAAGGATCTGGATCTTTTCAGTGATCCGATTCAAATGATCTGAATCCTTAAAAAGATCTAGGCTTCCTATCACTAACCTGTAGCGGCTGCATTGAGAGCTGCATAACGCAGCTCAATCTGACGTCCAACTTCAACACCACCATGCGTTGCGTTAGGGGCACGTTATGCGACCTTAATGTCCCCTAAAACGTCTTGGTGGGAAAGTAGACTTAAACTAGCACACAAAAAATGCTTTGAAGATCATGGAATACTTGCTTTTCTTTTTAAAAACTCTCTAAAGGCAGTAAGAGAATTACATCCGACTCCTCTAGGAGGCCAGGGGAACACTAGGAAGCGCAGTCGCTAGCTCTCTGCGTTTTGTTGGTGTTTTTTTGCTGCACTTTCCGGCAATTAAGGTAACTTATATTCTATGTATTGGAGCGGAAGCGCTCACAAAATGCTGCATGTCCTGCGTTTGCAAGCGCTCTAGGAGGCTCAACACCATTTATTTACACTAGCAAAGCCTTTTTGATTTTGGAGCTTCAAAAACACGCCCAAAATCCCAAAATTGCTCTGGTGTGTTTTTTATTAACCCCCCTTTTTTTTCTTAAAGTGGTATGGATCCCAACATTTCCTCTTTGCTTTAATATATTGTTTACAGCATGAAATCTACCACCACAAAAAAAAAAAGTAGCAGAACAGCATTCAAACAGTAAGCACAGTACTTTTTTCTTCAATGGAAAGCATGCTGCTGCATCCATGATAAGATTATCTTATGTTTACGTTCCTTTCTCTGCTACAATTAAGCTGTCCATACACTGGCCTGATTTGCCGCCGTTTCGACAGCAGATTCGATCACTGGGATCGAATCTGCTGCCAATCGTTCACGCTACATGCCGAATTTCGATCCATTTCGTCCGATCCCGTTGATCGCTCCGTGCGGAAAATTACCGTCGATCGCCCGTGGGTAGGGAGCGCGCCGCTAGCGGCGTTCGAGTGCCCGACGCAATAGAGCCCACATACATTACCTGCTCCGCCGGCGCGACTCCAGTCCCCCGGTCACCACTGCTCTGTCTGCGCTCTAATCTCCAGGTCCGGCATGCCTCACTTCTTCTAGCCCGGCAGGAAGTTTAAACAGTAGAGCGCCCTCTACTGTTTAAACTTCTTGCCGGGCTAGAAGAAGTGAGGCATGCCGGACTTGGAGACCAGACCAGCGCGGAGACGGAGCAGCGGTAACCGGGGGCAGTCGCGCCGGCGGAGCAGGTAATGTATGCGGGGGGGGGGGGGGGGAGCGGCGGCAGCAGCACCACCACCACCACAACAGATTGTGAACGGTTTCAGCCGGAAATCGGTTCACAATCTGTTTGCAGTAAAGGTAGCCATACGATCCCTCTCTGATCAGATTCGATCAGAGAGGGATCTATCTGTTGGTCGAATCTGATGGCAAATCGACCAGTGTATGGCTACCTTTAGTATACATTCCTAGCTGTGCCGAAAATGAGCTTTCTCTGCTATAGAAGCAGAGAGCCTAAAGAGCTGAGAAGTAATCACGAGCAGCTATGCTATAAAATGCAATGGCAGCTTTCAGAACAGATAGACTGTACTTTTGTAATTTGTAATTTTAATTTGTAAGCAGACAATATTACTTGCGCACAAATGCAAATTTGGTAACTGTACGGGTAATAAAAAGTAGCAACATCTTTATTGAATGTTATGCCGAGAGCGCAAGAATATCACATACCACCCCAATTGCTATGCTATTTTCTTGCGCTCCCATTAAAGGAGTTATCAAGGCATTTTAAAAGGGCTACTTACCCGGGGCTTCCTCCAGCCCTAAGCTCCACGCATGTCCCTCGCCGCAGCTCTCCCCGCAGCCGTTCACCGCCGCTGCCTCCTGGTCCCCAGCGATGACGTCAGGCTGACCTCCTGATCAGCATGTAATGCACCTGCGCGAGCAGCGCTGTTAATCACCGCCATGTGGACCGGAGCATACTGCGCAGGCGCAGAACTACTGTGCCTGCGCAGTACGCTCCGGTCCATGTGGCAGTGATTGACGGCGCCGCTCACACAGGTGCATTACATGCCGACCTCCAGGTCAGCCTGACGTCATCGCTGGGGACCAGGAGGCAGTGGCGGCGAACGGCTGATGGCAGAGCTGCGGCGAGGGACATGCGGGGAGCTTAGGGCTGGAGGAAGCCCCGGGTAAGTAGCACTTATTTTCTTTTAAAATGCCTGATAACTCCTTTAACGCAAATTAAGGTAAAATGCTGTGTTGAAAAAGGGCATCATGATTACTATGCTAATGTCAATGTCCTTGCGTTCATCAAATTGTGCCCAATCTGAAGGCCAACAAAATGAGCCCCTAGAGAGGGTTGTCCTGAGAATTGGTTTTGAAACAGCATATCTGAAAGGGAACCTGAATCTAAGGGCTGGTTCACACGGATGCTTGGCAGCATTAACCGCCAAGTGTTCGGGACTTGTGGGCTAAATGCTCCCATTGAAGTGAATGGGAGCGCTTAGCACTGCGCACCGATCCCAATTTACCGCATCGTTTCAGCCGGCCTTAGAAGCCGCAGCCCCCCGAACGAGACGTCACAGGACAACGTGGCTTCCGCTCGCCCAAAGCCGCCTGCCGTCCGTGTGAACCAGCCCTAAAAGGTGTATGGAGGCTGCCATATTTATATCCTTTTAAACCATACCAGTTGCCTGGCAGTCCTGATGATGATCTTTCATGCGTTTGCAGTGTCTGAATCACACACCTGAAACAGGCATGTAGCTAATCTAGTCAGACTTCAGTCAGGAACCATCTGATCTGCATGATTGTTCAAGGGCTATGGCTAAAATGATTAGAGGCAGAGCCAGAGGATCAGCAGGACTGCCAGGCAATGTGTATTGTGGACCTGAACTCTTGCACAAGACAGAAGGAAAACATAGAGAAATGCACCCTGTATGTATTTGGAGAGTTTAGCATGCCTAGTTCCCCCTCATCTGTGATTAATCACAACTGTAATTTGATCTCTCAGCTGTGTCAGCTGGCTGCTTAAGCAGAGCAGCTTATTTGTAAACCTAGGATGTTAACACTATGTCTGCTTCCATAAAAGCAGTACATAGATACTGCCGATTTATTGCAGGATTTGTGTCAGCTGTAACAAAGAAATGTTTTTCGTTAAAGGCTATTATGCTTTTGCTTATCTTTTAGAGCAGAAGTTCTGTGGTCAGGTATGCTTCAAATGGAAATAAATAAGTCAGCCTCCATAGCCCTTTCAGTTCAGGTGTGATTTAATGATAAGTAAAATCTTCTAGAACAGGGGTCCCCAAACGTTTTGGGTGGAGGGCCGGGTCAACATACTTCAGACTGCTTGGGGGCCGGAGTATACATAAAATGATGTAAAAGTCTTAGCGGGCTAGACAGTGAAGCATACCCAGGTAACAACCTGCAGTCCAATTGGACAGCAGTGTCACCTGATGTGGAATTCAACTGAAAACCAGTGAATTACTGATTTCTGGCTTCATTCTATATGCGTACCACTAATATTTAAAGATGTAGCTGACTGCATCTATAATACATTTTTGTGTGTGGGGGCCAGTAAAAAAGCCTCAGGGGGCCACATTCGGTCCGCGGGCCTTAGTTTGAGGACTACTGTTCTAGAAGAAGAGGATATATAAGAGAGATGAGATGTAAAGAAATGGGCAGAAGGTAACAGGTAATGATCCTCAGTGATTGTACCTACAACTGGCCAGAGTCCTCCCATTCTGCGTTATATTTTGTACTTTCTACTGTGTGGAAAATTTGCATTCCTTATGCTGGGATTACAACATGAGTTTTTTTGGCAGATAGATGGCTTGATAGATAATTTCTGGCAGGTCTGATCCCATTTAAATTTTCTGATCGATTTTCCGATCGTTTTCCATTCATTTCTATGAGAAAATCAATCGACCAATAAATCTGCAGAAAAAGCTCATTGAGTATTCCCAGCATTAATGTATATTGTGTATCAGTGCTGACACTTCACAAATAAAGCCAGATGAGAAGAAAAATAGATGATTGGCAGCCTCCGTCCTGCGGGCGAATCCTTTGTCTTGGCTCTTACATTTGGTCGTGTTACAGGATTCGGGGGGCTGGAAGCTTTCCAGGGAAAATACCAAACAGTTGTTCTGGCAGAGCAGGTGAAAGCACAGCCACTTGCTACTGAATGGTGTCTTAAGGGCGGACACATGGCAGCACCATATGTTCCTTATAAATCCTGCCGATCACCTATCGGGGTCCTGCATGACATCCCCACCTGGCCGCTAATGCAGAACAATGAGGTGTCATTGTTTATGGAGAACACAAATGCAGCCCATTCACCTAGACAAAACACAGCTCACTGGTGGGGGTTACATCATTTTCCCTGTGTTCTCTCTAACCGCGTTACCATTTCACTTATGAAAGTTTTCATATTTTTCTATTAAAAAAATTCTAAAGGGAATTGTTTATTGTCAAAGTGGTACTGAGCTTAATAATTAAAGAGAACATGAGGTGTTACAAAGCTCAAATAATAAATACTGTACTTGCCTAAGGAGAGGAAAGCCTGTAGGTCCTCCAGAGGTTTCCCACGCTGCTCCCGGGACATCTGGGCTGCTCTCCTTTTTTGGCACGAGCACATCTGCACCTGCGCAGGGAGAAGCTTGTCCGGCTTACCGGAGCGCAGGCACGGCTGTGCTTGTGTAGGAGCAGTTGTGTCTGCAGAGGATATCAGTGGTAATCTTTAGAGGCTTAGCGCTCGCCAAGGAGGGACCAGATTACAACATGAGAAACATCAATAGGATTCTTAGACTTCCCTCTTCTTAGGTAAGTATTTACTTTTTGACGTATCAGGTACACTTTAAGAAATGTACGCACTAAACTGCATTAAGCAGAATTATGTGCGTAAAGTCTTTCACACGATGAGTAGACCGTAATATATGGCATGTAATGTATTGCTTTCTGCTAAACTCATCCTGTGCCAAGACTGTACCCACATTATTCTGCTTGAAGGGCTTTTAAGGCGTAACAAATTGAAGGGAGACCCTACATTGTGTCCTGAATATCTTCAGACCATGACCTTGGCATTTGTTCTCTCCCACGATCCTCCGCTTGCCCATAATCTGGTACGGTATATGTCACGGCTCCAGGAAGTCGCCGACCTTTGAGCTGTGCATGGGCCGTTATTGTGAAGATGGCGGGAGTGTGGCCAGAGCAGCGTCACTGGTTCATTCTCAGGCCAAATTAAGTCCAGGGCAAAGGTTGGCGACTTCCTGGAGTACTGAATTGAGGGCAAACGGGGGATTGCTATCATGGTCTGAAGTCCTTCAGGACAGAATTAAGTTGATCGGCTACTACATAGAATTTAGCGGTTTTAGGCTATCAGCTACAACTATCAGTAGTTTGGGTGCCCAAGTTTTACTTTTGGGGGAGTTAAGGTTAGGCATTAGGTAGGGGGGATAAGGTTAGGCATTTCTAGGGGCGGTACGTTCTCATCTTGGGCCCTGTTTGTGGCCCCAATGAGGTACGAGGCATATTTCAGGCACAATGCCACTTTCCACCAGTGGCCAAAATCTGAGCTGCCGGCTTGGACCAAACCTGCCTCATTATTGGCTAGCAACAGCATAACAGTGTTGTTAAAAATAATTCAGAGACTTATTGTACTTTAAAAGTGTTGGTCTTACATAAAATGCACATATTAACTGGTATTTAGTTTGAAACATATTGTATGGCTGTCACGGAATTACATTTTAAAATATGTTGAGTTTATGGCATAGCTGTTCTTGAAAGAGACAAAGCCAAACCTGGACATGATACGTATGAAGTGTTTGTGCTTGTGTGTCTGGGCATCGCACGTGGGAAGTGTTTGTGCTTGTGTGCCTGGGCATCGTACGTAGGAAGTGTTTGTGCTTGTGTGCCTGGGCATCGCACGTGAGAAGTGTTTGTGCTTGTGTGCCTGGGCATCGTACGTAGGAAGTGTTTGTGCTTGTGTGCCTGGGCATCGCACGTGGGAAGTGTTTGTGCTTGTGTGCCTGGGCATCGTACGTAGGAAGTGTTTGTGCTTGTGTGCCTGGGCATCGCACGTGAGAAGTGTTTGTGCTTGTGTGCCTTGCCTGGGCATGGCACGTGGGAAGTGTTTGTGCTTGTGTGCCTGGGCATCGTACGTAGGAAGTGTCTGTGCTTGTGTGCCTGGGCATCACACGTGGGAAGTGTTTGTGCTTGTGTGCCTTGCCTGGGCATGGCACGTGGGAAGTGTTTGTGCTAATGTAACTGGGCGTCACACGTGGGAAGTCATTGTGCTTGTGTGCCTGGCGACCGTATGTGGGAAGTGTTTGTGCTTGTGTACCTGGGCATCGTACGTGGGAAGTGTTTGTGCTAATGTAACTGGGTATCACACGTGGGAAGTCATTGTGCTTGTGTGCCTGGGCACCGTATGTGGGAAGTGTTTGTGCTTGTGTGCCTGGGCATCGCATGTGGGAAGTGTTTGTGCCTGTGTACCTGGGAATCATTGCTGCAGAAGATGTAAGCACTATATAAATACATAATAATAATAATAATAGTTCTAATATCTCGAGTGGAGTGGATGGATTCTTCTGAGCCAAAGCACATGTGTAACAAAACTGTAGTATAATCAGCTGCCAGTAACTGCTCATGAAAGAGAACCCGAGGTGTGTTTAAAGAATGTTATCTGCATACAGAGGCTGGATCTGCCTATACAGCGCAGCCTCTGTTGCTATCCCAAACCCCACTAAGGTCCCCCTGCACTCTGCAATCCCTCATAAATCACAGCCGTGCTGTGAGGCTGTGTTTACATCTGTAGTGTCAGTCTTAGCTGCTCCCCCGCCTCCTGCATAGCTCCGGTCCCTGCCCCCGTCCCTTCCCTCCAATCAGCAGGGAGGGAAGGGATGCAGGCGGGGACTGGAGTTCTGCAGGAGGCGGGGAGAGCAGCAGACTGACACTATAGAGATAAACACAGCCAGCTCTGACAAGCTGTTTGTCAGCAGCGTGGCTGTGATTTATGAGGGATTGCAGAGTGCAGGGGGACCTTAGGGGGGTTTGGGATAGCAACAGAGGCAGGGCTGTATAGGCAGATCCAGCCTCTGTATGCAGATAATATTCTTCAAACCCACCTCGGGTTCCCTTGAAGTTTTGAATTCGGATGATGCCATTTATTGCCTAACGACTCCGTAACAAAAATTGCATCCTGTTTTTTATCATTCTACAAGTTCCAAAGCTATTCTAATGTGTTCTGGCTAACTGCAGCACTTTATACTATCACCTTCTCTGTAATAAATCAATGTATCTTTCCCCTGTCAGACTTGTCGGCCTGTGTCTGGAAGGCTGCCAAGTTCTTCAGTGTTGTGGTTCTGCTATGAACTCCCCCTCCCAGGCCCCTATATGCTCACTGCCTGTGTGTTATTTAGGATTAGAGCAGCTTCTCTCTTCTCTCTTATCTTTTACAAGCTGGATAAATCCTCCTCTGAGCTGGCTGGGCTTTCTGAGGAATTACATACAGGCAAAGCTGTCTGCACTTTGCAGTAAGAAACAGCCTGACACTCAGTGCATGAGAACAGGGGAAAAGAAACACACAAATGATCTCTTGAGATTCAAAAGGAATGCTGCATACAGCCTGCTTGTGTATGGATGTATTTTCTATGTGTGGACATACTGTACATCAACCTACTTCCTGTTTTGGTGGCCATTTTGTTTGTTTATAAACAAACTTTTAAAACTGTTTTTAACCACTTTTAATGCGGCGGGGAGCTGCAAAATTGTGACAGAGGGTAATAGGAGAGGTCCCCTAACGCACTGGTATTTTTACTATTTGCGATTTTAACAATACAGATTCTCTTTTTTGCATAATCTTTTGGCTAACAAGCCTTCTCCAGACTCTCGTGTCACACTTCTGGAGGTTTGGACCTAGAGATAACTGGGACACTGGTGAAACCTTGATGAAAGGTTGTAAATTACAAAAAGACTGATGCAGCACTGATCTGTGTCACCCACTGACCCCCACCTGCAGCCACTGCAGGAAGATTGTTTGATGTGTACCGGTGGACACCTCTGGCTGTGCCGACATGCAGGTGGAGGTCACACAGGGTCACCGTTTTTCATCTTTCTCTTCAGGCATCAAAACAGAAGACAGTCTGAGCCATTCCCCGGGACAGAGCGGCTTCCTCAGCTACAGTTCGAGTTTCAGCACGCCATCGCCGGGGCAAGCGCCGTACACCTATCAGATGCATGGTATGTGCTCACTGTGGCCTTGCTATACTCATTTTATTGTATATATATCTGTCGGGGGAACGTTCTCTAGCCTGAGGTCTACCAAGGCGTGGATAATAAAGGCAGCTGCCTAGGACATGAATGGTGCTCGGGGTGCCGGATGATGAAATGCCTGGGAGGTCTCTCTGTGCAGTGATTGATCTGACGCTCGTACAGTGACTGTTTTTCTCTCTTTCCATGACCCTCGGTGACGTCACATACAAAAAGTGGGAGGGGATGGGGTAGAGTTGTCTTAATCTGACTGAAGTGGAAAGAAGTATGAAATGTTTTAATACTTTTTAGCACAGCTACATCATTCCACAGAATTACCGTCACTCCTATTCTTCTTATCCCTGATTTATAATGTACCAACATATAATACATTAGTAAACAGGTGTAGATTACAAACGTTATACAAACATTCAAAGGAGCAAGACAGAGGAAAGGGAGAGGCCAGGTCTCCTGAGGGTTAAGTGTACCTGAGGCGACATGATGAGATAAACATGTTTATGTACAGTACAAAACATATTAATAACCAGGCTGTATTACTTGTTTTATTTTGCTGCCTGAAAGAGTCATGAAAGTGACAGCTTCTGTCTTGTCGGTACTTTGCAGGGATGGGCTTCCGAGTCCAGAAGGACTCAAATTCGGAATTCTAATGAACTCTAATGACTTAAGGTGGGACCACAGGCTATGGCGGGTTAACTTACCCAGAAGTCTTGGGGACGCCTTTGTTCTATTACGCGTCATAGGCGTAATGAAAGCCGCGTTCCACCACTCACTGCCGTGCTTCCTCCTTCCGGCTTGAAAGAGGTTAGCGCGGTAGTGAGTCATGCAACGCAGCTTTTATTACGCACGTGCGCAAACACACACACACACTGTACACACACACTGTACACACACTGTACACACACACACTGTACACACACACACACACACACACACTGTACACACACACACCACACACAACACACTGTACACACACACACACACACACACACACACACACACACACACACACACACACTGTACACACACACACACACTGTACACACATACACTGTACACACACATACACTGTATATATACACACACACACACACACACACGTACACACACACACGTACACACACACACTGTACACACACATACACTGTATACACACACACTGTACACACACATACACTGTATACACACACACAATGTACACACACTGTACACATACACACTGTACACACACACACACACACACACACACACTGTATACACACACACACACACACACTGTATACACACACACACACACACTGTACACACACTGTACACACACACTGTACACACACACACACACACTGTATACACACACACCCACTGTACACACACTCTATACACACACACACATGCACACACTGTACACACACTGTACACACACACTGTTCACACACACACACTGTACACACACACACACACTGTATACACACACACCCACTGTACACACACTCTATACACACACACACACACACACACACTGTACACACACTGTACACACACACACTGTTCACACACACACACACTGTATACACACACACACACTGTACACACACACACACACTGTACACACACTCACACTCACACTGTACACACACACACACACACACACTGTACACACACACTCACACTACACACACACACACTCACACTCACACTGTACACACACACACACACACACTGTACACACACACACTCTGTACACACACTGTTCACACACACACACTGTACACACACACACACTGTATTACACACACACCCACTGTACACACACACACACAGTGTACACAACACTGTACACATACACACTGTTCACACACACTCTCTCTCTCTCTCTCTCTCTCTCTCTCTCTCTCTCTCTCTCTCTCTCTCTCTCTCTCTCTCTCTCTCTCCTCTCTCTCTCTCTCTCTCTCTCTCTCTCTCTCTCTCTCTCTCTCTCTCTCTCTCTCTCCCTCTCTCCCTCTCTCCCTCTCTCCCTCTCTCCCTCTCTCCCTCTCTCCCTCTCCCTCTTACATCAAAAAGCACTGCTATTGCTGTATATTGGTTTGTAGCCCCACCCTTCCAGTGAGTGATGTCACAGCCTAGGCTGTTTCCAGGTGTTGTTCCTACTCACTTGTACTGGCTTCAGAACAAGGAGTATACAAACATTCTGCAGAGATACACCTGACAGCACTAAAGATGTGCCACTTGTGAATTTCAAAATGTAAATCAGAGTGAAGAAAGGATGAGGAAAGATTTTGCAATGACTAAACTTTGACTAATTTTTAACGTAATAGTGTACAAAATATGTCGCTTTATTCACTATCATTACATTAATTTTCAGTACAGTTTCTCTTTAAACTGAAAAGAAAAATGCTTTTAATTATGCATTATTTTTAAAAACCCGTAGGTGCTCCAGTTTAAACTGTGAAGGTTTCAGGCAGAGTGTAAACAAGCCCACGCTATACTCTTTGTACTTCACATTCCAGCATATGGGGGGTTAAGGCCACAGTCTGTAGTCCTTGTTCTCCATGGACCGCTGTGTCTGGTGTTCAGCTGTCACTATGGAATGTGTGCAGATTTCACCCAGTGTGACACAGCACAGAAAAAGTGTGACTTGTCCCCAGCTAGCCCAGCAGCCAAGGCTGTGTTTTTTCATCAATCATTATTTCTGTTCTAGCTGATTGGTCTTCGGACTCGTTCTGTGTCATGTCTACACGTCTTTCCAAGTTGCAACAGTCATTCTAGAATGTAAATGGTTGTTACACATTTTCAGCATTAGCAGTCGAGTGCGCCCAGGGCCAGAGCCCCCATACAAATGTTTTCCCAAGGAGGCCCATGAATTGGTAGTTATGCCACTGCTTCTGTTGACTGAAAGAGAAGCTTCAGAAAAAAAATAAAAAAAAGGCTAATAGACTGTGTTTCACTTTGCTTTGAATCTTATCAGTTACATGCCACACTGCAGCAGCTTTCAAGTTTGTCTTTTTAACACTAGTCGTTATTAATAAGACTGAGCAAACACAGCAGAGAGTTTATCTTGGCAAGATTCAATGTGAATGTAACCAAGGGAGAGTTTTTCTTTTCACTAATGAGTTTTTTTGATTGAACTTGTTTTCAAGCATCTATGCAATATCGGCTCCCAGCCCTGTTCAACTCTGAGCTGGGAGACTTGTGATTTTTATACAGATGGCATTGCTTTGGGACAAAAGCAAATTAGATAACTGTATGTGCAATGAAGAGTAGGGAATTTTTTTATTGTATTATATAGTCCCTCTGTTTATCAGTCTTTCTTAAAGAGACACTTTGACCAAGAATTGAACTTTATACCAATCAGTAGCCGATACCCCTTTTACATGAGAAATCTATTCCTTTTCACAAACAGACCATCAGGGGGCGCTGTATGACTGATATTGTGGTGAAACCCCTCCCACATGAAACTCTGAGTACATACTCCTGGCAGTTTCCTGTCTGTGATCCTTGCTGCATTGTGGGAAATAGCTGTTTACAGCTGTTTCCAACTGCCAAAAAAGCATGCAGCAGCTACATCCCCTGCCAACAGTAAAAATGTCACCATGTGATAAATGTCAGAATGTAAATCAGGGATTTAAAAGATTTTACAATGGGCAAACACTGACTAAATCATTTATACATAATTATTGTAAAAATTAGGCACTTTTTTATTACATTATTTTCACTGGAGTTCCTTTTTAAAGCCCATATCCATGGCACGATATTGGCGGCGATGTTACCAGACATTGGGTAACATCGTTTAATAAAAGCATGTTAAATTAAGTTGCCCCCCCACCTTGCAGCGATCGCGCGTCATTATGCGACGGACACGGCTTACTTCCCGTTCACTCCCGTTATGTACATCGCAAGAAGGAAGTTGTACAACTTTTCATGATAGTGGTCCTTTAAATACCAGACATCTTATTTGGATTCTTCACATGCTCTAAAATTTGTGAATTGCCATTTTCTGACATGTGTTGAGGTAACAGCCTTAGTGAATTGACATTTCACTAACTGTTCGGTAAAATCAGCTGCTTTCTGCACTACCGCATGTGGCAGTGCTTTGTGAATTGAAGCGCTTGCCAACGCCGACCTCCCTTCAGTGTGTCCAGTGTCCCATCTCCGTGACTACAGCAGCATCATGTGACCAACAGGCAGGGCTTTGGAGTAGAGGAGTCAGAGCAGTTTTAGGGAGTTGGAGTCGGAGTCGTGGTTTCTAAACTGAGGAGTCGGATGATTTTTGTACCAAAACCACAGCCCTGGTAAGTGTTAGACTAAGAAGTCGGAGTTGGAGCAATGTTGGGTACCTGGAGTCGGAGTTGGAGTAGTGGTTTGCTAAAGTGAGGAGTCGGTGTTGGAGTCGGATGATTTTTGTACCGACTCCACAGCCCTGCCAACAGCTAGTATGTGCCAGCATGAAGTGCGAGGGTGGTGGGTGCTACTTAATACTAGGGGCATACCTGGCTTACCTATACTGGGGTAGGCTCAACAGTCACATGGACTGGGGCCATACTAAGACTAGGGGTGTATTTTGCTTCCAGTACTGGGGGAAGGGGGGACACATCAGCTACCTATACTGGTCCAGCCCTCTGTCAAATTTTAGAATATTGTGCCTTCGAGTGATTTCCCCACGTTGCATTATGTCTGGCCCACGTTATACAACCAGGGAAGCTATATTGGGGTTAAAGTCCTAGATCAATAGGGAAAATATATGGAAGAGGGAGGGGGAAAACACTAGACTCCAGGGATCTGTATAGGTTTGGTAGTGGAGTGTCACTAGACACCAGAAATCTGTATGGGGGTGGGGGGGGGGGGGGGTCACTAAACACCAAGTAGCTGTAGGGATGTGAGGGGAACCACTTGACACCAGGGAACTGTATAGTAGAGGGAGGGGGGCCACTAGATACCAGGGAACTTTATAAGGATGGGAGGTGGCCACTAGACATTGAGGTTGGCTCACAACTTAGTCCTAGTGTTCATTTTCAGCCCACTTTGTATTTGAGTTTGACATCCCTGCTCTAATCAATCAGGAAAGTTTGGAGCAATTTCTCTCCCGGAGCTGGTGAACTGGAGTTCTTGTTTAAAAGGGCCCCCTTCATATCTATAGTGGGAAGTCACCTCTTAGCCATAATAAAAATGTGACAAGGGCAGGAGTCATGTTTGTTTATTGGGACAAAGTCGCTTTAGATGAACCCTAGGTAAAAGGTGAGGCTGCACCTTGAAGGTAGGCAGCTAGAGAGCAGGGCTGTGCTGTTCCCACGCTTCTGTGCTTCTGAGCCCTCGCCCTTTGCTACTACAGAAAGCATGCTCCCCCGGGGCACAAGAAATTATTCTATTTCTCTATAAATCAGGCCCTGGGATGGCTCTGAGCCGCAGTTCACATTTCCTCCACTCTGGGATGAGACAGCCAGAGATGACTGACTGACAGCTACCGACAGCTGAGAGCCCCTCCGTGAAATATTTCTAGGTTTAACCCAATCCCACGGGGGCTTTTCCAGTCTTGACTTTTAACCCCCGGTGGAGACTGGAGCTTTAAGAGGAGACAAAAACTATTTGGAAAGAAAATACCCCCTACAGTTTACCAGCCTGCCTGCCGTAATAACATCTCAAATTCGCAGACTATCGTTCAAAGCCAGTTTTGCCTATCGCGTCTGAACATCAGCTATGCATGAAAAGCCTCGCATGTACTGTTTCTGCAGAGCGTACGGAAAACCCGGCACGGAATAAAACCGCCACTGCGGGAATAAAATTCCCACAGGGACATAAACGGGCAGGACCCCCAAAAGAATCCACCAGAATTCTGTGTGATTTATACAAGGTGAACTTCAGGACTACCCTGAGTCCCCCATTCTAGGGGTAAGTTCCACTTTTAGAACCAAGTCCCCCTTGCCCTGCAGCAGGAGCTTACAGCGCTGGCCACGCAGCACCGGACTTGGGCACTGCTGCATGGGAAAGTTCCCTGAATTAATTTTCCCTCCCCGTTGGGGGGAAAATATTTTACGCCGCCGGGAATTTGAGCGGCGGCAGGGTGAGTCGTCATTTGTATGTTTTCCCCATGTTTTTGTGGGTTGCCTGGAAGCCAGGAAGCCTAAAATTTGGGTTCCCGCTAGCGCCAGAAGTTTAGTCACCGCCATAACGGGCCATTTAATTATCGGTAAGCAGGGGAAATGTTATCGGGAGTCCGGGCAGCAGATTCCCACAGTTACCCTGCTTACCAATAATTCAATTGGCTCCTATGGCTAAGCCTAAAAATTGTGGTTTTTTTTAAGGTTAGCCGGAGGAGGGTGGGTAGTTAATGTTAGGTGTGCAAGGGGTGGTTACGTTTAGACATCAGTAGTGGGAGGGTTCAGTGTGAGAATAGGCTTAGCTCTAGATTGTAAGCCTTTGGGCAGGGTCCTCCTCCTTTTGTGTCCTACCTGATCATGCACCTCCATTACTGTGAACCCATGCTATGCATCTGAGTGAACATAACTTGCCTTTTCTCCATGCTCCATCCAGTGACTGACTATGCATTACCTTGTACTAATACTGTGCTGTGTGATCTGGTTTTCTTGTATTCCTGTATTGTCATATTGCTGTATGTCACCCCTAAATATTGTCTGTAACCTAAATTAATGTCCAGCGCTGCGTATTATGTTGGTGCTTTATAAATACAATAAATAATAATAATAGCTGTAGTAAATTATCAGTATATCGGAAAATGTACAGGTTTTCTTCAATTAACTTTTCCAGGTGCCCTTTCTTTGATGTATGCTGTCTGCAAGCCCTACAGTTTCTGGTTCAGTTTTTCTTACGGAGTTAAATACTGCATAGTGTACACCTGACTTAGAAGTTTTGTCTGGCTTTGAGCATGTCCAGAATCATGTGCCATGGGATGTTTAGTGACACACCTGCTTACTATTGGCTGAATCTTGTCATTGACTCGGAGCAGTGAGGTCAGTGGTAGTGGCTATATTTCTGCCATAATAGGGAATTGTGACTATATTAGAGTCAGGGAGATGGTATTAGGTGCGGGTATGTGGCTTGCCTTTGGCGTTGACGTTACAAGGTTTTGTTTTGGAGCTGACAGAATAATTTAGGGCCATTAGGAAAGTTTGCCCTGCAGGCCTCCTGCTAATGTTATGCTTGGTGGAGGAGTGACTTTTGCAGAATGTTGGTGTAGCAGGAAAGTTTGCTAATAGTTTTTCAGTCCGTTGTTCACCCTTTGCCTAGTGTCGTCCTTGTCACATTCCCTTGTGTAACTGACAGGGTGTTTATGTTGTTGGTTTTTTTTTTTCCACTTCTAAATATACCATCTGTTGGCTCCAGGCTGCTGCCGACCTTATGGGGGCCTGTACACCATGCAGACTTTTACAGTGATCAGTTTAACAATTTACCATCAAAAGTTTAATTTGTATTGCTCACATTCAATTGCAATTTTCGGACTAATTAGATCCATTTTTGGAGAGGCATATCGAGCTTTCCAGCTGATAGTTTTATCACCTTTGATTTAAAATGATGACGGTTTCTCAAATTATGCTGTAGTTGAACTTTGTCTCGTTACATCTAGCCCTGCGGTACTCTAGTAGCACGACCGCTACTACGGTAACATGTGCGTCACCATAGTAACGATCGTGCTACTGGAGTACTGCGGTTCATGCTGCTAGCGTATCTTATGTGTGGAAGTAATGGTAATGTTTCCGTATGCTGTGTGTGCACTGTGATATTACTGCTGATTGATGAATCAACATGTGGATGTACAGTGCTAAACTTAAAAATAATTAGACTGTGTTGCTTTTTTTTTTTCTCTGCCTAAAAGAGTTACAGTAACCATTTAGGTATGCAAGTGACACTTTCTGTCCAGTTGAGACCCAGTCGGACTATGGCATAATTCTCACTGATAAGCCATTACAGCTATAAAACATTTCCCTTGCTGAGAACTTCTGAGAGAAGGGTCATAAATTAAAAATGTCAAGAGTTCATACAATATATTTTAACTTCTGTGACACCGAAAGAGTATGCCAGCATACGAGGCAATACGATATTAAATATTCTGATAGCTGATCAACAGAAAATAAAACAGTAGGATTCTAAAAAAAAAAAAAAAAAAAAAAAAAAGTCATTTTTAGGAGTAGGAGGATAGATACAATTGGTTATTATTATGAACATTATTATCATTATTACTGATTTATATAGTGCCAGCATCTTCCGTGGCGTTGCACAACAGCATACAGGATATAGCAATACAAAATAAACAGTACAACAGTTAACCCTCCTGGCGGTTAATTTTTTTTGCTAAAATGGCAAAAATCCTTTTTTTTTTTATTTTTTTTTTTTGTGTTTCATGTAAAGCTACCAGAGTGGTAGCTACATGAAACACCACTAGAGGGCGCATGTGTCCGTCTAGTGCGATCGTCGCCGGCATCAATAGCAAACGGGAACGCGTATATAACGCGCTCCCCTGTTTGGCTTCTCCTGTCGCCATGGCGACGATCGGAATGACGTCATGGACGTCAGCCGACGTCCTGACGTCAGACACCTCCGATCCAGCCCATAGCGCTGCCCGGAACTCATTGGTCCGGGCAGCGCCGGGCTCTGGCGGCCCTCTTGCGCCGCTGCGTACGGGCGATCGCCGCAGAGCGGCGGCGATCAAGCTGTACGCGCGGCTAGCAAAGTGCTAGCTGCGCGTACAGCATTTTAAATGGAGCAAATCGCTCCACCAGGGGCTGAGATATCTTCCTGCGCGGCGTAGCCCGAGCTCAGCTCGGGCTTACCGCCAGGAAGGTTAATACAAGACAAGAGTGGATAACAGCTAATGCCGTGAATAAATAAACAACATAGTTTAACACAGGGGTTGGAGGTATGCATACACATTACACAGCATTGTGAGACGAAAGGGGAAGAGAGCCCTTACCCAAAGGCCTTACAGCCTAAAGGTTTAAGGGATAGGACAGTAGGTAAGGGGAAACTGTCTAAAGGTGCGTACACACACACTGCAAGAGGAAACGACGGGGCCGCTGGACCCTCCCACTAGGCGGTCTTTTAGATGACAGTATCGCGTGTGTACGCACTGTCGGTGGACTAATAAGGCTGTTTCTGAACGATGAAGTGGTAGAAATGGTTGTCAGTGGCTGAAGTGTCCTATGGAGGAGAGTGTGCTTGTCTGAAGAGGTGAGTTTTCAGATTGCGCCTAAAAGAGTAAGTGTGGGTGAGTGGTGGATGTTTTATCTCATCACCTCGGGTTTCCTTTAACCACTGTGGACCCCGGTGTTGAACTCCCCCCCCCCCCCCCCCCCAGTGACTAGGACATTTTTCACTAAAATGGCTACTGCAGCATTAAGGCCTAGCTGCAGGGCCGCACAACTCAGCACACAAGTGATTCCCCCCCCCCCCCCCCTTTTCTCCGCTCTCTGTTGGTGGGGTCTGATCGATCCCCAATGTTTCGCTGTTTTAAATAAATATTTATTCTATTTTTAAATAAAATGCTGTATATTTTTTATTTTTATAACCCTCCCTCCCTCGCCCGGCCAGCCAATCACTGCGATCGGCTGTGATAGGCTTCAGCCTATCACCGCCGAACGCTTCTTTGTCCCCCAGGGGGACAGCCATGTCACACGGCTGTCCTCAGTACTGTGCTGCCTTAGATCGCAGCGCTGTACATGCATATTACATAGCGGTTTCGCCATCTAACGGTCTCCGAGAGGCGATTGTTGCTGGGAGACTGAAGGCGGAGCGGAGCTTCCAAGCAGGGATGCGTGTGCAGTGGCCCCATAGAAGGCCATTCATGCCAATCTGCATGGAGCGGTCCTGGGGCTGCCGCTGTGTCCACGCCAGTCGTGGAACGGTCAGCAAGAAGTTAAAGAGGAACATTATTGACTATAACTTAATGATTAAAATAACTTATATTGTGTTTCTCCAGTGTAAATATTTTCCTCTCCCTGATTTATATTTTTAAAGGAAAGCATTTATAATTACCTGGGGCTTCCTTCAGTCCCCTTTAGACTATGGCCTCTCTCGCCATCCTTCCAGGGTGCTCCAATCATACGCTGGTCGGCCTTGTTTCCTTCACCAGTTCTGCTGTACTGCGCTTGCCTGGCTGCATGTGCCCTGATTACGGTCCCGACGGCAAGGAGGCGCTTACTGCTCTCAGTGATTAGAGCATCCCGGGGGGACAGCGAGGAAGCCCACGGCCTAAAGGGGCTGAAGGAAGCCGCAGATAAGTATAAATGCTTTTATTTATTTTATTTTATCTCAGGTACACTTTAAATCTATCACAGGTAGGGACATCCCTACTTCTGGCAAGGTGTATCACTGTGGAATGTTTGTGTGTTCCGACTTTGTGTTGGATTGATGTAGCTCTGTAAAATATATACGCTTTAGGCTCTTTAATTCCAGATGTGTGCCTTGCTTTCAGGGGCATAAAGAGATCATTTTCATATTTGGGAGCGATGCATTATGGGAAACCACCGTTGCTCACTTAAAACTGAATTATTCCAAAAACCTTCTGTTTTCAAGAAGGCAAAATTACTTTTAGGTTTGAACATTTTTCAGAGAGATGTACAGATGTGAATGATGTAGACGTGAGACTGTAGGGCTCTCTCTTATCAGGTATATATAGTCAGATGGTGCTGGGCGGGGCAGTATGAAGAGTCAGATGGGAGCTCTGGCAGTCAGCGCTGATGACATCTGATCATGTTGGAGAGATTTATGGGACAAGCTGAAGCTGCTCTGTCCTGGGTGGCAGCCTCTGTGATGCTTGGGGGCCCATCTTGATAAGGTCACTGCTTGGTTTTATTATGCTTGTTGAAAAAAAGCTGGGGCTTTAATTCATCCAAGACGCTGGTTGCCCCTGTCCTGGCGAGGAGGGGCTGTGAATTCTGCACTGGAAGGGATTTTCAGAGTGGATGTTCTATAGTTCACACAAATGTAGAAACATATGCTAACTATTTCAGCTTCATGTGAAAAAATACCACTTATCGCATACAGGAACCATCACTGGCGAGCAGTGGAATTCTCGATATGATTGTTTGTCCAGTTTTCTTTTTCTTGGGGGGGGGGGGGGGGGGGGAGGGGGGTTAGTCTTTTTGAGGAGTGCTTGTCTTTTATATAGGTGCGGAAGTACTTGCACAATAGCTTGTACTCGGGCGTATCTGGGTAATATAGCACCTATGGCAAACACTGTAATTGCCCCCCCCCCCCCTTCCCAGTCAGAGCCCCATTCCCCTTTCTTATTTCATCTTATTCCCTCTCTGTACTCTATTCTAACACAAACCTTACCCTCTATTAACACTAAACCCCCACTCCGGTCCTAGCTTCCCCCTCTCCACTCCTAATACTAACCTCCCCGGAAGCAGGAAATTTAGGCGCATGAGGCAGGTGGACAAAAAGGGCGCCGCCATTCACTCCCATAATAAATATCGTTTAAATCGGCGCCCAACAGGAAAAAAGGGCGCCGGAGAAAAATAACGTTTTAAAAGCGGCGCCCGGAGACTTTTAATGTTTTATAACTGTTTCTCATGATTACACATTATTTAATGATTTATAATTTTTAAAACATTATTTTTAAACGAAAAACAGTACAATATTTTTAAAAACATTACTTTTAAACGAAAAACCGTACAATTTTTTTTTTTTTTTTTTTTTTCATTCTTAAACGAAAAACCGCACCATATTTTTTTTAAAACGTTATTAATGCTTATCACAGGGGGGTCTTAGGGTTAGGCACCAACAGGGGGGTCTTAGGGTTAGGCACCAACAGGGGGGTCTTAGGGTTAGGCACCAACAGGGGGGTCTTAGGGTTAGGCACCAACAGGGGGGTCTTAGGTTTAGGCACCACCAGGGGGGTCTTAGGGTTAGGCACCAACAGGGGGGTCTTAGGGTTAGGCACCAACAGGGGGGTCTAGGGGTTAGAGATAGGTACAGGGAGGGTTCTGTGTGAGAGTAGGGTTAGGTATAGCTTTAGTAAAATTCTTATTAATGTTTTATAAAACGTTATTATAAATTTCAATTTTTAAACAGGGAAGATTAACGTTTTTAAAATTGCCGATTTTATACACATTATTTAATGATTTATAACTTTATAAAACATTATTTTTAAACGAAATATAACACAATTTTTTTTAAACGTTATTCGTGATTATCTTTTAAAACCCTGCGCCCTTTTTTCCCGGCGCCCTTTTTTAACGTACGCAACCTCCCCCCTCTCCACTCCTAACTCTAACTTTTCCAGTCACCATTTCAGCTAATAAGTCCGAGCATTGGATAAGGAATAAGACCATACAGGGCCCCAGGAAGACCAATTAATATGTGCCCCTTCTCCCCACCCACTCCCTGTTTATTGGTTGAAAGGGTGTTAAAGGGGCACTATGGCGAAAAATTGTAAAGTTTAAAATATGTGCAAACATAGACGAATAAGAAGTACGTTTTTTCCAGAGTAAAACGAGCAATAAATTACATTTCTCCTATGTTGCTGTCATTTACAGTAGGTAGTAGAAATCTGACAGAAATGACAGGTTTTGGACTAGGCCATCTCTTCATAGGGCATTCTCAGGAAAGCTTTTTTTCTTTATAAAGATATTCCCTAAAAAGGATTTAAACAATGATGCTGGCCAGCTTCCCTGCTCGCTACACGTTTTTTTGGCAGTTGAACAGAGCAACTGCCATTCACTAAGTGCTTTTGAAAATGAATAAATCCCTGAGAATCCCCCTATGAAGCGATGGACTAGTCCAAAACCTGTCGCTTCTGTCAGATTTCAGCTACCTACTGTAAATGACAGCAACATAGGAGAAAAGTAATTTATTGCTCATTTTACTCTGGAAAAAAAGTAATTATTATTTGTTTGTTTGCTCATATTTAAAATTTTACAATTTTTTTCGCCATAGTGACCCTTCAAGGCAAGTTTGAATATCTCAGTCCAACAAGCAATGGGAGATCACAATTCAATACTACAGGAGATGCAGTTTAACTTTTATCTGTAGGCCACAGTACTGTGGCATGGCAGTGCAGCAGAGGGGCAGGCATGGCGCTCATGGTGCTGTGGTGCCCATGGTATGAACCATGCCTGCCCCGTATAGATACGCCACTGCTTATACTCATATGCGCACCTTTTTTGCTTTTGTTGTAATGATGGAATCGTTTAACAGCTTTTAACCCACAGAGGTGCCAAGCTCAGATTGGACCCCTAGCTGTGTGATACTCCAGTTGTTAATTGCCTGATGAAGCGTGATTCTGCCTGCGAAACGCGTTGCCAATTGTTCTGGGAGTATGTGAATACATTTATTTTGTATTGAATTCCACAGCATCGTGTCTGTTTTGGGTTGGATGGTCCACCACCACCTCCCGAACGTTTTAAAAGTTTTTAGCGAATTTTATCCTTCTGGCACCTCTGTACATCTCTACAATTTAACCCACCACTGTTCTCCTCAACTTACCTGTGCATACCTCCAAGACTTTTCTGGAGAGGCACCCATGCTTTGGCATCCCTTGCCTGTTGTCTGTTAAATGTGCATTAAAATACTGCCTCAAGCTCTAACTGAAAGTTGGTAAACCAAAGGGGCCTGACCAGGAAAAAATACACTTAAAGCAGTTTAAAAGGGGAGGTAGTGGTGGACTTGCCTCCCAACAGAATGCACAGTGGTCTGGTTCTAAAACACATTTTTATTGGGGCACACACTACTTGAAATGCCTTTCTCAGACCAAACCTGCTTCTTCAGACACATGGTTTAACGAAAGATATACCCTATTGGCGATTCATAAAACTTAACTTTTAATGTTTAACTCTGAGTTTTGGTGTAGGGTTGTAATGGATATAAGTGTGAACTAGGAGGATGGTCTCTTGACCGACTACTCCTTACCTCCAGTCCACTTGATCACATTTCACAGCATTTTGATCAGCATATTTGTTCCCTTTTTATGTATTAACATTAAAAGTTAAGTTTTATGAATCGCCAATAGGGTATATCTTTCGTTAAACCTTAGAATCAGGTGTGTTTCTTGTATTGTTCTTCAGACACATGTCAGTGAACCTAGTTGCATCGTGGGAGAAATGAGGGCTGTTTGCCATCTGGCTTCCAAGCAAGCAGTATCTCCCTTTGCACACCGATCTCTTAATAAACTAACATTCCGCACAGATCACCTGGCAGCCAGGACTAAAGCTAAAGCCACATGTGATAAATATCAGAATGTAAATCAGGGTGAGGAAAAATGTTACAATTGGCAAACACTGACTAAATAATTTATGATACAGTATTGTAAAAAAATAACCAATTTTATGAAAATCTTGTCCCTCACCGGGTATGTCACTTCTGTAATATGTTTGCTATTTATAGATCAATAAAAAATGTAAAACTAAAAAAATAAGCAATTTTATTCAGTAAAGCACTTTTCTCTGATAGGACCCAGAGCACATAAGCTCGCCTCAGATCCGCACACAGTGATGTGTACAGGGGAAAAGTTATGTGATCATTAATGCTAGACTAAACAGGTGGCTGTTCAATTTAGATTGAATCACCTCCAGGGTTGGAGCTTTATTGATTGGGTGTGGCAAGGCGTTCTAAAGGGTAAGGGCAGCATGACAGAAGGCTCTAGCTCCAAAGGTTTTTAGTTTGACTGTGATGTTGGTCAAGTTTTTAGATTCTTTTGGTCTAATTGTGAGAAGTGCAACACAGTTGCAACAAATCCTTCGGAGGCCTGGGTCGTGGAGGGATTTAAATGTTCGTATGCCATTCATTACATTATTTTCACTACAGCTCCTCTTAAGCATGTGGGAAGCGGCACATTAAGGATTTTTTGGTATTGGCGTCAAAGCTGACCAGTTTTAAAATAACATGCGAATTCTCATTGGCCTCGGAAAGTCTTATTTTAACATCTTCCAGTCGTTTTCCTTCTTCTGTTTGCTCTTTGTGGGTTCCAGCTCATTTTGCGTCTTGCTGGTACTTCTCAGTCCATTTCAAACGTCAACAATTCATCAGGAGGTCTGAGCGGCCTCTCCTGTCCTCCGCCCCAACAAAGAGCTGACTTCTGGGTTTGAAATCAGCCCCTGACACAGGCTTCATGGGTCTTAGCAAGTTACTTAACCCCGCTGCTCCTCTGCGAGGGTGTGCTGTGGCAGGGCCGTAGTCAGGCTCATCGAAGAAATGAAAATGAAGAAGAAATTCCTCAGCTTCTGCTGTATTTAACCTGTGACCCGGCATTAATGCAAAACAGCTACGGTGGCTGCAAATCTGATCTAGCCAAACCCTGTTGTGTATTTGAGTGGAAAAAAATTGAAAAGTGCGGTATTTGAGTTAACGCCAACTTCCCGAAACATCTCTCTGTTACTCCGACATATGACTTGTTTTACCAGAGTAGTCTGATGTAGTTTTGTGTGAGCACCCACAGATAGCGGTCTGCAGGAATGTCCAATCCTATGCGTAAAAACATTGACATAGAATGCATGGCGATTGTGTCGGAAAATCTAATTAATCTGAAAGCTTTTGTGCAAATTTACAAAAAATTTTAAACTGCATTTTGGTGGAATAAAATTTTTATTTTGGCCTATTTTCTAGCAATAAAAAACTGTTTTCTGGTTTACGGGTAATAGAAAGTGTTAATGCTTCTTTCAATTTGATTCAGCGTGCGTTGAGACTCGAAAGGGCTAGGCTCACGATGATTGGAAGTATGGATGAAGTTCATACCATTTAGCACTTTTAATAGCAGAAATGATTCAATCATCTAAAAAGTCGAAAACTTGTGGCCAGCATAAGGATTGCCTTAGATAGCTTTGCAATAAAGAAAAAAAAAAGATGAATAGAATTTGAGACTAGGATTCAGTAGATGGTTTCTGCAAGAACTAATAATTACCGTATATACTCACACATAAGCCGACCCAGGTATAAGCTAAGGTACCCACTTTTCCCTCAGAAACCAGGAAAAGTGATTGACTCGCATATAAGCCCCCTCCTCAGTATAGCCCTCTCCACAGTAGCCAGATGTGCCCCTAGTACAGGTCAGCACCCCTCCCCATAGCCAGATGTGCCCCAAGGATGATACAGTTGTGTCAAGATGCCACTAGATGGCATCATAGATATAAGACAGTGGTTACCACAGAGGAAGAATCCCAGATCATTGCACTGCTGACATGTTGCTTGCACGCTCTGCTCCACAAGCCAGGGGACACAGATGGTCTAGAGCAGCGCACCCTGCACACCATGTTGCAGGGGATGGGAGGCACGGACACAGCAGGAAGCCAGATGGCAAGAGCAGGATCACTAGTGCAAGATCTTTGAAGAGACTCTGTAACAAAAATGTCATCCTTTTTTCTACTATCCTACAAGTTCCTAAACCTATTCTAATGTGCTCTGGCTTACTGCAGCACTTTCTACTATCACCGACTCTGTAATAAATCAACTTTTCTTTCCCCTGTCGGATTTGTTGCCCTGTGTCTGAAAGGCTGCTAACTCTTCAGTGTTGTTGGTCTGTTATGCACTCCAGGCCCCCTCTATGCACACTCCCTTGTGTGTTATTTAGATTAGGCAGCCTCTCTGCTTTCTTGTCAGTGAGAGAAGAGCACTGCCTGCCTTTTACAAGCTGGATAAATCGTCCTCTGAGCTGGCTGGGCTGTCACTGAGGAATTACAGACACAGAGCTGTCTGCAGTAAGAAACAATCAGCCTGTCACTCTTCAGTGGATGAGAGCTGCAGGGGGTAAACACACAAATGATCTCTTGAGATTCAAAAGGAAGGCTGTATACAGCCTGCTTGTGTATGGATGTATTTTCTATGTGTGGACCTACTGTACATCAACCTACTTCTGGTTTTGTTGGCCATTTTGTTTGTTTATAAACAAACTGTTTAAAACTGTTTTTGACTACTTTTAATGCGGGGGGGAGCTGTGAAATTGTGACAGAGGGGAATAGATGTCCCCTAACTCGCTGGTATGTTTATTTTTGTGCGATTTTAACAATACAGATTCTCTTTAAGCTCATCTGCCAGTAGCAAAACCTGCTTCACCATCCTTTCTGCTCCACTGACTCACATATAAGCCGGTTTCAATAATTTTTATTAAAATAATTTTTTTTGTTTTACAAATATGGTCAAAAAGTTACATTTGACAATTTCAATACAATGCTTGTACAATAATTTGAAGGATAAATGAAGTATATGAACAGAAATTCTAGCAGACATAAAATATCTTATTATCATAAGAACTGTTATAGGTGAGTCTGGATTTGAGTTTTCCAAATGGGGTTAAAAAATTATTGTTGTCTTGGTGTTTATGAACTGCTGTCACTGAACATTAACTCACATATAAGCCGAGGGAGGTAACTGTTAAGCAAATTTTTTGTGCTGAAAAATTAGGCGTATCTGCGAGTATATAAGGTAATTGGAAAACATCTTGGATAAAAGGAAATGCAGGTCTAACGTTTCGGTAGCCCAACTCCCTGAGATAGGAGCAGTTGCAGTATATGATAGTGGAAGTGAGGGCTGAGCTCCTGAGCAATCTCTATTGGTCTTTGAAGGCAGAAATATCAGGTGGGCCTCTAAGTACAAATAAAGAGGAGCTTAGAGGAGAATCTTTACCTCTTGTGAGGGTTAAGCACCAATGTCTAAGTTGCATGTATCGGTAGAGCTCCTGCCCAGGAGGGCACTTCTTCTGAACTTCAGCCCACTTTGGTCGTCTAATTTTATCATGCACCTAGTTTATATTGATGTGAGTTACGTTAATCATTTCTGTTCCAAAGGGCCTTCTGCTGAAAATGACTTGAAGGAGTGATCAGCTACATAGATATCTACCACTGCGATCATGCAGATCTATTTCTTTTTTTTCCATGACTCTTAGCTACCTTCATTCACATCCATTGGTATAGTCAGTTTGCAATGTGCAATGATCTATGGATGCAACTCAAAGATGGATTCAAATGTAATGGGGCCCTAGGCAAGGTAGTAGAGTTGACACTTCTTTGTGGCCCTTTTGGTAAGTTGAAAGGGAGAGAAGTCAGAGAAGGTGGCAGACGGGCCCCCGACACCCACTAGCCCCCAGGCGACTGCCCAGGTTGCCTCTGGATAATTCTGCTCCTGACCATGTACTAGGGATTGGGAAAAGCTTCTGCAGAGATAGAATATACAAGAGAGAGGGACTACAGTGTCATTCATATGTTCCTGCTGGATCCACCTACCTCTGTGCGTTGTCTGTTCCTCTCCTTGTTCCCCCCAGCCCGGGCTCCGTAATCACTCCTTGAAAAATCTGACTTTTAAGTAAAGTCAAATTTTCAGACAGGAAGAGGCAGGCTTGCTGCAAAGTTCCCTCCTCTTCCCTGCCCTATTCACTCCCCTTAAGAGGAGGAAATGGGAGGTAACATTGTGGCAAGCCTGCCTCTTCCTGTCTGAAAATTTGATTTTAGGGTCAAGGGAAAAAGGAGAGGAATGGACTATGCACAGAGTTATATGGATGCAGCATGAGCATACTTCTGTGCTTACCTTAGGTAGCTTTGCCTCGGGTCAGGTATCGCATGTTCAGCAGTGCAGGTTTCCCATAATGTGATAAACCATGCATATAGAAAATAGCGCTTCCTGTCTTAACATTACACAAGTATATGTATGTATGTATGTATGTTCTTTACATTTGCCTGGAAGTCCTCCTTTAGGCAGAATCCCTGACAATTAATGTGAACATCTATATGTACTTTGACAGGTCTTTAATCTTTTACACTTTCCTGTTATGATATAAAGCAGCCACATGCCAACCCTGCTTTTTATTCAGGTTATGCTATCTCTAAACAGGTACGTTGTGTGCAGCCAGCTTTAGCAGCCCCCACATCTGCTTCATGCTGGAAATAGGGCTGGACTTTCCGGTCGCTACACACTATCAGTCACATCATTGGTCTCTAAGTGAAATTGCTGTGCTCTGGCTCATAAGAAACCACCCACTGCTCTCTAGACTAGATATGTCTCTCATCAAGCATTGCAATATAGGAACAACAAGACTGACACCACTGTAGTAAATTCAGCAGCTGTTAGTAACTGGTGTCCGAAGTCGGGAGGTCTGATCCATGTAACAGCTGAGTTACTGGAGGAAACTTTGTGAAATTATTACCGTATTTAGAATGCTGATAGGCACATATGAAACTTTCAAATTTAAACTTTTGTTTCAACATTTCAGTCACCCTACCTAAAGAATGACTGTCTAGCGAGCTGGTTTCTTAATTCAACCCTTCATAGCTGACAAAGCACTCGCCGTACCGAAGTCTGCAATCAGTCACGAAACAAATGTTTTGAGATATTCATACACTTAACAGCTACTACCACTACTACTACAAAAAGTCATGTTTTCTCCATAAAACTAGAGTCTCCATAAAACAAGCCTCCCTCTCCAGCCTCTTGCCGGCACATCTGGTTCATATTAGATTCAGTCTCAGATTATGGCGGAGTCGAGGCCCGGAGTCTGTCCTGCGGGGACGCCGAGGCCTTATTTGCTAGGGGTCAAATCGCACATTTTACAGTACAATTAATGTTTCACAAATAATGCAGAGTGCGAGCGCCGTCTGTTTAAAGGCGCAGGCGGGATGGCAGCGCTTCTTTCCAGAAACAAAAGGCAGTTTTTAACAGTTTCCTCTATCACAGCATACATGGGGAAAGCAAATCCCCCAGGGTGGTATATCGTTTCTCATAACTTATTGGTGGATGATAAGTTTATATCAAGGTGCTTTGTAGCCAATCATAAGTGTGGTTGAGCTTAGCATCTCCCTTGCATCTTATTTGTTTTTCTTAATTTAAAGTGGAACACCAACCAAAATACTTCTGATAGCACAGAAAAACAATCCACCGGCACACAGATAGCAATTAAACAATTCCCCAATCCAATAACAGTGTTTTTGTGGCTGTCTTTGCCCCAGTTATACAGATTCCCCTCACCTCTTATCTGCAGAGCACCAGGTGAACTGCCTCAGCTGGCAGGTCCTGAAAGTTTCAAAATGTCCCTAGCTTCTCAATGGGCTTGATTCACTAAGACAAATAGCATGCCTTATCAGAGATAACCCACCTTATCAGAGTAGCATAGCAAACTTATACCTGCTAATTGGCAATGACGAGAGCTCCACTCATCCTGCCCTGAGCCCCTGCAGGTTCGTAGTGCTCGGTATGCTACTATGATAAGGCATGCTAACTTTGATATGGTGTGTTATTTTTGATAAGGCATGCTATTTGCCTTAGTGAATGAAGCCCATTGTCTTCATTGGAAACATGGAATTGGTACTGTTAAAATGATAAAGTGTTTAACCTCGCCCTCTTTTTAATGACCAATGCTAATATAAAATAAATCACCTCTCCCTCCAGTAATGCAGGGGTTCCCTGCGATCTGACAATTATTTGAATGGGTTCCTTCGGGGTATAAAGTTTGAGAAAGGCTGCGCTATCCATTGGGCACCAGAGGAAGTGGTGGTGAAGGGGGAGTGTCTGTCTTTTGGCTATCAGAGAAAGTGATGGTGAAGGGGGAGTGTCTGTCTTTGGGATACCAGAGGAAGTGGTGGTGAAGGGGGAGTGTCTGTCTTCTGGATACCAGAGGGAATGGTGGTGAAGTCTGTCGTTTGGCCATCAGAGGACGTGGTGGTGAAGGGGGAGTGTCTGTTCAATAGGCACCAGATGAAGTGGTGGTGAAGCAGGAGTGTCTGTCTTCTGGACGCGAAAAAAAGTGGTGATGAGGGGGGGAGTGTCTCTCCTCTGGAAGACCGATAACTATGGAATAAAGAAACATGTACCAACCCTAACTTGATCTAATCAAAATGACAGAAATAGTTTGGCTTTAGTTCAACTTTGAAATGGCTGCTGAGGACTTATCTGCCTTGTGCCTGTTTTGTGTTTGTCAAGCCTTAGTGGTAAGTCATAAAATGAGTGCCTTTTACCTTGTCAATGTCCCAAATATATTGTGGCTCTGTAATACTTCTTATTCCTAGTGCCTGAAACTTGGTCATTGTCCTCCATTGCTTGGTGTATTACCACTCATTCCTAATGCCTCATGTCCACCCGTGTCCCTCATTACCTGTGCCTCTGTGGTACCTCCCTTTCCTAGTGCCTCATGTCCACCCCGTGCCCCTCATTACCTGTGCCTCTGTGGTACCTCCCTTTCCTAGTGCCTCATGTCCACCCCATGTCCCTCATTACCTGTGCCTCTGTGGTACCTCCCTTTCCTAGTGCCTCATGTCCACCCCGTGTCCCTCATTACCTGTGCCTCTGCGGTACCTCCCTTTCCTAGTGCCTCATGTCTACCCCATGTCCATC
This sequence comes from Hyperolius riggenbachi, assembly GCF_040937935.1. Classification (NCBI taxonomy): domain Eukaryota; kingdom Metazoa; phylum Chordata; class Amphibia; order Anura; family Hyperoliidae; genus Hyperolius; species Hyperolius riggenbachi. The sequence continues at coordinate 198,455,515 of NC_090657.1, forward strand.
ATTACCTGTGCCTCTGTGGTACCTCCCTTTTCTAGTGCCTCATGTCTACCCCATGCCCCTCATTACCTGTGCCTCTGCTGTACCTCCCTTTCCTAGTGCTTCATGTCTACCCCATGTCCCTCATTACCTGTGCCTCTGTGGTACCTCCCTTTCCTAGTGCCTCATGTCCACCCCGTGTCCCTCATTACCTGTGCCTCTGTGGTACCTCCCTTTCCTAGTGCCTCATGTCCACCCCGTGTCCCTCATTACCTGTGCCTCTGTGGTACCTCCCTTTCCTAGTGCCTCATGTCTACCCCGTGTCCCTCATTACCTGTGCCTCTGTGGTACCTCCCTTTCCTAGTGCCTCATGTCCACCCCGTGTCCCTCATTACCTGTGCCTCTGTGGTACCTCCCTTTCCTAGTGCCTCATGTCCACCCCGTGCCCCTCATTACCTGTGCCTCTGTGGTACCTCCCTTTCCTAGTGCCTCATGTCTACCCCGTGTCCCTCATTACCTGTGCCTCTGTGGTACCTCCCTTTCCTAGTGCCTCATGTCTACCCCGTGTCCCTCATTACCTGTGCCTCTGTGGTACCTCCCTTTCCTAGTGCCTCATGTCTACCCCGTGTCCCTCATTACCTGTGCCTCTGTGGTACCTCCCTTTCCTAGGGCCTCATGTCCACCCCGTGTCCCTCATTACCTGTGCCTCTGTGGTACCTCCCTTTCCTAGTGCCTCATGTCTACCCCATGTCCATCATTACCTGTGCCTCTGTGGTACCTCCCTTTTCTAGTGCCTCATGTCTACCCCATGCCCCTCATTACCTGTGCCTCTGCGGTACCTCCCTTTCCTAGTGCTTCATGTCTACCCCATGTCCCTCATTACCTGTGCCTCTGTGGTACCTCCCTTTCCTAGTGCCTCATGTCCACCCCGTGTCCCTCATTACCTGTGCCTCTGTGGTACCTCCCTTTCCTAGTGCCTCATGTCCACCCCGTGTCCCTCATTACCTGTGCCTCTGTGGTACCTCCCTTTCCTAGTGCCTCATGTCCACCCCGTGCCCCTCATTACCTGTGCCTCTGTGGTACCTCCCTTTCCTAGTGCCTCATGTCTACCCCGTGTCCCTCATTACCTGTGCCTCTGTGGTACCTCCCTTTCCTAGTGCCTCATGTCTACCCCGTGTCCTTCAGTACCTGTGCCTCTGTGGTACCTCCCTTTCCTAGTGCCTCATGTCTACCCCGTGTCCTTCATTACCTGTGCCTCTGTGGTACCTCCCTTTCCTAGTGCCTCATGTCTACCCCGTGTCCCTCATTACCTGTGCCTCTGTGGTACCTCCCTTTCCTAGGGCCTCATGTCCACCCCGTGCCCCTCATTACCTGTGCCTCTGTGGTACCTCCCTTTCCTAGTGCCTCATGTCTACCCCGTGTCCATCATTACCTGTGCCTCTGTGGTACCTCCCTTTCCTAGTGCCTCATGTCCACCCCGTGCCCCTCATTACCTGTGCCTCTGTGGTACCTCCCTTTCCTAGTGCCTCATGTCTACCCCGTGTCCCTCATTACCTGTGCCTCTGTGGTACCTCCCTTTCCTAGTGCCTCATGTCTACCCCATGTCCTTCAGTACCTGTGCCTCTGTGGTACCTTCCTTTCCTAGTGCCTCATGTCTACCCCGTGTCCTTCATTACCTGTGCCTCTGTGGTACCTCCCTTTCCTAGTGCCTCATGTCTACCCCGTGTCCCTCATTACCTGTGCCTCTGTGGTACCTCCCTTTCCTAGGGCCTCATGTCCACCCCGTGCCCCTCATTACCTGTGCCTCTGTGGTACCTCCCTTTCCTAGTGCCTCATGTCTACCCCGTGTCCATCATTACCTGTGCCTCTGTGGTACCTCCCTTTCCTAGTGCCTCATGTCTACCCCGTGTCCCTCATTACCTGTGCCTCTGTGGTACCTCCCTTTCCTAGTGCCTCATGTCTACCCCGTGTCCTTCAGTACCTGTGCCTCTGTGGTACCTTCCTTTCCTAGTGCCTCATGTCTACCCCGTGTCCTTCATTACCTGTGCCTCTGTGGTACCTCCCTTTCCTAGTGCCTCATGTCTACCCCGTGTCCTTCAGTACCTGTGCCTCTGTGGTACCTCCCTTTCCTAGTGCCTCATGTCTACCCCGTGTCCCTCATTACCTGTGCCTCTGTGGTACCTCCCTTTCCTAGTGCCTCATGTCTACCCCGTGTCCCTCATTACCTGTGCCTCTGTGGTGCCTCCCTTTCCTAGTGCCTCATGTCTACCCCGTGTCCCTCATTACCTGTGCCTTTGTGGTACCTCCCTTTCCTAGGGCCTCATGTCCACCCCGTGCCCCTCATTACCTGTGCCTCTGTGGTACCTCCCTTTCCTAGTGCCTCATGTCTACCCCGTGTCCTTCATTACCTGTGCCTCTGTGGTACCTTCCTTTCCTAGTGCCTCATGTCTACCCCGTGTCCTTCATTACCTGTGCCTCTGTGGTACCTCCCTTTCCTAGTGCCTCATGTCTACCCCGTGTCCCTCATTACCTGTGCCTCTGTGGTACCTCCCTTTCCTAGTGCCTCATGTCTACCCCGTGTCCTTCATTACCTGTGCCTCTGTGGTACCTCCCTTTCCTAGTGCCTCATGTCTACCCCATGTCCATCATTACCTGTGCCTCTGTGGTACACCTCTGATGCCTCAGGGATACATCTCATTTCTGGTGCCTCACACATTTCATTGTCTGTGCCTAATGGCTTGATAAGATCTCTCATTTGTAATGCCTCGGGGGGTGACGTTGTCCCTCCTTCTTTGTGCCTCATGTCTGTCCTAGACAATCCCTCATGCTTCATCTCTGTCCCTCATATCTGGTACTTCATGCTTCAACCACATGGCTCTCTCCTACAGCCTCCTATTTGTCCTCATTTCTCAATACTTGTGGCTCGTATCTCCTGGCTGTCCTTTACTCCTTGTACCTCACGTCTCTGGAGTCTATCAGAGTGAGGAGTTGAGTTATATTCTGTATAATGCACTCCCGACTCGGACCCTGTAAAGTAAATAAATCACAAGGTGCCTGTGTTGGATGGAGGATTTATAGCCGAATATTTTGCTGATTTTTTCCTGCCAAGTACAAAAGCTCCTAATTGCTGTGAGCGGCGCAGTTCCTGCCAATATCGTAAAACTAATATTTAGCCGTAGAGAAACAAATTATCACTAGTGGGCCAGACAATGGGCCTTTTCATTGTGATTGTCCTGCGGCCGGCCCCTCGGATGCCCCTGTACGGAGCACACAGCTCTGGCCACTCGGATGCCCCATTTTGTATGCCCATGTGTAAGTGTCGCTCCCTGCCAGTTCCTCACCACCTCTTCTGGCACGGTGGGATTTGTTCAGCTGTTCATTCCCCAGTTAATCCAGAGGCTTATGTAAAAACAAACAGGGTCCCTGGGGGGGGGGGGGGGGGGGGGGTAGAGAGAGAGAGAAGGATACAGAGGCGGATCCTGAGGCTCAGTCCAAAGATGAGTAACTCCACTGCCTGCTCTTATTATGTGAAATAGCCACATAGCAGCATAATCCCATTATGAGTTCCAGGACAAGTGTCTCAGGCTGCCAGGTACAGGAAGACAGGCTTCAGTTCTTGTGTCATGGCTGAGCAGGCCTGAGCCCTCTCCCATGACATGGTGGCTGCTTCCCTTGTGCTGTCTTTCCTTATTATTTACGTTTACTTTACACATTTATATAGTGCTGAGATGTTTTCAGCATCACTTGCTCTCTATTAAGGAGCAAGGTACTCTGTGCAGAGGTCACTATCAGGGCTGGATTTATGGAAACGCCACAAAGGCCCAGGCTTTGAGCGGCAGCTGGCAACGGGCGGCTGGATGCTGAAGAGGGATTGCTGCATATGGAAGAAGAGACTGCAAAATGGAATAGAGAGGTTGCAAATAAAGTAACACATGGAAATAGGGAGTTGGTGCCCAAGAGATCTGTATATAACTGAAGGAGGCTGCTGTAGGTGAATGTTACAGATGGAAGAGGGGGCTGCCACATGGAAGGGAAGCTGCAAGAAAGTTGGCCTAGGGGCTGAAAAAGTAAAAAACCAGCCTTGGTCAATATTCCTTTTCTTGTCCCTGCACCAGACACACACTTTTCAATTTGTGATAATTTGCTGTAAGTAAGCAACTGTGGCTTCCCATGATGCATCTCTATTGAATATGCAAATCATCTCTTTATGCCCCTGAAGTCAGACTTACACCCAGAACAGCTGATGCATAGTGAGGCTGTAGCTAATGCATTCTACAGAGCCACATCAATCCAACATACATACAGCATATGTTAGATAGGTGTGGCTCTGGAAAATGTATAAGCTACAGCCTCACTATGCATTAGATGTTCTGGGTGTAAGCCTGGCTTAAGGGTCTTGAAGAGATAATTTGCATATTCAGTAGTGATGCATTGTGGGAAACCACAGTTGCTCATTTCGAGCTGAATTATCGCAAATACCTTATAAGAAGGCAAATTACATTTAGCATCTCTGGGTTGTAACTGATCGCACTATTCTAACTCGCTACATGCAAGCTTTAAATTAACGTATAACATCCGCAGTGTCCACTGCAGTTCCCACACATTGCACACAGTGGAAATCCAACCGTAAGGTTCATACACAGGCTAGCTGTAAATAGGCAGACACAAAATGGCAACCTCAACCAAGTGGTGTTACCCGGCAAGAAGTCGTTACACGATATCTGCTCAATAATCATCAGAATTAATCTACCAGCTGGATTGGTGGGCATACACAATATCTGTAGTTTATATAACTTTTATCTGTCAGGTGTACATGGCTTAAAGAAAACCTGAACTGAAAATTAAAAGTCAAAACAAACATACACAAGTCACACTTACCTCCCGTGTAGTCTACTCCTCAATCTTTCTCCTCTCCCATGTGCTGTTTCTCCACTGTGATCAAGGGAATTCTCTGTCCTCTATTTTGAAAATGGCCATTACCCCATAACAGCTTTCTTGTCAGCACACTGTTAAACTGTAACATCACCCACTTGAGCCATAGGGAAACATAGACATTACCTGGTACATCAGTTGTCCTCTCAGCTATAACTGACAGCAACTGATAAATAACTGACAACAACAGACATATTTCAGTTCTGACAAAATGTTGTCAGAACTGGAAGGGATTATTGTCAGAAGAAAATGGTGAGCTTCTGAGAGGAACTGATGGCAAGGTAACTATGTAATGTTCATTTGAAGTTACCTCATGTGTTTATTTTAAATAATTTTACTCAGTACAGGTTCCCTTTAATCGTAAGAATCAGGGCCAATCCACTAAACTAATCATTGAATTTTAATTGCACCTGAATGGTGCTCGTGGGCAGCAGACAGGATGCTGAACTGCCCAACAAGCATGCAGTTCAGCCTCCCAACTAAAAAAGGCCTAAAAGCTCTTCTTGATGATCAATATTACCTCCTTCAGAGCAGTTTACTAGACTTCTTCTGACCCTCAGAAACCATTTAACCATCTGTCCTGTTTTTGGAAACTGGCAGTAACTATTCTCTTCTGCCTTTTATCCCCTACTTGTCACATGGATGTCACCAGATTATTATACCAGATGTCTGAATCTCCAACTCCTGCAACAAATGGACACCTCAACAGTTGTGTTTCCCTGAAACTCCTCCGATTCTACAGTTTTGTCTTTTTTTTTTCACGCTGCTGGCCCTTGCCTCTATCCCTGTGGGGTTCTGTCCATCACGGCTTAAAAATGTGGTCACGTACAGCCTCACCTCGCGCCTCACACTTTGAAGTTGTGGCGGAGAACCCCCTGCAGAGTCTGCAGCCTTAGAACAGAGAGGAGTCAGGGGCACCGTGGCCGGGATGTCCCCTCATAAATAAATGCAATCTTTGTAGGCCGCAGGAAGGGTGCTGTGCGCACATTCATCTGCAGGCTCTCAACATGGGGCGCCCATCTTCTTAAAAACACACATGACCTTTGTGTGAGCGTGTGTGTGCGCCTGAATATTCATAACTTCACTTACAACTGCTGGGATGATGAACAGGATGTGAGAGTTTTGATCCTTTTTTTAAAGTCTGTTTTGAAGTGATAGGGCAGCTGCTGAACCTTTGCCTGTTGAAATGTGAAGCTACAGACAGATGCCAGGTTACTGCCTTTTGAAATGATAGTGATCATTTCAGGTAACAGTTTTGGAGTGATCATTGTAGAGGCGCACTGCTCACCCCTCATTCAAGAAACCTGTTCTGCTCTGTGGAGGAGGGTGGAAAGTGAGCAGAAAGTGCTTCTCTGTCGCAGCTAAGGTAACAGATGGCTGAGTATGATCTAAAGCCCAATCTACACGATGCGATTCTTTGTGCGATTCAATTACGATTCTATTTACAATCCGATTAAATCCGACATTCCCGATCAGGATTCGATTTAATTCGATTTGCCATTGTTTTGCAATGGCAAATTGAATCGAATCCTGATCGGACATGTCGTATTTAATCGGATCGTAAATAGAATCGTAATCGAATCGCACAAAGAATCGAATCGTGTAGATTGGTCTTAACATTTTGGAATGCTGAAAGTGAGACCAACGAAGGCCAGTGGACATCTGTAGTCACACTAGGTTTTCACCCAATGATTGTCTCAGGTGATGAAAATCAAGACTGCACACATAGCTTTAGTCCCAGCATAGCCAAATAGTAAATAGGGAATGCTGGGATCGCTAGTTACATAGCCGTTTGAGAGCCAAGTGTAGCCTAAAGCTATGATGTCTGCAAACTCAGACCTCAAGAAAAAGGTCTTAGGATTCTGTCCACCCATGCAGTAATATGACATTTTATTCTGTTTTATTGTTTCTCTTGTCTCCGATGTTGCTCCATTAGGCATTCTGGTTCAGTTTCCATCATTTTTTCAAACCTATTTTTTATTGAGTTTTAGAACAACATAATAACAACGTTGCATGGAGGCTCTTTATTGCAGAAGTGTTTTTTCTTATATCGGTTATTATTAATATCTTGTTTATGGTTGTGTGCCATTTTGCTTTTCCCCCTCCAGGTCCATCTGGAATCTACCAAGGAGCGAATAGTCTGACAAACAGTGGAGCATTCAGTGGCGTTCACCAGGTACCTTCTATTCTTTGTGTTCATAATGTTTTTATTACGTTTGCTGAGAACGGATTATTCTGGATTATTCAGTATTCCATCAGAGCAGGCTTTGTTGAACAAGGTTCCCAGGAGCCCCAGGGCCAGAATAGGAAACAAAAGGCGCAGGAGCCCTTGCAGAAAAAAGTGTGCTGCCATAAGAGCCCATTTAGGCATCGGTGGACGGAGGTCTTAGGTTGAGGCATGGGTAGAGGGAGGGTTCTGTATTAGAGCAGAGTTAGGTTAAGACATGGTAAAATATCTGTAAAGAGTACTTATATTATACTATTGGAATTAAGTAGTAGAATATCTGTAATTTCGCCAATATTTTACTAGCGGCAATCCCCCACACACTTTTTCCCAGAGTAACCAAGCAGCTCAGGGTGACCCAAACTACTAGGAATGTATAGGTGGATGAAAGGAACCAAAAAGCCCTCCTACTAAAAAAGCAAAGCTTGGTGTAATTGCCTTCTTAAAACAGAAGGAAATTTGCAATAATTCAGTTATAAATGAACATTTGTGGTTACCCACAATGCACACCTGCTAAATATGCAAATTATCCCTTTCCGCCCCGTTGAGATGTCTAACTAATAAACTGAGATGATATGAGAGTGAAAAGTGTTCCTTTTTTTTTTTTATTTTTATTTTTTTTATTTCCAGGAATATTCTTCATATCCAGGTTTTAGCCAAGGCCAGTACTCCCAGTACTACAGCACGTCGTACAACTCTCCCTACATACCCACAAACAGCATCAGTCCGACCTCCTTATCTACAGCCACTTACGCCATTCAAGATGCTTCCCACCACATCTCCAATCAGAGCTCAGAGTCGCTGTCAGGTGGGTCGTAGCAACATCCCCTGACTGATATTACCGTACTTAAGGTGGGCACACACGATACAATTAAATGATCCGATTTTACAGCTATATGATCGGATCTCCCAAAAGTCGAAAGCTTTTTTTTTTAATTTTTCATTAGACTAAAAAATCTGATCGTATTTCCCATTTTTTTTTATTTTTATCGATCCAGAATGCTGGAAATTTTTCTTCAATTTTTCTAAAGATTGTATGGTGTGTGTTAGATTGTGAATTTATTAACATACACACCCTAGCAATTTTCTCAGAGTTTCCAATCATTTTTATCATAATTAAGGAAAATTTTAACATAGGTGTGTGGTACATTGGTCATATTTTTGAAATGTTACAATCAGTCAGAAAAAGTGATTGCAATTCCTGAATTGAACAGATATTTAAAAAAAAAAATTGTATGGGGTGTGGCCACCTAGAGAGATCAGTGATCCATTCACATCAATCTCTTCACCAGAGGAGCTTACAGTGTAATGTTCCCACTGCAGCCACACACTATTAGGCCTGGTGCACACCAAAAACCGCTAGCAGATCCGCAAAATGCTAGCAGATTTTGAAACGCTTTTTCTTCTTTTTCTGCAGCGTTTCAGCTAGCGTTTTGCGGTTTTGTGTAGCGTTTTTGGTGTAGTAGATTTCATGTATTGTTACAGTAAAGCTGTTACTGAACAGCTACTGTAACAAAAAACGCCTGGCAAACCGCTCTGAAGTGCCGTTTTTCAGAGCGGTTTGCGTTTTTCCTATACTTAACATTGAGGCAGAAACGCATCCGCAATCCAAAATCTGCTGCAGCCCGGGAGTATGCGTTTCTGCAAAACGCCACCCGCTCTGGTGTGCACCACCCCATTGAAATGCATTACCCTAGCAGATCCGCACCCGCAAGCAGATCGCAAACCGCAGCGGAAACGCTCCGGTGTGCACTAGGCCTTACAGAGATCTATTTCCACCAGCTTCTGCACCAGAAGAGCTTACACTCTAATGTCCTCACAACAGTTACACACTATTATTCCTATAATTGCTGTTATACTTTAACTCTAACAGATAGGTAGTCACATCACACATATGGTATTAATATCTTGCATTTTTCCTGCAGGAGACTATACATCACATAATGGTCCCTCCACACCAATCAAAGATTCAGAGTCAGAACGGCAACACAGGGGGTCTGACGTGAAGTTACGAGGAAGATCTAAGCGGAACAACGACCCATCCCCAGCTGTGGACAACGAGATTGAGGTCAGTATTGTAGTGTTGTGACAGACCCTGATTGTTAGACAAGGTGTTTTTTTTTAACCAGTACAGTCTGACGAAGGAATTGTGGTAAGGCGGTGAACCTCTGTGTTTGAAATAGGAACCGTCTTTATGGATTAATAGCAGCCAGTCAAATTCCATCCCACTCTGCTCAACCACAGTTGAATACTAAAAGCTGTAATGTATTGGAATGGCACCTCTCAAGTAGGAATGCAGCTTCTGAGAGAAGATCACTGTACAAAAGAACCCTTGTAGAAACCTAGCTGTAGAGTAGAGACCGATGTACACAAAACCCCTCGCAGGAGTGCAGCTCTAGTTCAGAGGTCATTGCACACCTTGTAGGAATGCAGTTATAGACTGGAGACCACCGTATGCAAAGTCCCTTGTTGTAACGCAACTCCTGAGTGAAGGCCATCGTACACAAAGCCCCTTGTAGAGACCAACTTCTAGAATGGAGATCTCTGTATATAAAGCTATATAAAGCCCCTTGTTGTAATGCAATTGCAGACAAAAAAATCATTGTACCCAAAGCCCTTGTTGTTATGCAACTGCAGACTAGAGATCATTGTACCGAAAGCCACTTGTTTTAATGCAACTCCAGACTAGAAATCATCGTACTGAAAGCTGCTTGCAGAAATGCAGATATTGACTAGAAACAATTGTATGCAAAACCCCTTCATGCAATGTGACTCCAGAGTGATGGCCATAGTACGCAAAGCCCCTGGTAAGGACGCCGCTCCAAAGTGGAGACCATTGTACACAAATCCTCAGTTAGGGACACAGCTCCAGAATAAAGACCAGTGTACACAAAGCCTCTTGTAGGGACACAGCACCAGAGTGGAGACCACTGTCCACAAAGCCCCTTGTAGTGACACCACTCCAGAGTGGAGACCTCTGCCCACAAAGCTCCTTGTAGTGACACCACTCCAAAGTGGAGACCACTGCACACAAAGCCCCTTGTAGTGACACCACTCCAGAGTGGAGGCCACTGCAAACAAAGCCCCTTGTAGGAACACAGCTACAGAGTGGAGACTGTTGTACACAAATACTCTAGAAGAGAGACTGTTCCAGGGTGGAGACCATTATGCACAAAGACTCTAGTAGGGACGCAGCTCCAGAGTGGAGACAACTCGACACAAAGACTCTAGTAGGGACACAGCTCCAGTGGAGTGGAGACCATTGTACACAAAGACTCTAGTAGGGATACAGCTCCAGAGTGGAGACAAGTGGACACAAAGACTCTAGTAGGGACACAGCTCCAGCCTGGAGACCATTGTACACTTTGACTTTTGTAGGTATGCTGCTTCCAGAATGGAGACCACTGAACACAGAGCTCTTTTTTGGAGTCCAGATCCAAAGTAGAGACTACTGTACACATAGTCCTATGTAGGAATGTAGCACCAGTTTTCTGCTTCAGGCATCTCTGCCAGTAAAAACAGTTGTAAGCTAGTAGAAGGTATCTGTGCCAAGCTCTGCAGATGTTTTGGATTACAGACTTTGCAGAGCCATGTCTACAGTGTTTAGAAATCTTTTCTGAGCCACCATTCCTCACTCTGCCAGGGTATGCTGGCAAGACAACTGGCAGAAAGCCAAGCTCTTAAATCACCATGACATTTGTCACATCTGTACCTGAACTAAGTGGTGGTTGTGAGGAGTGGTGAAGGAGTGTTTGCAGTGGTGTGGCGAAGTAGCTAGCACAGAAAATGGGCAAAATTGGTGTCATTTCAGGATCATTTCTATGCAATAATGGGAACATTTAACTGAAAATATTCCTAAAACACAGTGAACTTAAAACGAGGATTAATTAATTTAAGACAAATCCTCTTTACCCACCCCAGCTTAACATTTGTAGATGTCTCTCCAACATCCCAAATCCCCCATCATGTTTATGTACCACCATTCCAAGGCCATGCTTCCCTTTTATAGCCAACACGCTGTGAAGAGATTAGGTGCAGTCCAATCCCACTGGCACACCGCAACCCACAGTGCTCTGCAATGCATCCTACAACCTCCCTGTGCCATACTCATGCCTAACCCTGAGACCTCCCTCTACCATTGTCTAAACCTAAGACCTCCTTCTACCGTTGCCTAACCCCAAGACCTCCTTCTACCGTTGCCTAACCCTAAGACCACCCTCTACCGTTGCCTAACCCTAAGACCGCCTTCTACCGTTGCCTAACCCTAAGACCACCCTCTACCGTTGCCTAACCCTAAGACCTCCTTCTATCGTTGCCTAACCCCAAGACCTCCCTCTACTGTTGCCTAACCCCAAGACCTCCTTCTACCGTTGCCTAACCCTAAGACCTCCCTCTCCTGTTGCCTAACCCTAAGACCTCCCTCTATCGGTCCTTCTTTTGCAGATGGATGGCTTGATAGATAATTTCCACCAGTTCCATTATTCTGATCGATTTTCTCATTGAAGTTAATAGAAATTGATCAGAAAAACTGTAGGAAAATCGATTGGAAAAACAATCGGGCAGTAAATCTGCCAAAAAAAACCTCATTGTGTTTTCCCAGCATAACACTTGTAGCGTTAGATAGCAGGGACGGAGCCTTTCTTTGCCACAAATCACGGGTTGCTGCACCCCTTTTTTCCGCAAGGGCTCCTGCATTCTCTTTTCCTGTTCTGGAAATGGTAGCCCTGGCATCATTGTGGAACATTACCGGAGGACTTGGCATACTGTTTTTATTTTGGCCTTATTTAGGTGGGGAGAGGGCCAGGACCGTTAATTGATGAGAAGGACAAACAATTCTTGGCCATCTACTTCAAGGGGGGTGATTTTCTTAGGATGACATCTAGCTGTCTCCTGGCTGCAAGGGCAATTGGCAAGGCACTAGGACAGAAGGAGCACCGGAAGCAAGTTTTCCTCATGTTTCCCAGAAATGCTGTTAAATACAAGGATGGTGTTTTTCGACGTTTACATCAATTTCTATCAGTTATTTGATTCCTGGCATTTCGATAGCCCATCCTTTTTGAGTAAGGGGCTAGTGTGAATAGTTCTGTTCTCTGTGGATCACTGAATAAAAGGTTGGTGCAAAGATGTTGTGCTTTGGTAGAGATCTGGCTTCCTTTCTTAAAATGTGAATCAGTCATTTGCAGAATATTTTCAAGACGCTGTAGATGCATTTTTGAAAAAATTACCATAAAGTGAACCCAAGCAAAAGCTCGGGTACAAAAAATAAATAAATGGGTACCTACAAAAAGAGATGCATGTGGATACTATAGGTGCTTCCAGTGTCCTCCTCACTCCTGCCGCCGCTCGTCGGGACCCTCCTTAACATCGGGGCCGCGCTCCTCTTCTGGCACGAGCATGGCTGTGCTGCATCTGTGCAAGCGGGAGCGAGTCTGTGTAGTAGCAGCACAGCCACATTTGGGCTTGAAGAGCTTGAAGAAGAGTACGGCCTTAGTCAGATGGCCAAGAAGCTCTTGTCAGTAATCTTTGTGTGTCCATGAGTGGCTGCAGGACCTGAGGACACGGTGAGAAGCCTCTACAGGATCCAGAGGTTCCCTCTTCTTAGGTAAGTATTTCCTTTTTGACTCGGGTACACTTTAAGCAGAACTCTAGCCTAGCCTGCAATTTTTTAAGGGATAACTGGATTCTCTTCAGCAGAATTGTAACTCTTTCCGTAATTAATCTTAATAGAGTATTCTTGTTTCTCAGTTGCACCAATTTTTGGACATCTGAAATGAGAAGCACAGAGTATGGGGGCTGCCTTATTTATTTATTTTTGAATAATACCAGTTGCCTGGCTGTTTTTGCTAATCTTCCTGGATTCAGTAGTGTTTGAATCACACACCTGAAACAAGCATGCAGCTAATCTAGTCAGACTTCAGTCAGAAACACCTGATCTGCTGCAGGCTTGTTTGGTGTCTATGGCTGAAAGTATTTGAGGCAGAGGATCAGCGGGACTGCCAGGCAATGTGGAAAGGAAATAAATATGGCAGCCTCCATACCCATCTCACTTCAGGTGTACTTTAAAGGACACCTGAAGGGAGAGGGATATGGAGGCTACCATATATATTTCCTTTTAAACAATACCAGTTGCCTGGCAGTCCTGCTGGATAAAGAAGTGTCTGAATCACACACCTGAAACAAGCATGCAACTAAGCCATTCAGGCATCAGTCAGAAACCTCTGATCTGCATGCTTGTTCAAGGTCTATAGCAGCCAGGGAATTTGCATTGTTTAAAAGGAAATAAATGTGTCAGCCTCCATATCCCTCTGACTTCAGGTGTGCTGTTATGTAGTCTCCTCCTGTCCTGCACACCTTCTCTGCATGGATCGGGAACTGGCCTTGCTCCCCCTGCAAGTCTAGGAAAGTAACGAAGAGGGGGCGCGAGGCATTAGCCATGCAGACAACACAGAGCAAAGCAAGGCCATTCATCATGACATCAGACTAATCCCATTTTACTTAATGCATTTTCCACATGGGCAGCTAGCGTTTCTGCAGGATGGGACTTTGCAAACTCGCTTACAGAGAATTGGCCGACTCACAAAGGATTGTGATTGTTAAGTACATTATGGATGGAGCAGCCTGGGTGGATTTGAATAGATGTCCTGTAGATAGTTTGGCAGCAGTTGTGAAGATTACCGAAACTATTTTCTTGTTTCAACTACCTGTACAGATGTCTGTGGGCGCTGCAGAGAGCAAGGAGCTGGGAGAGCTGCACACCAAATATGTGAACTTGGCAGATCATGTGACAAGAATATGACAAGGCCATTGGTCATTCAGATATCATGTGGTCTTAGTGTAGTTGTGGTCAGCTATCGCTCATCCAACGCTCTTGATGTTGTTAAAGTAGAATACCAGAGTGAGAGTCGGTCAGGTTTTAATTGTTTGTTTGTTTACTTATTGGACAGATTCTTTCTCATGTGACAACCAGTGGCGTAGCAATAGGGGTTGCAGAGGTTGCAACCACATCGGGGCCCTTGGGCCAGAGGGGCCCCGAAGGGCCCTTCCTCAACTTCAGTATTAGCTTTCTATTGGTTCTGTACTCATAATAATCGCTTCTACAGATACTTTGAATAGTGGTAATCATTAACAAGCTGTTCCCCATCCCCTTCTTGCACCTCTGACACTGTAGTTGCCATTGGCAGGTTTTGGTGAACCTTATCAATTGTTTTGTATAGAGTGCTTCGGGGGCCCTATTGTAAAACTTGCATTGTGGCCCACAGCTCCTTAGCTATACCACTGGTGACAACCATACTGTCCTATGTACAGTATGCATGGCACAGGGGCAGGGATGTGTGTAGCCTTGCATGTGTGATTTAAAGCCTGGTACACACAATTGTGATTGGCCAATGACAGTCCAATTTTACCTCCTTCATGTAGGATTAGGGCCAACAGATTTTAAATAATATTAAGCTCATAAGGTGTCATACTACAATTGGTATAATTGTGTGTATTGGTGTGGAAGACAAATGGGTGTAAGAGAACAGGTTTGCGTATGTGTGTTTTGTGGCTACACGTTATGTTTGTGAAGATAATGATGGCCACACTTGTTTTCTGACCCTTGTGAGACGGGCCCCAAGGCCATGAAGGGCACCAAGGGGAGGCAAGGGAAGGGGTGTGAACATTGAGGAGGCCCTATGAAAGTTTAGCTGGTCCCCGTGAATTGTAGTTATGCCACTGTGAGTACAAATCATAGATTTTTGATCATTTGCCGTAGTCTTGGGTAGTACAGGTGGTTCTGATGTCATTTTCAGCAAAATCCAGTAAAGCATTATATTTGCATTCTTCATCAGGAGACATTTGGAGATGAATTTAGTATATTTATGAGCTTGCTAATAAAGTAAGTACATTTAAGGGATAAGAAAGTAATACAGTATCCACACCATATGAATTAGTAAAATAAACATTGTGTTACAAGTCGGAGTTACACTTTAGGCGAGTACAGCTGGACATGATAAAGCTGCATTATGAATTTCTTCCCACTATTCATCTGCTGGTTAGCGATAGTCCGCGGTCGGCACAGTCAGTCTTTTGGCTGCCATGCTTGTCCGCTATCTGTGAACCTGAAAATACTCCTACAGGAGATATCAGAGCTGGATTGGGGTATTGTACTTGGCCAGGGCCTGGCTGTGAACTCAGCGGATCATGAATACATCACAGGGATATAACAACACAGCCCATTACAAGTCCATACATCCACTCCGCTCCATTCAGGCGATTCTTGTAAAGAGGTCCACACGATGTTACAATCTGCTCATTCACTCCATCAAAATATTTTAAAAGAAACCCTTCCCATTCAAATGTCCACATTTATTTATTTATATAGCGCCGACCTATTACGCAGCGCTGTACAGAGTATATTGTCTTGTCACTACCTGTCCCTCAGATACATACATATGAGAGGTTCACAATCTAGTCCCTACCATAGTCATATGTATGTATCATGTAGTGCATGTATGGTCTAGGGCAGGCATGGACAAACTTGGCCATCCAGCTGTTTCAGAATTACAAGTCCCACAATGCATTTGCCTTTATGAGTCATGACTGTGGCTGTCAGACCCCTGCAATGCATTGTGGGACTTGTAGTTCTGTAACAGCTGAAGGGCCAAGTTTGCCCATACTAGGGCCATTTTTTGGGGGGGGGGAAGCCAATTAACTATTTTACTTATCTGTATGTTTTTGGGATGTGGGAGGAAACCGGAGTGCCGACACGGGGAGAACATACAAACTCCTTGCAGATGTTGACCTGGCTGGGATTGGAACCGGAGACCCAGCGCTTGCAAGGCAAGAGCGCTAACCACTACGCTACTGTGCTGTCCTTAATTTTTACATGTCTTTGCATTTGATTCCATTTGTTTTCAAGCACATATTTTCCATTAGGTAGTGACGTGAATTAAAGTAGAACTTTGGTGGTAAAGTACACCTGAACTGAGAATATGGAGGCTGACATATTTATTTACTTTTAAACAACAATTCAGATTGCCTGACTGTCCTAATGATCCTTTGCCTCTAATACTTTTAGCCACAGACCCTGAACAAGCATGCAGATCAGGTGCGCTGACTGGTTTGTGACTGGAATAGCTGCAAGCTTGTTTAAGGTGGGTCATTTGGGCACTACAGCAGGCAAAGAGATCAGTAGTGCCTATAAACACAAGAATCGAGACTCCTAAATAGTTACACTCTAAAAGCAGCAGGTATAATGCACATATGCACATATTGTCAGATTAACTGATGTGCATTATACCGGCTGCGTTTTGAGTGTAATTATTTAAGAGTCTCGATTCTTGTGATTATAGGCACTTTTATTGGCCTGAGGAAGCGAGCTGAGACCCGTGAAACGCGTTGCCTGTGCTGTTATCAAAAATTCTTTGTCTAAGAATTTCGTCTCTGAGCTAAGCCACCTCACTTGTTTCTCTTTAGTTGTTTTTAACATATTTTACACAATCAGGACGCCTCTTTATCCCCTATACAGTATGTGCTAAATCCACCCTCTTTATTCCCTATATGTGCTTATCAGAGAGAGATCTTTTGTCTGCCCATACACTGTAGGCTAATCCCCAATCTGTCAGGAATCGCATACATGCAAAAATATAGCCGGGAAATTTGGGTGCAGGGTAAAGCTGAATACTGTCTCACCCGCCTCCTGCAAAAGTCCCAGTAGCGTTAATTACTATTCCCCCTCCAGGCTACCATGGACTGCGAAAGAAAGGCGTAATTCAGCTGGCAGCTGTTTTTACATTCATTTGGGCACCATCTTTTAAAGGTGGCAAAATTATTGTCTGATCGCCGCTACAGCCATAATTCACATTACAGCCTATGGAGCCTTTGTGCCATTTATAAACATTAATAAAACTGTACATTACAGTAGGATAAGCATTTTTGGGATGTTTCAATCTCAATAATGTCCTCCCTGCTGCAAGAGGTCTGTATTGTGCTTGATCCCTCTTCTGCTCTGTTGTTATCATAATTGTTGTATGTAGAGGATGTCTCCAATGAATTAAGATGGATAAATGATTGTTTGAGGGTTGATGCATGCCTGACTGGCTTTAGACATAGTTTGTGTGACTCGCAGATCACAGCCAGGTCTCTGGACCAGCCAAACATGAGCAGCAGCTGCCAGACTTGCATCGGAGGAGCTCCGTGGCAGCAAATCAGAGGAAAGAGCTGATGTCACTCCGAGGTGAGGATGTTCTCCTGCAGATGATGAACTGACGAACGTACAGATAATCTCTGTCTTATCGTGAGAACCTGTCCTGCCTGGAACACCTCCTCTCAGCCCTCCATTAATTTATACTGCATCTCCTGTGTCACATCCAGTAATGTCTTCATCCTGATGACTCAGCGGAGCATCCAGGGACATAGCTCTGATACAAGGGAGTCCACGGGCTTTCCTCTTGTTTTTATGAACAGCGAAAGCTGGAAAATCAGAGTTATGGTGCAGTCCACGAAACAAGAAATACATTCAGCATTGTAGGGGCAACACTCATATAAAGCAGATCATTGTCACTAGGAAGGCAATGTGGGGTTTTATCCCACACAAATATAGGCATCTTAAATATAAAAATCTACATCCTCTCTTTATTAAGCCTGCTCAACCTCTCCTCTTGAGAGGAGGATGTACCTCTCTAAATGCAGCCTTAATGTTTAGCCTTTTTCTGCATGTTTATAACTACAATTATGTACTTCTGGAATAAAAGTTGAAACTGATTTCAAGACGGGGCTGGGTCTCTTCTATTTTGTTGGTACTTCGCTTCTCCTTGGGCAAAGTAGTTTATGATGACCAGGACACCAATCTTTGATTGATGGGTGCGGTGCTGTTGCCCTTCCTTCTGCTGTTGCCACTCTGCAGATAGGGATACTAGTCACACCTAACCTGAATATAAATTAAATTTGACTTCCAATACCATTTTGGGGCAGTTTTTGTTTGTGTATAGTTGCTGTGGACTGCTATACTTTGCACCTAGGTATCACACTTTGCTAAGTACCTGAATAAGACTTTTTGTTTTGTATTGTATCATTTACTTTACTTGTGTGTAATAGTCTCCTCTCTTTTTCACAGCGGGTATTCGTCTGGGATCTGGATGAAACAATTATAATCTTTCACTCATTACTCACCGGAACGTTTGCAACTCGCTACGGAAAGGTAAAGCTCTTTCTGATGAAAATTAAATAACACCAATTCATATTCTAACTACTGTACAGAGGGAAGAAGCCAACCATTCTAAGATCTGGTTCCACATTCTATAGTATCAATACCCCACAAACCAGTGACTCCTCTGGCATGTAATGAACAACACTGTCAGAGAATCAAGTTTGAGTTTTGCTAACTTACCTGAGTTTTAATAAGATCCTTGGAGGTCCTCTTTGCCATTCCTAAGTTCAGCTAGCCCTGTCTGACTTCAGCTAGCCCCTCTGAGCTCAACTAGCCCTGTCTGAGCTTATCTAGCCTCTCTGACTTCAGCTAACCCTCTCTGACTTCATCTAGTTGCTCTAAGTTCAGCTAGGCCCACTCTGAAATAAGCTAGGACTTTACTCAGTTCCTCTCTGGCTTCAGCCAGCCCTCTTTGAGCTCAACTAGCCCTCTCTGACTTCAGCTAGCCCTTTCTGAGCTCAACTAGCACTCTCTGACGTCAGCTAGCCCTTTTTAAACTCAACGAGCACTCTCTGACTTCAGCTAGTCACTCTGATCTCAGTTAGGCCTTCTCTGAACTAAGCTATAACTTCTCTGAGCTCTTCTCAGAGTCCAGCTAGTCTCTCTGTGCTCAGCCTGTCCTCTCTGACTTCAGCTATCCCTCTCTGAGATCAACTAGCCGTCTCTGAGTTAATTTTGCCCTCTCTGAGGTTAGCTAGCCCCTCTGAGGTAATCTAGCCTCTCTGACTTCAGCTAGCTCTCTCTTTGGTTTAACTAGATAGCCTATAAATCATGTTCTGGAACGTGGATATATGTTTGTAACGATGCTCAGTGATAATAGACTTAAACAAATCTGTTCAGAAAAATTACCATGACCACAAAAAAAAATAAACAACCCATAAAATTGTTGTATTTGTTGAACATTGGCATAACACATATACAAACACTCAGTGTTATTGTATACAGATCAATTCACCATATTGCAGAATTCTGTCACTACTGTTTTTCTACTACTGCCAGAGATGTAATGGGGCCCTAGGCAAGGTAATAGATTTGGGGTGCTCTTGTGGTCTTTTTGGTAAGCTGAAGGAGAGAGATCAGAGAAGGTGACATGGGGACCCCTTGACACCCACTAGGCCCCAGGCACCTGCCTAGGTTGCCTGGTCGCATGGTCCTGCTCTGCTCCGTGCATTACAAAACCTTACAGTCAACAGTCAACTCGCTTGCCTGACCAACAAACATTTACTACCACTCCCAAAAATGCTTATGTTCAGTACACTATCCAAAATTTTAAGTAACCTCATCAATTACATAAGTGTCGGTGGTCGAATGTACCAGAAATATCGGCCTGTGTATACCTACCTTTAGGCAGGGGTCACACTTGTCTTTCAGTTTCCTGCACACCATGGGCTTGATTCACTAAGACAAATAGCGTGCCTTATCAGAGTTAACATGCCTTATCTAAGTTAACACACCTTATCAGAGTAGCATAGCGAGCGCTACAAACTTATGCCTGCTAATTGGCAACGACGAGAGCTCCACTCATCCTTCCCTGAGCCCCTGCAGGTCCAATCACTTTAAAGGACAGTATCCCGCACTTTGGCCCAATAGGCTGCCTGTCACTTGACAGGAAACATGGCAGGCAGCCTATTGGACCAATCAAAGTGCGGGGATAATGTCCTTTAATGTGATTGGACCCGCAGGGGCTCAGGGCAGGACGAGTGGAGCTCTCGTCATTGCCAATTAGCAGGCATAAGTTTGTAGCGCTCGCGATGCTACTCTGATAAGGAGTGTTAACACTGATAAGGCATGCTATTTGTCTTATGCTGGGCATACACGGCAGTTAACGCAGGCTTATCAATCGAGCCTGATTGCTCGATTTATAATATCCGACAGGTCCGATGACCCGCCGGATAGATTCCCCGCTCGATCCCCGCTGGCGGACAATAGCGGGGAATCGAGTGGCTGATAAGGAGCGTCGGCGGGGACGAGGCGGGAGTCGATCCGGCGGCTAATCGGCCGCTGGATCGACCCGTGTATGCCCAGCATCAGTGAATCAAGCCCAACGTGTGTTTGTATGCAGAAAATCTTGTGCGTTTTTTCACAGTAGCAAATGTAATTGATTGTCAAAACTAACAAAATGTGCAGAATGCTTGGTTTTCTGTTGCTCGAACACAAATTCTGAACGATCTTCTTTGCAAGCTTTGCATCCTGCTCCATTCCTAGATTTAAAGCACACTTGAAGTGAAAGGGATATGGAGGCTGACATTTTTAAGTCTGCAAAATAATGGGTGGTTGCAGAGACTGAATCGGAAAAGTAGTTTTAATATACTTGTGTAACTTACAAATCGATACCATGTGCCACATAATTTTTAAAAAAAGTGGATGACAGCAGGATCCCCCTTTTTCCATGCGCTCCTGGGAACTAGAGCTATATCCAGCGGTTTTCTCTCTGAACCATCTACATATCTGCAGCAGGGCTTACAGGCATGCAGCAAAGCGTTTAAAAAGATTGGAAATTTGTGTTTATTTGACTCCCCTAATGAGACACTCAGCTGTGTTTATTGACATTGGTGTTAGTCATGCATATGGAGTACCTGGAGGCTGGAGACACCTGGGGCCTGCTCACCCCACCGCCTGCCTCATCACCCTCCTATCCTCAGGGGACACCCCAGCTGAGCATCCTAAGAAAAACACGGCCCCAATGTGCCCTGCTCAGCCACCACTCCGAAAAACAAACAACTCCTAATTCCTTCACAGGATGCAGGATTAAGCCAAGATGAACTTCATTTGGAAAGGATTTTCCAAGGAAGTTGAACACTGGTCCATACGCCCCGGGTATTCCTGGAATGTGACAAGGGATGAGGTCACTAAAGAGAAACTGTCAGCCTTTCACTCTAAATTCACCATTATTTGTAAGATGCTACAGATGTTTCCACTGGGCTGTTGTGTAGAGAGTGTGGAAATCCTGGAAGAGCGGCGACCTGTTGTCTCATACATCGGATAACGATTACGAAGCTGTCCTGGCAATAGGGAAATAGTATATTAGATTTAAAGCAGAGTAACCGAGCAGCTCAGGGTGACCCAAACCAAGTTTCCTTTCTGTTTTAAAAAGTCAAATTTCCCCAAGCATTGCTTATCAGTAGGAGGGCTTTTCAGTCTCTTTTATCCCTCTATACATTCCTAGTGGTTTGGGTCACCCTTAGCTGCTTGGTTACTCTGTTGTATTGGTCCAAGCCCTATCCCATACTGCCATATCAATCCCTGCCATGCACTGATGAGGTGTCTACATGTGGGGTTGATGTGGCTGTGTAAAATGTATAGCTATAGGCTTGCTATACACCAGCGGTTCTGGATGCTTGCCTTGCTTACAGGGGCGAAAAGGGATAATTTGCATATTCAGTAGTGATGCATTGTGGGTAACCACACATGTTCACTTATAGCTGAATTATTGCAAATTTCCTTCTGTTTTAAGAAGGCAAATTCCACCAAGCATTAGATTTAAAGGAAATCTGAAGCAAGAGGTATATGGCGGCTGCCATATTAATTTCCTTTTAAGTAATACCAGTTGACTGGCAGTGCTGCTGTCTGATCCTCTGCCTCTAATACTTGCAGCCATAGCCCCTGAACAAGCATGCAGCAGATCAGGGGTTTCTGACTGGAGTTTCAGATGAGACAAGATTAGCTGCATGCTTGTTTCTGGTGTTATTCAGATACCGCTGCAGCCAAATAGACCAGCAGGGCTGCCAGGCAACTGGTATTGTTTATTATGAAACAAATATGGTAGCATTTACATTCTTCTTACTTCAAGTTCCCTTTAAAGGGAAGGTTGCGGGGCACTTTCACACCCGTTTTATCATCAACGTGTATTACTGTTTTTCAGCTCTGTCAGTCGTGTTCAATGCAGATTCCCTCATTTATAGTCTCTTTGTGGAGTGCATAATATTATTATTATTATTTAGTATTTATATAGCGCCGACATATTACGCAGCGCTGTACCGTGTATATATATATCTTGTCACTAACTGTCCCTCAAAGGAGCTCACAATCTAATCCCTACCATTGCCATATGTCTATATTATGTAGTGTAAGTACTGTAGTCTAGGGCCAATTTTAGGGGGAGCCAATTAACTTATCCGTATGTTTTTGGAATGTGGGAGGAAACCGGAGTTCCCGGAGGAAACCCACACAGACACGGAGAGAACATACAAACTCTTTGCAGATAGTGCCCTGGTCGGGATTCGAACCGGGGACCCAGCGCTGCAAGGCGAGAAAGCTAACCACTACGCCACCGTAGTGGTACGCTGTGGCCAGTGATGAAGTTTCTGCAATGCAACTGCTGTTTCCCGCAGTGCTACTCCTCTCCTGATTTATGGCACCACCTGCTGGTGACCTTTGACCCAGGGCACAAGCATGCTGGGAAAGGTACCAACAGACACCATACCCCATAAAATACTCTGCCTATGAGGATCAGAAAAGTCTGATGGGACCATAACCCCTCACTGCACTAATGTGCTTTTCCCTTTAGACACTGACGTCCACAGCAGGTCTACCAAAGAAGCAAAACAAAAACAGTTTAAACCTTTCCCAAGCTCGTAGCCTGCACCCCCTCCCCTCTCAGTACGTGAATCACGTTACAGAGGTGACAATTATGGTGAGAGCACACATAGTTAGAGAATGTGTTTGTGGTGGGCTGGGACAGGCAAAACAGCTGAAAACAGCTGAAAGGCTGCCATTTCCAGACCGTAAATCTTTATTTTTACCGATTCCAAACTCTCGTGGTCCAATAAGCTTGTCTCAATTTGTACAATAAATTGTCCTTTTGTTTCTGGTTTCCTCTCTTTCTCTCTCTGCATCATGAAGTGTGTATCAGAAAAGTATTAAAATGAAAAGTGGCCCTATGCAAGATAGCAGTTTTTGCCCACCGCTGATGATAGCCTGGCTTTTGTAGAAAGATTTGGTGAGGACTAGCATCCAGGCCACTAGACTCTCCCCAGGCCCTAGGCAACTGCCTTGGTTTGCCTTGTGGATGATCCGGCTCTGGTGTGTATTTTGTTAGCTGTATCAGCATATCCCTGAGTGCATCCTGTGCCCCTTTTGTATGTCATATGCCATCACCTTTCACAGAGATGCCAGGACTTCCTCTAAATCAGGGGTGTCAAACTCAAATACAAAGTGAAATTGAGCTCTGGGACCAAGTCGCGGGCCAACCTCAATGTCTAGTGGCCGCCTCCCTTACTTATATAGTTCCCTATCTAAGTGTCTAATATCCCCCTCCATTCCCTATGCCCTGGTATCTAGTCCCCCTCCTCTTCCCCTATACATTTCACTAGTGGCCCTCCTCCCTCCCCTATACAGTTACCTGGTGTCTAGTGGCCCTCCTCCCTCCCCTATACAGTTACCTGGTGTCTAGTGGCCCTCCTCCCTCCCCTATACAGTTACCTGGTGTCTAGTGGCCCTCCTCCCTCCCCTATACAGTTACCTGGTGTCTAGTGGTCCACCCTTGCTCATCTATACAGTTCCCTGGTGTTTAATGGTACTCTATCCCTACCCTATACAGTCTCCTGGTGGCTAGTGCCCCCCCTCCATTCAGTTCCCTGGTATCTAGTGATTTCTCCCTCCTCTTTTGGCTTCCCTGGTGATCTAGGGCTTACCATCAAATATGGCTTCCCTGGTGATCTAGGGCTTACCATCCAATATGGCTTCCCTGGTGATCTAGGGCTTACCATCCAATATGGCTTCTCTGGTGATCTAGGGCTTGCCATCCAATATGGCTTCTCTGGTGATCTAGGGCTTACCATCCAATATGGCTTCCCTGGTGATCTAGGGCTTGCCATCCAATATGGCTTCTCTGGTGGTCTAGAATGGGTAAAACATAACGCAAAGTGGGGAAACCACTGGATGGCCAAATCTGATGGCTCTGAGGGATGGAGTTGGCCTGCGGGATGGAGTTGGACATGTACGCTCTAAACTGATACATCTGAATGCGTGTTATTCCCAAGCACTTCCTATGTTTTCCTGTATATCACATACTGGCATATTTCAGAGCTATGGCAAAGGTGGCATCTATGCTACAACCATCAACATTTGAGTGTGTGTTGCACGCACCATATTCTCTGGCACCTCCCTTTCCTGTGTGTATATCACATGATACAATAATATACTATACAATACAATAACACTTGTAAAGCGATTTAACTTGTACCTCCAACAGCGTGTTTGCATCCACTGTATCTCTACAGAGGTGGCTGGGGTTCAGATCTAGATCTGATAGTATTCAACTCTCGTGGAATCTGTCCATCTACAAATCCCTGCGCTAACCCTTATATTTCAGCATATAGCTTTGTCTTTCTATCCTTTTTTGTCATTCCTTTCAACATTCGCCTGTTAAAGAGAACCTGTAACAAAAAAAAAGTTCCCCTGGGGGGTACTCACCTCGGGAGGGGGAAACCTCAGGGTCCCAATGACGCTTCTCCCTCCTCTGTAGCTGCAGGCAATTCAGCGCTGGCTCCTCCGAAGTGTCCCGGAATCCTCCCTCGACAAGCCTGATAAGTGCTGATTTAATTACCTTTCCTGGCTCCAGCAGGGGCGCTGTTGCTGCTCTCTGCACGGAGATGGGCGAAAATAGCTGATCTCCGTCGGGTCCACTCTACTGCGCAGACGCAGGAGACTTGCGCCTGAGCAGTAGAGCGGGCCGAGAAGCCTCAATAGGATCTGGAGGCTTCCCTCACCCCAGGTGAGTTCCCCCCAGGGGAGGTTTTTCTCATTACAGGTTATCTTTAAGGTAGCCATACATCTAGCGATTTGGGCAGCTGATCGACCAATAGACAGATTTCTCTCTGATCGGTGAGGGATCTGTTGGCCACCATAGACAGCAGGCCAATTCCTGACCGATTTCAGAATGAAATCTTTTGGCAATCAGCCTCGTGACCCCCCCTTGTCGCCCCTGGCCACTGTCCCCCTAGTGTTTATGTACCCGCATTAATACATTACCTCTCTGCCGCCTGCTGGACTCCTTTTTGGGGGGGTTGCTCCCCACGTGGCATGTCTTTTGGCTTATTACAGAAATCACCCATTGCTGCAATGTCATCGTTTTTCACTTTGGAATTTACACTTTAGGTTTACTTCAACTAAATTTGGGTTTATGTGATCTCTTACACTTAGAGGGGGGTACAATGTTGGTAAAAAAAAATATTGGCAAAGCAACTAGTAGCCAAAACTAACTGTTGAGCCAGAATTTAGTCCACATGCACCCGTGTCTCTGCCATCCGTCTATCTCCCATGTCTTTTTCTATCCTTGAATGTTTCCTGGCTTTTGTGCCTGTCTGTGCCTCTATTTGCCTGTCCGGTGTGGAATTGTGCGCCCGCAGAAAGCCTTCTCTTTTCAATGAGCTGGACGGGACATCTCGTTATGACGTGTAATTATACCACGCTGGAGATAATCACAGGAGTTTGGCTCCCACCTCCTTCCCCACCAGTCGGATAACCTTTCAATTACATCTCGCAGGACTCTTAACATTAATAGGTGTGATTGAAGCATACAGCAAATTGCTTGTTTGGAGAGGCGGGCAGCTTTTGTGCTTTATAAATAGAGTGTGGGTCACACAGCCCACACCCTCCTCCGCATACCTGGATAATTCCTGCATGCGTTAAATAGCAGGTTACACGTCCTGCCGCTCTCCATTACTTTATGGTTGCTGGAAGGAGAAGAATAGGCTGTTGGGTCTGGCAAGTAGACTATGTTCACTGCCATCCCCCACCCACCTCCCCGGTGCCAAAAGGACACGCAGGCCCATGTTTACTAAGCTGCAATTTTCCGTCTGTGCAGACGCCATTGTTTAAAGATTGCGTGCAAACCGGATTATGTTTTCCATTGTGTTTGTGGATTCTGGGAAAGGGTGAAAGAAAAGTGAAAATATTGATAGAACTTCTGTTATGCAGATCCTCCTATGCTCTCATCATCCATAGCCCCATACAGCTGCTTGAGTACCAATACCCACCAGGAGCCGTCATACTCCAGAACAAGTGATGGTCATGTGTAGGAAAACTCATGGAGAAGCATGTGATCGGTTTGGTCAGGTGATAGATAGGCAAGTCTCTGATTTGCTAGTCATGATCATGTCCTAAAGCCAGCTGTGATCACAGAAAATCAGAGCTTTGCAAATCTATCAGCTGATCAAACAAATCACATGCTTCTCCATGAGATCTCCTAGACATGACCATCACTATCCAGAACCTATCCTACGTGCTCAGGGAGCCTGCCATCCCACATACAAGGGGAAGGCAGCCCCAGTTACTCCCCTACCCTTCTGCTGGGTGTTCTCAGTGACAGTACATTGGTGCTCTCATTGGTTTTTGGAAATTGAGAAGAGGTGGAACCGGAGCCGAAAGCAGAAGAGCCAATGTATCTGTATTACAGGAGTATGGTATTAGTAGCTTTAAAGAGGTACTATTACCCAGGACAAAACCTCATCATCCCATTCAGTAGCTGCTATCCCTTTTGACTCCTCCAAGCACAGTGCTTTGCTAAAGCCGAATACTCTGCTCATAATTTCGTATAGTACTATGGGGCTTACAGTATTTGATGGAGCAGAGTGGTCTATACACACAGATAGGCACCCAGAAGAATGAGTTAGAACTCTTACTGAAGAGTACGTGCAGAGATTAACTCTTACTGAAGAGTACGTGCAGAGATTAAATCATGCACAACCATTAAGAAATTTAGCTTACTTAGAACAGAGGGGATCATAGGGTGAGAATACAGGAAATAACAATCCCATAAACATCATCATCACATTTTACACACAGTGATATCCTGTGGTTCTTTTACTAAACAGCATTGTTGTTAAATATCTAACAGTATTTACAGTGGCCAAACAATAGTTCTGTGATGGGAAAGCCTCCAGGGAAGCAAACCTCTAGCCACCTATCTGAATTGGGCATTTCACTATGTAAATAATGGACGATTTCATGTGTTTCAATGCTTCCTGTAGCATTGTTCATTCAAATGCCCATTTAGTGCCCATTGTCCAAGTAATGTGATCACATCAAGCACATTTGCACTGACTGGTTGGTGTAGGGAGTCATACGTACTGCTGTAATATTGAGAACATTGCTGGTGATTGTACTGAAATTTTACATTTAATCTAGATCCTCTGCAGTATAGCAAGAAGGTATTAACCAACATGGAAAGGAGGGCAGCAGAATGTCTCGTGGGTTCCAGATGGTGACAAAGTAACGAAAGTGGGACTGGCCCAAGGAGGTCTTCAGGGGGCTACATATGACTGATGAACCAGGGGCTGAGTATCATGAGACATTTGTTTGCTGTGTACCTGGTTTTAGGGTTCCACTGAAATCTTTGATCTGTCCCAAACATCCTGACTAGCTGAACCCTAAGAAATATACGTCTTTTATCCAGATGACTTAATCGCCTGGCACCTGTATAATGAGTTTATTATTCTAGAGCAGACTGACTGCTCCTTGGTGAATCCAATACATATTGAAATTGAAGAAAGTTCTTATACAACTGGCCAAATGTCTTATAGAATATAATGCGTTGTTCAGTTGACACTACCATTTTTTGGGGTTATGAAGATAATAGCTGTAGGTTGTCATACTTTGGAGACTATGTTTCCATTTTCATTGTGGAATAATGTTGACCATATTGCATGTTCAGCTGAGCAAATATTCTCTGTGTGTAGCAGTGCAACATCTGCTCACATTGCATAGAGAGGGCTGACTTCCCTCCTCCCTCATTTGTATTCCCACTCCCCTTCCCCTCTCCCAGCCTTATCAGTGACTGCAAGTCTGTACTCTGGCAGCTAACAGCTTAGAAAAGCCAGCAGGTACCAGGTTGTAGTGTGAAATATGCTTATTTAGAACAATTGAATTTTATACTGTCCTGGCATTATGCTAGAGTTATAAAGCGCCGCTAGATGTCGGGAATCACTTGCGGTGTAAACTAGCCCTGCTACTACTTGTTCCTCTATAAACACTGGTTCAGCCTGTATGGCTCATACACACGAGCCACCGCTGTGGCAAGAGCCATAAAAAAAAAAAAACAGCGACAGCTCGTCGCCAGGTCCCTCTGTGCAACAGCCGTACACACGGTGCACAGGGGACACAGATTCGGCGGAAGCTGTCGCCTAAGGTTCCTCCCCCCCCCCAGACCGCCGGAAGCTCCATACATTGTGTATGGAGTTGCTGTCGCTAGTCCGCATACACACGGCGGACTAGCGACAGTTCGTCGAAGTTGCGGCGACAGCTGTTGCCGGCGATTGGCCAAGTCAATCACCTGGCGACAGCTCTGACGAGCAACAATTCGTGGCGCGCGCCTCATACACACGGGCGACCTGTTGCCGCAACACGCGCGTGCCACATGGTTGCGGCGACAGTTGTAGCCCATGTGTATGAGGCTTAACTCTTTTGCTGCTGAGTTGTGTCTGTTTTACATTATTTTTATTTTGCCTAGAGATATACTGTTTAACGTGATTACAGACTACTCATTCAAAGCTAGCAGCTATTTCTACTTATCTTCCCCTGCTGATAAACAGATCTGTAGCAATAACCATGTCATATTTTAGGTCACACGGACATTTTCCAGCATGCCAAGAAGGGCATAGCTTTGGTGCTAGTCTAGTTTAGGGGACACAGCAGGAAACCTCGTAGGGTAATTCTGTTAATGTGATTGGGTGGACGGCACCCTCTCGAACCTTAAGACTTCGGATAGGTTGTAGCAAATTATGCCCACGCTATTTGGCCAATCACAATGATTTGTGCTGTAGAGACAAGACTAATAACATTTTTATTGCGCTTTTCTCCTAGCAGACTCAAAGCGCCGGAGCTGCAGCCACTAGGACGCGCTCTATAGGCAGTGTTAGGAAGACTTGCCCAAGGTCTCCTGCTGAATAGGTGCTGGCTTACTCAGGGCCGGTTCAAGTAACAATTGGGCCCTAGGGCAAAATTAACCTGGGGGCCCCCCAACAGACACCCCCCGGCCAAAAAGCGCCATTAGAGGCCTTTTTTGCAGCCACATTTCCCTCCTAGGCCACTGAGCTGGCTGCTGACCCTCCCCCAATCACCTCCCAACTTAACAGACGCTGCAGAGTCCCTGTGGAGCAACATTTAAGATGGGTGAGGGACACCTTGGGGGCCCCTACAGGCTCTGGGGCCCTGGGACAACTGCCTATTTTTTCCTATGGTAGCTCTGGCCCTGGGCTTACTGAACAGACAGAGCCAAGATTCGAACCCTGGTCTCCTGTGTCAGAGGCAGAGCCCTTAACCATTACACCATCCAGCCACCTGAAGGTGCTGTGATTGGAGAACTGTTTCCTGTGAGGTTTCCTGCTGAGTCCCCTAAACTTTTCTTTCTGTCTCTTGGCAGAGCCCCTTATTGCGTTCCATATGACCCCTGCAGAGATGGAATTTGCTTTTGTGGTTCCATGTATTCATTAAACAGGGAATTTATTTCTTATCTTCATCATCTCTCGGAAAGTGCATCAAGCCAGCCACAATTGGTTGTTTAAGCTGTGAAAGGCTGCAGCCGAGGTTCATTCAAACGCTAAAGTATTCTCCTGGCCGACCGCCAGCCTGAAAAGTCAAACGTTACCTGCCAGAGTGCATTAGCGGGGTGTCAGTGATGTCCCGGAGCTTGCTGTCCCATAAACCTCCAGCAACATTATCTCTTGGCAGGCGGCTGGCGGGAGCGAGCGGGCCGAGATGTCACTCAGCTTTATGCGTCCGCGTTTTATTACGGGGCAGAACAAATACTGCGGTTGAATCACAGATCGCTTTTCTGTGACTGGGACCCGAATCAAGAGCTCAAATGGAGTAATTGCCCCCCCCCCTTTTTTTTTATTAATTATGCTTTTTAGGGGGATATTCGGAGTTCAGACCGCGGCATAAATCACCAGGAAATGGCGCTGGTTGCCTCCCTGAGCTGACTGCTTTGTAGAATTCGATGTAGTCATAAATTACGGTGTCCGCACTGAATTAATGGCTACAATTTACAGCTGGTCAGCGAGCGAGCCACCTAAAGCACTGAGATTTCAGATCTGCCTCCTGGCCTCTCTGCACAGCCTACGTTTCTGCTAGACAGTGCTGGGACCAGACGCCTTACATCAGAACTAGCCATCCTGCTGGGTGGTTGCCATGAAGAAGACCATCTGAATGGATAATCCATCTGCATAATTTATTTAAGTGTGTAGACAGCTTCAGGTGAATGTCGATGTATGGGCAGATCGACCGAGAGACAGATCTCTCTTTGATTGAATATCTCGGGATTCGAGAATAAGCCCTGTGACGCCACCTGGCCATTCGCTTCCCCAGTGTTAATGTGCCCCTCCACCCAGGGGGACCCATGCATTCAAATCTCGCCTACCAACACTGTCCAGCTGCTTCCCCATGAGCACCACCATTACATGCAGCCACCACGTGGTGCCTGGGTACGGCATGTGGCAGGTATGTGATCTGGCAGCGCTCGGGAAAAGCTGCAAATAAGACCGGGAGCAGATTTACACTCACAGCAGGCGAGATTTAAATACACGGGCCCCGGGGGGGTCATTTACTTTGGGGGGGCAGCGACAGGGGGTCCATCGCATTCGACTGTCATCCCTATATCGCACGCGGCTACCACCGCCCATGATTTTCAACCTATTTCAGCCAGAGACGGCCACACATGAAACCATCTACAATAGCAAGGAATGCGATATAACCTGTATGCCTGAAGTAAGCTGCAATAGATTTAATCAAAAATCACCCTATTTACAAAGAAGTCTGGTTGAACATAAATCAGAGTTATTGTTATTTTTTATTTATATAGCAGCACTCAGGAGCATAACTAGAAATCACCGGGCCCCCCTGCAAAACTTTGGAAAGGGCCCCCTCTTCCCCCCCCCCCCCCCCCTCCCCTCGCTTTCTGCACAGGTAAACTGTGAAGCAATGTCATTCAGTTGGCTACTGCACACTTGAATGTGTTTTCCCCACACAGATAAAAACAGACAGCAGTGAAGCACTGCAGGCATTTTCTCTATCAGTTACATTAGCTTCTGTGATAAAACATCCATGTTTTCACACATACAGGCAGTTATCATGCGATCGGCCGCGTGCAAAATACATTTATCACGCTGAGTAATCCTGTACGCGCGCAAACCGCCACGCGCGGTAGATCGTGTGATAACTGCTGTGATAGCAGTTACCACGCTTTTGTGATTCAAGCCCATAGTGTGCAGAAAAAGCATACAGAAAACAGACAGACGAGTGTGCTCCCAGCCTCAGCTTATTACACTCCCTCTGTCCATCTTGGCTGGAGCAGAGCTGGCTCTGCAGACTTCTCCAGCATCACTACAGTACACCACACTTCGGGAGGGATAGAGAGGTTGGGGGAATGGGTGCGGTACACAAAAGCCTGCTGCACACTGAATAGGGACTGTCTACACATCTTTGTTTGCAAAACTTTGTATGATTCCTTATCAGAGGCTGAGCAGATGCATTCAGTAGAACAATTGTGCTGAGAGCAGAAAGTTTTCTTTCTCTCCGTGCCCTTAGTTGTCAGTCTTTCAGGACATGGAAAAAAACGTCTCCCCCCATGGGGCCTCCTGCCGCCTCTGGGCCCTCCTGTGGCTGCATCCCTTACAGGGTCTATTGTTACGCCAATGGCGCCATCATCTACTGTAGCTCTGTACATAGTACAAAACAAATAGTGGGGGGCATAAATATAGGAAAAGTTCAAAGCTCTGTACAATCAGGACCTCCAGTGACACAAGTACAAATACATACATAGTAGATAGGTGGTATGAGACATCACCAATACTGGTACATGTTCATATGATAAATTACAGCAGAATAGTAAAAACTAGGAGGAGGTCCTGCCCTTGTAAGACAAGACAAAACACAGAACATTTATATTGCGCTGAGTGCGCTTTTCTCCTGGCAGACTCAAAGCACCTGAGCTGCAGCCACTTAAGGCTCCATGGGTGACCAGGATCATTAGGGAGCCTTGCCCAAATACTCCTTACTGTTTTAGGTAGTGGCTTGAGCTGGGATTTGAACCCTGATCAAAAGGCTCAAATCTCTCATCAATGGCAACAGCCTTACCAATATGCTGTCCACTTGGGGAGGATTCACAGAGGTTAGAGAATGAGACAGTGAGCCTCCAACGTAACCTATTATAGGCTTGTCAGAATGCTGCCACCGCTAGTTTGCAATGCTATGGGAACACTGATCACATGGGCCTGCTACTTCTACCAGTATTTTGCCCAGTTAGTCTTAAGATGTGACAAAAATGTGTAATTGGGCAAAAATTGTGGTTAACCACAGCACTGCGGTTTTCACGCGGCCAACATTACATGATCCAGATAGGCAGTTTTTCAATTCAGACATTACTGCAGTCAAATAGAGCAGAAGGGCTGCCAGGCAACTAGTATTGTTTAAAAGGAAATAAATATGGCAGCCGCCATATCCCTCTCACTACGGGTTGAATAAATGGAGTGTGCATTCAGAAGGCATTTGCTGACCCCGAGACTTTGCGGGTGATGATTTTCTACCACTGTGTACATGTGATGCCAAACAAATGCCGCTAATGATCTGTCTCTGGCACTCCCATAGAGTACAATGGTGCTTCATTTCCTGGCAGGGATGCAATGGTTTCGAGATGGGAAAACTGCCAGGAAAATGAGCGCCAAGTTGGTTATGTGGATGAGGCCTAAAACCAGCCACAGAAACTGAAACCTTATCTTGCAGATGAGGACCTGCCGCCAGCCTACCATCTGCAGAGTAGATTATGGACACATCAGAGCAATGGTCCTGATTCAGCCCACAAAATCCATCCTACAGGAAATAGGGTTTTTCCATTCACCGCTGGGTGGGCAGCCATGGTAGCCATGGATTCCCACTACTCTCATATAGCGATGATGGACAGATTCAGCTAGCGTGTTTAGTGTGTATGACATCACACCCACAATGTGCTATACGCTCACGTCGTGTGAGACGCAAATGGAAGAAGAAGATGGATGGGCGCTGCAACATTCATCGCTCTCTCCGGTATCGTTTGCCATTACCACCACACACCCAATCGACCACGATGACCTGACATATTGCAGCATGTTCGGACAACACTTACGTCCCAAAATTGGTCGCATTGTCGATCAGGCTTGCTCTTGGGGGCACCAGTTTTTATCCGATTTGATGATAATTATCAATTTGGATGGTTGAACGGCCGCCAAGTCAAGTAGTGTATGACCACCTTAAAGGTGTTCACTAATGATACAGTCTTGATTGTAAAATCTTACCAAATCTATATACTGTAGTAGAAGGGTAAAATGAGTGAATATACTTTGAATGGAGATGTTGGGTAGTCCCTCATACTACAAAGAAGTGGTAAGATTGTGCAACCTTAAGGTGTACCTGAGACGAAGGGTACTAAAAGTTTTATACATACCTGGGGCTTCCTCCAGCCCCCTGCACGCACAGATCGCTCCCACACCGCCGTCTAAATCCTCCTATATGCTCCGGTAGCAGCCCTGTGTGTAGCAGTCGGGCGTACTGCGCATGCATGGGCTGGCTGCGCACGCCCACCCTGCTGTGCTTCCATTGCCGGGAGCGTTCTGCACCTGCACAGTACTGTTGCGAGACGGGGAGCACACTTGGCCACACTGCGTCTGCGCCGACTGGCCCTGAACCTTTAAAGGGACTCCGAGCATCTCTCATGGGCATGCCTTTAAGACAGACAACTTCCAACAAAGTCGTGCTATGACCCCTCTGGAGGAGCCTCTTGTAATGGCCATGCGTGTCACTTCCTCTTCCTGCCTCATTCAGTGATGCAATTCTCTAACAGAGAAGGCAGGGGTGAGCCGGAAGTAATAACATAGCCAAGATGGCAGCCTCAATTTTTAAATTGAAATAGAACGAAAACTATTTGGTGTAGAACGGCATTTCAGGCATCAATGAAAGAGGAGAGCGCAAACTACATAAAGGTATGCATCTTTAAGTACTTTGCAGTACTGGTCGGAGTCTTAAAGGCATGCCCATGAGGTGCTTGGAGTCCCTTTAATTACACCGGCTAGAAAACGGACCGTTCTAGGTAGCAGCAATCTACTTTGGAGATGGGGAAACGGAACTGAACCAACTGAATGGAACCAGAGCGGAAGCGGATCTGTTTTCACAAATCAGTTTCCCAGAAAGTGCCAGTGTGAACCAGCCCTAAGAACTTCAATTGTTAATGTACTTCTAATTGTGTTGTAAATTAATTGTGTCCCTGATCAATAATGCTACATGCTTTTACTGTTGATTTGTATTCCGTACAAGCTCATCACTGCCATTGTATGCATTATAAAAATGATTTTTCACCAGCCACACTTGTGTCTTTACCAACAGAGATGTGATATAAGCTCTGGGCAGTTCAGACGGTTAGTTTACAGCTAGATAAACGGAAGGGATTGGTTCTATAACCATTACCACCCTTCCAAAAAAGGACTTGTACCGCCTACAGGCAGCTGATACAGAATACTGCTGCCAGCCTGCTAACCAACCAACCCCGTCACTGCCACATAACCCCAGTCCTGCACTCCCTTCACTGGCTACCTATAGAATGGAGGGTCCTATTCAAGATCGGCCTACTTACATTTAAATCCCTGAATAATCTGGGCCCTGGATATATGAAAGATATGTTGCAGCTGCGTAGCAATCCCCGCATTCTCAGATCCACAGGTTCTAATAATCGAGTCATACCCAGAGTCCACTTGGAAACTTTTGGTCCCAGAGCCTTCTGTCATGCTGCCCCTACGTTTTGGAACTCCTTACCTCAACAGATCAGGACAGCTCCATCCCTGGATGTATTTAAATCCAGACTGAAAACCCACCTGTTCAGTTTGGCATTTGCAGGAATATAACTTTTGTTGTGTGAATACTTCATCCTACTACCAATTACTGAATCTGAGAGAGCCTAAGCGCTTTGAGTCCTATGGGAGAAAAGCGCTATAGAAATGTTATTGTATTATTGTATTATTTAGGCAAAGGTCAGCAGTCGGCACAGAGCTGTACATACTGGGGTGACTGTAAGTCCAGTGTGACCACTTGTACTGTACATACTGGGGTGACTGTAAGCACAGTGTGACCGCTTGCACTGTACATACTGTAGTGACTGTAAGCCCAGTGTGACCGCTTGTACTGTACATACTGGGGTGACTGTAAGCCCAGTGTGACCGCTTGTACTGTACATACTGGGGTGACTGTAAGCCCAGTGTGACCACTTGCACTGTACATACTGGGGTGACTGTAAGCACAGTGTGACCGCTTGCACTTTACATACTGGGGTGACTGTATGCCCAGTGTGACCGCTTGTACTGTACTACTGTAAGCTCAGTGTGACCGCTTGTACTGTACATACTGGGGTGACTGTAAGCCCAGTGTGACCACTTGCACTGTACATGGGGTGACTGTAAGTTCAGTGTGACTGCTTGCACTGTACATACTGGGGTGACTGTAAGCACAGTGTGACCGCTTGTACTGTACATACTGGGGTGACTGTAAGCCCAGTGTGACTGTTTGTACTGTACATACTGGGGTGACTGTAAGCCCAGTGTGACCGCTTGTACCGTACATACTCGGGTGACTGTAAACCCAGTGTGTCCGCTTGTACTGTACATACTGGGGTGACTGTAAGCCCAGTGTGACCGCTTAAACTGTACATACTGCAGTGACTGTGAGCCCAGTGTGACCACTTGCACTGTACATACTGGGTTGACTGTAAGCCCAGTGTGACCACTTGCACTGTACATACTGGGGTGACTGTAAGCCCAGTGTGACCGCTTGCACTGTACATACTGCAGTGACTGTAAGCCCAGTGTGACCACTTGCACTGTACATACTGGGGTGACTGCAAGCACAGTGTGACCGCTTGCACTTTACATACTGGGATGACTGTATGCCCAGTGTGACCACTTGTACTGTACATCCTGGGGTGACTGTAAGCCCAGTGTGACTGCTTGTACTGTACATACTGGGGTGACTGTATGCCCAGTGTGACCGCTTGTACCGTACAACTGTAAGCCCAGTGTGATAACTTGTACTGTACATACTGGGGTGACTGTAAGCCCAGTGTGACCGCTTGCACTGTACATACTGCAGTGACTGTAAGCCCAGTGTGACCACTTGCACTGTACATACTGGGGTGACTGTAAGCCCAGTGTGACCACTTGCACTGTACGTACTGGGGTGACTGTAAGCCCAGTGTGACCACTTGCACTGTACATACTGGGGTGACCGTAAACACAGTGTGACCGCTTGCACTGTACATACTGGGGTGACTGTAAGCCCAGTGTGACCGCTTGGAATGTACATACTGGGGTGACTAAGCCCAGTGTGACCGCTTGCAATGTAAATACTGGGGTGACTGTAAGAACAGTGTGACCGCTTGTACTGTACATACTGGGGTGACTGTTTGCCCAGTGTGACCGCTTGCACTGTACATACTGGGGTGATGTGACCGCTTGCACTATACATACTGGGGTGACTGTAAGCCCAGTGTTACCGCTTGTACTGTACATACTGGGGTGACTGTAAGCACAGTGTGACCGCTTGTACTGTACATACTGGGGTGACTGTAAGCACAGTGTGACCGCTTGTACTGTACATACTGGGGTGACTGTAAGCCCAGTGTGACCGCTTGCACTTTACATACTGGGGTGACTGTATGCCCAGTGTGACCGCTTGTACTGTACTACTGTAAGCTCAGTGTGACCGCTTGTACTGTACATACTGGGGTGACTGTAAGCCCAGTGTGACCACTTGCACTGTACATACTGGGATGACTGTATGCCCAGTGTGACCACTTGTACTGTACATCCTGGGGTGACTGTAAGCCCAGTGTGACCACTTGCACTGTACATACTGGGATGACTGTATGCCCAGTGTGACCGCTTGTACTGTACTACTGTAAGCTCAGTGTGACCGCTTGTACTGTACATACTGGGGTGACTGTAAGCCCAGTGTGACCACTTGCACTGTACATACTGCAGTGACTGTAAGCCCAGTGTGACCACTTGCACTGTACATACTGGGGTGACTGTAAGCCCAGTGTGACCACTTGCATTGCATAGCTCTCAACTGTCCCTTTTTCGGAGGGACAGTCCCTTTTTGGGAGCCCTGTCCCTCTGTCCCTCTTTCCTCCTCATTTGTCCCTCTTTCAGAACTTTGTCCCTCTTTCTATGTAAATATATGTATTTCTATACTAAAAATGTGATTGATTGACTCTAAACGTTATTCCCAACTTTTAAATTGATATATTACTCATTTTAAAATGTTACTATGAAGGAAAATGAACCAGGACAGAAAGGACCAATGTGGTTTGAATTATAAAACAACATATTTTTCTTATGAAATCTTTATGGTATGCGTGACTAGATGCGTGGTGAGGGCGTAGCCAGGGTTGTGGCAGGGGCGTGGCTTAAGTGTCCCTTTTTCTCATCTCAAAAAGTTGGGAGGTATGCGTACGTACTGGGGTGACTGTAAGCTCAGTGTGACCACTTGTACTGTACATACTGGGGTGACTGTAAGCCCAGTGTGACCGCTTGCACTGTACATACTGCAGTGACTGTGAGCCCAGTGTGACCACTTGCACTGTACATACTGGGTTGAATGTAAGCCCAGTGTGACCGCTTGCACTGTACATACTGCAGTGACTGTAAGCCCAGTGTGACCGCTTGCACTGTACATACTGGGGTGACTG
The DNA here is from genome assembly GCF_040937935.1 of Hyperolius riggenbachi. NCBI lineage: Eukaryota > Metazoa > Chordata > Amphibia > Anura > Hyperoliidae > Hyperolius > Hyperolius riggenbachi. Next base: position 198,493,537 of record NC_090657.1, read on the forward strand.
TAAGCCCAGTGTGACCGCTTGTACTGTACATACTGGGCTTGGCATGCTTCTGTCTTACGAAAGGGGCCATATAAATAATTCAGCATGCTGAATTATTTATAAGGACCCTATTTTAAACCACCACTAAACCTAAAGTTAAGCTTGGCAATTACTGAGAGCAATTATGTTGATTAGTGTAACTTATAAGTTTTACTTTCGGGAACTGAACTTCTCAAGCTGAAAAAGCCCATTGTCTGCGCCTGCAGCTGCCTCCCTATCCATGCTGACCTTTCTTTCCAACCTACTTCCTGTGAACTACAAGTCCCAGCCATTGCTTTCTGCTGTAAATTTATGCTTGGGACATACCATGCATACCATTTCCTGTCTGATTTCGTGTGAAATCGATAATTTCCAACAGTTCTGATCGGATTTCCAATAGTTTTTCTGTTCGATTTTCCAACCACTTTTGTACACGATTAGAAAAACAATTGGGGATCAAATCGTATCTGTCAGACATTATCGCTTTGACCCAAAATCTGACAGGAATTTGCATGGTGTGTACCAGACAGACATACACTGTACAATCTTTTTATCCACTCAGACAAAACCTCTAACCGACTGTGAATTGAAGTTAATTTTACAGACCTGTGATCAATAAATGATGAATTTCGATCGATATCAAGGGCAAATATGGATGGAAAGATTAATAGACGATGTGGTTCTTTTTAGTCAATCCTAAAGTAATCAGTAAGGTGCCAGTTCATACATTGCTCCCACAATCCATATAAGATCGATCACGTTACAATCGTTTAAATAGAAACTATGTCAACTTGGTTATGTTGCTTCCTATATCGATCGTGAACACATTGACTGCGCACAACCCTCATGGCAATTTCAGTTCGACAGCTGATTCAGTGTTTCTTGCCTGATCTATCATAACATTGTTCAGGAATTGTTTATAGTGCACTGACATTACTCAATCGATGTCGTTAGGTCGTTCGATCGGTCATTATATTGATCTTAATATCTAATGACAATTAAAAAAAATAAACAAAATCTTCTGATAACTGTATAGTGTGTGGTTAGCTTTATACAGCAATTCAGGGACATGTAGTAGTCCGGCATCTATTAGTCAGGTTCTTCCTATTAATATTCAGGTTCTTACTATTTTGGGGTGACATATGGTCCTTACAGCTGAATGCAGGGAGAAACGTAAAGCAGCTGTACTGCAGTTTCAAGCGCATTTAACCCATGAAACAGCTATTCTGGCCACCCCTTTACACTATTTATGTACTAGAATGATTGCTATTAGTAATCTACCTCATTAAGTTTTAGGTTTAACCGGGCTCTAACTTATTTTAAGCATGCTTCGGTACAAGCAGACTAACGCTATTAGAAGGGGGGGAAACACATGTGCAGCAATTATTCCATATGTTATATGACTTCTCTGTGAGAAAAGCGGGGTGTTCCTTTAAGCTGCAATCTCCAGGCCAATCTCTATTATTGAACATATGTTGTAGATTAGCACCTCTGTGTCAGGCTGCCAAGCAGGTCTGTTGTGCAGAGTGTTCCCAAGCCCATTAAGTGCAATTACTGAGCTGACATTCTCTGTGATTGGAAGCACTTTCATTAGTGCAGGTAAACCGCAGGTAGGAGGTTCCAGCACAGAAAGGCCTCGATTGTCTCCTAATCCGTCTCTAACCCTTGGCTGACATTTGCAGCAGATAAAGCCGCAGAATAGCAGCCTGATTTCATAAATACACATAATTAATACCTTCATCCCCGTGGCAGTGTCATTATTTGCTCTGGGGCTCGGCAGGTAGTTGGCAGCAGAAGAGAAAAGGGGGCTGGGGGGGGGGGGGGGGGGGGATGCTGGAAATGGAGAGACAAGCCGAGGGCTTAGTGCTCATTGTCAGAGTGATGGGAGGCGGGGGTGCCGGACGGGGTACATACCAGAATGTCACCTCACCTGGCATGTCTGAACACTGTACACAGATATGTGATGGTACGCTGAGTGCCACCACCGTGTGCTCCCGCCTGTACGCTTACTGACACCTCTCTGTGTTATACAATCTGTTATAGTGGTCATCCTGGGGTTACTATGTATGCAGTCCACCCAGCCATTGCCTGCATGATAAAGCACACTGAGAAGCAAGGAGTGTTTGAAGATGAACTGTAACCAAGGACTGAACTTCATCCCAATCAGTAGCTGATATACCCCCTCTCCCACCAGAAAGCTTTACCGTTCCTGGAATAGATCATCAGGGACATCTGATAATGTAGCGAAACCCCTCCCCCAGTGTGATACTAGGGCCACTGTTCTGACAGTTTCCATCTGCCAAGCAAGCAGTATCTTCCACTGGATAGATAGATAGATAGATAGATAGATAGATAGATAGATAGATAGATAGATAGATAGATAGATAGCAGTAAAGGTGATGTCCTGTAGGCACATGGTGGATCCAGTAACATTAACGAATTGCCCAGCGAATATCAATCATTTCTTTATCTATCTTCTTTTTTTTAACTTCTCACTTTGCAATTTTTTGATTTATTTTGTCACTACTACTATCAGTCAAGATCCTCTTTAACTTATAGGGTGCATAAAGCACTGACCGATTCAGTAACAATGATTGCATCTGACATAATCATTAAGCAGTGTAAAACCGTTTTGGATGAGATAGTGAGTGAGTCTAGTCTTGTGATTAGCCCTGGGCTACTTCGCCGAGATTAAACGCTTTAACTCCTTGTAACCATTGGCTGTATTTGTAGCACATTCCATTTAAATTATGCATTTGTCGGTAACAAGTTTTGAATCTGGAACAATGAATCACCTCTGCAGTCAGCCTGAGCTCAATGGGCAGATGTAATCAGTTGAGATCAGGGGATTTAACGGCTTTTATGCTGAGAATAAACCATACATTTTTCCGCTCGATAGATTGGTTCGATAGATAACGTCCGATATTCCTTCCGATCATTTTTTGGGTCGATTTCTCATAAAGTGAATGGTAAAAGATAAGAAAAACGAGCGGAAGATAAGAGTCGAGCGCAGAATTAAGCAGAAAAAACGATGGGGTGGAAAATCGAGCGGAAAAATGTATCGTGTGTTCCCAGCATTAGGCATTTTGCAGATTGAATTCAGGAATCTGAGCTGTTGATCTCACATGACTAATCTTGCTCATGTAGTGCATGTCTTAAATCGAGGCTGAAATAGTAACTAAAGGTTAACGATACAATCTCCCGAACGATCAGATCAGGCAAACAATAAATATATAGATTATTTGGTCTGTCTGTTTTTAGTATTGATTGCCCTGATTGCATTGGATTGTGTGACTTTTTCTCCCTGTTTATGGTCCTGAAAGATTGGTCATTTGGGAAATTGAGCCATTAAAGAGACTCCGTAACAAAAATTGCATCCTGTTTTTTATCATCCTACAAGTTCCAAAAGCTATTCTAATGTGTTCTGGCTTACTGCAGCATGTTCTACTATCACCATCTCTGTAATAAATCAACTTATCTCTCTCTTGTCAGACTTGTCAGCCTGTGTCTGGAAGGCTGCCAAGTTCTTCAGTGTTGTGGTTCTGTGATGCATCTCCCCCCTCCAAGCCCCTCTCTGCACACTGCCTGTGTATTATTTAGATTAGGACAGCTTCTCTCTTCTCTCTTATCTTTTACAAGCTGGATAAATCCTCCTCTGAGCTGGCTAGGCTTTCACATACTGAGGAATTACATACAGGCAGAGCTGTCTGCACTCTGCAGGAAGAAACAGCCTGACACTTCAGTGGAAGATAGCTGCAGGGGGAAAGAAACACACAAATGATCTCTTGAGATTCAAAAGGAAGGGTGTATACAGCCTGCTTGTGTATGAATGTATTTTCTATGTGTGGACATACTGTACATCAACCTACTTCCAGTTTTGGTGGCCATTTTGTTTGTTTATAAACAAACTTTTTAAAACTGTTTTTAACCACTTTTAATGCGGCGAGGAGCGGCAAAATTGTGACAGAGGGTAATAGGAGATGTCCCCTAACGCACTGGTATGTTTACTTTTGTGCGATTTTAACAATACAGATTCTCTTTAATGGGCACCTTCAGGCTATATAAACTGTGTATATGACAGTTAAAGGGAACCTGAAGCGAGATGTATATGGAGGCTGCCATATTTATTTCCTTTTCACAACGCCAGTCGCCTCTCTGTCCTGCTGCATGCTTGTTCAGGGTCTATGGCTAAAAGTATTGGAGGCAGAGGATCAGCAGACCAGGCAATGTGCATTGTTTAAAAGGAAATAAATATGTCTGTCTCAATTTTCCTCTCATTTTAAGTTCCCTTTAAGTCTCAGTGTTCTCCCCAGAAATTATTTCCAGCCGGGTGGCATGAAAAAGTAGCCGGGTGGGGTGAGATGAGAGAATGCAGGGCTGGTGCTTCTCTGCACAACTCTGCTTACAGCGTAGAAGGAGGTGAGCTGATGACAGCCGGGTGCTCACCAAAACTAGCAGGGTGGAGCACCCGGCTATAAGAGCCTGGGGAGAAAACTGAGCATCCTCGGACACCTGAAGTGAGAGGGATGAGGAGGCTAGCATAGTCATTTCCTTTCCTTAGACCCTGAATAAGCATGCAGATTAGGTGCATGCTGGTTTCAGGTGTGTGACTCATGAAAGATCAGGAGGACTGCCCAGCAACTGGTATTGCAGCTAAATAATTGCAGCTAAATAATTATGGCAGCTTCCATATCCCTCTTACTTCAGATTCCCTTTAACATGATGGATGGCCTCACTGACCAATAGGAAGGCTTAGAAGTTCTACACTCTCAGTTCCACCTCCATCTGCCCCAATCTCTAGAACTGCTGATCACTTAGACAAGCAGTTTTGGCTGAGTATGTCATTGGTGCTGGTTCAGCAGGGCCTGAGCTCACCCTTGTTCTCCTCTCCGCAGGACACAACCACAGCTGTGCGGGTCGGCCTCATGATGGAGGAGATGATCTTCAACCTGGCAGACACTCACCTGTTCTTCAATGACCTGGAGGCAAGTATCCAGCCAACATGCGGCCTTCCTCTCCAGTAGTGCCACTTGTATTGTGTTGTTTTGGTGTGTCTTCCAATCACTCACTCTCTGACTATGCATAGTCCTATTTCCAAACTAACACCATATAACCGGGGAAATGACAGCAATCCGCTGATCAGCAAGGCCAATCAGAAACAGCTGTGATGTCATAAAGGTTGCGATTTCTGCTGCTGGCCATACACTTGACTTAGCAGTCCCGATCCACTTAACCTTGTGCTGCTTATACACTGGATTTTAAAGGGACCCCGAGGTAGTATTTTGGGGGCAGATGAGACACAGAGGCATGTTCTCTGCCTCATGACATGCCCCTGTGTCCCCACACTGCTGCTCTATGCCCCCCCCCCCCCCTATGAAAGAGGGATTCCCTGTTCAAAACGTCCACAGCGTTTCCAGAGCTGCTATTGTGCAGGTCTCTCTCCCTGACCACGCCCCTTGCCACTCTCCCACCTCCCTGCACGCTGTGAATGAGAGAATGAATCTCGTAGTGACCCAGAGGTCATGAAAGTGGGCCAGTGCAGCCAACAGGAGAGGCGGTTTTGGAGGCTTCATGATCTGCTCAGCCCCCCGGTTCAGGTAGCTTAGTTTTTTTTTTCCATTTCTTGAGCCCACCTCGGGCTCTCTTTAAGCCTGCTAAAAAGAACAGTTGAACTTACCTGGGGCTTTTTGCAGCCCCCTGCAGTCATCCTGTGCCCGCCCTGGTTTCCGAGAGCCTCCAATGAACAGTGGCGACCCTCTCAAAGCTCACCGGTCATGGTCAGTCGGAGGGAGGTTACTGCATGCGCGGCCCGGAGCCGTGTGCACTCTGGTTGCGTTCCTGTTGTTGGGAGCATTCAGCACAGTAGCGATTCTCCCATACTGAGCTTGTGCAGAACGCTGCCATGCACAGGGACACGATTAGGAGACACATGGCCAGCCAGCTTTGAGGGGGTCACCGCTGCTTGCTGGTGGGCCCCGGAAGGATGGTGCGGGCACATGGTGACTTTAGATGTCCTTTAATACATTCATCTTAAAGGACCACTACTATCATAATACATGCATAATAAATGTACCTTTCCCCAGAGTAACGTTCACAGTAAATTACTTTTATCCTATGTTGCTGTCACTTTCAGTAGGCCTGACAGATTTAGGATTAGTCCATTCCCTTTAAAGGACTCTCAGTATTACCTTTTACTCTTTGCAAAAGCACTCCCTGGAAACAATGTAAACAAAGATGCCAGCTGGCCTCCCTACTCCTTAGCACACTATTTTGGCAGGTGGACTGAGTGAGTGCATCTCCCCCATGAGATGGACTAGCTCAAAACCTGTCAGATTTTCACTACCTATTGTAAGTGACAGCAACATAGGAAAAAAGTGAATTTATGGAGCATTTAACTCAGGGAAACCAATCTACATTGTGTATGTATGTATTTAAATGGTACACAATAGTTGTCCTTTAAATGATTGTGCTTTAAAACGATTGCAAAATAAATTAAGATCATCATTTGAATTTACAGTATTCAGTTCAATCAATGTCAGAATCAGGCCAGAGAACTATATCACCAGTGCAATTTGTGAGACCTGTTTTTAAAGGGAACCAGAGCTGAAAAAATAAAGATTTTTTTTACATACCTGGGGCTTCCTCCAGCCCCATACGCTCTGATCGATCCCGCTACCGCCATCCTCCTCTGCCCGCAGCTACGAGAACCGGCTCCGCGATGTTCCGTCAGTCTAAGCGTAGCAGAGGTGCGCTCTTTGCGTATCTCTGCAGCAGTGTATGGAGAGATACGTAGAGGGCGCACTTCTCCTGCGTAGCCCGGCTCCGATGACGTCAGCGATGGGAGCCGGCTCTCGTAGCTGCGGGAAGCGGTGGACGGCGGCGTGGGATCAATCAGCGCGTATGGGGCTGGAGGAAGCCCCAGGTATGTATACCTTCTTTTTCATTTTCTCAGCAATGGGACATCTCTGGTACCCTTTAAAGGGATACTGTAGGGGGGTCGGGGGAAAATGAGCTGAACTTACCCTGGGCTTCTAATGGTCCCCCACAGACATCCTGTGCCCGCGCAGCCGCTCACCGATGCTCCGGCCCCGCCTCCGGTTCACTTCTGGAATTTCTGACTTTAAAGTCTGAAAACCACTGCGCCTGCGTTGCTGTGTCCTCGATCCCGCTGATGTCATCAAGAGCGCACAGCGCAGGCCCAGTATGGTCTGTGTCTGCGCAGTACACTCCTGGTGACATCAGCGGGAGCGAGGACACGTCAACGCAGGCGCAGTGGTTTTCTGACTTTAAAGTCAGAAATTCCAGAAGTGAACCGAAGGCGGGGCCGGAGCATCGGTGAGTGGCTGCGCCAACACAGGATGTCTGCGGGGGACCATTAGAAGCCCCGGGTAAGTTCAGCTCATTTTCCCCCGACCCCCCTACATTATTCCTTTAAAGAGGCACTGTGGTGAAAATAACAATTAATAAAATTGCTTAGTTTTTTATTTTATCTTTTTACAATATTCATTTATAGATTATTTAGTTAGTGTTTGCCCATTGTAAATCTTTCCTCTCCCTAATTTACATTCTGAAATTTATCAGTGGTGGTGACGTCTTTAGTCCTGCCAGGTGATCTGTATGGAATGTTCCTTTACTGAGAGATTTATGCACAGAGGGAGTTATCGCTTGCTCGGCACATGGAAAAAGACGTTATTTCCTACAATGCAACGAGGTTCACAGACAGCAGGACCGCAGACCAGTCAGGACCTAGGTCATGACATCATACTGTGGGAGTAATGATTGGGGGTGGGCTCAGATGGTGGCGTCCATCGCGGTGAGCTGGTGAACCCGCCCCTTGCTGCCATGTATGCACAGGTAGGCGTCTTATTGTATTATTGGCTCCCCAGGACACATCTGTTCTTTATCAGGTCCGCTTTGTATCCTGATACACCTGATTGGCTGAGATTGTTTACAGCCCAGGATTGGTCCGTTTGAATCTGGGTGGGGGCTATATATTGTGTACACCATTTCAATTCAGTTAGGCTGTCACCAACTTGAGAAAGGGGCTGCACCCCGAAACGTTGTTTTTGTGACTGCTATGTACTTACAATAAAAGAGCGTGATACTATTGGATGGTGCCGGCTTTACATTTCTGCATCATACTGTGGGAGGAGTTACACCACAATATCAGCCATACAGATGTCCCTGATGATCTACTCGAGAAAAGGTAAAGATTCCTTGTATTGGCTACCGATCGGAATGAAGCATGACCCTTGGTCAAAGTCAGGGGCGTAGCAATATGGGTTGCAGAGGTTGCCACCGCATTGGGGCCCTTGGGCAAGAGCGGCCCCGAAGGGCCCTCCCTCAACTGCAGTATTAGCTCTCTATTGGTCCTGTGCTCATAATAATCACTTCTATGGATACTTTGAATAGTGGTAATCATTAATAAATTGTTCCCCATCCCCTTCTTGCACCTCTGAGTTGCCATTGGCAGGTTTTGGTGCGCCGTATCGATTGTTATATATAGAGTGCTTGGGAGGGCCCAATGTAAAACTTGCATCGGGGCCCACAGCTCCTTAGCTACACACTGGTCAAATTCAGCCCCCCACCTGTGATAAATTTCAGAATGTAAATCAGTATGAGGAAAGATTTTACAATGGGCAAACACTGACTAAATAATTTATATATTAATATTGTTAAAAAATCAGCAATTTTATGATGTTACCTTGACTACAGTTCCTCTTGTGCGGTCAGCAATATTATGCACGATGTGTTAGGATGGCGCTGTGCTGTGGAGAGACCCTGCCACAATTGGTGGTCATTAGTCACATGATGCTTCATACGCCTTGGGCGACGTGTCTGCGCCAGATGATGGCGGTCGCTGCACCACAGCCTTGCAGACACAAGAGAAACCCGCAGCTTTGAAAATTCCATCCGCGATCAGGCAGCGTCAACGTTCCCAAAACACATGAAAACAGCCACAAGAGTCTCGGCGATTGGCGAAACACACAATGCAATCAAGACGTATTGTTCCACGAAGCCTTTATTTTCTGCAGAATAACCACCCAAAGCTGAAACCCTGATTTACCGCTTTCCCTTCCCCGAGAGGCCTCTGTAATTAATTCCAGATAAAATGCCGTCTCCGGAAACTGCTCCTCTCATTTGCCGGACATCTGACCACACCGGTGCCAAATTACAGGCCAGCTCCTGGCACGCCGCTCACACCAATCACGCTGTTGTTTCCGCACGGCCGTCTGTTTATACATTTTCGCCGCATCCCCAATCTAAAATCCATGTTTGCTTCTGGATGCCCCCCAGGAAAATATTCCTCTTTCAGTCCAAAAAGTGAGATGATAAAAATTCTATTTGTGGCTGTTTGTGGCATTTTTTTTTTCACTTTAATACCTTCACATCTCATGTCACCTTATTCTCACATAACCTATAAACTATTTAATTATGGCGGTGCATGCGGCCAGGGGCGCTGGATCCATGACCTTCTGCTCCTTGTGAACAAACTTTACATCATCCGGATTTTTCCTCTAGTTAAAACATTTAAGCTCTTTCTTTCAGTGCCAACATCTAATTCCGCATCTTACCAGCTAGACCTGTGAACTTCCAGGAATGCCCAGGGTTGGGTTTGGCCACTGCTAATATCTGCCAACTGAATGAACTTTTCTCACCAAGGATTTGCATGTCAGATGCTTTTTTATTAGGAAAGTAGTGGTAGATCGCCACCATGTGGTATATTGATGGACTGATTTCTGCTCAATGCTGTAGAACCTAGGTTCTCAGCATGCTGTACGCGTACCCCAGGGGGTACTTCTGATGGGTCCAGGGGGTACTTGGGCTTGATATACTTAACCAAGAATAACAAATTTAGAGATTTAGAAAATTATAATTCTTATTTAAACAGCATCAAATGAGTGTTTTAGCAAATTAAAAGCAATAATAAATGTTTGCACATTGTTTAGAACCAATTATCATGTACTACGATTAAATATATATTTGTCAAGGGGTACTTGTGATCATGTTTACTATGATAGGGGTACTCGATGAGTACAGGGTTTTAAAAGGGGTACACACTTATAAAATGTTGAGAAACACTGCTGTAGAACATGTCAGAGCTATAAAACCACAGATTAATGCATATTTACTGTGAAACGCATTAAACATGTTAGGCTGCACTGGGTTTTTACATCAGAGTGTTTTATGTTTGTCATCACACACAATGATATTTGTTTTGTTGCTCTTGTTATGCATTAATCACCATGTTGTGGTTTATTCTCAGGAATGTGACCAGATTCACATAGATGATGTCTCTTCTGATGACAACGGACAAGACTTGAGGTGAGGGAGAGGACACTGAGCTCAGACTCCAGAAACCCATCATGATTCTCTGTCTTTAGAGCTTTCCTATATACCTATACTGTTGTTCTCACTAATCTACACTGCTGCCCTGTGACACTAAGCCCTACTCCTGCCACACCTAGTGTCTAGTGGACCACCTACTCCCCAATATAGCTTTCTGAGTATCTAGTGCCCCCCCTCCACCCCCCAAAAAAGCGTCCCTAGTTTGTAGTGGTTTCCCTTCTCTCTTTCCAATATAGCTTCACTGGTGTCTAGTGGTTCTACCATTACCCTTACAATTAAAGGCTTTCCTGGTGTCTAATGGTTTCCCCCCTCCGTCCCTAATAATGCTTTCCTGGTGGTGGTAGTGGCTTTCCCCCTCCTTGTGATTCCCCCGCATATAATGCAGGGTATGCATAAGTGGAAGCAGTGCATCTGCCGGAGTCCAGCAGTGTGTGTCGTCCTGCCACTGCTCAGCTCTCCATCTAGTGTTGGCTTGTCCTGCATCGTGTGATTACACGTGACATGAGGAGATGGAGATGCCTGGCACTAGAAGGAGAGCTGAGAGGTGGCAGTAGGTCGGACAACGCCGGACTCTGGTGAAGCAGGTGAGATAACAACACGACTTCTGCTTGTGCATACTCAGCATTATATGCTGGGGTAGCACAGGATAGAGGCGGAGCGAGCCAGGACACAGGGAGGCTGCACAGCCCATACCTCCCAGGGACGGTCATGGTCAAATCGGGACAGTTGGGAGCTATGCAAGCTCTATAGCTGCTCTATAATAGCCCACAAAGACATAAAATCATATGCACGCCTACCTTGTCCCTGAATTGCTCTGAATGTTATTGTTGGAACATATTAATCTAAATTAAGAGGAAATGGTACGCAGCTCAAATCAATTGTAATCTGGCAAATAAAAAGCTGTCAGGCAGTCCTGGCCAGCCACTGATAGAACTCACATTCCAACCTCTAACACAACAAGGAGACATTGCTTCCATGCATGTGCAGAGATGTGCTACAAAGTTACATAGTTAGTTTGGTTGAAAAAATACATTCGTCCAACCAGGAAAAAAAACATAAAAAATAAATAAAAAAGCATCATCATCTTGCTAAAGCTTGGTACACACTTTCAATTATGATTGGCTTGGCCAATCACTGACCAATTTTACCACCTTCATGGTGTATGAGAGCCAACAGATTTGGAATACTGAGCAGATTGTGTAGCTAGGCTTTCGTAGGAGGTGATAAAATTGGTCAGTCATTGGCCAATCATAATTGGGTGTGTGTACACACCCTAAGCCCTTCTCTTGCTGTTCTGTCCTAGCCTGGTGAGTTGGGGGACTGCCCAATGCTGCACCTCCTCAGCCCCTCCCCATTAAGCCAGCACCCATCCAACACTACATACATATCCCCAAAGGAAGAATAAATGTCCTCTCATTTTAAATAATTAGTTGTGGTGAAGTGACAGGTTTACTGCAGTGGTAATAGCAGTTTATGTAGGGGAAACACTGACAGCAGAAGAATTCCTAATATTGCATGTTACAGATAAGGGGTGGGATTGGCTTCATATGGCAGGAAAAAGCAGCAGTTACGTCATGTTAGGCGGTGTCACTCTCTGGTCATGGGCCGGTTACTGGCGCCTGCCTTGGGGGGGGGGGGGGGGGGTTGTTGCTATTTTCACACCCAAGCTCATTGTAAATACCACAAGCTGCCTTCTCTGAACAGCGGTGAAGCCTTTTCATCCTGGTGAGTTCCTCATTTTTGATTAACACATTTTTGATCCAGAATCTAAAATTGCAAATTTAGGTTTCCGGTGGTGGGAAAGAAAGGCGAAGCGGCCCCCACCCCCGTTTCACGCAGCGGTGCCGCACAGAGTCCCTCTCTGGTTTCTTGGCTCGCTCTGCCGCTATAATGTCATGAGTGCTCCCCGATGCCAAATGATCTGACGCCGTGACATCACAGTTGGCTCCTCGCTGATCCGTATATTTACTCCAAACTGCAGATAATGACTTTCTCACATGCTGCAAATCCTTTGGAGTATAATGTAGCGGATCTGCTGGAAGCTGCGGATTAGGGTTACACACAAGCCGGGGAAGAGCACAGTGCTGTAGTGTATAATGTCAGCCTTTACTGAGGGGGCGCTGCGCAGCATTCTAGTGTACACTGTCATCCGCCTTCACAGAGGGGGCGCTACGCAGCAATCTAGTGTGCACTGTCACCCTTCACAGAGGGGGCGCTGCGCAGCATTCTAGTGTGCACTGTCACCCTTCACAGAGGGGGCGCTGCGCAGCATTCTAATGTACACTGTCAGCCTTCACTGAGGGGCGCTGCGCAGCATTCTAGTGTACATTGTCAGCCGCCTTCACAGAGGGGGCGCTGCGCAGCATTCTAGTGTGCACTGTCAGCATTCACAGAGGGGGCGCTGCACAGCATTCTAGTGTACACTGTCACCCTTCACAGAGGGGGCACTGCGCAGTATTCTAGGGGGCACTGTCAGCCTTCACTGAGGGGGCGCTGCGCAGCATTCTAGTGTACATTGTCAGCCGCCTTCACAGAGGGGGCACTGCGCAGCATTCTAATGTACACTGTCAGCCTTCACAGAGGGGGCGCTGCACAGCATTCTAGTGTGCACTGTCAGCCTTCACAGAGGTGGCGCTACGCAGCATTCTAGTGTGCACTGTCACCCTTCACAGAGGGGGCGCTACGCAGCATTCTAGTGTGCACTGTCAGCCTTCACAGAGGGGGCGCTGCGCAGCATTCTAGTGTGCACTGTCAGCCTTCACAGAGGGGGCGCTGCGCAGCATTCTAGTGTGCACTGTCACCCTTCACAGAGGGGGTGCTATGCAGCATTCTAGTGTGCACTGTCAGCCTTCACAGAGGGGGCGCTGCGCAGCATTCTAGTATACACTGTCACCCTTCACAGAGGGGGCGCTGCGCAGCATTCTAGTGTGCACTGTCAGCCTTCAAAGAGGGGGGGCTCCGCAGCATTCTAGTGTGCACTGTCAGCTTTCACAGAGGGGGTGCTGCGCAGCATTCTAGTGTACACTGTCAGCCTTCACAGAGGGGGCGCTGTACAGCATTCTAGTGTACACTGTCAGCCTTTACAGAGGGGGCGCTGCGCAGCATTCTAGTGTGCACTGTCAGCCTTCACAGAGGGGGCGCTGCGTAGCATTCTAGTGTACACTGTCAGCCTTTACAGAGGGGCTGCTGTGCAGCATTCTAGTGTGAACTGTCAGCCTTCACAGAGGGGGCGCTGCGCAGCATTCTAGTGTACACTAGCAGCCTTCACAGAGGGGGCGCTGCGCAGCATTTTAGTGTACACTGTCAGCCTTCACAGAGGGGGTGCTGCGCAACATTCTAGTGTGCACTGTCAGCCCTCACTGAGTGGGCGCTGCGCAGCACTCTAGTGTACACTGTAAGCCTTCACAGAGGGGGTGCTGCGCAACATTCTAGTATACACTGTCAGCCTTCACAGAGGGGGCGCTGCACAGTGTTCTAGTATACACTGTCACCCTTCACAGAGGGGGTGCTGCGCAGCATTCTAGTGTGCACTGTCAGCCTTCACAGAGGGGGTGCTGCGCTGCATTCTAGTGTACACTGTCACCCTTCACCGAGCGTTGCGCAGCATTCTAGTGTACACTGTCAGCCTCCATCACAGAGGGGCCACTGTGCTGTGCAGCATTCTAGTGTACACTGTCAGCCACCGTCACAGAAAGGGGCACTGCGCTGTGCAGCATTCTAGTGTACACTGTCAGCCATCGTCACAGAGGGGGCACTGCACTGTGCAGCATTCTAGTGTACACTGTCAGCCACCGTCACAGAGGGGGCACTGCGCTGTGTAGCATTCTAGTGTACACTGTCAGCCACCGTCACAGATGGGACACTGCGCTGTGTAGCATTCTAGTGTACACTGTCAGCCACCGTCACAAAGGGGCCACTGCGCTGTGTAGCATTCTAGTGTACACTGTCAGCCACCGTCACAGAGGGGGTGCTGCTCTGTGTAGCATTCTAGTGTACACTGTCAGCCACCATCACAGAGGGGGCGCTGCGCTGTGTAGCATTCTAGTGTACACTGTCAGCCACCGTCACAGAGGGGGCGCTGCGCTGTGTAGCATTCTAGTGTACACTGTCAGCCACCGTCACAGAGGGGGCACTGCGCTGTGTAGCATTCTAGTGTACACTGTCAGCCACTGTCACAGAGGGGGCACTGCGCTGTGTAGCATTCTAGTGTACACTGTCAGCCACCATCACAGAGGAGGCAGTGCGCTGTGTAGCATTCTAGTGTACACTGTCAGCCACCGTCACAGAGGGGGCACTGCGCTGTGTAGCATTCTAGTGTACACTGTCAGCCACCGTCACAGAGGGGACACTGCGCTGTGTAGCATTCTAGTGTACACTGTCAGCCACCGTCACAGAGGGGGCACTGCGCTGTGTAGCATTCTAGTGTACACTGTCAGCCACCATCACAGAGGTGACCCTGCGCTGTGTAGCATTCTAGTGTACACTGTCAGCCACCGTCACAGAGGGGGCACTGCGCTGTGTAGCATTCTAGTGTACACTGTCAGCCACCATCACAGAGGGGACACTGCGCTGTGTAGCATTCTAGTGTACACTGTCAGCCACCATCACAGAGGGGGCACTGCGCTGTGTAGCATTCTAGTGTACACTGTCAGCCACCATCACAGAGGGGACACTGCGCTGTGCAGCATTCTAGTGTACACTGTCAGCCACCGTCACAGAGGGGGCACTGCGCTGTGCAGCATTCTAGTGTACACTGTCAGCCACCATCACAGAGGGGTCACTGCGCTGTGCAGCATTCTAGTGTACACTGTCAGCCACCGTCACAGAGGGGGCACTGCGCTGTGTAGCATTCTAGTGTACACTGTCCATCACAGAGGGGTCACTGCGCTGTGCAGCATTCTAGTGTACACTGTCAGCCACCGTCACAGAGGGGACACTGCGCTGTGTAGCATTCTAGTGTACACTGTCAGCCACCGTCACAGAGGGGGCACTGCGCTGTGTAGCATTCTAGTGTACACTGTCAGCCACCATCACAGAGGGGACACTGCGCTGTGTAGCATTCTAGTGTACACTTGTCAGCCACCGTCACAGAGGGGGCACTGCGCTGTGTAGCATTCTAGTGTACACTGTCAGCCACCATCACAGAGGGGACACTGCGCTGTGCAGCATTCTAGTGTACACTGTCAGCCACCGTCACAGAGGGGGCACTGCGCTGTGCAGCATTCTAGTGTACACTGTCAGCCACCATCACAGAGGGGTCACTGCGCTGTGCAGCATTCTAGTGTACACTGTCAGCCACCGTCACAGAGGGGGCACTGCGCTGTGTAGCATTCTAGTGTACACTGTCCATCACAGAGGGGTCACTGCGCTGTGCAGCATTCTAGTGTACACTGTCAGCCACCGTCACAGAGGGGACACTGCGCTGTGTAGCATTCTAGTGTACACTGTCAGCCACCGTCACAGAGGGGGCACTGCGCTGTGTAGCATTCTAGTGTACACTGTCAGCCACTGTCACAGAGGGGGCACTGCGCTGTGTAGCATTCTAGTGTACACTGTCAGCCACCGTCACAGAGGGGACACTGCGCTGTGCAGCATTCTAGTGTACACTGTCAGCCACCGTCACAGAGGGGACACTGCGCTGTGCAGCATTCTAGTGTACATTGTCAGCCACCGTCACAGAGGGGGCACTGCGCTGTGTAGCATTCTAGTGTACACGGTCAGCCACCATCACAGAGAGGACACTGCGCTGTACAGAATTCTAGTGTACACTGTCAGCCACCATCACAGAGGGGACACTGCGCTGTGTAGCATTCTAGTGTACACTGTCAGCCACCGTCACAGAGGGGGCACTGCGCTGTGTAGCATTCTAGTGTACACTGTCAGCCACCGTCACAGAGGGGACACTGCGCTGTGCAGCATTCTAGTGTACACTGTCAGCCACCGTCACAGAGGGGACACTGCGCTGTGTAGCATTCTAGTGTACACTGTCAGCCACCGTCACAGAGGGGGCACTGCGCTGTGTAGCATTCTAGTGTACACTGTCAGCCACCGTCACAGAGGGGGCACTGCGCTGTGTAGCATTCTAGTGTACACTGTCAGCCACCGTCACAGAGGGGACACTGCGCTGTGCAGCATTCTAGTGTACACTGTCAGCCACCGTCACAGAGGGGACACTGCGCTGTGCAGCATTCTAGTGTACATTGTCAGCCACCGTCACAGAGGGGGCACTGCGCTGTGTAGCATTCTAGTGTACACGGTCAGCCACCATCACAGAGAGGACACTGCGCTGTACAGAATTCTAGTGTACACTGTCAGCCACCATCACAGAGGGGACACTGCGCTGTGTAGCATTCTAGTGTACACTGTCAGCCACCGTCACAGAGGGGGCACTGCGCTGTGTAGCATTCTAGTGTACACTGTCAGCCACCGTCACAGAGGGGACACTGCGGTGTGTAGCATTCTAGTGTACACTGTCAGCCACCGTCACAGAGGGGGCACTGCGCTGTGTAGCATTCTAGTGTACACTGTCAGCCACCATCACAGAGGTGACACTGCGCTGTGTAGCATTCTAGTGTACACTGTCAGCCACCGTCACAGAGGGGGCACTGCGCTGTGTAGCATTCTAGTGTACACTGTCAGCCACCATCACAGAGGGGACACTGCGCTGTGTAGCATTCTAGTGTACACTGTCAGCCACCGTCACAGAGGGGGCACTGCGCTGTGCAGCATTCTAGTGTACACTGTCAGCCACCATCACAGAGGGGTCACTGCGCTGTGCAGCATTCTAGTGTACACTGTCAGCCACCGTCACAGAGGGGACACAACATTGTGGCAACAAATCTTTTAAGGACGATCCCAAAATCCTTGCCCTTTACTTTTCCAAAGACTCATTATGTTTATTGAAGTCAGATTTTAGGGAAATAATTAGACTTGTATAGTGTGGAAAGAGGGGTTGTTTTACTGCTGTCTGTGCTCCCAGTGGAGAGATTTCCTTTCACTTCCTGTCTGCGGAACTTCTATTGGGCTTTGTGGTCTTTGGGTCAGGAAATGAGGGACAATAATAACTAGTCCCAACTGGATAAAACAAGCATGTTTTGTTTGTTCATGGCAATTTGGCAGCCCGATCGACCAACCAATTTGATAATTTATCGAATTGAGAAAGAATCGAGTGCATGTATTCCACCATGCGCGATTGACAATAATTGGCTGATATCTGGGTGAATCACATTAATTTGTTGATTAAGCTGGATGGAAGATATGTTGATAGTACCGAAAGAGGCTACTGATCACGACTTCGACCAACAACAAAAATCGGTATTTGGGTTCAGCGCATGGAGGCCCATCATCGGTCAGATCGATTAGTGAATGTGAATCCCATATGATATCTTTTGTAGTATGCGGACCACTAGTCAATCAACCACACTTGTAGTTGCTCGCCCAGTAAAATCACTTGCTTAATCGCTTAATGTTAAATCGCTAGCTGTATGTCTACTAGGGAGTTCATGCAGGATTAGGTACATTTCTGTGCAAGTATATGCAGCTTTAAAATGGACCAATCAAGTCCAACCCAGGTTTAAAATGATTGGTCTATTTCCAAGCTACATATATTTGCATAATAATTTACGTAATCCTGCATGAACTCAGAAATATTTGCATCTCATTGTTCATCCCTAATGTCTACCACTATTTCTATACCACTACAGACCTTGGGGTCTATTTACAAAACTTTTCTCATGAATTTTCTCTACTTATCTGTTTCGTTTATCCTCAGAAAAGGTTTGTGAGCCAATCAGTGAATGGTTTTTGTACATTCATCCTGCAGCTCAGCTATGTTAACTCCCTGCATCTCTCTCCTGCAGCACCTACAACTTCTCTGCGGACGGTTTCCACAGCTCCGCGGCTGGCGCCAATCTCTGCCTGGGATCCGGTGTGCATGGGGGGGTCGACTGGATGAGGAAATTAGCGTTTCGTTATAGAAGAGTGAAAGAGATGTACACCACCTATAAAAACAATGTGGGAGGTGAGTGTCTACCCAAACGTCAGTCATGTGATCAGAGGTCCAATCACAGCTCTCTTCACAGGTTACAGCAAGACACCCTGAATGAAAATTATATTAATTAGGGCTTTAACTATGTTCCTTGTGGTCACATGATCACTGGACTGTTCCCATCATTCTCAATGCAATCATTAGCGCCCGGGAGCGACAAAGTGCACCACTCACACCATTAAAATAAAAGGGCTGTATCAGCTTAGGGGCAAGAAAGTTCACTTGTTCCTATGCCAGCATATCCCATTTATTTTAAAGGTGTGAGTGGTGCACTTTGTTGCTCCCTGCAGCCGGGCTGGATACCTGGAAAGGCCACAAAGGCCCAAGCCTTGGCAGCTGCCCCCTAAGGGGGCACCTGAACATGAGAGAGGGGCTGCAGTACAAGGACGATACACATGGAAGAGAGGGCTGCACATGGAATGGGAGGGGGCTGCTGTACATGGATGTTACACATGGAAGAGAGGGCTGCTTATGGAATGGGAGGGGTGCTGCTGCACATAAAGGAGAAGCCACAAGGTACTTGGCCTAGGGACACACAAAGTATAAATCTGGCCTTGCCCTGGAGCTAATGATTGCTCAGAGAATGCTCAGCTTGACTCTAAAATTTGAGAGCATGTGTTCGCTTACTTGCTGATTGTCACAGGTAAAATTGCAGGGATATTGTATAGTTTCTATAATAAAAATATTGGCAGGAAAAAAATTGTTGTATTCATTGCATTCAAACAGCAGCCTCTCTTGTTGGCGACAGGGGCGCAGCTTGGGGTGGGTGGAGTAGGACATTTGCCCCCGGGCGCTGGGTCCCAAGGGGCTCCCTGACTTGACTGTGAGTTTTTTGTTTTTTTTTGGTTGTTTTTTTTACAGTATTTAATTATTTCCCTGCGGTGAGCACAGTGAAGGGTGAGCTGCAGGCACAGCAGCGGGGAAGGGGGGACAGCCGCCGACACTACAGCCGCCGACACTACAGAATTCCAGAGGTGAGAGCGAGGGAGGGGGAGCCCTAAGGTGAGGGAAGGGGGGGGACGTCCCCCCTTATAAATCGCTGTTCCTATTGCTCCCTCTTCTCTGCGCTCCCGCTGGAGGGATACCTGGCTACCTATTCTGGCGACTACTATACCCCTGGCTTCATATACTAGACACGTATACCCCTGGCTTCATATACTGGGGACATATACCCCTGACTACATATACTGGGCACATATACCCCTGGCTATATATACTGGGGACATATACCCCTGAGTACATATACTGGGCACATATACCCCTGGCTACATATACTGGGCACATATACCTCTGGCTACATATACTGGGCACATATACCCCTGGCTTCATATACTGGGGACATATACCCCTGACTACATATACTGGGCACATATACCCCTTGCTACATATACTGGGCACATATACCTCTGGCTACATATACTGGGCACATATACCCCTGGCTACATATACTGGGCACATATACCCCTGGCTACATATACTGGGGACACCTATACCCCTGGCTACATATACTGGGCACATATACCCCTGGCTACATATACTGGGCACATATACCCCTAGCTACATATACTGGGCACATATACCCCTGGCTACATATACTGAGCACATATACCCTTGGCTACATATACTGGGGACATCTATACCCCTGGCTACATATATTGGGGACACCTATACCCCTGGCTACATATACTGGGCACATATACCCCTGGCTACATATACTGGGGACATCTATACCCCTGGCTACATATACTGAGGACATCTATACACCTGGCTACATATACTGGGGACATATACCCCTGGCTACATATACTGGGGACATCTATACACCTGGCTACATATACTGGGGACATATACCCCTGGCTACATATACTGGGAACATATACCCCTGGCTACATATACTGGGGACATCTATACACCTGGCTACATATACTGGGGACATATACCCCTGGCTACATATACTGGGGACATCTACCACTGGCTACATATATTGTGGACACCTATACCCCTTGCTACATATACTGGGGCCATCTATACCCCTGGCTACATATATTGGGGACACCTATACCCCTGGCTACATGTACTGGGCACGCATACCCCTCGCTACATATACTGGGAACATATACCCCTCGCTACATATACTAGGGACATATACCTCTGGCTACATATACTGGGGACATCTATACCCCTGTATACCTATTCTGGGGACTACTATAGACCTGCCTACTTATTCTGGGGACACCTATACTGGGGCTACATGTACTAGGGACAGATACACCTGGCTACATATACTGGGGACACATATACACCTGGCTACCTATTCTGGGGACACCTATAGGCCTGGTTACTTTCACTGGGGACACCTATAGACCTGGTTACCTATACTGAGGGCACCTATTTTGGGGGAACTGCTGCCAGATTAACTGTATTTTTGGGGAACCGCTGCTGCCAGATTAAGTGTATTTTGGGGGAACCATTGCCATATTATCTGTATTTTGGAGGAATCTCTGCCAAATTACATGTATTTTTGGTGAAATGCTGTCAGATTACATGTATTTTGGGGGGAAACACTATGGCAGAGCTCAAACTTTCCTGGCAGACCTTTTACACCACTGCTGAGGTCATGTATATTTGGCCCCACCCATTACCATGCCCACATTCTTTTGCCTGGCCATGCCCCTTTTTGGCGCCTCCTTAGAGGGCGCATGATTAGTCTTTGTCCCTGGGCGCTGAAAGCCCTAGCTACGCCTCTGGTTAGCGAGCAGTGCTGCTATTGCTAGCAGGATAGAAATTAACCACTTGAGGACCACAGTATTAAACCCCCCAAACGACCAGGCCTTTTTTTGTAAAATTGTCCACTGCAGCTTTATGGCCAAGCTGCAGGGCCGCACAACACAGCACACAAGTGATCCGCCCCCCCCCCCCCCCCCCTCTTTTCTCCCCACCAACAGAGCTGTCTGTTGGTGGGGTCTGATATAACCCCCACCCCCAGTGTTTATTTTTCTTTTTATAAAAATTTGTGTTTTTTTTTAACAGGTTTTACTATTTTTTTTTTTCATTTTTTTTTTTAACAATCCCTCCCTCCCGCCAATCATGGCGATTGGCTGTCATAGGCTTCTGCCTATGAGAGCCGATCGCTCTCTTGTCCCCCAGGGGGACAGTTGTGTCACACGGCTGTCCCCAGTACAGCGCTGCTGCTGATCGCAGCGCTGTACTAACAGACTGAAGGCGTTGCGGAGCTCCGGCCCCCCGAGCAGGAGATGCGCACGCAGCCTGCACGCGATCTCCTGCAAACTGCTGCCCCAGGACTTTACGCCGATCAGTGTTAGGCGGTCCTGGGGCTGCCACCGTGGCCACGCCCATCGCCGTGACGCGGTTGGCAAGCAGTTAAGTTGCAGACATCACGGTTGTGCACATGCGTAGCACCTGGCCTTTTTTGTCTAGTAAATGTGCCATGACACCTTTTAGTGGACCGCGCTTTAACCACTTGAGCCCCATAGTGACCAGACCATTTTTTACAATTCGGCACTCCACAGCTTTAACGGTTTATTGTTCAATCATACAACTTAGCACCCAAATTAATTTTACCTCCCTTTTCTTTTCACAAATAGAGCTTTCTTTTGATGGTATTTGATTGGTGCTGTGATTTTTAGTTTTTTTTTTAATAACGAAAATGACATTTAAAAAAAAAAGTTTCTTTCCCTAGATCCCCCCACCCCACCCCGCCAGGGACAGTTAAGTGAAAAGACCATACTCATATAGCACTGTCATCTTCCGCAGCGACGTACTAAGTACATAACTCAATAATTACCTAAATATGCAGCCTGTCAGCGTCACTGGCTGTCAGGCTGATCGCTGGGGTCCCGTCTGCACAGTGACGGAAGAGCGTGCGAGCGTGAGCTCCTATCTAATTTCACTGCTTGTGAGATTACGGCATATGGCGTCCTGAAGGAACAACAGAGCCTCTCTGCCCCTCCCCCATCCTGCGTTAGGCGGTCGGCAAGAGGTTAACAAGCCCTTAGTGAATCACTCTCCCTATGTAATACTAAAGCCACATCAGGGCCGGATTTACAATAAAGCACTATAGGCACGTGCCTACAGGTGTTTGATGATGGATAAGTGGCCCACCCCCCTGTCCCCAAGTGCCTCCCTCCTTCCTTCCCTGTTCAGAGTCCCGAGCGGAGCGTAAATGAGAGGCTACTCACCCTGCTCTTGGCATTCCACTGACGAGATCTCCCTTTAGCCACGGGTATCTCTAGCTACTAAATACTTGGGGGCATCTCAAGCTACTTAATATTGAGGGTTCGTCTTGTTACCTAATACTTCGGGACACCTGAGGTTACCAAAGCCGGGCAGGGAAGTAGGGGGGAAGTGAGAGCTGGACCAGCCAGCACACTTGCGGTGCGGTTTGGTGGGGATTTGTAGATTCATGGAGGGTGAGTCTAGGGTGCCAGGACATCTGTGCCTATAGACTCCTCTGAGGTAAATCCAGGCCTGAGCCACATACACACACTAGACACACTTGCACATTCACTAGATCCTCATCATTCATGCTTCCACCACCACTGACATTTCATTAGATCTCAGCATGTGAAAGTGTGCAGCAGGAGTTTTCCAAAGCGGAACACAAGGGTCAAAATGTGAACTGGCCCATAAGAAAATAGTAGCAGACTTCTACCTGTCTGTTTTGAGTCCATTAAAAAGAAAAAGAATGGGACACAACTGCTTTGTGCAGATTTCTGAATTGGTGACAATGTTGTGAATTCTGGGAATTCTTTTAAACCAAGCTGTATACTGTTTCCATGGTTTCCAGCAAAAATTGTACTACGCGCAGACTGAGGTTAAAAGCAAAATATTCAGTGACATTCAGTTACAAAATGGCTTATGTAGTGATGATACATGTATAGATAAATGTTGCTACTAATCTGGGGTTATTCGTTAACCCTTTAGCAGCCAGTTTATTTAAAGGCTTGCAAGTGCTCCTAGCCAATGTGTTTAAGCACATTGTTTTTAATTTCTTATTTGTTACATTTCCCTGCTTCTAATTAGTACTGCTGTAATGTCCACTTGGCCACTTGTCACTAGGGGGAAGTGTTAGAAACTGAAGGCAGAAGTCCTGTTATTATCTATGTTTTCTGCTAGTGGAGAGAGATCAAAGCATTCCAAGAATTTACAGCACAAGTTCTGCCAACTGAGGTCAAAAGCAGTGCACGTATCTCAAACGAGACAACTCTATTGAAGCTGCTAATGGGCTTAAGGACACCTGAACCTTAGATACTCATCTATGCACAGGGAAGGCTCTGGATCCCATAGACTAGAGGCTTCTCGGTCATCTCCGTGCCACCACTGCCACCCCCTCCATAGAAGTTATCTGACTAGACTTTTGGAATACATCTTCAGGACTCCTTGGAAGGCTTTAGAAGTACTCGCATTCCCAAGTACTTTCTAAGACTTGTGGATCCGTGCTGCACATGTGCCAGTCCGGCCTCGAAAACTCGCTGTACTTATGTGCCCTTCTTCAGAAAAAAGTGAAAGCTTCCATAGCCTTCCAAGGCATCTCACAGGCGAGACCTTTGAATGGGGGACAGTGGTAAAACGCTCTAGGCTAAGGCTCTATGAGATCAAGAATGTTCCCTCTACATAGTTAAGTATTGAAGTCCGTTTTTCTTTTTTTTTTATTTATGTATCTCGATTCAGGTTTGTTTTAAACCTTTAAACCCTCCCCATTGGCTGTTTACCGCTCCTCCCTCTCTGATTTAGCATAAGCTTATGTCCCTGTAACAGCATTCACATCATAGAAGGTCTTTACACATCGAGCATTTCTTCCGGCGAGCTGCTGACTCCTCTGCAATTTGTGTTTAATTGCTTTTGCCAAAACCGCAGATTCTCTGCCAGAGCTGTAAAAGGGCCCAGAAATAACGGCCGGCGTAATCACTGCGTTTAATTGGTTCCAGGTATCATCGGTAAAAAGCCACAGAGATTCGGTTTCATTTGTCTTTGGTAGACAATTACATTTGGGGTTTCCATGCCAGAAATCGCCTTGTGTGACTTGTTATAGCGGGCGCATGCGCACTCCTGATGCCCGTCTCCCACAGCATGTGCAAGCTCTACTGAAATAGAAGCGGCTGTTTACATAAGGCGCAGGTGGCAGAGAGGTCGCTGGGAAGGAAGGCTTTGAGGACGTGAAAGGGTTAACGTATTAATTGGTATATAAAACTGCTTTTAGCAAGATGTGTGCATTCAAGTTTCCAGGCTTATTCCCATTACCCCCGTAAAGAAGGGTTCCTTTCTGCAGTGCAGAATTATGACTACTGCCCTCCTCCATCAGATGTCTTGCTTTCATAATAACCAAAAAGTTCTACATCAGATGGATACCATTTATTGGCTAACTCAAGAGGTAGAAAAAGTAAGCTTTCAGAATTCTGCAATTCTCTCTACTTCAGGCTTCTGTGCTTTGATTCTGCAGAACTAGCCTGAACAGGCTAGCCTTCAGCCCCACATGCCATCATTGAGCAGTGGGTGCCCATGGACCTGTGTAGGACACTTCATGGTATACTGATAGTTAATCACAAGAAGTGATCGGTAGCAGAGTTTTCAGAGTCCATGAAACATTGTGGCCTACATGCAGGTACACTTTAGGACCAGTCTCAGACTCCCCTATAATGTATTCATTCAAATTGGCCCTGTGTTACCTGAGTACTTCCTCTCAGCCTCTGATGGTGACACTGATAGGTATGTCTGCAATACTGATGAGAATCCAAAGTATCAAAGAGAGGTCCTCACAGTAAAATCTTCAGGGAACTTGCATTGTATTGTTCTGCGGCCGCACAGGGTCCCCTTTGTCAATGCAATGTACTGTGCCTTGACAAAGGGGGCTCTGCACAGTCCTGAAACGATAGTTGGCGATACAGTCGGAGGTTTATGGTGGAAAAATAACATGCAAGTTCCTTGAAGATTTTCATGTTGGGACCTCTCTTTGATACATTGTATTACGACAGCCACTTGGCCCAGCACCCACACAGTGAGTGAACGTTGGTGTGCGATCTTTTGAATTCATTTGCAATACTGATGAGGACTTCTGTCTGTGCAGGTTTAATAGGAGCCCCGAAGAGGGAAACGTGGCTGCAGCTGCGAGCAGAAATGGAGGCCCTGACAGATCTGTGGCTAACGCACGCGCTGAAAGCTCTTAACCTCATTCATTCCAGGTAGGTGGAGCTGAGCATGGCTGGCTAATCACTCATTACTCGGGATCACCTTTGCTCTGTGATACATAGAGTTGCCTGTGTGAAGCTGAATTCATGTGATCAGGTACTGGGTTTGCGAAGCTCTGATCACTTCCTGTTATGCTAGGTACACACCATACAATTTTCTGTTAGATTTTCTGTTAGATTTACCTGCCAGATAGATTTTGTCCTACATGTTGTATGGTGTGTACCTAGCATGGCATCAATTCATCAAAGGCTGCTAGGATCACACCATACAATTTTCTGTTAGAATTACTTGTCAGATATATTTTTTTCCAACAGAAAAGTGTATGGTGTGTGCCTAGCATTTGCCTACATAGGAAACAAAAACACTAATATGATTATGACCAGCAAACCAGAGCCGTATTATTATTTATTGTATTTATAAAGCGTCAACATATTACGCAGCGCTAGACAATAGATAAATGGGTTAACGTACAAGGTAGGACATACAGGAAACTCACAACAAAACAAGATCATGCAAATGATTTGATAACAATACAGTGTCATAGGTCAAAATAGAGACTGTTCTAATCCACAAGAGGGGTGACAGTAGGATTGCATAATCAAGATGGATACATTAGGGAGGAGGGCCCTGCCAGAGGCTTACAATCTAATGGGTGGGGGTGGAGACAATAGGTGCATCTGTTGAAAGGGCGTCTAACAGAACGTATTATGGTGTTGGTGTAGGGGGGTATGCGAGCATGAAAAGGTAAATCTTGAGAGCTTGTTAGAAGGTATTAAAGGTGGGGCCGAGTCTGATGGCTGGTGGGAGCGAGTTCCAGAGAGTGGGGGCAGCCCTAGTGAAGTTCTGCAATCGTGCATGGGACTGAGATATGCGTGGTGCGACTAGGCGCAGGTCGTTAGAGGATCGGAGGGGGCGGGCTGGTATGTGCCTGTGGACCAGATCAGAGATGTAGGTTGGGCAGGTCTTGTGCACTGATTTGTAGGCCAAGCACAGGATTTTGAAATTGATCCTAAAGGTGGTATGGAGCCAGTGTAGGGCTTTACAGAGCGGAGTCATAGAGGCAATGCGGTGAGAAGAATGTATCAGTCTGGCCAATTGAAGTGGGGCAGTATGGTTAGAGGGAAGGCCAGACAAAAGAGAATTGTATAAGCTTCTCACTGGATCTCACTGATCACATGCTCCTCCACAAGGGTTTCTGTCTGTCTGGGTGGGTGTCAGAGATTGTACATCTTCTGTGCACTACCTTGTTTAACCTCTTGCCGACCGCGTCACGCCAGTAGGCGTGGCCGCGGCGGCAGCCCCAGGACCGCCTAACGCCAATTGGCGTAAAGTCCTGGGGCTCTGTTTTGCAGGAGATCGCGCGCAGGCTGCGCGCGCATCTCCTGCTTGGGGGGCGGAGCTCCGCCCCGCCTTCAGTCTCCGAGCGGCTACTGCCGCTCGGGAGACTGTTAGACGGCGATCACGCCGTCTATTTACTCTGTGCAGCGCTGCGATCAGCAGCAGCGCTGCACTGGGGACAGCCGTGTGACACGGCTGTCCCCTGGGGGACAAGAGAGCGATCGGCTCTCATAGGCAGAAGCCTATGACAGCCGATCGCCGTAATTGGCCGGCTGTGGGGAGGGAGGGAGCGAGGGAGGGAAGGGATTTAAAGGAAGAGGGTTTTTTTAAAAAAAAAACAGCAACACAAATATTTATTTAAAAAAAAATAAACATGGGGGGAGCGATCAGACCCCACCAACAGAGAGCTCTGTTGGTGGGGAGAAAAGGGGGGGGGAATCACTCGTGTGCTATGTTGTGCGGCCCTGCAGCTTGGCCTTAAAGCTGCAGTGGCCTTTTAAACTAAAAATTGCCTGGTCACTAGGGGGGTTTAGCCCTGCAGTCCTCAAGAGGTTAAGCCTCATCTACACGCGTGATGTGGCTCGATTGATAAGATCCGACAGGTCGAATCTTGCCACTGCCGATTCCCTGCTCGTTCCCCATGAGGGGACAATGGCAGGGAATCAAGCGGAAGATAAGCGGCGCCGGGCGGGGACGAGGGCGGATCGAATCCGACGCACGCGCAGCGAGCGGGGACGCGGCGGGTACGCGCGGGGATGCGGAAGAGGCGATCCGGCGGCTAATCGAGCCGCCGGATCGCCTCCACATCTCCCCGTGTAGACGGGGCTTTAGAGTCATCTTCCATAATATGTAAGAAAAGACTACAAATGCGACTGCTGGGCAGTATCTTCTAGATCTACTGGACAGGAAATCCTTTATCCGTCATAAAATATCCTCCCCACTTTCTTTCTAAATGGTGGGCCTGACTTAAAGGACCTCTGTCGCAAAAATCTTTTAATCTTAAATGCATGTAAACATATACAAATAAGAAGTAAGTTTCTTCCAGAGTAAAATGAGCCATACTTTTCTCCTATGTTGCTGTCACTTACAGTAAATAGTAGAAATCTGACATTACCGACAGGTTTTGGACTAGCCCATCTTCTCATGGGGTAATTTTCAGTGTTTTCTTTATTTTTAAAAGCACTTGGTAAATGGCAGTTGCTCCGTCCAACTGCCAAAAAAGTGCGCAGCGAGCAGGGAGGCTGGCCAGCATCTCTGTATAAATCTTTTTCATAGAAAGTCTTTATAAAGAATAAAGTCAGGGCCAGAATTTCCAAAAGGCACTGTTGGCATGTGCCTACAGGCGGATTTACAATAAGGCACTGTAATCATGTATCTACAGGCGTCTGATGATGATAAAGGCGGCTCACTCCCCTCCCCAAGTGCCTCCCTCCCACCTTCCCCGTGCAGAGTCTCAAGCAGAGGGTAAATTAGAGGTTACTCACCCAGCTCTCAACATTCCAGTAATAAGAATTCACTTCAGTTGGGGGCACCACTAGCTACCCAACACTGAGGGCACTTACTTCTGGCTACCTAATACTAAGGGGCACCTGTAGCTACCTATGACAGACAAGGGAAGTAAGGGAGGGACAGCCAGGACACTTGTGGTGCAGTTTATCTGGGGTTTGTAAGTTTATGGAGGGAGAAGTCTAAGGGCCCATTCACACTAGAAGCACTTTTCTGAGCATTTTTCGATTGATTAGCGTTTTTTAAAATCGCTCCCATTCACTTTCATTAAAATCCTGGAAAATCGCCACAATTTTCGCGTACACAATCACAAAATCACCACGATTTTTCCGCGATTTTAATGAAAGTGAATGGGAGCGATTTTAAAAACCGCTAATCAATCAAAAAACACTCAGAAAAGTGCTTCTAGTGTGAATGGGCCCTAAGGTGCCAGGACATCTGTGCCTATAGGCTCCTGTGATGTAAATCTGGGCCTGAATAAAGGCCGTGATGAGAATCCCCTATGGAGAGATGGATTAGCCCAAAACCTGTCGGTAATGTCAGATTTCTAATGCTTACTGTAAGTGCCAGAAACATAGGAGAGAAGTAATTTATTGCTCATTTTACTCTGGGAGAAATGTACTTCTTATCTGTATGTGCTTTAAATTTCAAGATTTTTCGCGACAGTTCCTCTTTAAGCTTCTGTCATTTATAACTCTCCCGAAACGATCATTAGAGATTTCAGTTGATATTTTCTCAGCAAGCCCTGGGGCAGAACAGCATCTTTGTGCTTTGGAGAGGGATCAGTGCTACAGGAGCTTCCTGCAGGAACAGCAGAGGTTGGGCAAGGGACAGCCGTCCAGCACGATCATCAGAGTGGAGGCCAGCGATGTTGGAGTCACCCGTACACACTGGACTTTTCAGTCAGAGACAATAGAGTAGGGATGGCAATGCTTAGAAACAATCATAGAGAAGCATGTGATCAGTTTGATCAGCAGATTTGTAAGGTTCTGATTTGCTGTGATGACCTCCTGGTTTAACACGTGATCATGACCATTAACGAGAACCTTACAAACCTCATCAGCTAATCAGATTGGTCACATGCTTCTCCATGAAATCTAAACATTGGCATCCCCAATAAA
Organism: Hyperolius riggenbachi; assembly: GCF_040937935.1. NCBI lineage: Eukaryota > Metazoa > Chordata > Amphibia > Anura > Hyperoliidae > Hyperolius > Hyperolius riggenbachi. The sequence goes on from NC_090657.1 coordinate 198,523,123, forward strand.
TAGTGTGTTTGTAACATTACTGAGGTGCCTCCAGAGAACCTACTCCTCTCCGGTGGAGGTATTTTAAAGGACAACTGTAGTGAGTGGTATATAGAGGCTGCCATATTTACAGTACTTCCTTTTTAAGCAATACTAGTTGCCGTTTTACTTTAATACCTTTAGCCATAGACCCAGAACAAGCATGTAGCAGATCAGGTGTTTGACATTATTGTCAGATCTGACAAGATTAGCTGCATGCTTGTTTCTGGTGTGATTAAAACACCACTGCGGCCAAATAGATCAGCAGGGCTGTCAGGCAACTGGGGTTGTTTAGCTACACTACGACCGATCTACGCCAATGGGGACGGCTACTGCAGGAGATCAGTCTGCACGCGCATCTCCTGCTTGAGGGGCAGAGCTCCGCCTCGCGTTCAGTCTCCGAGTGACTGTTAGACGGTGAAACCTCCGTCTTTCTACTAAGTACAGTGCTGCGATCCACGGCTGCGATCCACGGCAGCGCTGTACTGGGGACAGCCGTGTGACACGGCTGTCCCCCTGGGGCACCAGAGAGCGATCGTCTCTCATAGGCTGAAGCCTATGACAGCTGATCGCCGTGATTGGCTGGCAGGGGGTGGGAGGGAGAGGGGAAAAAATACATTTATTTAGTAAAAATAAATAACAATAAATATTGGGGGGCGAGAGCTCTGTTGGTGGGGAGAAAAAGGGGGGGGGAATCACTTGTGTGCTGTGTTGTGCGGCCCTGCAGCTTGGCCTTAAAGCTGCAGTGGCCAATTTACTAAAAATTGCCCTGGTCTTTAGGGGGGTTAAACACTGCAGTCCTCAAGAGGTTAAAAGGAAATAAATATGGCAGACTCTATATCACTCTCACTACAGTTTTCCTTTAAAGGGAAGGATCAGGGACTGTATAAAAAAAATAAAAATCCAAATCCAGTAGTTCTCAGTAGTTCTGAGCCTGCGCAGTACAGCCCGGAGGACGTCCGACGACGTCAGGGCGCACGTCACCGGAGACCACCGGGAGCCTGCAGAGCGGCGCAGAGGGCACCTCCTGCCTGCCACGGGCTGGAGGAAGCCCCATGTAAGTGGATTTGGATTTTTTTTTTTTTATACAGTCCCTGAACCTTCCCTTTTTTAAGTCAATCATCAAATTTACGCCACGTAGTGGTTGTTCCAGCATTGTCTGAATCAGTGTAGACCAGCATGATCTAGCGTAGACCGGCATTGTCTGATCCAGTGTAGACCGGCATTGTCTGATCCAGTGTAGACCGGCATTGTTTGATCCAGTGTAGACCGGCATTGTTTGATCCAGTGTAGACCGGCATTGTCTGATCCAGTGTAGACCGGCATTGTCTGATCCAGTGTAGACCGGCATTGTCTGATCCAGTGTAGACCGGCATTGTCTGATCCAGTGTAGACCGGCATTGTCTGATCCAATGTAGACCGGCATTGTCTGATCCAGTGTAGACCGGCATTGTTTGATCCAGTGTAGACCGGCATTGTTTGATCCAGTGTAGACCAGCATTATCTGATCCAGTGTAGACCAGCATTATCTGGTCCAGTGTAGCCCAGCATAGTCTAGTCCAGTGTAGACCGGCATTATCTGATCCAGTGTAGACCAGCATTATCTGATCCAGTGTAGACCAGCATTATCTGATGCAGTGTAGACCAGCATTATCTGGTCCAGTGTAGCCCAGCATAGTGTGGTCCAGTGTAGACCAGCATTATCTGGTCCAGTGTAGCCCAGCATAGTCTGGTCCAGTGTAGACCAGCATTATCTGGTCCAGTGTAGCCCAGCATAATCTGCTCCAATGTAGACCAGCATTATCTGGTCCAGTGTAGCTCAGTATAGTCTGCTCCAGTGTAGGCCAGCATTATCTGATCCAGTGTAGAGCAGCATTGTCTGATACCTTGTAAGTTTGCTGGAAGACTTGTGATTGTAAGCAGTGAAGGTGCTCGGAGATCTCTGCAGATTAAGGGAGACCCTTTGATCTAATTGTCCCTTAACATCTGGTTTTGCTATTGATGACTCTTCTGCCTACAGCAACCAGCTTCTTCATAGTTACCATTTGTGTTTGTTCTCTTTCCAGACCGAACTGTGTGAACGTGCTGGTCACCACCACCCAGCTCATCCCGGCCATCGCCAAAGTCCTGCTGTACGGACTGGGGACCGTCTTCCCCATAGAGAATATTTATAGTGCAACAAAAACAGGTAGGCTTTTTCTCTCTGTGAAAACCTGGAACACTGATATGAGTGGGGGAAGGATGGCATTGTTTGCCTGTGTGTCTCTGTATGTTGTGTATGCACACGAGTGTCTGTGTGTTTGTATGTACACGTTGTGTGTCTGTGTGTGTATGTACCTATGTACATGTGTGTGTATGTGGACTGTGTTGCAGCGCCGCTGCATGAATTTGGTGCCAGCTGGTGCTGCTAGTAAAAAATATTGATAATTTGCATTACTGGTATTTGACCCTGATTTTACCCAGCACCTACTCTCACTTGAACCATTTTCTTTTGAAACTATTACCCCGGTAGAGATTATGCTGCAATATGCTGTATGTCCATAATCTGTGATTACACCAGGGATTAGCTTTATTAGTCTCTTTTAATAATAATATTAAAGAACTCCAGTGAAAATAATGTAATAAAAAGTGCTTCATTTTTACAATAATTATGTATAAATGATTTAGTCAGTCTTTGCCCATTGTAAAATCTTTTAAATCCGTCATTTACATTTTGACATTTATTACATAGTGACATATTTACTGCTGGTAGGTGATGTAGCTGCTGCATGCTTTTTTGGCAGTTGGAAACAGCTGTAAACAGCTATTTCCCACAATGCAGCAAGGTTCACAGACCGGAAACTGCCAGGAGCACATACTCAGAGTTTCTTTGTGGGAGGGATTTCACCACAATATCAGCCTGTATGGCTGATATTGTGGTGAAACTACTCCCACAAAGAAATTCTGAGTACGTACTCTTGGCAGTTTCCTGTCTGTGAACCCTGTTGCATTGTGGGAATGAACAAACAGACCATCAGGGGGCTCTGTATGCGCCCCCTGATGGTCTGTTTGTGAAAAGGAATTGATTTCTAATGTAAAAGGGGGTATCATCTACTGGGATAAAGTTCAATTCTTGGTCGGAGTTTCTCTTTAAGTTAGGTTTTACACAGCACTTTAGATGCATCTGTTTCTATTTTATATATGCCTAGATGCTTTACCTCTATAAAGCTCCTCCCCAGTGCTGTGACAGCCCCGCCCACCCTCAGATTTTCATGTTGTCCCCGTGCTTTTGTGTCTGCAGGGAAGGAGTGCTGCTTTGAGCGGATCATGCAACGGTTTGGAAGAAAAGCTGTCTATGTTGTAATCGGAGACGGCGTAGAGGAAGAACAGGCAGCGAAAAAGGTAATTTCTTCCTACGACCGCACAATAAACTCTCATTTGTGAACTCTGCTGGAAAAAGAAACAATTAATTGTAAAACACAGCAGAAGCATTCTGAGCAATTTCCTCCAGTAAATCCTCCCCCGTTACCCCACTGTCCCTTGGTAGCGTCTACTTCCTAGCAGTGACTGTTCCCTGCGTCCCCCGCCATCGCTGATTATTAAACACGCAGACGCTCCACACACATTACAGCCGGTCTCCATGCTGAAAACTATACGCATGCTGCTTATTTTAATGATCCCCAGTGGCCAATCACAGCCATAGTAAAGAGAACCTGTCAGGAGAGCTGTTACCTGGCTTAGTTAGGTTAGGCTGGCAATAGCCATTTCCTGGAAGAATACTCTGGGGAATGAACCATGGTCGGCATGTGAACTTTTAAGAACTGAAATAGAATATAGAGGAATAGTATAGAAAAGTGAGTACTGATGTCTGTTTACAAATATTACTTACATGCCTGTTGTGCTGGTCCTCTGCTCTGTCTATATGTTGATGGTTGCTAGTGAGTGAACTCCTGACGAGGTGAAACATGTTGCGTGAGGGTAGCAGGTTAGTCTGTTCCTCTTAGTACCTGCACTTTACATTTCATCAGACAGGGAAAGGGTTTGCTGGCACCTCTTTCTTCCTCTTAACGTTTTCATAGTTTTCTACCCTAATGCTGGGAATACATGGCTCAATTTTGAGCCATTTAGATGGCTCGATAGATAATTTCCGTCATGTCCGATCTGCCGCCCGATCGTTTCGCCGCTCGATTCCGGATTGAAGTGAATGGAAAAAGATGAGAAAAATGAGGGGAAGATAAAAAAATTTTTTACTGCGGAATCGAGCGGTGAAACGATCGAGCAGCAAAATCGAGCCGTGTATGCCCAGCATTACATCCCTCATTCCCCTCTTCCTCTTATTGCTATCATTCCTCGTATCACTGCCCTCATTCCTTTCTTCCTCCTATCGCTATCATTCCTCATATCACCCATATTCCCCTCTTCCCCCTATCCTCCTATCTTTATAATTTCCCCTATTACCCTCATTCCTCTATCACCCTCATTCCCCTCTTCCTCCTATCACCATCATTCCTCCTATTGTTGCCCTCATTCCTCTAATCACTATCATTCCTCCTATCACCATCATTCCTCCTGTCACTGCCCTCATTCCCTCTTCCCCCTATCACCCTCATTCTCCCTATTGCCACCCTCATGTCTGTCATCCTCCCACAGCCTTTATTACCTTCTACCCTAATAGTCCTTCTAATTTGTTGTGATTATTTACACAATAAATAAATTCTTGTTGCCACTCATGCACTTAGTCTGCATTGTCTCATTGTACTTGTGTTTCCTGCCACAGCACAACATGCCATTCTGGCGAATCTCTTGTCACGCTGATCTAGAGGCCTTACGGCATGCCCTGGAGCTGGAATACTTGTAGCATTGGGTGCTCATCTACATTGGAGGACTGCCAGAGTCCAGAGAGGGGAGACCAGGCTTGTGACTTTCACAGGAAGCCATCTGAGACAATTCATCATCACCCAGTGGACAGAGAGCGCCGCCCTGGTGGAAACCACCTCAAGGATCCTGCAGTCTATTATTTAATAAGATGTTTATAGTGAGACACAGCCTCTGTGCTGCCCGGACTGTGTACAGAAGCACAAAGACTGAATATGATTGGTCAGACTTCCTCCAGGCCACTCCACCACTCAGTTTACCTTCACCGGACTGGACGGACTGAGTCTGATAGATATTTCTTTTTGTATTTTTTTTTTTTTTGTCTAATTTATGGACTTGTCTCATTTTTTTGTCCTGTTATTTTGCTCCTTTTACCTGTTGGATGGGCGGGGAGGGTGTACATGGATCTTATTTAATAAATCTCTCCGTGGCATTGCCACGTGGTGTACATTAGTTAATTTGATTGTATAGATGGTATGTGGACTCAGCATGTGTCTGCGCTGTGCCTTATGACACCATCACCGGTTATTTTATATAAAAGCTGTATGTGGTCCTGAATGAATGGCATTAAATAAAAAAAAAAAAGTAAGTTTACATTTCGGACCAGTGATGGATTCTTTGTGTTCTTCTGCTGTTTGCATAGAGGCCTGCGCTGCTCTCTAGAGGGGGAGATGGCTAATAGAGGCCAGAGATGAATCGGGGGTAAATTCAAGTCTTAAGCCAAGTAGAAGGGTTGGCTCCTCCTCCTTTCTGGGCCCCTGGATCCCTTTCAGGCCCCAAGCACCTTTCTTGGTTGCCTCTGAATGTTCTGGCTTAGATAGAGCCATGGATGAGGCGGCACAGCGTGGTGTCAAGAGGTGCAGAGTTTACAGAGGTGACATCTGGATACAAGTGGGTGACATGTCTCTTGAATCCCGGCTCTTCCTGTTCAGTAAGGCAGCTACAGAGCTCACCCTAGTGGCTGCAGGCAGCTCTGGCGCTTTCAGTCCACCAGGAAAAAAGCGCAATCCACATCCATCTCTACACAACTTCCAACTCTCCACTGTAAAGTGAAACCCAACTTTTGAATAAAATTACTGCAAACATACGTCTTGCTCTAAGGCTAGGTTTCCACTTGTGCGTTTTGTGTCAGTTTTTCTGCTCAGAAAATTCGCATAGATTTTAAAACTAACGTTAGTCAATGCAGCCGTTTACACTCTATGCAAATTTTCGTACGCGTTCGTACGCGTGAAAAAATCTGAGGTCCTGTATCATTTTTTCGGACATCGCGTACGATTCGCGTACAATGCTTTGTATAGGCAATGCGAATTTTCGCGTTACTTGCCCGAAAATTCGCATTAGATCCATGGTTACAGGAAGTTGTCAGCAGTCATGACTAAGCTGTTTCTAGGCAGATTATGCATATGTAACTAATGCGAATTTTCGCGTACGAAAATTCGCATAAAAACGCGTACAAATTTACATGCGAATTTTCACCAATCAGAAAAATCTTATACGATTTTTTGCAGGCGAAAATGTAACGCTACAGTGGGAACGTAGCCTAAAAGACTTTTTGTAATTTCGTGTTATTAAAAAAAAGTGTCTTTCTGCTTTAGTTTTCCGCAAACTGTGAATTTCCAAAACTTGCTGAATCTTCATTTTCACTTCTTTGCAGTCCTGGAATCTGTATTCTCTAAGTGTAATACCAACTGATGACTGACGCCCCATTTTGTTGCAGCAGCAATTAGCTGTATGTAGCAGGAGCCATTGTTGGCTATTTCCCACAGCTGCAGCAATCCTGGACACTCCTACACTAGAGTCTGCTCGGATCTCTGTGGAATAACTGTGTGTCTGCTTACTAGTGTTGGGCGAACAGTGTTCGCCACTGTTCGGGTTCTGCAGAACATCACCCTGTTTGGGTGATGTTCGAGTTCGGCCGAACACCTGATGGTGTTCGGCCTTTTTAGTTCGGGTTCGCCCGAACTATTCAATGCCCGCCGAACAGGGCCCTGTTCGCAAGAACATGCCGCAATACGGCCCCCCTATGGGGTCGCAGGCATAAGGGGGGAGCATGCCCCGATCGCGGGGGGGGGGGGGGTCGGAAATTCCCCCCACCCCCTCCGCTAGCGCTCCCCCCTCTGCTCGCTTCCCCATAACAAAAGTTTGTTGAAAGTTAATACTAGTACCGGTGGCTGGCTGCTGGCAGTGGAGTTAGTGAGGAGGAGGAGTCCGCCTAGGAGAGTGACGCGTTGAGGCCGGGCAGCGGGCGGTTCAGCGGTAGTACCCTTGTGGTACTTCCGCCCTTTCTCTGACCTCACGACCTCTGCATACGAGGGTACGTACCCGTCATAACGTAGAGGACGTGAGGTCAGAGAAAGGGCGGAAGTACCACAAGGGTACTACCGCTGAACCGCCCGCTGCCCGGCCTCAACGCGTCACTCTCCTAGGCGAACTCCTCCTCCTCACTCACTCCACTGCCAGCAGCCAGCCACCGGTACTAGTATTAACTTTCAACAAACTTTTGTTATGGGGAAGCGAGCAGAGGGGGGAGCGCTAGCGGAGGGGGTGGGGGGAATTTCCGACCCCCCCCCCCCGCGATCGGGGCATGCTCCCCCCTTATGCCTGCGACCCCATAGGGGGGCCGTATTGCGGCATGTTCGGGTCCCCATTGAGTTCGGGGTTCGGGCCGAACATCTGGCCCATGTTCGGCCTGTTCGGCCCGAACCCGAACATCCAGGTGTTCGCCCAACACTACTGCTTACATGCAAGGAAGCTGAAATAAAGTTGGTCATTAAACCTTTCAATGTACGGAACGAAAGTTATTTAATTGCCTTTTCTTAGCCATACAGGTCCCGACCTACAAACATCTGACTTAGGAACGACCACCCGATACAAATTACCTGAAACTTTAAAATTTTATTCTATGGGAACAAGAAAACCTCTTTTTCAGTAAGACCTTAGTAGTTTTTAAGAAAATCAATTTGGAAAAATTCAAAGAAATTTTTTTTTTTTAAATCAATAAAACAACATTTTGCTGCAATACTCTGAGTGCACAGGGGGGCAGCGATGACACAGTGGGGGGCAGAGGTGGCACAGAGGAGGACACTAAGAGGACAGAGGTGACACAGTGGTGGGGTAGGCAGAAGAGGACACTGAGAGGACAGAGGTGACACAGTGGTGCAGGCAGAGGTGACACAGAGGATGACACTGAGAGTACAGAAGTGACATAGTGGTGGGTTGGGCAGAGGAGGACGGTGAGGGGACAGAGGTGACACAGTGGTGGGGTGGGCAGAAGAGGACACTGAGAGGGCAGAGGTGACACAGAGGATGACACTGAGAGGACAGAAGTGACATAGTGGTGGGTTGGGCAGAGGAGGACACTGAGGGGACAGAGGTGACACAGTGGTGGGGTGGGCAGAAGAGGACACTGAGAGGGCAGAGGTGACACAGAGGATGACACTGAGAGGACAGAAGTGACATAGTGGTGGGTTAGGCAGAGGAGGACACTGAGGGGACAGAGGTGAAACAGTGGTGGGGTGGGCAGAAGAGGACACTGAGAGGACAAAGGTGACACAGTGGTGGGGGCAGAGGATGACACTGAGAGGACAGATGTGACACAGTGGTGGCACAGAGGAGGACACTGGGGACAGAGGTGACACAGTGGTGGGGTGAGCAGAGGTGGCACAGAGGATGACACTGAGAGGACAGAGGATGACACTGAGATGACAGATGTGACACAGTGGTGGTACAGAGGAGAACACTGAGGGGACAGAGGTGACACAGTGTGGGGGGGGGGGCAGAGGTGGCACAGAGGATGACACTGAGAGGACAGAGGTGGCAGAGGTAGTACTGAGGAGTACACTGAAAGCACAGGGGAACAGAGGTGACACAGAAGGGGACACTGGAGGCACAGGGGATAGAGGAGGTACAGGGGATAGAGATGGCACAGTGTTTCGACTTATGGACAGATTCAGGTTCAGAACTAACCTACAATCCCTAACTTGTTCGATAACCGGGGACTACTGTTCTGTACCGGAGTCTCACTTAAGGGAGATAACATAGAGGAGTCAGGACACATTGGTCTCAATTCACTAAGATCATGCTGGAGATAATAAGGCAAGAGAAAACTTAACCTCCACATAAGAGAGAGTTATCTTATCTCTTCATTCCTTAAGTTACCTCCTCTGTAGTTAAGTTACCTCCTTTGTAGTTATTTTACCTCCTCTGTAGTTAATTTACCTCCTCTGTAGTTATTTTCACATGCAGTTAATAAACAGCCTGTCTTTAACTCTGGAGTTATTTTAAGGATTGAAGAGTTAACTTAAAGACAGAAGAGTTAACTTTGTTTGCCTGAGGTAAAATGTTTCCTGAATACTACATGCCTTATCACCATGGTAACAACTCTAGAAGAGTTATTAAAGACAGGAGATAAGCTTAGTGAATTGAGGCCATTCTCTTGCCATGTTACAATCAAATTTAGCTACTTATTGAGCATCTCTAGAGCAGTGCTGCTCAAATCCGGAACCGGGAGACATCCGGATACGGATAACTGGGAGATAACTGGATAGCTACTATCCGGGTATCTCCCGGTTCCGGATTTGAGCAGCCCTACTCTAGAGTAGTCTGGCAGCAAACAGTGCTATATTTCTCTTCTGTGTTAAGGTGGCCATACATTACTCAACTTTCCATTGAGCGATTAATCGACTTTACTGGGCGATCACCTACAGTGTGGTTGATTGAAAGTTGGTCAACTAGCAGCCCACACACTGGGAGCCAGATCCTATGTGATTCTCCTGTTGTGCCTCTATGCTCCCAAACCAAAAATTGATTCTGTGTCGATCGAAATCTTATGAAGCGTAGCCAATTTTTTTTACGATCGACTGATATTCTCCATCCTGCCTGATCCAGTAAATTGGTCAATTCGTCCAAATATCAGCCAATTTTTATTGATAGAGCAAAATGGAACATAATTCTCTGAACGTTCAATTGTACAGGACAATTGAGTAATGTATGAGCACCTTTATAGTGTTTGCCTTCTACTGAGCAACACTTATCCTGTGAGAATTCTTATTTATCCATGCTGGTTTTCAAGTTTGCCATTATCATATGGGTCATAACAGATCGAAGTAAAGATTACCAAAAATGGGGAGTGAAATGGTAGCTTGGGATGCAGAAGCATATACACATACCTGCAGTGAGAACACGCTGCAGTAAAATCAATTCTGCTAGATATAATTTTTAAAAAAAATTGCTTGGCATATTCCAACATGACTAACATTGCATAACTATTTAATTTTAGTAGTTCTCATTCTGATCTGATATGACCCAGCTTGAGAGTTGCAAGCTTTTGCTGCCAAACGGTTTACAATTTATAGACTTATCCACTCCCGGTTTGCGGGATCGCACAGTGTGACCACTGCTGTTCTGCCTTTGTAAATGCGGCAGAGTGCAAAATCCATCGTTTTTAGCAATCTTCAGAACAGATCGAATGGGTACAGCTTCATATAGAGATCAATATCTGCCCTAACATGGGGAATATATTTACTGAACACATCCCGGGGTTCTCCACTAAGTTATGTACGTGGCATGATTATTTTATTATGCTAGATTCCTCAGCTACCTGTCCATGCACTCCATTTAATAAAGCACTCTTCTGTTCACCCTGGTGGGGGGGAGGGGCCTCTGGTCTGCTGAAATGCACTGTGAAGATAAAAAGGGTTGGTACAGAATCTCCATTGACCTGCATCAAGATGCCTACATGGATATCGGGCAGTATAAATGGGTAACTGAGAAATGGTAAACCCAAAAAGGAACTATGTCAAATAGGAACACTGAATTTTTTCCCCCTTAAAATAAAGAAGCTGAATGACCTGCTCACACTTTTATTAATAGTGCCCCTTATGTCACCCCTGACCACCTTACTAGTCTTCAGTAGTGGCATTACGTGTGACATCTTAACACACCTGCAGAGGTTACATGTAGATGATTACAGTGGGCTAATGCTGCAACTGGTATGATATGTTCACTGACCAGAAGACCACTAGTTCCCCAGCTTGAGTGTTGGTGTGATGGTATGTGGCTCTGGCTCTGCTTGTTCTGGTTTTGGAGATCTGGGTTTGTACCCTGGTGCTGACAGCAGAAATGGTTTCCAGAGGTGAAAACATTTAGAAATGTCTTGTTTTAAGGTTTTAAATGTCTTTTAAAGATGCTAGCAGTTTGCTGGATGTTCTGGCTCAAGTCTTGTTGTTTCTTTATTAAGATGTCCTACTTCGGAAATATGATGGATGACCACCTACGGTCAGAAGGAGATAGTTCAGCTGTATGGGTCTCTGACAGCAGCGCTGAGAAGCGCGAGTTCAATCCTGATGGGCGCTGCTGGAGATTCTGGCTCTAATCTTATGGTCTCTTAGTCAAGCTGTTCTACTTGTGAAATATGATGGACGAGCACATATAGTCAGGAGAAGGAGATAGTGCAGAGGTAAGGGTCTCTGACAGCAGTGCTGAGAAGCCTGAGTTCAATCCTGGTGGACATTGGTTCTAATCTTGTCTCTTTATTAAGTTGTCTAGCTGTTCTACTTGTGAAATATGATGGACGAGCACATATAATCAGGAGAAGGAGATAGCTCAGAGGTAAGGGTCTCTGACAGCAGTGCTGAGAAGCCTGAGTTCAATCCTGGTGGACATTGGTTCTAATCTTGTCTCTTTATTAAGTTGTCTAGCTGTTCTACTTGTGAAATATGATGGACGTGCACATATAGTCAGGAGAAGGAGATAGCTCAGAGGTAAGGGTCTCTGACAGCGGTGCTGAGAAACCTGAGTTCAATTCTGGTGGACATTGGTTCTAATCTTGTCTCTTTATTAAGTTGTCTAGCTGTTCTACTTGTGAAATATGATGGACGAGCACATATAGTCAGGAGAAGGAGATAGCTCAGAGGTAAGGGTCTCTGACAGCAGTGCTGAGAAGCCTGAGTTCAATCCTGGTGGACATTGGTTCTAATCTTGTCTCTTTATTAAGTTGTCTAGCTGTTCTACTTGTGAAATATGATGGACGAGCACATATAATCAGGAGAAGGAGATAGCTCAGAGGTAAGGGTCTCTGACAGCAGTGCTGAGAAGCCTGAGTTCAATCCTGGTGGACATTGGTTCTAATCTTGTCTCTTTATTAAGTTGTCTAGCTGTTCTACTTGTGAAATATGATGGACGTGCACATATAGTCAGGAGAAGGAGATAGCTCAGAGGTAAGGGTCTCTGACAGCGGTGCTGAGAAACCTGAGTTCAATTCTGGTGGACATTGGTTCTAATCTTGTCTCTTTATTAAGTTGTCTAGCTGTTCTACTTGTGAAATATGATGGACGAGCACATATAGTCAGGAGAAGGAGATAGCTCAGAGGTAAGGGTCTCTGACAGCAGTGCTGAGAAGCCTGAGTTCAATCCTGGTGGACATTGGTTCTAATCTTGTCTCTTTATTAAGTTGTCTAGCTGTTCTACTTGTGAAATATGATGGACGAGCACATATAATCAGGAGAAGGAGATAGCTCAGAGGTAAGGGTCTCTGACAGCAGTGCTGAGAAGCCTGAGTTCAATCCTGGTGGACATTGGTTCTAATCTTGTCTCTTTATTAAGTTGTCTAGCTGTTCTACTTGTGAAATATGATGGACGTGCACATATAGTCAGGAGAAGGAGATAGCTCAGAGGTAAGGGTCTCTGACAGCGGTGCTGAGAAGCCTGAGTTCAATTCTGGTGGACATTGGTTCTAATCTTGTCTCTTTATTAAGTTGTCTAGCTGTTCTACTTGTGAAATATGATGGACGAGCACATATAGTCAGGAGAAGGAGATAGCTCAGAGGTAAGGGTCTCTGACAGCGGTGCTGAGAAGCCTGAGTTCAATTCTGGTGGACATTGGTTCTAATCTTGTCTCTTTATTAAGTTGTCTAGCTGTTCTACTTGTGAAATATGATGGACGAGCACATATAGTCAGGAGAAGGAGATAGCTCAGAGGTAAGGGTCTCTGACAGCGGTGCTGAGAAACCTGAGTTCAATCCTGGACTCTGACAGCTCTGCTGAGATGCCTGAGATCAACCCCTCTGAGTGAAGACCTTGTGGCCCATGGACAAGCCACCTTAGCTCCTGAGTCCCAGGTACAAGAGGGGTGCCTGCAACATGTGTCAACGACACCAGATAGCTTGGGGCCTCTTCCCCTTACCCCATGTCTATGTGGTCTATCCATCTGACAATATTTGGAGTGGGCTGTCTTACTCAGGACAACCCACTTTCATACTTAGTAAAATTTCCCCCAACTTTTTTTTTTTTTTTTTTCCCCCACACCACCACTCTTCTCTTTCTTCTCTACCACAGGGGTAGGGAGGAAGCCCACCTAATAATGTATTTTCCACATTATTTCAGAAATCCAACTCAGCCAGCAAGGGACTTGAACTCAGGTCTCCAGCACAGCAGGTCAGGCCTCCATCCACCTGAGCCATCAGCTCTAGTCATACACAGAACTCTTCGTCCATCATACTTCACATTTACAGACACTTACAAAATGGCTAAAAGCATATCCAGGATATAATAAGAAGACAGAAGGTCTTACAGAGGTAGCAGTGGCTCAGACAATTTAGGTACCTGACTGCTAATACTGGAGTTGTTGTGAGTTCCTGGTCAATGTGAAATATTAGAAGGAAGGGCTTTGTTTGGGAGAAGGAGATAGCTCAGAGGAAAGGTCTTAAGAAACTTTTCCATCTTAAAGGATACCCGAAGTGACATGTGACATGATGAGATAGACATGGGTATGTACAGTGCCTAGCACACAAATAACTATGCTGTGTTTGTTTAATAATTGGAATTTCTTATCAGTGAGGGTCACACTGTAGTGACTTCCTGTCTGTGTCAGGACTGAGTCAGCCACTTACATACCTGATATTTAACTATTTCAGGCAGAGAAAGAAAAAAAGAAACACAGCATAGTTATTTTTGTGCTAGGCACTGTACATACCCATGTCTATCTCATCATGTCACATGTCACTTCGGGTATCCTTTAAGAGGGTCAAATATTGGAGTTGACTTATACACGAGGATGACTCAAGGTTATACAGTTGCTGGAATTCAACCATACAAATGCAGTAGTTGATTATTTCGATTGTTCCCACTCCAAGCTGCATACATGTGCGTGTAATTAACATACAAGCATACAATGTGCATCAACTCAAAATTATTAGCAGCTCATTGAGTTATCTCTTATTTGTGAAGACCAGTCAGGAAAAGGATTGCACTCCACTGGCTAATGCAGTACGAACAGCTGGGGATCACAGCTACAATAGAGTCACTTCACTCCAACAGCCAATATCGAACAGAACGCTGTGCTTCACTGTCCAGTTGTCTCTTAGTCCAGGAGTACTGTGGGACACCCTAAAAAATGAAAATAAAAAAGCACATAGGCTACTGCCAAAGCAGTACTGAGCACTATGTACTTTTCTTAATTTCATTTTGATTTTAGGGTGTCCCACAGAACTTGTGGACTAGGAGACAACTGGACAGTGAAGTGCAGCGTTCTGTTTGATATTGGCTTATTCAGGGTCGGACTGGGACACTAAAGCTGGCCATACACTGGCCCGATCTGCGCCCGTTTCGACAGCAGATTCGATCACTGGGATCGAATCTGCTGCCAATCGTTCACGCTACACGCCGAATTTCGATCCATTTCGTCCGATCCCGTCGATCGCGCCATGCGGAAAATAACCGTCGATCGCCCGTGGGTAAAGAGCGCATCGCTAGCGGCGTTCGAGTGCCCGACGACCGACGCAATAGAGCCCGCATACATTACCTGCTCCACCGGCGCGACTCCAGTCTCCCGGTCACCGCTGCTCTGTCTGCGCTCTGGTCTCCAGGTCCGGCATGCCTCACTTCTTCTAGCCCGGCAGGAAGTTTAAACAGTAGAGGGCGCTCTACTGTTTAAACTTCCTGCCGGGCTAGAAAAAGTGAGGCATGCCGAACCTGGAGACCAGAGCGCAGACAGAGCAGCGGTGACCGGGAGACGGGAGTCGCGCCGGCGGAGCAGGTAATGTATGTGGGCGGGCGGGGGCGGCAGCAGCACCACCACAACAGATTGTGAACGGTTTCAGGCTGAAATCGGTTCACAATCTGTTTGCAGTAAAGGTGGCCATACGATCCCTCTCTGATCAGATTCGATCAGAGAGGGATCTATCTGTTGGTCGAATCTGATGGCAAATCAACCAGTGTATGGCCACCTTAAGGGCCCACCAGGAAAACTTCAGCCTGGGGCCCGACCCCGGCTACCCCACCCCTTACATAAGCATGTTGTAATAATCAGTGTGTAATGAATAGCGGAGATGCCGCCGCGTGGGCAAGCGGCAGGGCGGCTGTCTCCGCGGTGAAGCCGACGCGACGGCCTTGTCCGCGCAGCAACATGTCTCTGGTTCGCCTGGTCCTTATAGTGCACACAGATGGAGAGCTGCGCGCGCGCCAGGCGACAGGACCTTTATGCCAGCAGAAGGGGAATCAGCTGATCAGGCCGATCAGCTGATCCCAGCTGGACTCTGGATTGGCTTAGTGGCTGGGGCGGCGCTGCGGAGCGCTGTAAGTATATATAGGACTTGCTTGTCAGTTGCAGGTTGTCTGCCGTTGCGAATACTCACGTGTGAGCACTCAGACCTCAGTCAGATCTTACAGTGTGTTAGAACCAGTTGGAACTGGGAATTCACACTTAGCCAGTTTTTGCTTTAGGCACTATTGTGTTATTGTACTGTTATACTTCAGACTTGTTCCCGGGTGTTGAGACCAAGGACCTCACACCTAAGACTAGGAGATTACTGTGTTATTACTGTTATACTTCAGACTAGTTCCCAGGTGTTGAGACCAAGGACCTCACACCTCAAACTAGGATTGTGCTATATTGATACCTGTTATGATCCCTGGCTTTGCTGACCACTCTCCTGCTTACTGATTCGGTACCGTGCCTACCTGGCCTGTATGACCCTTCTGGTTGTCACTCATCCCTTGGGTGAGCAGCCTCACTGTACTCCTTGTGACACCAACTCTATATTCATTAGCTGTAAAGGCTGCCTGCTCCACAGGAAGTCCTCCTTACAGTCCAGTCAGGGGACTTTACCTATAGGAGTCCACTGGCTGCAGTACAGTCTGATTCCCAGCCCATCAGGGAATCTTTGGCTGCAGTACAGTCTGATTCCCGATCCATCAGGGAATCCCTGGCTGCAGTACAATCTCCATCTCCTCCTCTTAACCACTTGCCGACCGCACGCTTATACCGTGCGTCGGCAAAGTGGCAGCTGCAGGACCAGCGACGCAGTACTGCGTCGCCGGCTGCAGCCTAATTAACGAGCGATCGCGCGGCTGTAGCCGCGCGATCGCTACGTCACACTCTTCGGCCCCCATGTGACTTCAGCCCGCCGGCCAATCAGCAGCGCCGGCGGGCTGTAAAAATTCAAATCGGCCAATAGAACAGGTATAATACAGTTTGTTTACGTAACAAACTGTATTATACTGCCTGCCTCCCGCTGGTGGTCACACTTAGCGATCGACCACCAGCGAGGAGAGCAGGCACAGTAAGCACACACACACGCACACATTAGGAGCCCCACAGACCCCCCGATCACCCGCAGCACCCATCAGACACCCCCCTGTACCCCCCTGCAGCACGCAGATCAGACCTAACCAACCCCCATATCACCCATCAATCAATCCCTGTCACCACCTGTCACTCCTATCCATCAGAGCAGACCCCCAACTACCCCTTAGGGGTATCTGATCACCCCCCACACCTCCAGATCTCCCCCCGACCCCCCCCCCCCCCCTGTATACTGAACCTATCTATCTCCCCTGCATCTGTCTATCTCCCCAGTGATCAGCTGCCAATCACCTATCAGTCACCTGTCAATCATCCCTTGTCACCACCTGTCACTGCCCCCCATTAGATCAGACCCCCAACTGCCCCTTAGGGGTATCTGATCACCCCCCACCCCTTCAGATCTCCCCCCCTCCCCCCGTATACTGCATCTATCTTCCCTGTAATTGCCCGCTGATCAGCTGTCAATCACCTATCCGTCACCTGTCAATCATCCCTTGTCACCACCTGCCACTGCCCCCCATCAGATCAGACCCCCAACTGCCCATTAGGGGCTTCTGATCACCCACCCACCCTTTCAGATCCCTCCGAGACACCCCCCCTGATCACATCAGCAGTCCATTGTTTACATCTGTTTTTCCCTGTAAACACCCACTTATCACCTGTCAATAACCCATCTATCACCACCTGTCACTCCTATCCATCAGATTAGACAAGACAAGACAAGACAAATAACATTTATATTGCGCTTTTCTCCTTGCGGACTCAAAGCGCCAGAGCTGCAGCCACTAGGGCGCGCTCTATTGGCAGTAGCAGTGTAAGGGAGACTTGCCAAAGGTCTCCTACTGAATTAGTGCTGGCTTACTGAACAGGCAGAGCCGAGATTCGAACCCTGGTCTCCTGTGTCAGAGGCAGAGCCCTTAACCATTACACCATCAGCCAACTACCCCTTAGGGGTATCTGATCACCCCCCACCCCTTCCGATCCTCCCCACACCGTCCTAGTTCATTGATTGCGTATATTCTCCCCCCTGCCATTGTGTATCTTATCTCCTGTCTGTAAGGCTTGATTGTGCTTTGTTTGGCTACAATTGTCTCAATTGCACTGTGATTGGCATCGATTGTCGTGTGGTTGGCTTCGATTGTCACGTAATTGGGCTTCGATTGTCGCGTGATTGGCTTCAATTGCCCGTAATTGGTTTTGATTGTGCCAATTGCCCACTGATTGGCTGTTTTGCCCTGTGATTAGCATCGATTGTCGTGTGATTGGCTTCAATTGTCACGTAATTGGTTTTTGATTGTCACGTTATTGGATTCAATTGGTCCGTGATTGGCTTTGATTGCGCCGATTGCTGTAATTGTGTTGTAATTGTCTCGTGATTGTTTTTGATTATTTGTGATTGCTCTCTGATCCCCAACCCCCCCCCCCCCCCCCCCCCCCTCACCATCACCATCACTATCACTATCCTAGTGATCTAAAAAAATGTTAAGATCACTAGTGGTAACAAACAGTTAGGCCAGTTAGCTAAGCAAAAGGGTTGTTAGTGTCAGTTAGTGCTCAGCCCACTGCACCACAGTCACTAATTAGCGTCATCACTGTCGCTAATCAGCATTGGTACTATATAGTATCTGTAAGTGATTATTAGTGATCACAGTCAGATCTATATTAGGGTCTCTAGGATCCACAAAAAAACGCAGTGTTTGCCTGATCAGACCTGATCGTTCGCCTGCACTGCGTTCAGCCCGCCCCACCGCAGTGACAGAAATTTCTTTTTTCTGATCACTGCAAAAAACACTGTACACAAGCTGTGGCACTGTAAACATCAGTTTTGATTTTTTTTATCTAAACTCAGTGACCACAGCTTTCTACCTCTCAAGTACTCCCTTTCGCTAGGTAGGTGCTCTTTTCCTGGGTAGTCTCAGAGGAATACCTCCTAAATTTAGCAGGCCACCATGGCAAAAAAGAGGTTTTCCAATGAAGACATCTACAGGTACATGGACCAGTCGGATGAGGATGATTGGGTCAACTTATTCGACGAATCTTCGGGTTCAGAGTACGATCCTGTAGACAGCAGTGGCTCTCAGACCGATAGTTCCGATGACGAGGTTGAGGTCCCGGCTAGAGCCAGGCGTACCACACCCCATGTCACTGGACTGCAGGTGGCGGAAGATCAGTCTCAAGGGCAGCAGAGTGGCGCTGATCTGATTTTTCTTGGTGAGGCATGCACCAGCAGCGCAGCATCTCCTGGGCCTATCAACACCAGTACTTCCGCAGAAGACCCTGATGAAGTGGCGGACACCATCCTGGAAGTAGAAACTGGTTCGGTGGTACGTGAATTAAGATCTGATCCGCAGCCACCAAGTAGACGGGCCCGTACTCCCATTGGTTTTCCAGAGGTGCTGGCAAACCCTGATTGGCATTCCCCTGATCCCGCCGCACCCATACTGCCCCCTTTCACCGCCCAGTCTGGAGTCCAGGTGGAGACAGTTGAACTAGGATCGGCCCTAGACTTTTTTGAACGGTTCCTCACCCAGGATCTCCTTGACTTAATTGTGGCTGAGACCAACCTATATGCCACACAATTTATAACCGCCCATCCGAAAAGCTGCCACGCCCAGCCTTTTCGGTGGAAACCACTCCAAGTTTCCGAACTTAAAATTTTTTTGGGCCTTCTCCTCAACATGGGTATTACTAAAAAAAATGTATTGCGCTCTTATTGGTCTACACGCCAAATACATAACATGCCCGTGTTCTCTGCTGCCATGTCCAGGACGCGATTTGAGATCATCCTGCGCTTCCTGCATTTCAATGACAACGACACCTGTCATGAAAGAGACCACCCAGCTTATGACCGGCTCCACAAAATTCGGCCCCTCATAGACCACCTGTCATCCACATTTGCAGATGCTTATACCCCTGAACAGAACATCTGTGTAGATGAGTCCCTCGTACATTTTACCGGGCGCCTTGGCATCAAACAGTACATCCCAAGCAAGCGCGCCCGGTATGGGGTGAAACTGTATAAGCTCTGTGATAGGGCCACAGGCTATACATCTCGTTTTAGGGTCTATGAGGGAAAAGACTCAAAATTGGAGCCGGTCGGATGTCCTGACTACCTGGGGAGCAGTGGAAAGATTGTGTGGGACTTGGTGTCACCCTTGTTCCAGAAGGGGTACCATCTTTATGTGGACAACTTTTACACAAGTGTGGCCCTCTTTCAGCACTTAAAGTTAGAAGGAATCCGATGCTGTGGCACCGTGCGGCCTAGTCGCCGGGGCTTCCCCCAACAGCTCGTTAACACCAGACTTCAACGGGGGGAGAGGGCCGCCTTGTGTACCGATGACTTGCTCTCGGTGAAATGGAAGGACAAGAGGGACGTTTACCTTCTGTCTACCATTCACACAGACACGACAGTACAAATTACACGGGCAACAGAGGTCATTGAAAAGCCCCTCGCCGTCCACAGCTATAATGCCAACATGGGAGGGGTGGACTTCAATGACCAGATGTTAGGGCCCTATTTAATTTCCCAGAAAACCAGACGCTGGTATAAGAAAGTGTCTGTGTATTTAATTCAATTGGCGATGTACAACAGCTTTGTTCTCTACAGTAAGGCTGGGAGAACTGGATCTTTCCTTCAATTCCAGGAAGACATTGTTTCGGCACTCCTCTATCCAGAAGGTGACAGAGCCCAACCCCCAAATGCAACTAGCCGGCTGCATGGAAGGCATTACGCCTACCCGATTCCCAGTACCCCAACTCAACGCAACCCCAGAAAAAGATGTCGTGTCTGCAGCAAGGCTGGAATAAGGCGTGACACCCCCGTTTACTGTCCCCGCTGTCCTGACCAGCCTGGCCTATGCCTAGGGGAGTGTTATGAGAGGTACCACGAGAAGGCACACTTTTAGAACCTAGGGAACTACAGACACAGCAGTAGGCACACAAGGGTCTCTCAGTGCTATTTCACACTGGCGCGATGCGTTAGGGCAAATTGCCTAGCAAAAGTCACACTTTGCGGTCCCCCCCTACGCCGGAAGTGCTTGACTTAACGCTAGTGCATGCCTACGTTACTGCGTGGCTTCTGTGGCAATTTGGGTCGGCCCGGAAGTCATGTTAGTCTACGGCGACGCAGTTAATTACTAGGCCGAATGCTACTCTTGTGGTATTCCCTGAAGATCTATTTTGGGCGAGACGGTGCGGCGGGCTCGACCGACCGGATAGGCCAGTATGCAGTGTGAACCCAAACATCAGGTTTTGAGAGATCCAAATACACTGGCCTGCCAGAAACCTCTCCTTTCACTTGGGACAGAATGCATAATGTACTTCGCCACATATCTGTGCGATTTGCACTTTGCACATTGACCCATGGGGGAGGAGAAGTTTATCCTCAGCTCGCAGGTAAAAAAAAAACAAACAAAAAAAAAACAGGTAAGCAAAAAAGTTAATATTTGGTTACCAATGTTATTGTTTGGTTTGAACATATTTAATAAAGTTTAAAAAGTTAATGTTATTGAAGTGCTTTGCTGCTTGCTTGCTTTTTTTTTTTTTTTTTTTTTTCTTCTTCTCTCTTTTTTTCCAACCGACCAATCAGCTGCAGCACTGATGATGCATCCTGACAGAAGCATTGCGCTTCTGTCAGGTTACACAAAATCGGTGCATGCAGCGCTGTAGGACGAGATTTCTCCTCCACAGTAAAAAAGATACGTTTGCCGAGGCATATGGGCCAAGGTGTGGTGTTGGGGATTCATATGCTTTGGCAAGCACTTTGTATCAAAAAAGAACTCAAGCAATGATTTCTCCATTCACATCGATCAATGTGGATGAATAAATCAGGATTGCCTGGGCATACGAGCTGGTGGGTTTGGATTTTTGGGGTGGCAGCTCCTATGTCCAGGCGGACGCCTTCCCCTCCTTTTTGTTTTGTTTTTTTCGTTTTTCTTCTCTCTTTTTTCTATCCAGACCGACCGACCAATCAGCTGCAGCACTGATGGTGCATCCTGACAGAAGCATTGCGCTTCTGTCAGGTTACACAAAATCAGTGCATGCAGCGCTGTAGGACGAGATTTCTCCTCCACAGTAAAAAAAGATACGTTTGCCGAGGCATATGGGCCAAGGTGTGGTGTTGGGGATTCATATGCTTTGGCAAGCACTTTGTATCAAAAAAGAACTCAAGCAATGATTTCTCCATTCACATCGATCAATGTGGATGAATAAATCAGGATTGCCTGGGCATACGAGCTGGTGGGTTTGGATTTTTGGGGTGGCAGCTCCTATGTCCAGGCGGACGCCTTCCCCTCCTTTTTGTTTTTTTCGTTTTTCTTCTCTCTTTTTTCTATCCAGACCGACCGACCGACCAATCAGCTGCAGCACTGATGGTGCATCCTGACAGAAGCATTGCGCTTCTGTCAGGTTACACAAAATCAGTGCATGCAGCGCTGTAGGACGAGATTTCTCCTCCACAGTAAAAAAGATACGTTTGCCGAGGCATATGGGCCAAGGTGTGGTGTTGGGGTTCATATGCTTTGGCAAGCACTTTGTATCAAAAAAGAACTCAAGCAATGATTTCTCCATTCACATCGATCAATGTGGATGAATAAATCAGGATTGCCTGGGCATACGAGCTGGTGGGTTTGGATTTTTGGGGTGGCAGCTCCTATGTCCCTCTTTCTTTTCTTTTTGTTTCACATTTTTTGGCAGATATTTGTTCATCCACATTGATCGATGCGAATGAAGGGATGTTTGCCGTTCATTTTTCCTTTCAGCCCAGAATGCACTACCTGTATGCCCAATATAAGGAGTATAGCAGAAATACTGGCCATACATGTAATGATTGCAGAGGCCCTAAAATGCCAGGACAGACCCCACAAATGACCCCATTTTGGAAAGAGGACACCCCAAAGTATTCCGTGAGGTGCATGGTGAGTTCATAGAAGATTTTGTTTTTTGTCACAAGTTAGCATAAATTGTTGTTTTTTGTTTTTTTTCACAAAGTATCCTTTTCTGCTAACTTGTGACAAAAAAGAATTTTTTTTATAAACTCACCATGCCCCTCATGGAATACTTTGTGGTGTCTTATTTTTAAAATGGGGTCATTTGTGGGGTTTGTTAACTGTCCTGTCATGTGGGGGGGGGGGCTAAATTGTGAGCACCCCTGTAAAGCCCAAAGGTAGTCATTGCACGTTGGGCCCCTTAGCGCAGTTAGGCTGCAAAAAAGTGCCACACGTGCTATCGCCGTACCCGGGAGAAGTAGACCAATGTGTTTTAGGGTGTATTTTTACACATACCCATGATGGGTAGAAGAAATCACTCTGTAAATGACAATTTTTTGATTTTTTTTACACACATTTGTCCATTTACAGAGATATTTCTCCCACCCAATATGGGTATGTGTAAAAATACACCCCAAAACACATTGTACTACTTCTCCCGAGTACGGCAATACCACATGTGTGGCACTTTTTTGCACCCTAACTGCGCTAAGGGGCCCAGAGTCCAATGAGTACCGTTAGCATTTCACAGGTCATTTTGAGAAATTTGGTTTCAAGACTACTCCTCACGGTTTAGGGCCCCTAAAATGCCAGAGCAGTATAGGAACCCCACAAATGACCCCATTTTAGAAAGAAGACACCCCAAGGTACTCAATTAGGAGTATGGTGAGTTCATAGAAGATTTTACTTTTTGTCACAAGTTAGCGGAAAATGATTGTTATTGGTTTTTTTTACCAAGTGTCATTTTCCGCTAACTTGTGACAAAAAATAAAATCTTCTATGAACTCACCATACTCCTAACGGAATACCTTGGGATGTCCTCTTTGTAAAATGGGGTCATTTGTGGGGTTCCTATACTGCTCTGGCATTTTAGGGGCCCTAAACCGTGAGGAGTAGTCTTGAAACCAAATTTCTCAAAATGACCTGTGAAATGGTAACGGTACTCATTGGACTCTGGGCCCCTTAGCGCAGTTAGGGTGCAAAAAAGTGCCACATATGTGGTATCGCTGTACTCGGGAGAAGTAGTACAATGTGTTTTGGGGTGTATTTTTACACATACCCATATTGGGTGGGAGAAATATCTCTGTAAATGGACAATTGTGTGTAAAGAAATCAAAAAATTGTCATTTACAGAGATATTTCTCCCACCCAATATGGGTATGTGTGAAAATACACCCCAAAACACATTGTACTACTTCTCCCGAGTACGGCGATACCATATGTGTGGCCCTTTTTTGCACCCTAACTGCGCTAAGGGGCCCAGAGTCCAATGAGTACCTTTAGCATTTCACAGGTCATTTTGAAACATTTGGTTTCAAGACTACTCCTCACGGTTTAGGGCCCCTAAAATGCCAGAGCAGTATAGGAACCCCACAAATGACCCCATTTTAGAAAGAAGACACCCCAAGGTACTCAATTAGGAGTATGGTGAGTTCATAGAAGATTTAGCTTTTTGTCACAAGTTAGCGGAAAATGATTTTTATTGGGTTTTTTTTACCAAGTGTCATTTTCCACTAACTTGTGACAAAAAAAAAATCTTCTATGAACTCACCATACTCCTAACGGAATACCTTAGGATGTCCTCTTTGTAAAATGGGGTCATTTGTGGGGTTCCTATACTGTCCTGGCATTTTAGGGGCCCTAAACCGTGAGGAGTAGTCTTGAAACCAAATTTCTCAAAATGACCTGTGAAATGCTAACGGTACTCATTGGACTCTGGGCCCCTTAGCGCAGTTAGGGTGCCAAAAAGTGCCACACATGTGGTACCGCCGTACTCAGGAGAAGTAGTATTATGTGTTTTGGGGTGTATTTTTACACATACCCATATTGGGTGGGAGAAATATCTCTGTAAATTGACAATTGTGTGTAAAGAAATCAAAAAATTGTCATTTACAGAGATATTTCTCCCACCCAATATGGGTATGTGTAAAAATACACCCCAAAACACATTGTACTACTTCTCCCGAGTACGGCGATACCACATGTGTGGCACTTTTTTGCACCCTAACTGCGCTAAGGGGCCCAGAGTCCAATGAGTACCTTTAGCATTTCACAGGTCATTTTGAAACATTTGGTTTCAAGACTACTCCTCACGGTTTAGGGCCCCTAAAATGCCAGAGCAGTATAGGAACCCCACAAATGACCCCATTTTACAAAGAGGACATCCCAAGGTATTCCGTTAGGAGTATGGTGAGTTCATAGAAGATTTTATTTTTTGTCACAAGTTAGCGGAAAATGACACTTGGTAAAAAAAACCAATAACAATCATTTTCCGCTAACTTGTGACAAAAAGTAAAATCTTCTATGAACTCACCATACTCCTAATTGAGTACCTTGGGGTGTCTTCTTTGTAAAATGGGGTCATTTGTGGGGTTCCTATACTGCCCTGGCATTTTAGGGGCCCTAAACCGTGAGGAGTAGTCTTGAAACCAAATTTCTCAAAATGACCTGTGAAATCCTAAAGGTACTCATTGGACTTTGGGCCCCTTAGCGCAGTTAGGGTGCAAAAAAGTGCCACACATGTGGTATCGCCGTACTCAGGAGAAGTAGTACAATGTGTTTTGGGGTGTATTTTTATACATACCCATGCTGAGTGGGAGAAATAACTCTGTAAATGGACAATTGTGTGTAAAAAAAATCAAAAAATTGTCATTTGCAGAGATATTTCTCCCACCCAGCATGGGTATGTGTAAAAATACACCCCAAAATGCCAGGACAGTAAACACACCCCATAAATGACCCCATTTTGAAAAATAGACACTTCAAGGTATTCATTGAGGGGCATGTTGAGTCCATGGCAGATTTCATTTTTTTTTGTTACAAGTTAGCAGAAATGGAAACCTTTTTTTTTTTTTTTTTTTTTTGTGACAAACTGTCATTTTCCGCTAACTTGTGACAAAAAATAAAATCTTCTATGAACTCACTATGCCTCTCAGTGAATACTTTGGGATGTCTTCTTTCCAAAATGGGGTTATTTGTGGGGTATTTATACTATCCTGGAATTTTAGCACCTCATGAAACATGACAGGTAGTCAGGAAAGTCAGAGATGCTTAAAAATGGGAAAATTCACTTTTTGCACCATAGTTTGTAAACGCTATAACTTTTACCCAAACCAATAAATATACACTGAATGGGTTTTTTTTCATCAAAAACATGTTTGTCCACATTTTTCGCGCTGCATGTATACAGAAATTTTACTTTATTTGAAAAATGTCAGCACAGAAAGTTAAAAAAATCATTTTTTTGCCAAAATTCATGTCTTTTTTGATGAATATAATAAAAAGTAAAACTCGCAGCAGCAATCAAATAGCATCAAAAGAAAGCTGTATTAGTGAGAAGAAAAGGAGCCAAAATTCATTTAGGTGGTAGGTTGTATGACCGAGCAATAAACCGTTAAAGCTGCAGTGGTCTGAATGGAAAAAACAGCGCTGGTCCTTAAGGGGGGGTAAAGGCTGAGTCCTCAAGTGGTTAAGAAGGTTAGTGTCTACACAGTCAGAGGCCACCTGCACCTCAGGTGTCCACTGGCTGCAGCGCAGTCCAATTCCCTGCTCTTCAGGGAATCCTTGACTGCAGTAGTGTCTGCATCTCCCGCTCCTCGGGAGATAACCTTTCTTACTGTTGCACCAAACACTTACACTACATTAGGTGTCCTGTACTATACTTGTATTATTGGTGATTCTGCAAATCACCATATAATCAGGTATAACATCTGTATTATTGGTGATACTGCAGATCATCAATAATCAGATACACTCTGTGTGCTGACACCAATCGTAATACAGATGCTATACCTGATTATGTAGTGATCTGCAGAATCACCAATAATGCAAGTATAGTACACAGACAAGTGTGATGCAGTGTTCTCCCCAGAGCCTATTACCCGGGCGGAGCGCCCACCAGATCTCTGTTCCCGCCCGGCTGCTGTGATTGGCCTCTGTCTGCATCATAAATTCTTTCCTCCGCACGATAGACATGACAGCTTGGAATGCAAGCAGAGACACCATCTCCGCCCTCCTCCTCAGCTCCATCCTTCCTATTAGTGTTGGGCGAACAGTGTTCGCCACTGTTCGGGTTCTGCAGAACATCACCCTGTTCGGGTGATGTTCGAGTTCGGCCGAACACCTGATGGTGTTCGGCCAAACCGTTCGGCCACATGGCCGAACTAAGAGCGCATGGCCGAACGTTCGGCTAGCGCTGTGATTGGCCGAACGGGTCACGTGGTTCGGACCCGAACGCGCTCTGATTGGCCGAACTGTCACGTGGTTCGGGTAAATAAATACCCGAACCACGTCATATCTCCGCCATTTGTCTGTGGGTTTAGCTTTGGGTAGGCAGGCAGGGTAGTTCGCGCTCCAGCCACGCTAGCCAGGGTCCTCCCAGTCATTGTGTCGCTGCTGGGAATAGTAGTACACCGCTCGCTCAGCCACACTATATAGCATTGTGTTTACTGCCACTCTGTGTACCTCGCTCAGCCACACTATATAGCATTCTGTTTACTGCCACTCTGTGTCTGCTGGGAATAGTAGTACACCGCTCGCTCAGCCACACTATATAGCATTGTGTTTACTGCCACTCTGTGTACCTCGCTCAGCCACACTATATAGCATTCTGTTTACTGCCACTCTGTGTCTGCTGGGAATAGTAGTACACCGCTCGCTCAGCCACACTATATAGCATTGTGTTTACTGCCACTCTGTGTACCTCGCTCAGCCACACTATATAGCATTGTGTTTACTGCCACTCTGTGTCTGCTGGGAATAGTAGTACACCGCTCGCTCAGCCACACTATATAGCATTCTGTTTACTGCCACTCTGTGTACCTCGCTCAGCCACACTATATAGCATTCTGTTTACTGCCACTCTGTGTCTGCTGGGAATAGTAGTACACCGCTCGCTCAGCCACACTATATAGCATTGTGTTTACTGCCACTCTGTGTACCTCGCTCAGCCACACTATATAGCATTCTGTTTACTGCCACTCTGTGTCTGCTGGGAATAGTAGTACACCGCTCGCTCAGCCACACTATATAGCATTCTGTTTACTGCCACTCTGTGTACCTCGCTCAGCCA
The DNA here is from genome assembly GCF_040937935.1 of Hyperolius riggenbachi. NCBI lineage: Eukaryota > Metazoa > Chordata > Amphibia > Anura > Hyperoliidae > Hyperolius > Hyperolius riggenbachi. The sequence continues at coordinate 198,550,631 of NC_090657.1, forward strand.
CACTATATAGCATTCTGTTTACTGCCACTTTGTGTCTGCTGGGAATAGTAGTACACCGCTCGCTCAGCCACACTATATAGCATTGTGTTTACTGCCACTCTGTGTACCTCGCTCATCCACACTATATAGCATTGTGTTTACTGTCACTCTGTGTTTGCTGGGAACAGTACTACACCGCTTGCTCAGCCACACTATATAGCATTCTGTTTACTGCCACTCTGTGTCTGCTGGGAATAGTAGTACACCGCTCGCTCAGCCACACTATATAGCATTGTGTTTACTGCCACTCTGTGTACCTCGCTCAGCCACACTATATAGCATTGTGTTTACTGCCACTCTGTGTCTGCTGGGAACAGTACTACACCGCTCGCTCAGCCACACTATATAGCATTGTGTTTACTGCCACTCTGTGTACCTTGCTCAGCCACACTATATAGCATTGTGTTTACTACCACTCTGTGTCTGCTGGGAACAGTAGTACACCGCTCACCCGCCACTGTATAGCATTGTGCTCTGTGTCGCTGCTGGGAATAGTGGTACACCGCTCACCCACCACTGTATAGCATTGTGCTCTGAGTCGCTGCTGGGAATAGTGGTACACCGCTCACCCACCACTGTATAGCATTTCTGTACTGCCACTGTACTGCTGCCAGTCAGTGTGTACTTTAAGGATAAGTGAAATGAGGAAGAAATCCGGTGAAAGAGGGAGCGGCAAGGGAAGAGGTGTTTCCCCTGACTGTTCACGTACAGGCCACAGGGGAGCACCCAAGAAAACCCACTCAATACCGCCCATGTTGTCCAGGACAACAACCCTCACAAATCCAAAAGAACAGGACCAGATAATTACTTGGATGACCTCTCAAGCGTCCAGCAGTGGGTTAAGCAGCACCAGCACATCACGCACGAGGTCCGAGTCCTCAGCCAGTTACAAGGAGCCAGTGGGCACAAAGCTGACACAACCGGCAGCGACATCACGCACACAACTGCCAGATAACCAGTCCGATGAATTACCTCAGGACACAATGGGGTATTCGCAGGAGCTATTCCCAGCCCAACAAACTTCCACCTTTCAAAGGTCAATGGAGGAACAGCCAGAAATGTTGTGCCCGGATTCACAACCATTAACTGTGGGAAATGCACCGCGCACTGAAATACAAGGCGAGTCCGAGGAGGACTCGGAAACCCAAATCCCAGAGCAAGTTGGGCAGGAGGGGTTGCAATTGCAGGAGGTCGGCCGACAAGATCTGGAAGACGACGTTGGAGTGAGCTGCGCAGAGGTTGTTCTGGGGAGCTCTACTCCACGGCGGCGGCCCCCCACAATGACATATGACGAGTTTCAGGAGATGGAAGAGGAGGGTATGGACAATGTGGACATAGACCCAGATTTTGTTTGTGAACGAGAACATCGCCGTCGTAGCAGCAGCACAGATGAGTCTGTTGAAGAACCCACTGCTGCACGAGTTCACCTTGTGCCACAAGGTAGGCGGCACGAAATTTCAGGCACCACAAGCGTGAAAGTTCAAGTGAGAGGCAAAAGAGGCGCAAACAGAAATCGCCAGCAAGGCAGGTGCTCCAAAGTCTGGGCTTTCTTTGAAGACTGCACTGAGGATGGTACTATGGCGATTTGCAAGGTGTGCAAGACCCGCCTGAGCAGGGGGAAAAGTATTAACAACCTCTCCACCACCAGCATGAGCCGCCACATGCTATCCAAACATCCCACTCTGTGGGCAAACGCGGCAGGACAGGGTACCAGCAACACTGCCTCCCTTGGGGTCACCAGACTCACCACCAGACCCGCCTCAGCAGCAGCAGTAGCCCAGCCATTGCGTGGTTCACAACATTCACAAACATCAGACGACGCTGACACTGTCACTTTCCGGAGTAGTGCTCTTGAGGTCTCCCAGTGTTCATCAAACACAACAACCAACAGCCGTTCAGTGTGCAGCCCTACGGTTCAGTTGTCTGTCTCGGAGATGTTTGAGCGCAAGAGGAAATTGCCAGCAAATGACCCCCGGGCCGTGGCAGTAACAGCCAGCATAGCCAAGCTTCTGGCCTGCGAAATGCTGCCAAATCGAGTGGTGGAGACAAACAGCTTCAAGGGCATGATGTCAGTGGCCATCCCACGTTACGTGGTTCCCAGCTGCTACCACTTTGCGCGCTCTGCAGTGCCTGAGTTGCATGAGCACGTGGTCAGCAAAATAACCCGAAGTTTGAAGAATGCCGTTGCCTGCAAGGTTCACCTCACCACTGACACCTGGACGAGTGCGTTCGGCCAGGGTCGATACATTTCCCTTACCGCACACTGGGTGAACCTTGTGGAGCCTGGCAGCGATTCCTCACCTGCTACGGCGCGGGTGTTGCCCACGCCGCAAACAGCTGCACCGCCGTCCCTCCCACTGGATAACAACAGCAGCACCTACCTCTCTGACTCCTTCTCCTCCAACGCATCTCAAAGCTGTACCTCATCCGGAAACGCTAACCCAGCAGCAGTAGGATCGTGGAAGCAGTGCAGCACAGCTGTTGGCATGCGTCAGCAAGCGTTGCTGAAGCTGATCTGCCTTGGGGATAAGCAGCACACAGGGGAGGAAATTTGGAGGGGAATAAAGGAACAGACAGATTTGTGGCTGGCACCGCTGGACCTGAAACCGGGCATGGTTGTGTGTGATAATGGGAGTAATCTCATTCGCGCTTTAAGGTTGGCTAAGCTGACACACATCCCTTGCCTGGCGCACGTGATGAACCTAGTAGTTCAGCGGTTCCTGAGGACATACCCAGGTGTGGCCGATCTTCTGTTGAAGGTGCGACGAGTGGCCAAACATTGTGGAAATTCCAGTACTGCTTCAGGGGCACTCGCCAAGATGCAGGAGCGCTTCAATCTCCCCCACCATCGCTTGCTGTGTGATGTCCCTACGCGCTGGAATTCTACGCTGCACATGCTAGCCCGCTTTTGCGAGCAGAAGAGTGCAGTGGTCCAGTACATGACGGCGCAGTACCGAGGCGCATCCGGACAGCTGCCAAGCTTCTGTGGATCCGATTGGGCCAACATGTTGGACCTCTGCCAAGTCCTCCAAAATTTTGAGCAATCCACGTTGCTTGTGAGCAGTGACAACTCTTCAGTCAGCATTACCATACCACTGCTGTGTTTACTGAAGAGGTCAATGTTGAAAATCAAGGAAACAGCTGTCATGATGCAACTGGGGGAATCTGAAGGAGAAAACGATCAGCGTGATGGTACCAACATCAGGCCATCCGCCTCAGGAAACGCTAGCCCCAGCAGCTATGACGAAGAAGAGGAGGAGGAACAGCTGGAGTTGGAGCAGGAATTTCCTGCCACCACTGATGAGGGCCAGAGCGGTGCACGTTGGACTTCCACAATTCAGCGCGAATGGTCAGCAGAAGCAGACCAGGAAGAAGGTGACAACTATGATGCATCACAACAACTATCACAACGCTCACAAGAGGATGATGATGATTCTGGCAGGACTCTGGCACACATGGCTCAATTCATGCTAGACTGCATTGAACGCGACCCACACATTGTGCGCATTCTGGACAACACCAATTACTGGGTTTATACCCTTCTGGATCCACGGTACAAACACAATGTTCCAAAACTGCTTGAAGAAAGAGTCAGACAGGTCAAAATGGAAGAATACCAGCAGGCCCTTGTGGAGACTTTAGAGAGGAGATTGACATCCTCCCCCTCCTCTAGCCAGTTGTACGCCGACAGACTGACTTCCACAAACCCAGGACGACCAGGAGGGCAGCAAACAACACAAGCTGCAGCTAGTGTCCAAAAGGGAATGGTATCGGCAGTGTCCTTGGAGTGGGAAAATTTTATGACACCCATGCAGCAGCAGCCCACAGAACAGCAAGCGTGCAGATCCACCTCCAACACCGATCGCCTGGAGAAGATGGTCAAGGACTACATGTCAGATGGCGTAGCTGCGTTGAACAATCCATCTGCACCCTTCAACTATTGGGTATCGAAGCTAGACACCTGGCACGAACTGGCAATGTACGCAATAGAGGTGCTGGCTTGCCCGGCAGCCAGCGTTATGTCGGAACGCTGTTTCAGCGCTGCCGGAGGCATCGTCACAGATCGGCGTATCCGCTTCTCCACAGAAAATGCAGACCGTCTGACTCAAATTAAAATGAATCAATCCTGGATTGGAAACGACTATGCAACACTCCTGGACCCCAACCAAGTAACATGAACAATGACTATCTGTGATGGGTTAGCGTTTCCGGTCCCTGTTTATTGAACCTCTTATCTGTATTACATTTATGACTGCATGGCGGCAAAAAACATGCTATCCACACGCTTCTTGGCCTCATGCAAGGCCTGGGTTGTTGTGTCTGAAAGCGTGGCCTTCTCCTCCTGCGCCTCCTCCTGTTCCATCACGTGTGCTGCTGCTGGGTTAGCGTTGCCGGTCCCTGTTTATGGAACCTCTTATCTTTATTACATTTATGACTGCATGGCGGCAAAATGCATGCTATCCGCACGCTTCTTGTCCTCATGCAAGGCCTGGGTTGTTGTGTCTGAAAGCGTGGCCTTCTCCTCCTGCGCCTCCTCCTGTTCCATCACGTGTGCTGCTGCTGCTGCTGCTGGCCTGGGTTAGCGTTTCCGGTCCCTGTTTATTGAACCTCTCATCTGTATTACATTTATGACTGCATGGCGGCAAAAAGCATTGCTATATCCGCACGCTATTTGTCCTCATGCAAGGCCCGGGATGTTGTGTCTCAAAAAGCGTGGCCTTCTCCTCCTGCGCCTCCTCCTGTTCCATCACGTGTGCTGCTGCTGCTGCTGGCCTGGGTTAGCGTTTCCGGTCCCTGTTTATTGAACCTCTCATCTGTATTACATTTATGACTGCATGGCAGCAAAAAGCATTGCTATATCCGCACGCTTTTTGTCCTCATGCAAGGCCTGGGTTGCGTCTCAAAAAGCGTGGCCTTCTTCTCCTGCGCCTCCTCCTGTTCCATCACGTGTGCTGCTGCTGCTGCTGCTGGGTTAGCGTTGCCGGTCCCTGTTTATTGAACCTCTCATCTTTATTACATTTATGACTGCATGGCGGCAAAAAGCATTGCTATATCCGCACGCTATTTGTCCTCATGGAAGGCCTGGGATGTTGTGTCTCAAAAAGCGTGGCCTTCTCCTCCTGCGCCTCCTCCTGTTCCATCACGTGTGCTGCTGCTGGGTTAGCGTTGCCGGTCCCTGTTTATTGAACCTCTTATCTTTATTACATTTATGACTGCATAGCGGCAAAAAGCATTGCTATATCCGCACGCTATTTGTCCTCATGCAAGGCCTGGGATGTTGTGTCTCAAAAAGCGTGGCCTTCTCCTCCTGCGCCTCCTCCTGTTCCATCACGTGTTCTGCTGCTTGTGCTGGGTTAGCGTTACCTGTCCCTTTTCCTGGAACCTCTTCTCTGTATTACATTTATGACTGCATGGCGACAAAAAGCATGTTACCTGTGCAAAGAAACATGACATTTTCCACATTTAACCACTTGCCGACCGCGCACTCATAACGCGCGTCGGCAAAGTGGCAGCTGCAGGACCAGCGACGCAGTATTGCGTCGCCAGCTGCAGGCTGATTAATCAGGAAGCAGCCGCTGCTTCCTGTCAATTCAAGGCGGGGGGCTCCGTGAATAGCCTGCGGGCCGCCGATGGCGGCTCGCAGGCTAAATGTAAACACAAGCGGAAATAATCCGCTTTGTTTACATTTGTACGGCGCTGCTGCGTAGCAGCGCCGTAAGGCAGATCGGCGATCCCCGGCCAATCAGCGGCCGGGGATCGCCGCCATGTGACAGGGGACGTCCCGTCACTGGCTGCACAGGACGGATAGCGTCCTGTGCAGCCCGGATCTCCAGGGGGGGCCAGGTAGGAGAGGGAGGGGGAGGATTTTCGCCACGGAGGGGGGCTTTGAGGTGCCCCCCCCCCCCGCAACACCCGCAGGCAGGAGCGATCAGACCCCCCCAGCACATCATCCCCCTAGTGGGGAAAAAAGGGGGGCGATCTGGTCGCTCTGCCTGCACGCTGATCTGTGCTGGGGGCTGCAGAGCCCACCCAGCACAGATCAGCTACAACAGCGCTGGTCCTTAAGGGGGGGTAAAGGGTGGGTCCTCAAGTGGTTAAAAGACAGTTTTTCCTTTGAAACTTTACAATCAATTTTCTCAAAAACTATAAGCTCTTTTTCAAATATTTTTTTCCTCTTGTACCCACTCCCAAGGTGCACATACCCTGCAAATTTGGGGTATGTAGCATGTAAGGAAGCTTTACAAAGCACGAAAGTTCGGGTCCCCATTGACTTCCATTATGTTCGGAGTTCGGCGCGAACACCCGAACATCGCGGCGATGTTCGGCGAACGTTCGAGAACCCGAACATCTAGGTGTTCTCCCAACACTACATCCTATCAGAAGCGTGGAAGGGCGGGAAATCTCATAGCAGAGAGAGGAACAGGCAGACTACCGGAACTTTCAGCTGGAGTCCGCACTGAAAAGTGTAACGATCGGTGTAACACAGAGAGGGTCTGATTATTGGTGATCTGCAGTATCACCAAGAATACAGATATATACCCGATTATTGATGATCTGCAGTATCACCGATAATCAGATATATTACTAACCTCTGGACACCTGAGAGATATGAGTGTTTGGTGCAACAGTAATACTTTGAGAACAATACCAGGAGGACAGGTACAAGGCAGTAAGGAATACTGCTGGAGTAGTACCTTTCAGCAGCCTGAGACTCTCCCGTGGGGAGGAGTCAGACTGGGAGAGGGAAGGACCAGAGCGTGAGTGACACCAAGAGAAGGATGCCACTGACTGATCTGTGAACTATCTCTTAACTGGGGAGATAGCTCTCAAGGTCGGACAAGCCAGGTCGGCAACACACTGACATACAAGGTACAAAGACAGGAGGCTGATTTGGTAATCCTAAGGCAAGCAGGGTTTGGCAACAGAGTATCAGATATAGCGAAGTACCAAATCAGTGAACAGAAGAGTGGTCAGGAAAGCAGAAGGTCATCACAGATAATAAATAATGCCTAGTCTTGGGTGTGAGCTCCGTGATCATCAACACCCTGGAACTAGTCTGAAGTATAACTGTAACGATTGTGGAATTCTCTCCGTGATCAGCGCACAAGACGTGCGCTGATACTGCGGAAATCCTCCACAAGCGTGTAATTTGTGGGAACCCAGCAAAAGGTGCAATACACCTGTAGAGGGAAATTCCTGTCGACAGATGGAGCTGTGGAGTGCAGAGGAACAGCTCCTCTGCCCTGCCACACACGCCAGACACGAATTGCACGAAGAAAAGAATCCCAGGGCAAGACAGCCCTGAAGGAGAGAGAGCAAAGGGACAGAGGGTATGTGTGTGCACCAATCTAGTCGCCAACCCGCAACAGTGCATACACAACCATGAAGAACAGGAGAGAAGGCAATCGCCAGAGATGGCGATTGCTAACAGCGGCACAAGACCGAATAAGCACAGATGAGGAATGTATGTATGTCCACCAATCTAGCCGCCACCCTGCGACGGCGGACATACAACAAAGGAAACCAAGTGAAAACGCAATCGCAAGAGAAGCGATTGCGAAAGAGAATGAGCACAGGGACAGATTGTATGTGTGTGCACCAAACTAGTCGCCAACCCGCGACGGTGCATACACAACAGCAGATATGAGGTAGGAACGCAATTGCGAGAGAGGCGATTGCCAGAGGTGACACAAGGCTACAGCAAGGCAGAGCACGAGAGTAGCAAAGGCACAGCAAATCATATAATGAGAAGATAAGGAAAATAACAAACGCTAGCTAAACGCGAACACCGCACTCATTCGCAACAGTGCACGCGTTTGTGCGCGGTCCTCGCGTGATAAGCACAACAGAGACAAGCACGCCTAACTAACCACCGACAGACAAACATGAAACAGAGGAAGCGAGCGCTTGCTTAACGGTTACCTCACCGAGCCTCCAGCAAGCGGTTGTAGCAGACAAGAACACACGAAAACATGAACAAGCGAAAGATAGGATCCACAGCACTAGCAAAAGAGGCTAGTGCGATCCAGGAAGACAGATCAGAAGGGGCTACCAGTAACAACCGCTGTTCCGGTTAGCACCCAGACACACAGAACGATTTCCTGTCAACCACCGCTGGGACAGGACAATCGCAACAGACAAACAAAACAGATATGCAATCCTAACTGCACTAGGGAAACTGCCTAGTGCAGTTTCAGGAATTACTCTAGGCTAATCTTCAAACAAAGAGCAAGGCTGACACTCCAGGCGAGTGTTACACAGGAACTAACTCTTATGACCAGCCAAGGACTCTGGGAAACATAGCTCTTTATACTGCCAGTCATCAAAGGAGGCAGGTAAGGGATTTGCATAACGAGTGTATGCAAATTCCCCAGCAGCAGAACAGACCAGAAACTTGTAATGGAAAAACAGGTCTCTCTTGCAGAGACCTGCAGCCCACAGACTAGAGGAATGGTCAAACAGCTGTCTGCCAGTGCATCCAGCTGAGCGGATCATTACAATAACAGAATGGTAACACAAGTCCCTAATCTGGGGTGTGAGGTCCTTGATCATCAACACCCTGGAACTAGTCTGAGGTATAACAGAATGATAACACAGATTCCTAATCTTGGGTGTGAGGTCCTTGATCATCAACACCCTGGAACTAGTCTGAGATATAACAGAATGATAACACAGATTCCTAATCTTGGGTGTGAGGTCCTTGATCATCAACACCCTGGGACTAGTCTGAAGTATAACAAAATGATAACACATATTCTGACAATAAGGTTTGAGTGCTTCCACGTAGTGATCGCAACGGCAGACAACCAGTGAATGACCAGCACCCAGTATATTTAGCCCAGCGCTCTCCAGCACCTCCCCTAAGTGCTGGACCAATGGGAACTGGTACAATCATCAGCTGACCGGCTTGGTCAGCTGACTCCCTTCTGGCTGTCATAAAAGTTCTGCCTCTCAACGCGCGCGCGTCCTTCTGAACCTGTGTGGACTATCAGTCCCAGCCACACCAGACATGTCTTGCGTACCACCCGCCGCGCTGGACGCGGAATCCGTCGCACTGCTATCAAGGCATGCGGCGGTTTCTCCGCGTTCGGCCATACTATCAGATGTAGGCCCACACATGCAGACTGCCGTGTTGGACGCGGAAACAGCCGCCTTACTCTGAGCGCATGCGGCGGCTTTTCCGCGTTTTCTCACAGTACCCCCCCACCCTGAGGAGTGGACTCCGGACAGCTCCTACCCGGTTTCTCAGGCTATAGGGCGTGGAACTCCCTCTTCAATTCATCCGCATGCATGCGGCACTCAGGTACCCATGTTCTTTCCTCAATGCCATAACCCTTCCAGTGAACCAAATACTGTACCGAGTTCTGTACAATACGTGAGTCTAAAATCTTTTCCACTTCATACTCAGGTTGGTCATCCACCATCACAGGAGGAGGAGTGGAATCTACCTGCACTGCTGGCTTAAGCAGGGATACATGGAATGATCTCACGCCCCGCATACTGGCAGGAAGATCAATGGCATAAGTAACATTGTTGATTTTCCTGGTTACAGGGAAAGGACCCACGAATCTGGGTCCTAGCTTGGCTGAAGGCTGTTTTAGGGCCAAATGACGAGTGGACACCCAGACCAAGTCTCCTGGCTTAAACTTCCACTCTATGGAACGTTTCTTGTCAGCTTGTCCTTTCTGACTCTGAAAAGCCTTCTCTAGATTCTTTTTTACCATTCCCCAAATGTTTTTAAATGACTTTTGCCAAGCCTCCAGAGCTGGAAACGGAGTAGAAGCCACTGGCAATGGGGAGAACCTAGGCAACCTTCCTGTTACCACCTGAAATGGAGAGAATCCAGAAGAAGAGCTTTTCAAATTATTGTGTGCAAATTCTGCGAACGGCAAAAACTTGACCCAATCAGTCTGTGCATCCGCCACATAACACCTTAAAAACTGTTCCAGAGATTGATTAATTCTCTCGGTCTGACCATTGGTCTGTGGGTGGTAGCCTGACGAAAATGAAAGTTCCATGCCCAACTGATGACAGAATGCCCTCCAAAATTTGGAAACAAATTGGACTCCCCGATCTGACACTATATTCTCCAGAATACCGTGTAGCCGGAAAATATGCGGATGAAAAGATCGGCCAATTCCTGGGACGAGGGGAGTCCTTTCAGGGGCACGAAATGGGCCATTTTATTGAATCTGTCGACTACCACCCAAATCACCGACATGCCCTCAGACTTCGGGAGGTCGCCCACAAAATCCATAGACAAATGGGTCCAGGGTTCACTTGGGGTGGGTAAAGGCTGCAATGTTCCCACAGGCGCCTGACGGGAGGGTTTACTTCTAGCACATACTGCACATTCTCTCACATACTCCTTGCAGTCAGTTGCCAATGAAGGCCACCATGCACACCTAGCCACAAGATCCTGTGTTCTGGTGGCACCAGGATGTCCAGCATTTTTGTGGGAGTGGAACATCTGCAAAATCTGGAGACGGAATGGCAACGGTACAAACATGACCCCTTCAGGCTTTCCCTCAGGGACATCCTGTTGGAAAGGATTTAAAGTTCCAGTCCAGTTCCTCCAGGTCTCTGTGGCTGCCAACACCACTTTCTGTGGGAGAATAGTCTCTGGGTCTGAGGGCTGTGCTGTCTCTGGCTCGAAACATCTGGATAAAGCGTCTGCTTTAACGTTTTTACTACCCGGGGTATACGTGATAAATCTGAATCTCGAGAAAAACAGTGACCACCGAGCCTGTCGGGGACTCAATCTCTTAGCCCCCTCGATGTATTCCAAATTTTTGTGATCAGTGTAAACTGTAATCGTATGTTCTGCTCCCTCTAGCCAATGACGCCATTTTTCAAAGGCCAATTTAATGGCTAGGAGCTCCCTGTTGCCTATATCGTAGTTTTTTTCTGCGGGTGAAAATCTACGAGAGAAATAGGCACACGGGTGTAACCTTCCCTGCAACCCTGAACGCCGAGACAGCACAGACCCTACCCCAACCTCTGAGGCATCTACCTCCACAATAAAGGGATAGGAGATGTCAACGTGTCTTAAAATGGGTGCAGTACAAAACAATTCCTTCAGGGTGGAGAAAGCAGCAAGGGCCTCGAAGGACCAGTGGTTATTATCTGCCTCTTTCTTAGTGAGACTGGTAAGGGGTGCAATGACTGTGGAGTACCCCTTTATGAACCTTCTATAGTAGTTAGCGAACCCTACAAATCTCTGGAGATCCTTCAGACCCACAGGCTGAGGCCACTCCAGGACAGCAGACCTTGGCAGGGTCCATAGAAAGGCCTGAGGTAGAAATAATGTACCCCAGAAAGGTGACAGATGTTACCTCAAAAATGCATTTCTCCAATTTGGCGTACAACATGTTTTGTCTTAGCTTGTGCAACACAAACCTGACATGATCCCCATGCTCTGAGAGGTTGGCTGAGAAGATTAGTATATCATCCAAATATACCAGGACAAATTTGCCCAAAACCTCTCTGAACACCTCATTAATGAGTTCCTGAAAGACGGCCGGGGCGTTACACAACCCGAAGGGCATCACCAGGTACTTGTAGTGCCCATCGGGTGTGTTAAAGGCCGTCTTCCATTCATCGCCCTCTCTGATCCGTACCAGGTTGTATGCACCCCGCAAATCCAATTTTGAGAAACTCTTAGCATTGGTGACCTGAGTAAATAAATCGTCTATCAAAGGCAATGGATAGCGATTTTTTACTGTGATTTTATTCAGACCCCGATAATCAATGCACGGTCGAAGCCCTCCGTCTTTTTTCTTTACAAAAAAGAAACCTGCACCAGCAGGCAACCGGGAAGGGCGAATGAACCCTTTAGCTAAGTTTTCACGGACGTATTCCTGCATGGCCAACTTTTCGGGCCCAGATAAATTGTAGAGATGACCTCTAGGGGGCATACAACCAGACCGGAGATCAATAGGACAATCGAAAGGGCGTTGTGGAGGAAGTTTATCGGCCGATTTAGGACAAAACACGTCAGCAAACTCAGAATACTGATCTGGCAATCCTTCCACATGAATCTTGGTCTCACCTAAGGTTACCTTCGCTAAACAATGATGAAAACACTGGGAAGACCAGCTCGTTAGCTGACCAGTAGCCCAGTTAATCTGAGGTGAGTGAAGTTGTAACCAAGGCATGCCAAGAATGATTGTGGAGGTTGTCATACGTAACACACAAAAAAACAAATCTTCCCTATGCAACACCCCGATAGCGACCCCCACTTCTGGAGTCTGTGACAGAGGACTGTTACTCTGCAGAGGGGAATCATCTACTGCAGTAACCTGTATCTGTGGTTCTACCGGGGTGACCGGAATACCCAATTTTTTTGCAAATTCAAAATCCATAAAATTTGCTGCTGAGCCTGAGTCAATGAAGGCTTCAGTGACTTCAGACCTATCTCCCCATGAAATGGTACAGGGAAGAAGCAAACGTTTATCATCTAGGGGTAACAATTGCTTGCCTAGGGTATTACCCCCGACTACACCTAGGCAGTAGCGTTTCCCAACTTCTTAGGGCAATTCTGTACTCTATGACCCCCCTCTGCACAATAAAGACAGAGACGCTCTGAGATTCTGCGTTTCCGCTCCACTTGAGACAACTTTGACCGACCAATCTGCATTGGCTCTGGTGGAGTTACTGGGGGAGCAGCGTGGGACACCATTCTTACATGGTTTTTACCCCGGGTCTGTCTCTGACATCGCAGCCGGTGATCTATCCTGATGGCCGATGAAATAGCTTCATCGATGGACTTAGGTTCCGGCTGACTTAACATAAGATCGGAGACCTCGTCTGACAACCCTGATAAAAAACAATCTAAAAGGGCAAATGTGTCCCACCTGGCCGATACTGACCATCTCCTAAATTCAGCAGCATAATCTTCAACCGGACTCTTGCCTTGACGTAAAAGTTTGAGCTTCCGCTCAGAAGTCGAGGCAATGTCTGGATCATCGTAAATTATAGCCATAGCTTAAAAATATTCTTCTACAGAGGTCAGGGCCTGGTGACTGGTGGGAAGGCTATACGCCCAGGTCTGAGAATCGCCAGATAACAAGGTTTTAACCACTTGATGACCCACCCTTTACCCCCCCTTAAGGACCAGCGTGGTTTTTAGTGATCTGTGCTGGGTGGGCTCTACAGCCCCCAGCACAGATCAGGGTGCAGGCAGAGAGATCAGATTGCCCCCCTTTTTTCCCCCCTATGGGGATGATGTGCAGGGGGGGTCTGATCTCTTCTGCCTGCGTGTGGCTGGCGGGGGGGGCACCTCAAAGCCCCCCTCCGCGGCGAAATTCCCCCCTCCCTCTCCTACCTGCTCCCCCCCGGTGATCGAGGCTGCACAGGACGATATCCGTCCTGTGCAGCCAGTGACAGGACGTCCCCTGTCACATGGCGGCGATCCCCGGCCGCTGATTGGCCGGGGATCGCCGATCTGCCTTACGGCTATTTCCGCTTGTGTTTACATTTAGCCTGCGAGCCGCCATCGGCGGCCCGCAGGCTATTCACGGAGCCCCCCGCCGTGATTTGACAGGAAGCAGCCGCTCGCGCGAGCGGCTGCTTCCTGGTTAATCAGCCTGCAGCTGGCGACGCAGCACTGCGTCGCTGGTCCTGCAGCTGCCACTTTGCCGACGCACGGTATAAGCGTGCGGTCGGCAAGTGGTTAATAAAGGTAACTGTGAGAAAATGCGGAAAAGCCGCAGCGAGTACTCAGAGTAAGGCGGCTAATTCCGCGTCCAATATGGCATCCACTAGCCTGACGGAGCGTGGAGAAACCGCCGCATGCCCAGTGAACAAGGCGGCGGATTCCGCGTCCGACGCGGCTGTTTGCATGCATGGGCCTACCACTAGCAGTATAGCTGATCGCGGGGAAACCGCCGCATGCTCTGACAGCGGTGCGGCTGGCCCCGCGTTCAAACCAGCAGATACATTACAACACATGTCTGGTGTGGCTGGGACTGATAGTCCACACAGGTTCAGAAGGACGCGCGCGCGCGTTGAGAGGCAGAGCCTTTATGACAGTCAGAAGGGTGTCAGCTGATCCAGCCGATCAGCTGACAATTCTATCAGGTTTCATTGGTCCAGCACTTAGGGGAGGCGCCGGAGAGCGCTTGTGTATATATACTGGGTGCTGGTCATTTCTCTGGTGTCTGGCGTTGTGATCACTACGTGGTAGCACTCAGACCTGGTCAGTATCTGTGATATTTTCTGTGTTATTACTTCAGGTTAGTTCCAGGGTCAAATGGAAAGTTCCAAACGCTCGACCAGGGTGTTGATGATCAAGGAACTCACACCCAAGACTAGGGAACTGTATTATCACTCTGTTATATATCAGACTAGTTCCAGGGTGTTGATGATCACGGAGCTCACACCTAAGACTAGGCATTGTTATTATCTGTTATGACTTTCTGCTTTCCTGACCACTCTCTTGATTTCTGATTTGGTACTTCGCTATATCTGATACTCTGTTGCTGAACCCTGCTTGTCTTTAGATTCCGTATCTGTCTCCTGTATCTGTATCTGATCTGTCTGTCTGTTGCCGACCTGGCCTGTCCGACCTCGAGAACTATCTTCCCTGTTTGGAGATAGTTCACAGACCTGTCAGTGACACTTCACCATTGGTGTCACTCACTCTCTGGTCCTTCCCCCTCTCAGCCTGGCTCCGCCTCTTGGGGAGCATCAGACCATTGGAAGTAACCTGTTCTCTGAGCAGTATCTCTTACTGCCTGGCACCCTCTATACGGGTGCTTTCCTCAAAGTATTACTGTTGCACAAACACTCATATTACTTAGGTATCCAGAGGTTAGAAATATATCTGATTATCGGTGATACTGCAGATCATCAATAATCGGGTATATATCTGTATTTTCGGTGATACTGCAGATCACCGATGATCAGATCCTCTCTGTGTTGCACCGATCGTTACAGTAACCCTTTGGGCCACAGTTCCTGAAGAATTAGGTCTTAACTCAAAGTATGATAACACTCTACTTCTAAAATTTCGGAAGTCAGATCTGTGACCAGAAAATTTTTCAGGTACAGGCATACGTATGTCTGTGCTAAGAGGAGATCGCACATCCTTCACAGCCGTCTGGAGGGTTTGTAAAGATCCAGACAAAGCGTCCATTACCGTCTGGTGACTGCCCAGCACAATATTGATGTTTTCCACAAAGTGGTAAGTGTGCCCAGACGGCTGGTGAGTGCGTCCATTTGCATTTTTTGGTCTGCCGTTCTGTAAAGATCGGTGTAACACAGAGAGGGTCTGATTATTGGTGATCTGCAGTATCACCAAGAATACAGATATATACCTGATTATTGATGATCTGCAGTATCACCGATAATCAGATATATTACTAACCTCTGGACACCTGAGAGATATGAGTGTTTGGTGCAACAGTAATATTTTGAGAACAATACCAGGAGGACAGGTACAAGGCAGTAAGGAATACTGCTGGAGTAGTACCTTTCAGCAGCCTGAGACTCTCCCGTGGGGAGGAGTCAGACAGGGAGAGGGAAAGACCAGAGCGTGAGTGACACCAAGAGAAGGATGCCACTGACTGATCTGTGAACTATCTCTTAACTGAGGAGATAGCTCTCAAGGTCGGACAAGCCAGGTCGGCAACACACTGACATACAAGGTACAAAGACAGGAGGCTGATTTGGTAATCCTAAGGCAAGCAGGGTTTGGCAACAGAGTATCAGATATAGCGAAATACCAAATCAGTGAACAGAAGAGTGGTTAAGAAAGCAGAAGGTCATAACAGATAATAAACAATGCCTAGTCTTGGGTGTGAGCTCCGTGATCATCAACACCCTAGGACTAGTCTGAAGTATAACTAAATGATAACACAGATTCCTAATCTTGGGTGTGAGGTCCTTGATCATCAACACCCTGGAACTAGTCTGAGATATAACAGAATGATAACACAGATTCCTAATCTTGGGTGTGAGGTCCTTGATCATCAACACCCTGGGACTAGTCTGAAGTATAACAAAATGATAACACAGATTCTGACAATAAGGTCTGAGTGCTTCCACGTAGTGATCGCAACGGCAGACAACCAGTGAATGACCAGCACCCAGTATATACAGCCCAGCGCTCTCCAGTGCCCACACGTCGATCTCGGTCTAGAAACAGAAGGAAGGTCAGTTTCACACAGAATTCCAGTCCACGTAGAGAGACGGTAGACAGCCTTCAAGGAACTAATGCAACTCCCTCTACTTCCATGTCAACCATAGTTTTCACCCATACACAACAGAATCAACATGAGCAACCTCCTCCTCTACAATATGCCCAAAAAAACGCTCAAAACAGGCCTTTTTATCACAGGAGACACAAGAAAATTCCCAAGGGGAACCAAAAAGAAAGAAAACGAGGCGGGCGGGAGTGAAACATAAAGGTAGGGGTAATCCTAATTCCCGATCATCCCATGCCTTAGTTAATGTTGTCAACCTGTCCAGTCACACCCTCACGGGGCCAGAAATTTCCTTATTATCTAAAGGGCTGACTTTTTCCCCCACATATCATTTTGATGTGTTTAGTACTCTCCTGGATGTTAACAAGTTCATTAGATCCATACTTTTGAGGAAGCACTTTAGATCGAATGAGGTGGTGAACCAATCAGATAGTCGACCACGGGCAGATATACCTGCTATCGAGAATTTTCAGGATACCTGTGCTAAGTGGACGCTTGACTTTCTCGCGTCCGACAGTGCTGGTCTTGTCTCAACAGATGATATACAGCCCGTGACAATCAGGAATCCTGATTTTTATCCTTTGACGGCTCGAACCACCCCGGTTGAGGTCTTCCAAGATTTGGTGGAGCAGGAACTTGTTAAATTATCTGGCACTTCCCCTATCCAACGTAAATCTAATCTCACTAGGGCTGAATTTGCGGCCACAAGAAAACTAGAGGAAAATGAGGACATAATAATACATAATGCGGACAAAGGGGGAGCGGTGGTTGTCCTCGACAGGTCAGATTATAAAGCAGAAGCTTTGAGGCAGGTCGAGGACAAGTCCACCTATACCAGACTTTTGGGAAATCCCACACAAGAATTTCATAAACAATTACTTAGTCTTATCAGTTATGGGGAGAGTTTGGGGGTGCTCGAACACAGACTCGCAGGTTATTTGAGTGTCACAAATCCAATTGTGCCTGTTTTCCATCATTTGCCAAAAATCCACAAGCCGGGCGTTCCTCCGGAGGGCAGGCCCATTGTTGCGGGCATTGGGTCTCTGGGGGAACGCCTGAACGATTGGGTAGATTCAATGCTACAACCATTGGTCCGACGGCTGCCTGGATATCTTAAAGATACCAGACATTTGCTGGCTAGCCTGGAGGGGATGAGTTGGGGCTTTGATCATAGTTGGATTACAATAGATGTAAAGGCCTTGTATTCGTGTATACCCCATAATTTGGCGTTGACAGCCCTCCAGTATCATCTAGAACGATATTCTGATTATTCTGTGGACCTTCGCTTGTTCATCTGTGCAGCCGTAGACTATCTCCTGACCCGCAATTACTTTATGTTCGATGGCGTCTTCTACCTCCAGAGATGTGGGGCATCGATGGGTGCCAAATTCTCGCCATCCCTGGCCAATCTTTACATGGGGTGGTGGGAAGAGTTTCACGTCTTTGGGGGTGGGGGACGCCTGCGGGACAGTATTGCGTGGTACGGGAGATTCATTGACGACATTTTGATTGTCTGGAGGGGTGACTCATCCTCAGTAGAACCCTTTATGTTGACTCTTAATGAAAACAAATGTAACTTGCAGTTTACACACATTTGGCATAGGTCTTCTATAGATTATTTGGATTTGACTTTGACAGGCTGATTCCAATACCATTCATACGAGGACATATAGGAAACAGTGCGCTGGAAACTCAACATTACGAGCCAATAGTTGTCACCCCACGCATACCATCCGAGCAATCCCGGTGGGCGAATTTATTCGGGCGCGGCGGAATTGTTTGGATGTTCGCGTCTTATCGGACGAATTCTCTACAGTTGAGAGACGTCTTTATGAGAGAGGATATCCTAGATGGACCATTGAAAAGGGTAAGAGACGTGCTCTCTCGATCACAAGAGATCGTTTGGTGCAGGGACCTACCTCAGGGGCTGATCCCGTAGAGAGGCCTGTTTTTGTCACCACCTATAGTGCCGAGTTCCGGGATGTGAAAGATATTATTACCAAATACTTACCTATTTTAGAAGGTGATGACGATTTGCATCCCTTTCTGCGGAATGGTGTTAGATTCGCAACTAGGCGAGCACCGACTTTAGGTAGCACCTTATCTCCTAGTCTTTTTGACTCTGATAATGCACCCCTAACTTGGCTTTCAACTAAAGGGTCATACAGATGTGGTGCTTCCACATGTCATTACTGTCAGGTGCACCACAGAACGCAATCAGTACAATCTTTTACAAATGGATTTAGCTGTAGGTTGAAACATTTCATCAATTGTAATACGAGCAATGTTATCTATATGGTTTCTTGTAATTTATGTTCACTACAGTATGTGGGTTGCACCACTAGGCCCCTTAAGGCTAGGATTTCAGAACATTATTTGGGGGCATCTTGGTCCACTAATAATATTTCCAATGTCGCTAAACACTTTAGAAATGTACATAGTGGTGACATGTCTGGCTTTTCCTTCCAGGGCATAGAGCGGGTTTTCCTGCCCAAGAGAGGAGGGGACAGACTAGCCATTATTCGGAAAAGGGAAGCACTTTGGATTTTTCGCCTAGGTACCAGAGCCCTGAAAGGCCTTAATGCAAAATGGGATCTGGCTTTGGTCACAGGTTAGACCCTACAATGGATCTAAGAAGCCTGCACTACAGGCAATGGAATATTTAGGTAGTTTGTTATGGAGTGAGGAATCCAACGGGTTAAAAGAAAGTTAACAGTGTTGTATTCTATATTGTACTCCTCTCTATACGATCATGTTTGTTCTTTTACTTTTTCTTTGATTTTATACATTTAATGGAGTGATTTTTGTCATATGATACAATGTCATTGTATTTTTATAGGGGTGTTGATCACGCCTTGAATGTGGCAGTGTCTATCTATTATGTAGACTCCTCCTAAGAGAGGGCCGGCACATGCCACATTTGGGCGTGTCTCAAATTCCCCTGCCTTTTAAATTCAGAGGATGAAGCTGTGTGTTGTGAGCTATGATTAAGGGCCGACTTGCCCGAAACATGTCAGCTTATGTACTTTTATACTTGCTTGAGGATATGTCCTAAATAAATTACGGTTTTGTGGAGAGAATTTTGTTGCGGACCACACCTTTCTTCATATTTGCCTCCCATAAGTGCTGGACCAATGGGAACTGGTACAATCGTCAGCTGACCGGCTTGGTCAGCTGACTCCCTTCTGGCTGTCATAAAAGTTCTGCCTCTCAACGTGCGTGCGCGTCCTTCTGAACCTGTGTGGACTAACAGTCCCAGCCACACCAGACATGTCTTGCATAGCACCCGCCGCGCTGGACGTGGAATCCGCCGCACCGCTATCAAGGCATGCGGCGGTTTCTCCACGTTCGGCCATACTAGCAGATGTAGGCCCACGCGTGCAGACCGCCGCGTTGGACGCGGAAACAGCCGCCTTACTCTGAGCGCACGCGGCGGCTTTTCCGCGTTTTCTCACAAAAAGAATGTGCGGTTTGATTTGTTATCTTTTGGTGAGTCACTCCCGCTGGCTACTACAGTGGACAGACGCTCTTCTCTTCCTCTCCGTCAGAGCAGCATGTACAATGCCCCCTTCCCCAGGTCCTTCAGGTGACAAGAATGTCGGAGACCTCAAAGAAGTGAGGCACATTAACATATCAACATGTTTCTTTATTCTGGAGCATTCAGTGAGAGAGATGAGTGGTTTACAGAGGCTGTAAAAGGCAGCTTTCATTCTGCCTCCTGTGTCTCTGCACTTTATCACAAGCTGACACTTGGTTTGCTAGCTATTAACCCCAAATTGTTCAGTTCAGTTCCATCACTGTGATATCTAGCTTTCAGTATGGGCAATGGCAAAAAGTTTAGTTCAGCATTTTACATCAAGTTTAGCCTTTTTTTTTTGTCTCAGCAGTTAGTTATTTAGGTTGAGAAAGACATACATCCATTGAGTTCAGACAGAATACTTGTATGTTCACAAATCACTGTGCTGTACAGAACAACTGTAGTGAGAGGTATAAGGAGGAGGCTGCCATCTTTATATACCTGACAGCCTCGCTGAGCCTCTGCCTATAATACTTTTAACGGGCAGGTTACACACCTTGCATTCAAAACAGGTACAGTAAAGGGGGGCGTTAGCTTCAGCATAAGTTGTGCACAAATTATCCCTAATAGACTCTCCAACGGCGGTGACGTGCCCCATAGGAGAGAAACTAACCACTAATCTAGCAGTGAAACATATAAAAAAGTGAAGCATGTTCAAACAATGAAAATTGTCCAAAAAAAAAAAAAAAAGGTTAAAACCTCAAACTAATGTAACAGTGAAACATATTCAACAGTGAAACATATCCAACAGTGAACCCTAGCTAGTCTAAAATTAAAATCATAATCCTTACCTGGTGCAGCTAGCCATAAATGGTATACACATTTGTTCAGAAGACAGCAAGCAATGGGCAGCGCTCACAGGCTGCAAGTGAAGTGAAAGCTCCAGAGATATGCCCAGCCCCTTGGGGCTAAATACACACCTTGAATACAAATCAGATGCAAATTATGTGCTAACACTAATCTAAATTCTAAAATTTGAATGCAAGCTGACACCCCTGGAGGCAGCTAGCCTGAAGTAAGGATTATGATTTTAATTTTAGACTAGCTAGGGTTCACTGTTGGATATGTTTCACTGTTGAATATGTTTCACTGTTACATTAGTTTGAGGTTTTAACCTTTTTTTTTTTTTTTTTTTTGGACAATTTTCATTGTTTGAACATGCTTCACTTTTTTATATGTTTCACTGCTAGATTAGTGGTTAGTTTCTCTGCTATGGGGCACGTCACCGCCGTTGGAGAGTCTATTAGGGATAATTTGTGCACAACTTATGCTGAAGCTAACGCCCCCCTTTACTGTACCTGTTTTGAATGCAAGGTGTGTAACCTGCCCGTTATTTGAGCTCTGCATACCTGTGCAGGTAGTCAATTCAGGTGCAGCGTCTGTTTGGAAGCGCTGCCATTTCCTTCTGCTGTACAAAACTTAAGTATACTTCAGGCTAGCTGCCTCCAGGGGTGTCAGCTTGCATTCAAATTTTAGAATTTAGATTAGTGTTAGCACATAATTTGCATCTGATTTGTATTCAAGGTGTGTATTTAGCCCCAAGGGGCTGGGCATATCTCTGGAGCTTTCACTTCACTTGCAGCCTGTGAGCGCTGCCCATTGCTTGCTGTCTTCTGAACAAATGTGTATACCATTTATGGCTAGCTGCACCAGGTAAGGATTATGATTTTAATTTTAGACTAGCTAGGGTTCACTGTTGGATATGTTTCACTGTTGAATATGTTTCACTGTTACATTAGTTTGAGGTTTTAACCTTTTTTTTTTTTTTTTTTTTTTTTTTTTGGACAATTTTCATTGTTTGAACATGCTTCACTTTTTTATATGTTTCACTGCTAGATTAGTGGTTAGTTTCTCTCCTATGGGGCACGTCACCGCCGTTGGAGAGTCTATTAGGGATAATTTGTGCACAACTTATGCTGAAGCTAACGCCCCCCTTTACTGTACCTGTTTTGAATGCAAGGTGTGTAACCTGCCCGTTATTTGAGCTCTGCATACCTGTGCAGGTAGTCAATTCAGGTGCAGCGTCTGTTTGGAAGCGCTGCCATTTCCTTCTGCTGTACAAAACTTAAGTATACTTCAGGCTAGCTGCCTCCAGGGGTGTCAGCTTGCATTCAAATTTTAGAATTTAGATTAGTGTTAGCACATAATTTGCATCTGATTTGTATTCAAGGTGTGTATTTAGCCCCAAGGGGCTGGGCATATCTTTGGAGCTTTCACTTCACTTGCAGCCTGTGAGCGCTGCCCATTGCTTGCTGTCTTATAATACTTTTAGCCATAGCCCCTGAACAAGCATGCAGCAGATCAGGTGTTTCTGACATTGTTGTCAGATCTGACAAGATTAGCTGCATGCCTGTTTCTTGTCTGATTGAGACACTACTGCAGCCAAGTAGATCAGCAGGGCTGCCATGCAATCTGTATTGTTTAAAAGGAAATAAATATGGCAGCCTCCATATTCTTCTCACTTCAGTTCCCCTTTAAACTAGCATGGCTTTTGCAAAGTCTTCGCTGGAGTTCTCACCACTCATGTCGCCTGCCGGTGTGATCAGCTTTAAGTCAGCACTCCTCTGCAACTAGTGTCTGTGCAGCAGCAGGAGTAACATTCATTGCATGCAGGGATGGTGAATGGTATCAGGTCATATATGTGATGATGGGGCTATGGCCCCATTCACACAGGTGCTTTTCAGGGAATCCTTAGAGCTTTGCTGAACGCCAGCGAACAGAGAATTGCTATGACAAAGTTGGCCTATGGTGGCATTAACACCACAGTTGCGATTTGTATGAAAATCACAAATGCACTGCATACAGCATTTTGTGAGCATTCGCAATGCGATTTTTGTTTCTTGAACAAGTTATCGTCCCACCCAGTAGCACTCAGTGTGATGCTGACCTCTCCTCAGCCAGTGTGATTCCCCAGCCAGTGTGACCCTCACTCTCCTTTCAGCGTTTCCTTACTTTCTGACCCAGCAGCACCCTGTGTAACCTTACTTCCCCACCCGGCTACTTTTTCATGCCACCCGGCTGGAAAATATTTCTGGGGAGAACACTGTGATGCTTAAATGCACTGTGTGTTTTGGTGCAACAGTAAGTACTGACAGATTTGGCAGGAGCTCACCAGAGGAGCTGGGGCACTGTCAGTACAGCGAACACCTCACCAGTGACGAGGGCTCACTGGTGAGTAGAGAGGTCAGACTAATCGAGCATATTCGGCAGTAAAATCAGATAGGCTAAAGTACAGAATCACTGAGCAGGAGGATAGTCAAATAGAGCCAGGAGTCGTACACAGATAATCAAATACAATAAACTAACAATAGATAGATGTATATTGCAAACACTGCATATACATCTATCATTAGCCGGAACCTGACTAGGTATGAGTGCTCACACGAAGTAATCGCAACAGCAGACACCCGAGGAATGGATCCTCCGGGCTTAAGAGCCTGAGGAGAGCCTGAGGCATGCCCTCCCCCCTGCGCCTGGCCAATCAGGGGTGGCAAGCGCGCACCCGTCAATGCGACCTTATGGGGGCCTGATATACCCGTCCTCGGCGTGCTAGACGCCCGAGGCACGGGTGGCGAGACGGACAGGGGCACAGAGGCAGCTGCGGTGGTGGTGCTGTTCGCCGCAGCTGCCTCACCAAATGTTACACATGTACTCTAGAAATTTTGCACTATATACATACATAATTTGGTAGGACATTAGATTATGGTAGGGAATAGATTGTGAGCACTTCTGAGGACAGCCCATAACAGGGAGATGTCCACATGCGGTGCACGCAGCAAGAATAAATGGGTGTCACCGCGCACTGGAACATGGGCATGGTCATGATGGGTCATGGGCAGAGATAAAAATACACAAAATAACAAAAAAAATACACAAAATAAGTAGTGGTGTTATTCACAGAGATTGGGTCCGACCAGATAAATTTTAGATAAAATAATCAAGTAGTCAAATGCCGCAAAAATAAAAATATTAAGTTGTCCAACACCTCCAGATAAAATAATTAAGTAGCAACAGGGGCGTCGCTAGCCCTATTTTGGGGGGGCACGTGCCCCCAATCTGTCCTGGGGTGCCACGGATCTCTTCCCCAGGGGTCCCCGCAGGGCTGCGCCTGGGCGGGTGCATTGCACCCAGGCGCCTGTCTCTGACAGGCTCCGCCCGGCCGCCGCTCACCCCCTCTGTCCGCGGCTCCCTCCAGCCGCCGCCGCGTCACTCAGACCTCGATCAGGCGCCGACCAATCGTGCAGGCGCTAGGACCCAGCGCCCGCACTGATATGCGGAAGTGACATCACTTCCGCATATAGAGCGGGTGCGACCGGCGCCCGCTGGTATTGGTCGGGTCGCCGCTGATCCTGAGGTCTACGAGTGCGAGGTAAGGGGGGAGCGGCGGCGGCGGGGGCTCCCTGGCACTCACTCACTACCTAAAGGGGCTCCCTGGCACTCACTCACTATCTAAAGGGGCTCCCTGTCACTCACTCACTACCTAAAGGGGCTCCCTGTCACTCACTCACTACCTAAAGGGGCTCCCTGTCACTCACTCACTACCTAAAGAGGCTCCCTGTCACTCACTCACTACCTAAAGGGGCTCCCTGGCACTCACTCACTACCTAAAGGGGCTCCCTGGCACTCACTCACTACCTAAAGGGCCTCCCTGTCACTCACTCACTACCTAAAGGGGCTCCCTGTCACTCACTCACTGCCTAAAGGGGCTCCCTGTCACTCACTCACTGCCTAAAGGGGCTCCCTGTCACTCACTCACTGCCTAAAGGGGCTCCCTGTCACTCACTCACTACCTAAAGGGGCTCCCTGGCACTCACTCACTGCCTAAAGGGGCTCCCTGGCATTCACTCACTACCTAAAGGGCCTTCCTGTCACTCACTCACTACCTAAAGGGGCTCCCTGTCACTCACTCACTACCTAAAGGGGCTCCCTGGCACTCACTCACTACCTAAAGGGGCTCCCTGGGACTCACTCACTGCCTAAAGGGGCTCCCTGGCACTCACTCACTACCTAAAGGGGCTCCCTGTCACTCACTCACTACCTAAAGGGGCTCCCTGTCACTCACTCACTACCTAAAGGGGCTCCCTGTCACTCACTCACTACCTAAAGGGGCTCCCTGGCACTCACTCACTACCTAAAGGGGCTCCCTGTCACTCACTCACTACCTAAAGGTGCTCCCTGGCACTAACTCACTACCTAAAGGGGCTCCCTGGCACTCACTCACTGCCTAAAGGGGCTCCCTGCCACTCACTCACTGCCTAAAGGGCCTCCCTGTTGCTCACTCACTACCTAAAGGGTCTCCCTGTCACTCACTCACTGCCTAAAGGGCCTCCCTGTCACTCACTCACTACCTAAAGGGGCTCCCTGGCACTCACTCACTACCTAAATGGGCTCCCTGTCACTCACTCACTACCTAAAGGGGCTCCCTGGCACTCACTCACTACCTAAAGGGGCTCCCTGGCACTCACTCACTACCTAAAGGGGCTCCCTGTCACTCACTCACTACCTAAAGGTGCTCCCTGGCACTAACTCACTACCTAAAGGGGCTCCCTGGCACTCACTCACTGCCTAAAGGGGCTCCCTGCCACTCACTCACTGCCTAAAGGGCCTCCCTGTTGCTCACTCACTACCTAAAGGGTCTCCCTGTCACTCACTCACTGCCTAAAGGGCCTCCCTGTCACTCACTCACTACCTAAAGGGGCTCCCTGGCACTCACTCACTACCTAAATGGGCTCCCTGTCACTCACTCACTACCTAAAGGGGCTCCCTGGCACTCACTCACTGCCTAAAGGGGCTCCCTGTCGCTCACTCACTGCCTAAAGGGGCTCCCTGTCGCTCACTCACTACCTAAAGGGCCTCCCTGTCACTCACTCACTGCCTAAAGGGCCTCCCTGTCACTCACTCACCACCTAAAGTGGCTCCATGTCACTCACTCACTGCCTAAAGGGGCTCCCTGGCACTCACTCACTGCCTGAAGGGGCTCCCTGGCACTCACTCACTGCCTGAAGGGGCTCCCTGGCACTCACTCACTACCTAAAGAGGCTCCTTGGCACTCACTCACTGCCTAAAGGTGCTCCCTGGCACTCACTCACTACCTAAAGGGGCTCCCTGGCACTCACTCACTACCTAAAGGGGCTCCCTGTCACTCACTATCGGGTTCCCTGTCACTCACTACCTAACTGGAGGCGCCTGTCACTCACTAGCTAACCTGGGGGTCCCTGTCACTCACTTCCTAACTTTGGGGGGCTACCATATTAAGGGGGCATTCTGCCTATTTATGTGAAATGCTGTATATTTATGTGCCTCATGACTGCTGAATTTGTCTTGTTGGGGGCCTCATGATTTGTTGGAGGCCTCATGATTGCTGAATTTGTCTTGTTGGGGGCCTCATGATTTGTTGGGGGCCTCATGATTGCTGAATTTGTCATGTTGGGGGCCTCACGATTGCTGAATTTGTCATGTTTGGGGGCCTCACGATTGCGGAATTTGTCATGTCGGGGGCCTCACGATTGCTGAATTTGTCATGTCGGGGGCCTCATGATTGCTGAATTTGTCTTGTTGGGGGTCACATGATTGCTAACTGCGAGACTATGGGAAAAGCTGAATCCTTATCATATGAGACAATAGCATTAAACCTACTTTTTTAGCTTTTTAAAACAGAAAATAAAACTAGGAGGTTCTAAAAAATTGAATACATTTTTCAGGAGTAGGATGGATGAAATTGTTTATCTTCACACTTTATTTTCAACTTGGATTTTCCATAATGTTCATGTATGAGTTAAAACGTTTGTACAGTATTTAGTTTAAATTGCTGTTGCCACTTTGCGATAGATAAGTGACTTTTGGGTTGCAGTTTGGGCACTCGGCCTCCAAAAGGTTTGCCACCACTGTCATAATCTAATGTCCCACCATTGCTAGGTTCATGTAAATTTGTCTCCACCCGTTAACACACCTATATTCTGGTCCATGGCCCACCCATTTTTCGGTGCGGCGCGATAAGCACGCCGCACAACGTGATCCTCATATTTTTGGCACGCTAGCTGCAGTGTGCTGAATTCTGCTGCCTACAGTATGTACAGTATACGCTGTTCTCTAGTGCCTGCACTGTGTGCTGATTTACCTCCAATGTGTACAGTGTAAGGTGTTACTCTGTACCTTTACTGATTGTAAACCAGCTGTATTGTATGCTGATCCCTGCTACTTTCAGTATGTACAGTATTAGCTGTAAAGCCTGGTACACACATACAATTTTGATTAGCCAATTTTAGCTCTGTTCATAAAATTCATTGTCTGTTGGCCTACCTACTGCACGGGGGTGGTAAAATTGGGGGTCAGTGATTGACCAATCAAAATTGTATGTGTGTATACATCTTTGATCTATGCCTATACTGATTGTAAATTATCTAAATAAAGGACAGGGGGCTCCATCCAATATTTCGATGGGCAGGCCCGTTATCTGTAGCTTACACGCTGCTAAGTTTATGTACATTTGGCCCCACCCATTGCCACGCCCACTCACCGCATGGCCACGCCCATTTGGTGCCCACAGGTGCCCCCGATCTCCAAGGACCCTAGAAACGCCCTGCCTTACAATGAACAAAATAAATAGCCAGGTGCATCAAAATAGAATAATTTAGTAGCTAAATGGGCCCTGAATACATAAATTAAGTAGCCATGTTCCCCAAAAAAGCAAAGTGGTCATATGCCCATATATATCAGTATTAGGTAGACAGTGCTGGCTGGGGAGGGCTGGGTGCTTTGCTGGGTGGCCTTAGAGTATGCAGGTCCAGGGCCTGAGGCAAGTGTCATATGAAGGGCAGGGGCGTAGCAATAGGGGTTGCAGAGGTTGCAACCGCATTGGGGCCAGAGGGGCCCCGGAGGGCCCTCCCTCAACTACAGTATTAGCTCTCTAATTGTCCTGTGCTCATAATAATCACTTCTATAGATACTTTGAATAGTGGTAATCAGGCTCGGACTGGGACACTAAGGGCCCACCAGGAAAGCTTTAGCATGGGCCCCCCTGATACCTTCTCCCTCCTCCCCCCCATTTTGGCCTCACATACGCAAGTACTATAGAAATTTTGCACTATATACATAATTTGGTAGGACATTAGATTATGGTAGGGAATAGATTATGAGCACTTCTGAGGACATCCCTAACAGGGAGATGTCCACATGCGCGCCGCAGCAAGAATAAAAGGGTGTCATCACGCACTAGAACATGGGCGTAGTCATGGTGGATTATGGGCAGACTTAAAAAATACACAAAATAACAAAAAAAATCCGCAAAATAAGTAGCGGTGTTATTCACAGAGATTAGGTCTGACCAGATACCAGATACCCAAGAAAAAGAAAATCTAGCAGCAGTTTCCCCACAAATGCAATCAGATTGGCGGCAGATTCCCCACAAAATGCAATCAGATTGTCAGCAGATTTCCCCACAAAATGCAATCAGATTGGCAGCAGATTCCCCACAAAATGCAATCAGATTGGCAGCAGATTTCCCCACAAAATGCAATCAGATTGGCAGCAGATTTCCCCACAAAATGCAATCAGATTGGCAGCAGATTCTCCACAAAATGCAATCAGATTGGCACCAGATCTCCCCACAAAATGCAATCAGATTGGCAGCAGATTCTCCACAAAATGCAATCAGACTGGCAGCAGATTTCCCCACAAAACAAAATGGAATCAGATTGGCAGCATATTTCCCCACAAAATGCAATTAGATTGGCGGCAGATATCCCCATAAAATGCAATCAGATTGGCGGCAGATTTCCCCACAAAATGCAATCAGATTGGTGGCAGATTTCCCCACAAAATGCAATCAGATTGGCAGCAGATTCTCCACAAAATGCAATCAGATTGGCAGCAGATTTCCCCACAAAATGCAATCAGATTGGCAGCAGATTTCCCCACAAAATGCAATCAGATTGGCGGCAGATATCCCCACAAAATGCAATCAGATTGGCATCAGATTTCGCCCACAATATGCAATCAGATTGGCAGCAGATTCCCCAAAAAAGAGGGGGGCTGGCTGGCAGGTCTATAGGTGTCCCCAATTTAGGTAGGCAGGTCTATAAGTGTCCCCAGTATAGGTAGCCAGGTCGATAGGTGTCCTCAGTTTAGGTAGGCAGGTATATAGGTGTCCCTAGTATAGGTAGCCAGGTCTATAGGTGTCCCCAGTTTAGGTAGTCAGGTCTATAGGTGTCCCCAGTTTAGGTAGTCAGGTCTATAGGTGTCCCCAGTTTAGGTAGTCAGGTCTATAGGTGTCCCCAGTTTAGGTAGTCAGGTCTATAGATGTCCCCAGTTTAGGTAGGCAGGTTTATAGGTGTCCCCAATTTAAGTAGACAGGTCTAAAGGTGTCCCCAGTTTAGGTAGGCAGGTCTATAGGTGTCCCAGTATTGTGACCAGCCAGGTCTATAGGTACCCCAGCCTGGAAGGGGGGAGGGGGCAGTGGGCACAGAGCTGCGTGGAGGGCTCACCTTGGCTCCCCCCCCCCTTCCACACTCCCCCCTCCAGAATGTAGCCAGTCAGCAGCAGCGAGCGAGAATTACTTACCGAGTGCCAGATAGCTCTGCGTGCCGCTGCTGGTCTGGTCCGCTGTCTAATCACGCTCTCATAGGACGTACAGTGAGAGTGTGATTGGACAGACCAGACCAGCGGCACGCAGAGCTATCTGGCACTCGGTAAGCCTTTCCCCGCTGCTGCTGCCGTTGGCTGGCAGGCTGCACTACATTCTGGCGGGGCGAGTGCAGAAGGGGGGGCCCCCAGGTGAGGGAGGGGGGAAGGCTTCCCGCCCCTCCCCTCTGTGCCCACTGCCCCCACTTCCTGTGCTGTGCACCCCCTCCTCTTCAGCCCTGGGGCCCCCGGGGGCAAGAGGCCCACCGGGAAAATTCCCAAGCTCCCGCTGGGCCTGTCCGACCCTAGGCTTATTTATGAAGGAGAAGACTGCATCTGTGCTGCATACATACAAAAACGGTGCAGGACAAAGCTGAAAAATGTCTCACCATGCTCCTGCAAAAGTCCAGTGGGCGTTAATGACTATTCCCCCTCCAGGCCACCATGGAGTCAGGGGGAAATACGTCATTCGGCTTCAAGCTATTGCTGGCGGCCAAATTACGCTATTTTACTAGTAATCTGGACTCCATCTTTTGACAACGCCCAAATTACTTACACTCAGAAAAGCAGAGCTACACAATAATAATTATGATAATCCGTTAAAGGCAATATATTACACATAGCATACAAAAAGAGGAATGCCCATATTCAGGAAAGCCATTTCATTAACCCTCCTGGCGGTTAATTTTTTTTTGCCAAAATGGCAAAAATCCTTTTTTTTTAAATTTTTTTTTTTGTGTTTCATGTAAAGCTACCAGAGTGGTAGCTACATGAAACACCACTAGAGGGCGCATGTGTCCCTCTAGTGCGATCGTCGCCGGCATCAATAGCAAACAGGGGAACGCGTATATAACGCGCTCCCCTGTTTGGCTTCTCCTGTCGCCATGGCGACGATCGGAATGACGTCATGGACGTCAGCCGACGTCCTGACGTCAGACACCTCCGATCCAGCCCATAGCGCTGCCCGGAACTCATTGGTCCGGGCAGCGCAGGGCTCTGGCGGGGGGGGGGGCCCTCTTGCGCCGCTGCGTACGGGCGATCGCCGCAGAGCGGCGGCGATCAAGCTGTACGCGCGGCTAGCAAAGTGCTAGCTGCGCGTACAGCATTTTAAATGGAGCAAATCGCTCCATCAGGGGCTGAGATATCTTCCTGCGCGGCATAGCCCGAGCTCAGCTCGGGCTTACCGCCAGGAAGGTTAAATAAATCCTTATTCATATATGGTGAAAAATTTGTAACACTTTATTGATAGTCTCCAGTCAATTAAAAAACAATAAAAACAATTTAAAAAATCTGCTTCGGACTCTCCTTAACCACTTACGGACTGCAGTCATAAAACCCCTTAAAGGAGTCATCAGGGCAAATATAGTAAAATGAGTGGTACTTACCGGGGGCTTCCTCCAGCCCCAAGCTCCCAGGACCTCCCTCGCCGCAGCTCTGCCCGCAGCCGTTCGCCGCAGCCCTGACCCGGTCCCCTGCGATGACGTCAGAGCGACCTGGAGGTCGCTCTGTACTGCGCCTGAGCGATCGGGGCTGTCAATCACCGCCACGTGGGCCGGAGCGGACTGCCCGGATAACTCCTTTAAGGACCAGACACTTTTTTTTACCATTCAGACCACTGCAGCTTTAACAGTTTATTGCTCGGTCATACAACCTACCACCTAAATGAATTTTACCTCCTTTTCTTGTTGTCACTAATACAGCTTTCTTTTGGTGCCATTTGATTGCTGCTGTGATTTTTAGTTTTTATTATATTCATCAAAAAAAACATGAATTTTGACAAAAAAATGATTTTTTTTAAACTTTCTGTGCTGTCATTTTTCAAATAAAGTAAAATTTCTATATACATAGTTGTCCAATTTTTATTGTGCTACATGTCTGTGATAAAAAAAAAATCCAATAAGTGTATATTTATTGGTTTGGGTAAAAGTTATAGCGTTTACAAACTATGGTGCAAAAAGGGAATTTTCCCATTTTGAAGCATCTCTGACTTTTCTGAGCACATGTCATGTTTCATGAGGTCCAGGGTAGTATAAATACCCCCCAAATTACCCCATTTTGGAAAGAAGACATCCCAAAGTATTCACTAAGAGGCATGGCGAGTTCATAGAAGATTTAATTTTTTGTCACAAAGTGTCATTTTCCACTAACTTGTGACAAAAAAAAAAAAAGTTTCCAATTCTGCTAACTTGCGACAAAAAAAAAAAAATTAAATCTGACACGGACTCACCATGTCCCTCTCTGAATACTTTGGGGTGTCTACTTTTCAAAATGGGGTCATTTGTGGGGTGTGTTTACTGTCCTGGTATTTTGGGGGGTGCTAAATTGTAAGCACCCCTATAAAGCCTAAAGGTGCTCATAGGACTTTGGGCCCCTTAGCGTACCTAGGCTGCAAAAAAGTGTCACATGTGGTATCACCGTACTCAGGAGAAATAGTATAATGTGTTTTGGGGTGTATTTTTACACATACCCATGCTGGGTGGGAGAAATATCTCTGTAAATGAGATTTTTTTTTATTTTTTTACACACAATTGTCCATTTACATAGAAATTTCTCCCACCCAGCATGGGTATGTGTAAAAATACACCCCAAAACACACTATACTACTTCTCCTGAGTACGGCAATACCACATGTGTGACACTTTTTTGCAGCCTAGGTGCGCTAAGGTGCCCAAAGTCCTATGAGTACATTTAGGATTTTACAGGTCATTTTGAGGCATTGGGTTTCTAGACTACTCCTCACGGTTTAGGGCCCCTAAAATGCCAGGGCAGTATAGGAACCCCACAAGTGACCCCATTTTAGAAAGAAGACACCCAAGGTATTCCATTAGGAGTATGGTGAGTTTATAGAAGATATTATTTTTTTGTCACAAGTTAGTGGAAATTGATTTTTATAGTTTTTTTTTTTCACAAAGTGTCATTTTCCACTAACTTGTGACAAAAAATAAAATCTTCTATGAATTTACCATACACCTAACAGAATACCTTGGGGTGTCTTCTTTCTAAAACGGGGTCACTTGTGGGGTTCCTATAATACTGCCCTGGCATTTTAGGGGCCCTAAACCGTGAGGAGTAGTCTAGAAACCAAATGCCTCAAAATGACCTGTGAAATCCTAAAGGTACTCATAAGACGTTGGGCCCCTTAGCGTAGCTAGGCTGCAAAAAAGTGTCACACGTGGTATCGCCGTACTCAGGAGAAGTAGTATAATGTGTTTTGTGGTGTATTTTAACACATACCCATGCTGGGTGGGAGAAATATCTCTGTCAATGACAATTTTTTGATTTTTGTTTTACACACAATTGTCCATTTACAGAGATATTTCTCCCACCCAGCATGGGTATGTGTAAAAATACACCCCAAAAAACATTATACTACTTCTCCTGAGTACGGCGATACCACATGTGTGACACTTTTTTGCAGCCTAGGTGCGCTAAGGGGTCCAAAGTCCTATGAGTACCTTTAGGATTTCACAGGTCATTTTGAGGCATTTAGTTTCCAGACTACGCCTCACGGTTTAGGGCCCCTAAAATGCCAGGGTAGTTTAGGAACCCCACAAGTGACCCCATTTTAGAAAGAAGACACCCCAAGGTATTCCGTTAGGAGTATGGTGAGTTCATAGAAGATTGGTTTTTTTTGTCACAAGTTAGCGGAAATTGATTTTTATAGTTTTTTTTCACAAAGTGTCATTTTCCACTAACTTGTGACAAAAAATAAAATCTTCTATGAACTCATCATACTCCTAACGGAATACCTTGGGGTGTCTTCTTTCTAAAATGGGGTCACTTGTGGGGTTCCTATACTGCCCTGGCATTTTAGGGGCCCAAATCCGTGAGGAGTAGTCTAGAAACCAAATGCCTCAAAATGACTGTTCAGGGGTATAAGCATCTGCAAATTTTGATGACAGGTGGTCTATGAGGGGCCGAATTTTGTGGAACCGGTCATAAGCAGGGTGGCCTATTAGATGACAGGTTGTATTGGCACTGCAGTGCAGGAAGCGTAGGATGTTCTCAAATCGTGACCTAGACATGGCAGCAGAGAACATGGGCATGTGATGTATTGGGTGCGTAGACCAAGAAGACCGCAATACATTCTTTTTGACTAGACCCATGTTAAGGAGAAGGCCCCAAAAAATGTTACTTTCGGAAACTTGGAGTGGTTTCCACCGAAAAGGCTGGGCATGCTAGCTTCTTGGATTGGCGGTTGCGTATTGTGTGGCATAACAGTTGGTCTCAGCCACCATTAAGTCGTAGACACCAGCAGTGATCAGAAAAAAAAATTCTGGGGCAGGTGAGGGTTTGGCTGGGTGATCAGAAGCCCGCAGGGTGCAGATTAGGGCCTGATCTGATGGATAGGAGTGCTAGGGGGTGACAGGTGGTGACAGGAGGTGATTGATGGGTGTTTCAGGGGGTGATTAGAGGGGAGAATAGATGCAATCAATGCACTGGGGAGGTGCTCGGAAGGGGGTCTGAGGGGGATCTGAGGGTTTGGCCGAGTGATCAGGAGCCCACACGGGGCAAATTAGGGCCTGATCTGATGGGTAGGTGTGCTAGGGGGTGACAGGTGGTAACAGAAGGTGATTGATTGGTGTCTCAGGGGGTGATTAGAAGGGGGAATAGATGCAAGCAATGCACTGGGGAGGCGATCAGGGAGGGTCTGAGGGCGATCGGAGGGTGTGGGTGGGTAATTGAGTACCCGCAAGGGGCATATTAGGGTCTGATCTGATGGGTAGTAGTGACAGGGGGTGATTGATGGG
The DNA here is from genome assembly GCF_040937935.1 of Hyperolius riggenbachi. Classification (NCBI taxonomy): domain Eukaryota; kingdom Metazoa; phylum Chordata; class Amphibia; order Anura; family Hyperoliidae; genus Hyperolius; species Hyperolius riggenbachi. The sequence continues at coordinate 198,584,824 of NC_090657.1, forward strand.
TGATCAGTGGGTGATTAGGGGGGAGAACAGATGTAAATAATGCACTGGGGAGGTGATCAGGGGGGGTCTGAGGGCGATCTTAGGGTGTGGGCGGGTGTTTGGGTGCCCGCAAGGGGCAGATTAGGGTCTGATCTGATGGGTAGCAGTGACAGGGGGTGACAGGGTTTTGAAAGGTGATCAGGGTGTGATTAGAGGGGAGAACAGATGTAAATAATGCACTGGGGAGGTGATCAGGGGGGGTCTGTGGGTAATCTGAGGGTGTGGGCGGGTGTTTGGGTGCCTGCAAGGGGCAGATTAGGGTCTGATCTGATTGGTAGCAGTGACAGGTGGTGACAAGGGGTGACAGGGTGATTGATAGGTGATCAAGGTGTGATTAGAGGGGAGAATAGATGCAAGCAATGCACTGGCGAGGACGATCTGAGGGTGTGATTGGGTGCCCGCAGGGGCAGATGAGGGTCTGATCTGATGGGTATGATGGGTAGCAGTGACAAGTGGTGACAGGGGGTGATTGTTGGGTGATCAGTGGGTGATTAGAGGGGAGAACAGATGTAAATAATGCACTGGGGAGGAGATCGGGGGGATCTGAGGTTGATCTGAGGGTGTGGGCGGGTGATTGGGTGCCCGCAAGGGGCAGATTAGAGTCTGATCTGATGGGTAGCAGTGACAGGTGGTGACAGGGGGTGATTGATGGGTGATCAGTGAGTGATTAGATGGGAGAACAGATGTAAACAATGCACTTGGGAGGGGATCTGAGGGCGGGTCTGCGGGTGATCTGAGGGTGTGGGCGGGTGATCAGGTGCCCGCAAGGGGCAGGTTAGGGTCTGATCTGATGGGTGGCAGTGACAGGTGGTGACAGGGGGTGATTGATGGGTGATTGACAGGTGATCACAGGGGAGAATAGATGTATACAGTACACAGGGGGGGGGGGGGGTCTGGGGAGGATCTGAGGGTGTGTGTGTGTGTGTGGGGGGGGGGGGTGATCAGGAGCCCCCAGGGGGCAGTTTAGGACCTAATCTAAATTTTAGCATTGACAGATAGTGACAGGGGGTGATTGATGGGTGATTAGGGGGGTGATTGGGTGCAAACAGTGGTCTGAGGGGGTGATCAGGGGGGTTTGAAGGGTGCTGTGGGCGATAAGGGGGCAGGATTAGTGTGCTGCTGTGAGTGTGCTGCTGTGTTTACATGCTGTGTTTACATGCACTGCTGCAACCTCCCGTGGTGGTCCCTCGATCACCAGGGCAGGAGGCATCCTGTATAATAAGCTTTGTATACATTACAAAGTGTATTATACACTTTGAACGCGACAGATCGGGGGTTAACAACCCGCCGGCGCTGCTAATTGGCCGGCGGGTTGACGTCGCGGGTGGGCGGAGCCTAATAATGTATATCTATGCCCCTGGAGCTAAGATGAAGTTTCCAGGGGCTTAGATATACTGTATTTAAAACATTAACTGGTTAATCACAGCAGTACACTAAAATGTGATGGAAGAGAAGCAAAATATTTGATATCATACTCACCTGTGAAAAGCAGATAAAAAAAAAATCACACAGAAAATACAAGGAAAGGGGACCGTACTCACACTGGTCCAAAGATGTACAGTATGTGTGATGTTAAACTTACCAGAATCATCAGATCTCCAAATGCATGCAGTCTTTTTTCTATAAGGCAAACCCACAAAGAGAGAGAATATGTCATGTTAGAAATTGTGATCTCAAAAACAATGTGATCTCAAAAAACAACCAAAGTTTGAATCCTCACTGAGGCTTCCTGGTTCTCAATTTATGAATCCATCTGAGCTCATTCCTCAGTAATTTTACTGTGAGTCTCCACCACTTTCTCCTTGTGCCACTTTTTCATTACCCATGAAAGACCAACCCCATGAGCAGTCAAGACATGTTCTACCACAGATGTAAGAGCTTTGCTATCCTTTAGATCTCGTTCAGCTAGATGTAATGTTGATGTGTTTTTGCAGTCTCGTTTTTAGCTGTTTTTTTAGCTTGCCCAACATACTGTTTGTCACATTGGTATTCCAGTATGTAAATGACTCCACTAGTCTGCCCTTTGATGAATTGTGTCACTTAAAAATCCTCCTCTGTGACGTTGCTTTTAAAGGTCTTCATAATTTTCATCCATGGGCACACAAAACATCTCTCACATCAGAAGGTTTTTCAAAGTGGGAGCTCTGTGGGCTGTCATACTGGCATATGGAGTTATTTGATGTTCAATCGTTGTATGTATCCTTCAACAAAATCGGCCAATGTTTTTGTGAGGTAAAATAAATCTGGCTCCAGCCCGTATTATACTGTGCGACCAATCTGGTGACTTTATTTTCCTTCTTAGGGTCTTTCAACCAGTAAATTCTCTCTCAGTGTGGCTCTAACTCTTACTTCCCTCTCTACACAACGTCTGGAGTAGCCTCTATCTCTGAAACTCTCCCTGAGGTCCCTACATTTTAATTTGAATGATTGCGGCGTAGGGCACTTTATTTTTTTCAGCCCAAGAAATTTCCACCTGGGAGTAGAGATGGCTCGAACCTCAGATTTTGGGTCCGCGAACTGCGGATGCGAACGTCCGAAAAAGTTTGAGTTTGCGCAAACCGGGCGGACCACCATAGACTTCAATAGGCAGGCGAATTTTAAAATCTACAAAGAATGTTTCTGGCCACAAAAGTGATGGAAAAGTTGTTTCAAGGGATCTAACACCTGGAGGAGGGCATGGCGAGTGGGATACATGCCAAAACTCCCAGGGAAAATTACCTCTTTGACGCAGAGTAGGGTTATAATCCCTAAAGGGCAGAAATCACATTGCATTGCTAAATTGGAGGCATAAAGTGCTTTAAAACAGCTTGCGTGTGTATACATCGATCAGGTAGTGTAAGTAGTGTACTGCTTTATACTGACAGACCAAACTCACTGTCCCAAACAGCCGCAAAGGGTTGTCATTAGATGACACTCCAAAGACATAAACTTTCAGTCCTTTCGGCGTCAGTGTTTGTGTAGTGAGGGCCGTGCTCGTGCGCACGTTGGCGAGAGTGCAGGCCATGATGATGAAAATTGAAAAATACGTTTTTTTTTCAAAAATCAGTGTTTATTGAGACATGAAAGGTAGACAACAACAACAAGATTATCCAACCATAGATATATGCAGTACAGAACAAGTCATATCTTAACAAGCAGATATTATGCCTATTGAAAACCATGACCGATAGTGGTAGCGAATGGTCAGAGGACTGGAAGGGCAGCTTTTGGGAAGGTGGGGGGAGGAGAGGTGGGGTGTGGAGTATGAGGGGAGAAGGGGGAGGGGGAAGGGAAAGAGGAGGGGGGACAAGAGGAAGGGGGTACAACATAAACATGCTAAGAACAAAGTGCCTCAAGTAAGCAGTAGTAGCAACTCATACATGATCTAAACAAATTGGGAGAATATCCAAAATTCACACTTTAACCTGTACGCTAATACAATGGGGATTATAACATTTATAAGATTGAGTGCATTAAGAATAACAAATACAAAGGGGACATAAAAGATTAAGAAAGCCTGCAAGGCGTCCGAATCTAAAAAATCAACCCAGACTGCCCATCTCTTAGTGAAGGTGTCGCATTTATTCTGGGCTGTTAATAGTAGTTCATCCATCCTCTTAATATGAACAATTTGGGTGAATAACTCCATAAGGGAAGGCGCTTCTGTTTGATTCCATTTTCTAGTGATCAGACCTCTAGCAGCTATTAGAATGAACCTGAGTATGGATTTTTTGGCTGTAGAAAGTGAGCATGGGATAATAGAAAGTAGGCCAATATCCGGCGTACAGGGAAGGGACTGACAATATAATAAAAAAAAATTTTATTAATTGAAAATTGAAGTTACTTACTGTATAAAATTCTACAATTTTTTTCCTCTGATATGTTACTTTGATAACTGTGGTAATTCCAGAGCTAATACCTGCTGAGTGCCGACAAGCACTGACCTGTACAGTGCCATAAAGAAGTTGTGCTGTGTACAAAGTAACACCTTTGCCATCTCAAGTTGTAGTATCAGTTTTAATAAGTTTCCGGGAAAGGTAGGTTATTGGAAAAAAAATGAAAGTTATTTATGTATAGATTTGTTAGTAATAAAAACAACTGTATTTATAAAAAAGAAAACATTTCAAGGTACTAATTCTAATTTCAATGATACTTTTCAAAAAACTAAACAAAGTCATCAGGTGTCCGGCTGCCGGCAGCTGAAGGCCTGGCTGCCATTCGTGGTGGGGATAGTGTCACCCAACTCCAATGCAGAGCCACGCAGTGGAGACTTGCAAGCAATGGAGCGCTTCTCTGCCTTTTTGGCCTGGACCAAGTGTAGTATCAGTTTTCCTACATTTCAGGGAATGGTAGGTTATTGGGAAAAAAAAAAAAAAACTTGAAAGTTATTTATGTTATGTATAGATTTGTTAGTAAGAAAAACAACTGTATTTATAAAAAAAAAATAAAAAAATTCAAGGTTATAATTGAATTGATAATTTTCAATTATGATACACAGTGTGCTGGCTTGCAATAGTTAGAAGAGTATAGTAGAACTACAAGGCCCAGCAACTGATTGTGGCCTGTATGCAGTGTTTAACCCACAAAGACAGATATCAATAACAGATACAGTTGGAAGCTAAGCACAACTTATGATGATAGACAGTGTGCTGCTGGCTTGTAGTAGATAGAAGAGGATATTACAATTGCAAGGCCCAGCAATGACTGTGGCCTGGAGACACGCACGCATGCACGCACGCACGCACACACACACACACACACACACACACACACGTTGCGATCACTACGTGGTAGCACTCAGGCCTTGTCTGTTTCTGTGTTCTAGCATAGTTTCCAAAGGTGTTGACATCAAGGAGTTCACACCTTAGCATTAGGAATATTGAATTGTATTATTTGTTATGACCTTCTGCCTGCCTGACTATTCCTCTGAACTCTGATCCTGTACCTTGCTATTTCTGATATCCTGTTGCCAATCTCTGCTCGTTCCTGGACTCTGTACCTGCCTCCTGATTCTGTACCTCGTTATACTGATTATCCGTTGCCTGACCCTGCCTGTTATTGGATTCCGTATCTGCCTCCTGATTCTGTACTTTATCTGTCTGTGTGCTGACGACCTGGCTTGGCCGACCTCGAGAACTAGCCTTACTGTTAGAGGCAGTTCCCAGATCTGTTAGTGACACCCGCTCATTGGTGTCACTCACGCTCCGTCCTTCCCATATCCTGCTTAGCTCCTCCCCCGGGAGAGTCTAGGCTTACGGAAGGAGCATACTTCGGTGCAGTATTCCTTACTGCCTTTGTACCTACTCCTTAGGTACAGTCTACTGTGTTACTGTTACACCCAATCACTCACTTCTCTCTCAGGTGTCCAGAGGTTAGTAGATATATCTGATTATTGGTGATACTGCAGATCATCAATAATCGGGTACATTCTGCATTCTCGGTGATACTGCAGATCACCGGTAATCAGACCCTCTCTGTGTTACACCGATCGTTACAGTATGATATCCATAACCCTTATTTTAACTGCAATACCTTTTCATCTGCCACCTAGTGGTCAACCTTCAAACCAATTCTTCCTAGCTCAATATAAACTTAGTACATGTGTACTCCTATAAGAATAAATAATACTGGATCTCATAACAGTCAGATGTCAGTTATAAAAATGCACAAATATATTTTCCACTTTATACAACTGTTATAAAACAATTAAGATCGAGTTCTATATTTAGACCATTGGGTTCCATACAATTTAATAAAAATATCCATTTGGTTTCGGCCTTAGATATCTCCCTAATTTTATGGGTCCCCCTCCAATTCCCCAAGTTCCTTTCAATTCCACAGAATATTAATCCTTCTGGCTTTTGCTATTGTCAAGCATTTAATCATAGTGATTTGTCCAATTACTGGCCAATGTTACCACTTCCATGTAGTATGAGAGTCAACAGATGTTGAATGGGCTGAGCAGATTTTGTAGGTATACTCATACTACATGGAGGTGGGAAAATGAATTGGCCAATCATAATTGATGCTGTGTGTGCGTGGAGTTGGTGGTAGTTCCCAACCCTTTTCAGGCCACGATGAGCCACAACGAAACTTGAAATATATGCCTGCAGCAAGCATAAACCATAACCTTATCACCGTATAAAGTAGTATCCAGCTGGGAAGAGGTGACTCATGACCTGAGCTGGTATAATACACAGATGGGTTATGGCAAGTATGTAGGGACTAGGGAGCCATTGCTGTAGAACTAGTTACATCCTGGGCCCAAGACAGGTCATTTTGGTGCATTGCTGCTCCAAAGATTTGTACTCCACCATAGGCCGTAATGAGAACTATGGCTATAGCGGCGCTCAGTGACTAAAGTGGGTGGCGGCAATAGCCTGAATGACATGTCCTCCTGAGTTGCTACAACTCGGAGGGGGATAGTATTTAGCGCAGGCTGGAGTTTGGCTAGAGCAGTGTGACCCGTCTTGAATGTACACCCCAGGACCACAAGGGGGCTTTTTTACTCAAGTGGTAAACTGTAACTATGATATTATTTACTATCTTTCTATATAACGTGTCACAGTGTAACACTCTCAGGAACAATCTACAGTGAGTGCGCTGCTTCAGCTGCACAGATTTGATGCCAACACAATGCAATGGCAACGCATCTGTCACAGCGCACAGCTGCATGCATTTTCAGCACAGAGCGGATGCATTTTCATTACACTGAAAAGAGTGCTGAAACAGAGATGCTGGCACAGGACGTTCCCTATAACCTGGCCCTAAGCCTGGCTAATCATATTGGTCGTTATGAGTGGACTAGAATAGGACCCTGAAAGGCTTAAAGAGACTCTGTAACAAATTTTTCAGCCTTAGTTCTTCTATCCTATAAGTTCCTATGCCTGTTCTAATGTGCTCTGGCTTACTGCAGCCTTTCCTAATTGCACTGTCTCTGTAATAAATCTTATCTCCTTTCCTCTGTCGTGTCTGTCGGGCTAAGGCTTGAATGTGTGGAATGTGCAGGGCTGCTTGTGATTGGATAGAAGCGATACACACCCTCTGCAGGCCCCCTGCACACTCTGTATAACTCACACACTCTGTTTATGTGAGCCTATCACAAGCTGGTTAGTTCGTTTGTAAACACTGCCTAAAACTGTTAATTACAAGCTAGGATTGCAGCAGAGAGTGGCAGAAACAGCACAGAGGGGCACAGGAGAAAATAAGGAATAGAATGGTATTCTTTTTAGTGTAAGAATATTAGAGTACAGATTCTCTTTAAGGAACAATTGCCCTTGTGTCCCTCCAGAAACACACCAGCCCTGCTGTAGGCCCTGGCCTGAAACTCACGCTGCAACTGAGTTGTCCCGGAACTTTGTAGAAATAAACGGACAAATGAGCAATGTCTCTAGAGATGTCAGTATTCTACATCTAGGGGAATCATAAGGCTGGGTATCATGAATGGGTAATGCTGTAGGTCTGTAGACAAGACACAGAACATTTATATCACGCTTGTCTCCTGGCGGACTCAAAGTGCAATAGCTGTAGCCACTATGGCACACTTTATAGGCAGTAGCAGTGTTAGGGAATCTTGCCCAAGGTCTCCTAACTGAATAGGTGCTGGCTTACTGAACAGGAAGAGCCCTTAACCAGTACATTTTCCAGCCGCTGCTTCTGTAGACACAAATATTTCCTGTTCTTCGATTTGCAATGGTCAGTTCAATATCATACCTCCTAACTTTTAGAGATAAGAAATAAAGTTAGAGAAACCAAGAGCCCAATATAGTGTAGTATGTTCAGCATAAATATAGTAAAGATAATTAGTAAGAAGAATATACTCACAAATGTGGGTTACTACAAAGGCAACCACTGTATAGGCAGGTGAGGAGATCAAACAAACACAGAACATTTATATCGCGCTTTTCTCCGGGCGGACTCAAAGCCCACTTCATCAGGCAATAAACGCTGGGACAAACAGAATTTCAGCAGTAGCAGGAGTAGCGCCTCAGTACTGCTAAAATTCTGTTTGTCCCCACGTTTATTGCCTGATGAAGCGGGTGTGGCCTGCGAAACGCGTTGCATTTTTGGCGTACTGTATAATAAATGTGATTACTATTATACGACAGTTGTGAGAAAACGCGGAAAAGCCGCCGCGTGTACTCAGAACAAGGCGGTTGATTCAGCGTCCAACGGACGGTTGGCACGCGTAGGCCTACACCTAGTAGTATGGCCGAACGCGGAGAAACCGCCGCATGCCTTGATAGCGGTGCGGCGGTTTCCGCGTCCAGCGCAGCGGGTGCTTTACATCACATGTCTGGTGTGGCTGGGACTGATAGTCCACACAGGTTCAGAAGGACGCGCGCTGAGAGGCAGAACTTATTTGACAGCCAGAAGGGAGTCAGCTGACCAAGCCGGTCAGCTGACGGCAGTACCACTTCCCATTGGTTCAGCACTTAGGGGAGGCAATGGAGAGCGCTTTGCTATATATACTGGGTGCTGGTCATTCTCTGGTTGTCTGCCATTGCGATCACTACGTGGTAGCACTCAGACCTGTTTGTCAGAATCTGTGTTATTCTCTAGACTAGTTCCAGGGTGTTGATGACTATGGAGCTCACACCCAAGACTAGGAATACTGTGTATTATCTGTGTTATCATTCAGACTAGTTCCAGGGTGTTGATGACTACGGAGCTCACACCCAAGACTAGGAATTAGCTTTACCATCCTGTTATACTTCCGACTAGTTCCAGGGTGTTGATGATCAAGGAGCTCACACCTATAGACTAGACATTGTTGATTATTTGTTATGACCTTCTGCTTTCCTGACCTCTCTTCTGATTTCTGATTTGGTACCTCGCTATATCTGATACTCCGTTGCCAAACCTTGCTAGCCTTAGGATTCCGAGTCTGTCTCCTTCCTCTGTACCTTATCTGTCTGTCTGTTGCCGACCTGGCTTGTCCGACCTCGAGAACCATCTCCTCTGTTTAGAGATAGTTCACAGATCTGTCAGTGACACTCCACCATTGGTGTCACTCACACTCTGGTCCTTCCCATTCTCAGCCTGACTCCTCCCCTTGGGGAGCCTCAGGCTTTTGGAAGGAGCCTGTTCTTTGGACAGTTTCTCTACTGCCTTGCACCCTCTATACAGGTGCTCTCCTCAAAGTATTACTGTTGTACCAAACACTCATATTAGTCAGGTGTCCAGAGGTTAGATATTTATCTGATTATCGGTGATACTGCAGATCATCAATAATCAGGTATATATCTGTATTTTGGTGATACTGCAGATCACCGATAATCAGATCCTCTCTGTGTTACACCGATCGTTACAACAGTCTTTCGTGTCTGCTTTATGGAGGTAAGTCCACCGCTTCCTCCAAGCAAATTTTAAAGGTTTTATCCACTTTTACCCTGCTGGCGCCTCTGTTCTCCTTTTGCTTTAGAGATAAGAAAGAGGGACATTTTAAGACATGCCCCTGTCACACCCCTAACCACGCCCCCGACATACCCCTCCTCATGCATATCACAAAGAATTTAAAAATCAAAGACGTAGTTTTATCATTAGAAACACACTGATCCCTTCTATTGTCATTAGTTATTCTTCATTTTTTATATTTAAAAACAAGAAATATATCAATTTAAATGGTAAGAATAAAGTGTTGTGTCAATTAAACACATCTTCCAGTAGATAAAATACACATAGCTAAACAGGGTGTACATCAGTCCTGAAAGAGGGACAACAAGGAAGAAAGAGGGACAGAGGGATTTGGGTCCCAAAGAGGGACGATCCCTCTAAAAGAGGGATATTTGAGATCTATGCAATATAGTGATCAGTAGATGCAGAAGTGGCAGCTGCACATGTGATTATAGTTCTGGAGTCTATGCTGGCTGTACAGTGAATTCTTATAGAAATAGGAATCTTGCTTTATGGCTCCAGGCCGGGCTTTGCTTAACCCGGGAGAGGCTGAGATGTCTCCATCTTATTCCCCAGATGTCACCCTCAGGCCAGCAGATGACAGCGACCCAGCTGACCAGAGGGCACTGATGGGTGTTCTTCATTGTAACATCCAGAACCCCTGACAGGTGTGGGAAGCAGAGGACACATTGGAAATGACACCCTGGGGCCACCTGACCCTTCACTCTACAGACACTCTCCAGCATTGTCTGGACATATCACAGAGCGACATGAGACCAGCCATTCCCGGGGGCCAGAAGCTGCCCACACCAACTCAGAGGAACAGGTATTGACTGATTCTCATTGCACAGAAAAGTTTAAAAGCTTTTAGTGGAAATATTCACAGCTAAAAATCCTGCTGCCCCACCCCATGTAGGGTAGCAGAGGCAGAGGAGAGAAGTAACTCATCTTTTCTGGCTCCACCGACAATCTACCTTCTTCCCCAGTCTCTATGATTCCAGTACCATCACATCGTGTAACCCACCAGCAGGTCATGTGACGAGAAATGACACTAAGGTCATAGAGATGGGGACACCTAGAGCGGGTAGATCGTCGGTGGAGCATGGGCAGGTGAGTTTTCTTCTCCACACTTGTGCTACATTGAACATCAGGCGGTTCGACGCAGACACCCCCCCCTCCCCCATCACATCCAGCTATGACACTGGGCGCCCCTTGGTTACGGGCCCCATATCGCTATGGCTGCTATGGTGATCCCTACACCGCTGTATGTTCTCTAGGAGCAGTGTATGGGTGTGATAAACGAACACAGTGAATCCAGTGCAGGAGACTTGGGCGCAGCCGGCGCCACCATAGGCCGTAATGGGAATTACGGCTATAGCAGCGCACAGGGAGTAACTTCGGTGCCGTCAGAAGACGGAGCTGAAGTTACTTTTAAAACACAATAATTCGGCTTCCAGCAAGTGCTGGAAGCCAAATTATTTAATTCCCCACCATCCATGGCGGCCTGGAGGGGGAATAGTATTTAACACGCCCGGGAACTTGTGCAGCAGCAGGCTCAGCCATATACCGGCTGTATCCTGCACCCAAGTCTACCGGCGCCGATTCCTCTCGTACACGTGATAAAGCCCATCTACACACTCAGTGCACATGTCTTTGGGGCCAGGCAGGATGGCTGGCTGTGGGTCTAGCTTTGATCTCTGTCCTGTTTAGATGAATCATGTTTAACTATTTGACATTCCTGGACGTGAAACTCACGTCCAGGAAGCCATGTGCGCTCCTGCGCGTCCACGCGGCCGATCACGCGCGTGCACGCGCGCTCCCGGCCGGCGGTTTGTTAGCCAGTGAATCAGTGAATCGGGCAACGGTGCCCGATCACTGATTCCTCTCCCCCGCAGAAAAAGCGACAGCTTCTCTCGGAAGCTACGCTTTTTTTGCTTCCTATGTCGCTCTAAGCGTGGTACGCTTAGAGTGACGTCACTGTAAACAACTCATGGCTGCCATCTTGTGGCCAAAAAGTAAACTACATCTAAATGTTAAATAAAAATAAAAATACACATATATTTACAAAAAAAAATACAATTTCAATCCCACCCTCCCAAAAATACCCACATAAAATGTTTAATAAAAAAAAACAAAAAACATTACAATAAAAAAAAAAAAACACAAATATTTACCTAAGGGTCTAAACTTTTTAAATATCTATGTAAAGATGAAATATTTCTTTTTTTTTATTATTATAAGCTTGTAAATAGTGATGAATGCAAAACGGAAAAAATGCACTTTTATTTCCAAATAAAATATTGTCGCCATACATTGTGATAGGTACATAATTTAAATGGTGTAATAAACGGGACAAATGGGCATATACAATACGTGGGTTTTAATTATGGAGGCATGTATTATTTTAAAACTATAATTGCCAAAAAGTGAGAAATAAGGATTTGTTTCCGTTTTTTTCTTATTCTTCCTTTTAAAATGCATTTACAGTAAAGTGGCTCTTAGTAAAATGTACCCCCCAAAGAAAGCCTAATTGGTGGCGGAAAAAACAAGATATAGATCAGTTCATTGTGATAAGTAGTAATAAAGTTATAGGCTAATGAATGGGAGGTGAACATTGTTCGGATGCATGAAGCGAAAAACGACTGAATGCGAACTGGTTAAAGCAAACACAATGACACAAGTACTAATAATTACATGAGCACGGCAAGGATAAAGCAATCTAAAAGCTGATTGGTATAATTTTTCCTACTTACTAATTACAGGTGTGAATGCAGAAACTTGAATGCAAGGAACATAGCAAGAATCAGAGGTTAGACCAGGGCTGAGTAAACTATGACCCGCGGCTGTATCCATATCCTCTTAGGCCACTTTCAGGGACTTTTTCCGCTACACAGCTGAATTGCAAAATCGCAAATCGTAAGTGATTTTTAACCACTTGAGGACCACAGAAGTAAACCCCCCTAACTGTCCCTCTTTTGGAGGGACAGTGCCTCTTTGGGTCCACCAAAAATCCCACCAAAAATCTCTAGCAGATCAGCAAAACGCTAGAGGTTTTTGAAGCAGATTTTCAGAGAGATCCTAGGCATGTTTAGAGAGGTTTTCTAAACATGCCTAGCATTTTTTGAAGCGTTTTTGTGTAGTAGATTTCATAAATGGTTACAGTAAAGCTGTTACCGAACAGCTTCTGTAACAAAAACGCCTGGAAAACCACTCTGATCTAGCATTTTTGTAAGCAGTTTGAGCTTTTCCTATACTTTACATTGAGGCAGAAACGCATCTGCAAACCGCAAAAATGCTGCAGGATCCACATTTAAAAACCTCAAACCGCTGGTGTGCACCATTCCATTGAGATACATTAGCCAAGCGTTTTCACAGGTGGCAGCGGTTTTCAAAACGCTACCAAAAATGCTTGGTGTGCACCAGCCCTCCCTCTTTCCTACTCATTTGTCCCTCTTTCAGGACTCTGTCCCTCTTTCTATGTAAATATATATATTTCTCTACTAAAAATGTGTTTGACTCTAAACTTTATTCTCATCCATTAAAATTGATATATTACTAATTTTAAAATGCTAATATGAAAGGGAAATGAACCAGGATAGAAAGGACCAGTGTGGTTTGAATTATAAAATAACATATTTTTCTTATGAAATCTTTATGGTATGCGTGACTAGGGTTGTGACGGGGGCATGATCAGGGGTGTGGCAGGGGCGTGGCTTAAGTGTCCCTCTTTCTCATCTCAAAAAGTTGGGAGGTATGGTGAAGGGTTAGAGGAAAAGCATAGGTAGAAGTGTTCCGGGGGAGGACTGAGTGACCATTCGGGCACTCAGGCACGGACCGCGGGCCCGTGGTCAGGGGGGGGGGGGGGGCCGCCAGAGCACCCTGAGCAGGAGGGGAGTCAGCCAGTGAAAGGGAGCGATGGGCACAGTGGCGGAGAAGGGGGTATGTCTTCCCCCTTCCCTCACCTTGGGGCCCCCCTTCCTGGCTCTCCTCTCCGGATTAATGTTTATTAGTCTCGGTGCAGAGGCTGACAGCGGCCGGAGAGAGCTGTGATCTGTGTGCCGCTAGTCTGGTCTACTCAAGACCAAACTTGCGGCGCACAGATCACAGCTCCCTCCGCCGGCTGGAAGAACAGCGGTAAGTCCCCAGCCGCTGCGCCGAGACTAATAAACATGAATCCGGAGGGGAGAGCCAGGAAGGGTGGCCCCAAGGTGAGGGAAGGGGGGGGGGGGAGATGTCCGCCCTTCCCCATCGCTCTGCCCACAGCTTTCTTTCGCTGGCTGCTTCCCCTCCTGGGGACACCTACAGACCTGGCTATACTGGGGGCACCTATACACCTGACTACATATACTGGGGGCACCGATAGACCTGGCTATACTGGTGGCACCGATAGACCTGGCTATACTGGGGGCACCTATACACCTGACTACATATACTGGGGACACCTATACACCAGACTACATATACTGGGGACACCTATAGATCTGGCTACAAATACTGGGAACACCTATACACCTGGCTACATATACTGGGGAGACCAATAGATCTGGCTATCTATACTGGAGACACCTATAGACTTGGCTATCTGTACTGGGGACACCTATAGACCTGGCTACCTATTCTGGAGACACCTGTAGACAGGGCCGGCCCGCTCATGAGGCGGGGTGAAACTTTTGCCTCAGGCGGCAAATTTCCAGGGGGCAGGCGGCAGTGCGGCACCCGCCCGTCCGTGGGTGCGGGGAGCCGGCCCGCCGAGCTGGAGGGGTAGCTGGCAGGACGGGGGTATTGGGCCAGCGGCGGGGAGGGGGGGTCGGACCCCCCCCTCCCTCGCCTGGGTCCCCGTCCTCCGCTCCCTTCCAGCCTAAATAGACGCAGCCGAAGTGTAAGAGGCACGGGCGGGGAGGACACTCACCTCCTCCTCGCTCCAGCGTGCGCTCCACTGACATCACTTCCTGCAGGACGCTGCAGGAAGTGACGTCAGTGGAGCGCACGCTAGGAAGAGGTGAGTGTCTTCCCCGCCCGTGCCTCTTACACTTCAGCTGCGTCTATTTAGGCTGGAAGGGAGCGGAGGACGGGGACCCAGGCGAGGGAGGGGGGGTCCGACCCCCCTCCCCGCCGCTGGCCCAATACCCCCGTCCTGCCAGCTACCCCTCCAGTTCGGCGGCCCCCCAGAGCGCGCCCCCCCCCCCTCTCTTGGAAGGGGCGGCGGTGGCAATTTTTTAAAAATTTGCCTCAGGCGGCAAAAAGTCTAGGGCCGGCCCTGCCTGTAGACCTGGCTATCTATACTGGGGACACCTATAAACCTGGATACCTGCACAGGTAACACCTATAGGCCTGGTTACTTCCACTGGGGATACCTTTTGACCTGGTTACCTATACTGGGGGCACCTATTTTGGGGGAACTGCTGCCAGATTAACTATTTTTTGAGGAACAGCTGCCAGATTAAGTGTATTTTTGGGGAACCGCTGCCAGATTGTGTATGTTGGGGAAACTGCTGCTTCCAGATTATGTGTATTTTGGGGGAACCACTGCTGCCAGATTACATGTATTTTGGGTGATCCGCTGCCAGATTACGCATATTTTGGGGAACCGCTGCCAAATTATGTGTATTTGGGGGAACGGCTGCTGCCAGATTACATCTATTTTAGGGGAGCGACTGCCATATTATCTGTATTTTGGAGGAACCGCTGCCATATTGCATGGATCTTTGGTGAAATGCTGTCAGATTGTAATCTGACAGCATTTCACCAAAAATTTGGGGGGGAAACACTATGGCAGAGTTCAAACTTCCCCGGCAGACCTTTTACACTACTGCTAAGGTCATGTATATTTTGCCCCAACCATGCCCACGCCCACATTCTGTTGCGTGACTACACCCATTTTTTCTGCACGCCGCGCAGGGTTGTTTGTCAGTGTATCTGTTAGCAGTAAATTATTATTTCTTAGTATGTAAAAAATAACATGGAATGTGGCCCAACACTGGTACGGGGCCCCATGAGTTGTCAGTCCGCCCCTGAAGTGTTCATTTCAGTTGATTGGTTGTAATTCTCATAAATCCCTCTCTAGCACACTGAGAATGACCACACTTTGAACCCCACATGTTCTGAAGGGCCATAGGTGGAAATAGGTGGAAATGGTACGTGATTTGCTTGCTGTGAATTTGTGGCAGCCACATGCATTAATTCCCGGATCTGGCATAAGGGCTGGTTCACACTGGGCGCTTTGGCAGATTTGGCAAATCGTGATAGAATCCTGGTAAATTTGCCACGATCACGATTTCTGTCAATTTTACAACGATTTTAATGCAAGTCAATGGTAACATTTTTTTAAAAGCTCTCAGAAGTCAAAATAGTCAAAAAAGCGCTCAGAAAGCGCTCACAGTGTGGCTACAGCCTAAAACGTACCTTGAGCTGGACATCATTCATTTACTGAGATTGTGAAAGTAAACAACACTTACCTGGCATTATATAGCTCACTTTCAGTCTAGGGAATAAAAAATAGGACAATGAATACTGATTAAATACTAATAATATTGGAAGCAGGAAAAAAGGGCGCCGGCCGCTAGTGGACGAAAAGAGCGCTGCCATAGACTCTAATGCAATTATCGTTAATATGACGAAAAAAGCAGAAAAAAGGGCACCCGATAAATATCGTTACCAACATTAGAACATTAAAGTGTTTGAAGTATGTTATCGTTTTAGAAGCTTGCAACGTTATAGTTTTTGTCATATTATTACTTTGTATGTACAGATTTTACGTTATCCAATATATTATCGTTTCTATGAGTAAAAAGGTGTTCCTGCAGGGGGAGTGGTTAGGTTTAGGCATTACCAGGGGGGTGGCTAGGGCTAGGCAGCACTGGGGGGGTGATTAGGGTTAAGTACCAACAACGAGGGGGGGGGGGGTTAGGTTTGGGTTAAGTGCCACCGGAGGGCTAGGCACCACTGAGGGGGTGGGGGGTGGTTAGTGTTAAGTATTAAGTACCACCACAGGTGACAAGTTGCGTCTGTCCGACTTTAGTGGTTAGGTTTAGATTGTGAATCGTGCCATTTATCTTTATAATTAAGTTGAATTTTAAAATGCTAATATGAAGGAAAATGAACCAGGATAGAAAGGACCAGTGTGGTTTGAATTATAACACCAGGAGAGGGTTCTGTATGAGAATAGGGTTGGGTTGAGCTGTATTGTTGAATTATATTACGATTATTAACGCTAATATTTATTTGTTACCAACTCCCATCTGTTGTAAAACCGTATTTATTGTTAACCAATTTCATTATCAATGTTTATCGTTACTGAGATTTCGTTATCCACCGGCGCCATTTAAATATCCAGCCGGGCCCTTTTTTCCTAGCGCCCTTTTTTCGTGCACACGTAATAGTAATACATTTAGGATTTGTGTACCTTTAAGATCTATTTAACATGAGTTTGAATGCAGGCTTTTGGGAAACAATCCTGTGTACACACACAGAAACGAGGGGTTATAGACTATAGACTATACTAATATTTCATTCAAATGCAAAGTTATGCCATTTGGAAAAGGACCAATGGGATGCAGCAGACTGGAAAGGAACCAACCAAATGTAGCAGGAACCTTATTTGATTGGTCATTTTCAAAGCTGCATAAATCTGCATCAACTTGAAATGATTTTCATCTCATTGGCCACCCCTACCAATGCCCCCCAAAATTCTCTGCCTGAAAGAGTAAAGCCTGGTACACACTTTCAGTTATGTTTGGCCAATCACTGACCAATTTTACCACTTCCATTTAGTATGAAGGTCAACAGATATTGAATATTATGAGCAGATTTTGTAGATAAACCCTCATACTACATGGAGGTGGTAAAATTGGTCAGTGATTGGCCTATCGTAATTAAGAGTGTTTACCAGACTTTAAACATCAGGTATGCAAGTGATGGTTTCTGTCCAGTCAGGACCTGGTCAGATTATAGTGTACCTCTCACTGATAATGAATTAGTCATAAAACACTTTCCTAGCAGAAAATGGCTTTTAAGAGCAGGAATGAGATAAAGAAAGAGGGAGAGAGTCAATAGTTCATAGATTTTAGCTCAGGCACACTTCATTGCGTGTGTCATTGAGCAGAGACAATGAAATTGTAAAAACGTAAAAAGTAGATTTAAATATCAAATAAAGCTGTTGGGATAGCTAAAAAAAAAAAAAAAAAAAGAGAGAGAGAGAGAAGCAAGCTAAATACAATTGTTGACCTCATCGGTCTCTGTTCACCTCCTGTTTCCTTTAAGTGTATGGATATTTTCCAACATTATTTGCACAATTTATCCTTGCGCATAGGGTAATTAGTGCATATGTACAAATGTACAAAAAAGCTGTACGGTCTGGCAACCGTGACGCTCTTGTGAAGAAAACTCATCTTCCCTCGGTATGTTTGCCAGGTCACACTCCACAAAAAGACAACGGTACTAAGCTAAGGCTAAGCTAATCAAACCACAACCTCTACTGCAAACGGAATATGCTGGTGCTTTCATAAATCAATAATAATAAAACTCCTTGGATACAGTATTTCACCTGAAGAATCAGCTTTAGATTGTGAATCGTGTCGTTTATCTTTATCATTAAGTTGAATTTTTCTGTGAAGCCTAGCAGATCTCTCATCATCCTTCAGTCCCTATGCCAAATCTTCAGCTTTATGCCAATCCTTTTCTTGAACAGGTGACAAGTTGCGTCTGTCCGACTTTAGTTGTACTTAAAGAGATTCTGAAACCTCAAAAAAAACAGTTTTTATTTCCTATTCCTCTTAAGAATCAATTTCATACCTGAAACTCTGCATGCCCGCGGCTGAACGCTCACTTAATCCCCCCAAAATCCCAGGGCAAAAATCTACGACTTTCAATGGAGGCTTTGGGCTGTAGCTCTGCCTCCATTTGCGTCAATCTGTGCTGATCGACGCTTCTCCCTGCCCCTCTCAGTGAAAGAAGACAGAGAGAGGTGGGGAGAGGCAGAGATCCACGCAAATTGACGCTAGTAGAGGCAGAGCTACAGCCTAAAGCTCTGCCTCTACACGGAAGTGATCCCCAAATCTCCCCCCGGGATTTCGGGGAGATTAAGTGAGCGTTCAGCCGCGGGGATGCAGAGTTTCAGGTATGACAATTTTTAAGAGGAATAGGAAATAAAACCTTTTTTTTTTTTTTTTTTTTTGAGGCTTCAGTCTCTCTCTAAGTCCCGGGGGCACCCGAAGTGAGAAGAATATGGAGGCTGCCATATTTATTTCCTTTTCCTACTCAGAGTTCACCTGTAAACTTTTGGTCACAGAGCCTTCTCTAATGCCACTCCTACATTATGGAACTCCCTACCACAGCAGATCAGGACAGCTCCATCACTGGACGTGTTTAAATCCAGACTGAAAACCCACCTGTTCAGTTTGGCATTTGCAGAAATATAATTTTATCCTCTGTGTTAATACTTCAACCTTCTACCAATTACTGAATCTAAGAGAGCCTAAGCGCTTTGAGTCCTATCAGAGCCAGATTAAGGCCAAATGGGGTTGTAAGCAAAGTACCAGATTTGCAACCCCCCCCCCCCCCCAATCTATGGTGTAGTATAGTTGCCCTCAGTATAGGTAGCAAGCTATGAGTGCCCCCTGTATAGGTAGCAAGCTATAGGTGCCTCCAGTTTAGGTAGTCAGCTATAGGTGCCCTCAGTATAGGTAGCCAGCTATAGGTGCCCCCAGTATAGCAAAGTATAAGTGCCCCAGTATAGATAGCAAGTTATATAGTTAGCCAGGTCTATAGGTGTCCCCAGTATAGGTAGCCAGGTCTACAGGTGTTCCCAGTATAGGTAGCCAGGTCTATAGGTGCTCCCAGCACAGGTAGCAAGTTATAGGTTATAGGTGCCCCTAGTATAGGTAGCCAGCTATACGTGCCCCCAGTATAGGTAGCCAGGTCTATAGGTGTCCCCAGTTTAGGTAACCAGGTCTATAGGTGTTCCCGGTTGTCCGGTGCCACTCTCGCTGCACTTCCGCTAACCAGGAAGTACAGTGAGAGCAGCATTGGACAACGGAGAAGACCAGACCAGCGGCACGCAGAGCTCCGGCACCTGGAACCAGGAAGAGCAGAGTTGTTCCCTGCTCGCTGCCACTTCACTAAATTCTGGAGGGAGGAGCATGGAACGGGGGCCCATTAGGTGAGGGAAGGGGGAGGATGCCCCTCCTCCCCGCTGCTGCTCCCCCTTCCTGCGCTGTGCCCCCTCCTGTTTCCGGCCCAAAGGCCAGTTCTGCAGTGCTGATGGGGCCCCTCAGACTCCGAATGGGGCCCCAAGCTACTGCTTCTGATGCATGGTGGATAATTCGGTCCTGAGTCCTATGGGAGAAAAACGCGATAGAAATGTTGTTGTTGTTTTAACCTCCCTTGCGTTCAATTTTAGCAGGATTTTTATGCAAAAAGTGGTTCAATGTTTATGAAACTTCTGGCTGCAACTTACATAAATCTGACCAGCGAGGGACTAGTGTACATTTTGAGTATAATATGTTGCAACCATAAAATCATGTAAAAGAAATTAAATTATAATTTCTAAATTCAATTTAATAATCACAGACGTTAGCAATTCATTTAAGCAAACGCAGCGTTCTGATCCATATTTTTCCCACCGTCTGTGGCAACCCTGGAAGAAACCGAGTCGATCCAGGGTTGTTTAGCGCCGCACTCCTGAGCTGCGGGGGTTAAAAAGCGACGCTTGCCGTGAAGCGACGTTGAAAGCCAACAAATGATTTTCTGCACACGAGACAAGACAACAGGGGGACTGCTTCAGAGGTCTGTCTGATCCAGTCCTAAAGGTCCATACCCACGCTGCTCTGAACTCAGCTGTGGCGGATGATATCAACTGCCATGGCCTGAAACCGGGTGTCAGACCAGCGTGTGTACAGCGGCAGCACATTGACCGATAAAGAACTTCAGAACTTCACAGATGCCTGAGCATCGCATGATGGCATTGTTCTTGCCGCCAACTGGAAGCTGCTTTGTCGCATGCGCTCATCGGTCTTCTGCCTACCCCCCCTCCCCTCCGCATAGCAATAGATGCAGAGGCTGATGACGTGTCTGTACAGTGTCGCTAGCACACCGCCACCTGACAGGGATCAATACCCAACCCTTCCGACAAAGCTCCAGAAGACATCTGAAGGTGAGTATGTCGCTTCAGTGCTCCCTGTGGGCAGGGCCGGTCCTGGACTTTCTGCTGCCTGAGGCAAAGATCGTGAAGGCGCCCCCCTATAATACTGTGGGGAGGGGTGGTTATTAGGGGCACATATAGCCAAATGAACCCCTAATTACCCCCTACCAATATTATAGCCATAATACTTAGGGGAGGGGGGCAGTGCTTGAGCAAATGCTCCAGAGCCTGTAAGTGCTGCTGGGCCCTGCTAGGTCTCCTCCTGACTTGTCTC
Organism: Hyperolius riggenbachi; assembly: GCF_040937935.1. Lineage (NCBI taxonomy): Eukaryota > Metazoa > Chordata > Amphibia > Anura > Hyperoliidae > Hyperolius > Hyperolius riggenbachi. The sequence goes on from NC_090657.1 coordinate 198,605,649, forward strand.
AGGGTCTGGAGGGGGGGGGGGGGGCAGGTTACTTTTGCCCAGGGGCCCCATTGTAGCTAGAACCGGCCCTGCAGTCTACTACCACATTCCAAATAAATATACCACCAGTCAGTGTCAGTCTGACTACATAACATTAGAAAATACAAAAAAGGAATCCGACCCGACCGTGAAGAGCAGCCAGGGGCCAGAACCAGAGCCTGGGGCAGCCGCAGCAAAGTGACTCACCGGGGATGGTGGGGTCCGGCGACGACGATGGCGGAGGGCAGGCCAGGTGTCGGGCACGAGCCAGCATCCATCTTGCGCTGGCGGGCAGAGGGCAGCGAGCTTGCTCCTCCATCTCTCGCTGGCGGGCAAGGCCGGGGGGCAACGGCGGGCTCATCATTGTCACGGCAGCACTCAGTGACCGTGACTATCATGGCGATAGCGGGCGGCAGGCAGCGTGACTCCTCCAGTCACTTCCGGTCCTGGATTCTGCAGGCGGAGCGGAGGCAGCGCAGCGGTGCAGCTAGGAAAGCCTCACAGAGGCCTAGTAGGCGGCAGACCTCACCTCGGACTCGAAAGTCCGGCATGGTGGGTGGGCGTGGGCGGCACGTCACGCAAGTGGCAGGGCTGGCGTCACTGTGCACACAGGGTGATGGTCACTCACCGATTCGGTGTGCTGCGTGCTGCCACTGCCAGGCAGGGAGACTTCACTGTCTGCAGCGCAGGCAAATTGAGGCGGGCGGCAGCGGTAGCCGGTAGGTAGCACACTCCAGTGTGACCAGTCAGTCTCTCCGGAAAGGCGGTAAAAAACAGGCGCAGGCACTTCCTCTTAATGCCTGGTGCCGCCCCTCCACTTCCTGCCGCCTGAGGAACCCGCCTCACCCCGCCTCATGGGCGGGCCGGCCCTGCCTGTGGGGCGTCAGGGGAGTAACAGCGCTGTACACATGCTTCACCAGTCTTTGGCTCACAACGCTTTTATACCTATATGGGGGTGGGGGTATTGTGCGGAGGGACAATGACGAGCGCCTGAAATGGAGCAGCTTCCATCAGGCGCAAAGAAACTGCTAAAAATCCGACATGCTGGTTCTTTAGGACCCTTTTCCACTGGCTGTGATCCGCTTCAAAAAGTGGATCGCAGCCTGTTTGCCGATCTCAAGAGCACCACAATTTACATGTAAATCGCGGTGCTTATTTCCCACTTTTTTCTGGAATGTAATCGTCAGCTTGTGTGATTTTTGCAGCGATTGTGCTCCGTTCCCAACGGCTATACGCAGCAATCGCCGCAAGTGGAAAAGACAGCGTGCGCCTGGTCTGAACTCGGCCATGGTGGACTATAACGACTGCAACGCCAAAGAATTGGGTGTCAGACCAGGGTGTGTACAGCAGCTGTATGATGATCACTAAGGAGGACCCTTTTCCACTACAAGCGTAACCCCAATTAAACAATATGCAATATTTCAACAATATTAAACAATATGCCTTGTTTAAAAGGAAATCAATATGCAAACATATCCCTCTCGCTTCAGACTCCCTTAAAAGGTCAACTGAAGCAAGAGGGATATGAAGGCTGCAATACTTATTGCCTGGTGCCTGATGTCCTGCTGGTCTATTTGGAAGGAGTGGTGATGGCCATTGACCATAATACAGGCCCTGTATACAGTAGTTGAAAAATAATTGCAGGAACCAGTAAACATTTCATAATGGTTCTGGCAACACTGAAAGATATACAGACTGTTTCTTTTCCTGTGACTAGAGTTACAATTAATTAAGCCTTGAGAATTTATACAGTCAAGTTAATATGACCAGACTAGGATACCAATGTAAAAAAAACCCAGTCTAGGTCTCCCTCTGCTGGTCAATAGGAATTATTACAAGCACATGGCTTGGTGATTTCAAAGTGTACCTAAATCAAACTGAAAAAACAAAACAAAAAAAAAAAGTTTCACTTAGGCCCAGTGCACACCAAAAACCTCTAGCAGATCCGCAAAACGCTAGAGGTTTTTAAGCAGATTTTTAGAGCGATTCTAGGCATGTGTAGGGCCCATTCACACTAGAGCGTTTTGCCGGCGATTTTGGCAAAATGCTCAACCACTAGCGCTTTTAAAGCGCTAGTGCTATAAAACTCTATGGGCCCATTCTTACTTGGGCGATTTCCGTTAATCGCCGGCGATTAACGCAAATCGCCAAACGCCAACACGTAGCCTGCACCATTTTCAGGCAATTTCCCGGCGATCGCGTTTCAGTGCTATAGAGGCGCTGAATGCGATCTCGGAAAAATCGCAGCGGTGTCCAGTGATTTTTCCGCAGGTAATCGCGGAAAAATCACTCCCACAGTTTTGCGCTTTTTAAGTGTGAATGGGGCCTAAGAGAGATTTTCTAAACATGCCTAGCGGGGTTTTTTGAGCGTTTTGTGTAGATGTCATATATTGTTACAGTAAAGCTGTTACTGAACAGCTACTGTAACAAAAACGCCTGCAAAACCGCTCTGATCTAGAGTGTTTCAGAGCGGTTTTCCACTTTCCTTATACTTAACATCAAGGGAGAAACTCCTCAGAAATCTAAAAAATTCTCCAGCCCCTGAGTTTGTGTTTGTGGAAAAACAAACCGCTCTGGTGTGCACCAGCCCATTGAAATACATTACCCAAGCGTTTTTGAAACCGCTAGCGTTTTCAAAAATGCTCATGAACCGCTCTGGTGTGCACCAGCCCTTACCTGGGGCTTCTCCCAGCCCCTGCAGAGGTGCCAACACCTTCCTGGAACAATCCTCCGTTTCAGGTTTCCACCAACTGGCCAGCTGATGCCTGTCACTGGGAGCCTCCTGTGAAGGTGCAGTATGAGATTTTCTTGTACTGCACCTGCGCAGGGCTCTCCAGGCGCAGGTAGCGGGAACAAGGACGCGCGTGGTCAGGGCAGTGCAGGCACAGTGGCCATCCACTGGCCAGTTGGTGGAAACTGAAACTTAGCCGCGGAGTGGGACCAAAGCATCGTTCCAGGACAGCGAGGGCACAGGGGAGCTGCAGAGGGCTGTAGAAGCCCCAGGTAAGTGAAACTCTTTTTTCAGTTTGATTTAGGTACACTTTAAAGGAAACCTAAAGCAACAGTTATATGCAGGCTGCCATATTAATTTTAAAGGAAACCTAAAGCAAGAGGTATACAGGATCTTCTCAAAAAATTTGCATATTGTGATAAAGTTCATTATTTTCTGTAATGTACTGATAAACATTAGACTTTCATATATTTTAGATTCAAATACACACAACTGAAGACGTTCAAGCCTTTTACTGTTTTAATATTGATGATTTTGGCATACAGCTCATGAAAACCCAAAATCTCAGAAAATTAGCATATTTCATCCGACCAATAAAAGAAAAGTGTTTTAAAAACAAAAAAAGTCACCCTTCAAATAATTATGTTCAGTTATGTAATCAATACTTGGTCAGGAATCCTTTTACAGAAATTACTGCTTCAATGCGGCGTGGCATGGAGGCAATCAGCCTGTGGCACTGCTCAGGTGTTATGGAGGCCCAGGATGCTTCGATAGCGGCCTTAAGCTCATCCAGAGTGTTGGGTCTTGCGTCTCTCAACTTTCTCTTCACAATATCCCAAAGATTCTCTATGGGGTTCAGGTCAGGAGAGTTGGCAGGCCAATTGAGCACAGTAATACCATGGTCAGTAAACCATTTACCAGTGGTTTTGGCACTGTGAGCAGGTGCCAGGTGGTGCTGAAAAATGAAATCTTCATCTCCATAAAGCTTTTCAGCAGATGGAAGCATGAAGTGCTCCAAAATCTCCTGATAGCTAGCTGCATTGACCCTGCCCTTGATAAAACACAGTGGACCAACACCAGCAGCTGACATGGCACCCCAGACCATCACTGACTGTGGGTACTTGACACTGGACTTCAGGCATTTTGGCATTTCCCTCTCCCCAGTCTTCCTCCAGACTCTGGCACCTTGATTTCCGAATGACATGTAAAGGTTGCTTTCATCCGAAAAAAAAGTACTTTGGACCACTGAGCAACAGTCCAGTGCTGCTTCTCTGTAGCCCAGGTCAGGCGCTTCTGCCTCTGTTTCTTGTTCAAAAGTGGGTTCATGCTTCCATCTGCTGAAAAGCTTTATGGAGATGAACATTTCATTTTTCAGCACCACCTGGCACCTGCTCACAGTGCCAAAACCACTGGTAAATGGTTTACTGATCATGGTATTATTGTGCTCAATTGGCCTGCCAACTCTCCTGACCTGAACCCCATAGAGAATCTGTGGGATATTGTGAAGAGAAAGTTGAGAGACGCAAGACCCAAAACTCTGGATGAGCTTAAGGCCGCTATTGAAGCATCCTGGGCCTCCATCTGAGCAGTGCCACAGGCTGATTGCCTCCATGCCACGCTGCATTGAAGCAATCATTTCTGCAAAAGGATTCCCGACCAAGTATTGAGTGCACAACTGAACATAATTATTTGAAGATTGACTTTTTTTTTTGTTTTAAAAACACTTTTCTTTTATTGGTCGGATGAAATATGCTAATTTTTTGAGATAGGAAATTTTGGTTTTCATGAGCTGTATGCCAAAATCATCAATATTAAAACAATAAAAGGCTTGAACTTCTTCAGTTGTGTGTATTTGAATCTAAAATATATGAAAGTCTAATGTTTATCAGTACATTACAGAAAATAATGAACTTTATCAGAATATGCTAATTTTTTGAGAAGATCCTGTATGCAGGCTGCCATATTTATTTTAAAGGGAACCTGAAGCAAGAGGTATATGGAGGCTGCCATATTTATTTTATTTTAAGCAATACCAGTTGCCTTGCTATCCTGCTGATCCTCTGCCTCTAATACTTTTAGCCACAGACCCTGAACAAGCATGCAGCAGATCAGGTGTTTCTGACATTATTGGCAGATCTGACAAGATTAGCTGCATGCTTGTTTCTGGTGTTTCTCAAACACTACTGCTGCCAAAGGCTGCCAGGCAACTAGTATTATTTAAAAAGGGAATAAGGGTCCATTCACACTAGAGCGTTTTGCCGCGATATCATCACTGAATCACTGAACACTGCGGCGATTTTTCCGCGACCGCGTTTTGCGCTTCTATAGCACTGAAACGCGATCGCCGCAAAATCACCTGAAAATGCATTTCACGAGTTTGCGTTTCACGTTTTTGGGTGATTTGTGGCGATTAGTGCAAATCGCCAAAGTAAGAATGGGCCCATAGGGTTTTATTACACTAGCGCTTTTTAAAAGCACTGGCGTTTGAGCGTTTTGCCGAAATCGCTGCAAAACGCTCTAGTGTGAATGGGTCCTAACTGCCTCTGAAGATTTCCACAAAACATGCACTGTTGGTGGGTCTTGAGGACAGGGTTCTGGAACACTGCTTTAAATAAATGTGCTGACCTTGTCCTATAGGCATACCTCCCAACTTTTGGATAAGAAAGAGGGACACCTTTAACCCAGAGCCGGGACAAGGTCCTCCAGCACCCAAGGTTTAGACACCAGCTGTCACACACTGTTTGCTATTAGACTAAGAGGCGCCCCAGGGCCCCCAACACCTTAATCTCTAGTTATCTAGCTTGCAGTCAGTGCCATGTATCCTCTTTACCTATTTCTCTCTGCTTCAAACACAATAGGGGAATGATAGCTGAGTGAGTTGTGCGCCCCTCCTACACTGTGCCCTGAGGCTGGAGCCTCTCTCGCCTCTGCCTCGGCCCTGCCTTTAACCACACCTCTTCGACACCTCTAATCACGCTGCCCATCACACCCCTAGTCACGCATACCACAATGATTCCATAAGTAATAGATATTGTTTTATCATTGAAATGTTTTCCTTTCTATTAACATTTGAAAATAAAAAAAAAATATATATTATTTTAAGTAGTAGGGTATTGTACCGTGTTAGCCATCAGTAAAAGCAAGAAGTTTTAAATGGTATCATCCTGATTTAAAACTTCTTGATATTATTTTAAGGTTGGGAATAAAGAGATAAAAAAAAAAAAAAAAAAAGGGAGGAAAAATACATGTATTTGTGTTGCACTGTACATCACTCCGGCACAAATGATAAAAGAAGAACAGATGAATTTGGCCGTGTGTGTGTGGGGGGGGGGGGGGGGTCTATGCTATCGGTGTTCCTCTTCTTTCATCGTTTCTGCGTCATCTGCCAAGAATCACCATTTTGCCTGAGATCAGCATGACAGCTGGGCTGTTGGCAATTACATACAAAGAGGGCAGCATTGTCAGCTTTCTTCGTCTCATTAAAAAGACATGTGTGAGAGGGAAACAGAGGCTGCCATATTTATTCCCTTTTAAACAATGCAAATTGCCTGGCTGTCCTGCTGATTCTCCGCTACTAACACTTTTAACAAAAGACCCTGAACAAGCATGCAGATCAGGTGCTCTGACTGAAAGTTGACTGGATTAGCCACATAGAATATATTCAAAACAGTCCACAAAGGGTTTTTAAAGGAACAGCATCAGTCTTTTAATTCTTCATAAATGTCAGTTAAGCTTGATTGCAGTCATATGAATAAGATATCCAATCTCAGAAACACAAACTGCCTGACACGTGTTTCACGGCCAGAGGCCGCTTCCTCAGAGGCAAACAGATGTGTTCAATCAATATAGACCAAACAATCCGAACAGTAGGAGAAAGGATGAGACTCAATCTAAGATGCTCTCCAAAGTGTGTCTGACACGCCAAATGCTGCGGTCTGTGAATGATCCAGAGTTTTTGTACTGCACATGTGGATTAGCCACATGCCAGGAAACTGTATAGGGGAGGGAGGGGGACCACTCGACACCAGGGAACTGAATGGCAAGAGGAAGGGGGCACTGGACACAAGGTAAATGTATAGTGAAGGGAGGTGGTGGGCACTAGACATCAGGAAACTGTATGGAAAAGGGGAGGGGGGGGGGCACTGGACACCAGGGAGCTGTATAGGGGAGGGAGGAGGGCCACTAGACATCAGGGAACTGTATAGGGGAAGGAGGAGGGCCACTAGACACTAGGGAACTGTATAGGGGAGAGAGGAGGACTACTAGACACCAGGGAACTGTATAGGGGAAGGGGGCTACTAGACACCAGGGAGATGTATAGGAAAGGGAGGAGGACCACTAGACATCAGGGAGCTGTATAGGGGAGGGAGGAGGACCACTAGACACCAGGGTACTGTATAGGGGAAGGGAGCCACTAGACACCAGGGAACTGTATAGGGGAGGGAGGAGGGCCACTATACACCAGGGAGCTGTATATGGGAGGGAGGAGGCCACTAGACATCAGGGAGCTGTATAGGGGAGGGAGGAGGGCCACTAGACATCATGGAGCTATATAGGGGAGGGAGGAGGGCCACTAGACACCAGGGTACTGTATAGGGGAAGGGGGCCACTAGACACCAGGGAACTGTACAGGGGAGGAAGGAGGGCCACTAGACACCAGGGAGCTGTATGTATGGGGAGGGAAGGGGGCAACTAGACACCAGAGAACTGTGTAGGGAAAGGATGAGAGCCACTAGACACCAGGGAGCTGTATACGGGAGGGAAGGGGGACACAGGACAACAAGGAACTTTATATCCACATATATAATTTTAGAGAACTGCGTCATAGCTCCCAACTGTCCCTCTTTTGGAAGGACAGTCACAGTCCCTCTTTGGGAACCCAAACCCTTGGTCCCTCTTTCTCCCTCATTTTTCCTTCTTTCAGGACTGATGTACAGATCTGTGTAAGCATATGTAAATTTCTACTGAAAAATGAGTTTGACTCTTAACTTTATTACCATATAGTTCTCATATTCATATGTTTATATGAGGGAAAAGAAACCATGATAGAAAGGACCAGTGTGGTGAATTATAAAACAACATATTTTTCTTATGAAATCTTTATGGTATGCATGACTAATGCTACATACACACTTGAGATAAAAGTATTTGGAAAAGGCAAGATCACAGACCAATTTTATCCCATTCCATGTAGTATGAGAGCCGTACTCTACACAGTCTATTTGGTACTTTTCCGTTAGCCGGGCGCATCCACTAGGTGGCGTTAATTACTATTCCCCCTCCAGGACGCCATGGATAGTAGGAAAAGATGTAATTCTGGTGGAGTTTTATCGCCATCTAGTAAATGCGCCCGGCTAACGGAAAAGTACTGTCTATTCTATTGAGCTGAACTCCCCATCAGATAAAATCTTTGCAAGATGCTGTGCACAAAGATGCTGTACACATTCAGAAGATCAGTATCTGCAAAAAATCTGTTCCTGCAAAAGATCCGTTCCTGCAAAATGCATTCATAGTCTATGATATCTGCAGATCTCATACACACCTTGTTTAACAGACAATCATCTGCAGATCAGATCCACCAGGATGGATCTTCAGATTATTGTCAGATCTGCAGATGAATGTCTGTTAAACAAGGTGTGTATTAAGATCTGCAGATCTCATAGACTATGAATGCATTTTGCAGGAACGTATCTTTTGCAAGAACAGATTTTTTTGCAGATACTGATCTTTTGAATGTGTACAGCATCTGTGTGTGCAGCATCTTGCAAAGATGTCTGTCTGATGGGGAGTTCAGCTCAAAAGAATACACTGTGTAGAGTATGGCTCTCATACTACATGGGACTGGGTAAAATTGGTCTGTGATCTTGCATTTTCCAAAGACTTTTATCTCAAGTGTGTATGTAACATAAGGGTGTCCCGGGGTGTGGGCAATGGTGTAGCTTAAGTGTCCCTCTTTTTTATCTCAAAAAGTTGGGAGGTATGCTGCATTACCTGTTTTGGTTGTAACAACTAACACATAGGAATTCATAAATAAGATGGTGTGGGTCTAGACTTCATAAGTAAAGCAATTCTTCAAGCACCGGAGGGAGGGAAAGGCAGCAGTCAATATTTTATGTATTCCCTGAACATTCTCAGTGAGGTTACCACAAATGCAGTAAATCTGGATAAAAAAACAAAAACTTGTATTCTAACTAGGGCCGTACTGAAATATTGTTAGGATTACTGAAAGGGTTCACTACAACTGTTCAGGTCCTGCACTGCATGCATCTCATTATGAATACCGCACTGCTAATACACTAATGTAAACGCACCATTAATATACAGCCATGTTAATTTAACAATGTCATTATATTGCCAACGCAACGTGTCACAGCAAACATAGCTTTAGGGAATCCTTGGTAAATTTGGTCCTGAAAGAGCGATTATACACTTCGTGGTCTTGTTGAATAGACCAATGAGAGGCCAATCTGTCCAATGAGAGGCCAATCAGTCCAATGAGAGGCCAATAATTCTGGATTGCAAGCAAAGCAAATGCAGCCTGGAACTGGGGAAATAAAAAACGGAAAATTGTATACTCACCTAACGGTAATTTTCCTTTCCTGGTGCTTCTCCATGGCAACATACTAATGGGTTAACTCCGCCCCTTAACCCTAATAGGACCATGACTATAAAAGATTTGATCAACCGGCCAGAGGCCATTCTTTTGAATATTATCTCTCCACGAGGGAGGGTCGTATGTTGCCATGGAGAAGCACCAGGAAAGGAAAATTACCGTTAGGTGAGTATACAATTTTCCGTGTTCCCTGGTGCCTCCATGGCAACATACTAATGGGATGTATATAGGAACAATAAATTTCAAACGAGGGTGGGATATGCTGCAATAAACATATATATTTATTTATAATACTTTGAATAAGCAAAATCAGTTAACTGACAATACTGCTTTCCCAAATTCAGCTGTAGTTAAAGACATTGGATCTACTTGATAGTGAGCTATAAACGTATGTAATGTTGTCCAGCTAGCTGCTTTGCAGATAGTTTCTGCCGAAACTTTTGAGTATGCAGCCCAGGAAGCTGCTATCCCTCTTGTGGAGTGACCCGAAACTTGTTCAGGGGGTTCTAATCCCCTTGCCTTATATGCTCTTTGGATAAGTTTTGTTATCCAAGTGGATAACGTGCGGGTCGACGCCTGCTGGCCTTTTCTATATCCTGTTGGAATTACAAACAATTGATCTGTTTTTCTAAATTCCTTTGTTTTTTCAATGTATAGTTGAAGAATATTTGAAATATCCAAAGGATGATATTTCTTAGCTTGCTGATCTGTTGCTGGTATAGAGTTATCTTCTTCCATAAACAACACTGGTAATGATATTTCTCTATTGAGATGAAAAGATGACAACTTTTGGGAGAAATTGTGGTGATGGTCTCATAACTACTCGGTCACTGAAAAAAGTAGTATAAGGTTCTTTAATCCCGAGGGCATGTATCTCCGATACTCTGCTTGAGGAGGCCATTGCTATTAAGAAGACTGCCATCTGAGTGAGATCCACCATTGAGCATTGCTCTGTTGGTATAAATGGAGGTTCTTCCAAGAATCTTAACACAAGTGGCAGGTCCCATTTGGGAAAGAAACTTTTCCTAGTTGGTCTCAGTCTTAGGACTGCCCTAATAAACTGTTGTACTAGTGGTTGGTTTGCCCATTGTACTCCAGAAAACGCTGTCAGCGCTAAGACTTGCCCTTTAATTGAGCTTACACTTAGTCCTAAATCTACTCCGGTCTGTAGGAAAGTGAGTATATTGGATATAGATGGTTTTTCTGGGTTCCATTGGTTCTGGATTGCACATTCCACAAACTTTTTCCAAATCGTACAGTATTTTTTGTTAGTCGAGATCTTCCTTGAACTTTGTAATGTTTTTATAACTTGATCCGGGAATCCAAGGTGTATTAACATCCTCCTTTCAGTTTCCAAGCCGTCAGATGTAATCTCTGTGGACATGGATGAAGTATTTCCTGTTGGGTCAACAGATCTTGTAGTGGAGGGAGAATAATCGGATCCTCCATCGCCATTTGCATCACTAACGGGAACCATGGCCTCCTGGGCCAAAATGGTAAGATTGCTATCGCTATCCCCGTATGTGACCTCAGTTTGTGGAGAAACCTGGTAATCAACGGGGTTGGGGGAAAGGCATAAACTAGGTACGGCCATGGCTGACTCAATGCATCGACTCCCGATGACCCCTGACACTGGTATCTCGAGAAGAAGTTCACTACTTTGTTGTTCAAGTTCGTTGCAAAGAGGTCTATCAATGTTTTGCCCCATTGTAACGTTATCTGTTCGAACACTTCCTTCTTCAGCGACCACTCCAGATTGCTCGGTGTAGTTCTGGATAGGAAGTCTGCCAGAGTGTTCTCCTTCCCTGGGATATAGAATGCTGATAAATTCTTCAAATTTATTTCTGCCCAGGACATGATCTCCTCCATTATCTTCATCAAAGTTCGACTTCGAGTGCCTCCCTGTTTCTGGAGATACGCCACGACTGTCCTGTTGTCCGAATGTATGCATACGGACTTCTGGGACGTCTCTCTTTTGAAGGTTTTCAAAGCTAGGAGGACAGCTGTAAGTTCTATCTCGTTTGATACCACTGGCTCTGACCAAGTCCACTGAGACGGTACTGCCTGATCTCCACAAATCGCGCCCCAACCTGTGTTGCTGGCATCTGTGGTCAGAATTATCCAATCTTCTGGTATTAACGACGTGCAATTGTTCAGGTTGTAACTGTCTTTCCACCATGTCAATGAGGCTTTCATATGAGGAGTTATTCGTATTGATTGGTGGTAAGTTTTCTTCTTCCACTGTGTCAGGAAGCCTAACTGGAAGGATCTCATCCGCCACCTGCTCCACCTCACTAGCGGTATTGTAGATGTTAGGAGCCCTATAATTTTCAGACACTGTCTGGCTGGCATATGATTTGTCGACTGAACTTCCTGAACGTTTCGTATGAGGATGTCCTGTTTGTTTGGAGGTAAACTGACCGTGTTGTTTTCCGTGTTGAAAAGTGCTCCCAGGTAGAGTAGTTGTCTCGAAGGAGATAGATGACTCTTTTGAACATTTATCAGCCAACCGAAATCTGTTAGAGTCTTCAGTACGGTTTCTCGATCTTGTAGAATTTTCTCCTCCGTTTGTGCTAGAAGTAACAAGTCGTCTAGGTAACTGTATAATCGTATGGTCTGCAGTCTTAACAGTGCCACCAATGCTTGTAAAATTTTCGAAAAGGTGCGAGGTGAGGTTGAGAGGCCGAATGGGAGTGATGAAAACTGTAGATGTGTCTCCTGTATCGTGAAACGTAGAAATTTCTGATATTTTTGATGTATCGGGACATGAAAATAGGCATCGCGAAGGTCTATTGATATCATGTGGTCCCCTGGTTGCACAGCTGTGATTATTGATTGTAGTGATTCCATCTTGAATTTTTCGACTTTTATGAAGCTGTTTAGGTATCTGAGATCTATGACCGGTCTCCATTCGCCCGTCTTTTTGGGTACGAGAAATACAGGTGAGTATATCCCCTCGAACTTTTCCGCTACGGGTACTTCCTGTATTACGTTTTGAAGTAGAAGCTCGTTCTTGAATTGTAGTAAAACTTCCTTTTTTATCTCTGAGTTTGGCATCCTTGTGGGATTGAATCTTACTATGGGCTTTCTTTTGAATGACCAAGTGTGACCGTTCTTTATCGTGGCTAATACCCATGAATCTTGAATGTTCTCTTCCCACGTTTGTCCATATTTTTTTAGTCTTGACCCCACTGGATAAATGTGGGGTGGCATATAGTCAAAAAGATTTTGTCGGTGCCTGAGAAGTAGATGCTGTAGGTTTATTTGTTCGTTGTGTATTGGTCGAGTTGACTCTCCAGGATCTTCGGAAATTTTGCCCTGGTTTGTACGATCTTGTATCTCTATACTTTGTCTGAGGTTGAGTCTTTTGAAAAAATCGTTGTTTTCGCTTTTTATTTTCGTGTGGAATTAACGTGGATCTTCCTCCAGTTATTCTTTTTATTGCCTCTTCTAATTTGGCTCCAAAGAGGTTCTTCCCATCAAACGGTATTTTTACCCACATTTGCTTTGACGTTGGATCAGCAGACCAGGGTTTCAACCAAAAGGTGCGTCTCGCTGTTATGGATGAAAGCATTGTTCTTGATGAAGCTCTTATCGTGTCGATTGCCGCTTCGCTGACAAAATCTGCCGCTATCTTTATATCTTGTGCTGCCGCCAGGATATCCTCTTTTTCTCCACCAGCATTAACTAAGTCTTCTATATGTTTACCCCATGTCTTGATGGCTTTTGCCACTGACGTTAATGCAATGGCTGGTTTAGTCGCCCCTGTTGATGAAAAGTATACTTTTTTCAGGTCATTATCAATCCGTCGATCTAAACCGTCTCTGAACGAGACCGAATCTTCCATTGGGAGTGTTAGGTGTTTGACGAGGTTGGAGATGGATGCATCGACCGCCGGACATGTTGACAGAAATGGAGCTTCTTCTTCTGAAACAGGGTATAATTTTGAAAGGATGGTTTCTTGTCCAGTCTTTCCCAATCATCCGTCACTAGCTCTTTAATTTCCTCCATAAGTGGAAAAACAGATGTTTTCTTTTTCAAGTGCGGATAATACTTTCTAACCTTGTCTGGCTCTACTTCCGGTTCCTTCCATTGTATTGCTGACTTTACTGCCTGAATTAGTGGTTCCACTAGTGCAAAATCAAAATTTAAAGATGTATCCTCCTCCTCTTGCTCGTCTTCTTCATCTAGTTCATCTTCATTTATATGCGACCCTTGAGTCTCTATTGTTGAGGAAGTTTCATCGCGAGTTGGGTCTATCACTCGGGAGTCTGTGGCGGTTACTGGTCTCACCATTTCTTCTAGAACCGTCTGTTTGATTAGTGCAACTATACTAGTTGGGCTGAACTGCTGTTGGTCTGCCGCAGGTGTTATATTCTGCCAGGAAGTTCCTGGTTGTACTGGAGCATGATGCTCAGTTCTATGATGTGTTTGTCTAGATCTGGATCTTGATCGTCTATTGTGATGATCTCTATGATCTCTATGCCTGGATGATGATCTTCTTGAGGGTCTGTGAGGTGATCTTGATCGCGATCTGTTTCGCCTTTCTCTTGATCTTGACCTCGACCTTCTTGACGGAGATCTCCGAGATCTTTGAGAAAAAATAAAACTAATATCACTATTAGTGATTATAATTCTTTTTAGGGGTAATAATACCCCCTCTTTTTTTTTTTTTTTTTTTAATGAAATATTACCCTTTTGAGGATTTCTTTTTTGAGATTTCCCCATGTTCTCTGTTGTCTTGGACCGCAGACTTCAAGACACAGTATTAATCTAAAGTATAAGAGAGAAGAAAAATAGAAAAGAAAAGAGGAATAACCAAGATCAGAAAAGATCAATTTTCCAGATTTATTTTGCTGTATAGGCTACAACCTCTGACATAACGTGTGCTTACCACTATCACACGTGTAGCCTGGAGCTTCAGATCCCTGCTGCCCGCACGCTCTGCTCTCCCCGCTATCCAGCGTATAGTGAGAGCTTAGCAAGCTTCGCTCTGGCCTTTTAAAGTTCTGGCCAATCAGCAGCTAACCCACCCTCCGCCCTCAACCAAGATGGCGCCCGCTCTCCTTGCCCATATCACGCGGACGAATGGGCTTAGGAGAAGCTAATGACGCGCTTCCTGTGTCAAGTCGAGCAGGGCGGAAGTGTGATGGCGGCCAGCCGCGGCGAAACGCCGACCCGTCCACAGACAGGCAGGCACAGCAGAATTCAAAGTCAAGACGGATGAGTCAGAATATCAGGAAAGAAAGTAAGTCTTTAGTATCTACCATTTAGCAGATTAATACTGTGGTTTACTATCTGTACCATTATACCGGATTTACCAAGTATTTAGGTATACATAGGGAGGTATATCAGTTGACAAATATATACAAGTTATATATAATAGGATGTCTGTATTACCTCCATGGAGTGTCTCTGGTCAGGAGTAGGCTCATTTAGATGCCGCACTGCCAGGAATGTAGGGGAAGGGTAACCCCTAAACAACTCCACTGGTCCACTCCAAAATATAATCTTTTATTGTCCCATGCATGATCCTTTTAGAGAGGACAGAAAAAAAGAATGGCCTCTGGCCGGTTGATCAAATCTTTTATAGTCATGGTCCTATTAGGGTTAAGGGGCGGAGTTAACCCATTAGTATGTTGCCATGGAGGCACCAGGGAAAAAGGACTTCCTGCTGCTGATTCTGATTGGCCTAATTCCAAGATGCATATAATCTTCATACTGGCCAGAATGAAAGGGGGTCTGTAGGGGGGTGTTGAAGATAAAAACAGACACTTATCTGGGGCTTCTATCAGCCCCCTGTAGCAGTAATGTCCCACGGCGTCCTCCTCCGATCCACCGTTCTCCGCCGCCAGCCCTGGTCTAGCGCGGCATGCCATCCAACTGCGGCTGCCTGCTTGCTCCCGGGTGCGTCATCGGAAGCTTACTGCTCGCCGCAGTACAGAAAAACTTTGTACTGCGCCTGCGCAGTAAGCTTCCGATGATGCGAGCGGGAGGGCGCATTATTCGTCTTGTTAGATGAATAATTGCCTGATGCCGGCAGCGGGGAATGGCAGATCGGAGGAGGACGGCGTGGACATTACTGCTACAGGGGGCCGATAGAAGTCCCAGGTAAGTGTCTGCTTTTATTTTCAACACCCCCCCCCCCCCCCACACACACACACACACAGAACCCCTTTAAGTGCATACCATCTCTATTGCTGTCTATCGGCTGGTGCACACCAAAAACCGCTAGCTGTTTTTTAAGCGTTTTTTCCTTATTATTATGAAGCGTTTTGCTAGCGGTTTGGTGTAGCGTTTTTTTACTTAAAGTGAAGCGTTTTTGGTAGCGTTTTTGTGTAGCAGATTACAGATATTGTTACAGTAAAGCTGTTACTGAACAGCTTCTTAACAAAAACACTTGGAAAACCGCTCTGATCTGGTGTTTTATCAAGCGTTTCGCGTTTTTCCTTTACTTAACATTGGAGGCAGAAACGCCTCCGAAATCCCAAAAATGCTGCAGCCCGGGAGTTTGCGTTTCAGCTAATACCAACCCTCTCTGGTGTGCACCAGCCCATTGAAATACATTACCCCCATGTTTCCTCAGCCGCAAGCGTTCCTAAAAACGCAACCGAACCGTTCTGGTGTGCACTAGGCCTATGAGAGGGAAGCGCCAGTCACAGAGAGTAAGGCCTCCTTTCCTCGGATGGTTTATAGGCAGTGAAATGCCTCTCAAGCTCTCACAACTGCTCACTGCTGCCTGGTACCTGCTCACTGCTGCCTGGTGCCTGGTAACTGTTGCTGCTTGGTAACTACTTGCTGAGAACACAGCTCAACTGTCTGTGGAAACGAGGCCTTATTCACACATGCACAACCAGCTGTGTAGGTGTTTAACGATCAGCCGCAGGTGAGAGGTAAAATCAGAGGCAGGTGAGGTAAGTAGCATTACTGCAATAGTGCCTGCTATGGAGTTCAATATGTTTAAAATGGGTGTCCAAACTTTTTAGTTTACCGAACTAGCAAAAATAAAGATTTTTGCAGATTGACACTAAACATTTCCATGGGAATTAACCCATAAACTGTGTGCAGTTTGCATGGTGGCAGCTGCTAATCAGTGGCTGCTACTGGCATAGTGGTTGCGGATAATCAGTGGCTGCTAGTGCTGCTGGCATAGTGGCTACGGCTAATCAGTGGCTGCTACTGCTGCTGGCATAGTGGCTATGGCTAATCAGTGGCTGCTACTACTGCTGGCATAGTGGCTGTGGCTAATCAGCGGCTGCTACTGCTGCAGTGGTGGCTGATAACTTAAAAGCGAACCTGCATGCGGCACCACAGATATAGCCTGAGGTGACGCATGGAAAAGAACAACTGTATAGAGCTTTGGGGGCCACCAGAAGTGGCTCTTGGGTTGCACATTTGGCCCATTGGATGGACATGCCTGCTTTAAAAGAAAGCTAAAAGTGCCCGATTTGTGTACTTACCTCAATAGAAGATGCAGAGGCTTCCCCCATCCTCCTCTGCCAGGCAGTTCCAACGATATCCACTCCGCAAAACCATTGAAAAGCCCTGGAACGGCACATGTACCACAGATCTGATCGGACTTCGGGCAAAAAAAAAAGTCCAATTGGGTCTGTGCTACTGCGCGCATGTGAATAGTCAGTTCTTGAAGATGGTTGTGTTGGAATCAGATAAAAATGGGCAACTGTAAGGATCTGAGCGACAAGAGAAGTACTATGATGGTTGAAACACTGAGTCAGAGCAAAAATGGCAGGTGTTGTAATGATTCTATTCACGTAGGGGTGAGTACCTACCCAAAGACATCCACAGGAGGACAACCAGTGAACCAGCGAGAGTTCATTGGGCTCCCAGTGCAAGCTGATGCTCGTGCTGAGTAAACCTTAGCCTGTCTGGCCAGATCTGTACAGGTTCAGTCCCGAACTGTCGCCCAATGAATCAAGTCCCGATTAGAGATGGCTCGACCCTCCGATTTTCGGTTTGAGAACCTTCGAACGCGAACTTCCACAAAAAATTTCGGTTCGCACGAAGTTTTCGAACCGCAGTAGACTTCAATGGGGAGGCGAACTTTGAAAACTACAAACATTTATGCTGGCCACAAAAGTGATGGAAAAGATGTTTCAAGGGGTCTAACACCTGAGTTTTTGCATGGCGGAGTGGGATACACGCCAAAAGTCCCGGGGAAAAATCCGGATTTTATGCACAGCAGCGTTTTAAGGGCAGAAATCACATTGCATGCTACATTGGAGGCCTAAAGGGCTTTAAAACATCTTGCATGTGTATACATCAATCAGGTAGTGTAATTAGTGTACTGCTTCACACTGACAGACCAAACTCACTGTGTAACGCACCGCAAACAGCTGTTTGTGTAGTGACGGCCGTGCTGGACTGGTGCGCACCATGGCCAGAGTGCAGGCGATAGCGGTTTTCAAGCCCATATGGTCGCCAGGCTGAGGTAGCTCAATGACAGAACAACAGTGACTGAGTGTCCAGCTGTTCTAATTTGGTCTGTCCACAATGAAGCAACTGACCTTATTATCTTGGGTGTGCTTCCCTCCGAGACACTCATATATAGCCAGTGGTCATTGCTTCATTGTGATACGCAAGCCCCTTCACCGCGGCAAGGTAATGATCACGAAGGGGAATTGACACATGTACATGCCTTTTGTTTTGTTGTTGCAGCTGCAGTGCAGCCAGAAAAATGAGGCTGGCATGTACACGCACCAGAAAAATTATTATAGCGGCCGCTGCTAGCAGCGGCCTTAAAAATTCAGGAATCCGCCTGGAGTCCTGGACCCTGTTGTGGTGGCGGAGAAGGCTGTCAAGCGTTCTGCAGGCAGAGATGCTGTGTGGGGAGCGACTTAGTCTTGGGGCAGGCAGTCACATGGCATGCAGGCAGAGATGCTGTGTGTGGGGACTGACTTAGTCTTCGGGCAGGCAGTAGCCCTCCGGGATCCATGCCTCATTAATTTTGATAAAGGTGAGGTACTGAACACTTTTGTGACCTAGGCGACTTCTCTTCTCAGTGACAACGCCTCCAGTTGCGCTTAAGTTCCTTTCTGACAGGACGCTTGAGGCAGGGTAAGACAGAAGTTGTATGGCAAATTTTGACAGCTCTGGCCACAGGTCAAGCCTGTGCACCCAGTAGTCCAGGGGTTCATCGCTGCTCACAGTGTCTACATCCACACTTAAGGCCAAGTAGTCGGCTACCTGCCGGCCGAGGCATTGGTGGAGGTTGGATCCGGAAGGGCTAAGGCGAGGAGTTGGACTAAAGAATGTCCGCATGTCCGACATCACCAAGAGATCGATAGAGCGTCCTGTCCTCGCCTGCGTGGACATGGGAGAAGGATTACTGGCAGTGGTACCTTTATTCCATTATGCTGTGACATCACCCTTAAACTCACTGTAAAGCATAGTTGCCAGCCTATACAGAGGGTCTAGTAGTGTTGCCACCCAGTACAGTTCATTCCCCTTGAGTTTTTTTATACGGGGGTCCCTCAACAGGCTGGACAGCATGAAAGACGCCATCTGCACAAATCTGGATGCAGACGTACTATCCAGCTCCACTTGCTCTTCCTCAGTGATATCAGGTAAGTTCTCCTCCTCCCCCCAGCCACGAACAAGAACACAGGAAAGTTGAGCAGCACAAGCCCGCTGCGATGCCTGCTGCGGTCATTCTTCCGCCTCCTCCTCCAAAAACACAGCTTCCTCATCATCTGACTCCTCTTCCCCACACGACTCTTCCTCCTCCTTCTCCCCCCTCCTCTGTGCTGCCCCAGGTGTTGAGGAAACATCTGGTTCTGAGAATTGATCCCACAACTCTTCCTCCTGTTCCTGTAACTGTTCCTGTTCACGCTCCTCCACAGCTTGATCCACCACTCTACGCACGGCAAGCTCCAGGAAGAAAGCATATGGGATCAAGTCGCTGATGGCGCTTTCACTGCGACTCACCAGGTTTGCCACCTCCTCAAACGGCCGCATGAGCCTGCAGGCATTTCACATGAGTGTCCAGTACTTTGGCCAGAACATTCCCATCTCCCCAGAGTGTGTCCTTCTACTGTAGTAGGAGAGATACTGGTTGACGGCTTTCTCCTGTTGTAGCAGGTGGTTAAACATAAGGAGAGTTGAAATCCAGTGAGTCGGGCTATCGCAAATCAAGCGTCTCACCGTCAAGTTCTTTCTCCGCTGAATATCGGCCAAACGTGCCATGGCCGTGTAAGACCGCCTGAAATGCCCACACATCTTCCTGGACTGCTTCAGGATGTCCTGTAAGCCTGGGTACTTAGACACAAATCTCTGAATTATTAGATTCAGCAGATGTGCCATGCAGGGTGCATGTGTCAACTTTCCCAAAGTCAAAGCCGAAATGAGATTGCTGCCGTTGTCACACACCACGTTGCCGATCTCCAGTTGGTGCGGGGTCAGCCACTGATCCACCGGTTTGTTAAGAACAGCCAGGAGAGCTGCTCCAGTGTGACTCTCCGCTTTGAGGCAAGACATGTCTAAGATGACTTGACACCGTCGTACCTTGCATGCAGCATAGGCCCTGGGGAGCTGGGGCTGTGTAGCTGGAGAGGAGATTGCAGCACCAGTAGAGTTGAACTGCCACTCAGCCAAGGAGAAGAAGGAGGATGACAGCGAAGAGGATGTAGCAGGAGGAGTAGGAGGAGAAGTAGAGGAGGTGGCAGCAGGCCTGCCTGCAAGCCGTGGAGGTGTCACAACTAGGTCCGCTGAACAGCCACGTACTCCCTACTTGCCAGCGGTCACCAGGTTGACCCAATGGGCTGTGTAAGTAATGTACCTAGTAATATTTTAGTTGGGAATGTATCTTTTTATATGGAAAAAGGCTAAAAAAAACCTTCCAGTCCTTTTTGATGTGATCCACTTCACTTCAAATCATTCACTATGTCAATAGAAAGGACTTCAGTATAGGTGTAAAACACTTAAAGGGATACTGTAGGGGGGTCGGGGGAAAATGAGCTGAACTTACCCGGGGCTTCTAACGGTCCCCGGCAGACATCCTGTGCCCGCGCAGCCGCTCACCGATGCTTCGGCCCCGCCTCCGGTTCACTTCTGGAATTTCTGACTTTAAAGTCAGAAAACCACTGCGTCTGCGTTGCCGTGTCCTCGATCCCGCTGATGTCATCAAGAGCGCACAGTGCAGGCCCAGTATGGTCTGTGTCTGCGCAGTACACTCCTGGTGACATCAGCGGGAGCGAGGACACGGCAACGCAGGCACAGTGGTTTTCTGACTTTAAAGTCAGAAATTCCAGAAGTGAACCGGAGGCGGGGCCGGAGCATCGGTGAGCGGCTGCGCAGGCACAGGATGTCTGCGGGGGACTGTTAGAAGCCCCGGGTAAGTTCAGCTCATTTTCCCCTGACCCCCCTACAGTATCCCTTTAAGTCTTACGAGTCTTGGGGTACAAAATTATCAAAAAATCTTTATTGACACACAAAAAAAAATCAATGTTATGCTGATAGCATTAAGCCTTTGCTATAATTGATTTATTGAAATTCCTGTGATTACCTATGCAAGTGAGGAGCATTCTGCAGAGACCTCCTTTTTAAAGGATTTTTTGTGTCAAAGATTTTTTGATAATTTTGTACCCCAAGACTCGTAAGACTTTGTGTTTTACACCTATACTGAAGTCCTTTCTATTGACATAGTAAGTAATGTACCTACCCTGACTGTGCTTGGCAAACCAGGCATCCGTGGTCAGATGGACTCTTGACCCAACGCTGTGTGCCAGAGATGACACCACTTGCCTTTCAACTTCACAGTACAGTTTGGGTATCACTTTTTTGAGAAATAATTGCAGCCTGGTATCTTCCACTGAGGTGTCCCAATGGCCACAAATT
This sequence comes from Hyperolius riggenbachi, assembly GCF_040937935.1. NCBI lineage: Eukaryota > Metazoa > Chordata > Amphibia > Anura > Hyperoliidae > Hyperolius > Hyperolius riggenbachi. The sequence goes on from NC_090657.1 coordinate 198,626,864, forward strand.
TTCGGAAGGTCTCAGAGTCCACCAGCTGGTATGGTAACAGCTGGCGAGATAACAGTTCTGCCAAGCCAGCTGTCAGACACCGGGCAAAGGGGTGACTGGCAGACATTGGCTTCTTCCGCTCAAAGATTTCCCTCACGGACACCTGGCTGCTGCTGTGGGCAGAGGAGCAGGAACTGCTCAAGGTGAGAGGCGGAGTGGAGGAGGTGGCTGTGATTGTGAAGGTGCAAGGGAGAAAGCGGCTGAAGATGATGCACCTGAAGGAGGAAGAGGAGAAGGAGGGTGGCTTTGCTTTTGTGTGCTGCTTTTCCTCAGGTGGTCTTGCCATTGCAGTTTGTGCCTTTTCTCCATGTGCCTTCGTACGGCAGTTGTCCCTACGTGGGTGTTGGCCTTTCCACGGCTCAATTTTTGGCGGCAGAGAGAACAGATGGCATTGTTCAGACACACAAAAACATTTCCACACAGCTGAGACCTGGGGTGATGGCACTCTGGTGGCGTCAGCAGCTGACGTTTAAGGGCATGTTGGCTGGCTGTCCATAGGTGGTAATACATGGCGCCGGACACTGCCACCAGCTGTTTCTGATGACGAGCTCCCCCTGCTTCTTTCAGCAACTCGTCTCCTTCTTGTCCTCTCTGACTCCCCCTCTGAACTGTCCCCTTGGTCATCTTGTCTATTAGGATCCCACGTGGCATCCATGGCAGTATCATCATCATCATCCTCCCCAGCTTCACTTGCATCAGACACCTCCAAAACTGCACCAACAGCAGGTATTTCATCATCCTCCTGCTCACACCTTACGTCCATAGTGTCGCCTAACTCAGACATATGAGGTGTAACTTGCTTAGCGCCTTCATCTTGTTGTAACAATAATGGCTGTAAATCAGTTAATACTCCACCAAATAACTCCTGCGAAGTGTCAAATGCAGCGGATGTGGTGCTTGTAGTAGCGCTGGTGGCTGCGGAAGATGAGGTGTTCTGTGTTAAATAGTCAACCATGTCCTAACAATCTTAGGAGTTGATTGGACGTGCCTTCTTCTGAGCACTATACTTTGGTCCAGGGCCGCACGAAATCACGTCAGCACGACCTCGAACAGATCTGCCAGGTGGCCTGCCTCTGCCTGTTGTTTTGTCCATATCGGGGGGGGGATGAAGTGAAAGGTATGCACTGACTTGACATACAATGTGCAGTCACACAGGTGCAGTGAAAGGTATGCAGTGACTGGTATTACAATACAATGTGCAGCTGTCACTCAGGTGCAGTTAAAAGGTATACATGGACTGGTATATTAAACAGCGTGCGGTCACACAGGTACTTGAACAATTATGCAATGACTAGTATTACAAATGTGCAGCTTTTACACACACAGGTAACCGTGAACAGGTGCAGTGACTGGTGGTATAGAACACTGTGTGCGCTCATGTAGGTAGGTGCACTGAACAGGTAGGTATGCAGTGATTGGTATTACAAATGTACAGCTGTCACACACACACAGGTACTGTGAACAGGTGCAGTGACGGGTATATAAGAGACAGAGGAGAATGCTCGATCCTCATACTGCTAGACCTTTCTGCAGCCTTTGATACAGTTGACCATGACATCTTGATAAACAGGCTACAGGAATACTGCCACATTGATGGCATAGTTCTTCAGTGGTTCCAATCCTTCTTGAGTGGCAGAACCCACAAAGTGTCTATGGGGCCCTTCCTGTCCACCCCTGTATCACTTAAGCATGGGTGCACCAGGGCTCAATCCTCTCTCCCCTGCTTTTCACGATTTACATGTTACCACTTGGAAAACTAATCCAAAAACATGGCCTGACACACCACTGCTATGCAGACGACACCCAGCTATATCTTTCCTTCAAGCCTGGTGTGACAGACCCAACTCTAACTATAAATGCCTGCTTACGTGAACTACAGCAATGGATGAATGACAACTGGCTGAAACTAAATGCAGACAAAACTGAAGTCCTTCTGATTGGAGGGCAGAGCATGATAACAAAACAACTTAACTTGCAGTCTTCTCCACTGGGAATAGGAGGCACGGATCTACGCAGCTCTGATCATGTGCGTAGCCTGGAAGTTCTAATTGATGGGGATTTAAACTTCAGAACTCAAATCTCTGCTGTGGTGAAATCATCCTATTTTCACCTGAAGAACATTGCAAAAATCAAGCACCTCATCCCCCCAGAAGATCTGCCAACCTTAGTCCATGCCTTCATCACATCCCGACTGGACTACTGTAATGCTCTCTACACTGGCCTTCCAAAAAAGGTCTTGTACCACCTACAGCTGATACAGAATACTGCTGCCAGACTGCTAACCAACCAACCCTGTCACTGCCACATAACACCAGTCCTGCACTCCCCTCACTGGCTACCTATAGAATGGAGGGTCCTATTCAAGATCGGCCTACTGACATTTAAATCCCTGAATAATCTAGGCCCTGGATACATGAAAGATATGTTGCAGCTACGTAGCAATCCCAGCATTCTCAGATCCACAGGTTCTAATAATCTAGTCATACCCAGAGTCCACTTGGAAACTTTTGGTCCCAGAGCCTTCTGTCATGCTGCCCCTACGTTTTGGAACTCCTTACCTCAATAGATCAGGACAGCTCCATCCCTGGACGTGTTTAAATCCAGACTGAAAACCCACCTGTTCAGTTTGGCATTTGCAGATATATAACTTTTGTTGTGTGAATACTTCATCCTACTACCAATTACTGAATCTGAGGGAGCCTTAACGCTTTGAGTCCTATGGGAGAAAAGCGCTATAGAAATGTTATAGTATTGTATTATTGTATATAACACTGCGTGCGCTCACGTAGGTAGGTGCACTGAACAGGTAGGTATGCAGTGATTGGTATTACAAATGTGCAGCTGTCACACACACACAGGTAGTCACTGAATGTGCTGGGCCTAGCAGTGGCACAGTAGGAATTACCAAGGGGCCAAGGGCCAGCTGCGACTGACTGACAGGGCTGCACAAGTGTCTGTGGGACACACACACAAAAAAAAAAATAGATCACAAGAACAACATTAGCTCACAAAAGAGCTGTTGATGGGTGCTTTTTAGCAATAAGTATCACCAAGGAGCAAGCTAACAAGCCTAACACAAGAGCCTAACTAAGCTTACCCTATGTCTACAGCAGGTTCTCTCCCTTCTCTAATTACTGCAGCCACACGAATGGGTGAAAAAGTTGACGTTGCCTGCCTTTTATAAGGGGGTGGGGGGGCTTCAGGAGGGAGTGTAGCCCGTTTGACCCTCTACATCACAGTCAGCAGACACAGGGTAGCCAAAGTTGACCCTAATGATGTAGTATAGGGGGCAGGTCGAACTCGCATATAGTTCGTGGTTCACCGCGAATGCGAACCACAGAAGTTTGCGCGAATCGGTTCGCGGTGGAAGCGTTCGGGCCATCTCTAGTCCCGATCTCGGCTGGGTGTCTGTCCTTGTATGTGTGTACATGGCTTAAGACTGAAACCAAGAATGTGAGACTGCGGGAAAGTTCTGTTTACCATTTCCACCACACTACAATGAATGATCTCACAAGTTTATTTTCAGTTCATGTTTGCAATAATGCAGGCCATAATATAAAGGTGTCAGAAAACCCAGTGCATCGCACATTGTTTCAGTCCTAGTGCCTCAACTGACATCTGTCCACTGCAGAAAACACATAAATCAGGAACACCTGTCAGAACTAGACCCTTGTGCAGTAGAAGATAGTGGCCTGATTATCAATTTTGTGTTATTTGCCTCTAATTTCCCCAGATCTCAATCCAATTAAGCATCTGTGTGATATGCTAGAAAAGCAAGACCAACCCATGGAGGTCCCACTCAAGGACAACATCAGTGGCCCAGCCACCCTGCAACATTATCGTGCCCCCCAAAGCCATGGACAGAGTATCCATTTTCCTCCGCAGTGGCTACCTAGTCAACACTGCATCTGCTCTCCTTTTCCTCCCAGGAGCCAGGGTGAAGCTTCAGATGACATAACATGTAGGATGTTAGCATGTAGATGCCAGGAGGAGGAGGAGACCGGATACAGCATGGACTTGGTAGATTTACCAATGCTGCTTCTGCATAAGATGGAGAGAGGAGGAGTGGGCCCCTTACAACAGAGTTCCCCAACCCTGTCCTCAAGGCTCCCCAACAGTACATGTTTTGCAAGAAACCACAAGCATGCACACGTGGGGTATTTAGTGTCTCACCTGAGCTAATTAAACACTTGAGGACCGTAGGCTTACACTCCCCTAGTGACCAGGCTATTTTTTACAATTCAGGGTTTTGCAGCTTTAAAAACTCGCTGCAAAGCCATAGACAGAGCACACAAATGAATCCCCCCCACCCCCTTTTCTGCCCACCAACAGAGCTTTCTGTTGGTGGTATCTGATTGCTGCTGAACACAGGTTTTTTTTTTATTAATTTCTTATTTTTTTTATTAATAAAAATGCCTATTTTTTATTTAATTTTCCCTCCCCCGACAGCCAATCCTAGCAACCAACTCTCATAGGCATAATCCTATGAGAGTGGATTGCTCTCTAAGGCCTGGTTCACATTAGTGGTTTTTTACAAGCGTTGATTGCCACTGGGAGACTGACGACGGAGCAGAGCTCCATCATTCAAGCGGGGATGCGCACGCATCGGCGCACGCGATCCCTTGAAAACGACGCCCCCAGGACTTAACGCTGATTGGCGTTACACGGCCCTGGGGGAGCTGCTATGTTCACACCTGTTGGCGTGACGCGGTCATTAAGAAGTTAACTACCTCTGTGTATTTCTACAAAACATGCAGAGTTGGTAGGCCCTGAGGACAGGGTTGGGGAACACTGCCTTACAAAACTTATAGAACCTGCTGCTATACAATAATGGGGGCATTGGGAAGCCTCCCAGTGGCGCTCCTGGATAGTGCTAATGTAGCATGAACTAATTCCCGCAGGGCAACCGTTTTGCGGTATTGGTTTTAACCCTGCAAACTTTGGCATGCGAAAGCAAATGCAGATTTGCATGAGCTATGTCTCGTGAGTAGCCAATTAGGCCAAATTTGCAAAGCCAGATTTGTCAGGTGTTACTTGGTTTGATGCACACATAAATTCTCTATAAAGTGTAGTGCTATACAGTATTAGTTGTCTACTACTTTCACGCCACCTTTAGTCGATTACGTATACATCTACACGCTCACATATTCCACAGCAGTATGTTTTAGTTCATTAATTAACACTTAGGATTTTGATTGTTCTTGTTAATTACTGTTATATTGTTTTTATCATTTTGGACTGGCAAGGTCATATACAATTATCACTACTTCTATTTAAGATATTGGTTATTTGCACTAGCATTAGTGTACTTCCATACTGTCACTTATGGAAAGTATAGCTTGTTTATACATTTATACAAAGGTGCAGAAGGTAGCATATTGCTACATTATTAGAGTACTTCTATGGAATAGGCATATTTTTGTGGGGATTTTTCATGTTTTGCATTGAGGCACAATTAAGTATTACTACTTTCATTACATTAGGAACATTAATACAGATGATCTTCATTATTTGTTAGTATATAGAGGCATATATTCCCTATCTATAGAACAACAATTGGTCATTAAGGAGGCCATCAGCCTGTAGGAGTGAAGAGACGCAGGAGAACTGCTGTAGCCTGTCTGTCTTTTTGCTATAATTCTTATTTCAGATGTCTGCCTTATTAGATCACATGGACATGAGGGGTGGAGTTATGACATCAATACCCCAGCATCCTTTGCACCAATGGTTGGGAAAGAAAAAAAATGCCAGGGCCCAATTTCACACTGGGCGCAGGGATTTCAAGCCCATATGAGGAATACGGACCCTGGGGGTGAGAGAATCACACTTTATTATGTGTGATTTTATATATTTTGGCAAGTTATTAGGTTTAAAGCAAACTGTAGTGCTGCCGCTCTGGTCACTGTATGATGGTGGTTTTCCCAAGATAAATATAACGCTGCTGTTGCAGTAGAAGCCGCAAGGTTGGGTTCTTATGAAAGATTTACCTTATTGGCCTTTAGAGGCACCAAATGCGATTCCAGATATACAATCCCCATGTCCATCCCAGTTAAAATATGGAAAGATATGCTTACGTATACTGGTGGCGCTGACAAGCTCTCCCCTCACACCCCTCTCTGGGATAACCCTTTTCCATTGCACTTTCCCCAAATTCCTGATCCTGGTCTATAGCGTGTCAGGGTATTAAGGCCATACAACATATAATGGGAAGTGAAGGTCTCTTGTCTTTTAACACCCTAAAAAGCAACTATAGCTTATCAAATAAAATGTTCTTTAGGTATTTTCAGATCAATCATGCCTATAACGTGCAATTTAGTGACGGTAGACCCACCTTGTCATCTTGCGATCTGGAACAAGAATTAATGGTGGATAACCTAGATCAGAGGTGCCCACACTTTTTTGGCTTGTGAGCTTCTTTACAAATTAGCAAGTCAAAATGATCTACCTATGTACAATTTTAGGAGCACAACTGTATATACAGAATGGAAAATGTAGTGCAGTCGGGATCTACAATGAAGTCCTTTGCGATCTACGGGTAGATCGCGATCTACCCAATGGGCACCCCTGACCTAGATAAACCCCTCTCAGTAATATATTTTGCCCTTATGAACAATACTACACATAGCCTATCACGATGCCAATCTCATTAAAAATCAAGTGGTCCCAGGGTTGGATGATGCAGACTGGGAGGAAATTTTGAAAATTTTTATTAAGGTACCAATCTCGGCTAAAGATCGATTGATACAATTCAAATTCTTACATAGCACATATTTAACACCTTTGCGTATGCATAACATATCCAATATTCCCTCAACTGCCCCAGATGTGCTATAAACCCTGGAACCTTTTTTTCACGTTTTGGGAATGCCCAATGGTGTATAGTTACTGGTCCAAAATTATTACCCATCAATAAAATTCTTCAAAAACAGTTGATACTCTCTCCCAGAGCATTTCTACTAGGGTTATTAGATGGTACTCCACCAAGCAAGCACTCGCAATACCTAGCCAGAATACTGTTTTTATGCTCGTAAAGAAATTTTATGTATATGGAAATCTGATAAACCTCCTTTTAATTACTGGAAATCCACAATTATGAAGGCCCTACCCCTTTATTGCCTGACTTACAAGAGTCGCAACTGTCCCCAAAGATTTGTCAAAATATGGGCTCCTTGGTATTATAATGTAGAATCCCTTCCGTCAGGTCCAGAGGACTAAAGGGAACTAATCCTAAATTCTGTGTACTCAAATAAGATTACTATTCACCAATCCTCTTGATTGAATGAAAGCTCATGGAGGCAGGTATCAGAGATTTTCCTTTCTCTTTTCTTTGTTCTTTTTCATATCTTTTCTCTTTCTTTACCTTTCTTTCTACCTCTCGTCTATACTTCAGAAATGGTCCAGCTCTGGATATAAATATTACGGTGAAATATATACAAAATTTAATCCTTCTACTAGTCATCTGTCAAACATTTATGCTAATTTTATACCATCTGAACATTGTGTAAACTTCTATGGCATTGCACTGTTCAAGACTACCTGTACTATTACTATTATTAGTATATATTTCTGCTTCATAAGTTGTACCAATGACAGATGCTTTGTGTATCACCTTTATGTGATACTTTGTCTGTGTTTGTTTTGTTGAAAACTTCAATAAAATTCATTTGTTTAAAAAAAAAAAAAAAAAAAAAAAAGCAAACTATAATTTTTCTTTGTGTTGGTTCTTGATTAGGGGGACTTTGGGTTCTTTTAAGCCCACAATAAAAAATTCTAGTGACTAGGATTAGCTGGGGGTACACTATGATAGGAAATAAAGTATTTTCCAGTCAGATATGGGGCCCACTACAAATCATGAATCACAATCGAAATTACTAAGCGCTTGTTTTCATCGTTGGGTCTGGAGTGATTCCGGCATTTTTAAGCAATTTTGAATTTAATGAGGCTGGAGACCCAAAATAACTCTCAAAACGCTGAAAGTGATTTTTCATCTTAATTAAAACGGCAAGATTCCAGAGCGATTTAGAGGAAAGCGATTTTAGACCATCACTTTAGTGAATCGCTTCAAAATTGCTGCAGGTTCTGCATTTGTGATTTCGGCAAATAGCCCTGTGGGCTTCCCTCCATTGACTTCAATTGCCAGCGATTCCAAGGCACAGCTTGTGGGCTATAGCCCAAATGATTTGTACAGCAATTGTGCTTTGCGATTTCAGTTAGTGGCTTTGGGTATTTTTTGTACAGCACTTGAAAAGTGATTTTGCAGCAATCCTATACTTTGCGATTTTCCAAAATCGTAATCACAGTGCTGGCGGCATTTGCACTTCAATGGAATAAATACTGTGAAATTACCACCATTGACTTACATTGCCTTAGCCCCTTTGCATGCGCTGATGATTCTAAAATGCTGCTGAAAGCATCTCTACTGGGCCCCTGGGTTGTTGGAAGGTTCCCGTTCTTCCTGCATTGTCCCCAGCGACAGGAAATGAGGGAAATCTTTTTACTGCTAACATGGTAAACTAAATGCTTTGCACATGGCTGAGTTCGCCACAGCACCTCCTGCACCACCATACGTCTCTCGCCACCTAGGTCTCCTACCTGTTCATCTGGAAAAGGAATGAGAGTGACGTGCAAAAACCAAATGTACAAACCAAATACTCAAAAGGAAATGTTCTGATTTAATACAAACTTTATACAAAGAAAATGTGAAAAAATACTTCCATATGCTAAAACCAATGCTGTTTCACCGGAGGGGCCAGGCAGGCCCAGCCACGCCACCAACCGCTATTCATTTTTTAAATTTTTCTCCTGTTCGGGATCATTGGCAATTCATTTCTTCCCCTTCCATCGCATATAGCTGGTTACTGTACATCCAATTTCTATTATGAACAACAGTGAAAATCAATGTGACTAAAAATGTACAACAACATGTGTTGGAATGCTATCTTACAGTGAATGGTCTCATATACATACATCGACTGAGCCTCTTCAGGGTCTGCATTTAACGTACAGATTTGAACTACAAGGTGTAGCTGTAACAGCGAACAGTTCATTTTCTCCGGGGTGGGGAAGAGGTTATTGGTCTTTTTCTTTCATGGTTTCCGGCACATGCTCTCCTTGCCATACATGCTGTCTGACATCCGATACGCCGGCATCAGAGTCATCGTTTACCGCTACACATCTCACCATAAAACTGATAAAGGGATTTCTGTTAAACCGTAAAGTTTTCTTTCAATGGCCAAAAGGATATCAGATTTCTATTTTATTATATGAAAGTATTTATAGCTGAACAGACCTTTCGAGGAAGTATAAATTGATATGTCCTCTGTACACAGGTGAGCAATGGCAGGAGATGCTCTGTGTTCCATTAGTCCCCAGGCTGAAGGATGTATACTTTTCCTCTGGGTCCAGGTCACGTCTCTGGAGCGCACACCTCTCCCAACAGACTTCTGTTTATGTCCACGTGTAGGAAGACGGGAGATTCTGGTGGTTCGTGGCATGAGCGGACTCCAAAGACAGGTTCATAAGTTAAAGTGGATACAAATATAAAAAGGCCGTACTCTAATCTGAATCACATCCACAAATTGTACAATATATACAGGAAGGTGAGCCTCTTGGGGTTGTATGGTGTCAGTAAGGTCCTTGTTAAGGCTCACAGACAATGTAGTGTTGTTCAGGCTCTGTTCATTAATGCCACAGTCTGGCCACCGGTTTCTTCGCCTGGCGTGAGATCGGTCCTCACACTCTCCTCACTTGTACCGGCATAGTGGTCTGTACGTACTGGACTCCCGCTCTCATGGCCACGGTTCCGGCATTCGGACTTACTACCACAGGGATGGTCTGCAGAGGAGAGAGCGGTACATTAAAGAAAGGCAGGCAGCCTCTGCTCTACTGCTGGGCTGTGAGATCCAGCACACATCAAGACAGGAGGCTGTACAATTGGAAACACTGTGATTGGATGCTGGGAAATGGTCAGTGTTTAGAATTCTCATAAACAAGAAGAATACTTTTTTGCATATGTCACAGCCAAAGCCAGAAGTCGACCAAAGTGGGAACTGGCCGACCATTTTTTAAACTGGCCAATTTAGTTGTAACATTGACAGCCAAAGAGTAACTTTGTCCGGAAAATGTGCAAAATGGCTTTCATGCCATTTCATGATTTGCCTGGTGTCGTGTCACTTTCTTGAACATGAGTGATTGGAGAGATGGGAAGGTTGCGGTTAGCCAGAGGAGAGGGGAAGGCTATTGTTAGGCAGAGGAGAGGGGAGATTAGTGTTAGGCAGAGGAGAGGAGAGGTTACTGTTAGGTAGAGGAGATGTTAGTGTTAGGCAGAGGAGAGGTTAGTGTTCGTGTCAGGCAGAGGAGAGGGGAGGTTAGCGTTAGGCAGAGGGGAAGTTAGTATTAGGAAGAGGGAGGTTAGTGTTAGGCAGAGGGGAGGTTAATGTTAGGAAGAGGGGAGATTAGTGTTAGGTAAAGGAGAGGGGAGGTTAATGTTAGGAAGAGGGGAGGTTAATGTTAGGAAGAGGGGAGATTAGTGTTAGGTAGAGGAAAGGGGAGGTTAGTGTTAGGCAGAGATGAGGTTAGTGTTAAGCAGAGAGGAGGTTAGTGTTAGGCAAAGAGAAGGTTAGTGTTAGGCAGAGGAGAAGTTAGTGTAAGGCAGAGGATTGGTGAAGGTTAGTGGTTAGTATAGGCCTGCAGGTCTAAATTCGGGAGAAAATGCTTTTTTGTCACCTCACCAGCCAAGGTATGATGTAGTCTCTTACATCTGACCTTGGCCACTTCCCACATTGGCCGGCCAATTTGGGAATTGGCCACACTTTTGGCTTTGGCCATAACACCCATAGTAAAAGTGTGACGGTTGCTCTACACCACACATGAAAAAAATGACTTTGTAGGGGACATACAGGACAGCACACCAAAATACAACAGGGAGAACAGCATTGGTGTGTTGAATAACCATTCCCCCCCCAAATAGCGATGGCCTAGGCTATCTTCTGCGAGGGGACATGATGGATATCATTAGGGCAGTGCTGATGTAATCAGCGTTAGCCCTGCATGTTTTGTTTTTTTCATTCTGAGGGCCCATTCACACTAGAATCACTTTTCTGGGCGGTTTTAGCGATTGATTCGCATTTTTTAAAATCGCGAATTTAAAAACCGCTAATCAATCGCAAAACGCTCAGAAAAGTGCTTCTGTTGTGAATGGGCCCTGACTGTAGATGGCCCATAAGACGTAATACACACGATGCAATTTTTCACTTCAGAACCTATTTCCAATAAAGAAAATGATCGTATCAGAAAAAAAAAAAAATATATATATATATATATATATATATATATCCTACTGCCATCGCCCGATCCCAAGCTCAAAATTAATCTCTTCGATCGGAAGCAGACCGGACATGCTGGGAAATATGGTGCAGTTCCGTGTGTATGTCCTTATGATTCATATCCAATCAATATCCAATCGGAAAAATTATAGGAAATCTGATCTGAATTTTTTTTAACAGACTGCACAAGTGTGTACACTAGCTTTCTTCCATATCAGATTGATGTCAGATCTGAATATTGATCTGATCACTCGCTCGAATAGGATCTGAAGTGGAACCTGCATGGTGTGTACCAGTTCAGGTGCAGTTCTTTAATATACATTTCATAGGACATTAAAATTTAAATTAGAAGTACATAGAAAAGTGTTGTAAAGAGCTGTATAGTTTTTGCAAAAAGTATATAGATACTTAGCAACTGAGAGCTACTGTACCTAGATGCTCACACCCCATCAAGCCTGCAACAATTTAGTGAGATGGGCCTGAAAATGGGAGATGATCAGCTTATGATCAGCTGAGGCAGGTCAGTCAAAATCAGTCCTATGAGTCTGACGACAGCTTGTAATCACGTGCAATTGTCGTCAGAACGACCACCCCGCGAGCGGGTCTGACGACCCGTAGTTTGAAAATGTCCGGCGTGTGTATGCGCCTTAAGTCTTCATAGGCATCATCCTTCCTCGTTCAGCAAAAACTGAAATCACTATAGAGAAAAATTGTACAATTTGCAATACATACATATAAAATGTGCATTCCTCCCAGAGTAAAATGCACTCTAACTTACCTTTGTCCCATGTTGCGGTCAGCAGTAAAAAGCAGAAAGGTCCAACAATTTTTTTATTAGTCTATCTCCTTATGGGGGAGTCTCACCATTACCTTGAGGCCGGTTTCAGACTACAAACTGCTTACCGCATTGCCAAAAACAGGCCTTCAGGGAATACTGCGTTATTGTGTTGTGTTCCCTGTCTGGCACTGGCCAAGCAGGAAGTGACGCACGCTTTCCGTCAGCTCCTGCTTCGGGTATGCGGAAGTGCACGGAAGCCTATTGTTTAAGTGCGCATGCTCACCACCGCATCAGTGATTTTTTACAAATCCACATGTCGCCATTGAGTAATGACTTCCGGGCCGGCGCAGATCGCCCGCAACTCGACGAACATGCCGCACGGTAACATAGTTCTTGACCTGCGTTGGGGATGCGGCAAAAACGTCACTTCCATCACGGCGCGCCGTAACGT